>NC_092100.1:42013036-44413036 GCF_045679555.1 Salvelinus alpinus
AAGAAAAACCCTTGAATGAATAGGTGTGTCAAAATGTTTGACTGGTACTGTACATGGCAACTATTATATAATATTTTATGTCACGTAGCTAGGAGTGGTGGGTGCGGAGTCAGGCGCAGAGAGCAGAGGTTTTGTGAAAACCGTATTTATTTGGGAAAGTAAATGGTCACGCCAAAAACAACAGGCGAAAATAATGACCGACCCAAAACAGGACACTAAACCGTCCGGAAAATACCAAAACACAACCATCCACATACAGAACAGAGAACAAGCCCGCACAAAAGCAGGCGGGCATACAAGGCTTCAATAGCCCTGAAACAACCCCCAAACAAGAAACAGGTGAAACCAATACGGACATAACCAACAGAAAAAGAAAAGGGAATCGGTGGCAGCTAGTAGACCGGTGACGACGACCGCCGAGCGCCACCCGAACAGGAAGAGGACCCACCTTCGGTGGAAGTCGTGACAGTACCCCCCCCCCCCCTGCCGCGCACCTCGTTCTCGAGGGCAAACCAGAGGGCGGGGTGCAGGGCGATCCGGATGGAGGCGGTGGAAATCCCTCAGCAGTGATTGATCCTAAATGTCCTCCACCGGTACCCAGCACCTCTCCTCCGGACCGTACCCCTCCCAGTCCACGAGGTACTGTAGGCCCCTCACCCTGCGTCTAGAGTCCAGAATGGAACGTACTGTGTACGCCGGGGACACCTCGATGTCCAGGGGGGGCGGAGGGACCTCCGGCACCTCACCTTCCTGCAGGGGACCAGCTACCACCGGCCTGAGGAGAGACACATGAAACGAGGGGTTAATACGATAGTAAGAAGGGAGCTGTAACCTATAACACACCTCGTTTATCCTCCTCAGGACTTTAAATTGCCCCACACACTGCGGCCCCAGCTTCCGGGAGGGCAGGCGAAGGGGCACGCTTCGGGTCGAGAGCCAGACCCGGTCCCCAGGTGCGAACACGGGGGCCTCACTGCGGTGGCGGTCAGCGCACCTCTTCTGCCGCCCACCAGCTTGTTTGAGTGATTCCTGGACGGCTCTCCAGGTCTCCTTTGAGCGCTGCACCCACTCCTCCACCGCAGGAGCTTCGGGTCTGGCTCTGATGCCACGGTGCAAGGACCGGCTGGTAACCCAACACGCACTGGAAAGGCGACATGTTCGTGGAGGAGTGGCGGAGTGAGTTCTGCGCCACCTCCGCCCATGGGACGTACCTCACCCAATCTCTTGGCCGGTCCTAGCAATACGACCGCAGAAACCAACCACATCCTGGTTCACTCTCTCCACCTGCCCATTACTCTCGGGGTGAAAACCCGAGGTAAGGCTGACCGAGACCCCCAGACGTTCCACAAACGCCCTCCAAACTCGGGATGTGAACTGGGGACCCCGATCAGAAACGATGTCCTCAGGCACCCCGTAGTGCCGGAAGACGTGGGTAAACAGGGCCTCCACAGTCTGTAGGGCCTTTGGGAGACCGGGCAACCGGAGGAGACGGCAGGACTTAGAAAACCGATCCACAACGGGGGAAGGTCGGTGAGAAAATCCACCGACAGATGAGACCACGGCCGTTGTGGAACGGGGAGGGGCTGTAACTTCCCTCTAGGCAAGTGTCTAGGAGCCTTACTCTGAGCGCACACAGAACAGGAGGAGACATAAAACCTCACGTCCTTCGCTAAAGTGGGCCACCAGTACTTCCCCCTAAGACCCCGCACTGTCCTCTTAATACCCGGATGACCCGAAGAGGGTAGCGTATGGGCCCACCGAATCAATTGGTCACGAACAGCAAGCGGCACGTACTGAAGACCCGCTGGACACTGTGGGTGCGCAGGTTCCAACCGTAACGCCCGCTCGATGTCCGCGTCCATCTCCCATACTACCGTTGCCACCAGACATGAAGCTGGAAGGATGGGAGTAGGATCGATGGACCGCTCCTCGGTGTTATAGAGACGGAACAGCGCATCGGCCTTAGTATTAAATGAACCTGGTCTATAGGAGATGGTGAACCTAAATCTGGTGAAAAACATGGCCCACCTTGCCTGACGAGGATTCAGTCTCCTCGCTGCCCGGATATACTTCAGATTACGGTGGTCAGTCCAGATGAGGAAAGGGTGCTTGGCCCCCTCGAGCCAATGTCTCCACACCTTCAGAGCTTTTAACAGGGCTAACAACTTCCGGTCCCCCACGTCATAGTTTCGCTCCGCCGGATCGAGCTTCTTCGAAAAGAAAGCGCAGGGGCGGAGCTTTGGTGGCGTGCCCGAGCGCTGTGAAAGCATGGCTCCAACCCCAGCCTCGGACGCATCCACCTCCACTATGAACGCCAAAGAGGGGTCCGGATTAGCCAATACGGGAGCATCGGTAAACAGCGCCTTCAGACGACTAAAAGCTCTGTCCGCCTCCGCTGACCACCATAATCGCGCCGGCCCCCCCTTCAGCAGTGAGCTAATGGGAGCCGCCACCTGGCCAAAACCTCGGATAATCCTCCGGTAGTAATTGGCAAACCCTAAAAACCGCTGCACCTCCTTTACCGTGGTCGGAGTCGTCCAATTACGCACGGCTGTCACTCGGTCACACTCCATCACCACCCCAGAGGTGGAAATGCGATAACCCAGGAAGGAAACGGCTCGTTTGGAGAACACACATTTCTCAGCCTAGACGTACAGGTCATGCTCCAGCAGTCGCCCAAGTACCTTGCGCACCAGAGACACATGCGCGGCGCGTGTGGTGGAATAGATCAGGATATCATCGATGTATACCACCACACCCTGCCCGTGCAGGTCCCTGAGGATCTTGTCTATGAAGGATTGAAAGACGGCTGGAGCATTCTTCAACCCATACGGCATGACGAGGTACTCATACTGGCCAGATGTGGTACAAAATAAGGTCTTGCACTCATCTCCCTCCCGGATACGCACCAAATTATACGCGCTCCTGAGGTCCAGTTTTGTGAAAAAGCGCGCTCCGTGAAATGATTCTACCGCAGTAGCGATGAGAGGTAGCGGGTAACTAAACCCCACTGTGATGGAATTTAAACCTCTATAATCAATGCACGGACGCAGACCTCCCTCCTTCTTTTTCACAAAAAAGAAACTTGAGGAGACGGGTGACGTGGAGGGCCGTATGTACCCCTGTCCCAGAGATTCAGTCTCCATAGCCACTGTCTCCTCCTGTGACAACGGGTACACGTGACTTCTGGGAAGTGCTGCGTTTACCTGGAGGTTTATAGTGCAATCCCCTCGTCGATGAGGTGGTAATTGGGTTGCCCTCTTCTTACAGAAGGCGATAGCCAAATCGGCATATTTTGAGGGAATGCGCACAGTGGAAACCTGGTCTGGACTCTCCACCGTCGTGGCACCGATGGAAACTCCTCTACACCTACCTGAACACTCCTCTGACCACCCCTGGAGAGCCCCCTGTTTCCATGAAATCCTAGGATTGTGACTAGCCAGCCAGGGAATCCCCAGCACCACTGGAAACGCGGGTGAATCAATAAGGAAGAGACTAATCCCTTCCCCATGATCCCCCTGCGTTACCATGTCCAGTGGAACCGTGGCCTCCCTGACCAGCCCTGACCCTAACGGTCGGCTATCTAGGGAGAGCACGGGGAAGGGTTGATCTATCGGCACCAACGGAAACCCTAACCTAAGAGCGAGTCAGCGATGCATAAAGTTCCCAGCTGCGCCTGAATCGACTAGAGCCTTATGCTGGAGAGAGGGAGAAAACTCAGGGTAAGAGATTAGTAAAAACATGTGACCAACAGGGAGCTCTGGGTGAGTCTGGTGCTGACTCACCTGGGGTGACCGAGAAATGCTCTGCCTGCCCTCTCGAATCCCAGACGAGCTCCTCCAGCACCGATCGGCAGTGTGTCCTCTCCAACCACAACTGGTGCAGGAGGAGCCTCCTCCTCCGGTTCCCCTCAATGCGGCCCCCCCCTAACTCCATAGGTATTGGAGCGGGAGGGCCGGGAGGTGGAACTAACAGGACCCGTTCTGGACGCCCGCGGGCAGCTAGCAGGTTGTTGTCTATGAGCTCGTCGAGGGAGAGGGTGGCGTCCCGACAAGCTAGCTCCCTGCGGACATCCTCCCGGAGGCTACACCTGTAGTGGTCCATCAGGGCCCTGTTGTTCCACCCCGCTCCAGCGGCCAAGGTCCGAAACTCCAGCGCGAAGTACTGAGCGCTCCTCTTCTCCTGCCGAAGGTGGAACAGCCGTTCACCCGCCGCTCGGCCCTCTGGTGGGTGGTCGAACATGGCCCGGAAAACGGCGGGTGAACTCTGGGTAGTGGTCCCTTGTGGAGTCTGGACTATTCCACACCGCCTTGGCCCACTCCAGGGCTCTGCCCGTCAGGCAGGAGACGAGGACACTCACGCTCTCCTCACCAGAGGGAGTCGGGCGAACGGTAGCCAGGTACAGCTTTAGCTGGAGCAAAAATCCCTTGCACCCAGCCGCCGTTCCATCATACTCCCTTGGGGGCGAGAGACGAAGAGCGCTAGATCCGGACGCCGCCGGAGGAATAGGTTGAGCAGGCGGAGGAGGAGCTGGAGGCGAGGTAGGGAGACCACTCTTCTCCCATCGGTCCATTCTCTCCATCATCTGGGTCCATCGCTGAGCCGATTCGGTGGAGGATGGCCGTGTGGTGAAGAACTCGCTCCTCCATAGATGGGAGACGGGGTGCCGCAGCTCCTGCTGACTACATGCTATGGTGCGAGTGGTGGGTGCGGAGTCAGGCGCAGAGAGCAGAGGTTTCGGGAAAACCGTATTTATTTCGGTAAGTAAATGGTCATGCCAAAAACAACAGGCGAAAATAATGACCGACCCAAAACAGGACACCAAACCGTCCGGAAAATACAAAAACACAACCATCAACAAACAGAACAGAGAACAAGCCCGCACAAAAGCAGGCGGGCATAAAAGGCTTAAATAGCCCTGAAACAACCCCCAAACAAGAAACAGGTGAAACCAATACAGACATAACCAACAGAAAAAGAAAAGGGAATCGGTGGCAGCTAGTAGACCGGTTATGACGACCGCCGAGAGCCGTCCGAACAGGAAGAGGAGCCACCTTCGGTGGAAGTCGTGACATTTTAGAAACATACTGACATATGGTATATACATAAATACATGATATATAGGATTAGGATTCCTGATCAGGAACCATGGTGATGGGACTTAATCCCTCTATGTTGTGTATTGACCCCGATATCCATGCATAAAGTTAACCCCTTCTGACCTCCACATTACCAGGAACCAGAGGTTTTCTGATGCAATATTTCACCCTGAACCAGTATTGGGGATGCTGGGTGAAGTATACAGTATATTGTCTGATGACATAGCTGAACACTGCTTCCCATTAACATCTCATCCTCTGACCATGACGACAACATTAAAAATTGTTTCCATCCATAAAGGGACAGGCTTACAGAAGCACTGACCATCCCGTGCCATAAACTACCTCATCTCTCCAGCAGAATGTCTCTCAGACTCTTCCGCTGGCCCATCCAGGCGGTTATGAAGCCTCAGGTTAATGTGCTGGGGTGTTATATCTTCTGACATACCTATGACAGTGTCTGATGAAGCAGCAGGGATTACACCTTGTATTTCTATTGGCTGACTAACTCATTCTATAGAGCCTAGCCTGAGGCTGAAGATTATCTAACTTTGGTCAATGTACACAGCACTCACCTCGACCGCACCAGAGATAAAGTAAGTGCATTCCTGCAATACTCTGCTCGTCTCTTTTAATCTCTGGCACAGTGATCCTATTGTTGATTGATGAAAGGGCATCTGTGGTCTGCTGGTGTCGCTTATGAGCAGAGAAAACCTGCGCTTTTGGAACATGGAGAGGTTTGAACGTGTCTAGTGCATTTTCTACAGGCAGCTTATACTCACAAACAGGGTTATTGTCATAGCAGTTGATGCTAAGTGGAAAAAAAGTCAAGCCAAGAAACCCAGAGAAATATTTTTGCATGGGAAGATCAGACCTGTGACGTAGTGTTTTAAATCATTATGCACAATGTGAAGGTACCGTCTGTGCCTAGAAAGAGACTATAGGCCTGAAGGTGTGTTCACATGACATTAGCCATAAACTGATATGATCACAGATGGCATGTCTGGCCATGGTGATTTGAATTACATTTCATTACAGAGGAACTAAACAGAAACAGAAAATAGATGTTCAGGTTTTTATGTCTACTATCCCCATGTCACCTCTCAGTTCTCACCTAGTGTGCATCAAGCCTTAGGTGGCCTAATGAGAAGTGCACCTACCTTTTGTGATATTAGGGAACCCAATGACCTTTCCATGATTAAGAATACATCAAATCAAATCAAGGTTTATTGGTTGCTTACACAGTTTAGCAGATGTTTTAGCGGGTGCAGCAAAATGTTACTAGCTCCTAACAATGCAGTAAAATGTCAAACAAGTACACAAATAATTCAAATATAAAAACAAGAATAATAATCAAGAACGTCGTGACGAATCCAATTAAGATCTCAAATAGCACTGTAACAGTAATCAAAATGAAATCAATACGTATGTACACTGGAATAATTTACACAAGATATACAAAGAATGATATGTACAGCCGTAGATATATTGGAGTGAGCTATGTCAAGAATCCAGTACATAAATAAATATGTGGTGTGTATAAACATTGTAGCTTGATACAAAGTACAGTAGTAACATTACAATAAGCTATGCTGTACTATGTAATACAGTACTAATGTATAGTATGTGTGACAATGCACACATATCGTATGTGGCATATACTGTCATATACTGAAATGGCATTTTCTTATCCTATCTGTTCTGATGATACAAACTTGAAGTTAGATGTTCCAAAAAATATGGATATTTGATATAAACGGGGTGTTTTCAGCTGAAAAATGAAATTGCCACCAATGCAGGAGAATGAAAATGTCATTAAACCTGGCATCTCCAGGGTAAGATCATTGTCATGGTAATAGGGGTGATAGTGATGGGAGGGGTTCACTGCTATATAGACATCCCCCATGTCCTAATGTATGTTACCTGAGGTCACAGGGAGTGGATCCATTGCCCTAGCTTAGTGACTGAAACTTTCATGTCACCTGGGCCAGCAGCCACGTGTTACTGTTCTGTAACTCAATTACTCTGACCGAGCTCAATATCTGGTTCCCATCAGACAGAGGAGGAGTGAACAATAGAGTAGGGATGAATGGGAGGTAGCAGGCAGGTAGCCTAGTGGTGAAGAGCGTTGGGCCAGTGACTGAAAGGTTGCTGGTTTGAATCCCCAAGCTGACTAGGTGAAAAAACTGTTGATGTGCCCTTGAGCAAGGCTCTGGATAGGAGTGTCTGCTGAATGATTAAAATGTAAATGTCTGAGAAAGGAACTGAGTTCCTGTAACTATTATTGTTGCTTGCTCTAATTTGCTAGTTATTCTGTTGAATCGGATGGCTCTTGTCTGGATGTATCTTGTATCGGCTAGTACTGTGACAGGAGAACTAATACCAGTGCCATTCATAGTTAATCATAATGTCACAAACCTCCCCACGTCCCCGTCGCCCTCGGTCTAACTATAATGAAAAGAGAGGAAAAAGGATTCAATTAACAGCATTCATGCAGTAGATCTCTCCATACTACAAATAGATTGTTTTGTATTACGTTTCCTTCTAATTAATATGGCTTGTCCTCCAACAACCCAAAGCAATAATAACAGCTGCGATGATAGTGTGATGATGACTGATGTGTGCCTGTGCATGGTGTTAACATGTCCTTTCTGCTTTTCACACGTATGAAATAGGAAGGGAATAAGTGGGAGTCTTCGCTCCGTCTGTGTGCCTAGGAACAGGCCAGCTGTTCTATCCTATAGCCAAGCCTTAGACACATCATTATAGAGGCTGAGATCCCCTTTCTTACATCTTCTCCTCAGCATGTGTGGTTGTGTGTGTATGTGTGTTTGCCTGTGTGTCCCAATGAATGGTGTCCCATTGTGCAACACTGAACCTATAAGGTTGTTTGAAAATGTGTCAATACTTTGGCTTCTTCCCAAAACAATACACAGAATCTTAGCTACATTGCTCTGTAACTGTGTTCTGTCCGTCTTTCGCTCTACCACTGTAAAAAAGACTTAATGAATGATGACTAGGTGGAAGTCTCTCAATTCCGTTTAGCCATTAGTGTCCATGAGGGTAAGGATGTGAGCAACAGTCTATTGAGGAGACTGGGACACCCTCTGTGTATTTGTGACTGTGGTACTGCTAACCCCAGGGGTACGGTCAAAGTTCAGAATCACTGATTCAGTTCATTTCCTCCTTTGTAATCTATTAACTGTCATGCTTCATGAATAGGGTCAATGGGCGCATGGTGACTAACATATTAAACAATCATCTCTGTGAGATAATTGACGGATGTTTTAAAAGTGAAATTGTAAAGATGTTTTTCAAACAAATTGCTGGGACAGTGGATTGTGAATGACATAACAGAGATGTATGAATTGAGAAACAAAGATGTGTCAGTCTCTCTAGTGAACCATTCCCTCTCCTTCCCAATATGTCATCGTCATCTTCCTTCACACTTGTGTGAGTGTTGTATGACAGCCACAGCTGTCTCTCCTCTCATTTCTCCAATTAACACAAATAGACTGTTGTTTAGACTGCTCTAATGAGCAAACACTTCAATTTGTAAAGCTACTTTAAAAGTCTCGTTGACGCCCAACATTTTTCCGGCACTGAGCAAATTTCAGGTCTGCTGAGCGCGAACTTGAACTTTGTGAAATACTTCCAGTGCGTTTACTGTGAACACTGAGGTCGTACCCACTTTAAGTTACAGTTTCAGAGAGTGGCTATTTGATCATAATGTAGGACTTCCAGAGTGGCCCACCATCAGAAACAATGGAGAAAATGCATCCCATAACATTTTAACATGGAAATAGCTGTTGTATCATTCAGTCTACAGTAGCAGCCAATGTGCGGTGCTCAAAGTAGGCCTACATTCAATGAGACATTTGAAAAGAAAACATGTAGGGCTCGACATTAACCTGTTTATCCACTTGTGCTTCAGACAAAGAGGTGACAGAAAATGTTGTGTTGTTTGATGCAAGAAACCACTTCAGAAAATAAAATGCATTATTGTTCCCATACCATTATTACAGACAGATAATTACTGGTCAAAAGCCCCATTTCAGTTCCTGTAGGCCAGCCATATTGAGTGGAACCTCCGGACATACGATAATGGAGAAATGGAGAAAATAAGAGGTAGAGAGGTAGAAGGAGAGAGGAGAAGGGGGTGGAGTGGAGAAGGAACATGTGAGAAAAAGAAAGGAAGAGAGATACATTGTCCAAATAAGTTCAAACTGTCAGTCAGTTTGTCTGTTACTCTTGTACCATTCCCCATCATCTCCAATAGGCCTTGTTATAGACTGTCTCCTCCACCTCTCTACATCCCCTCTTTCCCTTCCTCCCTCCATCGCTCTCTCTTCCTCTACTTCTCTCAGTGAAGGCTCAGAGGGGGACCGTGGCTCACCCCTAGGGGAACCTGTGTTGTCCTCTGGGCTGCTGGAGACTTCCGCTGAAATCAGTTCATGGTTAAAGTCCGCCTCCCATTACCTCAGCGGGGACCACGCTGGAGAGATTGTTCTCAAGTTGGTGTTTCCCTGGCTGATTTTGGTTGTGTCTTAGAGTATTTGTGTGCATTTGACTGGTTGATGTTTAGGATACATTTTCTTCACACTCTGAAAGTAGGGGTTCATTTCGTAGCTCTTTAGAGACTACTGAAGCAGAGTGAAGGGTGATCCCGTCATCAAGAGTGACGATATAAACCCGTCATTGCTTCTTTGATGTTTGTATACAGAGCATTTGATTTTATGACATGGCCAATTTATCGCTGTAAAAATAGGGTTGCATGTACAGTAGGTGGTAAGCTGGACCAATCGATAGGCAGTTTATTCAACCCTGAACGTCCAAAACAAAGCCTGAGTTGGATTGGGGATTGTTAATCTATTTTACTGTAAAGACCCAATTTAACCTCCTTCTTCACACTCACAATATGAGGACAGTCACACGGACATGCGTTATGATCATATAATGTACATCTCTAGTTTCGCCAGACATGTGACTACTGTATCAAACTGGGGCCTGTCAAATGCAGATTATGCATGTTTAAATAACTTTTTCTCTCTCTCTGGCTCCCTCTTTCTCTCTCTGTCTCCCTCTTTCTCTCTCTGTCTCCCTCTTTATCTCTGACACAGTGCCAGCATCATGCCTAAGCAAGTGGAGGTGAGGATGCACGAAAGTCACCTGGAGCCCATCGAGGCCAGGCCCAGGAACAAGTGTATCAGCTGCTTCTCTTCTCTTTTCAAGAACCTGCTGCTCACGCTCACTGTACTCGGTCAGTACAATCATCAGCTGTTTAACCAAGCACAATATCACAATCTCTCTCTCTCTCTCTCGCTCTCTCTCTTTCCCCTCGCGGCTCCCATAGCGGCATTGATCATTAGCGATCATAGAGAGGGTTAGAGATGTAGGATGCTCCATGCACAGGAAAACAAGTGTCCTCCTCATCCAGCAGGTGTACAGCATTAGCAGGGTGAGGTTACATTTCTGAAGCTGTGCTTGAATCTAAAACAGCTTACAGCTATCAGTGAGCACAAAAGGTTTGAATTGCAGACTGTGTTGTGAAACAGCCTCCCAGGGCCTGTGATATTTGGCAGGGATCTAGCAGCAGAGAAAGTGCTGCCTACTAGGGGGGTAGTTTGGGGTCTGGGACTAGTTTTGTCTGGCCTGAGCAGGACAGAGGGAGACAGAGCCAGGGACAGGAACAGAGACTGACCACAGGGCCAGTGTGCAGACATGGCTACAGGGGGCATGAGCACTCAGATGCCAGCTCTCTCTCTGGAGAATAGAGAGAGGAGGGGTTGGGGGTGGAAGGACATGGTTGGAGAGGTTGGGGTGTTGGGGGATCGGGGGCTAGTTTTCTGTTTAGGATACACTACCGTTGAAAAGTTTGGGGTCACTTAGAAATGTCCTTGTTTTGGAAAGAAAATCATTTTTCCCCCATTAAAATAACATCAAATTGATCAGAAATACAGTGTAGACATTGTTAATGTTGTAAATGACTGTTGTAACTGGAAACGGCAGATTTTGTATGGAATATCTAAATATACGTACAGAGGTCCATGATCAGCAACCATCACTCCTGTGTTCCAATGGCACATTGTGTTAGCTAATCCAAATTGTATAATTTCAAAAGGCTAATTGATCATTAGAAAACCCTTTTGCAATTATGTTAGCACTGCTGAAAACTATTGTCCTGATTCAAGAAGCAAAAAAACTGGCCTTCTTTAGACTAGTTGAATATCTGGAGCATCAGCATTTGTGGGTTCGATTACAGGCTCAAAATGGCCGGAAACTAAAATCTTTCTTCTGAAACTCGTCAGTCTATTCTTGTTCTGAGAAATGAAGGCTATTCCATGCGAGAAATTGCCAAGAAACTGAAGATCTTGTACAACGCTGTGTACTACTCCCTTCACAGAACAGGGCAAACTGGCTCTAACCAGAATAGAACGAGGAGTGGGAGTCCCCGGTGCACAACTGAGCAAGAGGACAAGTACATTAGAGTGTCTAATTTGAGAAACAGACGCCTCACAAGTCCTCAACTGGCAGCTTCATTAAATAGTACCCGCAAAACACCAGTCTCTACGTCAACAGTGAAGAGGCGACTCCGGGATGCTGGCCTTCTAGGCAGAGTTGCAAAGGTAAAGACATATCTCAGACTGGCCAAAAATAATAAAAGATTAAGACTTGCAAAAGAACACAGACACTGGACAGAGGAATATTGGAAAAAAGTGTTATGGACAGACGAATCTAAGTTTGAGGTGTTCGGATCACAAAGAAGAACATTCATGAGATGCAGAAAAATTTAAAGATGCTGGAGGAGTGCTTGACGCCATCTGTCAAGCATGGTGGAGGCAATGTGATGGTCTGGGGGTGCTTTGGTGGTGGTAAAGCGGGATATTTGTACAGGGTAAAAGGGATCTTGAAGAAGGAAAGCTATCACTCCATTTTGCAATGCCATGCCATACCCTGTTGACAGCGCTTAATTGGAGCCAATTTCCTCCTACAACAGGATAATGACCCAAAGCACAGCTCCAAACTATGCAAGAACTATTTAGGGAAGAAGCAGTCAGCTGGTAATATGTCTATAATGGAGTGGCCAGCACAGTCACCGGATCTCAACCCTATTGAGCTGTTGTGGGAGCAGCTTGACCGTATGGTACGTAAGAAGTGCCCATCAAGCCAATCCAACTTGTGGGAGGTGCTTCAGATTACCTCAACAAATTGACATCTGGAATGCCAAAGGTCTGCAAGGCTGAAATTGCTGCAAATGGAGGATTCTTTGATAAAAGCAAAGTTTGAAGGACACAAATATTATTTCAATTAAAAATCATTATTATATAACCTTGTCAACGTCTTGACTATATTTCCATTTTCATTTTGCAACTAATTTCATGTATGTTTTCATGGAAAACAAGGACATTTCTAAGTGACCCCAAACTTTTGAACGGTGGTGCACATGTAGATGGGATTTGGAGAGTGGGTTAGGGATGTTAATCAAGGGTGAGCTATGGGAAGCATTTGAGGTCAGGTGGGGTTTAGGGCACATAGTTATATAGTCAGGGCCAGCATAAGATCAGAGGAGAGTGTCATTATTTTCCTCAGAATTCCCCTTGGTTATAGGCCTCCTCCATATACTGAAGTATAGTGAGTGTTACTATCCTACCCTGATGCTAACTGACTGTTTCCTAGAGAATCTGCCATTTCCAGAGGGAATATAGATGCTCCTCCAAGCACTGTAGGAACCTCTCCCTGTCTCAAGCTCCTCTCCCTTCAAAGAGAACTGCTCTTAATCCTCTATCAGACTAACTCAACCTCTTTCACACTGAGACTGTTTAATGTCCCCCATCCACCACTACCCAATGGCCCCTATACATGGCATGTAATCCACATCCACTCATAAACAGTTCCAGACTGCTGAATTAATATGCCTACAAGAAGCAGTGATTTAAGGCAGACCTATGGAAATGAAATATTGTTATGATCTGTCAATCTTCTTATAGATACATTTTTATCATAAGCAAGACCCATTTGGAAATCATTGTTGTTATTTCCATATAGCCCTTCTTACATCAGCTGATATCTCAAAGTGCTGTACAGAAACCCAGCCTAAAACCCCAAACAGCAAGCAATGCAGGTGTAGAAGCACGGTGGCTAGGAACTCCCTAGAAAGGCCAAAACCTAGGAAGAAACCTAGAGAGGAACCAGGCTATGAGGGGTGGCCAGTCCTCTTCTGGCTGTGCCGGGTGGAGATTATAACAGAACATTGCCAAGATGTTCAAATGTTCATAAATGACCAGCATGGTCAAATAATAATAATCACAGTAGTTGTCGAGGGTGCAGCAAGTCAGCACCTCAGGAGTAAATGTCAGTTGGCTTTTCATAGCCGATCATTAAGAGTATCTCTACCACTCCTGCTGTCTCTAGAGAGTTGACAACAGCAAGTCTGGGACAGGTAGCACGTTCGGTGAACACGTCAGGGTTCCATAGCCCCATGCAGAACAGTTGAAACTGGAGCAGCAGCACGGCCAGGTGGACAGGGGACAGCAAGGAGTCATCATGCCAGGTAGTCCTGAGGCATGGTCCTAGGGCTCAGGTCCTCTGAGAGAGAGAAAGAAAGAGAGAAAGAGAGAATTAGAGAGAGCCTACTTAAATTCACACAGGACACCGGATAAGACAGAAGAAGTACTCCAGATATAACAAACTGACCCTAGCCCCCCGACACATAAACTACTGCAGCATAAATACTGGAGGCTGAGACAGGAGGGGTCAGGAGACACTGTGGCCCCATCCGATGATACCCCCCGGAGAGGGCCAAACAGGAAGGATATAACCCCACCCACTTTGCCAAAGCACAGCCCCCACACCACTCGAGGGATACCTTCAACCACCAACGTACCATCCTGAGACAAGGCTGAGTATAGCCCACAAAGATCTCCGCCACGCCACAACCCAAGGGGGGGCGCCAACCCAGACAGGAAGATCACGTCAGTGACTCAACCCACTCAAGTGACGCACCCCTCCTAGGGACGGCATGAAAGAGCACCAGTAAGCCAGTGACTCAGCCCCTGTAATAGGGTTAGAGGCAGAGAATCCCAGTGGAGAGAGGAGAACTGGCCAGGTAGAGACAGCAAGGGCGGTTCGTTGCTCCAGAGCTTTTTCCGTTCACCTTCACACTCCTGGGCCAGACTACACTCAATCATATGACCAACTGAAGAGATGAGTCTTCAGTAAAGACTTAAAAGTTGAGACCGAGTCTGCGTCTCTCACATGGGTAGGCAGACCATTCCATAAAAATGGAGCTCTATAGGAGAAAGCCCTGCCTCCAGCTGTTTGCTTAGAAATTCTAGGGACAATTAGGAGGCCTGCGTCTTGTGACCGTAGCGTACGTGTAGGTATGTACGGCAGGACCAAATCGGAAAGATAGGTAGGAGCAAGCCCATGTAATGCTTTGTAGGTTAGCAGTAAAACCTTGAAATCAGCCCTTGCCTTAACAGGAAGCCAGTGTAGGGAGGCTAGCGCTGGAGTAATATGATCAAATGTTTTGGTTCTAGTCAGGATTCTAGTAGCCGTATTTAGCACTAATTGAAGTTTATTTAGTGCTTTATCCGGGTAGCCGGAAAGTAGAGCATTGCAGTAGTCTAACCTAGAAGTAACAAAAGCATGGATGAATTTTTCTGCATAATTTTTGGACAGAAAGTTTCAGATTTTTGCAATGTTATGTAGATGGAAAAAAAGCTGTCCTTGAAACAGTCTTGATATGTTCGTCAAAAGAGAGATCAGGGTCCAGAATAACACTGAGGTCCTTCACAGTTTTATTTGAGACGACTTTACAACCATCAAGATTAATTGTCAGATTCAACAGAAGATCTCTTTGTTTCTTGGGACCTAGAACAAGCATCTCTGTTTTTCCGAGTTTAAAAGTAGAACGTTTGCAGCCATCCACTTCCTTATGTCTGAAACACAGGCTTCTAGCGAGGGCAATTTTGGGGCTTCACCATGTTTCATTGAAATGTACAGCTGTGTTTCATCCGCATAGCAGTGAAAGTTAACATTATGTTTTCGAATGACATCCCCAAGAGGTAAACTATATAGTGAAAACAGTAGTGGTCCTAAAACGGAACCTTGAGGAACACCGAAATGTACAGTTGATTTGTCAGAGGACAAACCATTCACAGAGACAAACTGATATCTTTTCGACAGATAAGATCAAAACCAGGCCAGAACTTGTCCGTGTAGACCAATTTGGGTTTCCAATCTCTCCAAAAGAATGTGGTGATCGATGGTATCAAAGGCAGCATTAAGGTCTAGGAGCACGAGGACAGATGCAGAGCCTCAGTCTGACGCCATTAAAAGGTCATTTACCACCTTCACAAGTGCAGTCTCAGGGCTATGATGGGGTCTAAAACCAGACTGAAGCATTTCGTATACATCTTGCCTTCCCTGCTCTATGTTTGTTATGAACACTGTGGCACAGGACCTCCTCGCCACTGCTCTCTCTCTCTCTGAACTGCTGTCTCTGGTCTCTCTTTAGCATTGGTTCCCCTCTCGTCTTATGGTGTTTCTCTCATTCCCAGACACAGCATTTTTTCACACCACTTCATAGAAACTGACCCCCTCTTCCCCCTCTCATTCTCCAGGTGTGATTCTGGGGGCTGTGTCTGGGATGCTGCTTCGTTATGCCTCTCCCATCCACCCAGACATTGTCATGGTGATTGCGTTCCCTGGAGACATCCTGATGAGGATGCTGAAGATGTTGATCCTGCCTCTCATCGTCTCCAGCTTAATCACAGGTACAGTATGGTAGAGTCATGGGTTCAACAGAAGAGAGAGAACTGCTGTTTCTCCTAATATATACAGTAACTATAGACCGATATTTTAATGCCGATATAAAACATTTTGTTTTTTTAAATACAGTTTATTCAGTTTATTATTTATTAATTGCCACAGTATCAATCATCGTCTTTCACTATTAGCACTTCAAAAGTAACTTAGTACACTTATTTCACACTTCTATATCAACACATATTAGATACAATAGAGGAGAAATGCAAGGCTTAAAATGGCTTGTTTTGGCTGCAGGTCTGGCTGGTCTAGATGCCAAGTCTAGCGGTCGCCTGGGCACCAGGGCAATGGTCTACTACATGTCCACCACGGTGATTGCTGCAGTGCTGGGAGTCATCCTAGTGCTGGTCATACACCCTGGAAACCCCAAGATGAAGGAGCAGCTGGGAGATGGCCAAAAGCACGATGATGTGTCCAGCCTGGATGCCTTCTTTGACCTCATCAGGAACCTGTTCCCTGAGAACCTGGTGCAGGCCTGCTTCCAGCAGGTACAGTACACTAAATCACCCAGAAATATTTAACCAGGCGAGTCAATAATGGCCTGGGTGAGGCACTCCCAGAACGATTCAGTTTTATGAAGAACACATTTTCTCTTTGCGTCCTTAATCCTAGTTACCAAAAGTTAAGATGGATTGAGATGTAAGATATTAAAGACTTTTCTGTCTTCTCTTGTCCAACCTCAGATCCAAACAGTCACTAAGAAGGTGGAGAAGGTGATTGAGGAAGACATCAATGCCACTACCACCTTGGAGGGCCTCCTGTCCAACGCCACCAAGGAGCCTGAGTTCATCATCAAGAAGTCCCTCCAGTTCAAGAGTGGCATGAACGTGTTAGGTATGGCGGCTTCTCTTTTGGACCAGGTCGCAATTGTTTCTACAACCGCCCAACTGAAAAAAACAGCACTTTTAAATTGTCTTTACTTCTTTGTCTGAGAATAAACCAGTGCATCTCATCATATCACACCTCAACGGAGCCCTGGGTGCAGCTCATTCTGCCTCACTAACTGTATCATATTTTTATTCATCGTCCTAAAAATTGTTTCTCCATTCACTACGATCCTCTCTCTCCATATCTCTCTGTGAGCCCATTTACTATGCTCATTCCCAGCTGTGATTCTCTCTCGTGATTGTGTGATGCAGGAGTGATTGGCTTCTTCATTGCCTTCGGCATCTGCATGGGGAAGATGGGAGAGAGGGCCAAGCTCATGCTGGAGTTCTTCAACATCCTCAACGAGATTGTTATGAACCTGGTTATCATGATCATGTGGTAAGAGATATTTAGCCTTTCAAGCACATTCTGTATGGATTTATGCTAGTCATAGACATGTGTGTCTACTTTATGAGTGTTTGTACATCTACATTTGATAATCTGGCATATATTGTAGACGTTGACTGAGATGGATACATCTTTCTCATCAGAATGTATACATTATTAAACCTCTCCTCTGCCCCTAGGTACTCTCCCTTCGGTATCTGCTGCCTGATCTGTGGTAAGATCATCTCCATTGATGACCTGGAGGTGGTTGCTAGGCAGCTGGGGATGTACATGGTCACCGTGATCGTGGGCTTGATCATCCACGGAGCCATCTTCCTGCCTGCCATCTACTTTGCCATTGTCAGGAAAAACCCCTACACCTTCTTCATGGGCATCTTCCAGGCCTGGATCACTGCCTTGGGGACAGCCTCCAGGCAAGGGCCACAAACATGGATGCCTCACTATTTACGCTATCTAACTGCTGTCACTGTAAATTTACAGATAACCTTATATAGAAAAGTATAACATCTGTCAAATCTTTCATATCTGTGCTGAATGTTGTGGAATATACTGTACGCAACAGCATTACTCTCTCCTACTGTACCTGTGTTTGTCTCTGTCAGTGCTGGTACACTGCCTGTCACCTTCCGTTGCCTGGAGGAAAACTTGGGCATCGATAAGAGAGTCACCCGTTTCGTGCTCCCTGTCGGCGCCACCATCAACATGGACGGAACCGCCCTCTACGAGGCCGTGGCAGCCATCTTTATCGCCCAGATGAACAACATCTACCTGGATGCTGGTCAGATCGTCACTGTCAGGTAGGGACTGCTATAGAACATATTTTCTGATCAGGGTGGGAGTTTCACTGCCTACCTTCTTAATGAAAGTAATGACATAAACATGACATTACATTTAGGGAACACTATTATTCAAAGACACGTACAGTTAGCATACATAGTTATGTGTTAATGGATCATGCAGGAATTGAGCACACAATCTGTGATGCCAGTCCCAATATTCTAAGTCACTATATTATTATTATAGTCACACCATCTCAGTCTGAACGTGTTTCATGAAGTAGCTGTACCCATTAGCTCTTTAATTAAGACAGTCATTGGCCTTTGGACTTATAAACTTAATCTGTAGAACAATTTTAACCATGAAGTTGTTTCTCTCTTGCCTCTCTTTCTCCCCATGCAGTCTGACAGCTACCCTGGCCAGTGTTGGTGCGGCCAGTATTCCCAGTGCCGGACTGGTGACTATGCTTCTGATCCTCACTGCAGTCGGCCTGCCAACTCAGGACATCAGTCTGCTGGTTGCTGTTGACTGGCTCCTGTAAGTTGATCTGCATTGCTAGTGACTCAGAACCAAGTGCATGTAGTCATATGCATTAAAAGTAAAAATGAGCTTATTGTATACACTGAGTACTGTATACAAAACATTAAGGACATCTGCTCTTTCCATGACATATACTGACCAGGTGAATCCAGGCGAAAGTTATGATCACTTATTGATGTCACTTGTTAAATCCTCTTCAATCAGTGTAGATGAAGGGGAGGAGACAGGTTTGAGTCTTGAGACAATTAAGACATGGATTGTGTATGTGTGCCATTCAGAGGGTGAATGAGCAAGACACAATATTTAAGTGCCTTTGAACGGGGTATGGTAGTGGGTGCCAGACACACCAGTTTGTGTCAAGAACTGCAATGCTGCTGGGTTTTTCACAGTTTCCCGTGTGTATCAAGAATGTTCCACAACCCAAAGGACATGCAGCCAACTTGACACAACTGTGGGAAGCATTGGAGTCAACATGGGCCAGAATCCCTGTGGAATGCTTTCGACACCTTGAAGAGTCCATTCCCCAACAAATGTATGCTGTTCTGAGGGCGAGGGGGGGTTGGAGGAAGGAGGGGGAGCAACTCAATACTAGGAAGGTGTCCTTAATGTTTGGTAAAGTCAGTGTATGTACACCATGCTTTCAATGATTGTTATTTAAATTTGTTCTACCCTTATCCAAACCATTTTGTTTTTGTCTCCACACAACACTGGTGTATTCCCAACCATTCCTTTTTCCTATCCCAGGGACCGGTTCCGTACCTCGGTGAATGTGGTGGGAGACTCGTATGGCGCGGGTATCGTGTACCACCTGTCCAAGGCTGAGCTGGATGAGCTGGACGCTACACATGGCAAGTCGGGCGACATCGAGATGATGAACAAGACCTCGTCCTACTATGATGACCTCAAGAACCACCACGAAAACAACTCCAACCAGTGCGTCCAGTATGCCGCTCACAATTCAGTCGTAGTAGATGAGTGCAAGGTACAATTCACGCTTACGCACATAGATACTTGTATATAGACACCTAACATGCTACATGCTCGAACTGCACCTTTTCCTCTTTCATTTTTCATGTTTGTCTGATGCCACTGTATATACACACAGCGTTATTTTAAGAAGAAAATCTGAAAAAGACCAAAAAAATACACGTGCTGTATATATTTCAGTGTGCATTCGCTTGGTAGCAGCTTTTGTGTCATTTTTATGACTAAGAATACATTCCAAACTTGCAGAAGGTATTTCTGTTCATGTAAATACCACAAACACCTCTTGTGAAAAATTGCAAGACAGAAAAAAGGCAACCCACAAAGTGAGACAGCATCACTCACAAGTACAAGTGCAAATCCAAATCTGTGTGCTAACCAAAACAGAACAAATGTAAATGCTTTTTTCATAATGTCAATGAAAAGCAGTGCAATCTTAGCTCTGCCCTAATGCACAATCTTAGCTCTGCCCCAACTCCCCCACTCTCCTCCCAGCCTTGTTCCTTCCCTTTCAACCTGCTGGGGTTGGATCTGAGAGAGAGGAAAAGCCATCTAAGCTAGGGCCTCAGGAAATTACGTGATGAGCCCCAGGAAACCTCCACCCCCCTTCACTACACATGCAGGTTTCACCCCCACATCTCTGGCCCCAAATCCCTTGTCAAATGATGGGGCTTAAGGTCTTTCCCCGGGCTGCTTCAGAGGCTGTGCTGGATTACTCCTGCTGCTTCGGGGCATCATTTATCAATTTGTGATCAAATTAGCTTTTGTGAGGTTTATGAGAAAGATGCTGTAGCGGTGCATTCTCTTCATACTCTGTCATATCCCTTAAAATGACTTAAAGTCCTCTGTCTAAATGTGTCATTTTAAAGAGAATGTAATTTGTGTTGGGATATAAATATTCAGAGAATGCGATATAGTCCTTCATTAGCATTGCATATATTGACTGAGCCCTGGCACCGTCCAGACTGGGACTGAGTGATTCTCAGTCTTTAGAGTTGAGATGCTTTTGCATTTACACACTAGCTATTCTTGCTCGTTGTGAGAAATCTGTCTTGCAAAATTGGAAGATGCAAAGTAGCTCATGCAGAATCTGAAACAGTAACACTTTGAATCCACTGTTTGAATAGATCAAGGAAAGTGTTGGCTGCTATTATAATGTGGAGGAATTTGGGCTGCTTGTTTTCTAGTGCAGCAGGCCCTACTATCAAAGGGCCTACTGATGAACCCATTCATTTATTACAGGATCAAGGGTGTTGCTTAGCAACACTGAGGCCCTTGCACTCCAATGGTCAGACCAAGAGAATATATTCTGACATTTTTGTATCCATCCATTAAACTAGCGAAGCATGGCACAAAGGCTGTTTTCTTCCAATGTTTTCTCTCTTTATTTTCTTGTATGTCTTGGCTGTATATAAATTACCTCAAATAACTGTTCTAACATTTATCCAAAGACGCAGACCATTGTAGAACGCTTTGCAAAATAATGTGTACAGACTAAAACATAACATTGCACTCATTTTGTTGTATTTTGTACCTTGTTTTCTATGTATATTTTTCGTTGTATTTAAGAAATGTTATATATGTCACTGCATGCCAAAGTTGTGATTATATGTTGATTGTTCTCAGGTCAGTAGAAAGGGTTGGTGCTTGTTGTTAAGACTTCCGTGCTTCCATCAGCATGATCCTCAGTGGTTGTCCAGGGCTTCCTGATACCTTCAGAATACACCTGTCTTCTATATTATCTTAAATGTTATCATTGGAGTACAGAACCTATTTTTTCTTATGATAGTTTTTAAATAAAACCATTGCAAATGATATACCATTTAAAGTAAAAGGCTTTAAGTATATACTGCATGTGCAATTAAATGCAAACCAAAAGATCATAGTTGTTTTACAGTTCTTCTGGTGTCTGTGCTCAAAAGCATTAAGTCCAGATCATGAAACATGCACTGTGCCTGTTCACGCAAATGTGTGAACCTGCTGTTTAGATCTCCATGGTGATTGCTTTCAGGTAACCTTGGCCACTAACGGCTCTACTGCTGCGGCAGCCGTGGCGGAGCGCACACTTGTTGAGGAGGAACCCCGGAAACGTGAATAAAGCCAGCACACAGATCCCCAGCTCCACAGGCTTTCCTATCTGGTGAAAAAATGAGTGAACGAAAAAAAAGAGTCATGCGAACAGAACTACTAATTGTTTTTCTTATGTAGCTTTATTTTGCATTTTTATTAGTCCCTTTACAGTGTTTCTAACCATCTATCTGACTGACTGAGATGAATAATACTAATTAACTTATCAGTGAAACGATAACAGAGGCATGTTTTACCTGTTAGAACACTAATGTGTGCATCATAGCAAACACTTGAACAACGGACATCAAGGCTTGGGAGGGAGGGTGGGAAGAGAAAAACAAACTGTTACTTAAATTATTCCTAGAATTGTTTTTATGAGAGCACTGCATTCAAAACAGGGGGGGGGGGGGGGTCAGTGTGTGGGGGAGTAACACTGGAACAACAGTCCTTCAGAGTGTGATGGTAGCTGTGAGTTTGACACTGGCAATCTGGCAGTCTGGCAGTCTAACAACAGACGGAGTGTGGGACATAAGAGTTTGAATCATGCTAAACATAAGGTATGCCTTTATCAAACTCCACATTATATGTTTTAGAAGCGTGTCATTACTATTACCAATGATACCACAGTTGACAGCTGTTATTTGACCCCTGGCCCCTTTTACCTCACAAGATAACCTTTTACCTATACCTGACAGAGCCCCTGTAACCTATCTGAGTGTCTTTGCTACCTGCTATTACCCACAATCCCATGGGGGAACCACATTGGTGATAATGTAGAATGTAGAGATAAGGCAGGGTCTGCAGACTGAGCCTTACTCCACAAGCACACGTTCTCTGAAAAGCACAAAATACAAAAGAAACATGGAACCTCTCCTCCCTTTTTTATTGTTATACATTTTGTTGACTACTGTAAGGGAGAGGGACTTTTTCAATGTCGCCTCTAGTGTGAGATTATATATTGTATCTGTGTGATTTTTGTGTGTGTGATTTGTGTGTGTGTGATTTGTGTGTGTGTGGGGGGGGGGGGGGGGGGGGGGGTGTCTGTGTGTGTATGGGATGGGAGTGAGAACATGACATATCTCCCCATGACTAATAAGGACCAAACAGGCATATGATAAATCAAGCCAGAAGCCTTTGAAACGCCTCCATGACTTCACTGACAGTCATTGATATCGTCTTTTGGGGTTTCTTACTCTGCACACAATCCATTTGTAGCTAACTCCAGGTAGAAAGTGTCTCATCACTCATTTAAACTTCCAAATTAGCTACTAAGAAATTGATAAAGGTCTCTGCCCCGCAATTACTGCAAGACATGAAAATCAAAAGTAAAGTTAAAATTTGTCCACAAATACAAATATATCAATATCTTCAGTTCAGGGCTGTATTTCATATTAATTAGTTCAAAGTACTAGGAAGTATTTATTATACCCCTCCCAGATATTCTGAAGCTATCAATTTCATGATGTGAGGCCAACAAAAATGAGAACCAAGAGTTTTTGGGAAGGATCTAGAAATATATCTAGAACCATAATTTGTTTAAAAATATAAAGCACAAATGAAGTTGTTTTAATAAAACAGAATACAAAAACAGAATATACATTGAATACTGAGTCCATATAGCACAATTGCAGCTTTGAGTATAAACTAGTTCTGTCTGATTTTTGTATCCCTTTTTGACACTGATCTCTTTTCACATTCATCATTCATAATTTGAGGAACCCAATAAGGGAAACTATACTCAGGCTTTAGCATGAACTCCTTGGAATTGAGAGAGACACTTTCAAAGTCCTCAACACGTTTAGCTGCTCATGAAAGAAATTAGGCCATTGACAATTGCCTTGTATAGCACAAGTTGGATATGAATGCTTGACTTTGAACACGTTGACTGTTTACCACCTTGACATTTTTTAAAGAGATTTTTTGTATACTTACACCTATATGACAGAGATAAAGTTTCCCTTTACAACTATTCATAAGTAAGCTACTTTTATTAAGGGATTCTTGTTAGGAACAGCACACAAAAACTTGCAAAATTTTCAACATTAACATTCCAGTGACTCAAACTTTCTTGGGTTCCCTTTTTGCATGAAAGCACAAAGACACATATTTTATCAAAGATGGTACAGAACAACCACAGAGCTTAAATAAAAGTGCAAGTTTCAACAGGTTGATAACTCCCTGCACAACTAGTGGCCAGGTGGAGGTATTACATCATAACAGTTTTTTTCCAGACCCTTAGAGGGGTCTCCTTAGTGATTAAACAACTCTAACCTCTTACCACAGATGCTGACGACTGTTCTCAGAAACCCTGTATGCTGCAGCTATGTGTATCATTGGTCTCATATGGTTACTACTGTAGAGCAGTCATCTGGATGCCTGAAATGTTCACTGCAGGCTTCCCAACTATTAGGTAGGAGAATTCTATCCCCCTAATGGAACATAAATGTCTAAAAAGAGAAACACACACAAAGTTAGATCACCGGCTGCTAATATTTAATGTGCATATGTGATTGTATGAGAGATGTTTTGTGCAGGTGAGGCGTTCTGCAGGTGTGGATGTGATTTCTTTATCCGTGTCGTGTCCTGCTCTCTTGTCTTGTTTTGATCATTTTGCTCAATGACAACCTTGCCTTGAAGATGTTAACTCTAAACTGTGCAGTCAGTTTGACCGTCATGACAATGCTGATTAAAGTAACACTAGAACAATGAACACTCACGTTCATAGTGCAGTACACAGTCCCTTAGTTACCTTAAACACTTTCTCAGTCAGAAGATCTACGCCACGTTGCTTTTGAGCTTGTATAACTGCCATCACACACAGACACACAGATGCAAATACACACACTCACGCATGCACACTCGCACACACACACGCACTCACACACACGCATACACACACACTTACACACTTAAACCTGGAAGGTCACCACACACATTCTTACATGCAATGAGTGAGCTAAAGAGCACAGCATTGAAACCCCCGATGGCCCTAGGGCCTAACCTTTGACCTTGTGACCTTCAGTAACAAGTCCTCCAGTAGGGAGCGGATGCAGACCAGTATGTCATCAATGGGGATTGAGTGTTGGACCACTATTAT
This sequence comes from Salvelinus alpinus, assembly GCF_045679555.1. Classification (NCBI taxonomy): domain Eukaryota; kingdom Metazoa; phylum Chordata; class Actinopteri; order Salmoniformes; family Salmonidae; genus Salvelinus; species Salvelinus alpinus. The sequence continues at coordinate 42,037,709 of NC_092100.1, forward strand.
GTTCAAACTCACTGTTTGCATGAAGTAAAAAATGAGTATCATTTTTTTACACCACTATCTTAAAAGCATGATATTGAGGTGCCTCCTTGCACTTTGTGTATATATTGTAGGTAACAGATATTTTTTTTTGTTTGTTTTATTTGGGGGGTGTTGACATGGTATGTAGAAATAGAAATGAATTGCTGTGACATTTTTTGTAATCCTCTAGAAAAATATAATCTATGTTCTGAATAAAAATAGATTAGTCAAAATGTATAGAAAATAATGTGCAAGAATTTTTATTTTATTTTTTAAATTTAATAGCTGTTAACTAGTTGTCTCACTTAGCTGTCACACACCAATATATAAATATATTGTTTTGTATCTAATGTAAGCGTTTTGAATGTTTGTTCCATGGTGATATGTTGCGTGCATTCCTTTTCACTGTACATAAATATATATATATATAATTACTCTGTTCAATGGCACTGCAGAACGTTCCAGAGGTTACAATGATTTTGAAGCAAACATGTTGAACTGGAAAGACAAAGCGAAAGAGGAAGGAAAGTATCTGATTAAAGAAGGGAGTGCATATGGGGTGGTGGGCTCTTTCTAATTTGGTGAGATGTGGATGTTATCATGACTAGGTTTGCAGAAGAAGAGAAACATCAAATTGACCCTGTACGTACTATTAACTAATGAAACAAGCACAGCCGAGCTGTTCGTTACTTCAATATGACTGAAATAGCAAATCTGATCAGAATGTCAGGTGTAGTACCTGCCAAAATATATCTCCTCAGTTGATTGCCCATATCCTGGTCAAAAATTCATTCTAGACTTTCTACCAGAGAACACCAACACACTGTTAGTGTCCACCATCTTGTCTTGTGCAGTATGTACTATGCTGTGGTAATTACAAGACATGGATATCTACACCAAACAGTAAAGGTTCATGTTTAGATTCTGCCTAAGAGTCCAACTGTAACAGTAGTGAGCCCAAGTGTCATATCCATGCACTAGCCTCTGTCGAACCAGCACTTTCAAACCACCAGCACCATTTCAATAAACCCTCCAGACACATATTGATCAATTTGCCTTTTTGCTTTTCCTAATTGCCATCACAATTGTCTGCACGCACCAACAAATCCAATATATTAAGTAAACGATGTCAAAATGGTTATTGATTGGCACAGTATTTCTAAGAGTAGCCAGTAGATCTTTATATCTATAAGTCTGTATTCTACAGAAGTCTCTGTCTTTCTGATAGGATCATCCTGAGTATCCTGATAACCTATCTATTTGAAAAGTTGTTGTTGTAATATTGATGTAAAGGGAGAGCTTACGTGGGGGGGAGATAGAATATTAAAAAATAAATGCGAAACATATATGAATAATTTTCTTTACCAGCTCTGTGGTATTAAAGTATGTTCATATCAATAAGTGTTGTACCTTTGGTGTACATATGATTATGATAACTAATAAATGTTGATTCATAACTAAATGCGGTCTGTCCTTTTTTATTTTTTGATGAACACAACTTACAAGACTGAGACCAAAATGGAATATTGTACTGTATAATTGCTACCTTTATACATTCTCCCAACTATAAAGTCCTGACTTTTCATGGCATACTGTACTGTACTCTGAGGGTTGACTGTCAGTTGATTGACACGCACACACACACACACACACACACACACACACACACACACACACACACACACACACACACACACACACACACACACACACACACACACACACACACACACACACACACACACACACACACACACACACACAAATCTTTTACTGACAAGTTATGAATAATTCACTGCAGCCTTTTGCTCTGGCTCTACTGGACCCCTGTCTCTGTGGTGCTTCTCCAATTAAAGCTCAGTAATTATGAGTGTCCTTCCCCCACATCTCCATTGAGATAGAGCTCGAGACATAGACAGATTAATATAGAGAAATAGATTGATACCGGTACAAAACTTAACAAAAGCGTAACAAAGGTGATGAATTATTATTGTATTGATGAAAATGAATAAGTAGTATGGACACATTTCCTTAATTTACTGTATTGCTCTGCATTTCTAGCATTAAAGACAAGCCAAACATACGAACTGGAGGACAAACAGAAAACTCTATACACAGGAGTAACAATATCAACTGAATGATAGGTGAGCACACTTGTTGTAAACTGATTGACACTTCTCTATAATTCAATACACCTGCCACACACCTAAACCAGGTTAAAGTTTAAACTTAAAACCACAGTGCAAACAACAGAAGACAAACCACCATCATGACACACATAATACTTACAGTTTAAAGCAGGTGATGCATAAAGAAAATCTCTACAGAGAGAAAATCCCTGCTGTTTTGTATTTTTTTTTAAAAAATTTTCACTTTTATTTAACCGTACACTATTTGGATCTATTTGTCTGCCTGTTGTAACCGCCTTTGAGCCAGTGGATTACTGAACAAAACGATTTATGAATGTTTATTATGAGTATTTCTGTATTTCATGCTCTGCAATTTCACCGGATGTTGTCGAGGTGGGACGCTACCGTCCCACCTGCCCATAAGAAGTTTTAATACTGATGCACAGAAGAATATGATAAATACTTCAGCTCAGTTAACAATGTTTTGATTTTTGTTTTCTGCATAGAATTTCAAAGAGAAAATTGCAAAAATCTTCAGAAGTTCAAAGCGGGGTTCTCTGTCTATCGTGCAGACAGGAAGAAAGAACTCCCTGGGAAAGTGGTGAAAGTCCTGATCTGGAATACCTCACCATAAAATGTCAACCGCATTACCTCCCGAGAGAATTTTCTTCGGTCATCGTCTCTGACGTGTATATCCCCCCACATCCAAGCCGCCACCGCGACAGCTCTCAAGGAACAACAAATCAAAACACATTTTATTTGTCACATACACATGGTTAGCAGATGTTAATGCGAGTTTAGTGAAATGCTTGTGCTTCTAGTTCCGACAATGCAGTAATATCCAACGAGTAATCTAACCCAACAATTTCACAACAATTACCTTATACACACAAGTGTAAAGGAATGAATAAGAATATGTACATAAAAAAATATATGAATGAGTGATGGTATAGAACGGCATAGCCAAGATGCAGTAGATGGTATAGAGTACAGTATATACATATGAGATGAGTAATGTAGGCTATGTAAACATTATATGAAGTGGCATTGTTTAAAGTGGCTAGTGATACATTTATTACATACATTTTTCCATTATTTAAGTGGCTGGAGTTTAGTCAGTATGTTGGCAGCAGCCACTCAATGTTAGTGATGGCTTTTGAGATGGCCCTGAGATAGAAGCTGTTTTTCAGTCTCTCGGTCCCTGCTTTGATGCACCTGTACTGACCTCGCCTTCTGGATGATAGCGGGGAGAACAGGCAGTTGCTCAGGTAGTTGTTGTCCTTGATGATCTTTTTGGCCTTCCTGTGACATCGGGTGGTGTAGGTGTCCTGGAGGGCAGGTAGTTTGCCACCGGTGATGCGTTGTGCAGACCTCACTACCCTCTGGAGAGCCTTACGGTTGTGGGCGGAGCAGTTGCCGTACCAGGCGGTGTTACAGCCCGACAGGATGCTCTCGATTGTGCATCTGTAAAAGTTTGTGAGTGTTTTTGGTGACAAGCTGAATTTCTTCAGCCTCCTGAGGTTGAAGAGGCGCTGCTGCGCCTTCTTCACCACGCTGTCTGTGTGGTTGGACCAATTCAGTTTGTCCGTGATGTGTACGCCGAGGAATTTAAAACTTACTACCCTCTCCACTACTGTCCCGTCGATGTGGATAGGGAGGTGCTCCCTCTGCTATTTCCTGAAGTTCATGATCATCTCCTTTGTTTTGTTGACATTGAGTGTGAGGTTATTTTCCTGACACCACACTCCGAGGGCCCTCACCTCCTCCCTGTAGACTGTCTCGTTGTTGTTAGTAATCAAGCTTACCACTGTAGTGTCGTCTGCAAACTTGATGATTGAGTTGGAGGCGTGCATGCCCATGCAGTCGTGGGTGAACAGGGAGTACAGGAGAGGACTGAGAACGCACCCTTGTGAGGCCCCAGTGTTGAGGATCAGCGGGGTGGAGATGTTGTTATCTACCCTCACCACCTGGGGGCGGCCCGTCAGGAAGTCCAGGACCCAGTTGCACAGGGCGGGGTCGAGACCCAGGGTCTCGAGCTTGATGACGAGATTGGAGGGTACTATGGTGTTAAATGCTGAGCTGTAGTCGATGAACAGCATTCTCACATAGGTATTCCTCTTGTCCAGATGGGTTAGGGCAATGTGCAGTGTGATTGCGATTGCGTCATCTGTGGACCTATTGGGGCGGTAAGCAAATTGGAGTGGGCCTAGGGTGTCAGGTTGGATGGAGGTGATATGGTCCTTGACTAGTCTCTCAAGACACTTCGTGATGACGGAAGTGAGTGCTACAGGGCGATAGTCATTTAGCTCAGTTACCTTAGCTTTCTTGGGAACAGGAACAATGGTGGCACTCTTGAAACATGTGAGGACAGCAGACTGGGATAAGGATTGATTGAATATGTCCGTAAACACACCAGCCAGCTGGTCTGCGCATGCTCTGAGGACGCGGCTGGGGATGCCATCTGGGCCTGCAGCCTTGCGAGGGTTGACACGTTTAAATGTTTTGCTCACGTCGGCTGCAGTGAAGGACAGCCCCCAGGTTTTGGTAGCGGGCCGTGTCAGTTGCACTGTATTGTCCTCAAAGCGAGCAAAGAAGTTGTTTAGTCTGTCTGGGAGCAAGCCATCCTGGTCTGCGACGGGGCTGGTTTTCCTTTTATAGTTCGTGATTGACTGTAGACCCTGCCACATACCTCTCGTGAGCCGTTGAATTGCAACTCTACTTTGTCTCTATACTGACGCTTAGCATTTTTAATTGCCTTGCGGAGGGAATAGCTACACTGTTTGTATTCGGTCATGTTCCGGTCACCTTGCCCTGATTAAAAGGAGTGGTTCGCGCTTTCAGTTTTGCACAAATGCTGCCATCAATCCACGGTTTCTGGTTTGGGAATGTTTTAATAGACACTGTGGGTACGACATCACCGATGCACTTGCTAATAAACCCGCTCACCGAATCTGCGTATTCATCAATGTTGTTGTTCACCGCAATGTGGAACATATCCCAGTCCACGTGATCGAAGCAATCTTGAAGCGTGGAATCCGATTGGTCGGACCAGCGTTGAACAGACCTGAGCGCGGGAGCTTCCTGTTTTAGTTTCTGTCTATAGGCTGGAAGCAACTAAATGGAGTTGTGGTCAGCTTTTCCGAAAGGAGGGCAGGGGAGGGCCTTATATGCGTCGCGGAGGTTAGAATAACAATGATCTAGGGTTTTGCCAGCCCTGGTTGCGCAATCGATATGCTGATAGAATTTAGGCAGCCCTGTTTTCAGATTAGCCTTGTTAAAATCCCCAGCTACAATAAATGCAGCCTCAGGATATGTGGTTTCCAGTTTTCCAGTTTACAGTTATTTTAAGTTCGTTCAGGGCCATCGATGTATCTGCTTGGGGGGGGTATATGCGGCTGTGATTATAATTGAAGAGAATTCTCTAGGTAGATAATGCGGTCGGCATTTGATTGTGAGGAATTCTAAGTCAGCTGAACAGAAGGACTTGAGTTCCTGTATGTTGTTATGATCACACGGCGTCTCGTTAATCATAAGGCATACACCCCGCCCTTCTCCTTACCAGAAAGATGCTTGTTTCTGTCGCCGCGATGCGTGAAGAAACCAGCTGGCTGTACCGACTCCGATAGCGTGTCTCGAGTGAGCCATGTTTGCGTAAAACAAAGAACGTTACAGTCTCTGATGTCTCTCTGGAAGGCTACCCTTGCACGGATTTTGTCTACCTTGTTGTCAAGAGACTGGACATTGGCGAGTAGTATGCTCGGGAGCGGTGCGCGATGTGCCTGTCTACGGAGCCTGACCAGAAGACCGCTCCGTCTGCCCCTTCTACGGTGTCGTTGTTTTGGGTCGCCGACTGGGATCCGATCCATTGTCCTGGGTGGTGGGCAAAACAGAGGATCCGCTTCGGCAAAGTCGTATTCCTGGTCGTAATGTTGGTGAGTTGACGTTGCTCTTATATCCAATAGTTCCTCCCGACTGTATGTAATAAAACCTAAGATTACCTGGGATAACAATGTAAGAAATAACACATAAAAAAACAATACACTGGACTATGTGCAAACTGGAGACCTCATATCCTGAGGCTGCATTTAATCTTTAATCCCTTTGAAGATTTAATTTTAAATTGTGCAAGGGTTGTGTAGACTTTCACAATTTTTTGTGTTGTATTGTCACCAAGAATACTTAGCCTACCTATTTTAGAATATTGGATGGCTTAGCTCAAGTGTAGCCATATGAGACTGGTTTAACCTTTCACAATTAAATCACAAACTTACAGACACGTACAAGAACATGCCCTTTCCAGCTTTCAAAATGGCTGTCTTTGTCTTGTTGTCTCTCTATCTTGCCTGGGTTAAACATACTCTTGCATCATGACATGGATGTCATGGCAACCATACTTCTTCCTGCTCCCGAGCAGCACTTCAGACCTTTTCTCTCCGTTCCCTCTCTATTTTTTTCTCTCCCTCTCTCCCTCTCTCACCCTTTTTCATTGAATGAACATCACAATCAATAATTTCCTCTATACACATTTATTTCATCCATGACTTTACAAATCTTTATCATTAACAAAGTTTTGTTAATTCATCATTATACACTCCTACACTAAATTATTAGCAAATTTTTCTCAAAGTGAATCACATGAAAGCAAACAAAAATGGAGGCAAAAAGCCCTCAAAAAACTTGGGACACAAGGAGTGATTCAAATCGGTTGCCTCTTACTCAAAAGGCATGACAAATATACTGTCACAATACCCACACACAACCACACATAGAAGTGATTTGCCTACGAATGAAAGATTCAGCATAAAGATGAATATGTAATCATTTAGATGTGTGGAGCAATGGGCACTTTGGGACCTGGATCAGTATGGAGACACAGAGCTCCTGGCCAGAGACACATGCATTCATTACCCTCCATCCCACACACAATCATACAAGTTATTGTTACTAATTGTGCATTTATTTTCATGTTATTATTTTTATATTTTTATATTATTTCTAATATTTTTTAACTGCTTTGTTGGGAAGGGCCGTAAGTAATCATTTCACTGTTCATATACAACTGTGGTTTACAAAGCATGTGACAAATAACATTTGATTTGATTTGATCCCTCCATCTGGTGCACATAAAAGGGAAAGCCACAGAAACAAGATGGCCTCCGCTCCTTTGTTACAAAGGAACCCAGAGAATTACAATCCAGAACTGTTCTTGGAGTTCTACTGTACTGCCCATTACTGTAACATCTGTGTGTCCTGGTCATTTGTAATAGTTTTGTCAGTGAGGGAGGCAGTCACTCCTCAGGGTTGTAGATTGGTTGTTATGCTGGCAGTTAACAATTGTTATTGGGTGCCTGGGCAATGCGCAGACCTTTGATGGGGCAGGTGTTCAAAGTCAAATAAAAAAATTGACCTTAATTCCCTTCATACATATCTACTGCTCCTGTAGCCAGATTCAATTTTTTTTTCATTTTACAAAAAACCCCAGAAAGGAAGTTAGAAAGAATCACTACTTCTTTGCTAGCCTGAACCACTCCTGGGGTGGGTAGGCTATATCAGCTGATCATCGCTAAGGTACTGTCTTAGAAGTAAAGGTGCCTGGAACAACCATTTGGGTTGCCCCACCGGCAAACCTTTCCAACTGAAAAGGGTCTTCAAGGAACTCTTGTGTTAAAGGTTCAAGCCGGAACCTTTTTGTGATGGGGGGGTTCAATTATGAACCTTTTGAATAATATATTGTGGAGGTGGCAACCTATCAGATTGGAGGCATGGCTTATTGGAAGCGTGGCTTTCAGATAGTTATTTTGGGCCACCATTTAGCATAAATGTAATTCCTGTTTATCATGTTAAGTTTGTACACTGCAAATATTTATGCATATTACATACTGTAATATAATATTAGAACAGGTTGGAAGCTTGTGCATGTGATGAAGACAAGCGCAGCAACGCACTGTTCCGGTGGCAGGGGACTTTTTTTCAAGATTAATGAGTTCATGAGAAATTATCTACTTTTATAAGAAATTCATTGCATTTAAAGTTACAAGTGAGAAAAATAAACTAGTTTTTAAAAACACCACCAATCAAAAGGGCACATGTTTCATAGGAGGGCGAAAGGGCAGGTGCTCCAGCACTCCTAGGGCTCTATCTGTTAGGTGCCATTGGATGATATTCATCACAGTTTAATGCATTACTACACAATGCTAGGTCATTGTAGACTGCACGCTTCTGTCAATATAGTATGAAGTGAATTATATGGTACAATATATGTGAACCGCAACATCCAAATCTGAGCATTGCTACATTTCTCCGAACGCTATTGATATTCCATACAATCCTGTGTGCTATCCAACATGACTTAATCATGTATACAGACCATGTTAATTGACATCATAATAAAGGTATTTAAAATGCACAGTCTTGAATACTGTACATCAAGTTGATTCATACAATATCCACTCTACTGCAAATGCTCTATCACAACTGAACACCTCCTTAAATTCTGCATTTGATTAAATAACTCAAATATGGCAGCTTTTCTTTAATCATTAAAGGGCATGTGCCAAAAAGATGATTGACCACTATTCCTAAGCCATTTGGAAAATACGCATACATTATTTACAGAAGCAAAAATAATAATAATATCCAAACTGCACAAATTTAAATAGTAATATTGTGTTTTCTTGTAAAAACAAAATAAAACCCCAATCCACAGGAAACAAGTGAAATATACACAAGGTTAATATCAAAAGAAACGACATCAGTGGGCCACAACATCACACATTTACCCATCATCAGAAACAATGAACATCGAGCCAAATTATCCACCCACATCTGTTTAGTTTTCACATTTCTGTGAGTGTGCGGGTGCGTGTGTCTATTTTCCAACCCAATGCCTCAAAAGCTTTGAGTGACACAGTATCAACAATGTCCTTCAAACCTGAATCTCCTATTGAACTTAGAGGGCATCCAAGCCCCTCTATCCCCCACCTTTAAAACTCCCACCCATATCCCTGTAACTTTATGAACGCACTTTATCTCTCCGCACGCACACACACACACACACACACACACACACACACACACACACACGCACACACACACACACACACACACACACACACACACACACACACACACACACACACACACACACACACACACACACACACACACACACACACACACACACACACACACACACACACACCATCAACATCTCCACTTAGAGCAAAGCATACATCAGGGTTGTCATTGTCAACCTCCAGTTATCTAGGGTCTGCAGGGTTCATTTCAACCTGGCACTCAAATTATTAATTAATGGTACCTATTGGCTAGAGAAGCCAGTATGATTTTCTCAGATTTAGATTAGACCCTGATTGAAAGGCAGGGGTGAATATCAACAGGTTTGTATCTCTGTGTCTTTCCAGAAGCCTGGGTTGACACCCCTGCTGTTGAAAATTCAGTCCAAACCCTGGGTCTGGAAACTATCCCATTCTAACCACCGTGACATAGGAGGCTATAAAGCATCATTTTGCTCGTTTTGGTTTTAATGGACTATCTAGCCCATCTGACAGACAGGGAAAGGGACGGTCCAGTTTCAGATGTTGAACCTTAGTAAAAAGTAGGTGGGGCAAACCAGCCATGCTCACCAGAATAAAACAACAAACAGAATCAATACAGCATTACCCACCCCTTCCATTTACAAAGCAACCACCCCAACCCCAGCTGGTATGTTCAGCGTGTCCGTCTGCTTGGTACCAGGCCAAAGTGTCCATCTCCATCCCAGCCAGCCTCGCTCTAGTCCTGCCCCAGTGTCATGACCCCCATACCTATTCTCTCTCTCTCTCTCTCTCTCTCTCTCTCTCTCTCTCTCTCTCTCTCTCTCTCTCTCTCTCTCTCTCTCTCTCTCTCTCTCTCTCTCTCTCTCTCTCTCTCTCTCTCTCTCTCTCTCTCTCTCTCTCTCTCTCTCGCGCACTCACTCACTCACTCTCTGCCTCTCTCACTCTCTGCCTCTCTCACTCTCCTCCTCTACTCTCTCACGCTAGCTGTTCTTTCTCTGGGGACGCCTCCAGTGTGATGGCGGTGAACTCCTCCGTGTTTCCGTTTTCCTGGATCTTCTCTTTATTCATCAGGGTCACCATCTCCTGCTCTCTCTCCTGGGCGCGGGAGCTAGCCACTGACGCCGCCGCACCGTTACCTTCATTCCCATCCTTGTTGGTGATCATCAGGGTCTGCTGCTGACCGCACCAGCTAACAGACAGAGAGAGGGAACAGTGTACACATTAGGTTGCTGTTACCAGCTAACAGAGAGAGAGATTTTTCGACCAGAATTCGGACTGGTGAAGTGAGACCTACCTCTTATACTTGACCACAACAACACACGTGACGAGAATAGCAACCAGTGCCACAAGCACTCCCACAATGATCAGCAAATCTGCACAGAGGAACATAATGATAAAAGTTGAATGACGTGTAGCAAATGCCTCTTAATGTGTACCCTCATACAATGTGATTTGAAAAGCGCTATATAGATGTAATTATTTTCTCCATTATTAATCCATTAAACCATATAATCCATTAAAATGACATTAACATTATTACATGGATCACTAATGTCATGTACAGTAATCGTATTATTACTACAAGTAGAGCAGGGATTGGCAACTTTGATGGAGGGGGGGTTACAAAAGATCTGACCTCATCATGGGGGGCCGCAGTTGTGCCGCTGCCGCCAACCCCCACCCGCCAACTGCCCATTACTAATTTTAACATGGGTGGAGAGGAAAGTGAGCTGTTTTTAATATGATATCTGAGTGTGAATGACTAACAAAATCAATGGGGGCCCCCCAGGCGGTAATCCGACCTTGATAACTACAAGTTTAGATTGCTGGCCCCTAAACTAATGTTAGCTGACATGTGCTAATTAAGTGACTATCAGTGACTGACATAACAAGAGGAAGACTGCTGATGCACAACGCACATTTCGAAATTGCACCTTGTGTAGTCTACTATTCAAACTCGCAACAGGAAGTTGAGACCCCGACTGGAGTTAAACAATATGAGGGCCTTCAAAAGGTGGGCAGTGGGCCGCATGCCCATCCATGTAGTAGCGTTATTAGGGGTAGTGGGCCACTCACTTGATGTGCTACTGATCTCCTGCCCAGCTGGAGTAGGGTCTGCTCCCATACCTGGATTCATCTTCCCATTAGGAATGGGCTGCGTGGAGGCTTTATGGGGATAACAGGGAGAGACAGTGTTAAACAAACATCTCTAACGTCTCACACATGGTTTACACGTAGATGCCAACTTCAGGAATCATGTCATGAATATAATCATTTGATGACCAGGAATCATGTGCTACTACAGGGCTGATTTATTTGCTGTGGAATGCACCGAACATACTAAGGAATGCAGAACTGTTCCTTTGGGGCAGAGTTGGAACCTGAGAGTTGGAACCTGAGAGTTGGAACCTGAGAGTTGGAACCTGAGAGTTGGAACCTGAGAGTTGGAACCTGAGAGTGAATGCCAACATTTCATTGAAAAGTGATTTGTCTATGTAACCCAGAAGTAAAATCTTGAGTAATTTGGTCACCTGAGTGAATCTGTTCATGGAATATTATAACGTGATTTATGAATTATTGATGAGTAAGTGACATTGTGCCAAGTGGAATAAAGAGAGCAATGTAATACACTGCCCATAACTTTAACCAGTCACAGAACAGGTCGTGATTTTTGATCTGAGATTCTCTCTCATAGGGTAAATCAATGTCACCATATTCCTCACACAGGGCTCTGGTGGAAAGGTAGTGCACGATTTGGTTGAATGGGGAGCTATTCCCCATAGAAATAGGCCTATGTCCTCTGCCGGAACCGGATCAACTCCCATGTCCACCCTTCCTACTGTCGTCCTCTCTACCACTTAGAAACCGTCTCAAAATACAGAAAAAAATGCAATAATAAGAATCCAACCATAATGTGATATAATTCCCATAATAAAAGCTAGTGAGGCAGCAGATGTTATTTTATAACCCAACCTGGGTTTCACTAATCAGGATGAATATATACCTCAGTGTTGCACAGCAGTACTATAAACAGTTTACATTAAACCATTTATGCAGAGAGAGGTCACGTAAAGCATTGAGAATTTGAGCCAGTGCAGACGCAGAGTTGTGAGGAAGAGTCATTCTGTGACACTGTCAGTAGTGTTCCTCTCTTTCTCCCTCTCCCTTATCTGGTCACAACAGGGGGAGCCCTCTTCAAACAAACTCCTCAGAGGACACGCACAGAAAGACAAACTTTCAAGTCTCTATGGAATATGTTTTCATGAATCTGAGTGTAATTAAAATACAGCTTTACCGTTTTGATTCTAGCTTCTTATTTCAGCAACCAGAGCTGACTATGTAAATACAAATGAATCCTTGCACTTGAAAATGTTTCTATAAAGTGGGGTATAGCTTTTATAACTGTTACCATATGTCCTATATAACACTAAATGCCCAAACATAGTGAGCTACAAACAACAGTTGAAATTGAAGTGAGAGTTCTGAGTTTTAATCCACAATCATTTTCACACCCCAACACCAGGGGGCGAGGTTAGTTCTCTAACTTTCCAGAGTCCGACCAAACTTTGTTGTGTGTGGGTGGTCGGCCATCTGTTTACAAGAATCCTTCTCAAGAAAATGTTAGGGATAGTTCTAAATGTCAAAAAGTCATTCAGTTTCAACAGGTAAATATGGTGTTAGTTCTGCTCTTCACTTTTTTAATATGAACTTTTAACATCTCAGCTGCAGAGGAAAGTCATAGAAGACTGTATTAGAGATAGCATGATAATGCATCCTGACAGAAGTTTTGAGGAGAATGACGAGCATGCAGATGTGCAGTATATTTAGAGATTCATATGATTAAATGAATCACCTTCAAAGCACTAAATGTTTGAGTCGCCTTGGAAACAGTAGAAAAGTCCAGTATGGACAGAGAAGAGAAGTGATATTATAGTGATGTGTTTTAGTGATTCTGGCAAGACCAGTTCTTACATGGCGTTGATCCGTACAGTAGAACTGAAGATGTTTAGTTGATACATCTGTAAAAGTCTTGTACAACTTTCAGGATATTTTGTTTTCTTATATAGATTCATGTCATAGTATTAAAGTTTCATCGTGGAGATTTGTCTATGTTTTTGGTGGTGTTTTTTTGTTGGAATAAAAGTCGTCAAAGTATATTTATATTAGGCTAAACGTGCTATTTGACGTGCTATTTGAAATAATCATAGAGTGTGTCTTTAGTTTAGGATTCCTAGCCACAGCTCACCACGTTTCTCTCGCTGGGGTGTCACCAGGTGTCTAAAGAAGAACACCTTCCTGTATATAAATATTTCAGTTTTAATGTCACGTGCACAAGTACAGTGAAATGCCTTTTTTGGAAGCTCCAAACCCAACAATGCAGTAACCAATATCAATGTAGCACTAAAAATAACATAAGGTATTCACACAAATTCGCTCTCTCACAGGTGATAACACTGACTGGACAAAGGTTGCTAGTTCAACATTTTGCCAAAAGCAATGCATTAATGTACAAAAGGACATTCTACCCTTTGAAAATTCTGCACTTGAGTATTGAAACAGCTTTTTCTTAGGCTCAGGGGAAGCTTTGTGGTGGTGAGCTGTCATCCTGTCAGAGCAATCCTATGACAAACATCCTATGACAAACATGTTTTATAAATGTTATGTTTTACTGTTCTGACATGAGAGATGATTTACTTGAGATGTATTTGTATTTTAAAGTGTGCTATTTTATTGAAATAAATTGTCAGCATTTTTTTCAAGATACCAAACTGAACGACAAAGCAAAAAACAGCATTATGTATGTAATATTATGTATGTTACAAACAGTCTTTCCTTACCTTGTACCTCCACCTCCTCCTGTAAATCCTCCTCTCTGGCCCGGCCCTGTGGTTCTCCTGGCTCTTTAACAGGTGGTGCCATAGAAGAGGCCCCCTCCTCCTCTGAGGCAGAAGGCAACATCCCAGACACAGTGGTTTCTTCCATCTCAGTGACCATCACAGGGTGCTCCGTGGGGCTGGCTTCCTGGGTCTCATTCCCCTCAACCTGCTCTTTAATGACAGAGCTTTCTGTGGCTGCCCCTTCTGAAGCATCACCCTCAGCCCATGCTGTTGGCTTTACTGGGCTGGCCTCAGTAGGTGCAGGCTGGTCTGTGTCCACTGCTTCCATTACCTCAGTGGTGCTCTCTGCTCCCTTTTCTCCAGAGGCGGAGGTGGTGTCCTGGGTGTCAGGCTCGGGGTTGACGGTGGCCTCAGGCTGGGCTCCATCCTCAGGGCCTGTGTGAAAAACAGACCAGAGATATTCTGTACCAGTCAAACGCTTGGACACACCGACTCATTCAAGGGTTTTACTTAATTTGGACTATTTTCTACATTGCAGAATAATAGTGAAGACATCAAAACTATGAAATAACACATATGGAATCATGTACTAACCAAAAAAGTGTTAAACAAATCAAAAGATATTTCATATTCTAGATTCTTTAAAGTAGCCACCTTTTGCCTCGATGACAGCTTTGCACACTCTTGGCATTCTCTCGGACATCCTAGTAGTGAATATCTGAGGAAATCCGTTCTGTCAAAAACCCAGAGGAAGATAGTGTAGGCCCTGTCCAGGGGCTATACTTGTACATCAAGCTGCCATATGCTACAGAATCAGGACATAGGCTCCTGCCCCTATGGGCCGTTCTGGCTTAGATAATCCTTACTTGTCCAAGGCTTACTCACTACTAGATAGTGGGCAAAAAGACAAATTCAACTCCATCTTTCAACTAATAAGATGTTGATGTTGCCAATTAATTTAATGATTACTTCATTGGCAAAGTGGGCAAACCTTAGGCAGGAAATGCCAACAACAAAAGCATTGCACGTTTGAATTTAGTAAAGTTAGTGTGGGAGAGGAGGAAAATGTTTTGTTATCGATCAGTAATGACAAACATCCTGGCATTGACAACTTAGATGGAAAGCTACTGAGGATGGTAGCTGACTCTATAGCCACTCTTATCTGTCATATCTTTTATCTGAGCCTAGAAGAAAGTCTTTGTCCTCAGACCTGGAGGGAAGCCAAAGTCATTCCGCTACTTAAGAGTGGTAAAGCGGCCTTTACTGGTTCTAACAGCAGACCTATCAGCTTGCTGAAAACAAATTAACAGCAGACTTTCAGCATGCTTACAGAGTAGAGCACTCTACATGTACGGCACTGACTCAAATGACTAATGATTGGTTGAAAGAAATTGATAATAAGAAGATTGTGGGAGTTGTACTGTTAGATTGCAGTGCATACTTTGATATTATTGACCATAAACTGTTGTTGAGAAAATGTATGTGTTATGGCTTTTCAACCTCTGCCATATCGTGAATCCAGAGCTATCTATCTAATAGAACTCAGAGGGTTTTCTTTAATGGAAGCGTCTGTCACGACTTCCGCCGAAGTCGGTCCCTCTCCTTGTTCGGGCGGTGTTCGGCGGTCGACGTCACCGACCTTCTAGAGATCACTGATCCATTTTTCATTTTCCATTGGCTTTGTCTTGTCTTCCATCACACCTGGTTCCAATCCCATCAATTACATATTGTGTATTTAACCCGCTGTTTCCCCTCATGTCCTTGTCGGTGATTGTTTGTTGTATGTATTGGTGCTTATTATATTCTGGTGTGTGACAGGTTTTGTACCCACTTTCATTATTTTTGTATATGTTACTTATTAAACGACTCCGTTTATACCAAGTTCGTTCTCCTGCGCCTGACTTCCCTGACACCAGCACGCACCCTTTACAGCGTCTCTAATGTCAAACATGTAAAGTGTTGTGTATCACAGGGCAGTTCTCTAGGCTCTCTACTCTTTTCTAATTTTACCAGTGAACTGCCACTGGCAATAAACAATGCATGTGTTTCCATATATGCTGGTGATTCAACCATGTACACATCAGCAACCACAGCTAATGCAACCACAGCTAATGAAGTCACTGAAAACCTTTACAAAGAGTTACAGTTTGTTATCTTCTCTAAGATAGGGGACAGCATTCGGAATTTTGGATGAAAAGCGTGCCCAAATTAAACTACCTGCTACTCGGGCCCAGAAGCTAAGATATGCGTATTATTATGTAGATTTGGATAGAAAACACTCTGAAGTTTCTAAAACCGTTTGAATCATGTCTGTGAGTATAACAGAACTTATTTGGCAGGCAAAACCCAGAGGACAAACCATTCAGATTTTTATTTATTTTTGAGGTCACTCTCTTTTCAATGTGTTTTCATTGGGAATCCAGATTTCCAATCGACTTTCTTGCAGTTCCTATCGCTTCCACTGGATATCAACAGTCTTTAGAAATTGGTTGAGGTTTTTCCTTTAAGAAATGAAGAAGTAGCACTGTTCAGAACGAGACTAGAGGGAAGTGTAATCTTTGTTAGAGGCGCGTTACACAGAGGCTCGCTACACATTGTTTTCCTCCGGTATTGAACACAGTATATCCCGTCTTAAATTAGATCAATTATTTACGTAAAAAAATACCTAAAGTTGTATTAGGAAGTAGTTTGAAATGTTTGGACAAAGCTTACAGGTAACTTTTGTAGTTATGTTGCGCGAGTTGGAACCGGTGTTTTTCTGGATCAAACAAGCCAAATAAATGGACATTTTGGATATATATCGACGGAATTAATCGAACAAAAGGACCATTTGTGATGTTTATGGGACATATTGGAGTGCCAACAGAAGAAGCTCGTCAAAGATAAGGCATGAATTATATCTTTATTTCAGCGTTTTGTGTCGCGCCTGGAGGGTTGAAATATGATTGTATATATTTGTTTGCTGGGGTGCTGTCCTCAGATAATAGCATCGTTTGCTTTCGCCGTAAAGCCTTTTTGAAATCTGACACGTTGGCTGGATTCACAACAAGTGTAGCTTTAATTTGGTGTATTGCATGTGTGATTTCATGAAAATTGTATTTTTATAGTAATTTATTTGAATTTGGCGCTCTGCATTTTCACTGGATGTTGGCCAGTTGGGAAGCTAGCGTCCCACATATCCCAGAGAGGTTATGGAATGGGTGGCCAATAATAAACTGGTCTTGAACATCTCTAAAACTAAGAGCATTATATTTGGTACAAATCATTCCCTAAGTTCTAGACCTCAGCTGAATCTGGAAATGAATGGTGTGGCTGTTGAACAAGTTGAGCAGACTAAAATATTTGGTATTACCTTAGATTGTAAACTGTCATGGTCAAAACATATAGATTCAATGGTTGTAAAGATGGGGAGAAGTATGTCTGTAATAAAGAGATGCTGTGCTTTTTTGACACCACACTCCACAAAGCAAGTCGTGCAGGCTCTAGTTTTTTCTTATCTTGATTATTGTCCAGTTATATGGTCAAGTGCTGCAAAGAAAGACCTAGTTAAGTTGCAGCTGGCCCTGAACAGAGCGACACGTCGAACTCTTCATTGTAATCAGAGGGCTAATATTAATACTATGCATGCCAGGTGCTCTTGGCTAAGAGTTGAGGAAAGACTGACTGCGTCACTTCTTGTTTTTATAAGAAACATTACTGTGTTGGAAATTCCAAATTGTTTGTCAACTTACACACAGCACTGATACACACACTTACCCCACCAGCCATCCCACCAGGGGTCTATTCAAAGTCCCCAGGTCCAGAACACATTCAAGGAAACATACAGTATTATACAGAACCATGAGTGCATGAATCTGGGGCGGCAGGTATCCTAGTGCATTAGAGCATTGGGCCAGTAACCGAAAGGTTGCTAGATAAAATCACCGAGCTGACAAGGTAAAATCTGTTGTTCTGCCCCTGAACAAGGCAGTTAACCCACTGTTCCTAGGCCGTCATTGAAAATAAGAATTTGTTCTTAACTGACTTGCCTAGTTAAATTAAGGTTAAATAAAAAATAAGAATCTCCCTTCCATTGTCTATAGCGCAAGTGAACAGCAAACCTGGTTTCAAAAAACAAGTAAAGCAACAGCTCATGGCACAATGCCTCTCCCCCATGTGACCTACTTGTTGTGTGTATGTACCGTATGTGTAACCGATATACACGCACACACACTACATGTTAAATTGGAATGTCTTTTCGTTATGTGTCGGACCCTAGTAAGACAGTAGCTATTGACATTGGCTAATGGGGATCCTAATAAATCAAAGTGTAGCCGCGGAATGGCATACTGTATGAAATACAGAGGTGACAGAAAAGGTTATGATTTTGATGATTCTATTTATTGTGGTGTTGATGACGTGACTGATGAAAAAGACAGGACTGACCTGCAGCATCTGAAGCAAGGTCTACATCTGTCATCTGAACACTCTCTGGTCCTGTTGAATCAAGGTTGATGGCCGCATCACAGTTCTTGTCAGCCAAATCTGTCAAAAACAGAGGTTGGGATCAGGGATGAGAAACATAGCACAAATGTGTAATTATCTTCAGCATATATTATAGTCCAAGTTCTAAGAATGGCGAGGATGGCAAGAGTCATTAAGATTTATGTGTGTTTTAAGGGATCATTGTGCCAAAACTAGGCCCAGTTTCCGGACGACACATGCATTTCTCAAATCAACACATAGGGAGAACTTTCACTAAGTGCGTTGTTGGAGCATGTGTCGATACTGGTAGGATCGGGAGAAAGGCAGCGCTAATCTTGGATGAGCTTTCTCCATTCAAATCTTCCCATAACATTGGAATTACTTACTGACGACGGATCAGCTCCTAGAGAAATATTATCACTTATATGGCTGCTAATATTGCTGCTTTTTCTAATGCTTACCTTTAATAATGCACACAGATTTGGGACATCATTGCGCACATTTGTTTTTACACATCATGAAACATATACTGAAAAATTACAGACAATAGCCTACAATTAGCAAAATAGAACTCGGTTGAACATGAAATAGATTTTAATATGAGTTAAATATATAGGCCTATGTGCTATGTATCCAATAATGTATGTATATTTTTTGATTGCAGTCATCTCATTGTCTCTATGTTTCGCGGAGATCTTCTGTGTATAAATCACTCAAATAACGGAGGACTAAACAGAACAAAAATTCTGATAAAACTGCAGATCCTCGCAATATAATGACAACTCTTAATAAAGATTGTTTAAAAAGAAGACCAGCTTTATACGACAATAAAACGAAGGGCAAAAAAGCATCTATTAACGCACTGTTCTATAAGTGGTCTGAGGCAGTTGGTAATTAATGAGTGTTTTCAAGTTCAACTTAAGTTACAATAGTTTGGAGAAACAGCTCTGAGAATTAACGATGCTCCTACAAAGGTTCTAACAATTATCTTAGCATTAACATACTTTTGGGAAGCCAGATCCTGGTCAATATGAACTATGAAAAAATAAAAACTCACCTGATGCATTGAAACAGAAGGCATCAAAGGGTTGGTCCGGAGAGACATGATGGAAGAAGACCCCAGTCGTGTTGTTTGCACAGTTAACACGAGCCTTTTGTCTGAGGATGGTGGTGTTTCCGTTGCTGATCCAACCATATCTAGAATCAAATGGCAAATAGAATTTAAGATCCAATTGCTATAATATGTTAGCCATTAGCTTTAGAATGTTTGTAGCTTACACCACAGAATTATCAGCAATACTTAAGAAATATGTCAAATATAGGTAAAAAAGTATGTAGTTAAAGTAGAGGTGAAGCAAGATAACACAATACTTTTTATTTTCGGTGTGTCCTTGTACTTGATCTAAATAGGAGATTAAATGTCAATTAAGTTAAACAATCATTTATATTGACACAATAAATCAATACTGCTAGCAGTGTTTAAGTTGAGATAATGAACACCATACAAGGCTCCGTAATCATACAATTTATTGACCATTACCGTTTTCCCTGCAAAACCCCCCGAAACCGAAAGGTCCATGTTGGTCTATGCTGGTCAGTGCTGGTCTGACTAGCATGATCTAGCTGGTAAGGCTGTCTGACTACCTAGTCCAGCTGTTGATGCTGGTGACCAGCTCATGCTGGTATGCTGGTGATGCTGGTATGCTGGTGACCAAGCTTGTCCATGCTGGTCAAGCATGGTCTAGTTGGTCAAGCTGGTCTGACCAGCATGGTCTAGCTGGTAAAACCACGCCCATCATTATCATATTTCCCAGAATCCTCTATTGCAGTTAGATTTTTTTATTTTCTTTATTCAATATCTGTGTTTTTGCATGTACATTGATTGATTCATTAGTTTTATGCTACACAAAGAAAAATGACAGAAATGTTTCTAAACGAATCCAATCTGTTAGTTGGATTGAATGCACCGTTACTGAAATGGTTGTCCAGTTTAGATGTTTAGGTAGTCTCAATTATTCATCATCCTAACCCATACTGAACAGTTTCAATTGTTGGATATCCCCACTCTGTCTGGATACTAATAGGAATGAAACATCACTTTGTAAGCCAGCATAATGTGACTTGCAGGCCTTTTGATATGTGTTATATTGTCTTAAATAATTAGGCACTTTGGTGCTGGTTTTTCTGGTGACCAGCTAGTACTGGTCATCAGCATATCAAC
Organism: Salvelinus alpinus; assembly: GCF_045679555.1. Classification (NCBI taxonomy): domain Eukaryota; kingdom Metazoa; phylum Chordata; class Actinopteri; order Salmoniformes; family Salmonidae; genus Salvelinus; species Salvelinus alpinus. Next base: position 42,058,434 of record NC_092100.1, read on the forward strand.
TTCACCAGCATAAATTGTACAGTTGCCATGGCACTCTATTGGCAGCCTAGGCAGAGAGCCCATGTATATTTTGTAAATATGGAAATATGTACGCTTTTTTTATGAATAATTTTACTTTCTTTTTGAATAGCCACATGTGTATAGATTTAGTCTGGATAAACAAACAAAACATCCTTCCCAAGATTTAATTGCAAACCAGCTTTTGAAAGTTGGCAAGTAAATAATGCTAGTTACAAGCTGTTTTGATTTCAGTAAATTGGCCTACATTGGGATGTTTCTACGGTCTCGATCCAAGAGTGGGACTACAGTGTGGTGACAAGTTGGCAGTGAGGAATTCATTACTCAAGAGTATTTCTCCGAATTTATGTGTGGACTGAATCCTGCATGTGGAGCTAAAATGCAAACTGCATCTCATTCTACAAGTGTCCTACCACTACAGAGAAGACAGACGGGGAGACTCTTTGAGCTACCTGCCTGCCCCTGGACAACCTGATCTAACTGCTCAGCTCCTCCCGTTGACCACCTGCACCTCCCTCTGCTCAAACCTTGTGCTATTGACTGTCTCTCCATCTGTTGGAGGCGTGAAGTAACGTACTGAGAACTTAGTAGTCCAGACCTTCTGCATACTCACATCATTCATATTTTTTTAATGTTTGTTTTGTTTTTAAAGTGTTTCGAGATACTTGTATGTGCCGTGTACTGCAATTCAGCTTTTAGCTGCTAAGTATGGCCGAAATGGTTTTTTAAAATCACAACGAAGGCTGATTACCAGCCAAACCAGCACTAGTTACCATCATATGCTGGTCTATGCTTCTTTTTCAGCAGGGGTGTTTTTGATTTAGAGAACGTCATTCAATGAGTGATAAGCCTACCACATTTTTTTTAAACACTTACAGAAGGGATTCACAAGTATTTTTCAATGGCCATACTAGTATACCACAAACACATGTCCAATACATACGTAGCTTGATTCTAAGTGGTATGCTAGTGTGGATATTGGAACAGGACCACTAGTCTCAGGGAAACATCTTGCTGATCTCTTTCCTTTGAATCAGCTGTTGTTTACTCTTTGATAAGGCATGTCCTGCGGTTCCTAAGCAGAGGCTCTGTTATCATGAAGACAGGTGTGTGACCTCACCTGCAGGTCTCTAGTCCTTGGGCATGGGCCTCGATGACCTGTTCCCTGCTGGCAATGGTGATACCCAGGCTCTCACACAGCTTCTTGGCCAGGTCTAAGGTCAATGAGTAGCGAGTTTCTCCTTCCACGTGGAACACTCCGGCATGGCTGCAGCTACGTGATTTCACTGTAGCTGAGGGAAGGAGGAGAAGGTGGGAGAGAGGTTAGTTTTGAGGAAATTTGCCAGTGAGACACTGTGACTGCATGGCGGCCATTTTGTTACTATGAATTTGAAAACTATCATATTTCGACATCATCAAAAGACTGAAAGAACACATGGTGGAAGAAAGGTTACTTTTCAATATGTCAAAAAATAACGAGGCATTGCTCTTGTCAGGTTAGGTGGTCAGTTACACACACCTAACTAGGCACAAGCCCAACTGGTGACAAACAAAACAGATGGGTCAAACAAATTCATTTCCCACTGGCATTTGCAATACATTTGGTATTCACAATCAAGTTTCCATCACAATTTTCCCTTTTCTCTTGGCAGGTCAGGTGGTCAGTTTCACACAACGTACTAGACACAAGATCAACTGGTGACAAATAAAACAGATGGGTGAAACAAATTCATTTCCCAGTGGTATTTGCAATAAAGTTAGAATTTGTATCACAATTTTGGGTTAACAAATGTATAACAGACATGAGAAACACACCACAGGGCACACAAATCAAATCAAATTGTATTGGTCACATACACGTATTTGCAGATGTTATTGCGGGTGTAGCAAAATGCTTGTGTTTCTAGCTCCAACAGTGCAGAAATATCTAACAAGTAATATCTAATCATTTCACAACAATACACACAATACACTGGTTGAATCAATGTTGTTTCCACATCATTTAAATTAAATTATGTTGAACCAACGTGGAATAGACTTTGAATGACGTCTGTGCCCAGTAGGATTTAAAACCACTTAAGGATCTGACCCTTTTTAAAATGTTCATCTAAAATGACACACCCAAATCTAACTGCCTGTATCTCATGACCTGAAGCAAGGATATGCATATTCTTGATATCATTTAAAAGGAAACACTTTGAAGTTTGTGGAATTGTGAAATTAATGTCGGAGAATATAACACATTAGATCTGGTAAAAGATGATACAAAGAAAAAAGCATGCGTTTTTTTCTTGTTTTTTTGTACCATCATCTTTGAAAGAGAAAGGCCATAATGTATTATTCTAGCCCAGGCGCAATTTTGATTTTGGCCACTAGATTGCAGCAGTGTATGTGCAAAGTTTTAGACTGATCCAATGAATCATTGTATTTCTGTTCAAAATGTTGTATCAAGACTGCCCAAATGTGCCTAATTGGTTTAATAATACATTTTCAAGTTCATAATTGTGCACTCTCCTCAAACAATAGTACGATATCCTTTCACTGTAATAGCTACTGTCAATTGGACAGTGCAGTTAGATTAACAATAATTTAAGCTTTCTGCCCATATCAGCTATGTCTATGTCATGGGAAATGTTTTTCTTACTTACAACCTCATGCTAATCACATTAACCTATGTGTCATGTGTGCTCCCTCTCCGGCTTCTAGGTCACCAGTTGCGCATCTGTAAAAGTTTGTGAGGGTTTTAGGTGACAAGTCACATTTCTTCAGCCTCCTGAGTTTGAGAGGCGCTGTCCCTTCTGTGCCTTCTTCACCACACTGTCTGTGTGGGTGGACCATTTCAGTTTGTCCGTGATGTGTACGCAGAGGAACTTAAAACTTTCCACTTTCTCCACTGCTGTCCCATCGATGTGGATAGGGGGGTGCTCCCTCTGCTGTTTCCTGAAGTCCACGATCATCTCCTTTGTTTTGATGACATTGAGTATGAAGTTATTTTCTTGACACCACACTCCGAGTGGCCTGCCACAGGAGTCGCTGGTGCGCTATGGGACAAGGACATCCCTGCCACCCTCCTCTAACCCGGACAACGCTGGGCTAATTGTGTGCCGCCCCATGGGTCTCCAGGTCGAGGCCGGCTGCGACCGAGCCTGGACTCGAACCCAGAATCTCTAGTGGCACAGCTAGCACTGTGATGCGATGCAGTGCCTTAGACCACTGCGCAACTTAGGAGACCCGTCGTCTGCAAACTTGATGATCGAGTTGGAGGCGTGCATGGCCACACAGTCAGGGGTGAACAGGGAGTACAGGAGGGGGCTGAGCACCCACCCTTGTGGGGCCCCAGTGTTGAAGATCAGCGAAGTGGAGATGTTGTTCCCTACCTTCACCACCTGGGGGTGGCCCGTCAGGAAATCCAGGACCCAATCGAACAGGGCGGGGTTGAAACCCAGGGCCTCCAGCTTAATGATGAGATTGGAGTGTACTATACACTGAGGGATCAAGCCCTGAATGCTGTTTAAATCAAATCAAATCAAATTTTATTGGTCACATACACATGGTTAGCAGATGTTAATGCGAGTGTAGTGAAATGCTTGTGCTTCTAGTTCCGACCATGCAGTAATATCTAACAAGTAATCTAACAATTTCACAACAACTACCTTATACACACAAGTGTAAAGGAATTAATAAGAATTTGTACATATTGGTGAGGGATGGCCGACCGGCATAGGCAGGATGCAGTATGGTATAGAGTACAGTATATACATATGAGATGAGTAATGTAGGGTATGTAAACACTATATAAAGTGGCATTGTTTAAAATGACTAGTGATACATTTATTACACCCATTTTTTAATTGTTAAAGTGGCTAGAGATTTGAGTCAGTTTGTTGGCAGCAGCCACTCAATGTTAGTGATGTCTGTTTAACAGTCTGATGGCCTTGAGATAGAAGCTGTTTTTCAGTCTCTCGGTCCCAGCTTTAATGTACCTGTACTGACCTCGCCTTCTGGATGATAGCGGGGTGAACAGGCAGTGGCTCGGGTGGTTGTTGTCCTTGATCTTTTTGGCCTTTCCGTGACATCGGGTGGTGTAGGTGTCCTGGAGGGCAGGTAGTTTGCCACCGGTGATGCGTTGTGCAGACCTCACTACCCTCTGGAGAGCCTTACGGTTGTGGGCGGAGCAGTTGCCGTATCAGGAAGTGATACAGCCCGACAGGATGCTCTCGATTGTGCATCTGTAAATGTTTGTGAGTGTTTTTGGTGACAAGCCAAATGTCTTCAGCCTTCTGAGGTTGAAGAGGAGCTGTTGCGCCTTCTTCACCACGCTGTCTGTGTGGGTGGACCATTTCAGTTTGTCCGTGATTGGCTGACAGCCGTGGTATATCAGACCGTATACCACGGTTATGACAAACAATTCATTTTTACTCTTCTAATTACGTTGGTTTATAATAGCAATAAGGCACCTCGGGGGTTTGTGGTATATGGCTATTCACCTTGTGTCATGCTTACGAACAGCCCTTAGTCATGGCAGAGTGTATTTGCCATTTACCACACCCCCTTGGGCATTATTATTTAGGTATTATACAGACAGCAAAAACACTTCAGTGAATACTACGGTAATGTAAAAAAACAAAAACACTACAGTGATTACTATAGTATACAGTGCCTTCGGAATGTATTTAAACCCCTTGACTTTTTCCACTTTTTGTTCGGGTTACAGCCTTCTTCTAAAATGTATTAAACTGTTTTTTCCCCCTCATAAATCTGCACACAATACCCCATAATGACAAAGTAGAAACAGGTTTTCAGAAATGTTTGCTAGTTTGTTAAAAATGAAAAACGTAAATATGACATTTACATAAGTATTCAGACTCTTTACTCAGTACCTTGTTAAAGAACCCACTAATTGGGCAATTTTTTTTTTTGTCTGAGTGAGGGAAATGCTGCAAATTAAGAGGACTCAATGTGTTTTGAAAGATGAGACGTTGAGGATTATTATAAATATCACTTTAATGTCATACAAGCAAGCCAAACAATGTCATACTGCTTTGATGTCATAAGTTATATTAGTCCCACTGTCTCGCCAGTGTGACTTAGGACTTCTAACCCTGTTTAAACATTGTGTGTTTGAGCTACAGACTTCTGGGTTGTACAATTGGTCTGTGTGATTAACAGGGGCTGACCTAGATCGGTGTTTGTGAGACAATGGAGGATCCCAAAGAGGCCATGGGCTGGGTCTTTTTTACAAAAATGTCGTAGAGTCAGAATGGTTTGAGCTACAAACTATTGAAAAGCTGAGACTCTAACGGACACGCCGTTAGAGTTTTTGCTCAATGACGTTCACAAGCTACACTAGAGTCGTTAGAAGGTGAGTGGTTCTTCTGCATAGAAAATCACAGGAAATCCCAGGACATCGTGTCTATAATAGTTTACATAGTTGCTGTCACAAACTGCAAACAATTATCACTAGTTGGATATTAATTTTCCACTAAGCAACATTTTCTGTACTTACAGCATTCATATAAATTCCTTTTTTATCAGGTTTTTGCCTTGGCTGACAATTCTATTTTGACATTTGTCAATATAACTCATGAATGCAACTGTTTATGTCAAATTGTGTTGTTTTATACTTGTAACTCAGGTTGTCCTGAAAAGAAAATGGTGAAACACTTCAATGTGAGGCTAAATATAAGCACTGGATATACAGGTAAAAGAAAGAATGAAAAGCCAATTTTTGCTAGGGCCTCGGGTCTGATAGGGTTACAAGATGACGTTGCGTCATACCCTGGGTTGTTCTGAACCTATGTTTGTCTATTGTGACAAAAATTTGCCACAGAACACTCACCAAAATATATCATGCATTTGAATATACCCACTGGGCACAGACGTCAGTTCAAGGTCTATTTCATGTTGGTTCAACATAATTTAATTGAAATGACGTGGAAACAACTTTGATTCAACCAGTGTGTGCACAGTGGGTATGCGCACCAAAATGACAAACTGTTTCTCGGAATTGCCTTGTGAAAGCCTGACATTGTAAGATCATATTTTATAACTTAGGTAGTCATGTTGGTAATAGAACAAGCTTTCAAATGATGACTACCTGACCCAGATTGCAATTTAAAATGGGCCGTTTTTGTTGCAACTTGCATCTATCCCAGATTTTCCAGTAATATTTGTATCATGTTACTGAATGTATCCAGAGTATTTTCAGATTTCATTAACAACAAATGTGACAAACAGTGTAATGTTTGGATTCAGTCTGGTGTCAGTCTGGTGTCAGGTGAACTGTTGTGCCCTCAACTTTGGTGTAATAATTTTTTCATAATCTCCAAAATGTTCCCTTTAAATTTCTACGATGCTTATGCGTATACTTTTAATATTCTTCTTTAAGAAACATTTCAATTTAGCCCGATCCACATAGGCCAATTTCCATGAGTATAAAAGGTCAAGGATTTAAACATGACTTCACTCCTTCTGCAAACATGCCCTGTTCTTTGGCCTGTACCTCAGAGAAACATAGAGTTAAAACTTTCCTAAACACAACTTATTAAAAACTGCAATTACAACAACACCCTTAACAACAAGCTAAGCTGTGTTTTGGTATATTTCACTTGTGATTTCATGATTATAAATATTTGTAGTATTTCTTTTTAATTTGGCGCTCTGCAATTCAGCGGTTGTTTACGAAAATTATCCCGCTAAAGGGATCCGTGCGTCAAGAGGTTAACTAGATGAGATTATGTAACCAATTGTTTAAATACAATATGGCTAACATTTCTCTGATGTGCCCCTCATTTTATAGTACAACAACACTATCTCATTGGATAAAAGGGAGAGTTCTACGGAACTATCTTCTGGCAGAAATGAACGGGTTGAACTGCAAATTAACAGGATGTGGCACGCCCACACACAAACACAGAAGCACACACACAGAAACACACACATAGCAACACACACACAGCAACAAACATAATCATTATCATATTTCACACTAAGGGAGGCTTCCGATCACTTTTCCACAGTCAGTTCCTAAAATGGTGAACAGCACATTTGCATCTGGGTGAGAATCTATTCTGTGACACAATCATATAGTCTTGTGACATACCGAAATGAGAAATGGAAACTACAGTATTGGGGCAGCCGAGTGGGAATTGCCATGTCTCTACCTTGTCTCTGTGGTGACCCTTTGCTCTTGTCAGGTCAGGTGCTTAGTTTCACACGCCTCACAAGTACTCAACTGGCAACTTCATTAAATAGTACCCGCAAAACACCAGTCTCAATGTCAACAGTGAAGAGGCGACTCCGGGATGCTGGCCTTCTAGGCAGAGTTGCAAAGGAAAAGCCATATCTCAGACTGGCCAATAAAAAGAAAAGATGAAGATGGGCAAAAGAACACAGACACTGGACAGAGGAACTCTGCCTAGAAGGCCAACATCCCGGAGTCGCCTCTTCACAGTTGACATTGAGACTGGTGTTTTGCAGGTACTATTTAATGAAGCTGCCAGTTGAGGACTTGTGAAGCGTCTGTTTCTCAAACTAGACCCTCTAATGTACTTGTTCTCTTGCTCAGTTGTGCACCGGGGCCTCCCACTACTCTTTCTATTCTGGTTAGAGCCAGTTTGAGCTGTTCTGTGCAGGGAGTAGAACACAGCGTTGTACGAGATCTTCAGTTTCTTGGCAATTTCTCGCATGGAATAGCCTTCATTTCTCAGAACAAGAATAGACTGACGAGTTTCAGAAGAAAGTTCTTTGTTTCTGGCCATTTTGAGCCTGTAATCGAACCCACAAATGCTGATGTTCCAGATACTCAACTACTCTAAAGAAGGCCAGCTTAATTGCTTCTTTAATCAGGACAACAGTTTTCAGCTGAGCTAACATAATTGCAAAAGGGTTTTCTAATGATCAATTAGTCTTTTAAAATTATAATCTTTGATTAGCTAACACAACGTGCAATCGGAACACAGGAGTGATGTTTGCTGATAATGGGCCTCTGTACGCCTATGTAGATATTCCATACAAAATCTGCCGTTTCCAGCTACAAGAGTCATTTACAACATGAACAATGTCTACACTCTATTTCTGATCAATTTGATGTTATTTTAATGGACAAAAAAACGTGTTTTTCTTTCAAAAACAAGGATATTTTCTAAGTGGCCCCAAACTTTTGAACGGAGGCTTTTTTTACATTTATATTTTCGTCATTTAGCACACGCTCTTATACATTTTCTTCAATCAGCAAAGTCAGTGCTCAGAAAGAAGTCAAGTGCAAGAGTTATTTCACAGTGCGGTTGTGATTTCACCTCCAGAAAAGGGCCTTCAGAGTACTTGGGAACAGTACATATATTCACCTTCTGAGGAAGTTTGTAAAGATAGTCAGGATAAAATGGATAGAAATATTACATCAATATGTCTATAGACTGCAAAAGCATGAACATCATGAACACGCACACACACTCACATTGGAAATCTCACCCCAGATATCCTATCCTATGGTGCTTGCTGATACATGATTACCATGGCGACAGAGACAAACATCAGTTGCGAAAGATGTGGTTCAATCGAGCATTGTGTTTTGTCTTTTGTCTCCAGGGTGTTGGGCACTAGCAGAATAACAGGCCAAGAGGATAAGTGTGTAGGGACAAGAGGGATGTCAAGAGTGAGGTCCGTAGGGCTGAGCCGCTCGCTTCAATGCCTGTCTTCATCTATCTCTGTCTGAACCTATCTCTCTCTCCCTCCATCTATCACTCTTCTCATGGGTTTGGCTATACACAGCTTTGATCATCAATGGACATTGAATTATTCAGTTTAAAGTTTGTTCTCCCTCCACATACTGTAACATCAATATTCTTAGAGTGTCAGGCCTTTTAGTCTACAGACTGCAAAAGCATTAACATCATGTGCACACAGGATATCTCACCCCAGATATTCTATCTCCATGGTACTTGTTGATATAGGATTACCATGGCGACAGGCACAAACATCAGTTGCGAAAGTGAGAATTGTGTTGTGTCTCCAGAGTGTTGGGCACTGGCAGAGCAACAGGCCATGACGATCAGTGTACATGGATAAGAAGGACCACGAAAGCAATGGGTCCCCCTAGTGCTGAGCCACCTGCTTCAATACCTGTCTACATCTATCTCTGTCCGAACCTGCCTCTCTCCATCTCTCTCTTCTCATGGGTTTGGCGCTACAATTCACCTACCGCCCTGACAGATCCACAGACGACGCAATCTCTATTGCACTGCACACTTCCCTCACCCACCTGGACAAAAGGAATACATATGTGAGAATGCTCTTCATCAACTACAGCTTGGCCTTCAATACCACAGTGCCCTCTAAGCTCACCATAAAGCTCACAGCCCTGGGACTGAACTGCTCCTTATGCAACTTGGTCCTGGACTTCCTGACGGGCCCCCTCCCAAGTGGTGAAGATAAGCAACATTAATTCCTCGACACTGATTCTCAACACAGGGGCACCACAAGGGTGCATCCTCAGTCCCCTCCTTTACTCCCAGTATACCCACGACTGTGTGGCCTCACACAGTTCCAACTCTATCATCAAGTTTGCTGATGACAGTAGTAGGCCTAAATGCCAACAATGATGAGATGACCTACTGGGAGGAGGTAGGCAGTCTGATGGCATGGTGTCAGGTAAAAAAACGGAACTTCAGCAAAACAAAGGAGCTGATTGTGAACTTCAAGAGGAAGCAGGTCGAGCATTCCATCCTTATCAACTGGGCCGCTGTGGAGAAGGTCAAAAAGTTTCTTGGCTTGCACATCTCTGAGGAGCTGAAATTGTGAAATCACACGGACACCATGGTGGAGAAGGCATGACAGTGACTCTTCAAACTCAGAATGCTGAAGAAATGTGGTCTGTCCCCGAGAGCCCTCACAGTGTTCTACAGGAGCACCATCGACAGCATACTGTCGGGCTGCATCACACCCTGTTACGGCTACACCACCGCCGCGGACCGCAAGGCGCTAAAGAGGGTGGTACGCTCAGCCGAACACACCATTGGGTCCACACTGCCTGCCTTCCAAGACACCTACAACACCCGTTGCCGCAGGAAGGCCAAGAAGATCATCAGTGCTAGCATAATTGCAAAAGGGTTTTCTAATCATAAATTAGCCTTTTAAAATGATAAACTTGGATTAGCTAACACAACGTGCCATTGGAACACAGGAATGATGGTTGCTGATAACTATGTAGATATTCCATAAAAAATTTGCAGTTTCCAGCTACAATAATCATTTCCAACATTAACAATGTCTACACTGTATTTCTGATCAATTTGATGTTATTTTAATGGTCAAAAAAATGTGTTTTTCTTTCAAAAACAAGGAAATGTCTAAGTGACCCCAAACTTTTGAACGGTATTGTATATATAATTTATAGCAGGCTATCATGATAATTTTGTCTGACATGCCCAAAATACAGACCTGTTGATAAAATGTGACACTTCGCAGTGACCGGAGTTTGACAAGTGACTACAGTTTGCATTGAATTGTGGCTCATACTGAATCTACCCCAGAAGTGATCAAAATTCTTCACTCGTTCCCTCGAGCTAAATCGAGGGCCGAGGGGGCAACGTTTGTGAATTGGACCTCCATTTAAGATGACAATCAAACTGCATCCGGTTTCGACAGGGATTCCCTGGGGAAAGTGGCTAGCACGAGGGCTGAGGGGGTTGAAATAACTTGTTTGGATTGCAGCCTTGGCCACTTTAATAGTTGGTTTTGAAATGTAGGCCTGAATTTGTCACAGGTCAGGTTTTCTCCCTTGAGGGTACTAGCTGAGGTTGTCACTGGAGAACACCCTTGGGTTACATCTAGTATCCAGGTGACCCTGATTGGGCTTATTGGGATCACCTGCTGGATGGCTATTTAGGATCCTCTGTGGACAGGGCCAGTTGCTCAGGTCTCATGTTTTGTTCAGTGTTCTCGTGTGCCCTTGCTTTGTTGTTTTGCTTTGAAGACCTTAAGTAAATATTCTGGATTTACCATTACCTCTGCCTGCTGTGGTTCTCTCACCTGGGTCCGAGTTCGTACCTAGCACTAATGTCACAGAATTTGTCCATGAACTCAAGATAACACAGAAAAATAAACATCAGCTGAATTGATGTTGTTAAATTACTGACAAATTACTATACCAGAGAAAAATCGTCTCAGTAACCAGGTTTCCATCCGACCTTTGTATGCAACCAAAGTACATGTAGAATATTTTAATTTTTTTACTACAGGCCTGATGGAAACCGTACATTTCTGGTAAACTTTACAAAATACGCTAGATAAGGTGGGATATTTTTGTGTCTGTAAAATTTATTATGTGAGAAATGGTGGTGGAAACACCTTTATAAACAAATGTTGATATAATAGCCTTCATATCGAAGTAAACTTATTTAAGTAAACTTATTATTAACGCGTTTATTTGTTTTGTGGTCCTCCCACTATGACTCGGGAAAGCATGCAGTTTATTAGGAGAAAGTATTGGTGAAAATGCATGGTGATGAGCTTGATGCTTATGTCACGTCTACTCCCGCTCCCCCTCTCTGGCGCTAATTGTTGCCAGTTTACTCATTATTACGTACACCTGCCACCATCGTTACGTGCACCTGTGCCTCATGAGACTCACCTGGACTCCATCACCTTCCTGATTACCTCCCCTATATCTGTCACTCTTTGGTTCTTTTCCCAGGTGTTATTGATTCTATTCCTGTGTTATATACGCTACTTGTGGTTCTTGTTTTGTTCCATGTTTAATTTATTATTAAATTCACTCCCTGTGCTTGCTTCCCGACTCCTAGTGTACCCGTTACAGAATAACGCCTCACCAAAGGGAAGCAACAGGGATTTATTTTTACTGGTGACGTCGGGTCCAAGGAAGGCTGCTGAAGCAACCGGGGATGCCTCAGCTAGCTCGTCAGGCTTCCATGCCTCAGCTGTTTCGATAGGTTCTCAAGCCTCGATTGGCTCGTCAGGCTTCCATTGCCGAAGCTACTGGGGATGCCTTAGCTAGCTCGTCAGGCTTCCATGCCTCAGCTCACTAAACAGGTTCTCAAGCCTCGGTTGGCTCATCAGGCTCCCAGGCCTCAGCCGGCTCGTCAGGCTCCCAGGCCTCATCCGGCTCATTAGGCTCTCAGGTCTCAGCCGGCTTGTCAGTCTCCCGCGCCTCATCTGGTTCGACAGGTTCCCCCGCCTCAGCTGGCTCGACAGGTTCCCCCGCCTCAGCTGGCTCGACAGGTTCCCCCGCTTCAGCTGGCTCGACAGGTTCCCCCGCCTCAGCTGGCTCGACAGGTTCCCCCGCCTCAGCTGGCTCGACAGGTTCCCGCGCCTCAGCTGGCTCGACAGGTTCCTGCGACCTTCAGCTGTGGCTTGATCCGCGTGTCAGGGAGGGGGTACTGTCATATCTACTCCCGCTCCCCCTCTCTGGCGCTCGTTGTCACCAGTTTACTTATTATTACGCACACCTGCCACCATCGTTACGTGCACCTGTGCCTCATGAGACTCACCTGGACTCCATCACCTTCCTGATTACCTCCCCTATATCTGTCACTCTTTGGTTCTTTTCCCAGGTGTTATTGATTCTATTCCTGTGTTATATGTCAGTACGCTACTTGTGGTTCTTGTTTTGTTCCATGTTTAATTTATTATTAAATTCACTCCCTGTGCTTGCTTCCCGACTCCTAGTGTACCCGTTACAGAATAACGCCTCACCAAAGGGAAGCAACAGGGATTTATTTTTACTGGTGACGTCGGGTCCAAGGAAGGCTGCTGAAGCAACCGGGGATGCCTCAGCTAGCTCGTCAGGCTTCCATGCCTCAGCTGTTTCGATAGGTTCTCAAGCCTCGATTGGCTCGTCAGGCTTCCATTGCCGAAGCTACTGGGGATGCCTTAGCTAGCTCGTCAGGCTTCCATGCCTCAGCTCACTAAACAGGTTCTCAAGCCTCGGTTGGCTCATCAGGCTCCCAGGCCTCAGCCGGCTCGTCAGGGTCCCAGGCCTCATCCGGCTCATTAGGCTCTCAGGTCTCAGCCGGCTTGTCAGTCTCCCGCGCCTCATCTGGTTCGACAGGTTCCCCCGCCTCAGCTGGCTCGACAGGTTCCCCCGCCTCAGCTGGCTCGACAGGTTCCCCCGCTTCAGCTGGCTCGACAGGTTCCCCCACCTCAGCTGGCTCGACAGGTTCCCCCGCCTCAGCTGGCTCGACAGGTTCCCGCGCCTCAGCTGGCTCGACAGGTTCCTGCGACCTTCAGCTGTGGCTTGATCCGCGTGTCAGGGAGGGGGTACTGTCATATCTACTCCCGCTCCCCCTCTCTGGTGCTCGTTGTCACCAGTTTACTTATTATTACGCACACCTGCCACCATCGTTACGTGCACCTGTGCCTCATGAGACTCACCTGGACTCCATCACCTTCCTGATTACCTCCCCTATATCTGTCACTCTTTGGTTCTTTTCCCAGGTGTTATTGATTCTATTCCTGTGTTATATGTCAGTACGCTACTTGTGGTTCTTGTTTTGTTCCATGTTTAATTTATTATTAAATTCACTCCCTGTGCTTGCTTCCCGACTCCTAGTGTACCCGTTACAGAATAACGCCTCACCAAAGGGAAGCAACAGGGATTTATTTTTACTGGTGACGTCGGGTCCAAGGAAGGCTGCTGAAGCAACCGGGGATGCCTCAGCTAGCTCGTCAGGCTTCCATGCCTCAGCTGTTTCGATAGGTTCTCAAGCCTCGATTGGCTCGTCAGGCTTCCATTGCCGAAGCTACTGGGGATGCCTTAGCTAGCTCGTCAGGCTTCCATGCCTCAGCTCACTAAACAGGTTCTCAAGCCTCGGTTGGCTCATCAGGCTCCCAGGCCTCAGCCGGCTCGTCAGGGTCCCAGGCCTCATCCGGCTCATTAGGCTCTCAGGTCTCAGCCGGCTTGTCAGTCTCCCGCGCCTCATCTGGCTCGACAGGTTCCCCCGCCTCAGCTGGCTCGACAGGTTCCCCCGCCTCAGCTGGCTCGACAGGTTCCCCCGCCTCAGCTGGCTCGACAGGTTCCCGCGCCTCAGCTGGCTCGACAGGTTCCTGCGACCTTCAGCTGTGGCTTGATCCGCGTGTCAGGGAGGGGGTACTGTCATATCTACTCCCGCTCCCCCTCTCTGGCGCTCGTTGTCACCAGTTTACTTATTATTACGCACACCTGCCACCATCGTTACGTGCACCTGTGCCTCATGAGACTCACCTGGACTCCATCACCTTCCTGATTACCTCCCCTATATCTGTCACTCTTTGGTTCTTTTCCCAGGTGTTATTGATTCTATTCCTGTGTTATATGTCAGTACGCTACTTGTGGTTCTTGTTTTGTTCCATGTTTAATTTATTATTAAATTCACTCCCTGTGCTTGCTTCCCGACTCCTAGTGTACCCGTTACAGAATAACGCCTCACCAAAGGGAAGCGACAGGGATTTATTTTTACTGGTGACGTCGGGTCCAAGGAAGGCTGCTGAAGCAACCGGGGATGCCTCAGCTAGCTCGTCAGGCTTCCATGCCTCAGCTGTTTCGATAGGTTCTCAAGCCTCGATTGGCTCGTCAGGCTTCCATTGCCGAAGCTACTGGGGATGCCTTAGCTAGCTCGTCAGGCTTCCATGCCTCAGCTCACTAAACAGGTTCTCAAGCCTCGGTTGGCTCATCAGGCTCCCAGGCCTCAGCCGGCTCGTCAGGGTCCCAGGCCTCATCCGGCTCATTAGGCTCTCAGGTCTCAGCCGGCTTGTCAGTCTCCCGCGCCTCATCTGGCTCGACAGGTTCCCCCGCCTCAGCTGGCTCGACAGGTTCCCCCGCCTCAGCTGGCTCGACAGGTTCCCCCGCCTCAGCTGGTTCGACAGGTTCCCCCGCCTCAGCTGGCTAGACAGGTTGCCGCGCCTCAGCTGGCTCGACAGGTTCCTGCGACCTTCAGCTGTGGCTTGATCCGCGTGTCAGGGAGGGGGTACTGTCATATCTACTCCCGCTCCCCCTCTCTGGCGCTCGTTGTCACCAGTTTACTTATTATTACGCACACCTGCCACCATCGTTACGTGCACCTGTGCCTCATGAGACTCACCTGGACTCCATCACCTTCCTGATTACCTCCCCTATATCTGTCACGCTTTGGTTCTTTTCCCAGGTGTTGTTGATTCTGTTCCTGTGTTATATGTCTGTACGCTACTCGTGTTTCTTGTTTTGTTCCTTGTTTCATTTATTATTAAATTCACTCCCTTTACTTGCTTCTCGACTCCTAGCATACCCATTACAGCTTAGCTGCCTTTTCACAACTGAAAATAATATTGCTCTTTTGTCCATAATAATCTCATCGTGTAGTTAGCCTACCCAAACTGTATCGGCGAGCTGTTGGCTAGAGCACCCGTGCCAAGAATGGAGTGGGCAATTTCAAAATATATAACATGCAAAATATTTGTGACAAAATGATCAGAAGAGTTAAAAATGCGATGGAAACCAATTTTACTTGTATGTTTTATTCGGTAAATGGGAATTTAACAGCAAAAGTTATTTTTATGGAAACATGCTGGCAAGATTTGCATTTAGTTTTTATGTGGATAAAAAAATATTTGCCTGAAAATCTATCGTCAATTGGATGGAAACCTAGCTGTCTTCATTATTTTACAGCTGTCTGTTTTGATGTCTCAATGATTTGACTTGTGTATCTGACAGTTCAGACTGGTCTCATAGACTACACGCAACATAGTAAACATAGTAAACACTCAAATTACACTTAACAAAAATATAAATGCAACATTTTCAAAATGTTTTACTGAGTTACAGGAAATCAGTCAATTGAAATAAATAAATTTGGCGCTAATCTATGGATTTCACATGACTGTGAATACGGATATGCATCTGTTAGTCAAAGATATGTAAAACAAGAAAAGAAGGGGTGTAGATCATGCAGTGCTGCCTCATGCAGCGCAACACATCTCCTTCGCATAGAGTTGATCAGGCTGTTGATTGTGGCCTGTGGAATGTTGTCCCACTCCTTTTCAATGGCTGTGCGATGTTGCTGGATATTGGCGGGAACTGAAACACGCTGTCATACACGTTGATCCAGAGCATCCCAAACATGCTCAATGAGGTCTCTGGTGAGTATGCAAGCCATGGAAGAACTGGGATGTTTTCAACTTCCAGGAATTGTGTACAGATCCTTGCGACATGGGGCCGTGTAATATTATGTTGAAACATTAGGTGATGGCGGCGGATGAATGGCACGACAATGGTTCTCAGGATCTCCTCATGCTATCTCTGTACATTCAAATTGCCATTGATAAAATGCTATTGGTTCGCTGTCCGTTGCTTATAAGTGCCCATACCATAACCCCACCGCCACCATGGGGCACTCTTTTCACAACATTGACATCAGCAAACCGCTTGCCCACACGACGTCTGCCATCTGCCCGGTACAGTTGAAACCAGGATTCATCCGTGAAGAGCACACTTCTCCAGCGGCCATCGAAGGTGACCATTTGCCCAATGAAGTCGGTTACGTCGTCGAACTGCAGTCAGGTCAAGGCAAGGGCAACGAGTATGCAGTTGAGAATCCCTGAGACGGTTTCTGACAGCTTGTGCAAACCCACAGTTTTATCAGCTGTCTGGGTGGATGGTCTCAGACAATTCCGCAGGTGAAGAAGCCGGATGTAGAGGTCCTGGGCTAGCATGGTTACACATGGTCTGCGGTTGTGAGGCCGGTTGGAAGTACTGTCAAATTCTCCAAAACGACGTTGGAGGCGGCTCATGGTAGGGAATTCCATTCTCTGGCAACAGCTCATTCCTGCAGTCAGGATGCCAATTGCACGCTTCCTTTAAAACATCTGTGGCATTGTGTTATGTGACAAAAATTCACATTTTAGAGTGGCCTTTTATTGTCCCCAGAACAAGGTGCACCTGTGTAATGATCATGCTGTTGAATCAGCTTCTTGATATGCCACACCTGTCAATTGGATGGATTATCTTGGCAAAGGAAAAATGCTCACTAACAGGGCTGTAAACAAAATTGTGCACAAAATTTGAGAGAAATAAGCTTCTTGTGCTAATGGAAAAAAAAATTGGGACCAACATTTACATGCGTTTATATTTTGTTCAGTAAATTATGATATCTTACATTTAGTATGGTTACATGAGACAGATGGCTAATTAAGGCAACAAAAAAAAAAGTAGGGTGGTTGGTCGGAGTGGATAGGTGAGCGTATAATAGTTGGCTTAGATCTTCTACCTGTCTGACTGCAGTTTTCTTTGCCACCCACAGCACAGAGTTGTGGAGAGTCAATGCACTCACAGCAGTTCCCTTATCAACCCGGTACGTTCTCAATAGGGGGTGCTGTTTACACTTTGTAGGAATTTCGTTCCCAAATTAAACTGCCTCGTACTCAATTCTTGCTCGTACAATATGCATATTATTATTACTATTGGATAGAAAACACTCTCTAGTTTCTAAAACCGTTTGAATTATATCTGTGAGTTAAACAGAACTCGAGTTGGAGCAATTTTCCTGTGAGGAAGTGAGAAGTCTGAAATCGAGGTCTCTGTTCCAGGGTCGGTTTATAAATTCCCTTGTAAGCTATGGGGCTACATGCACTGCATACGCCTTCCCCTAGATGTCAGTAAGCGGTGAGACTTTGAATGGAGTGGATAGCACCATCTGGGGGAGTATAAATCCTCTTGGAACGGAAAGACCAACCTTTTCGACGCGGGGCCTGACGCAGCAGGGACACCAGCATGGCGTCCTGAAAAGCTTTCGGTTTAGCAGTTCTATATCTCCGGCTCTGATTTAATTTGTTTTTTGTCTTAAAAACTTCATAAGGTAGTTAATTTAAACCAACTTATAGCAGTTTATATCAGTTGATTGAGATTTTCTGGAGTTTCTTTGTCAGGCGTTTTCGCAAGTTGGGCACCTCTCCGGTACATCGCTGGCGTTAGCAGCTAATTCTACAGGAGTAGAGGACATCTTTCAACCAAAAGACGATTGTTCTGGACAAAGGACCACTTGCCCAAGATTCTGATGGAAGCTCATCAAAAGGTAAGAGCTATTTATGATGTTAATTCGTATTTCTGTGGAAGAATGTAAAATTATTAGTCCGCCATTAATTTCGGCATGGTCTCGCTGTAACGCACGCTGTATGTCGAGTAACGTTCATTTTAAAAATCTAACACAGCGGTTGCATTAACCTTTTGTCAATAGGGGGAGCTGTTAGCATTATTTTTTTTTTTACATTTCCAAATTAAACTGCCTCGTACTCAATTCTTGATCGTACAATATGCATATTATTGTTATTATTGGATAGAAAACAGTCTATAGTTTCTATAGGAGTTGAAATTTTGTCTCTGAGTGGTACAGAACAATTTCTACAGCACTTTTCATGACAGGGTTCAGATTTCAGAAATTTTTACCTCTGATCTGGGGTCTGTTTATAAGGCCACAGTGAATGCTATGAAGAAACCGACACTACCTACGTCTTCCTCTGGGTGTCTGTACGTCATCACGTTTTCAATGAAGTCTATGGGACGTTCACAGCCATTATAAATGACAAAAATGTACAGAGACCCCTCTTTCTCAACGTGCGCCTCAAGCGTGAAGGCCATCGGACCTGCCTCGTTCCAAATCGTTTTCTAACCAGCAGTATTTCTCCGGTCATGTTTTCAGTCGTTATAGTTGTTAAAAACATCATAATGTAGTGAATTTTAACCGTTTTATATCAATTTATATCCGTTTAGTGCGATTTTGAGGAATTTCTTTGTCGTGCACTCTGAAAGTTTGGACACGCTTTAGGGTGTCGGTCGTTGGTGATGGACATTTCGAAGGACAGAGGACATCTATCGACCAAAAGACGTTTATAACATAGAAAGGATACATTGCCCAAGAATATGATGGAAGATCAGCTCAAAGTAAGCAATATTTAATATGATAAACCGTGTTTCTGTCGAAATATTTTAAACGCATACATCGCCATTTTGTTTGGTATAGCTTCACTTGGCCAACCCTGTATTGAAAAGTAAGGATAATTTTAAAAATGTAAATCAGCGGTTGCATTAAGAACTAATTTGTCTTTCGATTCCTGTCAACCCTGTATTTTTTAGTCAAGTATATGATTAGCTTTTAATTAAACTAGATCACTCTGATAGATGACGTCAGACATATTGAGGCTTGATTTCCTAGTATTTTCATTGTGTAACCACGGTTTTGTATGGCTAAATATGCACCTTTTCGAACAAACTGTATATGTATGTTGTAAAATGATGTTACAGGAGTGTCATCGGAAGAATTCTGAGAAGGTTAGTGAAAAAATTAATATCTTTTGGCGGTGGTTACGTTATAGCGCTCTTTGGCTGGAATCGATGCTCTGGTAACGTTGGAACATGTAGTATGCTAACTTATCGATTTATTGTGTTTTCGCTGAAAAACGCTTAGAAAATCTGAAATATGGTCTGAAATCACAAGAACTGGGTCTTTCCATTGCTATGCTTTGTCTATTTTTATGAAATGTTTTATGATGAGTAAATTGGTCATACACGTTGCTCTATCTAGTAATTCTAGTGGATTTGTGATGGTCGGTGCAATTGTAAACTGTGATTTCTACCTGAAATATGCACTTTTTTCTAACAAAAACTATCCTATACCATGAATATGTTATCAGACTGTCATCTGATGGTTTTTTTTATAGGTTATTGGCTATCAATATCTTAGTTGAGCCGAATTGGTGATAGCACCTGAAGGAGTAAGAAACTGATGGAGTTAGAATAGTGGTGTATTTTGCTAACGTGTTTAGCTAATAGATTTACATATTTTGTCTTCCCTGTAAAACATTTTAAAAATCTGAAATGGTGGCTTTATTCACAAGATCTGTATCTTTCATCTGGTGTCTTGGACTTGTGATTTAATGATATTTAGATGCTACTATCTACTTCTGAAGCTATGCTATCTATGCTAATCAGTGTGTGGGGGGTGGGGGGTGCTCCCGGATCCGGGTTTCTGAGGCAGTAAAAGTTAAGAACTAATGCATCTTTCATTTGCTGTCCAACCTGTATTTTTTATTCAAGTTTACGATTAGTTATCGATTAGATTAGGTGCCTCTCCAAGATGGCGCCGGCCAGATTGCCTGAAATGTTGCTACTAATCACATTGTATAACCACGATTTGTGCCACTAAATATGCACATTTTCGAACAAATCCTATATGCATTGTGTAATATGATGTTACAGGACTGTCATCTGATGAAGTATATGTAGGTTAGTCATAAATTATATAGATTTTGCTGGTTTTTTAGAATCGCTAACCTTTGCTGCTGGTAAACGGCTTGTGTTTCTGGCTGTTGTGGTAAGCTAATATAATGCTATATTGTGTTTTCGCTGTAAAACACTTAAAAAATCTGAAATATTGGCTGGATTCACAAGATGTTGGTCTTTCAATTGCTGTACGCTGTGTATTTTTCAGAAAAGTTTTATGATGAGTATTTAGGTATTTGACGTTGGTCTCTGTAATTATTCTGGCTGCTTCGGCACTATTTCAGATTGCAGCTGCAATGTAGAACTGTGATTTATACCTGAAATATGCACATTGTTCTAACAAAACATATGCTATACAATAAATATGTTATCAGACTGTCATCTGATGAAGTTGTTTCTTGGTTAGTGGCTATTTATATCTTTATTTGGTCGAAATTGTGATAGCCACCTATGCAGGGAAAAAATGGTGGAGAAAAAAAGTTGTGTCTTTTGCAATCGTGGTTAGCTAATAGATTTACATATTGTGTCTTCCCTGTAAAACATTTTAAGAAATCTGAAATGATGGCTGGATTCACAAGATGTGTATCTTTCATCTGGTGTCTTGGACTTGTGATTTAATGATATTTAGATGCTAGTATTTACTTGTGACGCTATGCTAGGCTATGCTAGTCAGCTTTTTTACTGATGGGGGTGCTCCCGGATCCGGGATTGGGACCAATTAGAAGTTAACTGATGATGTATCACATTTAGAAAGTAAACACATGTTTAGGGCATCAGTTTAGCTGCCTGGCCCAGCCCTTTGGTGTACACTAGAGTCCTAGCAGAGGCAGGAAGTTGAACAGGAAGTTACTTTACCATTAGTGACGGTTGGGCACAGAGACACATGCACACACTCACAACCACAAACCCCTCCCCAACCACACAAACATACCCACACACACCACAATGTCTCTAAACTTGAGAAAAACAACCCCTGGCATCACAGACCTGCCCAGAGTGGATCAAAGTGAACACAGCGTTTGGACGACTGAAAAGAGAGGGAACCCATGATTCAGAGGTGTTACCATTAGCATGCAGGGAGAGTGGCCATGTGCTGCTTTGTCACTCCAAGATCCTGCTATTCCAAGGCAGTGACTCTAGAAAAGCTGCTATTGTCAGTTAATGGAGTTGAAAGGGCCAGAGACCACAGAGGGTCTGGATATACAGAGGCTGCTAGCTAGGAGAAAAGGGAGCTTTTAGCGCATGCCAGAACCTCCAGGTGCTCTGACTGGAAGAGAAAGGCTCCTCTCTCTCCTATTGCTATACACAGTATATTACACCACACACTCTAGTAAACACTGTACACTGGCAACCACCACCACACACATTAGTCAATTTGCAGTTTGTGCTCTCCTAGCTGTCTTATCAAACTTGAAAGCCAAACAGCTCTTTCCCACCTGTCTGAATTTCTCTGATGCATCTCTCTCTCTCAAATATCAAATATGTCTGTACTGTATATATCATTTTTTTTAAGGACATACCAAATAAATGCAAAAATATTCCCATATATAGTAGGTACAGTTTAAACCATTCTCACACCTATCTTTTTAAATGGATCAGATTATTCAAACTCCTTATGGTAAAGTTTAAACACTGACTAATGCTCAGGCACTATTTAAAAGAAAGAAACATATTTACAATAAAAAAGCTTATTCAGATTCAGAAGGGTTCTATGCAGAACCCTTTTTGCCTTCCAAATAATCATTCTGGCCTCCCAAAGAATATCAAAGAACCCAGTCATACAAAAAAAAACGGTTCTTAGGATGACAAAGATTCTAGGTAGAACCCTTTGCCTTACAAAGAACCCTCGTCTTCCAAAAAGGGTTCTTTCAAAGAAAATGGTTCCTTCCGCAAAGAATCCTGTTGGAACCCTTTTTCTAAGAGTGTACATTTCTCACAAACTCTGGCAACATCAGTGTGACATTGATCTTGTGTACCATGTTCTTTCTGTTAATCTCTCTCTCAGTAGAAGACGGTGCTGTCAGCATGTATGTTGTGGCTAGCCCTCACTCTGCTGGTCACAAGATCCACAGAGCCAATAGACCAGTGGTACAGGAGAAACATGAGATCCCCTCACACAAAACTCACCAAAGCAAAGTCACCTGAAGGACTCTCTTTTTCTCTCCCTCTCCTCAACCTTTCTCCGACCCTCCCTTATTCCGCCTTTCTTCTTCTCTTACTTTTTTGAAGGCTTGGCATGAAGAGGTTCTGCTTCTCAAATCTCAGTGACCGTTCATTTTCACCATTATGTCTTTCAAAGACTTTCAGCTCCCACCTCTTACATCCAAATTGAGAAAACATTTGAGTTATTACATGATTACCGACTCGCAGTGAAAGCTCACAGAAATGCCATAGAAAAATACACTTAGCTACAGCCGCTGTATTGGTACCAATTACAAAATGTAGTCTGGTTGGAGATTTGGGGGGGTGGGGTTAGAGATGGCTGGGCTTGCCTCATGCATTAAGGATCTGTATACATTACAAAGAGAGGCCTTTGGAGAAGCTTTGCCTGGGCTACAAAGACTGCAGTGTATATGATCAGGGAAGAGAATGTAGGGCCGGGGGTACAGCCTTGCTACCAGCGAGCCTGAGACTCACAGAGAGGCTTTACAGCGTAATTAATTGGTTTAACAACGTTCTGGGAGATACAGTAGGGCTGAAATACAGTTCAAATGCAGATCAGCTTCTGACTGAGAGAAGGGGGCCACCAAAAGCACTGGAGAGGGGGATGAGGCTGAAACTCAATGAAAAGGGAAGAGAAGCAATTGCTGAATTTAGTGATGGCCAGGCTGTGACACCTACGGGTGGTTGGTTGGTAGAGAAAGCTAGAGGAGGGTAGTACAAGGGTCAAGCACGTGTCCATGCAGATCAGATGGCAGGTGACAGTACTCCCAGCTTGCATGGGCACAAGCCCTCTTTGTGAGGCCCTAGTCCTGGTCCACAGGGGCCTCTCACCGACCCTCAACTTGAAATGTGACACCCACAGGTACGGGAGGGGCAGTTACGCCAGGGGAGCCAATACATGCACACAGACTGGGGGCCGGCTGGCCTCGATGGTGTGTGTGTGCGTGTGTGTCCAGCCTGGACGGACACAGCCTGATCTGGCCCTGTGCATTCCTTTAGCCAGGATCTGATCTTACAGGGCTTGTCTAACATGCTCTGAGGAGCGGAGTAAAGCTGGCCACTAGCCAAGTCACCCTGAGCAAACAACCTAGCGATGAGAACAGCCATCATAATATTTCTATAACATGGATGTTGCATGAATGTTTTTTTGTGTGTGTTTGCGAGTGAGTGTGTCTAAAGCAGAACATTATTTTTTAAAAGTGGATCCAATAGGAGGCGTCATTAACCAGAATGGGTAGGAGAGCAAAACATTTTCTGAAGGTCACATTTCAAGGTACCTCCTATTGCCTTGGACATTTACAGAACCACATGTGGACTGGATCCACAGTAATGCGAGAGCCATTGTAAAAAGCTTCCATTAATAGGATCTTGGTTTACATGGATGTCTGGACGAAACACATGTCCTTGAGTCCTGCTGTTAATGATGTGCTTTAGGAGGAAAGACTGCAGCCCATTTAGGGTTCAAAGACAAGGCCAGGGTAGGACGAGCTGTAACCACCCCAGGACTGCATTCGCCAGACACCCAATTACTGTTAACACACACGCGCGTGCGCGCACACACACACACGCACATAGACACACGCACACACAGCTATCAGTTTCTTACAACACTGCATGCCCTAAGCTTAAACCATTGGGCAAACAAATATACAGTAGGAACACATGGGGAAATGTGAGCACACACCCCTTTGTTTCTAAACCTTTAAACACATACAACACACACACACAAACTACCTTATACCTCCTCTCTTGTTTGTCTTTAAACCGTTCATATTAATAGCTGTATAATGGCACAGAGCCAGAGAGGAGGCACAGTGATACCCCTCCCCTCCCCCCACCCAGCCAAGTCAAAGAGAGCGAGACTAAGCCAGACCTGTTTGATTCAGCACCAACTTCCCCTCCTCAAAAAGATGCCCCTTTGACATACATCCAATCAAGATCCCTCACTGAAAGCATGAGGGAGCGAAAGCCAAAGAAAATTTAAGAGAAAGAGAGGCAGAGGAATTTATGATTTTTTTCCTTTGAATTAGAAAATTAGCATTAAAGCACATCGACATATCCCTAAGCTGTGGTCAGACAATGAGTAGAGCTCTTTCGTACCCTCACATTGAATGAAGAGCAGATAGATGCTTTCTGAAGGCTACAGTGGCAATACAATACCAAGATAACTGTCTGAAAGCATGAGAAAAGAGCAGCTGCCCGGAATGGGCTCATCGTTTTCCCTAACACACTCTCCGGTAAGTGTGTGTCTGAGTGTGTGTGTGTGAGAGAGCACAAGCACTGTCTCCTTTGTGTCTGTGCTGTCATGAGTCTCAGACTGCCAGACGTAAGCTAGTGTAGCCTAGCGCACATTGCTTTACCAGCGTCTACACATCCATTTGGCACTGCCCCAGCCTATCGTTCTCTCTCCTTACACACAAATATACACACTATTCATGCTCATCAACTGTCTAGCCATAAAATCCACCAACAAAGGAGAGTGTTTCCAGGCTGAAACCAGAGGAAAAAAGCCCCAGACAAAGAGGCATCCGCTGAGCAGAGAGAGATCCAGTGCCCTCACCTTGAGCCGGTTCCGACCTGGAGGAGGCCAGTAATCCAAAGGTGACCCCCAAGAGCAAAGTCCACATCCTGGGCTTAGCGTCTGGCGATGGCTGGGTGAGTGACTGGAGGAGGAGGAGGAGGTGTGTATGGTCTCTCCAGTGGTCCTGTCTTCTCTGTGCCAGGAGTGAGGGGTGGTGTGTGTGTGTGTGAGAGAGAGAGAGCGATAAAAAGAGAGAGAGGTTGTTTTGGGTGTCTGGTAGCTATTGGAGCTGAGACAGACTTTGGCCAACTTTTTTATATTCTGTGTGTGAGAGAGGGTTTCAGAGCTTAGTGACACACAGGCAGAAGGGGGAAGAGGGTGGTGCCGGTGTGTACACACCCTTCTGCTTCTCCCTCTCTTGCTTCCTCCCCCCCTCCTTCCCTACCTTGTGCAGCCTCTCTCTTTTTCTCTCTCACACTCTCTTTTCTCCTTCCTGTCACTGTTTGTTTTTTTATTTTTTATTAGCTCGGAAGGTGCCCCTCTCTTGTGTTTTGCTGACTATCCCCTGTTCTTCTCTCCCTCTTCTAGCTTTCTTAAATTCTGTCTCTGACAGCAACAGTTTCTGAGTGCATCTGGTCTTTTGTTCACTCCTTGCTCTGCTTTCATTTAATCTCATTTTTCTCCAGTAAACCTCTCTCACTCGCTCTCCCCCTTCTCTTCCCAATCTCAACAACTGCCATGATACAGTGACACTATGTCATCCGATGACATAGTGTCACTTACCATGGGCTTTTTCTCAAGACCTTCCCTATCCTAGTCTCTTTTCCATTGTAACTAATAGGTCAAACGACTAGATGGATTTCGGCCATATTCATATTATAGATCAGTGGCCAATGAGAAGTCAAGGTGAGCCTATATGAAACAGAACCATGAACTGACTGGACATACACTGCCTTCAGAAATTATTCATACCCTGTGACTTATTTCACATTTTGTTGTGTTACAGTCTCAATTCAAAATGGATGAAAAAAATTATAATCTTGCCCATCTACACAATACCCCATAATGACAAAGTGAAAACATGTTTTTAGAAAAATGTTCAAATTTATTGAAAATGAAATACAGAAATATCTCATTTAAATAAGTATTCACACCGCTGAGTCAATACTTTGTAAAAACACCTTTGGCAGCGATTACATCTTTGAGTCGTCTTGGGTATGTCTGTATCAGCTTTGCACATCTGGATTTGTGGATTTTCTCCCATATTTTCTCAAGCTCTGTTAAGTTAGATGGGGAGCGACGGTGAACAGCAATATTCCAGTCTTTGCACAGATTTTCAATTTGATTCAAGTCCGGGCTTTGCCTGGGCCACTCAAGGACTTTCACATTGTTGTTCTGAAGCCATTCTTTCATAGCTTTGGCTGTATGCTTGGAGTCATTGTTCTGTTGGTTGTTTGCACTCTGAAGCAGGTTGTCATCAAGGATTTGCCTGTATTTTGTTCCCTTCATTGTTCCTTCTATCCTTACCAGTCTCCCAGGCCTTGCCACTGAAAAGCCTCCCCATAGCATGATCCTGCCAACACCATGCTTCAAGGTATGGAGGGTGATGAGCTGTGCCTGGTTTTCTCCAGACATAGCGCTATGCATTCAAGCCAAAGAGTAAAATGTTTGTCTCACAGACCACAGAATATTTTTGCCTTATGCGTTCAGTCTTTCACATGCTTTTTTTGCAAACTCCAAACGTGCTGTTACGTGACTTTTTCTCAGGAGTGGGTTCCGTCTGGCCACTCTCCCAAAAGCTCAGATTGGTGAAGTGCTGTAGAAACTGTTGTCCTTCTGTCAGGTTCTCCAATCTCAGCCAATGAACTCTGTAGTTCTGTCAGAGTGATCATTGGGTTCTTGGTCACCTCCCTGACCAAGATCCTTCTTGCTCGGTTTCTCAGTTTGGTTGGACGGCCAGCTCTAGGCAGAGTCTGGGTAGTTCCATATTTTTTACATTTCCCAATGATGGAGACCACTGCACTCTTGTAAACATTCAACACTCTAGAAATAGTTTTATAACCTTCACTATTCTATTTCGGAGATCTTCCTCATTGTATAGTTTCTGCTCTGACTTTCACTCTCAACTGTGGGGCCTTATATAGACAGGTGTGTTTCTTTCTAAATCAAGTTTCTCCTTTCTCTTCACTATTATTCTACAATGTACAATAGTAAACATAAAGAAAAACCCTTGAATGAGTCCAAACTTTTCACTGGTACTGTATATATGGAGACTGTTTAGTGCCAAAAATAAGTTAAATACATTTAAACAATTCAAAACAATTCCTGATATTTCTTATATCTCGCTGTCACGATCCTCTTCCTGGAAATGACTGGACCAAAGCGCAGCGTGGTACGTGTTCATGATATTTTATTAAATCAGAACACTTGAACAAAAATAACAAAGAGAAAAACGAACAGTTCTGTAAGGTAACTAAACTATACAGAAAACAACTACCCACAAAACACAGGTGGGAAAAGGATGCCTAAGTATGATTCCCAATCAGAGACAACGATAGACAGCTGCCTCTGATTGAGAACCACACCCGGCCAAACACAAAGAAATAGAAAACATAGAAATAAAGAACCTAGAATGCCCACCCTAGTCACACCCTGGCCTAACCAAAATAGAGAATAAAAGCCTCTCTATGGTCAGGGTGTGACACTCTCAGATATAGGACAGACACTTCAGAACAAGCTTCCTTCCGATTTTTTGAGAGACTATCTGTTGCTCCATGTAGTGAATCAGTTATTCAATGTGTTTGTATGCGCTAATAGCAGTAAGGCCACCCATGTAATTTTCATCAAATACTTTTATTTTTTTGGATACTTCAAGGTGTCTTAAAATTCCAACTCAAATAGCAAAAGGATCCTTGGTATAACTTTCTTAAAACAATTCCATATAGCTGTTAGACTGTTATGGGAAAACTATATCCTCCTGTTTCTTGCTTACAGGACAAACTCAAACAGGAAGCACCAGCGACACGCTCAAAACGGAAGTGGTCAGATGAAGTGGATGCTAAACTACAGGACTGCTTCCTAACACAGACTGTAAAATATTCCGGGATTAATCAGATAACATTCAGGAGTTTACCACAACAGTCACCAGCTTTATTAATAAATGCATTGACAACTTCGTCTACACAGTGACCATACAACATATCAACCAGAAAACATGGATTACAGGCAACATCCGCACTGAGATATAGGCTAGAGTTACCGCTTTCAAGGAGCGGGACACGAATCCAGACGCTTATAAGAAATCCCGCTACAACCTCTGATGAGCCATAAAACACGCAAAGTGTCAATACAAGACCCTCAATACAGTTCTAAAGCTGCACCATTGAGAGTATATTGACTGACTGCACCACCACTTGGTATGGCAACTGCTTGGCACCGGACCGCAAGTTGCTAGAAAGGGTAGTGTTTACGGCCCAGTACACCACTGGGGCCAAGCTCCCTGCCGTCAAGGATCTCTATACCAGGCAGTGTTAGAGGAAAGCCCTAAAAATGGTCAAAAACGCCAGCCATGCAAGTCACAGACTGTTCTCTCTGCTACCGCATGGAAAGCATTACCGATGCACAAAGTCTGGAACCAACAAGACCCTGAACAACTTCTACCCCTCTACCCCTAAATAGTTAATCAAATAGCTACCTGGATTATCTGCATTGACCGATGTCATGACTGTCCTGGGAGGATCTCAATGAATCAGCTTGGCAATTGCTGACAATAACCAGACAGCTCACACCCGGTCGTAAATTTAAGCAGGGGAAAACTCTCTCTCTACCGTTTAGTATCAACCAAAGGAATAACTTTGTCTAGAGAGACTTTTTCCCACCCAAACTCTAATGTCCAAAAAGTGATAATGGAACAATATTTCTAACACAACAATGTGGGAAGTGGTCACTAATGTCATATTGTTTTTCATTTTGTGATGTTATTAAAAATTGTATGGACCAAATACTGTAACTTGGAAAGGATACCCCCTTTATCTGTCAAGTTTTCATCCAATATGTTGTGAATACAATATGAACAATTATGAACATATTTTTATTAAGATATGAATGTGATTTTAGGAGGGATAAGAAAATCTAACTCCTATAAACTGTGCATAAGTAAGTAGTCATGCCCAAAGTGAGGTCGGACAGCGTGTCAGACAGACAGAGACATCCCTTTTGGCCTGAGTGCATAAAAAGCCTTGGTAACGAAAATAACATTAGAACAGAAAGGCATGGAGCGGTAGCTTCATGTTGGAAATGGTTGAAATGTTGAACGTCAACACGAGGTGAAGAAATAAATTCACCTTCCTATAGACCAGAAAGACGACGAGCTGCAGCTCAAGTCCATCGTGGTCCGAATCCTGAATACCAACACGAGGAGGAAGCGGTGTGAGGCTCACCTCAGACAATCACTGGTACAACTGATTAGCTGTCTTAAGTCAGATATCGAGAAGAGTGAATCTAAGTGAGACTATCCTACTACGCTCATCACCAATGGGAACCGTCGACATGGCTGGTTATCTTCCAGAGTGAACAACAGTAGAGGACGGGAAAGGAGAGACCACTTTCAGACAATCAGGACCGAGATGACGAAGGCACATGTAAATACATTAATGATTTTTTATTACAAACGGGCAGCGGTTTGTGTGCAAAGTATATGGTTAACGGGAGAATAGTTATAGAAAGTGTCCCTTTTTCTTTCTCTCTCTCTCTCTACCCCCCCCCCCCCCCCCACACCTATGTTGTAACAAGCCGTCATATCTTGACAGTCCACTAGGAACCTTGTTTCATGTAGGTGTGTGTGGGTATTCTGTGTTATTATTTAGTTAGCTAGTAAATAAATGATTTTACCAATTTGTGTATAACTGAATAACCCAAGAAGGAGATTTGCAAATCCAAGAAGGTTACGATCGTTTGACTGAGTATTTGATAAGAGGTAATGATTAATAAGATGACTGTTTATCAATGTTATATGTAAAGGATTTCTCTGTACTTTGCTCTGTTAATTTTTCCCTAGATAAGACTAAGTCTCTCAGTCTCAGTCTCAGTCTCTACCACTGAAAAATATCCCCACATGCTTCACCTTAGGGATGGAGAAAGGTTTCCTCCAGACGTGACGCTTGGCATTCAATCCAAAGAGTTCAACCTTGGTTTCATCAGACCAGAGAATCTTGTTTCTCATGATCCGACAGTCCTTTAGCATTCTTTTGGAAAACTCCAAGCGGGCCGTCATGTCCCTTTTACTGAGGAGTGGCTCACATCTGGCCACTCTACCATAAAGGCCTGATTGGTAGAGTGCTGCAGAGATGGTTTTCCTTCTGGACGATTCTGGCATCTCCACAGAGGAAGTCTGGAGCTCTGTTAGAGTAACCATCGGGTTCTTGGTCACCTCACCTGGCCGGGAGGCCAGCTCTAGGAAGAGTCTTGGTGGATCCCAACTTCTTCCATTTAAGAATTATGGAGGCCACTGTGTTCTTGGGGACCTTCAATGCTGCATGACATTTTGGGTACCCTTCCCCAGTTCTGTGCCTCGACACAATCCTGTCTCTGAGCTCTACGGACAATTCCTTCAACCTCAAGGCTTGGTCAACTGTGGGACCTTGAATAGCCAAGTGTGTGCCTTTCTAAATCATGTCCAATCAATTGAATTTACCACAGGTGGGCTCCAATGAAGTTGTAGAAACATCTCAAGGTTGATCAATGGAAACAGGATGCACCTAAGCTCAATTTCGAGTCTCATAGAAGTGTCTGAATACTTATGTAAATAAAGTATTTATGTTTAAAACAAACAAAAAACAACCTGTTTTTACTTTGTCATTGTGTTTAGACTGCTGAGGATTTTTTAAATTCAATCCATTTTAGAATAAGGTGTAACAAAATGTGGAAAAAGTCATTCATAAACAACAGGCGTAGACTCACAGTGAAATGCTTATTCACATCGACTCGGTACTGGTACCTTGTGTGTATATAGCCAAGTTGTCACGACTCCTCGATTTCAGAGCGGCCATTTTGGACAGTAATTTTCCAGATACTAATTTCAAGTAACCCATGGCACCTTACTTGCTTGGCTACCCAAACTCCTTGCTCTGGCCAAATGCTATGCCACACCCATGGACATTAGTTTCTTCTCTGCAGTAAGTCTCGATCTGAGTATGAGTCTCGAACTGAGTACCTTCCCGACAATTTCTGCAATGAAAATACGTTCTAGACCTTTTGATTGGTCCCAGAAACCGATGGGTTGAGCCAAAGCCAGAACACGTGGGTAAAGCAACATTTTGAAAATGTGTCATTGGCTTTGATACTCTGATTGGTTGGAGATGATCCAATCGCTGATGACTTTGTTTTGTACAACACCCCTCATTTTGACATTACCACGAACAACTTCAATGATTGCAGTCTCAGACTGAAGTATGTAGTGACAGTATAGAGCAGCGGAAGAATCCAGTTTGTGTTGTCAGGCAAGCACCTTTCAGGATAAACTAAACATGTGTATCTAAAGTAGTCTATGTAAAACACCTTGAATATGTGATTCTACATTAATATGATGTACTGTATATTGTATGCAACAAGCCAATATAATACACACATCTTGTATCTGTATATAGCTATAAGTAAATCTACAGTATATTATCTATATGAGGTAATAGCGAGAGCAAAGGTGAGACATAAAGCACTGTGTCCAGTTCATTAACCACAGGAGAGATATAGAGAGCATTGTTATAGTTTATCTTTATCACGCCTATGAAAGATGATGGTAAAGATAACCACTGCTGTATAAATCCTACCATCGGCGATGATCTATCATCTCGATGACAGCTCTAGAGATTTGGACTTGTGACTGTGACAGGTGACAGTGTGGGAGTGTTATGAATAGCAAGTTGCCATCTAGGTGTTTGCTGTGTAAAAAGCCACATTTATCTCACACTAACAGGAAAACAGTCAGGTTTGTGTAACACATAAAGCAATGATATTGCAATAAAACACTGTGGATATCAGCTCATGTCCTTTTGATTCATTTGTGTGTCCTATCCTATGTATTGTGACTGAAATAATCTGTATCCCAACAACACAGTAAGGCAAACATACAGTAAACTCCCCTGAAGTATTATGATGCATGGCATAGTCTCCACTCTCCTGTGGCTCTCCCCGAGCCATTCATTAAACAGCTGTTAGACCTGTTGCTAGTGCTGACACTGCTGCTAGCTCCTGAAACACAGCCAGCTGTAAATGAAGGAAACACCTAGTGTGGGGCTAAACAGCCACGTTCATCATCCCTCCCAACCCAGGAGTTTATTAGGAAATACCTAACGCTGTAAATAAACACAATGTGAGTTGAATTGCTGGAATTGGTAACAATGTAGAAAACACTGGGAACAATGAAGTCCCCACAGGTCACTGTCAGAGAACCTGTCCACTTCCTATTCCTCAACCTGCCTTAGCCCCGTTAATGGAACGCAGTAATGTACAGGGATTTATAACCATATATGAGATGAAGACAGCTGGTTTCACAAGAGGCCAGTGAGTCAAGAGGACCAGAGGATCTGTGGATAAGTGGAAGGCAAAATACTTACTGCTGATAAGACAGAATTAGCTTGAATTGACTTGAGGCATGAATGTGAACTAGACTGCCCTTCAGGCTGTGGATTGTATTTTACAGCAAAATCCTTTTGTAATCTTGTGTATTACACAAGAAGATGAGAGAGTGAATCATGTGTGAATAATGATGGGATCAACCTGAGTGAGGCATACTGGGCTGTAGGAACTAGAGGACAAAGCATTAACCACAGTGACTAAAGGCCTTCCTTCCCACACTGTAAGTCGGATTCAGTCTTTTACGATTATTACATGTCACATTGTGTGATGTTACCAAATTATATTCTTAATATCAACATGGCCAGATTGTATGATTCGCTTCAGTTCTGTCGTCACATTCTGCGATTGTCTTGTGAGGCTACGTCAGCCGATGTAGGGTATGTCAACTGCAGCGGTGTATTTGGTCTGTGCATGTTCCAGCACCAGAAGCGTAAGCCTCCCTCTATGCTTATGCACAAGTGAAGTGAGTTTTGAAAAACTGAAAGTATGCAAATAGTTTTCACATACAAATTTGATATGTCTTAACTCAGAATGAAATAGGCTTCCCAAAAATAACATGGTCGTCGCGGTAGAAAGTTTATTTTGAGGTAGCCTGATTTCAGATTTGTCCATGTAAACAAGATTATGGAAATCGTTCTTTTTGCAAAGCATGTAATGTTTTAAATCAAACTATTATATTAATCTGACCATTCACAATGATCGTATTATTATGGGTATACTGTGAGAGAAAAAGTATGTATTTACCTCATTTGTTGAATATTATTAGTTAACAATTATATGTTTAACAATAGTAAATACATTTCCATTCTAACAATGCTGGGCTTCTGAGAAAGGATGGTTCCTCTCTTCGTTTTCTGTATTATTGGGCTCTCAACAATCAGCTACGGGTGGTCCTTGACCAGCTCCATTATTGCAAAAATTTATCGATATTAAAGGTTGATTGTTTGAAGAAATTGAAAGTCTCTTCTCCCTTACTTGATTAGAATTTCCACAACAATACTCAGTGCCGGTTGTGTTCCTATTGGTCAGTCACCGGGATCGACTCGTAACACCAGCCACACTACACGATAAAAGCTCAACATTTCTGACACTGGCAAAACTTTTTCCAAGCCTATGACCCCACGTAGTGGTATTTAATCGGCAAACCTAGACCGTCACACTGAACGAGCCAAGATGTCTGACAATGGTTTACGACCTAAGAATTTGTCAACGACATATTGTCTGGGACTATAAGGGCACAAGAGGAGACCCAGATGCAGACACGGGAGGCAGATGGTTCGAGTCTCTGATATTTATTATAATCTAAGGGGCAGGCAAGAGAGTGGTCGTGGACAGGCAAAAGATCATAAACAAGGTCAGAGTCCAGGAAGTAAAGAGTGGCAGGCAGGCTCGAGGTCAGGGCAGGCAGTATGGTCAGGCAGGTGGGTTCAGATTCAAGGCAGGCAAGGGTCAAAACCGTGAAGACTAGCAAAAGAGAGATAAGAAAAAGCAGGAGCACAGAAAAACCACACTGGTTGACTTGACAAGACGAACTGGCAACAGACAAAGAGGGAACACTGGAATAAATACCCAGGGATTAATGGGGAAAACGGGTGACACCTGGAGGTGGGCGGAGACAATCAAAGACAGGTGAAACGGATCAGGACGTGACAGGGATGCAAATCGTGGCATGAGAAGGCTAAAATCATACAGTCTGTGCGGCCCTTTAAGAATCCTCCCTGTCTGAATCATACTTTACCTCACACTTCCTCAACGTGTCGCTTAGTGTTCAGTCATTGGCATGGCAACATATATTTTTGTTTTCTCCTCTGTGGTGATAACAGGGTACAAAGCAAAGGCGAATACCGAGACTCCCACATAAAACACAAATTTGTGTTCCCATCAAAACAGCTGGAGGTAATGAAAGTGCACTTACACACATTGAATGACTCTTACGTCTGAGGTTAACACATAATTACGAAGATTAAATCTAGAATCTGTATAAACTATCATGTAATGTTGAATATGTCTCAGAGAGAGAGAGAGAAAGAGAGTGTCCTTTTGAGTTTCCCTCCAGAGAACAATGGCTGTCTCGTTTCTCTCTGTGGGAGGCAACAGTGACCCACACTGCAAAGACGGTCCTTAAGGGGGGCGCTGGACCATTTCTGTTGTATTTGCTTTTGTCGACTAATGTCTTTTTAAGCACTTAGGCACACAGCGACTGGTATGGCCAAATGTAGCACAGACCAAAACCAAAATGGTGCAGCTCAATGGAATGTTCCAGTTGCTCAAACACCAAACCATTTCACCTGTGCTTACCTGTTTACCTTAGTCAAACTCAGGAAAAGGACCCAGGGACTTGCTCTAGAGTGAACATGGCCTTTGACTGAGGGTATCATATTTCTCTGAAAGGGGTCAATTTTGGAGTCTGGGATTAAGATATGGATCAAATTTCCTTTCTTGTACGAACCCTTAAGGAAGAATGAGAGACACGTTGACAGACAGCCAGTCAATAGGACTAGTAAGAGAGAGAGGAGAGGAGGGGGAGAGAGAGAGAAACAAAGACAGACAAAGAAGAATGTTCTGAGCAGTTTGAGCATTCTCAAAATTTGTACCAAACGCCCAACAAATCAAACGTGGTTCTGTCCAGGCTCTCCAGATGACATTATTTTTATTTTTAAATAACGTTCCCAAGGTAAACTGACTATTTCTCAGGTCCTACAGATTAGGATAGAAAACACTAAAAAGTTTCCAAAACTGTCAAAATATTGTCTGTGAGTATAACAAAACTGATTCTGCAGGCGAAAACCTGAGAAAATCTAACCCGGAAGTGATTTTTTTATTTTTTTTATCTGTGTTCCCTGGCCCGTCTTTCTTCCATTTAAA
This sequence comes from Salvelinus alpinus, assembly GCF_045679555.1. Taxonomy (NCBI): domain Eukaryota; kingdom Metazoa; phylum Chordata; class Actinopteri; order Salmoniformes; family Salmonidae; genus Salvelinus; species Salvelinus alpinus. The sequence goes on from NC_092100.1 coordinate 42,093,875, forward strand.
AGGGTATCAACCAGATTCCTTTCCCAATGGCTTCCTCAGGCTGTGACCAGGCTTTAGACATAGTTTCAGGCTTTTATTTTGAAAAATTAGTGAGATTTTTCAAAAGTAGTCAGGTGTCCTCAGACTAGTTCCTGCGCGTGAGAGGGTAGCTCTCCGTTTTCTTTTTCTCTCTTATTGAGTAGGTTACGGTCCGGTTTAAATATTATCGATTATGTTTGTTAAAAACAACCTGAGGATTGATTATAAAAAATATTTGACATGTTTCTACGACCATTACGGATACTTTTTGGAATTTTCGTCGAACGGAACGAGGCTTTGGTTTTCTGAACATAACGCGCAACCCAGATGGCATTTTTTGTTATAAAAGTAATATTTATCGAACAAAAAGAACATTTGTTGTGTAACTGGGAGTCTCGTGAGTGCAAACATCCGAAGATTATCAAAGGTAAGCGATTAATTTTATTGCTTTTCTGACTTTCGTGACCATGCTAATTTGGGGCTAGCTGTTCTAGCATTGATTTATACACTCACAAAAGCTTGGATTTCTTTCTCTGTAAAGCATATTTTCAAAATCTGACACGATAGGTGGATTAACAACAAGCTAAGCTGTGTTTTGGTATATTTCACTTGTGATTGCATGATTATAAATATTTTTTGTAATATTTTGTGCCCTGCAATTCAGTGGTTGTTTAGGAAAATGATCCCATAAAAGGGATCCGTAGCGCAGAGAAGTTAACTGGTGTGTGGCAGGCAAGCCTAATCCCAAAATTACAGATATACAACCAGTAAGAGTTTCCTCTGCTCTCATGCGTTTACTCAATATGGCACACGTACACAGACACACACACAGCCAGACCCGTGGTCGGTTCTGCTTGTGGTGACGGCCTGGCTGACTAATATCACTTCCTCAGCATTCCTCTCACACGACGTGCCTTTTTGCCTGGGAGCAGCCTATTGAGAAGAATGTGGCTAGACGTGATCACAAGATGTCCATATATGTACAGAGTGACGAGAAAGCTGGTTCCACTAATCATTAAAGTATGAGGGCAAAGACTCTAGTGAAGATGAACTGTAAGTTGGTTGGACTAGTGGACTATACCTCTGTCACACTGTCAGTAGTGGATAGGCAGTTGATATTACCCCTAGCGCTGAATAAAACAGGCTGCTCAGTACCAGGATATTCATTAAACATGTATCAGTTAATGAATTGTTGGGAATAAGGAAGGATGATATAGCCAAGCCTCAATGAGCTCAACTCTTGAAGATACCATGAAGAGCTCTGATTCTGTGATGTCTAAAAACTGTGAAAGCTATAGCTGTCAAACATTGTGCTATCCTTATCATCTGATCTGTCTTTTATCTTTCTGGTAAAGACGTGAGCTCTAAGGACGTTAGTGAAGAAATGGAACCATGGTGGTTGCAGTGGTGCAGTTTCCTGTGGGGTTTGGTTAACATTTCTCTGCAACCACCAAAACACAGAATGGTGTGTGTGTGTGTGTGTGTGTGTGTGTGTGTGTGTGTGTGTGTGTGTGTGTGTGTGTGTGTGTGTGTGTGTGTGTGTGTGTGTGTGTGTGTGTGTGTGTGTGTGTGTGTGTGTGTGTGTGTGTGTGTGTGTACACCTCTGTGTGTGTTAAGAGGATCGGACGGGTCAGCCCTACCTCACCCCTGCTCAGTTGACGCAGCAGCGTCAGAGCCTGAATGAACCAGCCAGTCTCGGCTGGGCCAGGCATCATGGGAGCATGACTGGGCTGCTTCAAAAGGACTGGCTTTGCTCTACAATAACAGAGTGAGCGAGGGGCTTGGTTGGTGTTTGGGTGACGAGATGCTTCAGGCAGCCAGGTGTTTGGATAGTGACGGTGTGAGAGTCTACTGTATGGCCAGCAGGAATTCCCATGTGTCATTCATCTCTGGGTCATACAAGATTTAGTCAGAGGAAAACAAAGAGAACCTCATTCTGTTACACCCCTATTTGATGTATATACAGTACCAGTCAAAAGTTTGGACACACCTACCCATTCCAGGGTTTTTCTTTCTTTTTTACTATTTTCTACATTGTAGAATAATAGTGAAGACATCAAAACTATAAAATAACACATGGAATCATGTAGTAACCAAAAAAGTGGTAAACAAATCAAAATATATTTTATATTTTTCAAAGTAGCCCCCCTTTGCCTTGATGACAGCTTTGCACACTCTTGGCATTCTCTCAACCAGCTTCATGAGGTAGTCACCTGGAATGCTTTTCTAACAGTCTTGAAGGAGTTCCCACATATGCTGAGCACTTGTTGGCTGCTTTTTCTTCACTCTGCGGTCCAACTCATCCCAAACCATCTCAATTGTGTTGAGGTCAGATGGTTGTGGAGGCCAGGTCTTCTGATGCAGCACTCCATCACGCTCCTTCTTGGTCAAATAGCCCGTACACAGCCTGGAGGTGTGTTTTGGATCATTGTCTTGTTGAATGAGTATGTGTGTCCAAACTTTGACTGGTACTGCAGGTGAACCAATCTGATCAATATTTGGGGACAATGTGCGTTCGTCTGTGCCACATGCAGTCATTCTCATAACTAGGGTTAAATAGAATCTACACAGAATTTTTGTAGTTGAAACGGGTTTTCCCTTACAGTAAGTCATGACCTGAAAGCACACAGGTGCAGTAATATTGCGCATAAATGCCACTACGCATCTGGTGCCACCAAGCCAGAACCCCTCTCATCCAGTACCAATGAAACATTGAAATTGTATGCTTGTTCAAAGAAATTACTAAGAAGGTACACACAAATATAGAAAGATCAGAATGAAGTAAAGGGAAAGAGTTGTAATATTTTTTTCCCAGCGTACAGTTTCAGTACATCCCCGTTAGAACGAGTGATTCAATAGAAGGGAGCAGAAGTAGTGAGGGGATAAGGGGAGGGCAGAGGAAATCCTGTCGACAATGGTTAAATAAACTTGAGCGTGAGACATTGTGGATGGGACTGGGCCTTTTACCAAGTCTGGTGATCATTCACAAAGCCTGCTCACCCAGAGAAGAGAGAGAGTGTGTGTGTGTGTGTGTGTGTGTGTGTGTGTGTGTGTGTGTGTGTGTGTGTGTGTGTGTGTGTGTGTGTGTGTGTGTGTGTGTGTGTGTGTGTGTGTGTGTGTGTGTGTGGACGTGTGGACGTGTGGACGTGTGGACGTGTGGACGTGTTTAACTATAACAAACAAAAATTTGACCAACTGGGCAAATGTTTGTATCCCCACAAGGTCAAATTCTATTTCTAGGGAGTTTATGGTTAAGGCGAGTCTTAGTTTTAGGATTATGAACTATGGTTAGGGTTAGTGTTAGGTTTTTGGGAAAATAGGATTTTGAATGGGACTGAATTGTGTGTCCCCACAAGGTTAGTACTAGACTGTGTGTGTGTGTGTGACAGAGCAAGCTGGCCACAAGATGTCTAAGCAAACAATATTTACAAAATATAAAGTACCAGTCAAAGGTTAGGACACACCTACTCATTGATGGGTTTTTCTTTATTTTTACTATTTTCTACATTGTATAATAATAATGAAGACATCAAAACTATGAAATAACACAAATGTAAGCCGCGGAAATGGAGGAAAACTCGCCTCCCTGCGGACCTGGCATCCTTTCACTCCCTCCTCTCTACATTCTCCTCTTCTGTCTCTGCTGCTAAAGCCAATTTCTACCACTCTAAATTCCAAGCATCTGCCTCTAACCCTAGGAAGCTCTTTGCCACCTTCTCCTCCCTCCTGAATCCTCCTCCCCCTCCTCCCCCCTCCTCCCTCTCTGCTGATGACTTCGTCAACCATTTTGAAAAGAAGGTCGACGACATCCGATCCTCGTTTGCTAAGTCAAACGACACCGCTGGTTCTGCTCACACTGCCCTACCCTGTGCTTTGACCTCTTTCTCCCCTCTCTCTCCAGATGAAATCTCGCGTCTTGTGACGGCCGGCCGCCCAACAACCTGCCCGCTTGACCCTATCCCCTCCTCTCGTCTCCAGACCATTTCCGGAGACCTTCTCCCTTACCTCACCTCGCTCATCAACTCATCCTTGACCGCTGGCTACGTCCCTTCCATCTTCAAGAGAGCGAGAGTTGCACCCCTTCTGAAAAAACCTACACTCGATCCCTCCGATGTCAACAACTACAGACCAGTATCCCTTCTTTCTTTTCTCTCCAAAACTCTTGAACGTGCCGTCCTTGGCCAGCTCTCCTGCTATCTCTCTCAGAATGACCTTCTTGATCCAAATCAGTCAGGTTTCAAGACTAGTCATTCAACTGAGACTGCTCTTCTCTGTGTCACGGAGGCGCTCCGCACTGCTAAAGCTAACTCTCTCTCCTCTGCTCTCATCCTTCTAGACCTATCGGCTGCCTTTGATACTGTGAACCATCAGATCCTCCTCTCCACCCTCTCTGAGCTGGGCATCTCCGGCGCGGCCCACGCTTGGATTGCGTCCTACCTGACAGGTCGCTCCTACCAGGTGGCGTGGCGAGAATCTGTCTCCGCACCACGTGCTCTCACCACTGGTGTCCCTCAGGGCTCTGTTCTAGGCCCTCTCCTATTCTCGCTATACACCAAGTCACTTGGCTCTGTCATATCCTCACATGGTCTCTCCTATCATTGCTATGCAGACGACACACAATTAATCTTCTCCTTTCCCCCCTCTGATAACCAGGTGGTGAATCGCATCTCTGCATGTCTGGCAGACATATCAGTGTGGATGACGGATCACCACCTCAAGCTGAACCTCGGCAAGACGGAGCTGCTCTTCCTCCCGGGGAAGGACTGCCCGTTCCATGATCTCGCCATCACTGTTGACAACTCCATTGTGTCCTCCTCCCAGAGTGCTAAGAACCTTGGCGTGATCCTGGACAACACCCTGTCGTTCTCAACTAACATCAAGGCGGTGACCCGTTCCTGTAGGTTCATGCTCTACAACATTCGCAGAGTACGACCCTGCCTCACGCAGGAAGCGGCGCAGGTCCTAATCCAGGCACTTGTCATCTCCCGTCTGGATTACTGCAACTCGCTGTTGGCTGGGCTCCCTGCCTGTGCCATTAAACCCCTACAACTCATCCAGAACGCCGCAGCCCGTCTGGTGTTCAACTTTCCCAAGTTCTCTCACGTCACCCCGCTCCTCCGCTCTCTCCACTGGCTTCCAGTTGAAGCTCGCATCCGTTACAAGACCATGGTGCTTGCCTACGGAGCTGTGAGGGGAACGGCACCTCCGTACCTTCAGGCTCTGATCAGGCCCTACACCCAAACAAGGGCACTGCGTTCATCCACCTCTGGCCTGCTCGCCTCCCTACCTCTGAGGAAGTACAGTTCCCGCTCAGCCCAGTCAAAACTGTTCGCTGCTCTGGCACCCCAATGGTGGAACAAACTCCCTCACGACGCCAGGTCAGCGGAGTCAATCACCACCTTCCGGAGACACCTGAAACCCCACCTCTTTAAGGAATACCTAGGATAGGATAAAGTAATCCTTCTAACCCCCCCCCCCCCTTAAAAGAGTTAGATGCACTATTGTAAAGTGGTTGTTCCACTGGATATCATAAGGTGAATGCACCAATTTGTAAGTCGCTCTGGATAAGAGCGTCTGCTAAATGACTTAAATGTAATGTAAAAATGGAATCATGTAGAAACCAAAACCATGTTAAACAAATCAAAATATATTTTATGTTTGAAATTGTTCAAAGTTGCTATCCTTTGCATTGATGACAGCTTTGCACACTCACTTCAACCCATTCACAGTGTGTTTGCACACACGCTTGGTGTATGGAGCGAATTCAGTGCCAACAAAAACTTGATTTGAATTTTATAATTTTGAAAGGTATTAGGATATTAAATGTAATATTTTTGAATGGTTAATGCACAAATTCAATCATTGAATTAATATATTGAACATTTATGTCATGATTTGAAACTAAATTGAATTGCATTGTTGAATTGAAAATTGAAAATTGCATTGTTTTAAATGTTAATTTCAATGTAATTCAATATTTATAAATTCACTTTGAATATGGTATATATGTTCCTAGTCCGTCATTGAAAATAAATTCAGATGCAAAACCAGAGACAACATCCCGGTACTTTGCCAGGCAGGAAAGATAGAGTAGAACAGATAGAACCGAACGCTCTCTGTGGTAAACAGAAGCTTCTGGCGGTTTCTGAAGCCAATGTGGCATGTTTAATTTATTTTCTTGTCATGATTTTGGCTCTAGTGTTTGTACCACTTGGCTATAAGCTATTATGACCCCATTCCTGAAAGCTAAGACTCTCTGGAGCATGGATGATCACAGGCCGCATTAGAAGGGAGTGTCACAAAAGCCGCAATTTGGCCCCCATGAGAATAGTTGAATAGCCCTTCATAGCCCTTCAAAGGATAGTCTTTCCGATCTCTATTTAATCTTTCTCTTGTGACTGACTGGGTTCGAACCAGGTCTCCTGCATGTCACAAGACTGTGTTAGGCCACTTAGATAAAGCCCATAGAGATTAGTTCAGGAAGCGAACACACGTCTTCAAGTCTCTTGCAAGATTCATCAAACCACCTCGGTTACATTTCACCCCTCTTTGACCTCATACTCAGAGATCACGGCACCAATATAACTGACTGGGTTCAAAATCAGGCCTACTGCACAACAACAACACTGTCTGTGGCAATCAGAAGGACCTGTGCTCCCTATTTAATGAGTACAACAGAGGTGGTTATCCATCCATGTGATAAATAGCCTCGTAATTACCAGACTGATTACCGCGCGTAGCGGTAGACTATGTGATGAGCAACCTTGGCTGAGAGATGAAGACATGTTAGTTTGACTGATGGGGTTCTAACCCAGGTCTCCTGTTCCCCAGACAATGCAACTTTTCAGGTCTCAGACAAGTTACTCATCACACGAGTGTGGTCACTTGACCTCGTCCTTAAAGATACCCACTGAAGTCACAGGACCAATGCCTAGGCTTTACCCTAACTGAATTAAACTAATGGACAGCAATACTTCTACTGCTATTTTGCTCACATCTACGATACCTGTAGTTAAATATTTATACAATACATACATATAACCTCTCAACCTCTCTTTCGTGTTGTCTGAGATTCCCAAAGATTTGAAAGCAGCTGCGGTCATCCCCCTCTTCAAAGGAGGGGACACTCTTGACCCAAACTGCTACAGACCTACAGTGGGGAGAACAAGTATTTGACACACTGCCGATTTTGCAGGTTTTCCAACTTACAAAGCATGTAGAGGTCTGTAATTTTTTATCATAGGTACACTTCAACTGTGAGAAAACAAAAATCCAGAAAATCACATTGTATGATGATTTGTAAGTCGCTCTGGATAAGAGCGTCTGCTAAATGACTTAAATGTAAATGTATGATTTTTAAGTAATTGGTGAGAATAGTTTTTTTCTAAGGGATGGATCAGCTTAATATTGCGGAAAGAATGTTGCTTCCATCAATGTAATTGTCTGCATCATTTCCAATCCCCCATATATTTTTGGGGTAAATATATATATCCATACACGCATGCATACATATACACATACCGATATAGACATACATACTTTTTTAAAGAATATACCTTTATTATTATTCCCCGCAAACCCTACCACCGATCCCCCAATTGGAGTAAACTAATAAACACTTCGGCTTTTACCTTCAATTTATACATCTTATACACATTTTACAGACAGTCTACTTTACAATAGTTCTCTCTTGTTTGTTCTTAGTCCTTCCTCTATTTCTGATGTCCATCCAGTTTGATTTCTATTTGTAACTGTGCTATTTCACAAAAGTTCCGAACCTATATACATTTTACAGATCCCGTATGTTTTACATTGTTTATCTTGTTATTAGTCCCACCCTTCAGCTCCATTCAACCCCTCCCATCTATTTCTCAACATCATCCATTTCGGATTTCTATTTGCCATATATTTTTCAACTGTGCTGTGATGCTTCACAAAATAATTGAACCTTTCTATTCTCATAGCTTCTACGGATTGTAAATTAAAAATAAACATATTTGCTAAAATAATTATTATATTATTGATTGATTGACTATGGCTTTTCAAATCGCACAGTATTGCTAGATGTAGCGTTAGTTCTAGGCAAATGTTGCAATTCTTCAGCCATTCCTGGACCTGTGACCAAAAACGAGCTACATATGGACAATACCAAAATAAATGATCTAATGACTCTGCCTCCTCACAGCAGAATCTGCAGAGCTGGGAAGATTGTATCCCCCATATATATAACATTCTATTGGGTTGCAAGAATTTTGTATAGTAATTTAAATTGAAAAATTCGAAGTTTTTAATCCGGCGTTATTTTGCGTATCAATTCATAAACCATGTGCCATGGAATGGGTACATCGAAAATCTCTTCCCAACTATTTTGCAATTTATATGGCACAGCTGTCAGTTTTTTGGTCCTTAAATGAAATTGGTATATGTTTTTATTTACCACACTTTACTTTAACCATTTATGTTCTTAAATACAGGGCCGACATACAAGTTCCTTACTTTTTTCCCCTTGTACTTGCCTCTTCCATTTTTGTGGTAATGCTGCAATTAATTGGTTGTAATTTTGGGTAGAGCAGACATTTCCATATGTCTGTGTTAGCTGCATGTGTGACATAACTCCACCAGTCCTATTTATGATATCATTCACAAAAATTATACATTTGTTTTAAATTATATATATTTTTTAAATCAATTAGTATATTTGAATTTAACCACAATATTTGTTGTATTATTTGTTCTGTCTTTTCAGGTGGATTAAACTGAAATTGCAACCAACTTTCTAAGGCTTGTTTAAAAAATAAGATATTTTGGAGATGATTTCCAAAATAAAGTGAGCAGGTGTAATCTGAATAAAGGGGAAAAGGCCCTTCTTGAACATAGGATGAGACATTCGTACCAATTTACTAAAGAACCAGTTTGGATTTAAGTATAACTTTTGCATGACTGATACCTTTAGTGAGAGGTCTAATGCTTTAATTTTTAATAATTTCTGCCCTCCGAATTCATATTCGTTATATAAATAGGTCCTTTTAATTTTATCTGGCTTGCCGTTCCAAATAAAATGTAATATTTTTTGTTCATATAATTTAAAAAGCAGGTCCATGTACCATGATATTTGCATTGCTACTAAGTAAACCTCCAATTGGTCCCTACTATTCCACCCGCTAAAAGTCCTCCTCATCCCTCCTCAATGCCCGGCAGACCACCCCGACCCCCTGTATCCCATAGCCCTGAACCGACTAGGATCCATCCTTTGAAAAGAGCACACAGTGCCATTTACCGAATTGAAGTAGATCAAATGCATTTCCATCACCCTCACCTCGATTTGTATTATATATAGATGTGGATCATCCTCTATTGTCCCTAACATCTTTTACTCCTTCGCAACAGTTGTGGGATACACACATACACCCACACACACTCAACCCTTACCCCCCACACAACCATAAGCTCACATTCTCAACAATTGCACCATTCCAGAGCCCAACTCAAGATAGGTCTTGATTTACAAATGCACTTACAGTTGCAGCTGCATGAGAAGGCCTGCAAGACTGCGCAAAAAATGGGCAGAAATTGAGAGATTTTATGAACCATTGTCACATCCTAGATGATGGAGGTCAAATGTACACCTTTTCCCTGAAACACCCACAATACGGTCACCCGTATTGACCATATTCCCAAGCATCTCCATGCAGTCAGACTTTGATTTTGTGCCACCAGGGTCACAATAATATACCCCCTCTCTGAATGTCCGAGCGTGACCCCCTCCCCATGGGTTACTGCAGCTAGTGTTGCCAGCACTGCCACTGCCTGGGTGGGGGCACCCCAACGGAATCCCCACCGGCTAGGTACAAGGTCGTCAAGGTCCTCATTAGCAGCTTTGAGAATTTCCTTGTGTAGTATGCTCTCCCTTTAGGGGGCTTTGGCATTGCAGGACCAACCCTGCCAAGCAGGCTCAGAATCTTGAGGGGACAGTGCTGCTCTTGGTCTCTGACCTAATTTTGGTTGCATACAGACCGCTTACAGCAGGCACATAAAACAGTTAGGGACTTCTCCTTAGTATCTGGGTCATTCAGGTGGGTGTCTAGGGTATAGGGTCATGGACCGTACCATTTAAATAGGATCATAAATAAATAATTAGATATCATTTATTTTAAAAATGTAGTTCCCCATGATAGGACAATAAATAAATTAAATGTATAATTTATTTTAAAACTGTTCCACCATGATAGGACAATAAATAAATAAGACTTATAATTCATTATAAAAGTATATCCATCATCTGAACAACATTGAAAACCCTCTCATACCCCAGCTCACAGCAATACTGTCACGCTCGCTATCCTCAAACTCCCTGTCATAAAACAACCAAGGCACAGCGTGCATGTCGTTCCACATTTTTTAATCGAAGTGAAACATTTTACCAACAAAACAAACAGGTAAACAGCAAAGAACGTGACGCAACCGAGGTGCACACAAACACACATGGAAAAATAATATTTACCCACAACATTAGGTGGGAAAAAAGGCTGCCTAAGTTTGATTCTCAATCAGAGACAACGATAGACAGCTGTCCCTGATTGAGAACTATACCAGCCCAAAACATAGAAATACAGAAACCTAGAAAACAAAACATAGAATGCCCACCCAACATCACACCCTGACCTAACCAAATAGAGAAATAAAACGTCTCTGTAAGGTCAGGGCGTGACAAATACATTGGTTCTGGGATATGCAACCATTTCATTACTCACTCACTCAACTTTCCCAAACATAACAAATAAAATAAAAAATAAACACACACTACTGTATTATTGACTGTATGTTTGTTTTACTCCATGTCTAACTCTGTGTTGTTGTATGTGTCGAACTGCTTTGCTTTATCTTGGCCAGGTCGCAATTGTAAATGAGAACTTGTTCTCAACTTGCCTACCTGGTTAAATAAAGGTTAAATAAAAAAATAATAAAAAAAAATCCATTTGTTTTGTCTTGTTTCTCCGCACACCTGGTTTACATTCCCTAATCACACTACATACATATTCCCTCTGTTCCCCCCCATGTCTTTGTGTGGAATTGTGCAGCACTGACGACCCTCCCAACTCTGCCCACCTCTCCTACTCCGCCCACCAATCTCCTGCAGGAAGTAAGCGCAGCAAACCCCAGTAGACAGAGCATGGGGGGGCAGTCACACCCCCACCCATAAAAACAGGGACCTCCCATGTCCCCGAAACAAAACCATAATGTTTTAATACACACAAGCAATAGACAATACAAATATACTTGCACACTCCCTGGACATCCAACTACCCTGGTCCACCACTTAACTCAACGCACACCTCCACCTCCAGCTGGATGCAAATTAAGAAAAGGAGAGGAAGAGAGAGACCAAGCAGAGGAGACCAAATTGTCATAGAATATACAGTATTAAACAGGACGGCTAAGGAGAGGGCAGACGGGACAAAGCATCCACCAAAACATTGTCCGCCCCCTTAATGCCGAATCTCGAGGGGAAAAGCTTGAAGGTACAGACACCACCGCATCAACCTCTGTTTCAGACACTGCATAGTAAGGCTTCAACAAGTTCACATGACAGAGCTGTGTAGCCTTTTTCCTTTGTGGATTTGCAACCACATAGTTCAACTCCGAAACCTGACGTACCACTGTATATGGCCCACAAAATTTTGGCTGAAACGGAGAATCAACAATGGGTAACAGAGCGAGGGCTTGGTCACCAGGACTGAACTGGCGGTGCTCAGCTGTCTTGTCAAACAGTCGCTTCATCTTACACTGATAAGATGTTAACTTTTCTTTACACATCTCCCCAGCTGCATACATGCGTCACCTGAAGTCATTTACAGATGACAGATTCTTAGGGGCCTCTGTAGTACGCCAGCCATCTCGTAAAACAGCTAGTGGACCACGTACAGTGTGTCCAAAAACTAGGTTGTTAGGGCTAAATCCTGTGCTTTCCTGTAAAACCTCTCCAGCTGCAAGCATCAACCAAGGCAACCCCTCCTCCCAGTCTCGGTCCAACTCAGTGCAGTAAGCATGCAACAACAACTTCAAGGTCTGATGGACGGAGAGGATAAGCAGCGGGATAATGGGTCACATCACCGTCAACAAGTAAATACTACAGGCTTTGGAACGAGGCAATGGGCCAACACAATCAATAATCAGATGCTCAAAGGGTTGACTTACAACTGGTATTGGGTACAAAGGTGCTGGCTTTAAAGTCTGGTTAGGCTTCCCAGTCAACTGGCAAGTATGGCAAAGTTTGATAAATCCTGAGACATATCTTTTCAGCCGAGACCAAAAGAAATTACGCCTAATACGGTCATAGGTCTTCTGAGCACCCAAATTAACAGCAATATCCCCATGAGAGGACTGAAAAACAAAATCACAGAAGGTATATGGTACCACAATTTTAATGACAGGGTCACCCAAAAAATGGTCACCCATGAGGCAGCAATTTCCTCACCAAAATGTGATCCTGTAAGTAGCATCCCTGTACTACACTTGGAACATCATCAGCTGGGAGGACCTGCTCAAACAACCCTTTCAGAGTAGGGTCAGCCCGCTGTTCTGCTAACACTTCACTAGGGGAAACAGACAAAGGAAGGTCAGGCATAAAAGTTACAGAATAGTCTGCCACCTCGCTGGCCTCTACACCAGACTCAGCGTGGCTCATTGCACGAGTCGCAGCACAAGCAGTAAACACTTTGGAGAAACTCTGAGCACTTTCATCTGGCACCTCTGAGATGGACCGACGGCATGGAAACTATGGGAGGTGGTAATCCATCTCGCCAGACCCACACACTGGCAAGGTCATTTCCTAGAATCACCACCACTCCTTCGACAGGCAATGAGGCACTCTTATGATGTCCTCACCTTGTACCAGATCTGTGGAGTTCACAAGTTTGTGTAAAGGCACAGACGAAATATACAAACCTATCCTTCGGAGCAAGACACGGTGTCCTGTATTCGTCTCTGGAGAAAAAGGGAGCACTGCAGAATGAAAGACTGAAGGACCAGTGTCTCGCAGGACTTTAACTGGGACCCTCTCTTGGTTACCTATCAGCGATACGTAACCATCTAAAGAATGGTGAATAGATGGATGCACTGTCAATCATACCCAATGGTTCTTTTAACTGGTCCTGAGGTGGAACAATTGAATCCCTTACCTTAAAAGCAGGTGCCACTAATGCCGTAGGCTTTACGTGCGTATTAACCCCAGAAGGCCTAGCTTTAACTCTAAGGACAGGGTATTCATTTTTCCAATGACCTTTACCATGGCAGTAACTGCAGATTTTGCCATGATCTGATTTCACATCGGAACCACAGTCAACTCCTTGAGACAAGATCAGGCCCAGTAGGAAATAATTTTTGTCCCAAAACTCTCCCTGCGACCATAATTGCAAAGACAGGGTTCGCCAAAGTAATCTTTATGCGTCAGCACAACACGGCAGCTGCACAACTGCTCGTAGGTTGTACCATCCAACGAAATGAACCATCGGTTAAACTGGGTGTGCAAATCCCGTGTGAACTCAACATAAGTCTGTCAGCTTTTTTTCCAGGATCTAAACCTCTGGTGAAATGCTTCAGGAACTAACTCATAGGTGTGCAACACAGCAGCTTCAACTTTGCCATAGTTTTGGCTGTCAGCAACGTTAAGAGCCAAATAGGCCTCTTGTGCTTTCCCATTTAGCACACATTGCAACATCAACGTACGGTCGGTGTCAGGCCAATTCCTGGAAACTGCTACCCTTTCAAACAGTAAAAAAAATCTCAGGTTGCTTTTCACTGAATTTCGGCAGGAGCCTCAAGTTTCCAGCTACGTCGAAGGAAAGCTGAGCACGACCTCTGGAGAAATCATCATAACTGTCATTAAGAGACATGTCAGGTAGCTTACCAAATCTAAAACGGACTTGTTGCAGCGTCAGTTTGACACACTCCGTTTCTTGTTTAAGCCTTTCAACCTCCAAGGTGTGTTGCTGTTTCAGCCTATCATGCTCTAGTTGTAGCAAGATTTCCTTTTGCTGTTCAAAAGACAAGACAGGATTACGGGCATTTGCTGTGGACCGAAATGTAGCCAAACCAGGAGAAAACTACCCCATTAGAATGCTGGATTCGATCAAGTTGACCTTTAGTATGGACTTAACCGTCTAGTCAGACGTTTAACATCAATCTCAATGTTTCGCAATTCGTAACAATTGGTCTTTAATATAGCAATCCAGAAGCTCCTCCCTCGGGACTTGGAAGAATTCCTCAATGTTAGCCATAGTCAAACAGTCAACCAGTTATGGATGAATAACAACCTGCTCTCACACCAAACCAGACAAAACAGAAGCACAGTGTCAACCACAAAAGAGAAAAAAAACTAATGGAGCTTCCCCAATACCTATTACTAGCTCAACCCTTTAGTTCCACACGTGACATGCTGGTAGAAATGAGGTAAGATGGGTTTCAGTTTTCCTGCATTAAAATCACCAGCCACTAGGAGCGCCACCACTGGATGAGAATTTTTCGTTTGCTTATGGGCTTATACAGCTCATTGTGTGCGGTCTTAGTGCCAGCATCGGTTTGTGGAGGTTGACAGCTATGAAAAATATAGACCTCTTCTGAATGCCTGGACCTGTTAAGACATGAATGTATGGTTCACTGCTTTGATGAAGCTCAGTGGGTGGGGGACAGGGAGGGGTAAGGCGGAGGGAGAGAGAGAGAGAGTTGGAGTGGTAGAGTTCATCCCTCTGTCTGTCTCCCTCTCTCTCTCCCAATGTTGAATGAAGACCAACCCCCCCCAACTTCCACTACCTAAGGAAGTTTATTTTTCCCCCACATCACAATGAGCAGCAGGCTGTCTGCCTGGCCTGCATGTTCCCCATTGGGTCTGTAATCAAACATCTCCATTATGTTAGATCCCTTTAACTAACCAAAGCTCCAAAACGCTCATTGTTACATGCGTGCACGCACATATGTGCACACACCCATCATAAGTCGGATCTGAAGGACATCTGGACACTAGTTTAATAGCCAAACCATCACACCATGACAGTATTGGCCCTCTTCTGTCTCCATGGCAACTGTCCGTGGTATTACTGATGTCACGTGACTCGCCATGCTATGTGTTGGTAAGTCTGACCTCCAGCCCTACACCCCAGACACTACACCATGCTCTCTTTCCTTAAGATTCAGCCCTCATTTCATCAAAACCATATATCTTCTAAAACAGCCAATCGGACGTGCTCCTCTACAGCGAGCGGTGCCTGACTCCAGACGTTCTGGGTATTGGGCTGTATGCTCCATGTAGCTCAGTTGGTAGAGCATGGTGCTTGCAATGCCAGGGTTGTGGGTTTGATTCCCATGGGGGTACCAGTATGAAAATGTATGCACTCACTACTGTAAGTTGCTCTGGATAAGAGCATCTACAACAATGTAATGACAGAGACAAGCAGCCTCTGCTCAGGGAAGGAAATGTCACTGTGGCAGGAGGCTGACAACATGTCAAAATCCTTTGGTCATTACTACCCAGCAAGCACATAATGTTCTAAGAGCCATATGTTTCTTATAGCATGGTTGTCTTATGGTTATTTTGCATCCAACCTTACAACTACTTTCTGGGAATGGGGCAGGATGTTTACTTGGCTTTGGAACATTCTCAGCACATTTAGTAACTTTACAAAAAAGCATTGTTTTCTAGGTTACTTTAACAGAATGTTTCCTACATGTTCAAACGTAGTTACATTTATTTTCAATTTTGGTAATGTTCTAGGAAAATTCTCCAACTGGTTTGGCATTGGGAATGTTATGAAATAGTTCAGAGAATGTAAAGAAACAACGTTATTTTGTGGGAATTTCAATACTCCAGCGTTTTCTACAGGTTTTTTCTATACGTTTCCTCATGCTTCTATTTAATAGCATGTTCTCAGAACATTCAGAAACATCATTCCTAGTGGGAATTTCAGTACTTCAGCACATAAACCACAAGACGACATTAGTATTTAAAACATATACATCCGTTCTCAACAACAAAACTCTCGAGTTCCTCTATCTCATTTTTGTTTTTACCCTAGCACTACACACCTGATCCAAATTATCAACTCATCATCAGACTTTTATTATTTGAATCAGGTGTGTACTGCTAGGGAAAGAACTAAAATGTGCACCCATTTCGGTCCTAGGACCAGGATTGAGAACCACTGCCCTATGATGTTAAGGTGTGTTGGCCGCGCTCACTAATTGGCCACACCTGATCTTGATGAAGGTTTGTTTCCTTTGGAATGGGGTCTGTTTGAATAGCCTAAAATGAACAGCTTGTATCAGAAAAAAATATAAAAATACATAGCATGCTAGCTTTATCTTGGTGGCGTAGTGGACTAATTCCATGGCTAGAGAACAGAAGACGACAGGGTTGAATCTCACTGACGTTGTGCCACAATAAAACATTTATGTGTTAGCATGATTAAAAGTCCCGTGTGGCTCAGTTGGTAGAGCATGGCGCTTGCAACGCCAGGGTTGTGAGTTCAATTTCCATGGGGGACCAGTATAGTAAAAAAAAGTATGAAAATGTATGCAATCACTACAGTAAGTCACTCTGGATAAGAGTGTCTGATAAATTTCTGAAATGTAAAATGTAATTAATGCCTAAGCAAATTAATTTCCACGTGTCCTATCAGTGCTTGGCGTTCAAAACAGTTAACCCAAAATAAGCTGGTAATCTGATTTAAGGATGTAACTCAAAATAACCTTAAAACCTCCCAGGAAAACATTCAGCGAACCATAGTAAAACGTTCTCAGAAACTTCTTGCAACCTAAAAATGTATGTTCCCAGAACAAGTGAAATTTTCCCATCCGTCCTGAGAATGTTTAAAACTTTCCATTTTACCGGTTAGGAAACTGATGGGTTCAAACCCAGAACCAATGGGAAACCAAAAATGTACGTTCCCACAACTATCAAGGAACTAAATGTGCTAGCTGGGTAGTTACCACAGCCACAAAGTCATAAACCTTGCCTATTTCTACAATTATCTTCTTAAAATTTGATTTTAAACCTAACCCTAATCCTACCCACACTGCTAACATGATCCCTAACCTTAAATTAAGACCAAAGAGCACATTTTTGTTTTCATTATTTTTTTTATATAGACTTTGTGCCTGTGGATGAAATGTCCAACACCATTCCGGAACACTTCCTGATTTCCCAATAAAAGATAGGTCTATTGACAAACAGCGGGGCTATCAAGGTTGTGATTAGTATACTGTTGCTACATTAGTTCCTAATGGCAATCTGAATGTATCCACGTTACCAACACTTCCACCTGTCTAGTGCCAAGGTTCTGTGGTAGGTGCCTTCCTCATATGGCATCCAAACGATGGTTGTGAAAGGATGTATAAACTCATAATTTAGAAGCAATGACCACCCCCTCTCCATCCTGTGAATCTCCCTGGTATGAGACAGAGTCTTTGATGGACCCCCTCCACAGCCGCTCCCTTGGTTCTGTCGAATCAGACTTTTGGCCAAATCTAATCTATGGGCCGATGGTTGTCATAGGTGGAATCAAACCTACTGTACATGCATGCAACAGCTGCTGCCTCCCCTGCATCCATATATACTATGCAGTAGCCTGCACACTGGAGGGGATATGAGACCATTAATATGTAATTCATGGATTCAATTTTCAATTGGCAAAGATGAGGAAGGAGATTATCTTGGCTGGTGTGGATATAGGAGGATTTAGGGTAATAGCATATTTCATCCTGTGTAAAAAGCAAAGCTATACCACATAGAACGTCTTGCACATATCCTGTATACATAAAAGATCATATGGTACGGCACTGTCAAAAACAATAGCTGAAACCCACAAAATATTGAGCTGGCTTTTCAGGGTTGTGTGTGAGATGGGGACAATGGGAACAGAATAGCTGGCATTCTGTAACAACAGGATTATTTTCCTTATATTGTAGCGAGGTGGTTATAACTCCAGCTGAAATGTTCAGAGGTGTTTGTCCTTTTCTCTTTCTTTAGCACACCTTCCATCACCGTGGTAACTAGGAGACAGTGGCTGGGTGTGTGTGGAAATGGGTGGAAGAACAGTGGGCACACTGTAGAAAGCAGCTGTGTGGTGCCAATTGCCTGTGTGCTCCCTGCACTCCCGCTTGTCTCTCCCCTCAACACAGAATGCACACATCTTTCCCTGCTACCAAAGCAACGGCTCCAGCCAACCTCAAAGGAAGAACAAAATGTTCTCTCACCACAGTCATTGTAGTGTGGTTGTATGCAGTGTGAGCGATGGAACCAGACCTGTCACCGGTGAAATAGTGGGAGGGACCCTGGGTTTTGCATTGCTGTTGCCTTTTAGGAGGGGACTCTTAATTGGGTCCTGGTAATTGTAACCAGTATAGTTTTAGTGGATTTCATGTTTCATTTGTGTGTTCTTTTCTCCTTTGAAACACATGGAATACCATAGCCTTTCTGAATATAGCTAGTGTCTGAATTTCCTGTGCCTACAGTAGATAGATATTTACCTCAAATCTGAAAATCCACAGTGGAAGCTAGCCAGGGGCTAATCAGAAGCTAGCCAGAAAGCTAACCAGAAGCTAGCCGAAAGCTAATCTGAAGCTGCCCAGAAGTTAGCCGGTTTGCTGGCTAGCGTTGGTGTTTCAGCTGCCCACGTTTTGTGGTCATCAGCTATCCCTTTAGCTCGATAATCTACCGGATAATCTACCGGCACTTTTGTACAACGCGACTCGGACCGGAGCATACCGGGCCTTTTTTTATTTTTTATATATACATTATTTTTATTTTTATTTATTTTTTTCTTCTCTCAGTTTCCCCGGATTTCAGCCGCAGGCTCTGGACATTTGCACCTTGATTTCGCAGCTAGCTAGCTGCAAACCGTGTGACTATTGGCTTACGTCGATCCCGGAGCAAACTTAAATTATTCCGGAGCTAGCCAGCTGAGGAGTTCCATCAGCCATTCCTGGGCTACAGTCACCTATCCGGACCCGTTTTTTTTGTTGTTGCTGCAGATACGGAGCCCCACCGGGCCTTCACGACTGACTGCCGACGTTATCTGCCCGAGGGAGTTATCCAACTGGCACCTCCGTCGCGACGTTACCTGAACGCTCATCTGGGGCCCGCTAATCGTTAGCTGTCTTATCGGCTGCTATCTGAATAAGTATATCGGACAAAACATATATATTTTCTTTTTCTTGGGTCACTATATCTATTTTGCCAATTGGATTGATCCCCTCTACCACACGGAACCCCACTAATCTACCGACGGAATCGCACGAGGTGTCTAAAAATAGACCTCCATCCTATGCTATCTTGCTACCGATAGCCATCTACCCGGCCAGCTGTCTGGATCGCCGTGACCCCAACCAACCTCTACTCACTGGACCCTTATTGATCACTCGATTAAGCATGCCTCTCCTTAATGTAAATATGCCTTGTCCATTGCTGTTCTGGTTAGTGTTTATTGGCTTATTTCACTGTAGGTCCTCTAGCCCTGCTCACTATACCTTATCCAACCTTTCAGTTCCACCACCCACATATGCGATGACATCACCTGGTTTCAATGATGTTTCTAGAGACAATATCTCTCTCATCATCACTCAATACCTAGGTTTACCTCCACTGTATTCACATCCTACCATACCTTTGTCTGTACATTATTCCTTGAAGCTATTTTATCGCCCCCAGAAACGTCCTTTTACTCTCTGTTCTAGACGTTCTAGACGACCAATTCTCATAGCTTTTAGCCGTACCCTTATCCTACTCCTCCTCTGTTCCTCTGGTGATGTAGAGGTGAATCCAGGCCCTGCAGTACCTAGCTCTCTTTTGATGACTTCTGTAACCGTAATAGCCTTGGTTTCATGCATGTTAACATTAGAAGCCTCCTCCCTAAGTTTGTTTTGTTCACTGCTTTAGCACACTCTGCCAACCCGGATGTTTTAGCCGTGTCTGAATCCTGGCTTAGAAAGACCACCAAAAATTCTGACATTTTCATCCCCAACTACAAGATTTTCAGACAAGATAGAACGGCCAAAGGGGGCGGTGTTGCAATCTACTGCAAAGATTGCCTGCAGAGTTCTGTTTTACTATCCAGGTCTGTTCCCAAACAATTTGAACTTCTACTTTTAAAAATCCACCTCTCTAAAAACAAGTCTCTCACCGTTGCCGCCTGCTATAGACCACCCTCTGCCCCCAGCTGTGCTCTGGACACCATATGTGAACTGATTGCCCCCCATCTATCTTCAGAGCTCGTGCTGCTAGGCGACCTAAATTTGAACATGCTTAACACCCCAGCCATCCTACAATCTAAGCTTGATGCCCTCAATCTCACACAAATTATCAATGAACCTACCAGGTACCACCCCAATTCCGTAAACACGGGTACCCTCATAGATATCATCCTAACCAACTTGCCCTCCAAATACACCTCTGCTGTTTTCAACCAAGATCTCAGCGATCACTGCCTCATTGCCTGCATCCGTAATGGGTCAGCGGTCAAACGACCTCCACTCATCACTGTCAAACGCTCCCTGAAACACTTCAGCGAGCAGGCCTTTCTAATCGACCTGGCCGAGGTATCCTGGAAGGATATTGATCTCATCCCGTCAGTAGAGGATGCCTGGATATTTTTTTTAAATGCCTTCCTCACCATCTTGAATAAGCATGCCCCATTCAAGAAATTTAGAACCAGGAACAGATATAGCCCTTGGTTCTCTCCTGACCTGACTGCCCTTAACCAACAGAAAAACATCCTATGGCGTTCTGCATTAGCATCGAACAGCCCCCGTGATATGCAACTTTTCAGGGAAGCTAGAAACCAATATACACAGGCAGTTAGAAAAGCCAAGGCTAGCTTTTTCAAGCAGAAATTTGCTTCCTGCAACACAAATTCAAAAAAGTTCTGGGACACTGTAAAGTCCATGGAGAATAAGAACACCTCCTCCCAGCTTCCAACTGCACTGAAGATAGGAAACACTGTCACCACCGACAAATCCACTATAATTGAGAATTTCAATAAGCATTTTTCTACGGCTGGCCATGCTTTCCACCTGGCTACCCCTACCCCGGTCAACAGCACTGCCCTCCCCTCTGCTACTCGCCCAAGCCTTCCCCATTTCTCTTTCTCCCAAATACAGTCAGCTGATGTTCTGAAAGAGCTGCAAAATCTGGACCCTTACAAATCAGCCGGGCTAGATAATCTGGACCCTTTCTTTCTAAAACTATCTGCTGAAATTGTTGCCACCCCTATTACTAGCCTTTTCAACCTCTCTTTCGTGTCGTCTGAGATTCCCAAAGATTGGAAAGCAGCTGCGGTTATCCCCCTCTTCAAAGGGGGGGACACTCTTGACCCTAACAGCTACAGACCTATATCTATCCTACCCTTCTAAGGTCTTCGAAAGCCAAGTCAACAAACAGATTACCGACCATTTCGAATCCCACCATACCTTCTCCGCTATGCAATCTGGTTTCAGAGCTGGTCATGGGTGCACCTCAGCCACGCTCAAGGTCATAAACGATATCTTAACCGCCATCGATAGGAAACAATACTGTGCAGCCGTATTCATTGACCTGGCCAAGGCTTTTGACTCTGTCAATCACCACATCCTCATCGGCAGACTCGACAGCCTTGGTTTCTCTAATGATTGCCTCGCCTGGTTCACCAACTACTTCTCTGATCGAGTTCAGTGTGTCAAATCGGAGGGTCTGTTGTCCGGGCCTCTGGCAGTCTATGGGGGTGCCACAGGGTTCAATTCTTGGACCGACTCTCTTCTCTGTATACATCAATGATGTCGCTCTTGCTGCTGGTGATTCTCTGATCCACCTCTACGCAGACGACACTATTCTGTATACTTCTGGCCCTTCTTTTGACACTGTGTTAACAACCCTCCAGGCGAGCTTCAATGCCATACAACTCTCCTTCCGTGGCCTCCAATTGCTCTTAAATACAAGTAAAACTAAATGCATGCTCTTCAACCGATCGCTGCCTGCACCTGCCCGCCTGTCCAACATCACTACTCTGGACGGCTCTGACTTAGAATATGTGGACAACTACAAATACCTAGGTGTCTGGTTAGACTGTAAACTCTCCTTCCAGACTCACATCAAACATCTCCAATCCAAAGTTAAATCTAGAATTGGCTTCCTATTCCGCAACAAAGCATCCTTCACTCATGCTGCCAAACATACCCTTGTAAAACTGACCATCCTACCAATCCTCGACTTCGGTGATGTCATTTACAAAATAGCCTCCAAAACCCTACTCAATAAATTGGATGCAGTCTATCACAGTACCATCCGTTTTGTCACCAAAGCCCCATATACTACCCACCACTGCGACCTGTACACTCTCGTTGGCTGGCCCTCGCTTCATACTCGTCGCCAAACCCACTGGCTCCAGGTCATCTACAAGACCCTGCTAGGTAAAGTCCCCCCTTATCTCAGCTCGCTGGTCACCATAGCAGCACCTACCTGTAGCACGCGCTCCAGCAGGTATATCTCTCTGGTCACCCCCAAAACCAATTCTTCCTTTGGCCGCCTCTCCTTCCAGTTCTCTGCTGCCAATGACTGGAACGAACTACAAAAATCTCTGAAACTGGAAACACTTATCTCCCTCACTAGCTTTAAGCACCAGCTGTCAGAGCAGCTCATAGATTACTGCACCTGTACATAGCCCATCTATAATTTAGCCCAAACAACTACCTCTTTACCTACTGTATTTATTTATTTTGCTCCTTTGCACCCCATTATTTCTATCTCTACTTTACACTTTCTTCCACTGCAAACAAACCATTTGTGTTTTTTTTTGTTTTTTTACTTGCTATATTGTATTTACTTCGCCACCATGGGCTTTTTATATTTTTATTTATTTATATATTTTGTTTGCCTTCACCTCCCTTATCTCACCTCACTTGCTCACATTGTATATAGACTTATTTTTCACTGTATTATTGACTGTATGTTTGTTTTACTCTATGTGTAACTATGTGTTGTTGTATGTGTCGAACTGCTTTGCTTTATCTTGGCCAGGTCGCAATTGTAAATGAGAACGTGTTCTCAATTTGCCTACCTGGTTAAATAAAGGTGAAATAAATAAATAAAAAATAGAATCAGCAATTTCCTGAAAGACAATGCCGTATACACTGAGTACACAAAACATTACGAACCTGCTCTTTCCATGACATGGGTGACATGGGTGAATCCAGGTGAAAAGTATGATCCCATACTGATCCACATCAAACCAGTGTAGATGAAGGGGAGGAGACAGGTTAAATGATTTTTAAGCCATGAGAAATGGATTATGTAAGTGTGCCATTCAGAGAGGGTTAATGGGCAAGACAAAATATTTAAGTACCTTTGAACAGGTTATGGTAGTAGGTGCCAGGCACACGATTTGAGTGCATTTGTCACGCTCAACAGTTTCCCGTGTGTATCAAGAATGGTCCACCACCCAATGGACATCCAGACAACTTGACAACTGTGGGAAGCATTGGAGTCAACACGGGCCAGCATCCCTGTGGACCGCTTCCGACAACTTGTAGTCCATTCCCCAATGCATTGAGGCTGTTCAGAGGGCAAAATATAATGTACATTACATATGCTATGTAAAAAAGCCTTTATAAATCAATTTCATTGATAGGTAGCGTGTTTAGGGATAGATAACATGTAAAGGAATGTTTGATAGTATGGGTGCTGTAACGAAAAGTGTTCTCATTGGACAAGTGCACGTATGTATGACCTGTTTCAAAGCGTTTCTCACAACGGAGCAGGTCCCAGGGCCATCCCCCAGGCCATGTGATCTCTCACAAGGGGGGATAAGATGAATCCGGGAACACCTCAGATCTCCAAATCAAAATTATATTGAGCATCTCTGATTTAACAAAGGTGAGCTCTGTTAGGGCCACAGAGGGCTCTGTTGGGGTAAAGGGAGTGGGATATCGATGTCATTCGAACATTTCCAATGTGTCCAAAGTGTCTGTGTGTTTATGGAGGAAACAGTACCCCACCAGTGCTGACACACACGTAAACAGCTGTTCTAAACATACTTACAGCGCAAACCCATCTTCCGCCGGAGGCTTAACAACCCTCTCTAGCCAGCAAATTATCCTAATTGGTTTCTATGCAATAGCCATGATGCAAATCTCTGGCTTCAGATTCCAATTAAGCACACAGACACATCTGTATTTACACTGGAGAGGATTATATAAGACAGGATGGAGGAGACATTGGTAAATAAAACACAGAACAGCCTTTTGTGAGTTGAACAGAAAATATGCAATTTATTGGTTTGCTTTGTCAATATATATCTGTTTTGGGGGTGGTTATGATAGACTAAATTTGTATTTAAATAAGTTAAAACCTTTCATTTTCACAATCGTGAGAGATATCAGTGGACTTGTTTGCTTTCCTCAACCTATCAGGAGACCCAAAAATCACAACAGTCAGAATGTTGAGAGGAATTTCTAAGTGCCGCTCACTCTGTCAGGGGTAGAATGAGTTATACAGAAGAAATGCAGTGCTTTTGATGGCCCATAATAAACACAAAATAAATTTACAAAAACATGTTAGAATTATCCAGGTGAAAGAATGAGAACTAATTGTGACATGGGTCATTGTATTGGGACTTGATATATGGGACTGGAATAGCCACTTTAGATACCAACTTGGTGTGTTAGAATAGCTCCCATGCAGCTCCCACCTCCCACAGGTTAACTGTTATGGTAACATTTGTCCGGGGCTCCACTACAGAACATAGACCTCTCCAGCAATAGTACACTTACACACCTCCATCCCAAAGCCTTATGAGTGATGATCAGGACATAGCATAGGTCATAAACAGTCAAAACGACTATATACAGGCCAATAGCACACCTAACATTGAAATGTGCATTGACAATGATCATTTAATTAAATTAACTGTCTGACCACTTCTCTCACAAGCATGAAATAGGCTTCATGATGGAAGTGTTTCCCTCGCTCTCCTTCACTCCCTCTTCATCCCCCTCTCAGTTCAGTGTCATGCGCTGTGGCCGCTCCAGGTTGGCACGGAACTTGTCCAGGAAGCGTGATGCCAGCTCGTCGTCCACAAGGCGCCCATCGCTGGACAGGGTGACGGTCATCAGCTGCTGGGTGCTCAGGGCACCGGTCTCCTCGGTCAGATGCAGCACAGCCCTTGATGTTCCCACAGCCAGGATACATGCCTGGGGAGGGTTGATCACCGCACTGAACTCACTGATGCCAAACATTCCCAGGTTAGAAATACTGTCAGAGAGAGCGAGAGAGAGAGATTTAATCTTTCATGCCAATAAAGCTCATTTGATTTGTGAGGAATTGGGAGGAATAAATAAATAGGAGAGATAGGAGAATGAGGGGGAGGTATGAGAGAGTGCGAGAGAGAACGAAGGGTGGTGAGTGAAGGGAGGGAAATGAGAGAGATAGGAGGCAATGGATATCCCATTATAAGTATGGCTCAGCCAGGGAAAACATGCAGACAATTAACCAAGGGGAGATTACAGTCAGAGATAACGGGGCCTTATTACTACCGATTCCTTGTTACTAATAAATTCAATACAACATATACTCACATCGTAAAGAAGGGTGAGAGGTGAATAAAACTGAATACAACAGAGCAGTGGAATATATAGGCGATAAAACGGAATACAAGAGGACACCAGAGGGAACATTTCCTCAACAGACAAAGACAATGTGACACTTCTAACAACAGAGGTGAACACAGAGAGAGACCATCCTAGCTCTGTGTCTGGTGAGCAATAACATCCATAGGCAATTTGCTGTGTGACTTAATGACATACAGGCCTTGGGGATGGATGGACGAATGGATAAAGTGAGGGATGGAACGCGGGAGGTAGTAAGCATATAAACTCAGCAAAACTGTGTTTATTTTCAGCAGACGTAATATGTGTAAATATTTGTATGAACACAACAAGATTCAACAACTGAGACAAACTGAACAAGTTCCACAGACATGTGACTAACAGAAATGGAATAATGTGTCTCGGAACAAAGGGGGGGTTCAAAATCAAAAGTAACAGTCAGTATCTGGTGTGGCCACCAACTGCACTAAGTACTACAGTACATCTCCTCCTCATGGACTGCATTAGATTTGCCAGTTCTTGCTGTGAGATGTTACCCCACTCTTCCACCAAGGCACCTGCAAGCTCCAGGACATTTCTGGGGGGAATGGGCCTAGCCCTCACCCTCCGATCCAACAGGACCCAGACGTGCTCAATGGGATTGAGATCCGGGCTCTTCGCTGGCCATGGCAGAACATGGACATTCTGGTCTTGCGGGAAATCACGCACAGAACGAGCAGTATGGCTGGTGGCATTGTCATGCTGGAGGGTCAGGTCAGGATGACCCTGCAGGATGTGTACCACATGAGGGAGGAGGATGTCTTCCCTGTAACGCACAGCGTTGAGATTGCCTGCATAACAACAAGCTCAGTCTGATGATGCTGTGACACACCGCCCCAGACCATGACGGACCCTCCACCTCCAAATCGATCCCGTTCCAGAGTACAGGCCTTGGTGTAACGCTCATTCCTTCGACGATAAACGCGACTCCGAACTTCACCCCCGGTGAGACAAAACCGCGACTCGTCAGTGAAGAGCACTTTTTGCCAGTCCTGTCTGGTCCAGCGACGGTGGCTTTGTGCTCATAGGCGACGTTGTTGCCGGTGATGTCTGGTGAGTACCTGCCTTACAACAGGCCTACAAGCCCTCAGTCCAGCATCTCTCAACCTGAGCACTGATGGAGGGATTGTGCATTCCTGGTGTAACTCGGGCAGGTGTGATGTTCGGATGTACCGATCCTGTGCAGGTGTTGTTACACGTGGTCTGCCACTGTGAGGACGATCAGCTGTCTGTCCTGTCTCCCCGTAGCGCTGTCTTAGGCGTCTCACAGTACGGACATTGCAATTTATTGCCCTGGCCACATCTGCAGTCCTCATGCCTCAGGCACGTTCACGCAGATGAGTAGGGACATTGGGCATCGTTCTTTTTGTTTTTCAGAGTCAGAAGAAAGGGCTCTTTAGTGTCCTAAGTTTTCATAACTGTGACCTTAACTGCCTACTGTCTGTAAGCTGTTGGTGTCTTAACGACCGTTCCACAGGTGCATGTTAATTAATTGTTTATGGTTCATTGAACAAGCATGGGAAACAGTGTTTAACCCCTTCACAATAAAGATCTGTGAAGTTACTTGGATTTTTACGAATTATCTTTGAAAGACAGGGTACTGAAAAAGGGATGTTTCTTTATTTGCTGAGTTTATCTTCAAGGAGAGATAGAGCTCACATCCTCTATAGGAATTAATTATCCTCCTCTCCGAGACAAAAACCCCATTTATGTCTAAAAGACCCCATTAATTTGAATGCATTAAAACAGCCCGCCCTCCCTCCACTGGAATGGATGGCCACGTAATTGATGGCTCTTGTCGTCTGGCCACATTCTCTTCATGCCTGCATGTGATAATGTAGACTATGCATAATATATGGACTAGCTATTATATGGGGCTGGGTTATAACTAATAGCAGGACATTTAGGACTGCTTCCCTATCAGCAGACCACTGAACTATACAGGAATTATTACCTCATGCCTGGTGCCAGGTACAAATCTTCCCCCGTGAATTAGTTCCCAATCGTTCTAAGATTGTGACGTCATGCTGTAAAATTTCTCCCTGCGTGAAAATGTTCCCAGTTCAATAATTGCACGTGCATCTCTTTATGTGGATGGCGGATGTCTCTCCCTCTACCTCAAACTGTTCCGTGGGAACGCACATTTACTTCACACATCTGCCAATCAATGCTGGCCAGGAGTATTGACCAATAACAAGATGCTTGTTGAGGTCAGCATATAAATACCCAGACTGCGCGTCAAAGTGCTGAGGGTTGATGTGAGGAGAGATTTTTTGCGTTTGCCAATTTTGATTGACAATGCATATTTGTTAATTTAACTAGCTATACACCTCTGAGAACAAGGTCACTCGACCAGTTTAGAGCTAATTACGCTAGTTAGCTAGCTAAGTCAAGGGCGAGGGGGTGTGAGAAATATCTGCAGGAGCTCAGCCATTCACACAGACGATTGTGCAATTAATGACTGGGAACATTTTCAAACTGTGAACATTTTTACAACATGACGTCAAAATCAGAACAATTGGGAACTAATTCATGCTGGGAAGATTTTTACATGACACCTGGCACAAACACGGCAGATAGTAATAATAGTGAAGTCGACGGTGATACAGACACAGCTATTGAGCACCTTGCTACCACACATGGTCTCCCACGCCGTAGACCTGTACGTCTGTATACTTAAATGTTGAAGAACATGTGAAGTGCTGAGTAGAACCTGAGTCAAAGATCAGTTCACCCAAAAATCGATAATTACATAGAGATCTGTTTTTGACAATATATCGTATAGTTTTGACATTATCGCAATATTATATTTGTGCTAGTTGGCTGTACCTGCACCAAAACTTCCTTCATAGCTTGTTCTCCATCTTTTGAAATATGGTGCCAACACTTATATTTCCATGACTGCTCAGAACTGTTTTTGTCATGGCTCTCTTGTTCCTCTGCAGCAGACGTAGTGCCTTCAGAAAGAATTCACACCCCCTGACTTTTTCCACATTTTGTTATGTAACCGCCTGACTTAAAAATGTATTAAATTCAGATGTGTCACTGGCCTAGACACTATACCCTATAATGTCAAAGTGGAATTCTGTTTTTAAAATTAACAAAATATGAAAAGATGTCTTCAGTCAATAAATATTCTACCCCTTTGTTATGGCAAGTGTAAATAAGTTCAGGAGAAAAAAAAGTGCTTATAAAGTGCATTCGGAAGGTGTTCAGACCCCTTGACTTGTTCTACATTTTGTTAAAGCCTTATTCTAAAATGGATTAAATACACAAATCTTAATATATATATTTTTTTTTTTTTATCAATCTACACCCCATAATGACAAAGTGAGAAGAATACCCTGAAATATCACATTTACATAAGTATTCAGACCCTTTACTCAGTACTTTGTTGAAGCACCTTTGGCAGCGATTCCAGCCTCAAGTCTTCTTGGGTATGACGCTACAAACTTGGCACACCTGTATTTGGGGAGTTTCTCCCATTCTTCTCTGCAGATCCTCTCAAGCTCTGTCAGGTTGGATGGAGCCTCGCTGCGCAGCTATTTTCAGGTAACTCCATAGATGTTCAATCGGGTTCAAGTCCGGGCTCTGGCTGGGCCACTCAAGGACATTCAGAGACCTGTCCGGAAGACACTCCTGACTTGCCTTGGCTGTTTGCTTAGGGTTGTCCTGTTGGAAGGT
This sequence comes from Salvelinus alpinus, assembly GCF_045679555.1. NCBI lineage: Eukaryota > Metazoa > Chordata > Actinopteri > Salmoniformes > Salmonidae > Salvelinus > Salvelinus alpinus. The sequence continues at coordinate 42,123,239 of NC_092100.1, forward strand.
GAAGCTTTGCCCCAGTCTGAGGTCCTGAGCGCTCTGGAGCAGGTTTCCATCAAGTATATCTCTGTACTTTGCTCCGCTCATCTTTCCCTATATCCTGACAAGTGTGCTAAGGAAGTATTTACAAAAAAAAACTGAAGTAAAAAAATAAATAAAACATGTGAACCCAGGTCTGGAGGGTTGTATTAGTGGCCTATGGCAGCTGAGGCCTCACCCAGTCCCTGCCGCTGGATAACATCCCCACAGCATGATGCTGCCACCACCATGCTTCACCGTAGGGATGGTGCCAGGTTTCCTCCAGACATGACGCAAGGCAATCAGGCCAAAGAGTTCAATTGTGGTTTCATCAGGACAGAGAATTTTGTTTCTCATGGTCTGAGTCCTTTAGGTGACTTTTTGCAACTCTAAGCGGGCTGTCATGTGCCTTTTACTGAAGAGTGGCTTCCGTCTGGCCCCTCTACCATAACGGCCTGATTGGTGGAGTGCTGCAGAGATGGTTGTCCTTCTGGAAGGTTCTCCCATCTCCACAGAGGAACTCTGGAGCTCTGTCAGAGTGACCATTGGGTTCTTGGTCATCTCCCTGACGAAGGCCCTTCTCCCCCGTTTGCTCAGTTTGGCCGGGCGGCCAGCTCTAGGAAGAGTCTTGGTGGTAAATTAGATATCTGTATTTCACTTTCAATACATTTGCAAACATGTCTATAAACATGTTTTCATTATGGGGCATTGTGTGTAAATGGTTGAAGAAAAATAATTACTTAATCCATTTTGAATTAAGGCTGCAACAACAAAATGTGGACTAAGCAAGGGGTATGAATACTTTATGAAGGCAATGTATTGTGAATGTAAAGTCACTATAAAAATCAGTATCCAATCGCAATACATATAGAATCGCAATACATTTCGTATCGGCACCTAAATATTACGATAATATCGTATCGTGATGTCCCTGGCAATTCCCAGCCCTAATAGCAAGGGCGTGTTGTGTTTACCTGAAGGAGCCTCCCTGGTACTCATGAGGAAGCAGCTTCCCATTTCGAGCCTTCTGGGCCAGAGCCTGGAGAGAAGAGATAAGCATTTAGTCAGTCATCTAATGTAGTCAGATGATCTTCTGGACTTACTCTGAAATGAGATTGTCAGGGATAGGCCAGAATGTAAACCAGTTTAACTCAAATCAATGATCTACTGTCTAGAGGTGATGCTGGTTCAATCATATCTATCAAATCAGGTTTCTAGTAGTTCCAGTGATATCGTTGAACCATGAAGTCCATACTGTAATGTTGAAATGCTGACAACCTCCAACATGGCATGGTTAACATTCTAAAGGCAAACCTCACTCAGAGTTCATACTGTCAACACCCCAACTGCTTCACTAAAAGGGCTTCACACCAGAGCTTCTGTTAGCATCACTTAAATAAACCTAGGCATCAACACACACAGAGCTAGAGCAGAGTGCAGTTCAATACCACTCTGTTGAACCCCTTCGAAGGCAACACATTGCTTTTTCATTAACACAATGAGAGCTAAATTGGCTGAGCGGGAGGGAACACTGCAGGCTATTGCTTTTAATGAAGAATCCCACTAATTTAGAGTTAAAGGCTCTGCAAGGTCAATCTGTCATTTGCAGTGGCCATACAGCATTTACTGCGATACGGCCTCTGTAGAAGTCAAGTCATTCATACTACTTACGCTCTGCATTGTTAAAAAAATTAGGAGGCGCATGGCATCGCCATATGGAGCCCGATTTGGCCTCCGCAGGAGCCGCCATTGCGTCACACCCTCCATACGGAGCCTCGGGACAGCATTGCAGGATCGAGCATAAATCAGCTATTAGTCTTTAGAAGGATCCTAAGCAGGCCATCTGGGGTGAAATGTGACTGCACTAGACTAATGACAACAATATTCTGTTAAATGAACATTGTGTGTAAACAATCGACTCATCTTGATTTACAGCTCTGAATGCATGTCCTGTAGCCTATCATCTAAGTTTAACCCAGTTGACACCATTGTTGATTACAAGTCCAGGGTAAACTTCAAACACAGTAGTACTTTTGTATACTATACATTTTCCCTTTACTGGCTACAGTGGAGTGAGAGCCCAAGTTGCTGCTTCACCAAATGTATTAAGTGTGTCATCCTCCCTATTGACCTGAATCGACTAGACTGAGTAAGGGAGTTGACATGACTCAGTGAGCAGAGAAGACAGGAGAGCAGGTCTCTCATGTAATGGTGCTTTACAAACAATAACATGAAAACACACATTCCCTTCTTCAATCAGAAGTCAAAATAATCAATATGACGTATCATAATCCTACATACAACACTCATGTACGTCATGCTCATTCAAATTGAAATATGCTTTATAGATATTGCAGCGAAGCTGCTTTTATCTAAAACACTATGTCAAAAGACCCAGAGACGCAATAGAACACATGGGGAGCCATTTGCAATAAAAGCACTGAAAGGAGAAGCAATCATGTTTTCAGTGGATTCAGGCATGGTAGCCAGTGAGCGCTCTGTGTATTTTCCAGACCACATGTTGTATTCAATTAGCTGCTGATAAGGGGTTTACATTCTGCCCTAACTCAAACCAGGCTTCTGACTCATATTTAATGTGTAGTAAATGTGCATGAGAAAGAGAACAGTCTGAGTGTATATACATGGTTGTGTGTGTGTGTCTTGTTAGCGATTGTGTGCACTCTGGGGAGAGTCAATATTAGAGAACAGTAATGAGTTGTGGCGGGCCACAAAATGGGGAGCACATGTCCACCGCATCATTTGAGGGGATTTACATTGTCACTGCTGGTGACACAGCCTAATCACTAGCCTCTTGAGACAGAAGTCTATTTCTTAAGCTGGCACACCGGTGTGTTGTGTGCGTGAGAGCGAGCAAGAATGAATGTGCATGTACAAGTGTGTTTGAGCTCTCCCTCCCTCCCTCCCGCTCTCCCCAGCTGCAGGCAGTCACCTGAGGGTAAGGACTGACTAGTGGTTCTGTAGACTCCATTAGTGGCCTATGGCAGCTGAGGCCTCTGTACCCACCCCCACTATAAACCTCTTTATATACCTTCTACTGATCTACCATGGTGATATTTTCTCATCATATCCGTATGTATATTTATGTATAATTATGGCACAGTTGATAGCTGGATGCTGAAATGGAGATGGAGGGAACTTGAGTCTTAAATGTCCAATAACTCAGACAAATGCAGTGAAGAAAAATAAGTGTTAAGGAAGTATTTTCTAAAATAAACTGAAGTAAAAAATAAATAAAACAGGTGAACCCAGGTCTGGAGGGTTGTACTTCAGGCCTCTACCAAAGCATTATCTGCATTATTCTTTGCAGTTATTAAATCTTGCACAAATTATGTTGGTGTTGCTAGTGGATTGATAGAAGAAACCAAGTCTTAATGAATTGATGATACAGTACATGACCATCATGCAAACTGTGTCAAACAAGTACATTTTCTTCACATTGTGCTATTGTGTGTGTTTTTTCGCGTTTTGTCATTTATTTTGTACATAATGTTTCTGACCGAAAAGAGCTTCTGGATATTAGAACCGCGATTGCTCACCTTGTACAGGACAAAGATTTTTTCTTTGATGAGTCGGACGCAAAGGTTTTATTTCAGACACTGGACAAGGCCCTAATCCCTGTAATTCGCATGAAGAAGAGAGGGAGATATAGGCCGTAGGTTAAGGGTGCCTTGTAAGAATCTGACAGCGAGTGTGTAACCTGCCTCTACCATCCGTCCTCTTAGTCAATGTGCAATCATTGGATAATAAACTGGATGAGCTCCAATCAAGACTATCCTACCAACAGGACACTAAAAACTGTAATATCTTATGTTTCACCGAGTCGTGGCTGAACGACGACACAGATAACATACAGCTGGCGGGGTTCATGCTGCATCGACAAGATAGACCAGCTGCCTCCGGTAAGACAAGGGGTGGCGGTCTGTATCTATTTGTCAATAACAGCTGGTGCATGAAAATAGTCAAACACACTGAATCAAATACACTCCAATGCATTTAACCCAGGGATTTGAAAATATTTTCAAATCGTAGGCTATTTATAGGACCTTATTTGAAAATACTTCCAATAGAAGCAGTTGATTCGGGCCACATTACTTAAATACTGAAATACACAGAAAATAATTTATGGTATTTAAATAACAAATACACATGTATTTGAACCCAGATCTGCAATACTCCCTGGTCCCTGTCCAAGAAGGTAAATGCCACCAACCCTGCTAATGCGTTAACCTAGAGTGATTCAGAATGAGCCTCCACACTACAAGTCATTACCCAGCCTGACCTTTCTAAAGAAAGCTCCTGAGGAATGCAGTCTAAGTCAGTTTCAGAGCAAAGGGCTGCTGGTGATAGTACAGTCCTACACTAATTTTAGTGGAACTTTAATTTTAGTGTTTTGTAACTACTATTAAATAACGGAGACAGCTAATTCCATTTCAGATACTGTAACATTAACGATTGTAATCCCCTCCGGCCGGGATAGTTAGCAGCTCACTGGCATGTATTTCTCCAACAGTACATAAGGCCACCATTCTGAACTGTGAGCTCAACAGTGCCCGGGTATCGAACAACCCTACCTTGGCATTAGCTGAGATCTCCTGCACCCCCTTGTCAGCAGCGTTCGTGATGATGGGGGTGATGAGGCCCTGTGGGGTCGCCACAGCGATGGAGATGCTAATGGAGTCCAGTGCCTGAGGCCCCTCCCCCGACCAGGTCACGTTGACCTCCGGCAGCTCCTGAAGGCAAAGGTCAGGTCAGATTTTGTCAGAGGAGATTAGACACTGAGGACGAGAAGAGGACTGAGGGGGAGAGAGAGTGGAAGGGTGGAAGAGAAGGGGATAAAGGAAGACAGACTCAATGACTCTTAGAATCACCTACATTTACACATACCCAGAACTTGCCTTAGTGAGAAGGTGCTGCCAGCAATGGACAATATACAAACAAAATGCAGACAGTCCACAGACATCATACAGACTATACAATATCAGAACAGTAAACATAAAACTCTGGAGTATAGGCTGATTACAGTGGGAATATACAGGTACCTGACAAAATAAAGGAAACGCCAACAATAGGGCGTTGGGCCACCACCGCTTCAATGCACCTTGGCATAGACGCTACAAGTGTCTGGAACTCTATTGGAGGGATGCGACACCATTCTAACATGAGAAATTCCATAATTTGGTGCTTTGTTGGTGGTAGAAAACACTGTCTCATTCGCCGCTCTAGAATCTCCCATAAGTGTTTATTGGTGTTGAGATTTGGTGACTGAGACAGGCATGGCATATGGTTTACATGTTTTTCATGCTCATCAACCCAATCAGTGACCACTTGTGCCCTGTGGATGGAGGCAAAGCCATGGTAGCCAAAAGGATGGCCTTCCCAGCATTTTTAGACATGACCCTAAGCATGACGGAATGTTAATTGCTTAATTAACACAAGAACCACACCTTTTTGGAAGCACCTATTTTCAATATAGAGTCCATTGTAGTGCTCATTTTCTCAAATGTTTCCATTATTTTGGAAGTTACCTGTACAATTTACAGCGGGATATATCAATATAAGCAGATATACACACACATAACCCCATAATGACAAAGCAAAGACAGGCATAGGATAAGATATCTGGGGTGAGATTTCCTGTGTGTGTTCATGATGTTCATGCTTTTGCAGTCTATAGACATATTGATGTAATATTTCTATACATTTTATTCTGACTAACTTTACAAACTTCCTCAGAAGGTGAATATATGTACTATTCCCAAGTACTCTGAAGGCCCTTTTCTGGAGGTGAAATCACAACCGCACTGTGAAATAACTCTTGCACTTGACTTTTTTTGCTAGCACTGACTTTACTGAAGAAAAATAATAAGATCGTCTTCTAAATGACTAAAATGTAAATGTAAAAGCCTCCATATACGTAATTGACATCTGATAACAGCCAGGTTGTATGTCACCTTGCCAATGAAGATATTTCCCCCTTACCCAAAGGGTTTCCCACTGCTTGTCTACATACAGTGCATTCGGAGAGTATTCAGACCACTTGACTTTTTCCACATTTTGATACATTACAACTTTATTCTAAAATGGATTATATATATATATTTTAAAAAATCCTCAATCTACACACATTACCCCACAATGACAAAGCGAAAAAAAAAAAGGAAATACCTTACTTACATAACAGTTGAAGTCAGAAGTTTACATACACTAAGGTTGTAGTCATTAAAACTCGTTTTTCAACCACGCCACAAATTTCTTGTTAACAGACTATAGTTTTGGCAAGTCGGTTAGGATTTTCCAACAATTGTTTACAGACAGATTAATTCACTGTATCACAATTCCAGTGGGTCAGAAGTTAAAATAAACTAAGTTGACGGTGCCTTTAAAGAGTTTGGAAAATTCCAGAAAATTATGTCATGGCTTTAGAAGCTTCTGATAGGCTAATTGACATAATTTGAGTCAATTGGAGGTGTACCAGTGGATGTATTTCAAGGCCTACCTTCAAACTCGCTTGACATCATGGGAAAATTAAAAGAAATCAGCCAAGACCGCCACAAGTCTGATTGTAGACCGCCACAAGTCTGGTTCATCCTTGGGAGCAATTTCCAAACGCCTGAAGGTACCATGTTCATCTGTACAAACAATAGTACGCCAGCATAAACGCCATGGGACCACGCAGCCGTCATACCGCTCAGGAAGGAGATGCGTTCTTCCTCCTAGAGATGAACATACTTTGGTGCAAATCAATCCCAGAACAACAGCAAAGGACCTTGTGAAGATGCTGGAGGAAACAGGTACAAAACTATCTATATCCACAGTTAAACGAGTCCTATATCGACATAACCTGAAGGGCCGCTCAGCAAGGAAGAAGCCACTGCTCCAAAACCAGCATAAAAAAGCCAGACTACAGTTTGCAACTGCAGATGGGGACAAAGATCATACTTTTTGGAGAAATGTCCTCTGGTCTGATGAAACAAAAATAGAACTGTTGGGCCATAATGACCATCATTATGTTAGGAGGAAAAAGGGGGAGGCTTGCAAGCCGAAGAACACCATCCCAACAGTGAAGCACGGGGGTGGCAGCATCATGTTTGGCGGTGCTTTGCTGCAGGAGGGACTGGTGCACTTCACAAAATAGATAGTATCATGAGGGAGGAACATTATGTGGATGTATTGAAGCAACATCTCAAGACATCAGTCAGGAAGTTAAAGCTTGGTCGCAAATGGGTCTTACAAATGGACAAGCTTACTTCCAAAGTTGTGTCAAAATGGCTTAAGGACAACAAAGTCCAAAGTCTTTCTTAAGATAATTGTGTAGTCTAGAGTAATTGTCGAGGTTACCTAGCCAGCTACACTTTCAAACAAAGTCAACAACGCAGCCACTGCTAGCTAGCCTATTTCACCAGCCAGCAGTACTATATCGTTTTAGTCAATAAGATTTTTTGCAACGTAAGCTTAACTTTCTGAACATTCGAGACGTGTAGTCCACTTGTCATTCCAATCTCCTTTGCATTAGCGTAGCCTCTTCTGTAGCCTGTCAACTATGTGTCTGTCTATCCCTGTTCTCTCCTCTCTGCACAGACCATACAAACGCTTCACACCGCGTGGCCGCTGCTACTCTAACCTGGTGGTACCAGCGCGCACGACCCACGTGGAGTTCCAGGTCTCAGGCAGCCTCTGGAACTGCCGATCTGCGGCCAACAAGGCAGAGTTCATCTCAGCCTATGCTTCCCTCCAGTCCCTCGACTTCTTGGCACTGACGGAAACATGGATTACCAATGATAACACTGCTACTTCTACTGCTCTCTCCTCGTCTGCCCACGTGTTCTCGCACACCCCGAGAGCTTCTGGTCAGCGGGGTGGTGGCACTGGGATCCTCATCTCTCCCAAGTGGACATTTTCTCTTTCTCCCCTGACCCATCTGTCTATCGCCTCCTTTGAATTCCATGCTGTCACAGTTACCAGCCCTTTCAAGCTTAACATCCTTATCATTTATCGCCCTCCAGGTTCCCTTGGAGAGTTCATCAATGAGCTTGACGCCCTGATAAGTTCCTTTCCTGAGGATGGCTCACCTCTCACAGTTCTGGGTGACTTTAACCTCCCCACGTCTACCTTTGACTCATTCCTCTCTGCCTCCTTCTTTCCACTCCTCTCCTCTTTTGACCTCACCCTCTCACCTTCCCCCCCTACTCACAAGGCAGGCAATACGCTTGACCTCATCTTTACTAGATGCTGTTCTTCCACTAATCTCATTGCAACTCCCCTCCAAGTCTCCGACCACTACCTTGTATCCTTTTCCCTCTCGCTCTCATCCAACACTTCCCACACTGCCCCTACTCGGATGGTATCGCGCCGTCCCAACCTTCGCTCTCTCTCCCCCGCTACTCTCTCCTCTTCCATCCTATCATCTCTTCCCTCTGCTCAAACCTTCTCCAACCTATCTCCTGATTCTGCCTCCTCAACCCTCCTCTCCTCTCTTTCTGCATCCTTTGACTCTCTATGTCCCCTATCCTCCAGGCCGGCTCGGTCCTCCCCTCCTGCTCCGTGGCTCGACGACTCATTGCGAGCTCACAGAACAGGGCTCCGGGCAGCCGAGCGGAAATGGAGGAAAACTCGCCTCCCTGCGGACCTGGCATCCTTTCACTCCCTCCTCTCTACATTCTCCTCTTCTGTCTCTGCTGCTAAAGCCAATTTCTACCACTCTAAATTCCAAGCATCTGCCTCTAACCCTAGGAAGCTCTTTGCCGCCACCTCCTCCCTCCTGAATCCTCCTCCCCCTCCTCCCTCTCTGCGGATGACTTCGTCAACCATTTTGAAAAGAAGGTCGACGACATCCGATCCTCGTTTGCTAAGTCAAACGACACCGCTGGTTCTGCTCACACTGCCCTACCCTGTGCTTTGACCTCTTTCTCCCCTCTCTCTCCAGATGAAATCTCGCGTCTTGTGACGGCCGGCCGCCCAACAACCTGCCCCCTTGACCCTATCCCCTCCTCTCATCTCCAGACCATTTCCGGAGACCTTCTCCCTTACCTCACCTCGCTCATCAACTCATCCTTGACCGCTGGCTACGTCCCTTCCGTCTTCAAGAGAGCGAGAGTTGCACCCCTTCTGAAAGAACCTACACTCGATCCCTCCGATGTCAATAACTACAGACCAGTATCCCTTCTTTCTTTTCTCTCCAAAACTCTTGAACGTGCCGTCCTTGGCCAGCTCTCCTGCTATCTCTCTCAGAATGACCTTCTTGATCCAAATCAGTCAGGTTTCAAGACTAGTTATTCAACTGAGACTGCTCTTCTCTGTGTCACGGAGGCGCTCCGCACTGCTAAAGCTAACTCTCTCTCCTCTGCTCTCATCCTTCTAGACCTATCGGCTGCCTTTGATACTGTGAACCATCAGATCCTCCTCTCCACCCTCTTCGAGCTGGGCATCTCCGGCAAGGTCCACGCTTGGATTGCGTCCTACCTGACAGGTCGCTCCTACCAGGTGGCGTGGCGAGAATCTGTCTCCGCACCACGTGCTCTCACCACTGGTGTCCCCCAGGGCTCTGTTCTAGGCCCTCTCCTATTCTCGCTATACACCAAGTCACTTGGCTCTGTCATATCCTCACATGGTCTCTCCTATCATTGCTATGCAGACGACACACAATTAATCTTCTCCTTTCCCCCCTCTGATAACCAGGTGGTGAATCGCATCTCTGCATGTCTGGCAGACATATCAGTGTGGATGACGGATCACCACCTCAAGCTGAACCTCGGCAAGACGGAGCTGCTCTTCCTCCCGGGGAAGGACTGCCCGTTCCATGATCTCGCCATCACGGTTGACAACTCCATTGTGTCCTCCTCCCAGAGTGCTAAGAACCTTGGCGTGATCCTGGACAACACCCTGTCGTTCTCAACTAACATCAAGGCGGTAACCCGTTCCTGTAGGTTCATGCTCTACAACATTCGCAGAGTACGACCCTGCCTCACGCAGGAAGCGGCGCAGGTCCTAATCCAGGCACTTGTCATCTCCCGTCTGGATTACTGCAACTCGCTGTTGGCTGGGCTCCCTGCCTGTGCCATTAAACCCCTACAACTCATCCAGAACGCCGCAGCCCGTCTGGTGTTCAACTTTCCCAAGTTCTCTCACGTCACCCCGCTCCTCCGCTCTCTCCACTGGCTTCCAGTTGAAGCTCGCATCCGCTACAAGACCATGGTGCTTGCCTACGGAGCTGTGAGGGGAACGGCACCTCCGTACCTTCAGGCTCTGATCAGGCCCTACACCCAAACAAGGGCACTGCGTTCATCCACCTCTGGCCTGCTCGCCTCCCTACCTCTGAGGAAGTACAGTTCCCGCTCAGCCCAGTCAAAACTGTTCGCTGCTCTGGCACCCCAATGGTGGAACAAACTCCCTCACGACGCCAGGTCAGCGGAGTCAATCACCACCTTCCGGAGACACCTGAAACCCCACCTCTTTAAGGAATACCTAGGATAGGATAAAGTAATCCTTCTAACCCCCCCCCCCCCTTAAAAGAGTTAGATGCACTATTGTAAAGTGGTTGTTCCACTGGATATCATAAGGTGAATGCACCAATTTGTAAGTCGCTCTGGATAAGAGCGTCTGCTAAATGACTTAAATGTAAATGTAATGTAAATGTATTGGAGTGGCCATCACAAAGCCCTGACCTCAATCCTATAGAAAATGTGTGGGCAGAACTGAAAAAGCGTGTGCGAGCAAGGAGGCCTACAAACCTGACTCAGTTACACCAGCTCTGTCAGGAGGAATGGGCCAAAATTCACCCAACTTATTGTGGGAAGCTTGTGGAAAGCAAACCGAAATGTTTGACCCAAGTTAAAGTTAAAGGCAATCCTACCAAATACTAATTGAGTGTACGTAAACTTCTGACCCACTGGGAATGTGATGAAAGAAATAAAAGCTGAAATAAATCATTCTCTCTACTATTACTCTGACATTTCACATTCTTAAAATAAAGTGATGATCCTAACTGACCTAAGACAGGGAATTTTTACTAGGATTAAATGTCAGGAATTGTGAAAAACTGAGTTTCAATGCATTTGGCTAAGGTGTATGTAAACTTCTGACTGACTGTATGTAAATGTGATAGTTTTTTATTTGTAATACATTTGCAGAAAATTCAAAAAAACTGTTTTTGCTTTGTCATTAAGGCTGTAACGTAACAAAATGTTGAAAAAGATCTGGTCCTGGAGGATCAAGGTCCTGGAGTGGCCTAGCCAGTCTCCAGACCTGAACCCAATAGAAAATCTTTGGAGGGAGCTGAAAGTCCGTATTGCCCAGCGACAGCCCCAAAACCTGAAGGATCTGGAGAAGGTCTGTATGGAGGAGTGGGCCAAAATCCCTGCTGCAGTGTGTGCAAACCTGGTCAAGAACGACAGGAAACGTATGATCTCTGTAATTGCAAACAAAGGTTTCTGTACCAAATATTAAGTTCTGCTTTTCTGATGTATCAAATACTTATGTCATGTAATAAAATGCAAATTAATTACTTAAAAATTATACAATATGATTTTCTGGATTTTTGTTTTAGATTCCGTCTCTCACAGTTGAAGTGTACCTATGATAAAAATTACAGATCTCTACATGCTTTGTAAGTAGGAAAACCTGCAAAATCGGCAGTGTATCAAATACTTGTTCACCCCACTTTAACTGCATTCTCGTGTTTCTTTTATTTATTTATTTTTGTATTTCACCTTTTCTGCTTATCTATACTATTACCTTTATTCTGCATTGTTGGGAAAGAGCTCGCAAGTTAACCCAATGAGTCCCAACAGCGAGATTTAGGATTTCTAACCCCTTTTAAAACATGTGTGTTTGAGCTACAGACTTTTGGGTTGTACCATTGGATTCATATTTTTCTTCTACCAACCATTAGTCTGTGTGATTAATGGGGACTGAGCTAGAGCAGAGGGGCCCGGGGCAGACTTTTTTTTAAACCAAACTCTGTGGAGTTGGAATGGTTTAAGCTACAAACTATTAAATGCAATCTATGAAAAGCTGAGACTAACAAGCTACACAAGCGTCGTTAGAAGGGGTGTTTCTACATAGATCATAGGAATACCAAGGACATTGTGTTTGTAATACCGTAATAAGCTTACAATGCTGCTTTCACAAACTCCAAAACAGTTGTCACTGACTAGTTGGATATTAATTTCGCACTGAGCTAACAATTTCTATACTTACAGCACTCACATAAATTAGTTTGTGTCAGTTTTTTTATTTATTGACATTTGCCAATAAAACGCATGAATGCAACTGTTCGTCAATTTTGTCTCGTTGTCATGAATAGAACAATTTGAACACACTCAATTGTGGGGTGAAAATACACTGAAATATTAACAGCTCTTGGCATGATTTATTATTATTATTTTTTAACTCTTATTTTACCAAGTAATTTAACTGAGACTGCATTCTTATTTACAGCAATGACCTGGAGAATAGTTACATGGGAGAAGGTGGGAGGGGGTGAATGAGTCAATTGGAAGTTGGGGATGATTAGGTGGCCATGATGGTATAAGGGCCAGATTGGAAATGTAGACAGGACACCAGGTTTAAGACCTCTACTCTTTCATTAAGTACCATGGGATCTTTAGTGACCACAGATAGTTAGGACAGCTGTTTAACATCCCATCTGAAAGATGTCACCCTACACAGGGCAATGGCCCCAATCAATGCCCTGGGGCATTAAGATCTTTTTTTGGGACCAGAGGAAAGGGGGCCTTCTACTGGCCCTCCAACACAACTTCCAGCAGCATCTGGTCTCCCATCCAGGGACCGACTAGGACCAACCCTGCTTAGTTTAGCTTCAGAGGCAAGTCAGCAGTGGGATACAGGGTGGTATGCTGCTTGCAAAGACTGACCAGGTGAATCCAGGTGAAAGCTATGATCCCTTACTGATGTTAAATCAACTTCAAATCAGTGTAGATGAAGGGGAGGAGACAGTTTAAAGAAGGATGTTTAAGCTTTATGACAATTGAGACATGGATTGTGTATGAGTGCCATTCAGAGGGTGAATGGGAAAGAAAATATTTAAGTGACTTTGAACAGGGTATGGTAGTAGCTGCCAGGCGCACCGGTTTGTGTCAAGAACTTCAACGCTGCTGGGTTTTCCATTCTCAACAGTTTACTGGGTGTATTAAGAATGGTCCACCACCCAAAGGACATCCAGTCAACCTGACACAACTGTGGGAAGCATTCGAGTCAACATGGGCCAGCATCCCTGTGGAACGCTTTCAACACCTTGTAGAGCCCATGCCCCAACAAATTGAGTGTGGAACGTTTTCTTAATGTTTTGTACACTCTGTGTATAAGGACTGGACATGCAGATAAATGATAGGTTAAGCATTTCACTGTACTGTTCTACACCTGCCATATCCTTTGCATGTGACAGTAAAACTTGAAACTATACCCTGTCCTATCACCACGATTGATAAGGTACGATTACATATTAAGATGTTTCCCCAGAAGTAAGGATGGGCCAGGGTGAAAGGGCCAGTGTTATAGTAGATTCACTGCTCTGACAAAAGGCACGGCCGCAGGTCCTAACAAAGCGGTGAGCCACGTTCTCATCTTTTATTCACCTCCTTCCCTGTCTCCATGGATACAGTCAGTCACACAAAGGAGCTATATTCAAAATGCACATTATGAAAATCAAAGCTTTTTCTCTCCCCAAATTGTACTAGCTAAGGCACCCAGCTGAATCCTACAGATTTTGTTTGGCGATTACATGCCCAGTCTTCAGACAGAGCGCAGGAAATTGAAAATCTAGACATTTTCCCTACTACAGAAATGTTTTCCTTGTCGCTTTCCTTGCCATGAAGAATTTACAAAATGAATTTAGAAAACCTTTCTGATTAGGGAGATTAATACTCCCTAACCAGAAAGGAGTATTCATCTCTCAGAATTCCCATCAACTGGCCGAAAGACGTGCTAGAATTAACTGGGAATTGGTGTCTATTTATAAGTCTGCCCATCAGCCAGACGATAGTAAGCTCTGTGCCTGCCTTAGCCTACCACCAGTCAGTTGATACATATAAATGGGGTTGTTTGAACTAGGGACAGTTGGGGAGGATTGGCTTCAGGGGATCTGCAATGGTGAAGGTGACGTGGCTTTGTTGCTCAGGAAACTAAAACCGAATAAATTCCAGGCTGTGAGGCAACACACATTTTGCAAAGGGCTGTGCACTTTCTATGGGCACTGTAGATCTATCAAAAACATTCCTATGGAAATAAACATTGACTGAAACAGGCATGGTACTTACTCTAAGCGTAGCAGCAGCAGCCTTGATGATAAAATCATTGACGGACACTTTGATTTCCGCTGGAAAAAAAAAACGACAACAGTTGTCAAACACTCCAGATTTATAATTCAAGAGCTGCTAGTCAGTTAAGTTAATTATCCAAATACCAACAGCTCCAAAGACCATGGCAGGTGACATCTGGTATGTAAGCTATAGGATGATGTGAATTGTAAAGAAGAATCAGACTTACTAACCATGTGTGTTTAGGACAAATAGAGGCCTCCCAGCAAACCAAAATTGGTTCAGCTAAAGTTACCAGAACATTCGTTAGGTCGCGGCAAATGTTCTCATAACAAAAAATGTCCAGTCGTGATGATGATTATAGAGTGTTTGTACATTATAAAACATTTTCCAGATGTTGAATGTTCCTAGAACAAAATTAAACCATTCTTTAAAAAGGTTCCAAGAATGTTTGATTAGGTTGTGGGAACAGTCTGGTGAGAACATTGTGGGGACGTCCCAAAATATATGATCCCAAAACACAAAAACTGTCCAGTTGGGCGATTGATTCTACAATGTTTATTTTAGGGTGAAAAAAACATTCCCCTGATGTAATAAGAACATTCCTAGAACACATTGTCTGTTCTTTAAAAGGTTCCCAGAATGAAAAATGTTAAAACTAAAACAAATACGCTATGAACGTCATAAAAACACAGTTTTTAGGAAATAATGGAACATTGTGGGAATGTTCTGTGTAACCTATGTGAATATCACAAGAATAGTCTTGCAACATCCCAGACAACTCTTAAAACTTAATTCAATGTTCTGGGAACCTTTAAAAAAAAAACTTAGACCAGGTGTTCTGTCAACATTCTTGCAACATTAAAAGGATGTCCTGTGCTACCTAACTTAAACATTGCATAAATGTTATCACAATTGAGCATATTTTGTGTTCTGGGAACTCAAAGGCTGTTATGTCAAAAGTCTTGCAACATCAAAGGAATGTTTTGTGCACCCTAATACATACATTATCTGAATGTCAGCACAACTGGACAGCTTTAGTGTTTTGGGAACCTCTCTCGTCATGTTACCACAACCTAAATAAATGTGTTTAGGGGGCCTCCTGAGTGGGGCAGTGGTCTAAGGCACTGCATCACAGCGCTAGCTATGCCACACGAGATTATGGGTTCGAGTCCAGGCTTTGTCGCAGCCGGCCACGACCGGGACACCCATGGGGCAGTGCACAATTGGCCCAGCGTCGTCCGGGTTAGGGGAGGGTTTGGCCGGCAGGGATGTCCTTGTCCCATCGCGCACTAGCGACTCCTGTGGCGGGCCGGGCGCAGTGCACGCTGACACAGTCGCCAGGTGTGCGGTGTTTCCTCCGACACATTGGTGCGGCTGGCTTCCGGGTTAAGTGGGCATTGTGTCAAGAAGCAGTGCGGATTGGGTGGGTTGTGATTCGGAGGACGCACAGCTCTCGACCTTCACCTCGCCCGTACGGGAGTTACAGCGATGAGAAAAGACTAACTACCAATTGGATACCATGACATTTCTTTTTATTATTGAAAAAAGAAACATGTTAGGAACTTTTAAAGAACATAAAAAAATATGTTCTTGTAACATCAGATGAATGAGTTTTGCACCCTAAAATAAACATTGTATTATTATTATACACTGTTTATTTTAGGGTGCAAAACTCATATAATAATCCGCACAACTGGACAGCTTGTGTTTTGCGAACATATCTATTGTGATGTCCCCACAATGTTTGCACTAGACTATTCCCACAACTTATTTAAACATTCTGGGAACCTTTAAAAAGGTGTTCTGGGAACGTTCTAGAAACAACAGGCAAATGTTTTATACATTCCCTGACCTTCTGTCCTGCCTCTTCCATCTGTCTCATTCTCTGTCCTCCAGGTTTCCTCTGTCTCGCTTTCTTTCTCGCCCCTATATACCTCACCATCTCTCCTGTCCTTAATACAGTGCCCGTGGTGGAGTGGGCAGGGCCTGGCATGGCGTTAGCGCTGGGCTGTTTAAGAGTGCCCATTAGCGGCAGACGGTTATGAATGCTGTTAGCAGTATCACTAATGAGCTAACCGTGAAATTCGCTGTGCTCCTGAACGAAGAGAACAAGGGAAAACAACCGGACGGATAGAGGATAGAGAATACATCAACACACACAACACTGAAGCTAATAGGACTGGAATGGCCACTCACGCCACGTTTCCTCTGCAGCACAGACACACAAGACTAAAACAGTGCTGAAGAGCAAAATTATAGGAATCATTCTTCCATCCTTGGAAATGGAAATGTATTACATGTATTGTCACGGTCATCTTGAAGAGCATATAAATAAAGTTGGGTTTAACTGTCAGGTTTAGATTTAATAAGGCCGCTTTGCATTGCATTCATCTATTATCTCTGAAAAGGAATAATGAGCTGAACCAGGAGTTTGTCCTGACCATGTAAACTGAGAAGGAACAACTCTGGGCCCTGGTGCCACCACATCAAAACACTATGGAGTTTCTGGACTGGCTCGGGTCCAAGTATAAAAAAAAAAAACACCATCGGGTGGTAGTTATGACACGTGCAAACAATGTTCTTTATCTTTCTCGCTCTTCTTGTAGAGTAGCCTACCTGTACCTCCCTTCACTGAGAAGCCATTAAGCAGAAGAAACATGGAACATATATTGTGCACAATGCCTTGGCTAATTTGATTGGTGGAGAGAAATGGGATGAGAGAAGAGGTGAGGGAGTGAAAGGAGAACATGCAAGGAATCCCCTGCAGGACAGAATGGGTTAGACACTGCCAGCCCTGCATAATCACTTCATGTCATATCATTAAAGAAACACCAGCCCTCCTCTCTCTCCATATCCCTTCAGTTTCTCTCTCTCCCTCCCCCTTTCCTTCACCCTCCTCCTTTCCTCCATCTCTCTCCCCATCACTCCCTTTCTTAGGCGTTTAGCAGACACCTTTTCCCTGCTGCGATGATATAATCACAGGACACATCAATGTGACATGCTTTGAACCCGGAATACATGATTATCCTGGCTGACTGGAGACGTTTGAGTTCTGAGTGTCCTGCAAATAAAATAGTCTCTCCTTTGCCTGTGGAACACTTCAAATGAAGACACCCAACAATATATGTATCTTACCCTAATTTAAAAAGGAAATCGCCACAGAATACCCCCCCCCCCCATGGGACTTTGCGTAAATGACATGACAATGCCATGCAGGGTACACAGTACATACAGTGCATTCGGAAAGAATTTAGACCCATTCACTTTTTCCACATTTTGTTACATTATAGCTATATTCTAAAATTGATTAATGGGTTTTTTCCTAATCAATCTACACACAACACCCCATAATGACAAAGCACAATGACAAAGGTTTTTAGACATTTGTCTCATGGTCTGACAAACACCGTTCTAGCTGGCACCTTTCACCGCAGATGCGGAAGTGCGACATTGGCGGCATCCAATGCAAAAAAAGAAGGTTTTTAAGCAGATTTTTTTATTATGCTAATTACATTTCCGCAGGGGCGTGGACATCAACTCTAGGAGGTTTTAAAGTAGTCAAAAGTGTAGTTTTTGGTCCCATATTCCTTGCACGCAAAGACTACATCAAGCGTGTGACTACAAACTCGGGATGCATTTGCTGTTTGTTTTGGGTTATGTTTTGCAGAATGGTGAATGATGGAGTAATTTTCTTTCTAAGTGAGTAGATAAGATGTTTCTGAGCACTTCTAAATTAATCCTGATAATGCCAATAATAAGAAAAATCATGAATGAATCGTGAATAATGATGATTGAGATGCCGTTGAGAGGCTACAAAAAACATGCTTACTCATTGCTCATTAATACCATAACGGGAGGTTAGCATTTTTTGGGGGGGTATGGTATTTGTGCCTCTGTAACCTTCTCACTCATCACAATTCAACACACGTTTCTTTCTAAACGGTAAAACAGATATGTATGAAAACACCCTCAAATAAAAGCTGACATTCTGTACTGTCGTCTAATATGGAACATATCTCAAATCTAAAATGCTGGGAGTATAGAGCCAAATAAAACAAATGTAGCTTCACTGTCCAAATACATATGGAGGTGTTGAAATCTGGGTGAAACTTTGAACATTGTTATACTCAGAAGTATAGGAACAGTTACAAAAGAGACATGAGGGGCACCATAATGAAGCTTTGGAGGGGCTGAGTGCAGGGAACACGATGTGGCAGTGTTGTGGCAGTACTGATAAAGGGAGAAACCGTTGAAGGCTCACGTCTCCCTGCTTAGGAATAATGCTGCAATGTTTAGCGATAAGGAGGAGACTACACCGCTAGGCTACCTACATTCGCTAGGCTACCTATATCCCTCAGTGTTCAGCTGGGTTGTGTGATGTAGTGCTAATGTTTACTTGAACACAAACAGCCTTTATCTTTGGCCAGCTTTGTGTTGTGCTGTGCATGTTATGTTGTGTTCTGATGTGATATGTTGTGTTCTAATGTGATGTGTTGTGCCCTGTTATGTTCTAATGTGATGTGTTGTGCCCTGTTATGTTTTGATGTGATGTGTTGTGATGTGTTATGTTCTGATGTGATGTGCTGCGCCCTGATGTGTTGTGCCCTGTTATGTTGTGTTCTAATGTGATGTGTTGTGCCCTGTTATGTTCTGATGTGCTGTGTTGTGTTCTGATGTGATGTGTTGTGCCCTGTTATGTTCTGATGTGATGTGTTGTGTTCTGATGTGATGTGCTATGCCCTGTTATGTTGTGTTCTAATGTGATGTGTTGTGTTCTGATGTGATGTGTTGTGCCCTGTTATGTTCTGATGTGATGTGTTGTGTTCTGATGTGATGTGCTATGCCCTGTTATGTTGTGTTCTAATGTGATGTGTTGTGTTCTGATGTGCTGTGCCCTGTTATGTTGTGTTCTAATGTGATGTGATGTGCCCTGTTATGTTGTGTTCTGACGCGATGTGCTGTGGCCTCACCTTTGGCCATCTCCTTGCGGAGCTGCATGACAGCGCCCAGGTCACAGTCGACGGTGGCGTAGGCGTGAGGGATGGTGGTCTTGGACTGCGTCAGCCTCTGGGCGATAACACGCCGCACATTAGAGGCCGGGACCTCTGTGAAAGTGCCCTGAGACAGGAGAGGAGGAAAGAGAGGACAGAACAAAGAACGGTCAGTCAGTCACTGTGCAGATTTATATTTCTGGACGACTTTATAACTCTGCTCCCATCAATAACGCCATTGCAGACGTATTCACTTTGATTGATTGGGATCGATTGGATCGATTGGGATCGATTTTGTTCAACTAAAAATAGGACCAACTCTAAGGTGGTATATTGGGTCATTTATTGCGCCCAAGCGACGTAATCGTCTTGAAAATACAATTAGCACTTAAGTTATTGACATGCTAGACACTATACTAGGTAGTACAAACCCAATAAACTCCAATATGGCAAACAAGATGAGGAAATACCTGTGCAATTTTTGCCATTACAACTAAATCCACCATGCCTAAACACATATATATATATATATATTGTCACGGCTCCTCCTCTGCATTGCAGGGGCGGTTCCTCCTGCAGGCAGAGGAGGGTCGTTAGTGATTGGAGCCACCTGGGCTCAGTGTATTTAAACTGCTTCAATAATCACTTTTCTCTCTCTGCTCCTCCAGGTATGATCCTGTTTTGTTTGTTCCTTTATAGTTTTGCATAGTTTTCACTCAGTCATATTCACACACACAGATTCACGCATCCATGCACTTTACATACACCTTACATTATGATACTTCCACACCTCATTCCTTTTTCTTAGTTTAAAGTTAATAGTTTGGTTTATAATAAAGAACATTTTTAAATTGGCCTATACCTGTTGTTCGTGTCCCCTCATTTTTGTCACAGGCTATGAGCCGGCCTGTGACAATATATATAAGAATACTAACCTCTTGTGTAGATCTTAATTGCTGTAAACACTTCTGCAGTAATGCTACAATTAGTATTCAACAGTCAAAACTAAACAGCTTCTCTTTACATCCCCATTACAGTGAAAAAGAGGCAGGGATGGAAAGCAGACTACCCCAACCAGTCTGGGTCGTCTTTACGAGGCTGCTGTTTGGAATGTTTGGACGGGCCTGGCTCTAAAGCTTGACCAGGGTGTGGGCTCTGTCTCAGGACAGGAGGAGCCTTCTATTCACCTCAGAGTATAGAGTTTTCCAATAAACACAATACTCTTTACAAGGGCATCAAGTCAAGCTTAAAAAAAACAAAGCTATCAAATAAAAAGTACAAAATACGTCAAATAACAGCAATGACTGATCATATAAAACTTGTGTGTGTGTCATCATACCACAGAATGCTATTCCCTCATATCAGAATACAGCAAACAAATTACCTCATCACCTCACTACTAAGAAATAGGATAGTGTTGTCACTGGAGGTGGCCTTTTGTTCCTCTGAGCGATGCTCGGCGCCCTGACACAATTACCGTGACTCCTCAAGAGACCCAGGAGCCTTCCTGCCTCCCCACCAGTCGTCTGTCAGGGGAAACAGAGGTGATACTGATGTCTCATTTGGAGTCCCAGTAGTCACTGATCAGCAGGGGTGCTATCAGAGAGAGAAAGTGGCTATGTCTACACTTACGTGCCACTTTGCTGTGAGAATACGAAGATCACATTGAAAAGACAAAAGTCACATTGTGGTCAGATTGTGTTCGGATCTGGCTGACCACATCAGGAGGTGGTCAGGGATGCACTGTGTGCTAATTTCTCCTCAGCCTGGACACAATCAGGCCACAACAAGTAAATACAGTGGGCAAAGTCATGAGCACTCCACCCACAAGTCTCCAAAAAACATGTGTTTCGGAAGCGAGAGCCACCTTTTCATTATAACTTTGGAGGAAATACATTCCTAGCATGTGAGGAAATGCTTGCTGGCCTCAAACGCTAGCCAGCTAGCTAATATTTAGTTATGGTAGCCCGTTTGCAAGCCCTTTAGCTTTGCTTGCTAGCTTGCTAGTTAGCTACAGAAGATAACACAACAACAACAACTTGGTGGTAGTGCCTATCACATTTTGTCTATTTTACCGTTTGTAGAATGCATACTGGCATTTGAATATAGCGCAGAAGAGGGGAATCTGAACACATTGACATGTAAGTGTACACGCATGATGTGCTCGGAATTCCATGATCAGAACTCCATGATCATAATACAAAAACTGCATTAACTGTCAAGTCTAGACACGGCCAGAGAGAGAAACCTCAGGAGACCAAAGCCTATTGTCTCTCTGCCTCTCCTCCATGTTTTTAACAGGCAAGTTGAGACAGTCGCCTGTGTTGGAGGCTGCTGGTGCCATCTTCCGCATACCACAACTCTCTGGGGTGTAACGACTCGCTAAGCCGAGAGGAAGGGAAGGAGAGCTGGATGGATGGCTACCTGTTACTTTAGCGGACTCTGCTTATGTCCAATGTTATGCACGGCTTAGAGACGCCATACAGACATCTAAAATCAATGGCCTTTGTCAATCTGTCCATTAACTTCAACATGGTGTCTTGTTAACTCTGTGTCCTTGGTGCCAGAACATAGGAAACGCTGTCATCAACAGCACTCATTCCCAAATCACAGGGAGGTTAGCGGAGTTGTTCAGGAAACGGTCAGAGACCCATGTCCTCAGCTCTCTACAGGGTTTCCACTGACCAGATGATCATGTCTGGATACCCCCTGCACAACCCCAGGCCTCTGTCTGTTTGATGGCTCAATCTGTGCGGGAGAGGGAGTAAGACGATATGTCGTCATGCTCATTTTGCATGGGAGCACAGGGGCTGTGTGCAAACTCTCCGTTGTGCAAACGATAGGGATCTGTTCCATAGCATGGGGGCCTCCAGAGCCTATTAAGATGCTGCTAAGGTCTGCTAAGACACTTTTCATACGCTTTGGAGCAGAGTGTTCTCAGAAGTTCTTCCAAACCCTGCTGGAATACAAGCTAACTGTGTCCAATCACCGATCTCACAGACTTGCACAACAGGAACAAACAGGAGGAAATTAGGAACATGAAAGTCACACCATTCAACTACCGACAGTAGTATATATTAGCATAAACTTGGCTTTCTGAATGAGGGAATTATCTACTGGAAAATGCTGTTCCTCCGCTTTATAATGTTATAAGATGTTACATAAGGCTAGAACGAGGCTACAATACTTACAGGCAAATTATTAATGTGAAGTCATGAGAAAATTAAATCCGTGAAAACGTGCCCTCAACTCCACTAATCAGATCTTGATAAATTGTGTGTTGTGCCGATCACCTTTAGTGAATAGCAGCACTGAGAGACGGCGAGGTAAAGCGAGAAAGAGTGTGTGTCCGTATAGAAAGTGGGGGAGGGTCAAGGTGGTCCCTGCCTCCCTCCATTTCGTCACACACACCAGTGAGCCTTGAAGAGTTAAATATATACTTCCCTAACCATGACTTGCTTTTACTACATCCTTATGATATAATCCACTGTGTCGAGGTGCATGAGTCATTAAGCCATACACTTTCTGAAAATGCTTCAAGCCCCTTGAGCACTTGGTGTTGATCTCGATTTGGACATTTTAATGTGTTTACTGATAGAGTGTGTGTGTGTGTGTGTGTGTGTGTACTCACCGGAGCTCCAGGCTTGCCAGGTATGGATTGAGGGGGGTACATGGGCCTGCTGCCTGGGGGAAGTGGGGCAGCTGCTGGGGTGGCAACTGGTCTGGGGGCTGCTGCCACTGGAGCTGCTGTAACTGGAGCTGCCTTGGAATCAGGGAACTTTTTCAGGAGATTAAGGGCATCTCTGTGGAGGAAAAGAATGGCACAAGGTGGTTGAGAATAGATTAAGCAAAAAAGCGGGAGGCAAAAAAGACAATCCCCACCACTATTACACAGATCAATACAAACAAGTAGCCAACCATTATAACAAGACCAAGCAAATGTACACTATGCCTACAGTATGACTCAGGGTGGGTGGATCTGAGACCAGGGCTTTAAACCGTATGAAAAGACTTAACACTGGGCCACTCCTCTGACACCCTGACCGTCCCAACATGAATGCGGACAAACAAACTAATAATGCAAATAAAAACTGCTTTCACACACACCTGTACGGAGTATTGCAGCAGATACGGAAACACCAGTGTGTAGGTAGGTAGCCAGGCACTAGGAAGCCATTTATCGGTGTCATGTTATTGAGAGCCTGAGTAAAGCATACATGATGTACTTTCTATCCAAGCGTAAACATCCAAGTTCTGGCCTTCTGTCAGTGAATGGGCCTATTGATATTGACCCTGCTTGGCTTGGAGAGGAAAAACACTCATCTCTAAATGTATCTCAACCGGAGTCGACACATACTCCAGCGTTGCCCAATATGATCAAAAATAAACATTTGAGAAAAAACGGCCCCAACACCTGGGGAATGTAAATATTTCCCAGGGATAAGCAACATGCTTTCAAAACCCAGGTTAGGTAGTGGCTGGACTAGTACTCACTACTCGCATAAACATTTATGCAAGCAAATGAATCCTCTCACCATCTTCAGAGGAGAGCGTTTGTTTAGCTGAAAACTTTTCAATGGAAATTCCCAGGCAGGCAGGAATAGAATGTCTATCTAGCTGTGTAACGGAGGTCATTGGAGAAGTTTGCCCCAACCAGGAGAGGGCTTGGTGTAGTCAGGTCAAGCACTACGACTATCACCACGGTTTCCACTGTGTGACCCAAGGCTGGAGGAGACTGACTGAAAGTGACTCCATTGTTCATTTCGTGTGTAATGTCACAGGCAGAGAGACCGAGAGTTTAAGAGAACAAAAAGTGCAGGGCCAGGTATAGAAAGAGGAGGAGAAAGAGGGAAAGAGGAGAAAGACAGTGATCAAGCGAGCAAGAGAGAGAGAGAGAGAGAGGAGAGCTAACTCTTATTAAATCCTTCCAGGGCTAGCACAGGGACGGTGATGTGAGAAGAGAAGCGCTCACCATTCACAAACAAATACCTCGCCACAATGGAAGCCAGGATCAGGTGTCAGATGCATTCACTCTCTCATCGGACAAACGGAGCATGCATATCGCATGGGCACACTGGGCAGGCTGAACAAGTCAGGAGACGCAGGGAACTAAAATGCCAACAAAACTACTATGAGCAATAAATCACATCAACTACACGTCGCTCTCCAAAACATTATCTATATCATAACCGCCTAGGAAAACAAAAAAACAAAACCTGACTGATTATCATTAGTTTCATCAAGTGTCCCTGAAGCGTAATTAATGTGGTTTGTCAGGCAGGCACCTGGATCGGAGGCTCAAAGGTGGCAGCCATCTTTGATGTGGGCTGAATTCTCTGCTTATCAAACAGAACAGAGCAGTAAAGTGCGTTCAGGTAACAGCCTCGCCCTTCCTCCAGCCCAGAGCACAGGCAGATATGATGATCAGAAATGTTCTTTCGGTATAAATATTAACACCTGCATGGCTTTGTCGTTAGTCATGACACATTGTTGTACGTTGCTTCCGCTTCAGACACCTTTCCCACGGCTTACATTATCGGCAGCTGCAATCTACAGTAAATGTTAATACATTGAGTTAAAATAATTTAAGGGGACTGGTATTACCTTTTTTGGGTATCTGCTCAGAGCTCTCTGGTTCCACACCAGTGCACTGAGGCCTTCCTACCCCAGATTTTTGTCTGAACCAGCTACACCTGCTGCCCTCGTCCATACAGCAGGGACAAGGCTGGGTCCCCTGACTCTCGTCTTCCATTTCCATGCAGTCTCTCTCGTAATCCCTCACTTCCTCCCTCTCATTGTTCTTAGATGTTGTTTGTGGGGACCTTGGCATGTTGGAATTCCCCCACCCACACTTAAAGACACACAAACCAATTTGCAGACACACACATATATAATTGAAGATAAATGTAGGTAGGCAGGCATGCAGGCAGAAGAGGCTGGTTCCTCCAGGTTAGGCTAGCGACAGGAAGCTACATGCCCTCTGAAAGACCTGAGCCACTTTGCATGGGTGGCCCAATCACTACCTGCTACTCCACTCTTCCTACCCGTTCTGCTGATACAGTTGAAGTCTGAAGTTTACATACACAGGTTGGAGTCATTAAAACTAGTTTTTCAACCACTCCACAAATGTCTTGTTACCAAACTATAGTTTTGGCAAGTCAGTTAGGACATCTACTTAGAGCATGACACAAGTAATTTTTCCAACAATTGTTTACAGACAGATAATTTCACTTATAATTCACTGTATCACAATTCCAGGGGGTCAGAAGTTCACATACACTAAGTTGACTGTGTCTTTAAAGAGCATGAGAAATTCCAGAAAATGATGTCATGGCTTTAGAAGCTTCTGATAGGCTAATTGACAACATTTGAGTCAATTGGAGGTGTACCTGTGGTAGTATTTCAAGGCCTACCTTCAAACTCAGTGCCTCTTTGCTCGACATCATGGGAAAATCTAAATAAATCAGCCAAGACCTCCACAAGTCTGGTTCATCCTTGGGAGCAATTTCCAAACACCTGAAGGTACCACGTTCATCTGTACAAACAGTAGTACGCAAGTATAAACACCATGGAACCATGCAGCTGTCATACCGCTCAGGAAGGAGATGCGTTCTGTCTCCTAGAGATTTACTTTGGTACGAAAAGTGCAAATCAATCCCAGAACAACAGCAATGGTCCTTGTGAAGATGCTGGAGGAAACATGCACAAAAGTATCTACAGTGGGGAGAACAAGTATTTGATACACTGCCGATTTTGCAGGTTTTCCTACTTACAAAGCATGTAGAGGTCTGTAATTTTTATCATAGGTACACTTCAACTATGAGAGACGGAATCTAAAACAAAAATCCAGAAAATCACATTGTATGATTTTTAAGTAATTAATTTGCATTTTATTGCATGACATAAGTATTTGATACATCAGAAAAGCAGAACTTAATATTTGGTACAGAAACCTTTGTTTGCAATTACAGAGATCATACGTTTCCTGTAGTTCTTGACTAGGTTTGCACACACTGCAGCAGGGATTTTGGCCCACTCCTCCCTACAGATCTTCTCCAGATCCTTCAGGTTTCGGGGCTGTCGCTGGGCAATACGGACTTTCAGCTCCCTCCAAAGATTTTCTATTGGGTTCAGGTCTGGAGACTGGCTAGGCCACTCCAGGACCTTGAGATGCTTCTTACGGAGCCACTCCTTAGTTGCCATGGCTGTGTGCTTCGTGTCGTTGTCATGCTGGAAGACCCAGCCACGACCCATCTTCAATGCTCTTACTGAGGGAAGGAGGTTGTTGGCCAAGATCTCGCGATACATGGCCCCATCCATCCTCCCCTCAATACGGTGCAGTCGTCCTGTCCCCTTTGCAGAAAAGCATCCCCAAAGAATGATGTTTCCACCTCCATGCTTCACGGTTGGGATGGTGTTCTTGGGGTTGTACTCATCCTTCTTCTTCCTCCAAACACGGCGAGTGGAGTTTAGACCAAAAAGCTCTATTTTTGTCTCATCAGACCACATGACCTTCTCCCATTCCTCCTCTGGATCATCCAGATGGTCATTGGCAAACTTCAGACGGGCCTGGACATGCGCTGGCTTGAGCAGGTGGACCTTGCGTGCGCTGCAGGATTTTAATCCATGACGGTGTAGTGTGTTACTAATGGTTTTCTTTGAGACTGTGGTCCCAGCTCTCTTCAGGTCATTGACCAGGTCCTGCCGTGTAGTTCTGGGCTGATAACTCACCTTCCTCATGATCATTGATGCCCCACGAGGTGAGATCTTGCATGGAGCCCCAGACCGAGGGTGATTGACCGTCATCTTGAACTTCTTCCATTTTCTAATAATTGCGCCAACAGTTGTTTCCTTCTCACCAAGCTGCTTGCCTATTGTCCTGTAGCCCATCCCAGCCTTGTGCAGGTCTACAATTTTATCCCTGATGTCCTTACACAGCTCTCTGGTGTTGGCCATTGTGGAGAGGTTGGAATCTGTTTGATTGTGTGTGGACAGGTGTCTTTTATACAGGTAACGAGTTCAAACAGGTGCAGTTAATACAGGTAATGAGTGGAGAACAGGAGGGCTTCTTAAAGAAAAACTAACAGGTCTGTGAGAGCCGGAATTCTTACTGGTTGGTAGGTGATCAAATACTTATGTCATGCAATAAAATGCAAATTAATTATTTAAAAATCATACAATGTGATTTTCTGGATTTTTGTTTTAGATTCCGTCTCTCACAGTTGAAGTGTACCTATGATAAAAATTACAGACCTCTACATGCTTTGTAAGTAGGAAAACCTGCAAAATCGGCAGTGTATCAAATACTTGTTCTCCCCACTGTATATCCACAGTAAAACGAGTCCTATATCATCATGACCTGAAAGGCCGCTCAGCAAGGAAGAAGCCACTGCTCCAAAACCGCCATAAAAAAGCCAGACTATGGTTTGCAACTGCACATGGAGACAAAGATCGTACTTTTGGAGAAATGTCCTCTGGTCTGATGAAACAAAAATAGAACTGTTTGGCCATAATGACCAACGTTATGTTAGGAGGAAAAAGGGGGAGATGTGCAAGCTGAAGAACACCATCCCAGCCGTGAAGCACGGGGGGTGGCAGCATCATGTTGTGGGGGTGCTTTGCTGCAGAAGGGACTGGTGCACTTCACAAAATAGATGGCATCATGAGGGAGGAACATTATGTGGAAATATTGAAGACACATCTCAAGACATAAATCAGGAAGTTAAAGCTTGGTTGCAAATGGGTCTTCCAAATGGAAAATGACCCCAAGCATACTTCCAAATTGGTGGCAAAATGCCTTTAGGACAACAAAGTCAAGGTATTGGAGAGGCCATCACAAAGCCCTGACCTCAATCCTATAGAAAATTTATGGGCAGAACTGAAAAAGCGTGTGCGAGCAAGGAGGCCTACAAACCTGACTCAGTTACACCAGCTCTGTCAGGAGGAATGGGCCAAAATTAATCCAACTTGTGGAAGGCTACCCAAAACGTTTAACCCAAGTTAAACATTTTAAAAGCAATGTTCCCAAATACTAATTGAGTGTATGTAAACTTCTAACCCACTGGGAATGTGATGAAAGAAATAAAAGCTGAAATAAATCTCTACACTATTATTCTGACATTTCACATTCTTAAAATAAAGTGGTGATCCTAACTGACCTAAAACAGGGAATTTTTACTAGGAATAAATGTCAGGAATTGTGAAAAACTGAGTTTAAATGTATTTGTCTAAGGTGTATGCAAACTTCCGACTTCAACTGTACATCTGAATTTGCATGACTGCTCCTACTCCAGCTAAGAGAACAAAGAGAGTCCAGCCAGTGAACAAGAGGAGGATGTGAGATTTAGATTAAACATTGACTATGTCATTACCTCCCTGTCAGTTTCTTTCAAAAGGAATGGGGGCTGCATGTAGAGAGCTTCACATTACAACTTGAAAAATAACCCCTCAATATATGTACCATGTACAAAATTCATCCAATTTCTTTGTATGATGGAGTGTGTTCCACATTATCCATGAATCCCAATGCAACATGAAGAGTGTTCTTTCTATACGATGAAGAGCACATTAATTTAGCTCATACATCGTCAGCCCAGAGCCCCCAGTGTGTGTCGATGACATCACTCACTAATAGGCTACTGCGTGTGCTGCTAGCTGGCTCACTGGCTGCCTGGCTGGCTGATCCTTCCTCACACAAGACATCTGCTTTTCACACAGACCATTTACAGCCACTGACAGACAGACAAGGCCAAAGAGCCTCAAAGCCTGTGAAGAGGTGACTGGAATATGAAAGATGCATGCACACACACGCGCACACCACAGACACAGACACACACACACCTCCCCCTGACTGTCTGAGTGAAACCCAGACTCTACACTGCCATCTGGGACACGACAGAGGGAATGATGGTCATGAAAACCCCTTTACTCCAGTGGAGAAAAGCCTTATATTGCCACAGAGGGAAAGATCTGAGTCTCTCAACACAATATCTACAACAGTCCAGAAACCTGGTGCAGCTGGGTTAGATTTTTGGTCTGAACTCTTGCAGATTCTAGCTATTAAAGAATACTGTGAAGGTATACCGTAAACCAGTGTTACCCAACCAGAGGTAGTAGGACCCCTGGAGGTACTTGAGAAAACTCATGAGCCCATAAACCTACTGTAAAATGCAGATGATGGGTTACTTCCAATGATAATCTGGGCAGAGAAAAATATACTTGGTGGTACAGTAACCAATAAAGGTTGGGAACCACTGCTGTATAAAGTAATGATACGATATAATGATACTGTAATTCTACTATTATCAGTAATGATGATAAGGATAATATCTAAAATCACTGGGTCAAACTGAGGAAGGCTTTTCAGATCGCTTATCAGAGGGCGATAAGAAATCTAGAAAATTAATGCTGCAGACAGGTTTTGCATTACCCTAACGTCCACCGAAAATAAACGTAGTGTACCTTGAAATAAGTCACGACCACACACTTCCTTGGACAACAGACAAATGGACACATTTCTGAGCCAACCCTTCCCATAAAAACACCATCAGCCCGAAGTACAAAAAAAACTCTACTCCATTCCTCTCTCCTCCGGCAGACAAACATGCAGCACACTGAAATGGTGTAAGTGCCTTTAAACTGGTATTGATGTTAACAACAGGGGACGTACTTGACGATAATAGCCCTTCGCATGGAGACAATATGGCCGGCTTAGACACACGTCTCTCCGAGGCAGACAATGTAAATGTTAGTTAATTTTAAGCCAAAGCCCATTTCATGCTTATTAGGGTTGCAAAAGGAATGTTTATCACTGGAAACTTAAGGATTTTATGAACTTTATCACAAGACTTCTAGTGGCTCTTTTGGGTACTTCAGATTATCACAGGAGACTAATAATCTCTGACCCTCTGCGTGGCCTTACCACATGTACAACACATGAAATAATTTAATACGATCATTTAAAAATACATTTAATGACAAAGCTGTAAAACATCCTAAATATAAACCAACTTAGTGAATACATACCATTGGTGTTTAATATGAGGGTTTCAACATTAAAAACAAACATTTTTTACAAACACATTTATTTTACTATGTCAATATGCATTTGTTGAAAATGTTTTGGCGTCAAACTGGTGGTAGTTGTGAAAAAAGTCAATAGTTGGAAGAGATGGAGTTAATTGAAAATAATGCCATTGTTGATTAGATGCTTTTTTTCATGAATGATACTATTTTCCTCTTGAACCATATGGTCTGAGCAAGGCAGTTAACTCCCAACAACAACGGCTCCCCAGGCGATGTTGATTAAGGCAGCCCTGCTCTGATTCAGAGGGTTTGGGTTAATTGCAGAAGACACATTTTGGTTGATTGCATTCAATTGTGCAACTGAGTAGGTATCCCTTTTCCCTCTACTAGAAACTCGTGGACACAGATATAATAAATTAAGACTATACATGAATATACTATAAGTTATTCAAGTATAAATTACCAGAGTTACGATAGATTGCCATTGATTAAGTTCATTACCAAAATTACTGAAGATTCCTGTAACTTTGTTAAATTACCAGAAGCTTATACAAGACATGCCCTGACATAAGAGAGGGTAAATGCCCAATAGTCTAATTCACAGACTTTGGGAAATAGGCATTACCACAGATATTATAAAAATTATGTATGATCTTAATTAGCCAGATTTTTTCATTCCCCTTCCTCCTGTGTGTGTTTCTTTGTAAACTTAATGATGGTGTTGGAGTCGTGCCTGGCCATGCAGTCATGGGTGAACAGGGAGTACAGGAGGGGACTGAGCAGGCACCCCTGAGGGGCCCCCGTGTTGAGGATCAGCGTGGCAGATGTGTTGTTACCTAC
Source organism: Salvelinus alpinus (assembly GCF_045679555.1). Lineage (NCBI taxonomy): Eukaryota > Metazoa > Chordata > Actinopteri > Salmoniformes > Salmonidae > Salvelinus > Salvelinus alpinus. The sequence continues at coordinate 42,154,404 of NC_092100.1, forward strand.
CCTTACCACCTGGGGGCGGCCCGTCAGGAAGTCCAGGATCCAGTTGCAGAGGGAGGTGTTTAGTCCCAGGGTCCTTAGTGATGAGATTTGAGGGCACTATGGAGTTAAACGCTGAGCTGTAGTCAATGAACAGCACTCTCACGTAAGTGTTCCCTTTGTCCAAGTGGGAAAGGGCAGTGTGGAGCGCAATAGAGATTGCATCATCTGGGGATCTGTTGGGGGCGCTATGCAAATTGGAGTGGGCCTAGGGTTTCCGGGATAATGGCGTTGATGTGAGCCATTACCAGCCTTTCAAAGCAGTTCATGGCTACAGACGTGAGTGCTACAGGTCAGTAGTCATTTAGGTAGGTTACTTTAGTGTTCTTGGGCACAGGGACTATGGTGGTCTGGTCAGAGCATGCTCAGAGTACATGTGCTGATAATCCGTCTGGCACTGCGGCCTTGTGAATGTTGACCTGTTTAAAAGGTCTTACTCACGTCGGCTACGGCGAGCGTGATCACACAGTCGTCCAGAAAAGCTGATGCTTGGGTGGGTTACAGTCACTGTTGGGACGACGTCATCGATGCACTTATTGTCGAAGCCAGTGACTGATGTGTACTCCTCAATGCCATCAGAAGAATCCCGGAACATATTCCAATCTGTGCTAGCAAAACAGTCCTGTAGCTTAGCATCTGCGTCATCTGACCACTTCTTTATTGACCCAGTCACTGGTGCTTCCTGCTTTAGTTTTTGCTTGTAAGTGGGAATCAGGAGGATAGAATTATGGTCAGATTTGCCAAATGAAGGGCGAGGGAGAGCTTTGTACACGTCTGTGTGTGGGTTAAAGGTGGTCATTTAACATGCTGGTAGAAATTAGGTAAAATGGATTTAAGTTGCCCTGCATTAAAGTACCCGGCCACTAGGAGCGCTGCCTCTGGATGAGCTTTTTCCTGTTTGCTTATGAATTACAGCTCATTGAGTGCGGTCTTGGTAAATAGACCGCTACGAACAATCTAGATAAACTCTTGGTAAATAGCGTACTCTACCTCAGGCGAGCAAAACCTTGAGACTTCCTTAATATTAGATTTCGTGCACCAGCAATTGTTTACAAATGTACACAGACCGCCAGCCCTTGTCTTACCGGAGGCAGCTGGTCTATCTTGTCGATGCAGCGTGAACCCCGCCAGCTGTATGTTATCTGTGTCGTCGTTCAGCCACGACTCGGTGAAACATAAGATATTACAGTTTTTAATGTCCCGTTGGTAGGATATTCGTGATCGTAGCTCATCTATTTTGTTTTCCAATGATTATACGTTGACTGATGGTAGAGACAGATTACCCACTCGCCGTCATATCCTTACAAGGCATGCATGATAATTGTATAAATCAATTCCATTAACCATATATTTTGTTGGAACACATCCAGCAAATGAGAAAGTGTTTTCTAAGCCATTGAGGTGAAGTGAAGCATGGTAGAGATAGGTAGTGGTGCTTTATCTATCTGTAGCTAGCCATTCATGTGTGTTCTCTGTACATGCTGTAGCTGTAGGCCTTAGAAACAGAAAAGGAAAGAGGACAGCCACATACCTGCCATTGTTATTTGACACTGTGTTGAATCCCCCATCTCCCCCCTCCTCTGTGGAGTTAACAGTACACAATGTTCTCCAGAAACACAGGCCCTCCTTTTCACCATCAACAGACAATGAATAGAGGAAAAGAGAGAGTGAGAAAAACAGATGGGGAGAGAGAGATAAAGACTAATGATTTGAGAGACAGTTGAGTTTGTTTTGATGTCAGAGCTGTCATATCACCGCACCACATAACATCTGTTTACTTTAGTTAGGAAACTCACTGATGCACCAGAAAGTAGATGAGCAGTTGGCTACACTAAAGAGTGGGAGTGGCCTCAATTTCTTTTTCTACTTCCCTACTCCATTGTGTATGAGGGATATTGGTATGATAAATCAAGCACTGAATAACCAGTGATACAAATACCCAACATCCTCATCCCCTTCCACTCCTAAATGAACCCTTCCTGTGGATTTGAGTTACCACTATGATCTCATTAATGGGCTATATGTTTTGTTCTGTGTTGTTGTTCTATAGTGGACCCACACAAGAGGCCACTCCTCTTGGCCACAGAGACAAAATGTTGCTGTTTTAAAATACATTTTCTGCAATTCTACTCATTTTGCCCCAGGGCAGAGAGAAAATGTTAGTTTTAAAGCTAGTTTCCTGCAATTCTACACATTTTTACATAGCTTAAGCCTTGTTCTTATGCTATCTGAGTGCGCTGCAGTTAAACGCATATAGGGGAAACATTGCTGGCTATCTACCCTCACCAAAGAAGTGTACATACTTTTCTGCAATGTCTGCCGTAAGGCCCTCACAGACTGTACAATTTTAGCCGTCTTATGCCACAATTTTGTCATCCCAGACAAAATGTACACCTCATGGCCATGGGCAAATCTTCAGGTCGTAAACAATTGCCGGACGCCTTGCCTCGTTCAGGTCTAAGTCTGCCGATTATGTACCACTTTGTGCGATCGTAGGCTCCAACAAAGTTCTGGCGGTGATCTGGAGCCTTTATTGTGTAGTGTGGCTGGTGTTACGAGCGGATCCCGATGACTATAGGGTAGGGTAAAAGTATTATTGTGAATAGTCAGATTAATATAATAGTTCAATTTAAACATGTTCATGCTTTGGAAGAAGAACGACTTACCTAATAATCGTGTTTACATGACATCTGAAATCAGGCTACCTGATGGGATTTTGAAAAATGCTTAAAATCGTCTACCACTTTCTGTGCATTGTTTTACCACACAGCCATGCAATCTCAATATACCAAAAACAACGCCGCGGCAGGAGAGGTAGACAGAGCGGCCTCCTGGACAGACGTTGAAGGCGTCCACACCACCCACCACTTCCGAGCATATTACTCGCAAATGTCCAGTCTCTAGACAACAAAGTGGACGAAATTAGGGCAAGGGTTGCCTTCCAGAAAGACATAAGGGTTTCTTCATGCATCACGCCGACAGAAACAAACATCTCTCTGGTAAGAAGGGCGGGGGTGTATGCTTCATGATTAACAACTCATGGTGTAATCATAACAACATACAGGAACTCAAGTCCTTTTGTTCACCTGACCTAGAATTCCTTACAATCAAATGCCGACCACATTATCTCCCAAGAGAATTCTCTTCTATTATAGTCACAGCCCCCCCAAGCAGATATCTCGACGGCCCTCAAGGAACTTCACTGGACTCTATGTAAACTGGAAACAATATATCCTGAGGCTGCATTTACTGTAGCTGGGGATTTTAACAAAGCTAATTTGAGAACAAGGCTACCAAAATTCTACTAGCACATTGACTGTAGCACATGCACGAGCAATACACTGGATCATTGCTACTCCAAATTCCACGATGCATACAAGGTCCTCCCCCGCCCTCCCTTCGGCAAATTCGACCATGACTCCATCTTGCTCCTACCATTCTATAGGCAGACACTTAAACAGGATGTACCCGTGACTAGAACCATATAATGCTGGTGTGACCAATCGTAATCCACGCTTCAAGATTGTTTTGATCACGAGGACCGGGAAACGTTCCGGGAAGCCTCAGAAAATAACATTTATTTATACTCTAACTCTGTGAGTGAGTTTATAAGGAAGTGCATTGGAGATGTCGTACCAAATGTGAGTATTAAAACCTACCCTAACCAGAAACCGTGGACAGATGGCGGCATTCGCGCAAAACTGAAGGCGCGAACCACCACATTCAACCATGGAAAGATGTTGGGGAATATGGCTAAATACAGCAACTGCACCGCCATCAACCAAAAGGCTTGCCAGAGGGTGGTGCAGGCTGCACAACGCATCACCAGGGGAAACCTACCTGCCCTCCAGGACCCGATGTCACAGGAAGGCCAAAAAGATAATCAAGGACAATAACCACCCGAGCCACTGCCTGTTCACCCCGCTATCATCCAGAAGGCGAGGTCAGTACAGGTGCATCAAAGCTGGGACCGAGAGACTGAAAAACAGCTTCTATCTCAAGGCCATCAGACTGTTATACAGCCATCACAAAGAGGCTGCTGCCTACATACAGTCTCAATCATTGGCCACTTTAATAAATGGATCACTAGTCACTTTAAATAATTTAACTTTTAATAATGTTTACATTAATCATATACTGTTTTATACCATCTATTGCATCTTACCATTGCCACTCGGCCATCGCTCATCCATATATTTATGTACATATTCGTATTCCATTCCTTTACATTGTGTGTATAAGGTAGTAGTTGTGGAATTGTTAGATTACTTGTTAGATATTACTGCACTGTCGAAACTAGAAGCATTTCGCTACACTCGCATGAACATCTGCTAACCATGTGTATGTAACCAATAAAATTTGATTTGATTCAATAGACAAACATTGTCAGTAGAATGGCCTTACTGAAGAGCTCAGTGAATTTCAACATGGCACAGTCAGATACCACCTTTCCAACAAGTCAGTTCATCAAATTTCTGCCCTGCTAGAGCTTCCTCTGTCAACTGTAAGTGCTGTTATTGTGAAATGGAAACGTTTAGGAGCAACAATGGATCAGCCGTGACGTGGTAGGCCACACTAGGTCACAGAACGGGACCGCAGTGTGACAAAGCGCGGAGTGCGTAAGAATCATCTGTCCTCGGTCGCAACACTCACTACTGAGTTCCAAACTGCCCCTGTGATGAATCACGCTTCCACATGTGACAGTCCGACAGATAAATCTGGGTTTGGCGGATGCCAGGAGAATGATACCTGCCCCAAAGCATAGTGCCAACTGTAGAGCTTGGTGGAGGAGGAATAATGGTCTGGGGCTGTTTTTCATGGTTCGGGCTAGGCCCCTTAGCGTTAAGATTTCCATTCACTGGAACTACAGCATACAATGACATTCTAGACGATACTGTGCTTTCAACTGTGGCAACAGTTTGGGGAAGGCCCTTTCCAGTTTCAGAATAACAATGCCCCCGTGCACAAAGCGAGGTCCATACAGAAATGGTTTGTCAAGATCAGTGTGGAAGAAATTGCTTGGCCTGCACAGAGCCCTGACCTCAATTCCATCTAACAGCTTTGGGATGAATTGGAACACCGACTGCGATCAAGGTCTAAATCGCCCAACCTCACGAATGCTCGTTGCTGAGGGGACTTCCATTCAGCCATGTTCCAACATCAAGTGGAAAGCCTTCCCAGAAGAGTAAAGGCTGTGATAGCAGCAAAGGGGGGGGGTCAAACTCCATATTAATGCCCATAATTTTCGATGAGCAGGTGTCCACATACAACTTTGTACACTACATGACTAAAAGCATGTGAAAACAATTTCGAAGATGCATACTTTCAGTTCTTTCAAACTCTCTTTACTCGCGCATAAGCATAGAGGAAGGCTTGCGCTGCTGGCACATTCACAGACCAAATACACCGCTGCAGTTGACATACCCTACATCGGCTGACGTAGCCTCACAAGACAATTCCAGAATGTGACGACAAAACAAGTAAATTGTACAATCTGGCCAGGTTGATATAAAGATTTTAATGATAAAATAGCAGAGTTTGACATGTAATAACCGTAAAAGACTGAATCCAACGTACAGTGTGGGAAGGCCTTAAGGTGATCTTCCTGTGTCGAGTGTGGTTCCTTACGTCCTCTTACACTCGCTCTTTAACAGACACACACGTGCACAAACTTGTGTGAAAAACAAACAGACACACGGGAACATAGACAGATATGTCTCCCAAAACATACGGCCTGTGTTTCTATGGCCACCAGTCGGCCCTGGAGACTGGGTTGCCATGGAGACAGCTGTGTCTTAATGAGATTCCCCAGTAGGGTGCGAGTTGGGTAACTAGAACGTTCCATCAGACCCTGCGTGACAGCAGGTGGCCATTAAAGTTGTGTGTGTGTGTGTGTTGTTTGCGCTTACAGTTTCCTCTGGTGTGAGCACACCCACATAACAGGGTTAAAGCACCTGGCAACTTGATAACTTTTTCACTCAGTGAATTTCTGTCACTTCACACCGTACTCTCCTCTCTCCCCTTTCATTCACAACATCTCTCGCACTTGTTTTTGTCAGTTAGATTGTTATTTCTTCCTCAGAGAGATCTGCACTATTTTAACTTGCTCAGTAGTGTATAACACACATAAACCACCCAGTACCCACACTAAAGTCTAAAGTCACAAAACATTTGACAGTCTGTAGCTAGATTAGAAGAGGGGAACCATGTCCGCCCTATTCATTACACTTCCCCACGCTGAACACATCTCGTATGTGAACTCACTCCTTGGTGATGATGCCCCTGTGTCCAGTGGGGGTGGCCAGCTGGGGGTCCAGACCGTGTGTGTCCAGGATGTGTCTGGCTGCCGGGCTCAACCGCAACCTGGGGGGAGAGGAAAAGACAGGACACAGAGAAACAGGGACAGGAGAACACACAGACACACAATTAATCTGACCCTAAGCATGTCCTGATTGGTCAGAGAACATGAATAGTCAACAAATATTTTTTCAGAATGTGTTATTTTTCAGCTTATGCAGACCATATAGGCTTCAGCCCATTAAGCTGTCAATGCACTCAGTTTGTGTACATTCTAGACAGTTCGAAACATGCACCTGCATTACCATTCACTACCGTAAGTTTACACTAGTTGTTTTACGAAGTATGTGACAAATACAATATCATTTGATTAGATTCAATTTCACCTAAAAAGGCTAAAAGAAAAGCAGCTATGAGCATAAATGCTTCGCCCTGTGACATTTTAATAGAGGAGCAATTAAACTGTTCTAAAGGACAGATTTAATGTCTCTGCCTTTGGGCCTTAACACCCACTTCAATCCTAAAAACCTTGACATGACACTGCTCTCACGCCTTCTCAATTTAGACTGAGGATAACGACAGTGGTACTGCTCAAATTAGCAAACACTTATTGAAGTCAAGTGCCTTTTAGAGTCCATTTCCAGTCTCATTCCGAACTAACACCAATTTAACAGGACGCCTGTTCTTTCACAAATGCAGATCACTTAACCCTGCTTCATTTGAGAAAGCTTTGGGTGAAAATGGGAACACACACCAATTCAGCAAAAAAAAATCTAATAGGCCCTGATTTGATGTTTAGTAGCAGCTCCTGTCCTATGTGTGTCAATAAGGCAGGAGAGTATCTCTTGCGTTTTAACATGGATGTGGAAAGGGACAGTAGTCTTACACAGCACGTTGTGTGATGGTGGAGACCCTAAGAATGGGAAAAGGAGTTGCATGTATTCTGAAAGTTTATCTGGTCAGGCAAAAGAATATGGGCTTCAGCTGTAGTCTAGTTCCTCTCAAGGTTTCTTCCTACCTTGGGGGTTTCTTCCTTACCACTGAAGCATCTATTTGCTCTTTACAGGGTCATGCCAAGGTTGCTATCAAGCACTTTTGACAAATGTTTGTATATTTGTGAAAAGCACTACACAAATACCAATTGATTTACTGATTAATTTAATGATTCGTTGATTAGAATGGCAGAGTAGAGTGATGTAATAGTGGGAGAGAGGAAGAAGAGGAGAGAGGTGAGACTCACGGTCCTGTGGAGGCTGCTCTGGGGGGATGTGGTGGGGGTGCAGCGGGGGCTGCCGGAGGGGGAGGAGCAGGGGTGGCTGCCACGGGGGGCGGGATCTCCACCGTCTTCCAGTCCTCCCCTTCCTCCACCATGAGGGCAATGAGAGTCCCCAGACGCACGGCACGACTGCCCTCCTCCATCTGAGGACACGCAGAGACACATGACCTTTTAGAATAATAATCACTAGCACGCTGCATTTGTATTTGACTCAGAATGCGCAAGAAGACTGAGGAGAGGTGGAGAAACAGAGAGGGGAAGAAAGCACATAAGAACGAGAAAGAAAGAGCATTAGGGGGAAGAAGAAGTGAGGAACTAGAAAGGGAGAGAACAAATTATAGGAAGAATGGAAAGAACCACCAGGAGGAGGGTTTTCAAAAGATCATTACCTCTTGACATAATATGTTACTGCTACCAGAGGGACCATAGGCAGACCTTTCCATCCACTGTGTGTCTGTCCACACTGCCTCCTCAATTCACTTCATTTCCCCTCACCTCTGTTCTGACAAAACACACAAGGCCAAGTACTCTAATGGAGGGGGGAATGAATGCTTACTGTTCCTTCACCCCCCCCCCCCATCGATTTGATCTCAATATCCATCTTTCTCTTCATCTTGGTCTCTAAAAGTGTCATTAAGGCACAGCATGGATGTGTCCACCCCCTCATAGTCAGCAAGGTGTTTTCCCCGGTCAATATTGATTAGTTCTAAATGAGAGGCCAGGCACAATGGATGAGGCAGGGCTGTAACACTCCATCTATTTCCAAATGGGATCCACTTACGGAGCTGTCATTCCTGCTAAAGGGCGTAGCTCCGCTCGCCAGAAAATAAGAGAAAAACAACACAAATAACAACCGCTGTTGCCGACAGGGAAAGCGGTCCCTTTCAATCATGGCGACACTGAAATTGATCAGGCCATTGGTTTCTGCATTAGATCAGAACACAAGCCCTTGTAACTGGCTGAATGTCAGATAGCTTTGGATCACAGCAGTTCACCCAGTCACCACCTCCCCAGTGGCATCTAAACAATAGATGTGCTCCAATAAGACCACGGACTCCAGCTAACCAGAAACAACAGCAGGATAAGACCACCTGCACTCCCAGCCAGCCAGCCAGCCAGCCAGCCAGGCACACCAGGATACTCCCCTCAGTACAACAGTCAAAAACGCTTTCATACCATGTCTCACTGAGTCAAGGCAAGGGATTCCTAAAAGCAAAAAGGTAGGCTAAGTCTATTGTCCATTGGATAGTAGGTAACTAGGGAAGATGTGAGACTGCTTTGGCAGTGAGGGAAAAAAACTGTTTTGTTTACTACAAAATAGCTGGTGGCACAACATCCCTGACGCATGAAACTACCAAGACTACCCGGTCTGGCATGTTTGTTGTGTGACTATATATGTGGCTTCCTGTCCATATGCAAGGTGCTACAGGTAGTGTGTGTGTGTGTGTGTGTGTGTGTGTGTGTGTGTGTGTGTGTGTGTGTGTGTGTGTGTGTGTGTGTGTGTGTGTGTGTGTGTGTGTGTGTGTGTGTGTGTGTGTGTGTGTGTGTGTGTGTGTCCATGGCACCTCTGGCCCAGTGTAAGGTGATCAATAAATGGCAGGGCCTCATGGCTTTAGAAATGCCATTACCACATACAATAGGACTATGTGGCTATGTTGGTTACATTCACCACAATGAGAAATGACAGGATTACCAGGACAGTTGGATGTGACATGACACTGAACTTTAGCCCTGGCTGTGACCCCTGACCCTAGCCTGGCTGGGTCATACAGCTGTCTGAAGGGCATGACAGATTAGTATATCCCCATCATAATCCACATATCTTCATTTGACTGAATGGTGGCAAACACCGCAGTATTTCAAACTGCCTCTGACAACCACCATCCCAATAGGCACACAACTCTATTGTGCTACAAAACAAACCCATTCAATTCCAATGTGACTGTGGGGCTGCAAATACAAGAACACATACTGAGCAATGAACAAGAAAACATACAACCACAGTCTTGCACAATACTGTGCCACACAATGCATGTAACTGGTGTGTGTGAGAGACCAGCGATGCTCTCTCCCTACCATTAGGCTCTCTATAAACACCAGTTAGACAAGCAGGTATTTATAGACGTTTAACACAGCTCTCGAAGAAGCTGCAGCTGGGGGCTGTGTCATTCACAGCCTTTACACACGCACACACACACACCTTGTCATCGTCCCTTTCTTTCCACTTATTCACAGATGGGGTGCCGTCTTATGTGGATGTCTCCATCAAAGACGCAAGAGCACATAGGCACACAGAGAGAGAAACGGGAGAAGAGTGTAACACACTGCTAGTGTGGGGCTCAACACTGCCATCTGGTTGTAAAAGGACAGTGCCGGTCCTGAACCATTCCGTCACATCATAGCAAACACAGGCACTTAGCCAAATACCTGAGCAGCACCTCCGACCTCAGCAGACAGTGAAATGGCACAGGTTCAACCTGACTGACACACATTAGAAGACCCGCCTGGTTTCAGTGAAGAACAATAAGTCAAGAGGTGGATGAGGAGGACACCATTTTTAGCGGGCTATGCACGGATTTCAGAAAATTACCATTGATTAGATACACTATGCTCTTGTGATCTCTGATACAATTCAAGACTCTCACACCCAGACTTCCACCCTCAACAAGGATAGGCTTGAGACCCGTGACTTGTAAACAGTAGACAATTAGTCCCTCGCCTCCAGATCAAAGAGAAAGGAAAAGGTGGGGAAGAGGTTGGCTTATTTGGAGACTCTTGGAATAAAAATATACTGTATTGATTTGTTGTGTGTGTGTGTGTGTGTGTGTGTGTGTGTGTGTGTGTGTGTGTGTGTGTGTGTGTGTGTGTGTGTGTGTGTGTGTGTGTGTGTGCCTCTGTGTGAGTGTATTGATCTGCCAGGAGAGCGAGACAGAGGGATTTGAGGCGATATGATTGAATCTTATATCCTGCAACTTGTTACTGGGCAGACTAGTCTAATTAGAGTCCAGAGGAGGGCTTTTCCCCAGCAGCCCTCTCTCTCCCAGGGCTTTTGATTCGTCTGCATTCTCAATCTGATAAATTAAAGCATACGAGGGAGATCAGTGAGTATAGTGTTCCTACGGGGTCTATCCTGAATATATCAACTAGTTCATAAATTATATAACGAAACACCATTTATGAGGTTAACCTATGCATTTTGTATAATTTCAAAGACCAGACGAAGATCTGTGTTGGATTGAAACGTTGCCTATAAAAGGTGGTAAATTGGGAGAATGTTCAACATCATAAGGCTTCGGCCCAGGGGAACAACTGGCCCTTCTCATTAATGCCACAGAAGTTCAAGGCCCACCGCTACTGCAGGTATTATTGGCAGAAAGCATGATCCTCCATTATAGTGAAAAGGGAAATGGCAATCTTTGTGGTCAATCTTCGTGTAAATAAACACTTTCGAAGACAAAACATGGTACCAATAATTGCTTCTAATACAACAGATGTATGTCCTTGAACCATTTATTTTAAAATCGTACAGAGAAGTTGAGTTGCTAATTGAGTTGCTAATGGCAGCATGCAGTATCCCGGTCGGCCATCAACTTGAGTTATGCTGCGTTTAGACGAGGGATGCAAAAACCGGCATACCAGTCGACATTGCGGGACAAGAAAGCAAGAATGACGGTGATGGCAAAAGCAAGCCAGCACGACGGGATGCGTTGCTATGGTGATTTCAGAGCAAATCAACATCCGGTAGAAAACAATGCTACGGCAGACGGCAAAAGTTCAAATATTTGAATTCTGGCGGCAAGTCCCATCTACCGTGGCGGCTGATGGCATTCACTGCCAGCTTCAACAGCATTTACCGTTGTGCTCTCATTGAAAACAATGACATCCGGATTGAAGTCTACCTCATACCAGGTAAACGCAGCATTACTCAATTTGAGGGGGCAGCACAGAGCTAGCCTGCAACATCTCTTCCTCGAGTAGCTCTAACTCCACGTTATGTCTCCATGAGACGCCATCTTAACTCACTTCATTTGACTTCAATGATCTATTGAGTCTTCACATCGAAATGAATGATGTCACGTGATGGATGGCTTTGTCCATTCTTTTTACAGTCATGGTTTGGCCAGTTGTAGTGCAGGGAAGATGTCAGTTAAGCTGAGACACAGCCAACAAACTCCCCACTGGAAGATTCATCTATCCTAAAATGACAGCATCCTGATGAGAAAGTATGTAGGAATGGAGGGAAGCAGAGTGATAAATTACATGATAAATGCTGTCAGGTTAGCACTGTGGACCATGTCAGACCATCTTCATCTAGCCTTTCCTTCTTCCATCCATCTAAACATCCATCCATCTTGCCACTAGTTATCTCGACCGTTAAATGTTGACATACAGTGAGGGAAAAAAGAATTTGATCCCCTGCTGATTTTGTACGTTTACCCACTGACAAAGAAATGATCAGTCTATAATTTTAATGGTAGGTTTATTTGAACAGTGAGAGAGAGAATAACAAAAAAATCCAGAAAAACGCATGTCAAAAATTTTATAAATTGATTTGCATTTTAATGAGGGAAATAAGTATTTGACCCCTCTGCAAAACATGACTTAGTACTTGGTGGCAAAACCCTTGTTGGCAATCACAGGAGGTCAGACGTTTCTTGTAGTTGGCCACCAGGTTTGCACACATCTCAGGAGGGATTTTGTCCCACTCCTCTTTGCAGATCTTCTCCAAGGCATTAGGTTGAGGTGGTTGGCAACTCGGACCTTCAGCTCCCTCCACAGATTTTCTATGGGATTAAGGTCTGGAGACTGGCGAGGCCACTCCAGGACCTTAATGTGCTTCTTCTTGAGCCACTCCTTTGTTGCCTTGGCCGTGTGTTTTGGGTCATTGTCATGCTGGAATACCCATCCACGACCCATTTTCAATGCCCTGGCTGAGGGAAGGAGGTTCTCACCCAAGATTTAACGGTACATGGCCCCGTCCATCGTCCCTTTGATGCGGTGAAGTTGTCCTGTCCCCTTAGCAGAAAAACACCCCCAAAGCATAATGTTTCCACCTCCATGTTTGAAGGTGAGGATGGTGTTCTTGGGGTCATAGGCAGCATTCCTCCTCCTCCAAACACAGTGAGTTGAGTTGATGCCAAAGAGCTCAATTTTGGTCTCATCTAACCACAACACTTTCACCCAGTTGTCCTCTGAATCATTCAGATGTTCATTGGCAAACTGCTGCCTTGAGATCATTGACAATATTCTCCCGTGTAGTTCTGGACTGATTCCTCACCGTTCTCATGATCATTGCAACTCCACGAGGTGAGATCTTGCATGGAGCCCCAGGCCGAGGGAGATTGACAGTTCTTTTGTGTTTCTTCCATTTGCGAATAATCGCACCAACTGTTGTCACCTTCTCACCAAGCTGCTTGGCGATGGTCTTGTAGCCCATTCCAGCCTTGTGTAGGTCTACAATCTTGTCCCTGACATCCTTGGAGAGCTCTTTGGTCTTGGCCATGGTGGAGAGTTTGGAATCTGATTGATTGATTGCTTCTGTGGACAGGTATCTTTTATACAGGTAACAAGCTGAGATTAGTAGCACTCCCTTTAAGAGTGTGCTCCTAATCTCAGCTCGTTACCTGTATAAAATACACCTGGGAGCCAGAAATCTCTGAGAGGGGGTCATACTTATTTCCCTTATTAAAATGAAAATCAATATAACATTTTTGACATGCGTTTTCTGGATTTTTTTGTTGTTATTCTGTCTCTCACTGTTCAAATAAACCTACCATTAAAATTATAGACGGATCATTTCTTTGTCAGTGGGCAAACGTACGAAATCAGCAGCGGATCAAATACTTTTCCCCCCTCAATGTACATTCTGTCCACATTCTGAAAATCCCTGCACACCCACCAATCCATCAATGTGTGGGGGATCTCTACATGTGCCATATCAGCCTTTTGTGTGTTCACGGATGTTACACTGGCTGCTAATCTAGAATCCTAGTGGGTACATGCTTAGACAGCACCACTACTACACCACTGTGGGCTAATCTGTGCTGTGATCTACAAAGAGCAGAGGCCATCATGCCCCTTCCACACACAGCCAGGAAACACGTCGCTCATACTAGTAACACCACACACACACACGATACACACCAGGACGCAGACACACATCCACAGAGAGACTGGCACGCTTCCTCTCTAATACCCCCAGTAGAGACTGGGTCTGGGGTATTCAGGGGTGGGGGTGTTGCTCTGGATGCTGGCTGAACCTGGGGGGGATTATCGCTCTCCCTCTTTCTGCCAGCTCCTAGCCTTCCTAAGCCCCTTCCTCCAACTCCTGGGCAGTTGCCATGGAAACTACCTTATCCCCATGGCAGCCGAGACATGGATCGGAAGGAGGGAGAGGGAAGAGAAAGAGGAAGAGAAAGAAAACATGAAGAGAATGAGAATAGAGCAAGGGCTAAAAAAGGCAGAGAAATTATAATAATTGAAAATATATAACAATGAGAGAGACACTTCGCCTGCTGATAGTGATCTCAGAGAAACGTTACATTTCCAGATCAACACTCTTGTTTATGCACACGTGTTGCTATCTGTCTAAGTAATTACGCCATATCAGCTCTTTATTCAGGGTACACTCAGACATCACCTGAACCACAGCACTAGAACAACATGGGTATGCTTCGCTGAACTATGCTATGTGGCCTGGTTTACACGGCTAATTGCCACTAGGACACTATTCTGAACGATGTGACACTCACTGATCGGATGACTGACTGGAGGGGACCATGACATCAGCTGTGGGACTGGCAAGGGTCTGTGTGTGTGTGTGTGTGTCACCTAGCTAGTTGATGAATGTTGGGTTGAAAATAAATACAAAAAACACATTACATGACCAAAAGTACGTGGACACAATCCAGACTCATGGGCATTAATATAGAGTTGGTCCCACCTTTGTTGCTATAACAGCCTCTACTCTTCTGGGAAGGCTTTCCACTAGATGTTGGACCATTGCTGCGGGGACTTGCTTCCATTCAGCTACGAGAGCATTAGCGAGGTCGGGCACTTTTCATTCACCCCAAAGATGTTTGATGGGGTTGAGCTCAGGGCTCGGAGCAGGCTAGTCAAGTTCTTCCACACCGATCTCGACAAACCATTTCTGTATGGACCTCACTTTGTGCTGTCATGTCATGCTGAAACAGGAAAAGGGTTTTCCCCAAACTGTTGTCACAAAGTTGGAAGCACAGAATAGTCTAGAATGTCATTGTATGCTGTAGCGTTAAGATTTCCCTTCACTGGAACTAAGGGGCCTAGCCCAAACCATGAAAAAAACAGCCCCAGACCATTATTCCTCCTCCACCAAACTTTACAGTTGGCACTACGCATTCGGAAAGATAGTGTTCTCCTGGCATCCGCCAAAACCAGATTCGTCCGTCGGACTGCCAGATGGTGAAGCGTGATTCATCACTCCAGAGAACACGTTTCTAGAGTTCAATGGCGGCGAGCTTTACACCATTCCAGCCAACGCTTGGCAATGCGCATGGTGATCTTAGGCTTGTGTGTGGCTGCTCGGCCATGGAAACCCATTTCATGAAGCTCCCAACGAACAGTTATTGTGCTGACGTTGCTTCCAGAGGCAGTTTTGAACTCGGTAGTGAGTATTGCAACTGAGGACAGAATATTTTTACACGCTACGCGCTTCAGTGGTCCCGTTCTGTGAGCTTGTGTGGCCTAGGCTGCCACTTCACAGCTGAGCCGTTGTTGCTCCTAGACGTTTCCACTTCACAATAACAGCACTTACAGTTGACCGAGGAAGCTCTAGCAGGGCAGAAATTTGATGAACTGACTTGTTGGGAAGGTGGCATCCTAGGACAGTGCCACATTGAAAGTCACTGAGCTCTTCAGTAAGGCCATTCTATTGCCAATGTTAGCCTATGGAGATAGCATGGCTCTGTGCTCAATTTTATACACCTGCCAGCAACGGGTGTGGCTGAAATAGCCAAATCCACTCATTTGAAGGGGTGTCCACATAGACAATATATACAAAAGTATGTCATTATGACTGCTGGATCATTTAACTCTGATAAGAGGATGGAGGAAAAGAGTGGTTTACAGGCAAAGCTGTACCACAGAGTTTTCATCAATATCCTCTCACTCTCTCTCGTTAGGACGTAATTGAAGGCTTTCTACCATTGCCAGATCGATCTGACAGAGGAGGATACACTGCTTTCATCCCTCTGTTCTGAGGGACAAACATGAGGCGCAGTGTTTATGAAAGACAAGTGATCGGTCTGTCTTTGGCAGAGTCATTAATATTCACACAACGCGCACACACACACACAGAGACAGAGGTCACGCAGCACATCAGTGATGTTCCGCCAATTAAGGAAAAGAGGGAAGCCCTAAGAACTGACAAACACAGTTCACTCACCAGTATCTTGGCCAGGACGCCGTCATCATTGGACTCCAGGGTAACCACGGCCTTGTCCGTCTCGATCTCACAGAGCGCATCGCCAGCCGCCACCGCATCACCTGCAGGACACCAGCAACAGTCAGACCGCTTACAATGTCAAAGACCAATAATTGGGGAAAGGAAAAAGTTACATGAAAAAAAATTGGTGAGAGACAGTGTAGAAAGTCAATTTCTAAGGGATGATGAAACCATAGATATAGAACTGATATATTGCTATGGTGGTAACACTGATCATTAGGCCAAACAGTGGGGTACATAAAGTCACCCTTGATAAAGATGAGCAAAAAAATACAGTGTAAAATAATACAACTGAGCTACTGTATATTGTATGCAAAAAAATTGGGACAATTTATTATACAGTATATACAGTGGGGAGAACAAGTATTTGATACACTGACAATTTTGCAGGTTTTCCTACTTACAAAGCATGTAGAGGTCTGTAATTTTTATCATAGGTACACTTCAACTGTGAGAGAAGGAATCTAAAACAAAAATCCAGAAAATCACATTGTATGATTTTTAAGTAATTAATTTGCATTTTATTGCATGACATAAGTATTTGATACATCAGAAAAGCAGAACTTAATATTTGGTACAGAATCCTTTGTTTGCAATTACAGAGATCATACGTTTCCTGTAGTTCTTGACCAGGTTTGCACACACTGCAGCAGGGATTTTGGCCCACTCCTCCATACAGACCTTCTCCAGATCCTTCAGGTTTCGGGGCTGTTGCTGGGCAATACGGACTTTCGGCTCCCTCCAAAGATTTTCTATTGGGTTCAGGTCTGAAGACTGGCTAGGCCACTCCAGGACCTTGAGATGCTTCTTACGGAGCCACTCCTTAGTTGCCCTGGCTGTGTGTTTCGGGTCGTTGTCATGCTGGAAGACCCAGCCACGACCCATCTTCAATGCTCTTACTGAGGGAAGGAGGTTGTTGGTCAAGATCTCGCGATACATGGCCCCATCCATCCTCCCCTCAATACGGTGCAGTCGTCCTGTCCCCTTTGCAGAAAAGCATCCCCAAAGAATGATGTTTCCACCTCCATGCTTCACGGTTGGGATGGTGTTCTTGGGGTTGTACTCATCCTTCTATTCCTCCAAACACGGCGAGTGGAGTTTAGAGCAAAAAGCTCTATTTTTGTCTCATCAGACCACATGACCTTCTCCCATTCCTCCTCTGGATCATCCAGATGGTCATTGGCAAACTTCAGACGGGCCTGGACATGCGCTGGCTTGAGCAGGGGGACCTTGCGTGCGCTGCAGGATTTTAATCCATGACGGCGTAGTGTGTTACTAATGGTTTTCTTTGAGACTGTGGTCCCAGCTCTCTTCAGGTCATTGACCAGGTCCTTCCGTGTAGTTCTGGGCTGATCCCTCACATTCCTCATGATCATTGATGCCCCACGAGGTGAGATCTTGCATGGAGCCCCAGACCGAGGGTGATTGACCGTCATCTTGAACTTCTTCCATTTTCTAATAATTGTGCCAACAGTTGTTGCCTTCTCACCAAGCTGCTTGGCTATTGTCCTGTAGCCCATCCCAGCCTTGTACAGGTCTACAATTTATCCCTGATGTCCTTACACAGCTCTCTGGTCTTGGCCATTGTGGAGAGGTTGGAGTCTGTTTGATTGAGTGTGTGGACAGGTGTCTTTTATACAGGTAACGAGTTCAAACAGGTGCAGTTAATACAGGTAATGAGTGGAGAACAGGAGGGCTTCTTAAAGAAAAACTAACAGGTCTGTGAGACCCGGAATTCTTACTGGTTGGTAGGTGATCAAATACTTATGTCATGCAATAAAATGCAAATTAATTACTTAAAAATCATACAATGTGATTTTCTGGATTTTTGTTTTAGATTCCGTCTCTCACAGTTGAAGTGTACCTATGATAAAAATTACAGACCTCTACATGCTTTTTAAGTAGGAAAATCTGCAAAATCGGCAGTGTATCAAATACTTGTTCTCCCCACTGTACTAATACAATTGCTCAGAGAAAATAGATTTAGTTTAACAAGTAATAAAAACAAAATCTCAAAAAGATATGGGTGAAAATGATTGGCCCCCCGTTTTCAGTACTCCAGCACCCTGCCCTTGCAAGGATAACGACACAGGCTTTTCTCAAATGTTTTATGAGATTGGAGAAGACCATTCCTCCATACAGAATCCTGCCAGATCCTTGATATCCTTCATCTGCGCTAATGGACTGCCCTTCAATTCAAACAGTAGCAGTACTGGGTGTAAAGTAAGGGGTTCTGGTGGATGTATATGTTCTTCATAATATTTCTCATGCATCTACATTTCCCTATGGGGCTAAAGAAGCAAGTCTAAAACCGGAGAGGGGAGGGGTGATTCAATATGTTTTATTAAAAAGAGGCCATTTGTTATTGAGTGAAGACAAGGCAGAAGAGGAAGATGGATGTTGGGGCCTATTGGGCAGGGGTCACATTGAGTCAGTCTTTATTTTCAATAGGTGATCCTAGGGTGGGAAGGTCACTTCAGGTCAGCACAATAACACAAGGAGAGAGAAGGTACACATCCATACAGGGAAACACCATCCTCAGCTCCAATATCCTGCCTAGTAAAAGATCACCTCAACTTTTAGGAAGAGAGAAAGGGAGAGTTGTGGGAGAGAGGGTAGTGGGAGGATCATAGAGGATGTGAGGGAAGAAGTGGGCAGGGGTGGGAGTGAGTATTGACCTCAGAAGCTCCAGAAAGCTGGGAGAAGGGAGGACTAGATTGGATGTGTGTGTGGTTTTAACACCAGATGACCCAAGGGGTTAGCCAGTGATGAGCGATATTGAAAGTTAACTTCTTATGGCTGAAGGGGCAGTATTGACTAGTTTGGATGAAAGGTCCACAGAGGTGCCCAGAGTAAACGGCCTGCTCCTATGTCATAGTTGCTAATATGTGCATATTATTGGATAGAAAACACTCTGAAGTTTCTAAAACTGTTTGAATTATGTCTGTGAGTATAACAAAACTCATATGGCAGGCAAAAACCTGAGAAGTTCCACTTCCTGTTTGGATATATTCTGGGGGTGCCAGATTTTCAACCAAGCTCTCATTGAAAATACAGAGAGATATGGATGGGTTTTCACTTCCTACGGCTTCCACTAGATGTCAACAGTCAATAGAACTTAGTCTGATGACTCTAATTGTGAAGGGAGACCGAAGGAGACAGGAATGAGTAATCACTTCCATGAGGTGCCCACGCATTGAACTGGCGCATTCACGTGAGAGTGAGCTCCGTTCCATCGGTCAATTGAAGTCGATGTAATTCTCCGGTTGGAACGTTATTCAAGATGTATGTTAACAACATTCTAAAGATTGATTCAGTACATCGTTTGACATGTTTCTACTGACTGTAACGGAACTTTTGGACATTTCGTCACGTTATAGTGGACGCGCTGAGACTTTGGTTAGGGCGTTTGGTAAACAATTCGAAAGTAGCTAATAGGAAATAAATAACGGACATTATCGAACAAATCAAGCATTTATTGTGGACCTGGGATTCCTAGGACTGCATTCTGATGAAGTTCATCAAAGGTAAGGAAACATTTATCATGTATTTTCTGGTTTCTGTAGAGTCCAACATGGCGGCTAATTTGGCTATTGTTCTGAGCTCCGTCTCAGATTATTGCATGGTTTATTTTTCCGTAAAGTTTTTTTTAAATCTGACACAGCGGTTGCATTAAGGAGAGGTATCTATATCTATAATTCCATGTGTATAACTTGTATTATCATCTACATTTATGATGAGTATTTCTGTTGAAACGATGTGGCTATGCAAAATCACTTGATGTTTTTGCAACTATTTTTGATATAAATATGAACTTTATCAAACAAAACATGCATGTATTGTGTAACATGAAGTCCTATCAGTGGCATCTGATGAAGATAATCAAAGGTTAGTGATTAATTTTATCTCTATTTCTGTTTTTTGTGAAAGCTATCTTTAGCTGAAAAAAATGGCTGTGCTTATTGTGGTTTTGTGGTGACCTAACATAATCGTTTGTAGTGCTTTCGCTGAAAAGCCTATTTGAAATTGGACACTTTGGTGGGATTAACAACAAGATTACCTTTAAAATGATATAAGACACATGAATGTCTGAGGAATTTGAATTATGAGATTTCTGTTTTTTGAATATGGCGCCCTGCACTTTTTTTTGTTTTTTGTCATATCGATCCCGTTACCGGGATTGCAGCCATAAGAAGTTTTAAACAGTCAACCACCTGCCCCTTTCAACTCTCCTCCACTGGAATGGCAATAGGATTAAGCTACACGGTGACACAAACGTACACTACAAGGGGATGGGCAGGGATGTAGTGCTGCTGTTCCGCAGGTGAGCGGGCTCCCTCAAAACACAGAGCTGGCAAAAATATTTCTGGAAAAGTTGTTCTAAATAAATTTGATTTAAATGACCACTAACATTCCATGAAAACGTTAGAACGAAAAACTAAACAAGCTTATAGGTAGGTAAGGTAAATTATGGTTTCTTCCCGGTCTTCTCTCTTTCTGGCAGTGGTGCGAATTATGAATAACTGTTGGCGTGTGTGCAGAGGCCCGTCGGCCGGAGGCTTGACCACTTCGACCGGGCCAAATCTGACGTGACATGAACAGGCACAGACATAAAACTTTACCAGGGGTTACTAAAAACATCTGTCCTCCAGTTTGTTACGGACTAAGTGCTCATGTACGACGCACCTGAACTCTACCTACTGTCCGAGTGCTTAGCTTACAGAAACGTACCACCTCGATTGCGTATGCAGACAAACTGATACACCACATTAACCTTATCACACCAATGAGAGCTAGGATCCAAATTCACCACGTCTGCCTTGGACTAGAGGTCGACCGATTAATCGAAATGGCCCATTAATTAGGGCCGATTTCAAGTTTTCATAACAAAATGTTACACTTTTATTTAGCTAGGCAAGTCAGAACACATTCTTATTTTCAATGACGGCCTAGGAACGGTGGGTTAACTGCCTTGTTCAGGGACAGAATGACAGATTTTTACCTTGTCAGCTCGGGGATTCAATCTTGCAACCTTACAGTTAACTAGTCCAACGCTCTAACCATCTGCTTTACATTGCACTCCACGAGGAGCCTGCCTGTTACGCGAATGCAGTAAGAAGCCAAGGTAAGTTGCTAGCTAGCATTAAACGTATCTTATAAAAAACAATCAATCAATCATAATCACTAGTTAACTACACATGGTTGATGATATTACTAGTTTATCTAGCGTGTCCTGCGTTGCATATAATCGATGCGGTGCGCATTCTCGAAAAAGGACTGTCGTTGCTCCAACGTGTACCTAACCATAAACATCAATGCCTTTCTTAAAATCAATACACAAGTATATATTTTTAAACCTACATATTTAGTTAATATTGCCTGCTAACATGAATTTCTTTTAACTAGGGAAATGCTGTCACTGGCTTGTTGCGAACTGCGTGAAGACAGCCAACTTCGCCAAACGGCGAATGATTTAACAAAAGCGTATTTGTGAAAAAAGCACAATCGTTGCACGACTGTACCTAACCATAAACATCAATGCCTTTCTTAAAATTAATACACAGAAGTATATATTTTTAAACCGGCATATTTAGCTAAAAGAAATCCAGGTTAGCAGACAATATTAACCAGGTGAAATTGTGTCACATCTCTTGCGTTCATTGCACGCAGAGTCAGGGTATATGCAACAGTTTGGGCCGCCTGGCTCGTTGCGAACTAATTTGCCAGAATTTTACGTTAGAACATAACATTGAAGGTTGTGCAATGTAACAGGAATATTTAGACTTATGGATGCCACCCGTTAGATAAAATACGGAACGGTTCCGTATTTCACTGAAAGAATAAACGTTTTGTTTGAGATGATAGTTTCCGGATTCGAACATATTAATGACCTAAGGCTCGTATTTCTGTGTGTTATTATGTTATAATTAAGTCTATGATTTGATAGAGCAGTCTGACAGTGATGGTAGGCAACAGCAGGCTTGTAAGCATTCATTCAAACAGCACTTTCATGCGTTTTGCCAGCAGCTCTTCGAAATGCTTCAAGCATTGAGCTGTTTATGACTTCAAGCCTATCAACTCCCGAGATTAGGCTGGTGTAACCAATGTGAAATGGCTAGCTAGTTAGCGGGGTGCGCGCTAATAGCGTTTCAAACGTCATTCGCACTGAGACTTAAAGTAGTTGTTCCCCTTGCTCTGCATGGGTAACGCCGCTTCGAGGGTGGCTGTTGTCGATGTGTTCCTGGTTCGAGCCCAGGTAGGAGCGAGGAGAGGGACGGAAGCTATACTGTTACACTGGCATAACTAAAAGTGCCTATAAGAACATCCAATAGTCAAAGGTATATGAAATACAAATCGTAGAGAGAGAAAGAAATAGCCCTATAATTCCTATAATAACTACAACCTTTTTTTTGCATTATTTAAACCAAATTGAACATGTTTCATTATTTATTTGAGGCTAAATTGATTTTATTGATGTATTATATTAAGTTAAACTAAGTGTTAATTCAGTATTGTTGTAATTGTCATTATTACAAATAAATAAATACATTTTTTTATTATTATTATTTTTTTATAAAATCGGCCGATTAATCGGCATTGGCTTTTTTTGGTCCTCCAATAATCGGTATCGGCGTTGAAAAATCATAATCGGTCGACCTCTACCTTGGACCCCCTTTTGCGCAGTGGAACACAGAACGATGTGTGACCACTTACGTTTATAGTGCTGTCCTTTCAGCATCACGATTCGAAGGGCCTTCAAATCGCTTAAAAAAAAACTCATCATGATATGTTGCCTAATCAGTACTTATTACAAATAGAAGATAATCACTTCTCACCATGGAGCTCATTTAGTAAAGTTAGATCAAAGCTTAATCAATGTCTTGCAAGATCACTTAAACATTGATTGGAATTTAATAGCATATACTATAGCATATTAGGCCTATAATATGTCACACCAAAAACACCTTAGTCATTTCATATTCGAAGCTGAATAGGAAAACAGTGCCATCGAAAAGTATTCAGCAGCCTTGACTTTTTCCAAATTTTGTTACGTTACAGCCTTATTCCACAATGGATAAAAAAAAAAAAATCCTAGGCAATCTACGCACAACACCCCATAATGACAAAGCGAAAAACAGGTTATTATTTTTGCTAATTTATTACAAATAGAAAACAAATACCTTATTTACATAAGTATTCAGACCTTTTGCTATGAGACTTGAAATTGAGCTGAGATGCATCCTGTATCCATTGGTCATCCTTGAGATATTTCAACAACTTGGAGTCCACCTGTGGTAAATTAAATTGATTGAACATGATTTGGAAAGGCACACACCTTTCTATATAAAAAGGTCCCACAGTTGACAGTGCAAAAAATCAAGCCATGCGGTGTAAGGAATTGTCCGTAGAGCTCAGAGACAGGATTGTGTCGAGGCACAGATCTGGGGAAGGGTGCCAAAAAATTTCGGCAGCATTGAAGGTTCTCAAGAATCATTCTCAAATGGAAGAAGTTTGGAACCACCAAGACTCTTCCTAGAGCTGGCCAAACTGAGCAATCGGGGAAGGAGGGCCATGGTCAGGGAGGTGACCAAGAAACCGATGGTTTCGAAAGAGAGTGATGCCAGGAGAACGCTACCTTCCCCAATGCATAGTGACAACTGTAAAGTTTGGTGTAAGAGGAAAAATGGTCTGGGCATGCAATGACATTGTAGACGATTCTGTGCTTCCTGAGGGGGAAGAGACACTATCGTGCCCTCTTCACGACTGTGACTGGGTTGGTGTGTTTGGACCACAATAGATTTTGACGTCGAGGAAGTTGAAGTTCTCGACCAGCTCCACTACAGCCCCGTTGATGTGAATGTGGGCGTGCTCGGCTTTCCGTTTCCGCTACTTTGTTTAACTGAGGGAAAGGTTGTTGTCCTGGCACCACTGCCAGGTCTGTGAAGCTCCTCCCTATAGGCTGTCTCATCGTAATCTGTGATCAGGCCGCCTACTATTGTTTTTTCGTCAGCAAACTTAATGATGGTATTGGAGTCGTGTGCGGCCACGCAGTTGTGGGTGAAAAAGGGAGTACAGGAGGGGACTAAGCAGGCACATAGTGATATATGCCTTAGAGCGAGTCATTTCAAGATGTTACCTTTGGTTCTTGTGCAAAGGGACTGTGGTGGTCTGCTCGAAACAAGTACAGTGCATTCAGAAAGTATCCAGACCACTTGACTTACTCCATCCACAGTGTTGCATTACAGCCTTATTCTAAAATGTATTAAATACATGTTCATCTTCAATCTACACAAAATACCCCATAATGACAAAGCAAAAAACAGATTTTAAATTTTTGCAAATTTACAAAAAATTTAAAGCAGAAATACCTTGACATTTGCTATGAGACTCAAAATTAAGCTCAGGTACATCCTGTTTCCATTGATCATCCTTTAGATGTTTCTACAACTTGATTGGAATCCACCTGTGGTAAATTAAATTGATTGGACAACAATCTAAAAACGTGTTTTTGCTTTGTCCATTAGCTGGTGCTCTCATGCATGGTTCATTGTTGCGTCCCTTGAAGCGAGCGTAGAAGGCATTCAAGCTCGTCTAGTAGGATCATGTCATTTTGAAGCTTGTGGTTGGGTTTCCCTTTGTAATCCGTGATAGTTTGCAAGCCCTGCCACATCCGACGAGCATCCGAAGCGGTGTAGTAGGATTCAATCTTAGTCCTGTATTGACGCTTTGCCTATTGCATGGTTCCCATGTAAGGTGCATGTTGTACAAAAACGTTTCTTTCAAAAAATCTTTATGCGTGGTACAATGCGCACCCCCAGCTGTACAAGACTGAAGAACACACAAAGAAAACTCAAAACACTTTAAATTTAGTCTGTATTGCTTCCTTTTAACATATCATCTTCATTACTAACACTGGCAGACAGCTGTGAGTGGAAAAACAAGCTCTATGAGCCTTTTCTAAAAGCCATGAAATGTGATTGGCTGAAATGCCTTAGAGAGACTTGGTCACCTACGATCAGAATTCATACAGTTTCCTCCAAAATATAGACCTTCAGAATAATAAGAAACATGGTTTCCATTGGAAATTATTAATTTAATTTGGGATGCTCAGGATGACCTTCGTGTGGAATCACCCACATATTGTTTGGAAGAATATACTATTCAAACATCACATATCCAGAGTAGAAATTGACATTATAGGTCTTTAACCAATCATAGCACTTCTGTAGGATTGCATATTTATCAAATCACCAGCAGAGAATTCCCATTGAATTAACGATGTCAAAGCTGACGTGCATACCTATATAACGTAGGTAGATGACATAATAATGCAACGAAAAATATAGTGCTACACGTGCAACACAGCATTCCTAACCTAGCCCACAATGTCTGCTGTGTGGATCGAGCAAACAACAAGTCGAGCAGTCATTTGTAAGAGTAAGAGCATTTCAGCAAGACAACGTAACGGCGGAATCAATTAACACCAAGATAAAGGAATTCATTGCCATTGAAAATCAACCCTTCTCTGTCGTGGGTGATGTTGGCTTTCGCGACTGGTCGAGCACCGGTACACACTACCAAGTAGGTGCTATTTTTCCGATGTTTCCCTACCGGAGTTACACAGTATTGTTGAAACTCACAGATACTTGCTATGGGCGTCACTGCTATTAGCTTCACGACTGACATTTGGACCAGCGATGTCAGCCCCATGAGCATTATGAGCGTGACAGCAGTGGGTCGATGAGGATTTCGTACTGAGGAAAGCCGTATTGCATGCTCAAGAATGTGCTGTTTCTCATACCGCTGCTTCCATTTCAATGGCTTTTGAGAACATGTTCGAAACATGAACACTCCTAGCTCCATTCGAACAACTGACTCGAGAAATAATCTCAACTGCGTCTGCAGCAGACGTGATATGTCATTGCATTGAAACACCTGAGCAAACAAAAAATTCCACTAGAGGTTGTGAAGAAGCGATTCGGTGGCATTCTCTCTGAGCTTCTACTGTGTCGCCACCATGCTCGATGCTAGGTACAAGGACCGCTACTTCGATGCAGACAAGAAACAGGGTTTAAGTGCATTTGACCTACACAGCTGGACAAGACGGAAACGGACACAGTGACAGTGCACACCGAGGAAGAGAGGAACCGAGGAAGAGAGGCACCGGCAGACAGAGCTGAAACTTCACTGCTTGACATGCATGATGAAATCCTGGTTGAGACTGAACAACTGAACAATGAAACAGCACAGCAAGTATGTGAAAGAAAAGGGTTTTGATTATGTTTTACTGGTAATGGGGACATACGTAAATGACAACAAAATAACTTTTTGGTCAGTGTAGTGTAGTGTAGTGTAGTGTAGTGTGTGTGTGTGTGTAACCTGGTGGTTCAATATTCCCAGTTAAACCTGTTTGGGATAGGGGGCAGCATTGGGAAGTTTGGATGAAACGCGTGCCCAGAGTAAACTGCCTGTACCTCAGGCCCAGAAGCTACGATATGCATACAATTGGTAGATTTGGATAGAAAACACTCTAATGTTTCCAAAACTGTTAAAATAATGTATATGAGTATAACAGAACTCATATGGCAGGTGGAAACCTGAGAAAAATCCAACCAGGAAGTGGGAATTCTGAGGTTTGTAGTTTTCAAGTGAATGCCTATCCAATATCCAGTGTCTGTGGGGGCAGATTGCACTTCCTAAGGCTTCCAGTAGATGTCAACAGTCTTTAGAAGTTGTTTCAGGCTTCTATTGTGAAAGGGGAGAGAATAATACCACTCAGAGTAAGTGGCTCAGCTGAAAGCCATGAGTTGTTAATTGCGCGTGACCGTGAGCGCGTCGTTGGTTATCTTTCTTTTGTCAACGCTGTTGTCCGTTCGAAATAATATTAGAAAATGTGTGATAAAAAGATCCTAAGGATTGATTATAGACATCGTTTGACATGTTTCTACGAACTTTAAATGGAACTTTGACTTTTCGTATGGATGTTGTGCTTTGTGCATATGGATTACTTAACTAAACGTGCGAACAAAAATTTGGTTTTTGGACATAAAGATGAACTTTATCACACAAGAAATGTTTGTTTTGTTCAACATGGAGTCCTGGGAGTGCCACCAGATGAAGATCATCAAAGGTTAGTGATTAATTTTAACGCCATTTCTGACTTTTGTGACACCTCTCCTTGGCTGGAAAATGTCTGTTTGGTTTTTGTGGCTAGGCGCTGTCCTAACATAAACGCATGGTGTGCTTTCGCCGTAAAGCCTTTTTGAAATCGGACACTGTGGTTGGATTAACAAGAAGTTTATCTTTAAAATGGTGTATAATACTTGTATGCTTGAGGAATTTTAATTATGAGATTTCTGTTGTTTGAATTTGGCACCCTGCAATTTCACTGGCTGTAGGCCAGGTGTTCCGCTAGCAGAACTCCCTTCCCAGAAAGGTTAAGAAGTTTTAGGTTGTAGTTATTATAGGAATTATGACACGTCGACTATTTCTCTCTATACCATTTGTATTTCATATAGCTTTGACTATAAACAGCGCTGTGCTTCAAACATTGCTAAGAGCTGCTGGCAAACAAGTTAAAGTTTGAATGAATGCTTACGAGCCCGCTGCTGCCTACCACTGCTTAGTCAGACTCCTCTATCAAATATCAAATCATAGACTTATAATATAGTAAACAGAAATACGGGCCTTTGGTCATTAATATGGTCAAATCCGGAAACTATCATTTCGAAAATAAAATGTTTATTCTTTCAGTGAAATACGGAACCGTTCCGTATTTTTTCGAACGGTTGGCAACCCTAAGTCTAAATATTGCTGTTACATTGCACAACCTTCAATATTATGTCATAATTATGTCAAATTCGGGAAAATTTGTTTGGAATGAGCCAGGCGGCCCAAACTGTTGCAAATACTCTGACTCTGCGTGCAATGAACGCAAGAGATGTGACAATTTCCCTAGTTAATATTGCCTAACATAAATGTTTTTACTTTTAACTAAATATGCAGGTCAAGCTAGTTAAACTAGTAATATCGTCAACCATGTGTAGTTAATTCGTGATTATGTGAAGATAGTTTTTTTATATGATATATTTAATGCTAGCTAGCAACATACCATGGCTCCTTGCTGCACTTGCGTAACAGGTGGTCAGCCTGCCACGCAGTTTCCTCGTGGAATGCAATGTAATCGGCCAAAATCGGTGTCCAAAAATGCAAATTACAGAGGTCGGGGCGAGGGGACGTACTAAAGTTATACTGTTACATGTAGAAGGATGTGATGTCACACGGTCAAAAATTAACAATGGCCCCCTATCACTCCGGGATGGAGAAAGGGACTGGCACTGCTTTTCTCCTCCTTAATAAATTAGGAGGGCTGGCTAATCTGCCAAACACTAAACTGCACCGTGGAATATCCAGTCATTATTAACATCTCAAAATGTAGAATGTGTTTAGGGTGATGAGTGTGTCTTTATGAAGGTATATGGATGGAGATGTAAAATTAAAATCAACCATATTGGATTTGTTTCGTAGGCTCGATTATATTATGTAGCATTGTAGTCTGCATGCAACAGAAAAGCTGAGTATGTTGTGAACATTGGCAAATGGAGGCACGGCTCTCTTACCTTCTTTCTTCAACCATTTGACGATGTTTCCCTCCTCCATGGTGGGAGAGAGAGCAGGCATCTCCACTTTGACTGGTGCAGCACCTAGAGGAA
This sequence comes from Salvelinus alpinus, assembly GCF_045679555.1. NCBI lineage: Eukaryota > Metazoa > Chordata > Actinopteri > Salmoniformes > Salmonidae > Salvelinus > Salvelinus alpinus. Next base: position 42,183,208 of record NC_092100.1, read on the forward strand.
AGAGAGAACACATCAACACCAGTCAGATCACAAGTAGCAATACATGCTCATCTATAAACAGCAGGGAAATGTTCACCCTAGTCTACAAAACTAGCAGTCTATTGAACATAAATGCATTAATAGGCCTATGCTACACTGTAAATACACAAAAGTATGTGGACACCCCTTCAAATTAGTGGATTTGGCTATTTCAGCCACACCTGTTGCTGACAGATATATAAAAATTGAGCAAACAGCCATGCAATCTCCAAAGACAAACATTTGCAGTAGAATGGCCTAATTGAAGAGCTTAGTGACCTTCAATGAGGCACCGTTATAGGATGCCACCTTTCCAACAAGTCAGTACGTCAAATTTCTGCCCTGCTAGAGCTGCCCCAGTCAACTGTAAGTGCTGTTATTGTGAAGTGGAAACGTCTAGGTGCAACAACGGCTCAGCTGCGAAGTGGCAGGCCACACAAGCTCACAGAACGGGACCCCTGAGACGATAAAATCGTCTGTCCTTGGTCGCAACACACACAATACCGAGTTCCAAACTGCCTCTGGAAACAACGTCAGCACAAGAACTGTCTCCATGACGGAGCAGCCCTACACACAAGCCTAATCTCACCATGCGCAATGCCAAGCGTCGGTTGGAGTGGTGTAAAGCTCGCCGCTATCGAACTCTGGAGCAGTGGAAACACGTTCTCTGGAGTGATGAATCACGCTTCACCATCTGGCAGTCCGACGGACGAATCTGGATTTGGCGGATGCCAGGAGAACACTACCTGCCCCAATGCATCGTGCCAACTGTAAAGTTTGGTGGAGGAGGAATATTGGTCTGGGGCTGTTTTTCCATGGTTCCGACTTGGCCCCTTAGTTCCACTGAAGGGAAATCTTAACGCTACAGCATACAATGACATTCTAGACGATTCTGTGCTTCCAACTGTGTGGCAACAGTTTGGGGAAGGCCCTTTCCTGTTTCAGCATGACAATGCCCTGTGAACAAAGCAAGGTCCATGCGGAGATCATGCGGAGATGGTTTGTCAAGATCGGTGTGGAAGAACTTGACTGGCCTGCACGGAGCCCTGACCTCAACCCCATCGAACACCTTTGAGATGAATTGGAATGCCGACTGCAACGCCATATTAATGCCCATTATTTTGGAATGAGATGTTCTAAGAGCAGGTGTCCACATAATGTTGGTCATGTAGTGTATATCCTATTCTGATTGGGTCTGTGTGACATCAAATAAGTCCATTAAAAAGGCAAGCTAGGCTATATTCAGTCAGTCTTTCGAGATGGAAGAGGAGCAGAAAGTTCAGAGCCTAGAAATGCATAGGCGCTTACGAAGAAGAAAGAAGTGGTACAGTAAGAGGCAATAGGAGAGGGGGTGAGAGCTGTGGGGCTCGTGCCTCAGCACTCATCCACTGACAGGGAGAGATCAAAGCCACCAGGCCACAGGATGCAGACAGCACACTGGAGACAGAAGAGAGAGCAGTGCAGGCAGATCAACAGTCGGCTGCGATGGCGGCTGACATATTTGCCTCGGGCTGGTAGCCCTGTCACCCACTGGGCCACCACAGCCTGGGACCTAGCCGTTCACAGCAGCTGGAGCCACTCAGAAGACAACAGTTCAGCTGGCTCAGGGTCATGTAGGCATTGGGCTGGCCATGCTAGTGCCCAACTGTAATACTGAGTATTACAATGTTATGCTGCCTGAGAATGACAAATGCTAGAATACAGACCTTTAGATAGAACTAGTGGATTAGAAAAGGCTTGCAAGGCCCGAAAGATACTTGGTGATGAGCCATGGCTGTGGGTGAACAGAGGGAACCTCATGTACTGGTGCTCGTGTTGTTGTTCATGTGTGGTTTTTGCCGTTCATGTACGAAGGTCTCCTTCTGCTCTGCATGTCATGTGTGAAGAACTCAGGCCTGGATGAGCACATATCTGCACAACAATGCCCTGAAAGCACACCCGCTGAAACCTCCCATTCATAACCCTAGCTCTCTTAATCCGAACAGGCAGGGGAAGCCAATGTGCAATTGAGTGTGTGCGTTTGTTGAGACACACACAGACAGAGAGGCAGAGAGCTAGAGAATGTAAGGGCCGTGACCGCCATGACAGGAGCTTGCAGACCAATTCCTGTCTGTAAAACATTGCCCTGCCCCGCCTGTCGTCGTCAACTGAAATAATTTTTCATCCCAGCCTTACAAAAAACCTATTATCATAGTCAGATCCAAAGAAGGTCTTTACAATCCATTAACGGCACACAGCAGAAAGATCACTAGTTCAAATTAACCTTAATTATAAGCCAATTTGTCTGGCTTCTTTTTTCATTTTGGCTAGGCTTAGGCCAGGGCTCTCCAACCTTGTTCCTGAAGAGCTACCATCCTGTAGGTTCACTCCAACACTAATCTAGCACACCTGATTCTAATAATTAGCTGGTTGATAAGCGGAACCATGTTAGTTCCAGGCTGTATCACATCCGGCCTTGATTGGGAGTCCCATAGGGCAGCGCACAATTGGCCCAGCGTCATCCGTGTTTGGCCGTTATTGTAAATAAGAATTTGTTCTTAAAAACGGACTTTCCTAGTTAAATAAAGGTTCCATTTATTTAAAAATAATTACAACTGGGGTTGTTCAACCTGTCAGAGCTACTTGTCACTACATCTGGTTGGCAAGCATGTGAATCGTTTGTGTCTGGAGGGTATGGTGAATGAACTGGTGGAGAATGTGTTATACATGTTGAAGAGAGGGGAATATTGAAGTGTAGGGTCGTTGAGGTTAGACGGGGGTTGGGAAGGAGTTTGAGGGATGGGGGAGGGTATATTAGAAGTTAGAAGGGTTCTTTTTTTCTTCTCAGAAGTACTGAATTAGGTAGGAGGATTTAGAAATGTGGAGCTAATGTTGTAAACCGCGATTGACCACACTCCATCCAGCACAGTAGGTGGTGGCATCCACCTTTAACATTTGTTTGCAGAGCTCCATTACATCATAGAAGAACAACTTGGGTTGGAGCGAAAAACCTACAGGAGGGTAAGCGCTCAAAGAACAGGGATGGAGTCCCCTGGCATAGCCTGTTTGTTTCTTATTTGGGGGAGATTTTCTTCTTTGTCAGGGTAATTTTAGCGGGGGTATTGGATCAGAGGTGATAGAGGACGCATGTCCAGAAGGGCCCATCAAGACCCACAAGTCACATCATCCTCATTTCGGGGGCATCTTTCTCGAGACCATTTTTGGTCATCCTCTCCGTATTCTGACCCCAATTTAAACTGTCAAAGACCTGAGGAGGAGAGGTAATGAACTACATGCAATACTTTGTAACTAAATGTATAGTTTCCCCCCCCTCAATCTATACACAATACCACAAATTGACAAAGCAAAAACAGGTTTAGACATTTTAGCAAATGTATAAAAAAAAATGAAATACTACATTTACATAAGTATTCAGACCCTTTACTCAGTACTTTGTTGAAGCACCTTTGGCAGCGATTACAGCCTCGAGAATTCTTGAGTATGATGCTACAAGCTTGGCAAACCTGTTATTTAGGGAGTTTCTCCCATTCTTCTCTGCAGATCCTCTCAAACTCAGTCAGGTTGGATGGGGAGCATCGCTGCACAGCTATTTTCAGGTCTCTCCAGGGCTTTAGCTGGGCCACTCAAGGACATTCAGACTTGTCCCGAAGCCATTCCTGCGTTGTCTTGGCTGTGCTTAGGGTCATTGTCCTGTTGGTAGGTGAACCTTTGCCACAGTCTGAAGTCATAATAGCTCTGGAGCAGGTTTTCATCAAGGATCTCTGTTCATTTTTCCCCTCGATCCTGACAAGTCTCCCAGTCCCTTGTTTCTCATGGTCAGAGTCCTTTACGTGCCTTTTGGCAAACTCCAAGCGCAATGTCATGTGCCTTTTATGAGATGGTTGTCCTTCTGGAATGTTACCCAATCTCTAGAGGAACTCTGGGACACTCTTACAGAGCTCATCGGGTTCTTGGTCCACTCCCTGACCAGGGACCTTCTCCCCCGATGGCGCAGTTTGGCAAGATCTAGGAAGAATCTTGGTGGTTCCAAACTTCTTCCATTTAAGAATGATGGAGGCCACTGTGATCTTGGGAATCTTCAATACTTCCGAAATGTTTTCGTAATCAGGAGAGAAGGGCCTTGGTCAGGGAGGTGACCAAGAACCTGATGGCTAGTCTTACAGAGCTCCAGAGATTGTCTGTAAAGGTGGGATAACTTCCAGAAGGACAACCATCTCTGCAGCACTCCACCAATCAGGCCTTTACAGTAGAGTGGTCAGACAGAAGTAAAAGGCACATGAGAGCCGGCTTGGAATTTGCAAAAAGGCACCTAAAGACTCTCAGACGATGAGAAACAAGATTCTCTGGTCTGATGAAAACAAGATTGAACTCATTGGCCTGAATGCCAAGCGTCACGTCTGGAGGAAACCTGGCACCAGCCCTACTGTAAAGCATTGCTTTGCTGGTGACACTGATTTATTTACAATTCAAGGCACACTTAACCAGTATGGCTACTACAGTATTCTGCAGCGATACACATCCCTTGTTTGCGCTTAGTGGGACTATAATTTGTTTTTCAGCAGGACAATGACCTAACACACGTCCAGGCTGTGTAAGGGCTATTTGACAGAGAAGGAGAGTGATGGAGTACTCCATCAGATGACCTGGCCTCCACAATCACCTGACCTCAACCCCATTGAAATGGTTTGGGATGAGTTGGACCACAGAGTGAAGGAAATTCGGCCAACAAGTGCTCAGCATATGTGGGAACACCTTGAAGACGATTGGGAAAGCATTCCAGGTGAAGCTGGTTGAGAGAATGTCAAGAGTGTGCAAAGCTGTCATCAAGTCAAAGGTTGGCTACTTTGAAGAATCTCAAATATAAAATATATTTGGATGTTTAACACTTTTTTGGTTACTATTTTAATTAAGAACAAATTCTCATTTACAATGACAGCCTACCCCAGCCAAAACCTAACCAGGACGATGCTGGGCCAATTGTGCGCCACCCTATGGGACTCCCAATCACGGCTGGTTGTGATACAGCCTGGAATCGAACCAGGGTCTGTAGCGACACCTCTAGCACTGAGATGCAGTTCCATAGACCACTGCACCACTCGGGAGCCCCACTACATGATTCCAAATGTGTTATTTCATAGTTGATGTCATCACTCTTATTCTACAATGTAGAAAATAATAAAAAATAAAGAAACCATGGAATGAGTAGGTGTGTCCAAACCTGACTGGTACTGTACAAATATATATATATACACATACACACATACATATGAATGGTACAATACTGCCCTCTGCTGGATACCTTTGTGAACTGCCAAATCATTGGGCCAGGGGGCATTTTTATGAGCAGTGATGGCAATGATCCAGCAAGAGGCAGCATCACCAGGGGCCAGTTTTCAGAAAATGTTATCTTAAGTGTAATCTTAGAATACTGCCCCCAAAATATCATGTTTTCTGTGCACTTTAAGTAAACTGAAAAGCAATATGCCTATTTCCCTCAATTGTCATGGGATCTCATAAAGACTGAGAGACTGAAAAACAGCTTTTATCTCAAGGCCATCAGACTGTTAAATTGACATCACCAGGCGGCTTCCACCTGGTTACGTAACCCTGCACCTTAAAGGCTTCTGACCCATATACAGAGACTTGAAATCACTGGCCACTTTAATAATGGAACACTTGTCACTAATAATGTTTACATATTTTTGCTTTACTCATCTCATATGTATATACTGTATTCTATTCACCTGCATTTTATTTTCTACTGTATTTTAGTCTGTGTCACTCTGACATTGCTCATCCTAATATTTATATTTGTTTCCATTATTTTACTTTTAGGTTGTGTATATTGTTGTGAATTGTTAGATATTACTGCACTGTTGGTGCTAGAAGCACAAGCATTTCGCTAGAGCCGCATTAACATCTACTAAACATGTGTATGTGACAAATAAAATGTGATCTTATTAACATGTTTTAAATGCAGCATATCATTTGATATCAATATCATAGGCCTAGATATTTTGTTTCGTCTGTTTTAAAAAGTTACACCCAAAAGTAAGGAGGGCCACAATCTGAAGTGGGGAGCAGAATTTAACACAAATGATTTTAAATCTAATTACCCCACATTTGTAAAAGCTGGCCCCATGTCCATGACTCAACTGACCTAGCACAAGGTCCAGGTAGGATGAGTGAATTGGTTAAAATAGAGTAAACGTGATCAACCTTACATCAGTATATTACGGACTTAGTTACAACATACCTACAATGTTTTGTCAGCTTTAGCAGGAACACTGAGCAGCATACAGAAAAACCAACACGATTTTCAGGTTGGTCTAATCAGGTCCTAGTTAAATTCTCTCTCATCAATAATGTATTTTTAATGACTATTTATTTTATTAATCACATTCCACCCACCCTGTTAGTTTGTTGTAATTGTTTCAGAAAACAACCCCTTCCTACAATGACAACACATTCAGGAAGTGTAATGTCTTCGGTGAGAAAACAACGGTACAAAGCTAAATAAATAAACAAACACTCAGTTGAATCTATTTTACCTTGTTAGTCTATGTCCCACCCATAAATGTCCACCCTATTAAGCAAAATTCTAGAGAAAATTAAGCACATTTCTAAATGTTAAATATGTTTGATCGAGAAGATAAAATCCTGTTCAAGTCTTCACCATTATGCCTGCTCAATTTTGCTCACCCACAGAGCTATGACTAATTTAGGCTCCACATTTCCAACCTGCAACTAACAGGTTGAAGAAAGAAAAAGAAAAAGTGCCTGAGGTTAACAAATGTTTTCCTGAAAGTCAAACGTCCTTTTCTGACAAAATACAAAACAATATTTAATAAAAACATTTCTAAATGTATGAGGTCCAAAACTATGGCAAATCGTAGGAATGACCCAACTGGCTAGCTAGCAAAATAAAAACCAAGATTTGTTATGACTAGCGTTAGCTAACTGGCTAGTTACCTAATCTGCGCAACCTTGACAGCTCGGCTGTAACATCTACGAGAAGAGCTAACGGATAGCGAGCGTCTGATAATGTTCAGCAAAGCCAAGGAAACACAAGACCCATATTACTTCAATAAGACCCATAGATGCAGTGACATCTGGATGAAACGTATTTTTTTTAGAAGTGGGTGATGTAAAAATAAATAAGCGGTTAGCTTGCAAGTTTGCTAGCGGCTGTCATCCGCAACGAACGTTAGTACAATAAATGAAGTATCAACGCTTACCAAATAAATATGGCGATTGAAAGAACTGCCTGACATTGTCCTGAAACGAATATGAAGTCCAGGATTTTTTTTTAAGCTTTGCAAATCTCAGGCCAAATAGAATTCCTTGACGACCCAAACGCAAGGAGGCCGCCATGTTTTCGTCCTCAGTCGATAAGAGCTGCCCAAGTTTATGCCTGCCAGGTGATAAGAGTAAAAAAAATCAACCGTAAAGTGGTACAACACAAAGCCATTACGTGGAATAGTTTATATACGATTTAAAATGAGCCAGGTGACTAGACAGATATACATTAATCAAGATTACTATTTGACTGCAACTCTCCTATAAAAACAAAATGCCAAAGACGTCCTTTTTGGATCTTTGAGGTCCTTCTTTGTAGTCTTCCTCTGTAATGAACTTGTAGTTCAACTGCAACCTGATGAAAATGTCATGTCCAGTATTTTTTTTACAGAAAAAGGGCTAGCACAGCACAATTGAAATATATATTTTTTTCTTTTTTTAAACTTCTTTGATATTTATTAACTATGTATTATATACTCAACAAAAATATAAATGCAACAATTTAAAAGATTTTTCTGAGTTGCAGTTTATATAAGAAAATCTGTCATTTGAAATAATATAATTTGGCCCTAATCTACAGACTTCACATGACTGGGAATACAGATATGTATCTGTTGGTCACAATATGGTGGTCAGGATACTAGGAAAGGTCGGGGCGTGACCACCATTTGTCTCATGCAGCGCAAAACACATCTCCTTTGCATAGATTAAAAAATATCAGCTTTAATTTGCAATGTAAATCTTTGCATCATTTCCAATCCGCCATAAATATACATTTTGGAAATATATATATATTCATATATATACAGTACCAGTCAAAAGTTTGGACACACCTACTCATTCAAGGGTTTTTCATATTTTTACTATTTTCTACATTGTAGAATAATTGTACAGACATCAAAACTATGAAATAACATATATGGAATCATGTAGTAACCAAAAAAGTGTTAAACAAATCAAGATATATATTTTATATTTCAGATTCTTCAAAGTCGCCACCCTTTGCCTTGATGACAGCTTTGCACAAGCTTGGCACTCTCTCAACCAGCTTCACCTGGAATGCTTTTCCAACTGTCTTGAAGGAGTTCCCACAAATGCTGAGCACTTGTTGACTGCTTTTCCTTCACTCTGTGGTCCAGCTCATCCCTTACCTCAATTGGGTTGACGTCGGGTGATTGTGGTGGCCAGGTTATTTACATTTACATTTAAGTTATTTAGCAGACGCTCTTATCCAGAGCGACTTACAAATTGGTTATCTGTCCTTCTTGGTCAAATAGCCCTTACCCAGATGCAGGTGTGTTAGGTCATTGTCCTGTTGAAAAACAAATAATAGTCCCACTAAGTGCAAACCAGATGGGATGGCATATCGCTGCAGAATGCTGTGGTAGTCATACTGGTTAAGTGTGCCTTGAATTCTAAATAAATCACTGACAGTGTCACCAGCAAAGCACCATCACACCTCCTCCTCCATGCTTCATGGTGGGAACCACACATGCAGAGACCCTCCATTCACCTACTCTGCATCTCAAAGACATAGCGGTTGGAACCAAAAATCTCAAATTTGGACTCATTAGACCAAAGGACAGATTTCCACCGGTCTAATGTCCATTGCTTGTGTTTCTTGGCCCAAGCAAGTCTCTTATTATTATTTTTGTCCTTTAGTAGTTGTTTCTTTGCAGCAGTTGGATCATGAAGTTCTGATTCACGCAGTCTCCTCTGAACAGTTGATGTTGAGATGTGTCTGTTACTTTAACTCTGTGTAGTATTTATTTGGGCTGCAATTTCTGAGGCTGGTAACTCTAATGAACTTATCCTTTGAAGCAGAGGTAACTCTGGGTCTTTCTTTCCTGTGGTGGTCCTCATTAGAGCCAGTTTCATAGCTCTTGATGGTTTTTGCAACTGCACTTGAAAAAACGTTCAAAGTTTTGAGCATTTCCGAATTGACTGACTGTCATTTCTCTTTGCTTTTTTGAACTATTCTTGCCATAATATGGACTTGGTTTTTTACCTAATAGGGCTATATGATGTATAACACTCATACCTTGTAGCATTAACGCATTCAGAAGGAAAGACATTCCACAAATTAACTTTTAACAAGGCACACCTGTTAATTGAAATGCATTCCAGGTGACTATCTCATGAAGCTGGTTGAAGGAATGCCAAGATTGTGCAAAGCTGTCATCAAGGCAAAGGGTAGCTACTTTGAAGAATCTCAAATATAAAATATATTTAGATTTGTTTAACACTTTTTTTGGTTGCTACATGATTCCATATGTGTTATTTCATAGTTTTGATGACTTCGCTATTATATTACAATGTAGAAAATTGTAAAAATAAAGAATAACCTTTGAATGAGTAGGTGTGTCCAAACTTTGACTGGTACTGTATATATACTACGTGCCTTTGGAAAGTATTCAGACCACTTGACTTTTTCTACATTTTGTTACATTACAGCATTATTCTAAAATTGATTAAATACATACATCAATCTACACAATATCCCATAATGACGAAGTGAAAACAGTTTTTTTTTAATTAGCAAATTCATTAAAAACATAAATATCATATCTACATAAGTATTCAGACTCGTTGGTATGAGACAGATCTGAGCTCTGATGCATCCTGTTTCCATTGATAATCCTTGAGAAATTTTTACAACTTGACTGGAGGCCATCTGTGGTAAATTCAATTGATTGGCCATGATTTGGAAAGGCCCATTGTTGACAGTGCATGTCAGAGCAAAAACCAACACATGAGTTCGAAGGAATTTTCCGTAGAGCTCTGAGACAGGATTGTGTCGAGACACAGGGTACCAAAAGATTTCTGCAACACAATGGCCTCCATCATTCTTAAATGTGAGAAGTTTTGAACCACCAAGATTCTTCCTACAGCTGGCCGCCCAGCTAAACTGAACAATCGGGGTAGAATTGGGAGGTGACCAAGAGGTGACCAAGAAAGAGGTGAGATGACCAAGAGGAGACCAAGAAAGAACCTGATGGTCACTGTGACAGAGTTCTAGAGTTCCTTTGCGGAGATGTCAGAACCTTCCAGAAGGACAAACATCTCTGCAGCACCCCACCAATTAGGCCTTCATGGTAGAGTGGCCAGACGGAAGCCACTCCTCAGTAAAAGGCACATGACAGCCCGCTTGGAATTTGCCAAAAGGCACCTAAAAACTCTCAGACCATGAGAAACAAGTTTCTTTGGTCTGATGAAATCAAGATTGACGTCTTTGGCCTGAATGCTAAGCCTCACGTCTGGAGGAAACCTAGCACCATCCCTACGATGAAGCATGGAGGTGGCAGCATCATGCTTTGGGGATGTTTTTCAGCAGCACGGACTGTGAGACTAGTCAAGATCAAGGAAAATATGAATGCAGCAAAGTACAGAGGGATCCTTGATGAAAACCTGCTCCAGAAAGATCAGGACATCAAACTGGGGCTATAGTTCACCTTCCAACAGTACAACAACCCTAAGCACACAGCCAAGACAACGCAGTGGTGGCTTCGGGACAAGTCTCTAAATGTTCTTGAGTGGCCAAGCCAGAGCCCGGACTTGAACCCGATCGAACATCTCTCGAGAGACCTGAAAATAGCTGTGCAGCAACGCTCCCCATCTAACCTGACAGAGCTTGACAGGATCTGCAGAGAAGAATGTGAGAAACTCCCCAAATACAAGGGTGCCAAGCTTGAAGTGTAATACCCAAGAAGACTCGAGGCTGTAATCACTGCCAAAGGTGCTTCAACAATTTACTGAGGAAAGGGTCTCAAAACTTATTAAATGTGATATTTCCTTTATTTTTTTTATACATTTGCAAAAATTTCTAAAACCTGTTTTTAATTTGTTATATAATTTGTATATACAGTTAAAGTCGGAAGTTTACATACACCTTAGCCAAATACATTTAAGCTCAGTTTTTCCTAATTCCTGACATTTTATCCTAGTAAAAATTCCCTGTCTTAGGTCAATTAGGATCACCACTTTATTTTAAGAATGTGAAATGTCAGAATAATAGTAGAGAGAATTGTTTATTTCAGCTTTTATTTCTTTCATCACATTCCCAGGGGGTCGGAAGTTTACATACACTGAACTAGCATTTGGTAACATTGCCTTTAAATTGTTTAACTTGGGTCAAATGTTTCAGGTAGCCTTCCACAAGCTTCCCACAGCAAGTTGGGTGAATTTTGGCCCATTCCTCCTGACAGAGCTGGTGTAACTGAGTCAGGTTTGTAGGCCTCCTTGCTCGCACACACTTTTTCAGTTCTTCCCACACATTTTCTATTGGATTGAGGTCAGGCCTTTGTGATGGCCACTCCAAAACCTTGACTTGTTGTCCTTAAGCCATTTTGCCACAACTTTGGAAGTATGCTTGGGGTCATTGTCCATATTGAAGATCCATTTGCAACCAAACTCTAACTTCCGGACTAATGTCTTGAGATGTTGCTTCAATATATCCACATAATTTTTCTTCCTCATTATGCCATCTATTTTGTGAAGTGCACCAGTCCCTCCTGCAGCAAAGCACATCCACAACATGATGCTGCCACCCCCGTGCTTCACGGTTGGGATGGTGTTCTTTGGCTTGCAAGCCTCCCCCTTTTTCCTCCAAACATAACGATGATCATTATGGCCAAACAGTTCTATTTTTGTTTCATCAGACCAGAGGACCTTTCTCCAAAAAGGACGATCTTTGTCCCAGTTTGAAGTTGCAAACCGTAGTCTGTTTTTTTTATTGCGGTTTTGGAGCAGTGGCTTCTTCCTTGCTGAGCGACCTTTCAGGTTATGTTGATATAGGACTCGTTTTACTGTCGATATAGATACTTTTGTACCTGTTTCCTCCAGCATCTTCACAAGGTCCTTTGCTGTTGTTCTCAGATTGATTTGCACTTTTCGCACCAAAGTACGTTCATCTCTAGGAGACAGAATGCGTTTCCTTCCTGAGCGGTATGACGGCTACGTGGTCCCATGGTGTTTACACTTGCATGCTATTGTTTGTACAGATGAACGTGGTACCTTCATGCTTTTGGAAATTGCTCCCAAAGATGAACCAGACTTGTGGAGGTCTACAATTCTTTTTCTGAGGTCTTGGCTGATTTATTTAGATTTTCCCATTGATGTCAAGCAAAGAGACACTGAGTTTGAAGGTAGGCCTTGAAATACATCCACAGGTACACATCCAATTGACTCAAATGATGTCAATTAGCCTATCAGAAGCTAAAGCCATGACATCGTTTTCTGGAATTTTCCAAGCTGTTTAAAGGTACAGTCAACTTAGTGTATGTAAACTTCTGACCCACTGGAATTGTGATACAGTGAATTCTAAGTGAAATAATCTGTCTGTAAACAATTGTTTGAAGAAGTACTTGTGTCATGCACAAAGTAGATGTCCTAACCGACTTGCCAAAAGTATAGTTTGTTAACAAGAAGTTTGTGGAGTGGTTGAAAAATTTTAATGACTCCAACCTAAGTGTATGTAAACTTCCGACTTCAACTGTACACTGTATACAGTGCATTCGGAAGTATTCAAACCTTTTGACTTTTTCAATTTTTTGTTGTGTTACAGTCTTATTCTAAAATAGATTAAATGAAACATTTTCCTCATCAATCTACCGACAATACCCCATAATTACAGGGTTTTAGAAATTGTTGAAAATGTATTAACAATCAAAAACAGATAGCGTATTTATGTAGGTATTCAGACCTTTTGCTTTGAGACTCGAAATTGAGCTCAGGTGCATCCTGTTTCCATTGATCTTCCTTGAGATGTTTCTACAACTTGATTGTGGTAAAGTCAAGTGATTGGACAGGCACACACCTGTCTATTTAAGATCCCACAGTTGACAGTGCATGTCAGAGCAAAAACCAAGCAATGAGTTCGAAGGAATTGTCCGTAGAGATCTGAGACAGGATTGTGTCGAGACATGGATCTGGGGAAGGGTGCCAAAAAATGTCTGCAGCGTTGAAGGTCCCCAAGAACACAGTGGCCTCCATCATTCTTAAATGTAAGATGTTTTGAACCACAAGACTCTTCTTAGAGCTGGCCGCCCTGCCACACTGAGCAATCAGTGGAGAAGGGCCTAGGTCAGGGATGTTACCAAGAACCCGATGGTCACTCTGACAGAGCTCCAGAGTTCATCTGTGGAGATGGGAGAACCTTCCAGAAGGACAACTATCTCTGCAGCACTCCACCAATCAGGCCTTTATGGTAGACTGGCCAGACAGAAGCTAGTAAGAGGCACATGACAGCCTGCACCTAAAGGACTCTGAAGTGGAAAATGTGGAAAAGTCAAGGGGTCTGAATACTTTCCGAAGGCACTGTATGTATATATTTTTGTACATGTTGGTCATTTAGCAAACACTCTTATCCAGAGCAACTTACAATTAGTCAATTCAGGAGCGACCTGCCAGGTTGGATGCAATCAAGAAGTATGCAGAGCCTGAGATGCCCAACCCTGAGAGGGTGGAGAGGAGGATCTGATGGTTCACAGTGTTGAAGGCAGTGGATAGACCTAGGAGGATGAGGACAGAAGAGAGAGAGTCAGCTTTGGCAGAGCGGAGAGCCTCTGTGACACAGAGGAGAGCAATCTCAGTTGAGTGAGCCGCCTTGAATCTTGACTGGTTAGGGTCAAGAAGATAATTTTGGGAGAGATAACGAGAGAGTTGGTCAGAGACAGCTGCTCAAGTGTTTTGAAAAGGAAAGAAAGAAAGGATGTAGTTGACATCATAGGAGTCGAGGGTTGGGTTCTCTTGAAGTCAGCCAGTGGTCAGGGATGAGTTGACGAGGAATGGGAGAAGGTCTCCAGAGATGGTCTTGATAAGGGAGGAGGGGATGGGGTCAAGTGGGCAGGTTGTTGGGCAGCTGGACATCACTAGTCGTAGGATTTCATCTGAACAGAGAGGGGAGAAAGAGGTCAAGGCGTAAGGTAGCTCTGTGTAAGTGGGATCAGTGGGCTGGAATATTCTCCTAACCCTCAGAAAACTGGACACAGGAATGTTTTTGCAACATTCCTATGAAATGTGTCTTGAACATTAATATTTTATATTCTGAGAACATGGCAACCATGTTCTGTGTAAGTTTGGTGGGAAATTGATGGAATTTTCTCCTATGTTCCGTTTGACATTAAGGGAATGGTATCTTGGAAACAGACCTAGCACGTCACTGGAACATTCCTAAGAAAACGTTAGGAAATTACCTAATGAGACTCTTAAGTGAATGTTCTCTAAAGTTGTGAGAATGTTTGTTGTTAGCTGGGTGAGGTTTGATTGGGTGGGGTTTGATTTCAAGTAATGCCCACTAACACGGGGTGTTAGCTTATAGATTATTTCTCAAACCACTCTGAGCGGACACCGGCTGTCCAGCTAACTTATCTGATCTCACAATAAGAAAGTTTAATTAAGTATACTGGGCTGAACAGGGAAACATGAATGAGCAAAAGCGATGAGGATGAAAGCCTTTCTCAAATCAAACAGTAATCTGTGCCGCTCGATCATGTTGTCCACAAGGCAGCAAGATGCATCGTTTGGAAACACACAACATCTCTTTTCAATATATTTTAAGGCAGATAAAGCCTTTTTATAGATATACTTTTTAAAGCAATTACTTTTGCATGTGAAATAATCCTACTCATTACTCCGCGTGCTTAACCTACGTCACTTTTGTTTTGAGCCGACTTCTCCATCGTCCAAAACAGGACACCAGGCCCAAACCCGGGAGACAGCCTGATTCCAAAATGAATAAAATCAACGCTAACCTGATTCGCCCGGGGTATTAATCAAATCCCTTACTGGCAGTCAAACACCTAAGCTAACTGGCTGAAGTTGTCAAGCTTGCTAGCTACATTTCGTTTTTCTCTCTCTGGATGGTGTGTTGTGAAGATAGGCAGACATGTTAAAAGTTGTTTACATATTCTATCACTTTGGCTATCCAAAGGAACCTCTCACTTGTTTCTGTGGTAACAAAAAGTTCAAGTGTATCTTCCGGTAGAGGAGACAATGCTTCCAAACACACATTGCTCCTTTCCAGATGGAGTCATAGGCTACTTAATATCAGTGCGTTTTTTGGATAGGATGATATATCCACTAAGGATATAATATACAAGTGTCAGTTTACTGTTCTGCCTGCATTATAACTCCAGCTGAATATGTCTTACTCACGACTTGGACCGTATGCCTTAAAGGGCCCTGTGAGTGTGGACTAAGAGTGATAAGTGGCTCTGATAAACTGTGATTGGGTATTTGTTTTTAGAACACAATACCTCCAGTGAGCAGGGACTGGGACAGAGACAGAGAGCCTGCTGGGTTTGTCTTTATGCCTGTGGTTATCTGTCATCACTTCCTTATTCTTCCTCCACCGTCTATCTGATTGCATAAATGTCTTCTCTTTGAAATACAAACAAATATCTAGCACGGCTCATTCAAATTGGGATGTAATCTTTCCAATGTGACAAAGGATACGAGGAGCCAGAGAAGTGATTGCATGGGTTATAGCGTATGCATACTGTCCCCTTTTGTCAGAGATTCCTGGCCTCCAATGAAATAATGTTGATAGGGTATCCATCTAGTCAATCTAACCAGATATGCTAAAAGTTATTCAACATTGAATTAAAACAAAGTATCCCTGTAACAGTTTCATCAATAAAAATGTGTTTGTTTGAATTCCAGATCCTGAACACCATCACATGAGAAGGTGTTTCAACATACCATTCATGAGACAGTGAAAATGATCTCTTTAAGTGCACAAACACAAAATAGCAGGAACCAGACACTTTCTGAGTAAGACATGGGTCTTAGTAAAAAATGATTTGAATTACTACTTAACGCTAGAAGTGCAGAGGAAGTCAGTTTGACACACGCACGATGTTAGAATTTCATTATCTCAAACAGAATTTGTGTTAAAAGACGTTTTAAGAGGACCAAATCCCTGGAGTGCCAAAAAGTGACTTTTTCAAGTACTCCTACAGTCACATGCAGGTAAGACATTTAGATTAAAAATATATATATTTTACCCACTTTTTCTACCCAATTTCGTGATATCCAATTACATTTACATTTAAGTCATTTAGCAGACGCTCTTATCCAGAGCGACTTACAAATTGGTGCATTCACCTTATGATATCCAGTGGAACAACCACTTTACAATAGTGCATCTAACTCTTTTAAGGGGGGGGGGGGGTTAGAAGGATTACTTTATCCTATCCTAGGTATTCCTTAAAGAGGTGGGGTTTCAGGTGTCTCCGGAAGGTGGTGATTGACTCCGCTGACCTGGCGTCGTGAGGGAGTTTGTTCCACCATTGGGGTGCCAGAGCAGCGAACAGTTTTGACTGGGCTGAGCGGGAACTGTACTTCCTCAGAGGTAGGGAGGCAAGCAGGCCAGAGGTGGATGAACGCAGTGCCCTTGTTTGGGTGTAGGGCCTGATCAGAGCCTGAAGGTACGGAGGTGCCGTTCCCCTCACAGCTCCGTAGGCAAGCACCATGGTCTTGTAGCGGATGCGAGCTTCAACTGGAAGCCAGTGGAGAGAGCGGAGGAGCGGGGTGACGTGAGAGAACTTGGGAAAGTTGAACACCAGACGGGCTGCGGCGTTCTGGATGAGTTGTAGGGGTTTAATGGCACAGGCAGGGAGCCCAGCCAACAGCGAGTTGCAGTAATCCAGACGGGAGATGACAAGTGCCTGGATTAGGACCTGCGCCGCTTCCTGCGTGAGGCAGGGTCGTACTCTGCGAATGTTGTAGAGCATGAACCTACAGGAACGGGTCACCGCCTTGATGTTAGTTGAGAACGACAGGGTGTTGTCCAGGATCACGCCAAGGTTCTTAGCACTCTGGGAGGAGGACACAATGGAGTTGTCAACCGTGATGGCGAGATCATGGAACGGGCAGTCCTTCCCCGGGAGGAAGAGCAGCTCCGTCTTGCCGAGGTTCAGCTTGAGGTGGTGATCCGTCATCCACACTGATATGTCTGCCAGACATGCAGAGATGCGATTCACTACCTGGTTATCAGAGGGGGGAAAGGAGAAGATTAATTGTGTGTCGTCTGCATAGCAATGATAGGAGAGACCATGTGAGGATATGACAGAGCCAAGTGACTTGGTGTATAGCGAGAATAGGAGAGGGCCTAGAACAGAGCCCTGGGGGACACCAGTGGTGAGAGCACGTGGTGCGGAGACAGATTCTCGCCACGCCACCTGGTAGGAGCGACCTGTCAGGTAGGACGCAATCCAAGCGTGGGCCGCGCCGGAGATGCCCAGCTCGGAGAGGGTGGAGAGGAGGATCTGATGGTTCACAGTATCAAAGGCAGCCGATAGGTCTAGAAGGATGAGAGCAGAGGAGAGAGAGTTAGCTTTAGCAGTGCGGAGCGCCTCCGTGACACAGAGAAGAGCAGTCTCAGTTGAATGACTAGTCTTGAAACCTGACTGATTTGGATCAAGAAGGTCATTCTGAGAGAGATAGCAGGAGAGCTGGCCAAGGACGGCACGTTCAAGAGTTTTGGAGAGAAAAGAAAGAAGGGATACTGGTCTGTAGTTGTTGACATCGGAGGGATCGAGTGTAGGTTTTTTCAGAAGGGGTGCAACTCTCGCTCTCTTGAAGACGGAAGGGACGTAACCAGCGGTCAAGGATGAGTTGATGAGCGAGGTGAGGTAAGGGAGAAGGTCTCCGGAAATGGTCTGGAGAAGAGAGGAGGGGATAGGGTCAAGCGGGCAGGTTGTTGGGCGGCCGGCCGTCACAAGACGCGAGATTTCATCTGGAGAGAGAGGGGAGAAAGAGGACAAAGCACAGGGTAGGGCAGTGTGAGCAGAACCAGCGGTGTCGTTTGACTTAGCAAACGAGGATCGGATGTCGTCGACCTTCTTTTCAAAATGGTTGACGAAGTCATCAGCAGAGAGGGAGGAGGGGGGAGGAGGGGGAGGAGGATTCAGGAGGGAGGAGAAGGTGGCAAAGAGCTTCCTAGGGTTAGAGGCAGATGCTTGGAATTTAGAGTGGTAGAAATTGGCTTTAGCAGCAGAGACAGAAGAGGAGAATGTAGAGAGGAGGGAGTGAAAGGATGCCAGGTCCGCAGGGAGGCGAGTTTTCCTCCATTTCCGCTCGGCTGCCCGGAGCCCTGTTCTGTGAGCTCGCAATGAGTCGTCGAGCCACGGAGCAGGAGGGGAGGACCGAGCCGGCCTGGAGGATAGGGGACATAGAGAGTCAAAGGATGCAGAAAGAGAGGAGAGGAGGGTTGAGGAGGCAGAATCAGGAGATAGGTTGGAGAAGGTTTGAGCAGAGGGAAGAGATGATAGGATGGAAGAGGAGAGAGTAGCGGGGGAGAGAGAGCGAAGGTTGGGACGGCGCGATACCATCCGAGTAGGGGCAGTGTGGGAAGTGTTGGATGAGAGCGAGAGGGAAAAGGATACAAGGTAGTGGTCGGAGACTTGGAGGGGAGTTGCAATGAGATTAGTGGAAGAACAGCATCTAGTAAAGATGAGGTCAAGCGTATTGCCTGCCTTGTGAGTAGGGGGGGAAGGTGAGAGGGTGAGGTCAAAAGAGGAGAGGAGTGGAAAGAAGGAGGCAGAGAGGAATGAGTCAAAGGTAGACGTGGGGAGGTTAAAGTCACCCAGAACTGTGAGAGGTGAGCCATCCTCAGGAAAGGAACTTATCAGGGCGTCAAGCTCATTGATGAACTCTCCAAGGGAACCTGGAGGGCGATAAATGATAAGGATGTTAAGCTTGAAAGGGCTGGTAACTGTGACAGCATGGAATTCAAAGGAGGCGATAGACAGATGGGTCAGGGGAGAAAGAGAGAATGTCCACTTGGGAGAGATGAGGATCCCAGTGCCACCACCCCGCTGACCAGAAGCTCTCGGGGTGTGCGAGAACACGTGGGCAGACGAGGAGAGAGCAGTAGGAGTAGCAGTGTTATCAGTGGTAATCCATGTTTCCGTCAGTGCCAAGAAGTCGAGGGACTGGAGGGAAGCATAGGCTGAGATGAAGTCTGCCTTGTTGGCCGCAGATCGGCAGTTCCAGAGGCTGCCTGAGACCTGGAACTCCACGTGGGTCGTGCGCGCTGGGACCACCAGGTTAGAGTAGCAGCGGCCACGCGGTGTGAAGCGTTTGTATGGTCTGTGCAGAGAGGAGAGAACAGGGATAGACAGACACATAGTTGACAGGCTACAGAAGAGGCTACGCTAATGCAAAGGAGATTGGAATGACAAGTGGACTACACGTCTCGAATGTTCAGAAAGTTAAGCTTACGTTGCAAAAAATCTTATTGACTAAAATGATATAGTACTGCTGGCTGGTGAAATAGGCTAGCTAGCAGTGGCTGCGTTGTTGACTTTGTTTGAAAGTGTAGCTGGCTAGGTAACCTCTAACTGGCTAGGTAACCTCGACAATTACTCTAGACTACACAATTATCTTGGATACAAAGACGGCTATGTAGCCAGCTAAGATCAAACAAATCAAACTGTTGTACTGTAATGAAATGAAATGTAATACTACCTGTAATACTACCTGTGGAGCAAAGCGGAATGCAACTACTCGCTCCAAACCAAACCGGAAGTGCATACCGTAGAGGGAGAGGCAATAGAAGTGTTGTTTCTTGTATTATTGTCTTTTGTGTCTTTAGAGGACTGCTTCACCTTAATGTCCCCTTTCCCTTTTCTTCTGTCCTTATTTTGTCCCACTTTGTCCCTTCTTCTCTTCTGCCAACTAGACACTCCTTGTTAGCTAGCTAGCTTCTTTCAGGAATGTCCCTAGCAACTGCCTAGCAACAGGTAAACAACTTAGCTAGCTAAGAAAACGGTATAATTTTATGAAAAATTGTTACTTTTTCAAAAGCCTTTCTTCTTTGTTTGCTGCTTGTTTGGGCTCCTATTCAGTTTGCAGTTTTCTTTAGATTTTTTTTCGATGTACTTTACTCTAAAAAAACATTTAAATTTCAATATTTGTAGGAGCTCATCTTTTCAGCTGCTGCTGCTTAATTTGGAACTCCGGAACAATTACGATCTTGTCTCATCGCTGCAACTCCCCAACGGGCTCTGGAGAGGCGAAGGTCGAGTCATGCATCATACGAAACATGACCCGTCAAGCCGCGCTTCTTAACACCCGCTCACTTAACCCAGAAGTTACCCGCACAAATGTGTCGGAGGAAACACAGTTCAACTGACCACCGATGTCAGCCTTCAGGCACCCAGCCCGGCACAAGGAGTTGCTGGATCGCAATGAGCCAAGTAAAGCCCTCCCAGCCTAACCCTCCCCTAACCCGGACGACGCTGGGCCAGCTGTGTACCGCCCTATGGGACTCCCGGTCATGGCCGGTTGTGACACAGCCTGGGTTCGAACCCCAAGCTGTGGTGACACCGTAACACTGCAATGCAGTGCGTTAGACCGCTGCGCGACATTTCTATATTGTATCAGAAAGAGGTGAGGTTTCCAAAACACCCACCTTTGCCAAATATCTACTTTTTGAAGAGATAAGCTTTAGTTAAAAATATCAAATTTTTCCACAAATAAGCATTGTTCCTTTGCGTTCTACACGTGCACGCGGCAGCAGATTGCCTACAGCAACATAAATTAAGGGGGGTATTATTTACCTTTATTCATTTAACTAGGCAAGTCAGTTAAAAACAAATTCTTATTTTCAATGACGACCTAGGAACCGTGGGTTAACTGCCTTGTTCAGGGGCAGAACGACAGATTTTGACCTGGTCAGCTTGGGTATTCAATCTTGCAACATTTCAGTTACTAGTCCAACGCTCTAACCGCTAGACTACCTGCCAGGTAGCGTGGCCTGGCAGTTTATATTTTTGTTCAGTATAGTTGATTTAACCCTTGGTATGGTGGAGTGGTGTTCGGATCTGTTGGACCCATTTTCAATGTTTACTAAAATAAATATTATAATGAATTTTTTATTTATTCAACCTGAGACTCATTGGCCTTGGCTCATTTTCTGTGAAAAACATGTAAAATAACAAATTTTCATTGAGTGCACACTGTGCACCCCCCTACACATCATTTATATTAAATATGTGGTGTTCGGGTTCACTGGACCCGAGGGTAATAAAAGTGTGGAAGAGTGTGAGTGTAAGTGAAAACAAGTGAAAATTTAACAAAAATGTACGCGGAATGCCTTCACTCTGTCTTCCTCCTCCCTGGGTCTGCTGTTTCAACATAGCACCAAGAACCTGTCTGTCTCCCTGCCTGTCTGCCTGTGTCCTGCTTTTCTCATACTCTCTTTACCCTTTGTAGTGTGTGAAACTACACAATGTCTTGCGGGAACCTGCACAATGTTATTTAAATACATTATTTCTATCAATTATTTCGATGCGTTGCTAAAAATTCTGTATTTTCCCCAACTCTACCCCAGCCAGGTGCAAATTGGAGGAGGAAGAAAACAAATAAATTGCTTTGTATGTGTGGCTCCTTACCAAAATCAATCAGTATGGCAAAAAATAATCTCTGCTCAAATAATCTTTGCAGAGAGAGAAGCTAGTGTGGAAGGAGCGTCTTCCACTTTGGAAGATGAAGAATTTTCCATATATGAGGATCATGTCTCTGTCAATTTGGAGTCTGAGAGTGAGTTGGAAGAAGAGGATGAGATTGACCCTCAGCCAGCCCCAGGACCAGCCCGTCAGCAGCCAACCCCAGGACCAGCCTGTCAGCAACCAGCTCATCAGCAGCCTACAGGAAGAGAAATATGGATGTAAAAAAATTGTGAAATTGAATGGTCTTCTTGCCCAAGGAATGAGCCACCCGGCATGGCGGCCAATGTGATAAGGATGCAACCAGGGCCGGCACGGATTGCGATTACTCATATGCAGGACATAAAGTATTCTTTTGAACTGTTCATCCCAGACACCATTCGGGAAATAATTGTGGACTGTACTAATTAGGAGGGAAGGCATGTTTTTGGAGAGAGATGGAAGGAGATGGACCAAACTCATTTACATGCATACTTTGGGGTTCTTATCCTTGCTGGTGTTTTCAGATCAAATGGGGAATCCACAGAATCCCTGTGGGATGCAGAAGCTGTCAGATAACTTTTCTGTGCAACAATGTCTCTGTAAAACTGTCACATTATTTCCAGGATTATCCCCTTCAATAACCAAGACACCAGACCAGCTCGGCGCACAGAGAGACAAGCTAGGTGCAATCAGGTCAGTGTGGGACAAGTGGGTGGACCACGTTCCCCTGTTTTACAACCCTGGGCCCAACGTTTCTGTTGATTAGCAGCTTATGCCATTTAGGGGCCGCTGCCACTTCAGACAGTACATACCGTCTATACCCGCAAAATGTGAAATCAAGACCTGGGCTGCCTGTGATGCTGTTTCATCATATGCGTGGAACTTGCAAGTGTATAAGGGGAAGCCAGATGGAGGAGCCCCTGAGAAGAATCAAGGGATGTGATTTGTCCTGGACATGACACAGGTACTCTGTGGCCACAGCATCACATGCAATGACTTTTTTACTTCACACAAGCTGGGACAGGAGCTCCTTAAGAGGAAGTTGACGATGGTAGGAACAGTACGAAAAAACAAGCCAGAGCTCCCACCTCAGCTGTTGAATACATGGAACAGGCCTATTATGTCCTCTAAGTTTGTGTTCATGGCTGACACGTCCCTAGTGTCCTATGTGCCAAAGAAAGGCAAAAATGTGCTACGCTGCATAGGGATGGGAGAATCTGTGGCCAGGAACATGAAAAACCAGAAATCATAATGGATTACAATGAAACAAAATGGGAGGGTTGGACAATTCAGACAAAATGGTGACTGGCTACAGCTGCAAAAGAAGAACCCTTCGCTGGCCACTTGTGATATTCTTCAACATCTTGGACATCTCGGCGTACAACGCTTTTGTCATCTGGATGGCATTGAACCCAGATGGGAACAGAGGGAGGCTCCAGAGGAGACAGCTCTTTCACTAGGAGCTGGGCAAGGCATTGGTAAGACCTCAAATGCAGAGGAGGCAACATATCCCAAGGATCCCAGCTTCTGCGCCCGGCCCACATAACCAACAACTCCTAATCAAATCAAATCAAATGTCATTTGTCACATACACATGGTTAGCAGATGTTTAATGCGAGAGTAGCGAAATGCTTGTGCTTCTAGTTCCGACAGTGCAGTAATATCTAACAAGTAATCTAACAATTCCCCAACAACTACCTAATACACACAAATCTAAAGGGGTGAATGAGAATATGTACATGTAAGTACAGTATATGGACGAGTGATGGCCGAGTGGCATAGGCAAGGTGCAATAGATGGTATAAATACAGTAGGTGCAATAGATGGTATAAATACAGTATATACATGTGACATGAGTAATGTAAGATATGTAAACATTATTAAAGTGGTATTATTTAGAGCGCATTGTTTAAATGACTAATGATCCATTTATTAAAGTGGCCAGTGATTGGGTCTCAATGTAGGCAGCAGCCTCTCTGAGTTAGTGATTGCTGTTTAGCAGTCTGATGATCTTCAGATAGTCTCTCGGTTCCAGCTTTGATGCACCTGTACTGACCTCCCCTTCTGGATGGTAGCGGGGTGAATAGGCAGTGGTTCGGGTGGTTGATGTTCTTGATGATCTTTTTGGCCTTCCTGTGACATCGGGTGCTGTAGGTGTTATGGAGGGCTGGTAGTTTGCTCCCGGGGATGCGTTGCGCCTTCTTCACCACACTGTCTGTGTGGGTGGACCATTTCAGTTTGTCTGTGATGTGTATGCTGAGGAATTTAAAACGTTCTACCTTCTCCACTGCTATCCCTTCAATATGAATAAGAGGGTGCTCCCTCTGCTGTTTCCTGAAGTCCACAATCATCTTCCTAGTTTTGTTGATGTTGAGTGAGAGTTTTTTTTCCTGACAGCACACTCCGAGTGCCCTCACCTCCCTGTAGGCTGTCTCGTCGTTGTAGGTACCTATACCGGAAGTAAGTGTGAGTGACGTTGTTGCATGTGATTGTGTCTGACTCTCCTACCTTGGCTTGCTGTAACTATATATGTGACCCGTGTCAGGAAACTAGGCGTATGTACGACTTCACAGGAGAGCCGTTTGAACGCAAACTTTTTTTTTCAAAATGTGTTTTTTGGCCTTCTCGAACATGTGCACTTTGCATTAATAACAAACTTGTCAATACTTAAATACGAATAACTTGTAAAAATCTGTAAATACGAATAAAATTGTTAAATTACAAGCCTAGATGGTTTAGCCAAAGAAACAGACAGCAACCATGATTGGCTGAGATAATGAGTGTACTGGTCATGCCAAGAGATGAGTTTGGATTGGTCTGCCACAAAGCATGCTTCTGTCTATTTGTGCTGGTCAGTATGTCTAGGTAATCCTGTCTAACGCAGCTTGAATTTTTTTTTGTGTGTATTAAAACTGTGTTGCTCTCCACTTTCTGGAGGACTGAGAATTGAAATCAGTGGAATTCGAGTCTGATAGCTAAGAAGATGGAGAAAACTCCTTTCTCCGGATTACACCTTCAAACTAAGGGCAACCATGGCATCCGACAGGAGATGTGTCTAACCATGAATCATGTATACGTGTAAGATAGTCTAGCTAGCTAAATTTTAATATTTGACACGTTTCACATTGACAGAAAGAGCCATTTGCTTGGCTAGCTATAGGCTAATGTTAGCTAGCTAACATTGCACCTGGTTGGTTAGGTACCTGCAGATTCATGCAGGGTAGTAACGTCAAGATTTGTGATTATGGTTCATTGTTTACCTAGCTAGCTAGCTAACGTTAGCTGGCTAGCTCACTAGCTAACGCTACGTGTATGACTTATTATTCGTATCTCAGAGCAATTTGCTTTGCTGGCTATAGCCTAATGTTAGCTAACATTGACTTGGTGGTTAGCTACCTGCAGATTCATGCATGATAGTAAAGTCATGAGTTGGGATTATGATTCATTGTTTACATAACTAGCTAGCTACATGTCTTAACAAAAGACTCCACTATGTAAGTAACCATTTCGGGTGCATTGCTAAATTCAGTCTGGCCATCTATTCCGATTTCAGAGCACTCTCGTCTAAGTGTGTCAGAGAGCGCAGAATAACTGATGAATTTACAAACACTCAACACCCGTTGAATTTGGCTGGTGTCAGTAAACATCGGCAAAAAAGCTAAATTAAATTGCTACCAGCAGCACCTCAGATTTCCCACTTGCTGGTTGAATTTTGTTCAGGTTTTCGCCTGCCATATGAGTGCTGTTATAATCAGACATCATTCAAACAGTTTTAGAAACTCCAGAGTGTTTTCTATCAAAATCTACTAATAATATGCATATATTAGCAACTGGGACTGAGTAGCAGGCAGTTTACTCTGGGTACGCTTTTCATCCAAACGTGCCTGGGGTCCCATTGGCCATGCAAACCGCAGATGCTCTTTTTACACACGTCTTCCGGCACTACTGGATCACGGGAGCCTGGTTCCTCTCTAGGTTTCTTCCTAAGTTCTGGCCTTTCTAGGGAGTTTTTCCTAGCTACACCTGCATTGCTTGCTGTTTGGGGTTTTAGGCTGGGTTTCTGTACAGCACTTTGAGATATCAGCTGATGTAAGAAGAGCTTTATAAATATATTTGATCCCGGAGTACCACCCTCAAGCTAATGGGCAGGTGGAGAGGGTCAATCAGGAAGTGGGCAGGTTCCTGAGGTGTTACTGTCAGGACTGGCCAAGGGAGTGGGTGGATTTTCTACCTTGGGCTGAGTACGCGCAGAATTCCCTCCACTAACCTCACTCCTTCCCAGTGCGTGTTGGGATATCAGCTGGCCCTGGCACCTTGGCATCCGAGCCAGACCGAGGCCCCTGCGGTGGATGATTGGTTTCGGCACACTGAGGAGACCGCGGTGCTGAGTTCCTGCGGTGGACAACCTGGACGCTTCGCTGAAAAGGGATTTTCACTCTCGGTGCCCTGACTGACCCGCACCTCATCCCTGTAGTCTTCACCAAGGCCGGTTTTGTCCCACCTTCAGCGCGTTGGTTACTGTCTTGGATCCCAACGGTACTGCTGCTCATTCCCTTCACCAGCTCCGGAGGTCTACGTCACCGGCCTTCTAGGTGTCACTGAACTGGATTCATTACCACCAATCCCGGACTGTTTTGTCTTATTACGCACACCTGATTCCCATTCCCCCTGATTAGTATGTGTATGTGCCCTCTGTTCTCCCTTGTCTGTTATTGTTACCATGTCCGTGTGAGTACCTGTGCTATTGTATCGGCTTCCATGCTACGTGTTATTGTGCACTTGTTTTACGGGTCTCGTCCCATGTATTATTTAGAGGTTTACACCTCGCTCTTTTGTTTGGGTGGAGAAAATAAAAAACCCTATTACGTATTCCTGCACCTGTCTCCAATCATTATACAATGTGACTTGTACTTAAGTACATTTAAACCCAGATACTTTTAGACTTTTACTCAAGTAGTATTTTACTGGATGCCAATATGTTTTCATTAAGTCATTTTCTTAAAAGCTATCTTTGACAATAGAGTACTTTTTTCCACCACTGCTACAGTGTCACTGCTTGCAGTACAACTTACTAGGATGCATTGTGCATGCCAGACATGGTGACAGTGCCAGTCAGTGGAGACTCCTCAGAGGAAGAAGGGAAGGACCATCCTCCTCGGTGGATTTCAGAAAAATGGAAATAGTGAAACATAAAAAAAGTTATATTTTTTAGATAAAACTATACTAAATATATGCACCACATGTCGTGGAAATTCAGTACTGAGAGAGACAGTCATTTCTTCAAACAATCATCTTTATTTAATATCTATTCATTATTGCAATAATGAGACCGTCAGCCCAACAGTCTTGACTGACTGTTAGGCTGAGTCTGAATCAGACAATGCACAGTTCATGAAGCTAATACACAGAATGCTTGGTTCCACCCATCCCATATAGATTGGGGCACACCATAAGCCACTTTGGGTTCATCCTATGGTCATCTGCCTCTGGTGCTGTCTCCCAGATGCCAGAATGTCTAAGAACCATTGAGGCTCTCTCTATCTCATCTATAGCATGCAGGACCAGTTAGACCAGAGACATACAGTATGTCTCACATACACCACTAATGATAGACTGGAATGTGGCTGTTTTTTTATCACCGAGATATCAATCGTCAGCTTCAAGCTATCTCTAGTAATACCCATGTTCCCCACACCCAGACTAGCTGCAGGGTGCTAGAGTGGACACCATAAAAACTCAGCATTAGCAGGCCAGTCTCACTCTTAGTTAAATATATAACCGTTTACTATTAATATCAAACAAATCAGGTAAGTATGTAATTTTTCCCTGACATTCCCCTCTCAAGCTAAGCTTCTTCATCAAAAAAATGTAAGGATACAAGCATTACATGATTATTGTTAAACATAAATTCAAACAAACAAAGTACATATTTCTGGTGCCTGACATTTCATCCATAGTAAACAACCTTTCTTTTGGTGGCTGAGTTTTAGACTTATCTAAACACAGTCAATCTGTGTCAAGTTGTCTAGGTGTTATAATTATTTCAGCTCTGCCCAAACCTGAAAACGGCTTGCTCAACACGTGAAGGATGCAAAGGGACAACTCAATTCCTTTCCAGTGTTTTATTATGGTTTTGATGCCATTTGTTGAATATGTTGAAACAGTTGATTTGTTGAATAGAGTAGTTGAATGACAGAGGAATAAGGAATAGGTTGATAACCTTAAACAGAGAATAAACATGCATTATTTTACACTAAACAATGCATGACACAGCAACAAAGCATGGCTTTGAATAAAGTAAACATTTACATTACATTTAAGTCATTTAGCAGACGCTCTTATCCAGAGCGACTTACAAATTGGTGCATTCACCTTATGATATCCAGTGGAACAACCACTTTACAATAGTGCATCTAACTCTTTTAAGGGGGGGGGGTTAGAAGGATTACTTTATCCTATCCTAGGTATTCCTTAAAGAGGTGGGTTTAAACGTTTAAACAATTTAATCTAGCACTTCTAGCAATTACTTCTGCAGTCAGAAAATATCCACAACAAAAGAAGTCACCACTCCTACCAGAGTTAAACATGTAAATTGTGCTAAGCACTGGATGCAACATAATAAATAATTCCAAACATTACATACCAGTTGCGTCTTTAGGGTTGAACAATGAGCTGTGTGTATGTTGAGGACCCAAGCAAAGCTAAGCCCAAACATTTTATACCCATGATTATTTGCCAGGTGCGCATGTAAAAGTAGTCCCTCCAGAAATCCTGGCTCAATTTTTTAGTTCCACCCGTGTTTTTGGGTTATCTGCCCTCTTGAGGTCTGGAGTTCTTTAAAGGAAGAGCTGCCATTGTGCTCATGTTTTGAGTGTTCTGTTTTTTGAAGCAACAATCTGGAATAGAAAATGAAAATGTAATCACACACAAGATTCATTACAGGAAATAGGACAGTCATCACACTGGCACTATGCACAAAGACAGGGGTCAGCGTGACAGACACCCCTCTCTGGGCACCTTGTACACTCAGTGTGGGCTCCACATCTGGGTCCTTATGGTCAGGATTGGGGTCCTCATCAGAGATGTAGTGAGGAATAGGGAATACGTCAGGGAAATCATTCAGTTTCCAAATCCTAATTTAAACCCAATTAATTATCCAACCAAAATTTTGAATGACATTTCTCGGTGATTCACATTGGTTTAATCATCCAAAATCAAAAACACTCAATTTAACACTGGCAGGATGTACATTTATAT
This sequence comes from Salvelinus alpinus, assembly GCF_045679555.1. Lineage (NCBI taxonomy): Eukaryota > Metazoa > Chordata > Actinopteri > Salmoniformes > Salmonidae > Salvelinus > Salvelinus alpinus. The sequence continues at coordinate 42,212,217 of NC_092100.1, forward strand.
TACCCTACAATAAATTCATCTCATAATTCTAGTATTAAGTTCCTAATCAGGGTTATAATTACAGATCAGTAACTCAATGCATTCTTAGCCTAAATCACTATAAATTTAGCAGTGTAGACCTCCAAGTCTAAAATAATTACGGGTAAAGTTGACCAACCCCCTCCCTTCTCCGGCACTTAATCTTCTGGCATTTTTCTTCATTTTCTTCTTTAGATAGCTTCAGAGTTCAAGGTGGATGGCCCATGATAATGTCGCAATTTCAATGTCTCACCTGAACCCCACCACAACTCATTAAGTCTTGTCCATTTGCCAACCAGTATACCAGCAATATGAGAGAAGTTTTGGAACAGATTTCTCTCCATGCTCACTCCATGTGGACTTCTTTTGCACTCCTGAGCGAAAAACATTTGATAACTTCAGCTGGATGCTGTACACCGTTGGCTCAGACTCAGGTCTCTAGATAGAAGTGTTGCAGGACAGGGCCTTAGTGAATGCCATTTCTTCAGCCGGTTAGAGGGGGTTTTGAGGTTCACACCCTGTTTGGTCAAATTATCCCTCCTATGCATCTAGATACCATCTCCACCATAACCTCAAGAAAGAACAAATCAGAACAACAATTCAAATTATTACTACTACCAATATTCTTAATGCAAATCTCTAAAACACATGTCAAAGAAAAAAAATATCACATTCTGTTGAAACAATGTTCCAAATGAGCTTATACTCCCTTATCACACTGTCAACCTCATCACAGTCATAGGATCAGTCACAGAGTTAGGAAGTTATCCTGTTATGGCTGCAGCACGACGCCGGTACACCTATGACAACATCCAGCTCAAGTGCAGGGCGCGAAATTCAAAATCAATTTTTTTTTTTTTATATTTAACTTTCACACATTAACAAGTCCAATACAGCATTTGAAAGATAAACATCTTGTCAATCCAGCCAACATGTCCGATTTTTTAAATGTTTTACAGAGAAAACACCACATATATTTATGTTAGCTCACCACCAAATAAAAAAGAGGACAGACATTTTTCACAGCACAAGTAGGATGCAAGTAGCATGCACAAGCCAACCTAACTAACCTAGAACCAACCTAAATAACCTAGAAAAAACTACCTCAGATGACAGTCCTATAACATGTTACACAATAAATCTATGTTTTGTTCAAAAAATGTGCATATTTTAGCTATAAATCAGTTTTACATTACTGCTACCATCATAGCTACAGTCAGAAATCGCACGGGAGTAGCCAGAGAAAATACAGACACCAACGTCAACTACTAATTACACATCATAAAACATTTCAGAAAAATACATGGTGGATAGCTAATGAAAGACAAAGATCTTGTGAATAGAGCCAATATTTCCGATTTTTGAAGTGTTTTACAGCGAAAACACAATATATCGTTATATTAGCTTACTACAATAGCTAGCACACAGCAGCATTGATTCTAGTCAAACGTTAGCGATAGCACAGTTCGACAGATATATGAAAAAGCATCCCAAATTGGGTCCTTATCTTTGTTGATCTTCCATCAGAATGTTCTCCAAGGGGTCCTTTGATCAGAACCGTCTTTATTTGGATCCAGAACGAACGATTTCCCTCTTGAATTAGCAAGCACACTGGCCGTGCGGTGCTAACCTCTCCGTCTTGACAAAATTCTTGCGTCGCATCACGTCTAAAGTCCAGAATAAATTTCAATAATATAATTAAACTATATTGAAAAAACATACTTTAGGATGATATTGTGACATGTATCAAATAAAATCGAAGCCGGAGATCATATTCACCTTTAACGAGGGTTTTCCAGGAGCCGAGTCCAGGTCCTACTTCGCGCCCAGAAAAAAAAATAAAGTGCGCAGCTCTCACTCCAAGAGGTTGTGTTCAATCCCAGGACGAGATAATCAAGTCATTTCTGCTCTCACTTCCGCATGACACCCAGGGGAAGGCGTATGACGTGTTTCTACAGTCTTAAGTGACATGCCCTTTTATAGACAAGCTCTTGAAGAGAGACATCGATTTTGGAAATCTCACTTCCGGATAGGAAATGGGCTGTAAAAAGAGTTCTGTTCCACTTAGAGAAATAATTCAAACGGTTTTAGAAACTAGAGACTGTTTTCTATCCAATAGTAATAATTTATGCATATTGTACGAGGTAAAATTGAGTAAGAGGCCGTTTGAAAATGGGCACATATTTTCCAGTTTTTCAATACGCCCCCTGCAGCCATAACAAGTTATGCTGATCATCCAGCAGACCCAATCTGGTGAGATTTATCAAACCAAAACAGAACGCAACAATACACTCCTTCATACCATACATCACTCAATACATCCCTACATATCACTCAAGGTGTGAACTTCAATCCCCCCCCCCCCAAAAAAAGGTAATTCCTCCATCTTGACGCATAATTCACCATAGTGGCTAATGTGTAAAAACAACAACACTACAAATCAATTACTACCCTAACTCCAACAACATTTTTTTTACCCATAGCTTCGTAGTAAAAATAGACTAGAGACAGGTCTAACCTTCTTGTGGTCCTATTAGTTATACAACTTCTCCGTAATTATCACTATTACAAATTACTTTTAAATCAGTATTAAATATGACCTTTAAATCATCATCCAGTGTCTCTCGGCACTCACCACACTAGAAAGTCAGGACAGAGGTCAGAGGTCATTCAAACCCTGTTACTTTCTCTATTAGACCAATTATCTAAAAAACAGTTAAACATGTCACAGATTTTGTATCCCAGGTTTACAGTAAGTTTCTTCAGTACATTATTTTAATCAAAATAATTAATATGTGTTCAATTAAAACTCAGAAAAGAAACACTTCTGAAAATTCCATATGTGTGTGTGCCCCTTTAAGATACCTAGGCATTAACCCTTATTCATAACCAGGAAGTTGTGTGTGCATGCTGGTGTGTGTGTGTGTGTGTTAAACCATAGGTCAAAAACAAATGGCCAGACCTTATGTAACCTGGTAACTCCCCTTTACCACTGAATCCAGATACCTTTATGCCTATAAAACTGCCAAATTTCACTAACCCCTCTTCCAAGACCATAGCCTGAGGAAACATTCAAAAGAGAGAGAAAATTCCTACCCCCATTCTCCTGGAAGAGAAATGTCAATTTCTTTAGCATTCACAATACTAATATCATAATCAGCAACCCAAAGGTTTTAACTACAAACAAAACATGATCATGATAAGTCCATTGTACTCCCTCAAATAATTAATTGTTTGTTTTAATCTACCCCAACGTTTATGTGCGCATAATTTAGCATGTGCTACCCTTAGAAACAATTCACTCACATATCGTATTATATGACTGGTCTCTATTTTCCATAACCATGTAAAATTATCCTGGTATCGTTACTAGACAAATGTGGGCTACCTGCCGCCCCCATGGGACTCTCAATCACGGCCAGACGTGATACAGCCTGGATTCGAACCAGGGATTACAGTGACGCTTCTTGCGCTGAGATGCAGTGCTTCAGACTGCTAAGCCACTCGGGAGCCCTAATACAGTGTTTCATTATGTGGAATCGGCACCGTCTAAAATAAACAAATCCCAGAGCTCCTTTCCGGTAATTATTTGAGAAACAGACACCTCACAAGTCCTTAACTGACAACTTCATTAAATAGTACCCGCAAAACACCAGTCTCAACGTCAACAGTGAAGAGGCGACTCCGCGAGGCTGGCCTTCTATGCAGAGTTGCAAAGGTAAAGCCATATCACAGACTGGCCAATAAAAAGACAAGATTAAGATGGGCAAAAGAACACACACTGAACAGAGGAACTCTGCCTAGAAGGCCAGCATCCCAGAGTCGCCTCTTCACTGTTGACGTTGAGACTGGTGTTTTGCGGGTACTATTTAATGATGCTGCCAGTTGAAGACTTGTGAGGTGTCTGTCTTAAACTAGATACTCTAATGTACTTGTCCTCTTGCTCAGGTGTGCACTGGGGCCTCCCACTCCTCTTTAAATTCTGGTTAGAGCCAGTTTGCGCTGTTCTGTGAAGGAAGCGATCTTCAGTTTCTTGACAATTTCTCGCATTGAATAGCCTTCATCTCTCAGAACAAGAATAAACTGACGAGTTTCAGAAGAAAGGTCTTAGTTTCTGGCCATTTTGAGCCTGTAATCAAACCCACAAATGCTTATGCTCCAGATACTCAACTAGTCTAAAGAAGGCCAGTTTTATTGCTTCTTTAATCAGGACACAGTTTTCAGCTGTGCTAACATACTTGCAAAAGGGTTTTCTAATGATCAATTAGCCTTTTAAATGATTAACTTGGATTAGCTAACACAACGTGCCATTGGAACACAGGAGTGATGTTTGCTGATAATGGGCCTCTCTACGCCTATGTAGATATTCCATAAAAAATCTGCCCTTTCCAGCTACAATAGTAATTTACAACATTAACAATGTCTACACTGTATGTGATGTAATTTTAATGGACACATTTTTTTGCTTTTCTTTCAAAAACAAGGACATTTCTAAGTGACCCCAAACTTATGAACTGTAGTGTATATATATATATATATTTTACTTTCACTTACTTAATTAGTGAATGCAGCTAGCTAGTTTACCCTATTCAAACAACCGGTTCAAGCAGAGAGGGATGCTAGCAGGCTATGGCTATCCAACACTGGAACTCTTCCAAGTCAAGGTAAGCTTTTGGTTTAATTTATTTATTGCCACGGGGCCCGCCAGTGTAACTAATAAACTGCTTGATGTATACTGTACTGCATGATTTTAGTGGCTTTAGTTTTAGTAGCTACACTTGCCTAATCTGTTACCTATACAAAACTAAAATACATCTGATGAGGATGAATGCAAAGAAGACAGCAATAGTTTCATATTAACAGTACTGAAGGAGATGCCTTGTACAGCACATTTGAAAAGTATTCAGACCCCTTTATTGATTAAATTCGTTTTCCCCCCTCATCAATCTACACACAATACCCCATAATGAAAAAACAGGTTTTTACAAATTTTTGCAAATGTATTAAAAATCTGTGTCCATATTGTCCATGAGTTTCTAATAGATAGACCATATGGGTGAAGAGAAAATAGCATAGAAAAGCATCTAATCAACAAGCATCTAATCAAAAAACATCTAATCACAACTTTCACCAGTTTGAGGCAAAAACATTCACAAAAAAATACATGTTGACGTAGTAAAATAAATAAAAATGCACCAATGGTATTCACTAAGTTGGATGGTTTATATTTAGGATGATATTTTACAGCTTTCTCATTCATTTTATTTTTAAATAATTGTATTTAATTATTTAATATATTTTCCATGTGATAAGGCCAGAAAACAGGACAGAGATAATTACAGACACCGGTGATATTATGAAATACCCCCAAAAGACCAATAGATACAGTATCTTGTGGTAGATTACATAATTTAAAGATGTCAAAATTCTGGTAGTTTACTGGTAAACTTAGAAAGTTTCCAGTAAAATACCTTCCCTTTGCAACCCTAGATAGGACACAGAAATTAATTTGCAAACACATGTATTTTTTGTTGTAGCACAACGTTAGTGAAATTCAGTACCTATAGTCTTCGGTTCTCTATCCATGTAATTTCTCCACTGCGCAACCAGGATGAAGCTAGCATGCCATGTTCATTTTAGTCTATTCAAACAGACCCCATTTGAAAGGAAACAAGCATTAATAAAGATCAGGTGTGACCAATAAGTGGGCAAGGCCAACACACCTGAACACACTTAACAAGATAGAGGATAAAGAGAGTTTTGTTGATGCTAAGTATTGTATTTTTTCAAATAACATTCTTAGAAAGTTATTTGAACATTACTAATGTTCTTGTGGTTTTTATGGAACATTTTCTTAACGTTCTGAGAACATGACTTTAAAAATAACCGTGAGGAAACCTGCAGAAAACGTTATGCTGAAGTAAACGTTATGCTGAAATTCCTACAGAAGAGTGTTGTTTCTTAACATTCTCTGAACTATTTGAGAACATTCCCAATGTCAAACTAGTTGGAGAACATTCCTAGAACATTCCCAAAATGTACATTAAATCCAACCATGTTTGAACTTTTAGGAAACATTCAGTTAAAGTAATGAAAGAGCAAGATTATTATTTTTTTAAATTCAAGTTCCTTAAATGTGCCGAGAATGTTCCACAGTCAAGCAACTATCCTGCACCATTCCCAGAAAGTTGTAGGAAGGTTGTATGCAAAATAACCATATGACAACCCCGCTGTCACCAAGCTCTAAGAAACATTTGGTTCTCAGAACGTTATGTGCTAGCTGGGTAAGCAATTAAATGTAAAATGTAGTCTTTCTTAACCAAATGTAAACATATCATACAAAACCTCCCACAAATGTCAAGAGTTGCAACAAGGCATTCTGCTCCTCTTTGTAAAACATCACAGTGACACATTAAAATAAAAAACAAACATAAATAGAGGCACAAAAAAAGGCACAAAATAGTGGAGAGGTGTCCTCCAGACTCTTTTACTTTTCTGACTCCCTCCATCCTTGTGCATTTTTTCCAAACTTGTAGACCAGCCTTCGGCCATCCACGTGTTCCAGGATTTCCTGTTTGTAGTAATATCTGGAAAGGTATGGACAGGGAGGTTATTGGAACAGCCAAAATGACTGCCTTCTTAAGATGCGAACCAGGAAATAAACATCAAAACCCCCTAATCCCTTCAGTCTTTACCTCATAGCTCGGCTGAGCTTCTCGTAGGTCATGCTGCTGTTGTTCTTCTTCTTGCCCCACAGCTGAGCAACAGCCTCTGACTTGAGGAAACGGAACACGCCATCTGTCCGGTCCTCCCACTTGAGCAGGCCTGAGTTCCACTCTGGGTTCAGCAGAATGTCCCTAATGAACTCCCACAGGTGGGTTCCCCGGGGGTCTGAGGAGAAACACATGGGTGGTGGACATTAGAACAATCTACTGTACATCAGTTATAGCATAGGCAAAACGTTCAGCATGTAGCCATCATCCGATTGAGCATTTACATTAAAAGATAAGTAACGACAGTATTGAAGATGATAAATACTACTCACTGTGTTTTTTGATCTGATGAGGGCGACTGTGAGATCTCTTTGTGTCTGAAAGTAAATTAATAGACACATGGTCATTAAGCAGATGCTCACAACAAATTAAAATGAAGACATTCAATATATTTGGTAGATGTGACAATCAAACCCACTAGTGGGTCTAGCATCATAGTAGTCCAACCAACTAATCAAACAGACCTTTAACCTACACGGTTTAACCCTTGTGCCGCTATATCTTACGCATTCCATATTAATTCTATGGAACCCAATACTGTACAATTACATGGGTGTGGGAAACATTTACAGGATGAGTTTGTTCAGTTGTATCGTCATACATTGTTTTCTCAGTGGCATTGTTTAGTGAAGGAGTAAACTCAGCTGGCCCATTCCCAAAATTGTCACTTACTGATGTGAATTTGAAATATAAGACATCATTAAGCAAAGTGGCAATTCAAGGCTACTGAGTAAAGTCCATGAACGTTCAGTTCATGGACTTTACTCAGTAGCCTTGAATTGCCACTTTGCTCAATGATGTCTTATGTTTCAAATTCACATTGGTCCAGCAATAATTTATTTGGGGACTAGGCTACTGTAGATCAAAGTCTTCCCTTGGCTTGGGTCTTGTTCCAATTTCTTTGTTTACATAATGTTTTATAGGTTTTCAGTCCTCATCTTTTACCTGGACTTGAGATAGTGAGCGATGCCACAGGTGCGAGGCATTGACATGAGGGATCAAAAATGTCTAAAAAGTAAAGACAGGTCAACATATAAAAAATTATGCTGTCCGTAAGTTAGTTAAAATGTTGCATTTTTAAGTCTCTCCTATCCATTCTAATGTGGTACCTACCTGCAGGATATATGCTAGGTTCTGGGAATGAACAAGGGAAATCTATGAGGAGAGGAGAGCACATAAAGCTTACATTTACTTAATAAGAGGCATAAAGTAACATCTCAAGAGTTTATTGAAATCACAGACTAGATTTAACTTACTTAATTTTTTAACTGGCGTCAAACATGTTGAGACAAGCACAGATAGGCCTATGTCATGACTGGATGGGCTTGTAAGAGATGACTTGAAGTACATTACTCATGTATCCCAATGTTTCTCTAGAGCAGGGATCATCAACTAGATTAATCCACGGGACAATCTTTTATAAATATACAGTACCAGTCAAAAGTTTGGACACACCTACTGATCCCAGGTATTTTCTTTTATTTGTACTATTTTCAACATTGTAGAATAATATTGAAGACATCAGAACTATGAAATAACACACACGAAATCATGTAGTAACCAAAAAAAGTGCTCAACAAATCAAAATATATTTTCTATTTGAGATTCTTCAAAGTAGCCACGCTATACTTTGATGACAGCTTTGCACACTCTTGGCATTATTTAACCAGCTTCATGAGGAAGTCACCTGGAATGCATTTCGATTAACCGGTGTGCCGGTTGCACAAAAAGTTATTTTGTGAAACGTCTTTAATTCTTTCCTGCATTTGAGCCAATCAGCTGTGTTGTGACAAGGTAGGGATGGTATACAGAAGATAGCCCTATTTGGTAAAAGACCAAGTAAAAACCATCAAGCGCTATGATGAAACTGGCTCTCATGAGGACCGCCACAGGAAAGGAAGACGCAGAGTTACCTCTGTTGCAGAGAATAAGTTAAAGTTACCAACCTCTGCTTCACAGAGTTCAAGTAACAGACGTATCTCAACATCGACTGTGTGAATCAGAAGAAGCAAAGAAATCACTACTAAAGGACACCAATAATAAGAAGAGACTTACTTGGGCCAAGAAACACGAGCAATGGACATTAGACCGGTGGAAATCTGTCCTTACGTCTGATGAGTCCAAATTTGAGATTTTTGGTTCCAACCGCAATGTCTTTGCGAGACACAGAGTAGGTGAACAGATGATCTCTGCGTGTGTAGTTCCCACCATGTTGCATGGATGAGGAGGAGGTGTGATAGTGTGGGGGTGCTTTTCTGGTGACACTGTAAGTGATTTATTTAGAATTCAAGGCACACTTAACCAGCATTGCTACGACAGCATTCTGCAGCAATACGCCATCTCATCTGGTTTGCGCTTAGTGGGACTATAATTTGTTTTTCAACAGGACAATGGCCCAGAACACACCTCCAGGCTGTGTAAGGGCTATTTGACCAAGAAGGAGAGTAATGGAGTGCTGCATCAGATGACCTGGCTTCCACAATCACCCGACCTCAACCCAAATGAGATGGTTTGGGATGAGTTGGACCGCAGAGTGAAGGAAAAGCAGCCAACAAGTGCTCAGCATATGTGGGAACTCCTTGAAGACTGTTGGGAAAGCATTCCAGGTGAAGCTGGTTGAGAGAATGCCAAGATTGTGCAAAGCTGTCATCAAGGCAAAGCGTGTCTACCTTGAATAATCTAAAATATGTTATATACTTTTTTGTTACTATATGATTCCATATGTCTTATTTCATAGTTTTGATGTCTTCACTACAATGTAGAACATATAAAGAAAAACCCTTGAATGAGTAGGTGTGTCCAAACTTTTGAATAGTACTGGATATTTTTAGACTGCAAATTGACCGCAGAAGCTTAAACAGATATAATATTTGTCTAAAACATAATGATTTCAAACAAATTATTTCATTTTTGAAAAACTTTTTACCCCCTTTTTCTCCCCAATTTTCATGATATCCATTTGGTAGTTACAGTCTTGTCCCATCGTTGCAACTCCCGTACGGACATCATTTCAAACCTTGATTACATTTGGGAATATTGTCCTGCGTATGGTGCTGTCTTTTGGACAGGATGTTAAAACGGGTGTCCTGACACTCTGTCATCATTTAAAATCCCATGGCGGTTATTGTAAAAGTAGAGGTGTTCACCCTGGTGTTATGGCTAAATTCCCAACCTGGCCACATTCCATCATGGCCACCTAATCATCCTCCTCATTCCTAATTGGCATATATCACTCCTCACCTCTCCACATGATAACTGATTTGTGGTGAGAGTTCTTGTACAAAATGGTCGCCGTGCATAACTGAAATTGGTGCTACACATTGGTGAGTTGAGTTTCCCCCTACTACTGTATGCAAGGCGCTTTGAGTACCTCAATTGGTAGAAAAGTGCTTTATAAATCCAATCAATTATTATTATTTGTATACAATCACATATGTCTCTCTATTATGCGTGTGAATGCTTGGGAAAATATTTCCCAATTAAAATCACTTGGAACTGCTTTCCTGTTGTTTTTAGTCTTTTAATTCCAACAATGGAAATTCAACAAAACAATTTTTTTTTTTTTTTTTTTTGTTGTTGCTTGGGGCCAAATAAAACCACCCCCGGGACAAATCCAGCACAAGGCCCGCCAGTTTGGGAACCCTGAGTCTCTCTGTTCTATAGACTCCCCGTTCTCTACGAGGGTCTGAAGCATTGTATATATTCTATAACTTTATAAATTAAAATTTTATAAGCATGCAACAATGCGTTTTGAATAAAGGACATGTGAAAAACAATGTACTACATCCTCTCTGGGTTTGTATGCTTTTGACAGCTCTTACCATCTGGCTCTGATTTGATAATGTCCAGTGGGTTAAACTCCACACCAGGATGCTGTCCTGTTTAGGGATGACATGGAGAAACAAGAGGTCATTGTTATTACACTGACAGTAACAACACCCTTCTTTATTTTGTGTTGCATGTAATCAAATTTGATGCTGAAATCTTAAATCCTTGATCCTTCCACCGTACACTGGTTCAACTGTCTGTTCTTGTTTGTTTGTGGTTTTCTAACCGACTCAAATATTGTTGAAATGAAATACTACATTCAAACATCTGAAGACCAAATTTATCACTAACAGTATGTTTTTATAATACATGGCCAGACCTGGCCTCCATTCTGATAAACATAAGACACTAACAATAACAGAAGACGTTACAGCTTTGTCCAATGTGTGAACCTACCGCTCCATTTGAGCTCGTTGAGGCTTTGGTAGAGGATAGGCCCCACAGTGCCCGCGGCGCGTGTAAAGTCCTGGTAGGTCATGCTGCACAGTTGACGGCCGTCCACGTCAAAGTTCTGGAAGTGGATGCTGGCAGCGTCAATCTGGTGCATGTCCACCATCTGCTGTAGCCACTGCCACACCAGGTACTTTGACCAATACTGAGGCTTGTAGTCCTGGGACCACAGGCTACTGGTGTAACCGGGCATCACTGTGGAAACTGGGGATAGGGTTGAAGATAGAGGTTAGGTGCGTTTTGCAATAGCTGTGAGTAGCATATCAAATTTTCAATCTTTGAGTGTGCAGGGGGTGTTGTGAAAAAATATTAACTCTGGCTAGCCCAGGTACTTGTAAATAATTAAACCAGCAGTGCATTTTACTAAAAGAGCCATTGAGTAACCAAACAAGTCCTCACTGTCTGGGCATGGGTAGGAGCTCCATGTTGTGGGCAGCTGGCTCTCAATGCTGGCAGTGGAAGGGATGCTCATGATACAGGTGGTATGACGGACCATGGTCCAGAGCTGGGGGAGAAAGACACGTACAGTCAGTATGGAGTAAAACCCCAAACAAGGTGATTGGTAGGCTGCCATGTAATCACACACAGTGCACATAGACAGTGTTATTCCCCATAGTGAGTTGAGATGTTTGCAAATTAGATATTTCCAAATTACAACATTGACAGTTGTGAAAGTGCAGAAGGAGTTAGTATAGGGAGAGTGTGGGTGTCTGTTTTGCATACATACACAGTGCATTCAGAAAGTATTCAGACCCCTTGAATTATTCTACAATTTGTTACGCTACAGCCTTATTGTAAAATTGATTACATAGTTTTTTCCCCTCATCAATCTACACACAATACCCCATAATGACAAAGTAAAAACAGATTTTTAGAATTTTCTGCAAATGAATAATTTAAAAAAAGAAACTTTACATTTACATAAGTATTCACACCCTTTACTTAGTACTTAGTTGAATCACCTTTGGCAGTTTTTACAGCCTCGAGTCTTCTTGGATTTGAGGCTACAAGCTTGGCACACCTGTATTTGTGGAGTTTCTCCCATTCTCCTCTGCAGATCCTCTCAAGCTCTGTCAGGTTGGATGGGGAGCGTGGCAGCACATCTATTTTCAGGTCTCTCCAGAGATGTTCAATTGTATTCAAGTCCGGGCTCTGGCTGGGCCACTCAAGGACATTCAGAGACTTCTCCCGAAGCCACTCCTGCATTGTCTTGGCTGTGTGCTGAGAGTTGTTGTCCTGTTCGAAACTGAATCTTTGCCCCAGTCTGAAGTCCTGAGCGCTCTGGAGCAAGTTTTCCTTAAGGATCTCTCTGTACTTTGCTCTGTTCATCTTTCCCTCGATCCTGACTAGTCTCCCAGTCCCTGCTGTTGAAAAACATCCCCACAGCATGATGCTACCACAACCACGCTTCACCGTAGGGATGGTACCAGGTTTCCTCGAGACATGATGCTTGGCATTCAGGCCAAAGAGTTCAATCTTGGTTTCATCAGACCAGATAATCTTGTTTCTATGGTCTGAGAGTCCTTTAGGTGCCTTTTGGAAAACTCTAAACGGGCTGTCATGTGCCTTTTACTGAGGAGTGGCTTCCGTCTAGTCACTCTACCATAAAGGCCTGATTGGTGGAGTGCTGCAGAGATGGTTGTCCTTCTGGAAGGTTTCCCATCTCCACAGATGAACTCTGAAGCTCTGTCAGAATGACCATTGGGTTCTTGGTCACCTCCCTGACTAAGGCACTTCTCCCTTGATTGCTCAGTTAGGAAGATTCTTGTTGGTTCCAAACTTCTTCCATTTAAGAATAATATAGGCCACAGTATTATTGGAGACCTTCAATGCTACAGACATTGTTTGGTACCCTTCCCCAGATCTGTGCCTCGACACAATCCTGTCTCTGAGCTCCACAGACAATTCCTTCAACCTCATGGCTTGGTTTTTGCTCTGACATGCACTGTCAACTGTGGGACCTTATATAGACAGGTATGTGCCTTTCCAAATCATGTCCAATCAATTGAATTTATCACAGGTTGACTCCAATCAAGTTGTAGAAACATCTTAAGGATGATCAATGGAAACAGGATGCACCTGAGCTTAATTTTGAGTCTCATAGCAAAGGGTCTGAATACTTATGTAAATAAGGTGTTTCTGTTTTTCATTATTTATTTGAATACATTTGTAAAATAAAATCTGTTTTTCGCTTCATCATTATGGGGTATTGTGTGTAGATTAATGAGGGATTTAAAAAAAATCTATTTTAGAAAAAGGGTGTAACGTGACAAAATGTGGAAAAGTCAGGGGGTCTGAATACTTTCTGATTGCACTGTATGCCTATGTGTTCTTCTGATGGTAGAATGAAATGGGTTAGTTACATTTAATGACGTGATACTCCTGGAGTTTGGAAGGCGGCACATGTACTTTCCCTTCACAAAGGTGGCGGCCTATTTCTAAACTTTCTTGCCAAGCTAAAATATTAGAATCCTTGATTAATTCTCAGCTAAGATCTTTGTTATCCTTGAAAAGTATTCTAAATGCACACTACACGACAATAAGTATGTGGACACCTGGTCGTCGAACATATCATTCCAAAACCATTTTCATTAATTTGGAGTTGGTGCCCAATTTACTGCTATAACAGACATTGCTGCGGGGAATTGCTTCCATTCAGACACAAGAGCATTAGCAAGGTCTGGCAATGATGTTGGGCGATTTGGCCTGGAAATCAGTCAACATTCTAATTCATCCCAAAGGTGTCCGATGGGGTTGAGGTCAGGGCTCTGTGTAGGCCAATCAAGTTCTTCCACACCGATCTCGACAAACCATTTCTGTATGGACCTCACTTTGTGCACGGGGCATTGTCATGCTGAAAGGGCCTTCCTAAAGGGCCTTCCTCAAACTGTTGCCACAAAGTTGGAAGCACAGATTTTTGTAGAATGCCATTGTATGACATATCATTAAGATTTCCCTTCACTTGAACTAAGGGGCCTAGTTGGAACCATGAAAAATAGCTCCAGACCGTTATTCGTCCTCATCCAAACTTTACAGTTGGCACTATGCATTGGGGTAGGTAGCGTTCTCCTGGCTTCCGTCAAACCCAGATTCGTCCTTCGGACTTCCAGATGGTGAAGCGTGATTCATCACTCCAGAGAACACGTTTCCACTGCTCCAGAATCCAATGGCGTCGAGCTTTACACCACTTCAGCCGACTCTTGGCATTGCGCATGGTGATCGTAGGCTTGTGTATAGTGCCTGGCCATGGAAACCCATTTCATGAAACTCCCGATGAACAGTTCTTGTGCTGATGTTGTTTCCAGAGGCAGTTTGGAAGTCAATAGTGAGTGTTGGAACTGTATGTTGTCGACACTACGTGCTTCAGCACTCGCCGATCCCATTCTGTGAGCTTGTTGCTCTTTAGTAAGGCCATTCTACTGCAAATGTTTGAGCATTGGGATTGCATGGCTGCGTGCTCAATTTTATACACCTGTCAGCAACGGTGTGTCTGAAATAGTCCAATCCACTAATTTGAAGGGTTGTCCACATACTTTTTTATATACAGTATAGTGTTCATCATTCAGGTTTTTGATCAGGTCATAGCACTATCTCTGTTTCACCCCTAGGTATAAATGATGTGGTTACCTGCATGGATAAAAATCAACATTGTTCTGCCCTCTTCATTGACCTGTCAAAGGCTTTCGATACTGTTGATCACTCATTGCTAATTCAGAGGCTTTCTTCAATTGGCCTAGACCAGGTTGCATGTAACTGGTTTAAAAATTGCTTGACAGATAGAACTCAATGTATATCTACTGATGGTGTTAAATCAAGTTTCTTTACAGAAGGTGTCCCGCAGTGGTCGATTCTGGGTCCTGTGCTTTTTACTGTTAACATTAACTATCGACTATCGGAAAAAAAAGTGACCTAAACTTGTATGCCGATGATACTGTTGTGTATGCTATTGCCCCCCCCCCCCCCCCCGGTTGAAAAGGCTCTATCTATACTACAGTCTTCCTTCATCGTATTATAGAAAAACTTTATTGACCAGAAATTAGTACTGAATAATGGTCAAACTAAATATATGTTGTTCTCTAGAGCGCATAAAATTAAGTCTGATGATTTATGCATGTGCACTTTGGATGGTGTCTATATTGATCGTGTCCGTGCTTACAAATATCTGGGCATCTGGATTGATGAAAAGCTGTCTATTAAAAAGCATATTGATGAGTTAAGAAGTTGAGAATAAAAATGGGCTTCTTCTATAGAAATAGGTCTTGCCTCTCGCTAAATAGTAGAAAGCAGATTATTCAGTCAATGTTCCTATCGGCCCTACACTATGGCAACATCATCTGTATGAATGCAGCTGCCACTTCATTAAAGCCATTAGATGCAGTTGATCATTACGCACTGTACTTTATTACGGGTGACAATTTTAGTACTCATCACTGCATTCTCTACCAGAAAGTTGGTTGTCCCTCTGTGATGTCATCACTGCATTCTCTACCAGAAAGTTGGTTGGCCCCCTTTGACTTTAATGACACGTTTAAAGTTGACAAACAAGTTAATGAAGGTCTAAAGAATTGATAAAGAAGTGACATTGTAAAAGTAAATGCAACATAAATAATATCAGTGAATACTCATTTGAATATTTATAGAAAGACAGTAGTGCTACAGTACGGTATGTGGACCATGGTATACTCTTCTCTATATCACTCCCTTGACTGCCCGTGAAGTGTTGGCCATAGTGTGTCAACAACATGGTTATGTTCATTGAACTGTTGTTGAGAAAACCGTTCACCACAACCATATTTGCATTCAATATGTAAATATATACTGTGTGCTGAGGTGTATTTATGTGTGTAATAAAGCCCTTTTGTGGGGAAAAAGTCATTCTGATTGGCTGGGCCTGGCTCCCCATTGCGCACCTGTCCAGTCATGTGAAATCCATAGATTAGTGCCAAATGAATCTTTTTCCTTATATGAACTGTAGCTCAATAAAATATTTGAAATTGTTGCATTCATTGTTTTGTTCAGTATACATTATTAAAGTTGGAGGTCGGCACTGAGGCCTGTGACGAGTATATAACAGGAAGGCGGAGTGGCTGCACCACAGTACTTGCAATGACTTTGTCACATATTTTAGTGTTTGTCGAGTCCAGGGGTTTCCAGACTTTTCTGTTTCGTGACCAAGCAATTAAAGTTTATTTTGACTCACAACCCACCATAAGGTTTGAGCAGTGAAAAAAACATACAATAAACAAAGAATAAGCAAAAAATGTATTAATAATAAATTATACTGTCTTCCTCAAACCAAAACCAGTTTCCCAAGAACTTGAGTCAAGATCCCTGAGTATGATTTTCACTAGAGGCATATGGCCTTTGACAGTTCAGGCCAAGTGTTGGGTTCAGATCTAGATCCTATTGACATCTTGCCAAGCCTTGCCAAATGTACGCTTTTGATTACCATCAGTGCAGTCTACTGTCTGTTTGCCTGCTGTCTAGTCTGAACAGCCTAAAGACTGTACATAGAAGTAGACTGCTGGCATTGTATTCCTGACTGTTTAGTTAGCATGTCCCTATCATCAGGGAGTAGTTTCTATTTTCTATAGTCTCCTGGACGGTTGAAGGTTAACTTGTTAACGATACATGGTGTGAACTATTCAGGGATGAGTCATAAAGTTCCATGTTAGCTAGACAAAGCGCTTTGGAAACTCACCTCTGATCAATATTCACTGACTGTGCATATCACCAAACAAACAAACAAAGTTTCATAACATAATTATGTAAAACCATGAGGAAAGACTTACAGATGAAGGAAGTAAACAGACAATAGTCCGATCACTGATCAATGTCACTTCAGGTAAGCAACAAGCAAGTGCAGGCAGGTCACTCTTTCCTGGCTCTGATGTGTCTGAGGACAGATACAGTCTGTGGAGTTTTATACCAACTGATGCAACCAACCAACTGATACAACCAATGCTAGGTGATTACTGTAGAGTAGGTTGTAATCAGGTACAGTCATTCAACCTAAAACAAAACAGCAGTGGTTGAAAGTACCCAACTGTCATACTTGAGTGAAAGAAAATATACCTTAAGAGAAAATGACTCAAGTAAAAGTGAAAGTCACCTAGATAAATACTACTTGAGTAAAAGTCTACAATTATTTTGTTTTAAATATACTTTAGTATAAAAGTACATGTAATTGCAAAAAATACTTAAGTATCAAAAGTAAAAGTTAAAATAATTCCTTATGTTAACTCCACCTTATGTTAAGCAAACCAGACGGCATGTGTTTTTAAAATATATTTTTTACGGATAGCCAGGGGCACACTCCAACACTAAGACATATTTTACAAACGTAGCATTTGTTTTTAGTGAGTCCACAAGATCAGAGACAGTAGAGATGACCATTGATGTTCTCTTGATAAGTGTGTGAATTGGACCATTTTCCTGTCCTGCCAACCTTTCAGAATCTAATGAGTACATTTTGGTGTCAGGGAAAATGTATGGAGTAAAGAGTAAATTATTTTCTTTAGGAATGTATTGAAGTAAAAGTTGTGAAAAATATATAAATAGTAAAGTAAAGTACAGATACCCTTAAAAAACTACTTATGTAGTACTTTAAAGTATTTTTACTTAAGTACTTTACACCACTGCAAAACAGTAGTTTAACTTTCATGCATGTAATCAGTCACAGATCAGTGGTCATCTGGAGCTGAGGTTTGCATCCCTAAGAGCTCATGTATAAGTAACGGCCAATGTCAAACATGACATCGAGACCTACAGACAGTGCTGAAACAGATTGAAATAGCATTGCTTCATAACAGAGTGTGCTGGAATAGAACCAATAGAACGTTATGGATAAGTTGAAGAAGCATTGCTGGCAATCAACGCTTGACACAGTTAGACACATGAATCCAAACAAGCACTATCTAGTTTGAAAGACAATTAAAGTAATGCCTACATTGCTTTGTTACAGTTAAAATACCTACTGTCTGCTTAATGAAAACACCCATTCATTCCTATGCCCAGCCATTTGACATTAGATTGATTTCATTACATTCAGTCATTATAACAGCTACGAACAACAGGAGCAAATCTGGTTGCTTAACAATGCTTAGCATGTTTTCCTACCAGAGCTGTGGAATGGAGACCGACCAGGCCTGTGTTCGATGGGTGTGTTGTCCCTCTCTCGCTCTTCTCTCAGATGACTTTAGGTGGGTAGCTACAGTAGTTGTGCTTCGGTACACAGGTGGGTGAAGTGTTGTTGTCAGTGCTAGCAGTTGTGCTCTTCCGACTCCAAAAACAAACAAAAAAATGCTTGCCCAAACACACCAAGGTGCTGCTCCAGCAGTGGGTATTTTATGCTGTCAGCTTCCTTGTCCTATCCTTATCTCTCTCCAATTGGCTACCAGGGTAAGTTCATGCTAGTTAGTAATTTGGATGACGGAGTGAATAACAGCACACACCTGTCATAGCTTTTACTTTCACTCTGTTTTTTCTCTCTCTCTCTCTCTCTCTCTCTCTCTCTCTCTCTCTCTCTCTCTCTCTCTCTCTCTCTCTCTCTCTCCCTCTCTCTCTCTCTCTCTCTCTCTCTCTCTCTCTCTCTCTCTCTCTCTCTCTCTCTCTCTCTCTCTCTCTCTCTCTCTCTCTCTCTCTCTCTCTCTCTCTCTCTCTCACTCACTCACACACTTTTAAAACTAACCTTTTGGGGACACACAATTCAGTTCCATTCGAAATAAAAAATATCTAATTCTAACCTTAACCCTAGACCCCCTGGAAATAACATTTGACCATGTGGGTGTTCACTTAAAATTACACAACAACTAGGTTCCAGTTTAACAACATTTACTAGACCATATTTACACAGTACATGGTTGCCATTGCACTCAGGTCAGGTCCATCAACAGTGAAATTACCACGCAGGTGTACTAATAACAGAGTGATAGCACCGTAATAACAGAAATATAGGGATGTCCCCAGTTGGGGGATATAGGGATGTCCCCACAAAATGTCCCCACACACACACACACACACACACACACACACACACACACACACACACACACACACACACACACACACACACACACACACACACACACACACACACACACACACACACACACACACACACACACACACACACACCATACTTGCAAGCATTTAAAGTTAAACATTTAAACAGCCAATTAAAGTTGTCGATTTACTTGCATGTGACAGAAAGCTAAATTGTAGCTGGTCCCGTCAGATAACATGGCACACGTTAGCCCTTTTCTAACCTCACCAGGTGGCAGTGATTACATCCTGGCACAACTTCTGCAGCCAATTAAAATCGTAGATGGAGTTGGACATGTTCCAACACTGGTCAAATTGCTCTCTGTGTAAAGTGCCTAGTTCATGTAATTGTCACAGATTAATGCACGGTTTCGAATCTCACATGAGTCCCCCCCCTTTGACATTTAGATTTACATGTATCCTATTAGGTTAGTGTGTTGAAAAGGGATGTAGCCTACAGCCAACAGCTTACAAATGAAAAAGGACTTACATTTCAGCCTTGCACACAAACACACTGCTATTGCCTAATAATCATATTGCATAGGCTATGTTACATGGACATGTCCAACTAAATATTTTATATGCATTTTTATAATCATCTGCTTTGTCACATATGTGTTATTTCACTAGAGATGTGCAGTAGAAATAGTCTGCACTCTCGTTATCATCCTACAGATGGCAGTATTGCAGCTTGAATCGACAGTCTTAATATAGGAAGACACTTGGCTGTCATTAATATATTCTTATGTAGGTTACACTTACAATGTTTTATAGTTTATGCAATATTATAATAACCCACTTTGTCACATGATTTTTGAATCGAGAATCAAAGACCGACATTGAACAGTTTTTTCCTCAACAGAAAAGCTTGATGCGAGGTGGGCTCATGTCCATGGTTAAAAAACAGTATCATTTACATTTACATTACATTTAGCAGACACTCTTATCCAGAGCGACTTATCAATTACAATGCAACCGCTTTAGCAGTGTGTGGCGCCCAGAGGGGATGAGGATTGTTATAGCCTACATGACTGCTGTTTGACAAATACATAATTCTCTACGTTTTTATTTTATTTTTTACAATGTGTGATAAACTTTCTTGTAAGGACCTCATTTATCTTTTTTCCCCATAGAAACTCATTGATGTGTTTTGCCATATGCAAAAACTTGAAAATGTTGTCTAACGTTAATAGGTTGTAGCCTAGTCAAGGATGCATCAATGCAATATTGCCAAACAACATTTTGTTACAGACCAACTGAACAAGTAAACCTTGAGTTTGTAGATTTAAAAATGTCATTGGTTGGTGGATCGAAAATCGAAGATGTGCCAGGATGTAATCACTGCCACCAGGTAAGGTTAGCATAGGGCTAACTATGTTATCTGATGGGATCAACTACAATTTATCGTTTGGTCAAATGCAGTAAATCAACTATTTTCATTGACTGATATGTATATGATTGCATGAGAACCTGTATAACTTTAAATGGGTGCTTATGTTAGCAAGTATGGCCCCAGAATGTCTCCAGGTGGTATGAAGTTCACAATGACTCAACGCTGATGATTTTTCTACTGTCAGAACCTTTGGCAAAATATATCTACTGCAACCTTTCGAAGCTAACTGCAAGAACAATGGCCAACATGTTCCTTTTGTATTATAGATGTTTTTTATTTATTGTCCTTCCCCATAATTGTATTTCATTCTACTAATTGTCATCTAGAGAATCGTGTTTCCATATGAATACTTCAACATGATGGCACTGAATCAGTGTAAGCATAGCCTTTGTTACAGTAACATAATTTCCATTGTCTGATGTTCCCTCTGATGAAGAAAGTAAAAAGGGCAAACCCCCATCTGTGTGTTTAGGACACTAACCATGTCTCATTCTTAGCGGGAGAGCACTCTGGATGGAGAGGGATGGAAGATGCTTTGACCAATCCAGGTGTGTGCTGTTCAGTCTTGTGGATACTCTGTTATCCTGCCAGAACCAGCTCCTTGAAGGTGACACATTGCTGTGCTCAGAGCCTCTGCCTATTTGTTTACACTTCAACATAGTTGCCTCTTCTGTCTGACACACAGACACCAGCTGAGTGACACATGAGCATAGTGAGATGAGAGTTCAATATCATCTGATGCTGGCTGGTTGCCTTTGTTAGAGCTGATGTGTGGCATGTGGAGAGCTTCTACTGCTGCTCCTACCGTTTGTTTCTCTTTGTCTTACCCATGGAAACATCAGTAGCTGATGGAATGGATAGTCTGTATTACTGTGTTATTCAAAGATACTGGCATCCTCTATTTAAATCCACCAAACTCTATTGCCCGGGCAACCTAATGATCCAACAGAACATGAAATTAATATTTTATATATCTTACTTTGATCTCTGGAAACATAGTTTTAAGAACCAGCAGTAAATACAATCAGAAAAGTGTGTAAAGATAATTGGATATGTCACATGCAGACCTTTAAGCGTGTCACCCTTTTTACTTGCAGTAGTCATCTTTTGACAATGATCAGAAGAAGTACAAATAGTCTATTTCTGCTTGCCGCCAATTAGGGTTTTGACAAATGTAACGTTGCCACTGATCTAAGTTCTAAATATAGCCCATAACACACACAGAACTCTCTCTGGCATTCAGCAGAGCACAGATTGGAGCACTAACAGCTTCATGATGTTGATTGAAGATTGAGAAATGTCGGAACTGTCTAATGGGCTCAAGCAAGGAGAAGTCAGAGAGGCAAGTATACGTCAAGTATATTGCAACAAAGCCTATCCAAGTCATGCATGATTCACATGTTTACCTAAACATAGCTATCATTCTCCAACACAACTATTTCCTTATGGTAAGGAAGGGGCAGAACTGTATGTTTTCTGTATTGCCCACGTGGACAGACTACCTGTGATCCCTACCGGCTGAACATGAGTCCTTAGTCCTGGGTGGGGCTGGGTGGATTGCTGCTCTCTGCTGGCCTAGTAACTCTTTGCAGTTCCCTACTACATTTGACTGGGACCAGTTCCCACGGCACTGCTGCCTCAGAGGTAATGAATGAGGAAACCCAGCACTACCATAATGGTCTCTGAGAACCACCTGTCCCTGTCCCCATCCCCGTCCCTGTCTCCCCAAGCTACTCAGCCTGCTTTGTAAAACCCACCACTCCTGATCCCTAGCCCAAATCCCTAGCTTCCTAATACCTGCATGACTCCCCGACTAGCCCCCAGCCTCTCCCACATCCCCTCTGCTGCCTATTTGTAAGACAGGTGCTATTTGCCTGCTGTTTTGGAGCAGTTTTTCATACTCCTTGTAAAGGGTAAAGTCCCTCCAGGGTGTAATTTGGGACCTAAGTCGCGCTTGGTGCCGTCCCACTGTATATGCCTGACCAGATTAATACGCCCATCAGTGGGGAACTGGAGTCGCATGCAATTCATTACAGGCGATGGCTTGGCCTGCTTTCCCCTCTCTCCCACTCAACTTCTCCCTTTTTTTCCCCTTGCTCTCATCTCGCTTTCACCATTTTTTGCCAAGTCGTGAGGAGAGTCGAGTCTTTGGCAACTCATTTCATGCATCTTTATTCTGCCTTTTCCAGGTGGATGGGTGTCTGTGGATGATACAGAGGTCCATTGGGGGGAAAGGGAGAGAGAAGAGAGACAGAGAAGGTGAGATCAAAGTATTTTATATCAACTCTATGCAGGCTGTGTGAGTGATATACTGTACATTCTACTTCTTTCACTTAATTCTTTCAGATTTTTAAATAGAAACAAAAAAATCCTATATGAAAGTTTAGAGTGCTACATTTCAACAGTATTTAATCATATATATCAGGCCTAAGGGGACAATAATTCACGCTAAGGGCCCTCTCTGAAGCCCCTAATAACTCATTCCAGTCAGCGGTTATGGCCATCACTTTGACAGGGGACAAGATAGCTGTCATTCTGGCTAGGCGAGACAGGAGTGCTGGAGTGGGTACAGGAGCTGCCGCCGCGCCGCAACGCTCTAATGAGCACAGAACACATTAAATGGCGTACGTCTATTACAGTCGTCAAATCCCCCCATCCTCCTCTCCTCCTCTGCCTTACCTTGTTCATTAGCTGCTTATCACCCCTGTTGGTGTCATCTGTAATATTTCACATTTTGATTAGCATATGATCCACGGGGGAAAAAGACAAATCATTTTATTAGCGTCAATTACAGCTATAAATTACGATTTATCTGGCTAAATTGTAATTTTACGTGTTCTCCCTCCCAGAAAACAAGAGAGAACAATGGCCTTGTACTGTAATTGCAGTAATGAGCAGCAGTGGCGTAAGTTTAGTTTTAGAAGTTGGGGGGACATAACTTGGCGGGGGGTCTGGGGATCCTCACATTTTTGGGGGCATCTAAAGCTAATTTCCTGCATTTTTTCACAATCTAATGACCCATGGCCCTTCTAGCAGTCTCTATTTAGAACAACAAAAAGTAAGCAAAAATGCTGATAGTCATCAAGCTAGGTAAGCGATCATTTTTAAATATGTTTAAGTGATTGATAATACTGAACTAGATCAATGATAATTAAATAATCAATATTGTGTTGCAACTTTAACCAATAGCCTAACAAATTAATAACTTGTACACATATAGTACAAAATGACTTAACTTTTGATTGTCTTTATTATGACATCCTCTATATCAAATTTCAGCCAGCCCGAGTCACCTGGACGCCCGACCCTGACCAGTCTTGTCAATAACTCAACTCTCTCCCCAACCCAATTTCCTTCCCACTTTTTTTAAATGTCTCAATGGAAATGTTTGGAAAACAAAAGTTTAATAAAAACACACATACACATACACCTACACATTAACATACAGAAACAGTACATCCTCCATATCATAGGCCTAATTGTACTGTAGCTCTTTTTACTTGCACACAATAATGCTGGGTCACCCCGTCCTGCCCCTACAGGTCCATGGCCATTCAGTACCCCAACCCAACACACCCCACTCAGCATTAGGATCTCAGTGAAACATTCATTATTGGTTTCAGGTGTGCTAGGCCAAGGCCAGAGGGACAACGAACAGTACAGCAGACCCCCAGGGCCAGGACTGAGCAGCCCAGCAGCTAAGGATTGCCTTAATAAGTATCTCCCCTGACATGGGCATGTTTTCAATACAGACTCCTTTTGTCGTACAGTCATCAATATAAGGCATCCAGACCTTATGAAAGTTGCACAGTGTGCCCTTAATCTTGTAATAAATCACATTTCTGCCATCCATTGTGAGAGGATAACCAACCTTGGCAATGCATTTCTTAGCTGTATAAATGCCAGGTTACACAGTTTCTTCTGATAACATTCTCCAGTATCAACATTTCCAAGCAAACAAAAACAGGGAGAATCTGTAGACATGCTGAGATAAAAGAACATAGTCTTTGCCAGAATTCAGCCAGTCTTCACAAGACCATAATATATGAATATATGATGTCCCCTTTTGTGTTTTAAACCTCCAGCAGAAGAATACCATTTCTGAGTGCATTATATTCAGTTTCACTGGCATAGGGTAGGTTCTATGGATGGTATTAAACTGCAGAAATGTATGTCTGAGATGATATGAACATGACTGGGCATTCTAACATATCTGTATCCATTCATCATCATCAATAGCGTCTCCCAAATCTTCCTCACATTTTTGTTTTACATGTTTTGTTTCACTGGGAAAAGCATACCCACAACAGCTGTAAGATACTACTACCTGACAGATAGCTAGCTAGAGGCTAGTTTTGGTCAATTTCTTCAACAGATGATCAGGTCTATATAATTATCAAACGTATATATTGGTAGTAGAAAGGAAACACAGACTCTTTGTTTAAGTATTACAATTCTCCTTTAGTGTTACAATTGTAGGCAGACGTTGGTACAGAGTACAGCATATGATAGCTCTCCCCAGGTTCTGCAAAATGTCTAAGACATCCTGTAACTCATAGAGCCTCTCCCAGTCCTCCTTGCATGAGTTTCCCTGGCAACAACATTTTAATACATCTAACCTCCCCCTGACAGCAGCATCCATCTTGTCAGCAATTGCTGGGCTGCAGGTAGCCTAGCGGTTAGAGTGTTGAACTAGTAACCGAAAGGTTGCAAGATCAAATCCCCAAGCTGACAAGATAAAAAAAGATCTCTCATTCTGCCCCTGAACAAGGCAGTTAACCCACTGTTCCTAGGCCATCATTGAAAATAAAAATGTGTTCTTAACTGACCTGCCTAGTTAAATAAAGGTACATTTAAAAAAAGCTCACAGTGGGTTTGACCAAAACTTGACCTTTCATCACAAGTATAGCGTCATAGCAAGTCCAAGCATCTTCTGACAGGTGACTGTTTACATCAGGCCTGCGGCAGCTTTGTGTTCTCAGGACCTCAGATGGCCAGGTGGGGTCCAGACAGGAGGAGTATGAACATAGGCGGTGTCTGCCTTCTGATAGTGTCTGAAGGGCACAACACTCAAAACAAAAGAGGAGGAGACCTTACAGTTTATCATAACACAATTTAATAACCCTTTAAAAGGTACAAGGCCTTGGTTTAACCCCTTCACTAGCTAGAGCTGAACTGGCTGTGGTAGCTACTAGCTAGCTAACTATCTGCTTGTAGTTTATTCACTTCAGTCGAGAGGGAATGAAGCATTAGCTAACGTAACATGTCAGTTACACTACTAGCTCTGGGAATAATACTTTTTTTCTGTCAAACAGCAGTTATCTTGCCCGCTAGATCAGTTAACTAAAGCTTAGCCAGTTTTCTCTCTGCTTGCTTTTACAACTAAGAGAAAAAGTTCAACACACACAGACAGCAGCAGCCTCTCTTCATCTCCCATGCTGGTTCTATACTCCAGCCTGTCCGCACGCTGTGTGGTCCGTAGGGTCCTAAATCCAGCCTGCTGAAGCCGGAAAACAGTCTACCCAACTGCTCTGAGGCATCAGCATGGTCCTAAAGCACACTGCTGCTGTGTTTTGTTTCACATTACAATGATATAAAAAAAAAGTCAGTTCAGAATGCTTTCCCTTTCTTTGGTGAATAGTGAGCTGGTATATTTGTTGAATGTCTAACTGGACGACCGGATAAAGAAGAGTGTAAGAACAGTGTGTGTGTGTATCTGTGTGTGTGTGTGTGCATGTTTGTGTGTGTGTATTTATGTTGTTTATGATGATGACAGGTCAGGTCGCTGTATTGAAAGTACCAATGATTTTAAATTAGTTTAGGTTGGCAGACTGGTACCTGGAATGTGAGAGTGTGAATCACTTAAACACCCACAGGTGATGCTGTTGTGTCACAAACAGCAGTGGATTTCTGAAAACATGGAGGATCCAAGGAAGAGAAACACAGAAGCATCCGAAATGCCAATAAATAAGTGATGACGCCACTGAATGCTTCTAGTCATACATGCATTCAAGAACTGTACCCTAGGACGCTCTATTCATGTGACATAATGTATAAGTAACACATGAGGTTGGAGGGAATGGGCTCGTGGTAATGGCTGGTGCGGAAAAAGTGGAATGGTATCAGATACATCAAACACATGGTGAATTGCCATACCATTCGCTCTGTTCCAACCATTTATTTGAGGCGTCCTCCCCTCAGCAGCCTCCACTGATAAGTAGTGATGATACAGTAAGTACAGTCTGGTACTCACTGTGTATCTAAGTCATGTACTATGTAAATGCATCTGATTTTGCTTAATGACAGAGATTGAAATGAAAAGGAGAGAGAAAGAGAGAGTAAGGTAAAGGAGTGATAGACGAGAGACAAGAGACGAGAGAGCGAGAGTGAGAGAGCGAAAGAGACAGAGTCCTAGGCCATACGACAAACGTTTTGTTGGCTTTTGTTTTGTCTGATTCCACTGCTGCTCTATATTCATGATCGTAAATTACTGATCAAGAACTCTATCTCACAGCAGATGTCAATGCTCTCCCAGTGATACCTCTCTCTCTCTCTTTTGGATGAAATTGGTACTGTACAGAACGTGGAAGAAGAGAGGGAGAAGAAAAACCAAATCGAGAAGGAGAGAGACAAGGGTTTGGATGAGAGGAACAATTACCATGGGTGAGTCAGGTGTTGTAAGTAATTATGTGTGTTGATCGTGACAGGGAGGCTGTTGAGAGCAGTAATGGGATCCCTGCTGCTTAATGGACATGTCACTGGTCTGTGAAGAGCTGGCAGAGACTCATTACCTGATGACCAGGGGCTGCCCACTTGCATGTTGGTGTGTGTGTCTGTGTATGGCATTGTGCCTGGGTAAATGTGTGCTAGCTCAACCGATACGTTGTCTGAGGATGCACATACTGTACCATATCTCTCAATATATGCATCTGAAAATGACTAGATATATGGAGTACATAAAGAAGGTTCCTTGGGCCAATACAATACCGCTCTCTTCGAACAGTACTGAGAGACATGTCCTTTTGACTTCCTGGAAGAGAATACAGATGAATCTGTAGATAACCTAGACAGTGCTCTCCAGTGTGAAAGACATGTAGCCTATATATCAACTTTTGCTACCGTAAAAGTCCCTGGTCTGACAGGTGCTGCTGGAGTCTCTATTCATAGGTGAATTGTGAAGCAAGTTGCTAGGTTGCAAGTTGCCACAATCAAACATAAAAATGATGTGCATAATCATGGCTTTGAAGGATGCTGAGAGACTGCCGTAGACCGTTATACGTACTGCCAATGGCAGTCCTGACTGACTGACTGAGAATACATTCTCTCCTCGGGTTTCTGTTTTTCATAAATCACTGTCAGATGGTTGTGGAATGGCTTTCTACCCCTGTAGATTACCATAACAATGATGATCTGGCAGCAAAACATTGCCTTTCCCCAAGACCCGATTTGCTAAAAGGTTGTTTTGCAAATGCCAGAACAACATCTAACAACATATTTAATTAATTGCAGTTTTGATTAAGTGTTTATCTACAGATACAAATGAACTGGAGTTGAAGATAGCAGATTATGCAGCTCTATTAGCTCTACTGTTCTGTATTGCTACTCATCAATAACTAGCATAGTTGACACCAATAGCTTCAGTATGGAATTGTGCCATACCAATTCCACAACGTTGAAGCCATATCGTTTGGAGTCATTGGTGTGTCCTGTTTGTCTCTTACATGCTGACCACACCACTCGCGTTGCGTGCGTGAACATTGCAAAATAAATGTACACATACATGCTATTCAATAATTTCATCTAAACTGCTTGCGAGCGTTTGCATAGCCAGGCACTGAAATAGAACTTGGTTCTATTTTTGACACGTGATGCGCTGCAAGTTCCGCCTCTCCCATTTCCTCATTGTTTTTTAGGAATATATACCCACATGGGTGATTGAAAGATGAATTGAGGTCCACACTCCATTCCAGTTTGTGGTGGTAATGCACCTTAAAGTTGGTTGCCAACTGACATATAAAGTCCACAGAAGAAGAAGACTACTACTGAAGGAGGAAAGATTACTAGAAACTATTAGTTTCCTCTTTTATCTGTGGATTAAATGTTGAAGTAGAGAACACATGATTTTGTGTGACTCAAAATGGGTAAAAATTCTACAAGATCCAGAAAAAAGGACCTTGTGCATTTCTTGGTGAATAACAAGCCAATGTTTATATCACATGAAAAAAATAGTTAGCAACAGCTAAATGTCCATTCATGTGTTTCGACCTGTCCCCAAATAAATATAGTTGGTTCAGAGTTTGTTTTGATATTTCAACCTGCATGTCTTGGATCGCGTCTTGTGTGGATGTACAAAATCAACATGCGTGCGAAGGCGCACAATCATTTCCAAAGGTATCACTTCACAGAGGGATCTAGACTGGATCCAGACATTGAATGCCGTTCTTAAGGGAGGGGGATAGATGGAGCGGACACATCCTTCACTATCTCACTCCTCTCGGTCTTCTCCATTCACCCTTTCTTTGTGAACAGCGAAAAGACTGACATAGATTATTAGAGTTAATCCGAGTAGAATGAGGAAAAGTGCTGAGGTGAGACAGCAGAAATTACCTCTCACTTGATCCTGCCTGCTCTGCCCTCCCTCTCTCAGGCTCCTTTGTATTCCTCCTGCACTGGGTGATAGAGAAAGAGGGAGGGAGGGAGGGAGGGAGGGAGGGAGGGAGGGAGGGAGGGAGGGAGGGAGGGAAGACAGTGGAGTAGGGGTAAGCACAAGTCCCCGTGACATTTGAATTTCAAATTTCAAATTACATTATCTTCCTCATAAAAATCCAGCACCATAACGTTCATCATTGATTTTGTCCCAATTTAGCAAATGAGTACACACTTAGAAAAAAGGGTTCCAAAAGGGTTCTTCGGCTGCCCCCATAGGACAACCCTTTTTGGTTCCAGGAAGAACACCTCTGTGGAAAGAGTTTTACATGGAACCCAAAAGGGTTCTACCTGGAACCAAAAAGGGTTATTCAAAGGGTTTTTCTATGGGGACAGACCAAGTACCCTTTTAGGTCCTAAATAGTACCTTTTTAGGACTACAGTTGCAGTTGAGAGTTCTCATTCCATGACTTAAAAGGCGTGCATGAATTTGAGCTGTGTGTGTATGCATACTTTAGAGTGTGTGTGTGGCTGGATGTCCATACCGATGTTAGGTGTTTCATGGGGCTGAAAATGAACCAAACTTTTGCGAGGGTGGGAATGGAGGGAGCAGAAGGGAGTGGAGGGAAGTGGATGGCCAGTTTACGAGGGATGACAGGTAAAGGATAATTGAGCCTGTACCAGTGGAGCCTGTCTTTGAGCAGATCCCCCTAACTAGAGGACCAGTGCAAGGGGGAGCCAGCCAGCCAGTCAACTTACACTCTTACAGGAAACACATTGTTCATTTCTCTTAAAGGGAGAGTGGGGTAAGTTGAGCCACCCTTGTTTATAAGAAACCATACACAAAATGTACCAAATATTTAGGAAGAGGTTTATTTAGAATTCAAGGCACACGTAACCAGCATGGCTACCACAGCATTCTGCAGCGATACGCCAACTCATCTGGTTTTCACTTAATTTTTATTTAACCAGGTAGGCAAGTTGAGAACAAGTTCCAAGATAAAGATAAAGCAAAGCAGTTCGACACATACAACAACACAGAGTTACACATGGAGTAAAACAAACATACAGTCAATAATACAGTAGAAAAATAAGCCTATAAACAATGTGAGCAAGTGAGGTGAGATAAGGGAGGTGAAGGCAAAAAAAGGCCATGGTGGCGAAGTAAATACAATATAGCAAGTAAAACACTGGAATGGTTGATATGCAGTGGAAGAATGTGCAAAGTAGAGATAGAAATAATGGGGTGCAAAGGAGCAAAATAAATAAATAAATACAGTAGGTAAAGAGGTAGTTGTTTGGGCTATGTACAGGTGCAGTAATCTGTGAGCTGCTCTGACAGCTGGTGCTTAAAGCTAGTGAGGGAGATAAGTGTTTCCAGATTCAGAGATTTTTGTAGTTCGTTCCAGTCATTGGCAGCAGAGAACTGGAAGGAGAGGCGGCCAAAGGAAGAATTGGTTTTGGGGGTGACCAGAGAGATATACCTGCTGGAGCGCGTGCTACAGGTGGGTGCTGCTATGGTGACCAGCGAGCTGAGATAAGGGGGAACTTTACCTAGCAGGGTCTTGTAGATGACCTGGAGCCAGTGGGTTTGGCGACGAGTACGAAGCGAGGGCCAGCCAACGAGAGCATACAGGTCGCAGTGATGGGTAGTATATGGGGCTTTGGTGAAAAAATGGATGGGACTGTGATAGACTGCATCCAATTTATTGAGTAGGGTATTGGAGGCTATTTTGTAAATGACATCGCCGAAGTCGAGGATTGGTAGGATGGTCAGTTTTACAAGGGTATGTTTGGCAGCATGAGTGAAGGATGCTTTGTTGCGGAATAGGAAATCAATTCTAGATTTAACTTTGGATTGGAGATGTTTGATGTGAGTCTGGAAGGAGAGTTTACAGTCTAACCAGACACCTAGGTATTTGTAGTTGTCCACATATTCTAAGTCAGAGCCGTCCAGAGTAGTGATGTTGGACAGGCGGGCAGGTGCAGGCAGCGATCGGTTGAAGAGCATGCATTTAGTTTTACTTGTATTTAAGAGCAGTTGGAGGCCACGGAAGGAGAGTTGTATGGCATTGAAGCTCGCCTGGAGGGTTGTTAACACAGTGTCCAAAGAAGGGCCAGAAGTATATAGAATGGTGTCGTCTGCGTAGAGGTGGAACAGAGACTCACCAGCAGCAAGAGCGACATCATGGGACTATCGTTTCTTTTTCAACAGGACAAAGACCCAACACACCTCCAGGCTGTGTAAGGGCTATTTGACGAAGAAGGAGAGTGATGGAGTGCTGCGTCAGATGACCTGGCCTCCACCCACAATCAACTGACCTCAACCCAATTGAGATGTTTTGGAATGAGTTGGACTGCAGAGTTAAGGAAAAGCAGCTAACTGTCACGTGTGTTCCCTCTCTGGCCTCTAGGTCACCAGTCTGCTCGTCATGTCGCACACCTGTCACCATCGTAACGCGTAATTGCGCATTATGACACTCACCTGGACTCCATCCCCTCCTTGATTACCTGCCCTTTATATGTCACTCCCTTTGGTTTCTTCCCGAGTCGTCATTGTATTTGTTTCTGTTCCATGTCGGTGCGCTGTTTGTTTCATTTATTTATTCAATATATTCACTCCCTGAACTTGCTTCCCGACTCTCAGCATGCATCGTTACACCAACAAGTGCTCAGCATCTGTGGGAACTCCTTCAAGACTGTTGGAAAAGCATTCCAGGTGAAGCTGGTTGAGAGAATGCCAAGAGTGTGCAAAGCTGTCATCAAGGCAAAGGGTGGCTACTTTGAAGAATCTGAAATATAACATATATTTTGATTTGTTTAACACATGATTCCATATGTGTTACTTCATAGTTTTGCTGTCTATACTATTATTCTACAATGTAGAACATAGTAAGAATAAGAAGAAAAACCCTTGAATGAGTAGGTTTGTCCAAACTTTTGACTGGTACTGTATATATCTTTGCTAGAAAGAATACTATATTGCGTTGTTTGTATCCCTATATCCCTTGATGGAATGATGCTGAATGCAAAACATGGCTCAACATACCCCACTCTCCCCCCTATACCTCTCCTCCTCTGTTCCCCCTTCCTCTCTCTCTTTTTGGACCTTTGTCCCTCCCACTCTGCCATCTCTCTCTCCCTTTAAGAATATACAGTGGATTCGGAAAGTATTCAGACGCCTTGAATGTTTTCCACATTTTGTTACGTTACAGCCTTATTCTAAAATGTATTAAATCATTTTTTCCCCATGTCAAGCTACACACAATATCCCATAATGACAAAGCAAATGTATTACAACTAAACAACTGAAATATCACATTTACTTAACCTCTCTTGGGTAGGGGGCAGTATTTTGATGTCCGGAGGAAAAGCGTGCCCAAAGTAAACTGCCTGTTACTCAGGCCCAGAAGCTAGGATATGCATATAATTGGTAGATTTGAAATTGAAAACACTAAATTCTAAAGTTTCTAAAACTGTTAAAATTATGTCTGTATAACAAATTATGTGAGTATAACAGAACTGATATAGCAGGCGAAACACCGAGGACAAACCATCTTCCCCAAAATATTCAGCCTACCACTATTTCAATGGCTATCATTGAAAGTCCTCCCAGATTGCAGTTCCTAGGGCTTCCACTAGATGCCAACAGTCTTTAGAAAGAGTTTCAGGCTGGTTTTTGAAAAAATTTGCCAGAAATGGTAGTTTTTCTAGGTGCCTCCCATTTTGGCTGTAGTGTTTCCAAGCGTGTGGAAGAGAGCGCGTTCTTTGGTATTTTTCTCTGGTAAAGACAATAACGATTCTCCGTCTTAAATTGTATAATTTATTTACATATTAGGGTACATAAGGTTTGATTATAAATGTTGTTTGACTTGTTTGGAAAAGTTTATTAGTAATGTTTGCGATTCATTTTGTAAGCATTTTGTTGGAGGGAAACTGGGTGAATTATTGACTGAAGCGCACCAGCTAAACTGAGTTTTTATGGATCTAAAGAAGGACATTATCGAACAAAAATACCATTTGTGATGTAAGTGGGACCTTTTGGAGTGCCAACAGAAGAAGATCATCAAAGGTAAGGCATTTTTTATATCGCTATTTCTGACTTTCGTGTCGCACCTGCCTTTTTGAAATATGTTTTTCATGTGTTTGTATGCAGGGCGCTGTCCTCAGATAATCGCATGGTATGCTTTCACCGTAAAGCCTTTTTGAAATCTGACCCAGTGTCTGGATTAACAAGAAGTTAAGCTTTATTTTGATGTATTACACTTAAGATTTTATGAAATTTAAATATTTATAATACTGTAGTTTGAATTTCGCACTCTGCAATTTCACAGGATGTTTAGAGTTTTAGAGTTTTTTTCTATCCAAATCTACTAATTACATGCATATCCTAGCTTCTGGGCCTGAGTAACAGGCAGTTTACTTGGGCACGCTTTTCATCCGGACGTGAAAATACTGCCCCCTACCCAAGAGAGGTTAAAATCATGTTCAATCAATCATATTTATCACAGGTGTACTCCAATCATCTGAAAGGATGATCAATGAAAACAGGATGCACCTGAGCTCAAGGGTCTGAATACTTATGTATTTTTGTATTATTATTTGAAAACATTTCTAAAAACCTGTTTTGCTTTGTCATTATGGGGTATTGTGTGTAGATTGATGAAGAAAAATATTTATTTAATCCATTTTAGAATAAGTCTATAATATAACAAAATGTTGAAAAATGGAAGGGGTCTGAATACTTTCTGAATGCACTGTATGTTGTCTGTGTCCATAGGAACAACAAAGCACACAGACCACAGTAGTAAAACTTTGGATAACTTCTTATGGCTGGGGGCAGTATTGAGTAGCTTGGATGAATAAATTGCCCAGAGGTGCCCAGAGGAAACTGCTTGCTCCTCAGTCCCAGTTGCTAATATCTGCATATTATTAGTATATTTGGATAGAAAACACTCTGGAGTTTCTAAAACTGTTTGAATGATGTCTGTGAGTATAACAGAACTCATATGACAGGCAAAAACCTGAGAAAAAATCCAACCAGGAAGTGGGAAATCTGAGGTTGGTCGATTTTCAACTCAGCCTCTATTGAAGATACAGTGGGATATTGGTCATGTTGCACTTCCTAAGGCTTCCACTAGATGTCAAACATCTTTAGAAACTTGATTGAGGCTTCTACTGTAAAGGGGGGCTGAATGAGAGGGGATTTAGTCAGAGGTCTGGCAGAGTGCCAGGAGCTGGTCATGCGCATTCACATGAGAGGTAGCTCCCGTTCCATTTGCTTTTTCTGAAGACAAAGGAATTCTCCGGTTGGAACATTATTGAAGATTTATGTTAAAAACATCCTAAAGATTGATTCTATACATCGTTTGACATGTTTCTACGGACTGTAACGGAACTTTTTGACATTTCCTCTGCAACTAGTGAACGCGCTTCGTGAGTTTTGATTTGTTTTCCAAACACGCTAACAAAAGTAGCTATTTGGACATAAATGATGGACATTATCAAACAAATCAAACATTTATTGTGGAACTGGGATTCCTGGGAGTGCATTCTGATGAAGATCATCAAAGGTAAGTGAATATTTGTAATGTTATTTCAGACTTCTGTTGACTGCACAATTTGGCTTGTATCTTTTTGTCTTGATTGGGCTCTGAGCGCCGACCTCAGATTATTGCATGGTTTGCTTTTTCCATAAAGCTTTTTTGAAATTTGACACAGCGGTTACATTCAGGAGAAGTGGATCTAAAATTCCATGTATAACACTTGTATCTTTGATCAACGTTTATTATGAGTATTTCTGGAAATTGATGTTGCTCTCTGCAAAATCACCGGATGTTTTTGGAACTACTGAACATAACGCGCCAATGTATACTGAGATTTCTTTATATAAATATGAACTTTACCGAACAAAACATACATGTATTGTGTAACATGAAGTCCTTTGAGTGTCATCTGATGAAGATCATCAAAGGTTAGTGATTCATTTTATCTCTATTTCTGCTTTTTGTGACTCCTGTCTTTGGCTGGAAAAATGCCTGTGTTTTTCTGTAATTTGGCGGTGACCTAACATAATCATTTGTGGTGCTTTCGCTGTAAAGCCTTTTGAAATCGGACACTGTGGTGGGATTAACTACAAGATTACCTTTAAAATGGTATAAGATACTTGTATGTTTGAGGAATTTTAAATATGCGATTTCTGTTGTTTGAATTTGGCGCCCTGCACTTTCACTGGCTGTTGTCAAGTCGATCCCGTTAATAAGAAGATAATGGGCTGAATTTTGCGGCCTGAAAGTTGGGCCTGGGTGAAGGGAGGTTGGAGTTGCCCAATTTGTATCTGTTATCCCACCCTAGTGGAGTTGCCAACAGCCAGATGCATTCGGTTTTCAAGGATACAGCTGTTTGAACCTAGCTTTCTTTTCCACTGAAAACCAGATGTGTGAACTCCGCTCAGAACTCCGCTCCTGCTACATTTGTTTATTGTTTTCCTGACGGGAAGAGGGTGACATGCTGTTCTGGTCAGAGGGGAGAAGAGCTTAAGCAGCAGGTGACATAGGATTGTGTGGTGTGCAATGCATCTATGGAATAAAAACAGTTTTGAGTTTGAGGAGGTAATACTGGTATGGTGGAGAGTTTGTGCATGACAAATGTAGGAATTTAATGATATTTTTTTTTTTTTAATTATCTTGTTCAAATCACTCTCATAAAGCAAATATTTCCATCACACACACACACACACACACACACACACACACACACACACACACACACACACACACACACACACACACACACACACACACACACACACACACACACACACACACACACACACACACACACACACACACACACACACACACACACACACACACACACACACACACACACACACACACACACACACACACACACAAACCCAAATACCCATCCACCCCCTCCAGCCACATTTTCTCACTTCTAAAGCATCTGTCGCCTCAGAGGTTGATCATGGTGTTTTACCAGACATTGACAGCCGCTCTCCCCTCTTTGTTTTCCTCTTAGCAGATCTATTCTCCCCTTGTCTCCCAGCATCACTGTCCCACACACCTCCCTCTGGCCTACAGGCGGTCAAGGGCTTTAATAAAAGGTTCATTCGATTTTATTTTTGTTCATATTGCAGTCAGCCTGTGAAGTTGATACACCTGTCACAGCTGGGCCTGGCCCAAGGTCCAAACGTTAATAGGGTCCATAAACACAGGAAAATCCGTCAGATGACAGCCTGTCAGAACCCAACCCTTCACTGTCTGCCGCTCGCTAAAGCAAACTCCTTAAATAGGTGTCTGGGGGGGTCATTGTCTCTGAGGGCTGCCCTGTGGGAAGGTGTATAATAAAAGAAAGACAATGAAAACTAAGTGTTTGTGGCAAGGCCTTGCCTGTGGCTTCTGTTGTAACTCTGTCGGATAAGAGTGTGTGCGTGTGTGCATTCATGTGTGCCTTGTCTGCAAGTTTCTCCTTGGATCCATACACATTTTACTATGGGATGTATGGCACAGGTGACCAGTGTGGTAACATATTAGATCTGTGTAGAAATCAAGAAAGACACCAAC
The DNA here is from genome assembly GCF_045679555.1 of Salvelinus alpinus. Lineage (NCBI taxonomy): Eukaryota > Metazoa > Chordata > Actinopteri > Salmoniformes > Salmonidae > Salvelinus > Salvelinus alpinus. The sequence goes on from NC_092100.1 coordinate 42,248,957, forward strand.
AGATATGGATGCAACATAATGGAAACGCCTTACATTCTGACTACACCGGCCACGCGCGTGCCTCCACATGTGCCATCGTCCACATGTTGATTTTGTTCATCCACACCAGACATGATCATGACACGTAGGGTAAAATATCAAATCCAACTGTGAACCAACTATATTAATTTGGGGCATGTCGAAACACGTTAAACATTCATGGACATTTAGGTAGCTTGCTATAGCTAATTTGTCCTGGGAGATTTTACCTGAAATGCATATGGTCTTTTTTTTTTATGGATCTTTGTAGAATTTTGACCCAGAGGCATAAAAACTCCGACTATTAACACTAGAAAAACTGGGCATCGAGCAATCCCCTTCCGTGCCAGTGTATTATAACAGTCAAATAAATACATGTCATATATGCTATTGCAAAAATCATAATTTGGTTGTGTTTATGAAGGTCCAAGGTAACATTAAAATATATAACAAGCTTTTTCAATGGTTTATTTTATCATTGCTATATGTAAAAAATGAAAAACCACAAAACACCATCATTTAATTGTTATAAAGAAATGCATTATTATTTCGGTAAAGCAGGTCTTAGGAAACATACCAAATAATTCACTGTATTTCATTAGAACAGAAGGGGAGGACATAACTTGATTGCATGACAATGATGCTCTCTGCGCTTCTAGTGTTAATAAACAGATAAAAGGGGAAACCTTATGTGCGTTTTTAGTTAGTTAGCTATAATCAATCTACCCATATACCCACGTGGGTTTGTATGCTCCTGAAAGCCAATGAGTAGATGGGAGAGGCTGGACTTGTAGTGCGTCAAGCATCTCAAATAGAACCAAGTTCTATTTTAACGCAGATGCCCACTGACTTGTGTGAGCAGTGTGGATGAAATTATTGAATAACATTGTCGTGACTTTACTTTCATTAATCTGATGACTGTTATTTATTTAATCCACTAACAATGTTTAATTGTTACCCGATAATAATAATGTAACAATTAACTCATTAGGATTTGGGGAACCACAGAAGAAGTTGTTTAACTATTTCATTGATAAACAGTCATCTTATTATTGCCTCTTATCAAATCTTCTTTCAGACCAGTCGTAAACTTCTTGAATATGCAAATACCCCAGCCTTGCTCATTATTCAGTACTACACAAATTGGTTTAATTATTTATTTAATAGCTAACTAAATAATAACACAGAATAAACATACATCCTTTACATGAGACAAAGGTCCCTAGTGGACTGACAAAATATGACGGCTTATTAAACAGAGATGGAGAGCGGGAAATAGAGAGAGAGAAAAAGGGACACAAATCATCGAGACATTTCAGAATTATTCTCACAGTAACGTTAATCATATAGTTTGCACACGAACCTCCGCCCGTTTGGAATAAGAAATCATGAATATATTTCTGTGAAATGCCTTCATTTATCTCTGTCAGAACCAAGCCATCTCGGAAAGGGTTTGTCACAATGTCCTTCTTAGTTGTCCAGTCTCCATGGGTTGTTCATTCCTCAGAATAGCTACTTAGTTGTACAAGTGATTGTCTGAGATGAGCTTCTCGCCTCTTCCTCCTCGTGTTGGCATTCAGGATTCAGAACACGATGGACATGAGCTGCAGCTCTTTGTCTCTCTGGTTCAAAAGGAATGTGAGTTAATTTCTTCACCTTGTGTTGAGGTACAAAGCGTCAACCATTCCCAACTTGCAGATTTCCACTTCACGTTTCCTGGTCTAATGTTAAAACCTCTCTGGGATATGTGGGATGGTAGCGTCCCACCTGGCCAACATCCATGAACAGCATTCTCACATAGGTATTCCTCTTGTCCAGATGGGTTAGGGCAGTGTGCAGTGTGATTTGCGATTGCATCGTCTGTGGACCTATTGGGGCTGAAAGCAAATTGGAGTGGGTCTAGGGTGTCAGGTAGGGTGGAGGTGATATGATCCTTGACTAGTCTCTCAAAGCACTTCATCGTTTAGCTCAGTTACCTTAGCTTTCTTGGGAACAGGAACAATGGTGGCCCTCTTGAAGCATGTGGGAACAGCAGACTAGGTTAGCGATTGATTGAATATGTCCGTAAACACACCAGCTAGCTGGTCTGAGCTTGCTCTGAAGACGCGGCTAGGGATGCCATCTGGGCCGGCAGCCTTGCGAGTGTTAACACGTTTAATCTCTCTGGGATAGGTGGGACGGTAGCGTCCCACCTGGCCAAAAGCCAGTGAAAATGCAGAGCGGCAAATTCAAATAAATTACTATAAAAATCAAACTTTCATGAAATCACACATGCAAGATACCAAATTAAAGCTACACTTGTTGTGAATCCAGCCAACATGTCATATTTAAAAAAAGCTTTTCGGTGAAAGCAAACGATGCTATTATCTGAGGATAGCAGCCCAGTAAACAAAGAGAGAAAAGCATATTTCAACCCTGCAGGCGCGACACAAAACGCAGAAATAAAAATATAATTCATGCCTTACCTTTGACGAGCTTCTTTTGTTGGCACTCCAATATGTCCCATTAACATCACCAATGGTCCTTTTGTTCTATTAATTCCGTCGATATATATCCAAAATGTCCATTTATTTCGCGCGTTTGATCCAGAAAAACATTGGTTCCAACTTGCACAACGTGACTACAAAATATCTCAAAAGTTACCTGTAAGCTTTGTCCAAACATTTCCATTGCACCGTAATATATGGCTCCCATATATAAAAGCACAAGTGGCTGCAAATGAAACATGATTTACTTATTAAAATATAAAAACTAGATGATGATACAATATGTCATATCAATGACACATTCCAGCCATAAAAATACTTTAATTATATGGGACAGTTTGTATTGGTAATTTGCAGGGTTAGGGAGTAACATATTATATGTGATCAGTTACATGTAATCTGATTACAAATAAAGTAACTCATCTGTTACTTTTCCAGCAAAAATATTGTTATCAGATTACAGATACTTTGAAAAACTAGATAATTAATTCTTAGATGACTTTGAAATTCAGAAAGAATGTTTACAAAAAAATACATTTTGACACTTTTCTGTTTTCTCAATGACATTCAATTCAGCATTGAAAAAGGTGCAAGTTTAAGTATTTTCCACCTGAGCGAGTCTGACCACAAGTCAGACACCACTATGACAACACACCAAATGGTTTTGATGAATCCTTTTACTCTTCTTTGAAAGCCTCTTAACGTGAAAGATATCCAAAAGTAACTGAAAGAAATCTGATTACGTTACTGAGTTTGAGTAAGCCAAAAGTACATTACAGATTACAGTTTTGGACTGGTAACTAGTAACTATTATGGATTTTATTTAGAAGTATGTGTATGCACCACACACACCTGACTCATACAAACTCATCTGATTTTTTTGTCTTTTGTTGCTTCTTGTTCAAAACAAATCAAATGTTTTTTTGTCACATGCTTCATAAGAAACAGCTGTAGACTAACAGTGAAATAATTACAGGTCCTTTCCAACAACTCAGAGTTAAAAAGGCAATCTATAGTTGCTTCATACATTTTTGGACTTCTGACGGTAACATACTCTGTTTCACGGACTCATGGCTCTCTCCTGATATACTTTCCCTGTCCATACAGGCAGCTGGGTTCTCAGTACATCGCGCAGACAGGAATAATGAGCTCGACTGGAAAAAGAAAGGCGGAGGTGTATGTTTCATGATTAACTGAATACATTTGTTTTGTGCCATTTAGGCTAAATTAAATTCTAAGCATCACTCCAGTCAAAATAGGCTCCGCGAACATTTGATTCCATTAATTTGCGATGGGCTCGCGCTAGTTTTCCAGCTTAGCCAACGTTATTTTTCAATTTTTTTAGCATTGGGTGAATTTTGACTAGTTCTATTGTCTAGCCTACTATAGATACAGAACAAGAAGAACGAATGACTGTGTCGCGTCCATAGATACAGAACAAAAAGAACGAACAACTGGGTCGCGTATAGCCACCCTAGATTTGTGTTGGGACTATATCTTGTGGAATGATGAAATAGTATGAATAAATTATTAAAAATAACGTTTTTAATTAAAATGTGTCTATCATTATTTGAATAAGTTGGTAACCCATTTTATAAAAGTGATAATGCCCTCGAAGCCGGTGTTTGTTGGACATATTGGCACGGTTTGCCAGCCCTCGACTTCATCTCGTCCCTAACAACACCCGTGCCAATATGTCCAACAAGCACCGGCTTCGATGGCATTATCACTTAACTAAAGGACAGCCTCTCTGTATGTATGGCCCATGTAGAGCACTACACATTTCAAGACAAGGGAACCCTGAGTGAGAGGAAAAGACAAATAAATCACTACAAAATAGAAGGGATTCATGTGGTTTACACGTTACTTTCTAAAGCTGTCTCTGGTGAAAGATAGCAACGCTTTTTTTGACAGTCTAAATTTGCAGTGGCAGGTGATAGAGATGATAGTCAAATGTTCCTATTAATTGGAATGCAGAACGTTTTTTCTTGCATTTTCCAGTTGGTTTGCTCATCTGGAAATCATGGGGAAAATGATCCAAAGATATTCAAGTACAGCTAGTTCTTCTGTGTGTCACGCCCTGACCATAGTTTGTTTTGTATGTTTTATGTTTTGGTTGGTCAGGGTGTGATCTGTGTGGGCATTCTATGTTGTATGTCTGGTTTGTATATTTCTATGTGTTTGGCCTGATATGGTTCTCAACCAGAGACAGGTGTTTTGCGTTGTCTCTGATTGGGAACCATATTTAGGTAGCCTGTTTTGTATTGTGGGTTGTGGGTTATTGTCTATGTTATGTTGCATGTTAGCACATTGTTTATATATCGGTCACGTTCGTCTTATTCGTTTTGTTTTGTAAGTTTGTTTAAGTGTTCTTCATTAAAGATAGAAGAATGTATTCAAACCACGCTGCGCTTTGGTCCGCTTCTTACGACGATCGTGACACTGTGCTTCAAATTGCCAGTAATATATGAAAATATTATCAGTATGACAATACATTGATATGATAGTTATATTCCATCCCCATTCCACTTAATATTCACATATTCAATTAAAGGTTTTGCTGTGCATCCATCATCATTCTCTCAGTGGTACTAACAGTCTATTTTAGTATGAGCTGTGTTAGGTTGATTAGGGAAGGTATAGAGAGGGAATAATTCACCAGTGCTCATAACTAGCCATCAGTTCTTTAACTTGCATAATAAAGTGTGTGGGTTGAATCAGCAGTATGCATGTCTAATGTAATTGGACTGCAGAACTGCAGCTAAATAGAGAAAAAACGAGCCTAGCTGTGTTTATTTGTTTCCAAGAAATGTACCATGGTTTATAACAAAGCCTGTCCTATATGGCTTGATGGATCCAGCTTTAAAAAATACTGTATGGCTCAGTACATGAAGGGAATAGAGTGAGATGCAGCCGCAATATCACACTGAAGGTCATAAACAATGTTGCAGATTTAGATGCACATCTTATTGGTGCAGTTTGCACCCTCTCAACACCCCCACCCCTGCTCCTACTTCAAGCAGACAGTACATAGAGCATATAAGTGTGTGTGTGTGTGTGTGCGTGTGTGTGTGCAGCCTCGTGGAGACCCCAAAGGGTCTTGTGTTATCTCCCTTCCGTAATACCCCCCACCTGAAATCTCTCCATTTATCCCCCTAATCGGTAAAAAAGTTACAAAGCTTATGTATTTCATTTGATTACTTTGGGGCAATGGTACCTGATTGGCGCCTGTGATAGTGTCTTCTCCATGGCCATCTTTTAGAATGAGAGTATGCTTTAGGTCATCTAAGCCTACCAGACCCAATCATAACTACTGTCATTGCACTGTATAGTACAGTAGCCTACAAGCAAAGACAAAGGACAAAGTGAGATGAGTTTAGACTCACTGACCAAATTCTGCTGTCTGTTCTAGGTTCAGTTATCTAACATGTTGGTTATTTCACACCGAAATAAGGGAGTGGGAACAATTGATTTAATACATTTTTCAATAATACCTGTTCAGTCTGTCAAGTTCTTACCTGACTTGTTAGAGACAGTTAGGCCTATAGGTCGTTATCAATAAAACTTCACAATATGGTGCAGAGCATTCGATTTGGCTGCTGAGGAGCAAGGAGCCGCTCAGCTCCGCTAAAATCATTCACAACTGTGTGCCGTTTTCAAGGGATTGTTAAATAAATTGTATAACTATTTGGTTTTAATATCATCACTTCTTGAAGAGCATAGTCAGAAATACACATTTCTGATTATTTGACATTTGGGTCCATTAAATGTTTTGTCTTTTAGCAGACACTTATCCAGAGGGACTTACAGGAGTAATTAGGCATTAAGTGCCTTGCTCAAGGGCACATCAACAGATTTTTCAGCTAGTCGGCTTGGGGATTCAATCCAGCAATTTTTCGGTTATTGGCCCAACACCCTTAACCGCTAGGCTACCTGTCGCCCTATCATCAGAGCTATGCAGCAAGTAACTGCATGCTTTTCATGATCAGTAAACATCAATTGATCATGTATGTTCAGATACATGAGGGTAGCCTATTCATTTTGCGTGTAGCTAGCTAGCTAATAAACCAACATGTGTCATTTAGCTTGCTTCATCGGAGATTACATTACTGGGGCCAAGCTTCCTGCCATTCAGGACCTCTATACCATGCGGTGTCAGAGAAAGGCCCTAAAAATTGCCCAAAAACTCCAGCCATCCTAGTCATAGACTGTTCTCTCTGATACTGCACGGCAAGCCATACCAAAGTGCCAAGTCTAGGTCCAAAAGTCTCCTTAACAGTTTCTATCCTCATTCCACAATAATGCTAAACAGCTAATCAAATGGCTACCCAGACAATTTGCATTAACCCCCCCCCCTTTTTTTACGCTGCTGCTACTTGCTGTTTATTATCTATGCATAGTCACTTTATCCCTACCTACATGTACTACATATTACCTCAATTACCTCGACTAACATTGACTCGGTACCGGTACCCCCTGTATATGGACCGCATTATTGTTATTTTATTGTGTTGCTTTTTTAAAGTTGAGTTTATTTAGTAAATATTTGTTTTATTTATTTTTCTTAAAACTGCATTGTTGTAAACATTTCACGTTAAGGTCTATACCTGTTGTATTCGGCGCAGACAACTTAAATTTGATTTGATTAGACTTTTGGAAAGAGCTTAACATCAGCATCCTAAAGTACAGAAACAATATGTAATTTATTCCCTGAAAGTTAGCTTGTTTGCTATATGGATGTGATCTGTTGTTAGCTAGCTAGACAATTTGATGTGGTCCATCAATTAATGTAGCCTATCAGCAATCAGATTAAACACTCTTAATTAAAACAATGTTAAAAAGGGAAAAATGTTGGCTAACTTTGCAAGGAAGGACAAAGTTGATTGGAGAAAAAAGTACATTAGGTTTACTTACCACTATGTTTGGCCAAACGTTAATAAGTTTCTACCGGTAGCTTGCAAAGTAAACATAATAAAGATAACAGTACATTGGCAAATGCGCACCCTGCTGCTACTTGACAGGCAGAGCACACAAGGAATGGGAAATGAACCTAAACAACTTTTATTTTATATCACTCAAATATCCAATTAATGATGGCCAATATTGAGAGATATCGTGAGGCTACCCTTACATATCTGAAATGACATGATCAATTGATGTTTACTGATCATGAAAAGCATGCAGTTACTTGCTGTATAACTCTGGTGATAGAGAAACATGTGCACAATTGTTTCGCATGGAATAATCTGAAATATGTAGTTCTGACTATGTTCTTCAAGAGTAAATTATATTACAACCAAATATACTGAACAAAAATATAAATGCAACATGTAAAGTGTTGGTCCCATGTTTCACGAGATGAAATAAAATATCCCAGAAATGTTCAATATGCACAAAAAGCTTCTCAAATTTTTGCCACAAATTTGTTTATATCCCTGTTAGGGACCATTTCTCCTATGCCAAGATAATCGATTCACCTGACAGGTGGTGCATATCAAGAAGTAGATTAACCTTTCACGAGTATCAATCCCGGATCCGGGAGCACCCCCCACCCCCCACACACTGATTAGCATAGCTAGCATAGCTTCACAAGTAGATAGTAGCATCTAAATATCATTAAATCACAAGTCCAAGACACCAGATGAAAGATACAGATCTTGTGAATAAAGCCACCATTTCAGATTTTTAAAATGTTTTACAGGGAAGACAAAATATGTAAATCTATTAGCTAAACACGTTAGCAAAATACACCACTATTCTAACTCCATCAGTTTCTTACTCCTTCAGGTGCTATCACCAATTCGGCTCAACTAAGATATTGATAGCCAATAACCTATAAAAAAAAACATCAGATGACAGTCTGATAACATATTCATGGTATAGGATAGTTTTTGTTAGAAAAAAGTGCATATTTCAGGTAGAAATCACAGTTTACAATTGCACCGACCATCACAAATCGACTAGAATTACTAGATAGAGCAACGTGTATGACCAATTTACTCATCATAAAACATTTCATAAAAATAGACAAAGCATAGCAATGGAAAGACCCAGTTCTTGTGATTTCAGACCATATTTCAGATTTTCTAAGCGTTTTTCAGCGAAAACACAATAAATCGATAAGTTAGCATACTACATGTGCAAACGTTACCAGAGCATCGATTCCAGCCAAAGAGCGCTATAACGTAATCACCGCCAAAATATATTAATTTTTTCACTAACCTTCTCAGAATTCTTCCGATGACACTCCTGTAACATCATTTTACAACATACATATACAGTTTGTTCGAAAAGGTGCATATTTAGCCATACAAAACCGTGGTTACACAATAAAAATACTAGGAAATCAAGCCTCAATATGTCTGACGTCATCTATCAGAGTGATCTAGTTTAATTGAAAGCTAATCATATACTTGACTAAAAAATACAGGGTTGACAGGAATCGAAAGACAAATTAGTTCTTAATGCAATCGCTGATTTACATTTCTAAAATTATCCTTACTGTGCAATACAGGGTTCGCCAAGCGAAGGGATAGAAAACAAAATGGCGAAATATGCGTTTAAAATATTTCGACAGAACAACGATTTATCATATTAAATATTACTTACTATGAGGTGATTTTCCATCGGATTCTTGGGCAATGTATTCTTTCTTGGGTATAATCTTCTTTTGGTCGAAAGATGTCCTTTGTCCGTCTAAATGCCCGCTAACGTTCAACCAGGACCCCGAAATGTGCCCGGTGCTTCACATAGAAATGCATCAAAATCGCACTAAACGGATATAAATTGCTATAAAACGGTTTAAATTAACTACCTTATGATGTTTCTAAGTCCTATATCGAATTAAATTACAGACGGATACATTTCAAGTTGATAACCGAGCCTGTGAAAATGGCATCCGGAGGTCCCTTCCTGCGTAAGGGCGAGCGTCGAAAGGGGGGCTACTCTCACTCCTTGGTCTTTTATAACCTCTGAGAGCTACCTAGAAGGCCCATTCCACTTCTCATTGGTTACTGACATCCAGGGGAAGGCGGGTGCAGTTCGTGTCGTTCCATAGGATAGACAGAGACCTTAAAAACTGATCTGAAACCAGAGCTTCGCTCTCAGACCTTTCACTGTCTGTCATGGATTTCGCTGTAGAAAGAGTTCTGGGTCACCCACAGACATAATTTCAACGTTGTATGAAACTAGAAAGTGTTTTCTATCCAATAGAATTAATAATATGCATATTGTACGAGCAAGAATTGAGTACTAGGCAGTTTAATTTGGAGACGACAAAATGCTAATTCGGAACAGCACCCCCTGTAGTCGCAAGAAGTTAACAGCATGATCATTACACAGGTGTACTTTGTGCTCTGGACAATAAAAGCCCACTCTAAAATGTGCAGTTTTGTCACACAGCACAATGCCACAGATGTCTCACGTTTTGTGGACAGCGTGCAATTGGCATGCTGACTGCAGGAATGTCCACCAGAGCTGTTAACAGATAATTTAATGTTAATTTATATACCATACGCTGCCTCCAACGTGTTTTTTGAGAATTTGGCATTAAGTTCAGCGGGCCTCACAACCTCAGACCACATGTAACCACGCCAGCCCAGGACCTCAACATGTGACTTCTTCACCTGCGGGATTGTCTGAGACCAGACACCTGGACAGCTGATGAAACTGAGAAGTATTTATGTCTTTAATAATGCCCTGTGTGGGGAAAAACTCATTGGTTGGGCATTTGCCCTCACAGGCCCACCCATGGCTGCGCCCTGCCCAGTCATGTGATATCCATTGATTAGAAGCTAATTAAATTATTTTAATTTACTTATTTCCTAATAAAATCAAATCAAATCAAATTTTATTAGTCACATACACATGGTTAGCAGATGTTAATGCGAGTGTAGCGAAATGCTTGTGCTTCTAGTTCCGACAATGCAGTAATAACCAACAGTAATCTAACCTAACAATTCCACACTACTACCTTACACACACACAAGTGTAAGGGATAAAGAATATGTACATAAAGATATATGGATGAGTGGTGGTACAGAACGGCATGGCAGATGCAGTAGATGGTATAGAGTACGGTATATACATATGAGATGAGTACTGTAGGGTATGTAAACATAAAGTGGCATAGTTTAAAGTGGCTAGTGGTACATGTATTGCATAAAGATGGCAAGATGCAGTAGATGATATAGAGTACAGTATATATACAGTGGGGAGAACAAGTATTTGATACACTGATGATTTTGCAGGTTTTCCTACTTACAAAGCATGTAGAGGTCTGTAATTTTTATCATAGGTACACTTCAACTGTGAGAGACGGAATCTAAAACAAAAATCCAGAAAATCACATTGTATGATTTTTAAGTAATTAATTTGCATTTTATTGCATGACATAAGTATTTGATACATCAGAAAAACAGAACTTAATATTTGGTACAGAAACCTTAGTTTGCAATTACAGAGATCATACGTTTCCTGTAGTTCTTGACCAGGTTTGCACACACTGCAGCAGGGATTTTGGCCCACTCCTCCATACAGACCTTCTCCAGATCCTTCAGGTTTCGGGGCTGTCGCTGGGCAATACGGACTTTCGGCTCCCTCCAAAGATTTTCTATTGGGTTCAGGTCTGGAGACTGGCTAGGCCACTCCAGGACCTTGAGATGCTTCTTACGGAGCCACTCCTTAGTTGCCCTGGCTGTGTGTTTCGGGTCGTTGTCATGCTGGAAGACCCAGCCACGACCCATCTTCAATGCTCTTACTGAGGGAAGGAGGTTGTTGGTGTAGATCTCGCGATACATGGCCCCATCCATCCTCCCCTCAATACGGTGCAGTCGTCCTGTCCCCTTTGCAGAAAAGCATCCCCAAAGAATGATGTTTCCACCTCCATGCTTCACGGTTGGGATGGTGTTCTTGGGGTTGTACTCATCCTTCTATTCCTCCAAACACGGCGAGTGGAGTTTAGAGCAAAAAGCTCTATTTTTGTCTCATCAGACCACATGACCTTCTCCCATTCCTCCTCTGGATCATCCAGATGGTCATTGGCAAACTTCAGATGGGCCTGGACATGCGCTGGCTTGAGCAGGGGGACCTTGCGTGCGCTGCAGGATTTTAATCCATGACGGCGTAGTGTGTTACTAATGGTTTTCTTTGAGACTGTGGTCCCAGCTCTCTTCAGGTCATTGACCAAGTCCTGCCGTGTAGTTCTGGGCTGATCCCTCACATTCCTCATGATCATTGATGCCCCACGAGGTGAGATCTTACATGGAGCCCCAGACCGAGGGTGATTGACCGTCATCTTGAACTTCTTTTATTTTCTAATAATTGTGCCAACAGTTGTTGCCTTCTCATCAAGCTGCTTGCCTATTGTCCTGTAGCCCATCCCAGCCTTGTACAGGTCTACAATTTATCCCTTATGTCCTTACACAGCTCTCTGGTCTTGGCCATTGTGGAGAGGTTGGAGTCTGTTTGATTGAGTGTGTGGACAGGTGTCTTTTATACAGGTAACGAGTTCAAACAGGTGCAGTTAATACAGGTAATGAGTGGAGAACAGGAGGGCTTCTTTAAGAAAAACTAACAGGTCTGTGAGAGCCGGAATTCTTACTGGTTGGTAGGTGATCAAATACTTATGTCATGCAATAAAATGCAAATTAATTACTTAAAAATCATACAATGTGATTTTCTGGACTTTTGTTTTAGATTCCGTCTCTCACAGTTGAAGTGTACCTATGATAAAAATGACAGACCTCTACATGCTTTGTAAGTAGGAAAACCTGCAAAATCGGCAGTGTATCAAATACTTGTTCTCCCCACTGTACATATGAGATGGGTAATGTAGGGTATGTAAACATTGTATTAAGTGGCATTGCTTAAAGTGGCTAGTGGTACATTTTTACATAATTTCCATCAATTCCCATTTTTAAAGTGGCTGGAGTTGAGTCAGTATGTTGGCAGCGGCCGCTAAATGTTAGTGGTGGCTGTTTAACAGTCTGATGGCCTTGAGATAGAAGCTGTTTTTCAGTCTCTCGGTCCCTGCTTTGATGCACCTGTACTGACCTCGCCTTCTGGATGATAGCGGGGTGAACAGGCAGTGGCTTGGGTGGTTGTTGTCCTTGATGATCTTTATGGCCTTCCTGTGACATCGGGTGGTGTAGGTGTCCTGGAGGGCAGGTAGTTTGCCCCTGGTGATGCGTTCTGCAGACCTCACTACCCTCTGGAGAGCCTTACGGTTGTGGGCGGAGCAGTTGCCGTACCAGGCGGTGATACAGCCCGACAGGATGCTCTCGATTGTGCATCTGTAGAAGTTTGTGAGTGCTTTTGGTGACAAGCCGAACTTCTTCAGCCTCCTGAGGTTGAAGAGGCGCTGCTGCGCCTTCTTCACAACGCTGTCTGTGTGGGTGGACCAGTTCAGTTTGTCCGTGATGTGTACACCGAGGAACTTAAAACTTTCCACCTTCTCCACTACTGACCCGTCGATGTGGATAGGGGGGTGCTCCCTCTGCTGTTTCCTGAAGTCCACAATCATCTCCTTTGTTTTGTTGACGTTGAGTATGAGGTTATTTTCCTGACACCACACTCCGAGGGCCCTCACCTCCTCCCTGTAGGCCGTCTCGTCGTTGTTGGTGATCAAGCCTACCACTGTAGTGTCATCCGCAAACTTGATGATTGAGTTGGAGGCGTGCATGGCCACGCAGTCATGGGTGAACAGGGAGTACAGGAGAGGGCTCAGAACGCACCCTTGTGGGGCCCCAGTGTTGAGGATCAGCGGGGTGGAGATGTTGTTACCTACCCTCACCACCTGGGGGCGGCCCGTCAGGAAGTCCAGGACCCAGTTGCACAGGGCGGGGTCGAGACCCAGGGTCTCGAGCTTGATGACGAGTTTGGAGGGTACTATGGTGTTAAATGCTGAGCTGTAATCGATGAACAGCATTCTCACATGGGTATTCCTCTTGTCCAGATGGGTTAGGGCAGTGTGCAGTGTGGTTGCGATTGCGTCGTCTGTGGACCTATTGGGTCGGTAAGCAAATTGGAGTGGGTCTAGGGTGTCCGGTAGGGTGGAGGTGATATGGTCCTTGACTAGTCTCTCAAAGCACTTCATGATGACGGAAGTGAGTGCTACGGGGCGGTAGTCGTTTAGCTCAGTTACCTTAGCTTTCTTGGGAACAGGAACAATGGTGGCCCTCTTGAAGCATGTGGGAACAGCAGACTGGGATAAGGATTGATTGAATATGTCCGTAAACACACCAGCCAGCTGGTCTGCGCATGCTCTGAGGACGCGGCTGGGAATGCCGTCTGGGCCTGCAGCCTTGCGAGGGTTAACACGTTTAAATGTTTTACTCACCTCGGCTGCAGTGAAGGAGAGCCCGCAGGTTTTGGTAGGGGGCCGTGTCAGTGGCACTGTATTGTCCTCAAAGCGGGCAAAAAAGTTGTTTAGCCTGTCTGGGAGCAAGACATCCTGGTCCTCGACGGGGCTGGTTTTCTTTTTGTAATCCGTGATTGACTGTAGACCCTGCCACATACCTCTTGTGTCTGAGCTGTTGAATTTCGACTCGATTTTGTCTCTGTACTGAGACTTGGCCTGTTTGATTGCCTTGCGGAGAGAATAGCTACACTGTTTGTATTCGGTCATGCTTCCGGTCACCTTGCCCAGGTTAAAAGCAGTGGTTCGCGCTTTCAGTTTCACGCGAATGCTGCCGTCAATCCACGGTTTCTGGTTTGGGAATGTTTTTATCGTTGCTGTGGGTACGACATCGTCAATGCACTTCCTAATGAACTCGCTCACCGAATCAGCATATTCGTCAATATTGTTGTTGGACGCGATGCGGAACATATTCCAATCTGCGTGATCGAAGCAGTCTTGAAGCGTGGATTCAGATTGGTCGGACCAGCGTTGAACAGACCTGAGCGCGGGAGCTTGTTGTTTGAGTTTTTGTTTGTAGGCTGGAATCAACAAAATGGAGTCGTGGTCAGCTTTTCCGAAAGGGGGGCGGGGGAGGGCCTTATAAGCGTCGCGGAAATTAGTGTAACAATGGTCTAGTGTTTTTCCAGCCCTGGTAGCACAATCGATATGCTGATAGAATTTAGGGAGTTTTGTTTTTAGATTAGCCTTGTTAAAATCCCCAGCTACGATGAATGCAGCCTCAGGGTGTGTGGTTTCCAGTTTACAAAGAGTCAGATAAAGTTCGTTCAGGGCCATCGATGTGTCTGCTTGGGGGGGAATGTATACGGCTGTGATTATGATTGACGAGAATTCCCTTGGTAGATAATGCGGTCGACATTTGATTGTGAGGAGTTCTAGATCAGGTGAACAGAACGACTTGAGTTCTTGTGTGTTGTTATGATGATCACACCACTTCTCGTTAATCATAAGGCATACCCCCCCGCCCCTCTTCTTACCGGAAAGATGTTTGTTTCTGTCGGCGCGATGCATGGAGAAACCAGCTGGCTGCACCGACTCCGTTAGCGTCCCTTGAGTTAGCCATGTTTCCGTAATATGAACTGTAACTCAGTAAAATCATTGAAATTCTTGCGGGTTGTGTTTAAATTTTTGTGCAGTATAGGAAAAATATATTTAGCAATCCCTTGAAAACGGCAAGCAGTTGTCAATGGTTTTAGCGGAGCCCCCAGCAAGGCAAATCAAATGCTCTGCACTTTATTGTGACGTTTTATTGATAACGACCTATAGCTTGTGACATGTGGTTACATTCATGCTAGGTAGTTGACATTGCAACTGCCAGTGTCCAGCACACATCCTTTATACAAAGAATGCAGCATCCTACAATAAACCAAACCTTCCATCTCCAGCCCAGTCTGTCAATAGTTCCTGGTCAACCTCTAAATCAGGGGTATTCAAATCTTAGCCTACAAGGTCAGCACTACTGCTGGTTTTCTGTCCTACCTAATAATTAATTGCACTCACATGGTATCTCAGGTTTAAATCAGTCCCTGATTAGAAGGGATGATTTTTTAAACACAGTAAAACTGGCTTCGAGGTCCAGATTTGAATTTGAGGGCTCTAAATAATGTCCTGTAATTCCTGTCCTCCGAACTGGGAGATTCTGAGACAGCATTCACCCGGCCTGGGGGTACAGGCAGGATTGCCCTTTTGTCGATGACTTTTACACTAATAACAGAGCTTTCCTGAAATATATTTTTATCCATCTCCCTAACGAGGTAACCTTTCGAGATATCCACTAATAATATTACCTTTCCCCCGTGGGGTGCAGTGAGCGGGCTGCAAGACCCAACCGCTGCTTACCAGCCTGAGCTCAGGGACTCTTTAATATGAGTTAATATCAGAGCAGGAGCCCAGCACATAGAAATAAAATCACACGAACACACACACACACACACACACACACACACACACACACACACACACACACACACACACACACACACACACACACACACACACACACACACACACACACACACACACACACACACACACACACACACACACACACACACACACACACACACACACACACGAACACACACACACAGAGATAGGCACACGCGCACACACACACACACACCACTCAGATCAATGTGATAAGGACCTCAGAGCAATTGCCTGGCTCTACTGGGAAAATGAAGACAAAGAGGGTAAAATGGAGTGAGACAAATGAAGACAGCAAGATATAGAGAGGGACAGAGCGAGAGAGTTAGAGAGAGAAATAGAGAAAATGGTTTATACCATTTCCAAGCCCTCCAGCCACACCATACGTATAGTATGGCTGTACCTCGTTCTGCTTTCTGAATGATATGCAGTACTCAGTTTCAAGTTGTAATGTCACGTGCACAAGTACAGTGAAATGCTTTACTTGCAAGCTCTAAATCCAACAATGCAGTAATCAATATCAATGTAGTATTAACAAAAACACACAAGAATAAACGATAAGAAAAACACGAGAAAGTAAAAAGCTATAGTTCCAAAACCATATTTACAATGTGCAGGGATACTGGAGTGATAGAGGTAGATATGTATAGGGTGGTGACTAGGCATCAGGATGTATGATAAACAGAGTAGCAGCTGCGTACATGAAGATTGTATTGAGTGTGTGTGCGTGGGTGTAGAGTCAGTATACTGTAAATGTGTGTGCATGGTATGTATGTGTTGGAATGTCAGTGAGCTTGAGTGTGTAGAGTCCTGTCCTTTGAATTTGCATAGAGACAGCGCAAAATGAAAATAAATACAAGGGTCAACTCAGATAGTCCATATAGCCATTTTGTTAGCTGTTTAGCAGTCTTACGTCTTGGGGAAAGAAGTTGTTCAGGAGCCTGTTGGTGTCAGACTTCATGCACCGTTAAAGGTTGCCGTGTGGAAGCAGACAGAACAACAGTCTATGGCTTGGGTGGCTGGAGTCTTTAACGATTTTATGGGCCTTCCTTTCCCTGGTATTGTGATATTACACATGAAAGCCCTGGTTAGGATGCTTGCCTTAGTGATCAGGAGCTTCCATTTTCAATGAGGATCTTGTTTTCAATCTTTTGAAGCCCAGGGATCAAGTGAATTAACACAAGTGAGTCACTGCAGTGAAAACATCACCTAAATCATCTCTGGCTTTGTCACAAGTGCCAAGGAAAGAACACAGGATGCTGATGAAAGTGGCTGATAGAGCAGCTTCTCCCTAAGCCTGGCACACCGCATATTATTCAAATGTATGTAGGAATAGCCTTACACTGGGCACAAACTGTTTGAGTCACCGTTGTTTCAACGTAATTTGTCACATATTGTGACCTGTAATGTAAATGGAGGAGAAAAGTCATCAATGACCGGACTAGGGCAGGGGGCAGGACTGTACTCAGGCTGTGGAGTGGGGACTTAGTCTCTGAGCCGAAAAGCGAGCGGGTTACCGGGTGCACAGAGCCTGTTATAGGTTACCAGGTACTGTACACTGAGTATATTTGGGTCACCAGGTGCACGTGGTTCCTGTCAGCAGGGCTTTATAAGTCTTAGTTGCCAGGAGAGGGGTAATTAAGTGTAGGTGCCCCGGTTCAGTTGGTGGGCGAGGTTGTGGAGGGGATGAGCCCCGACCGGGATGCGGTGATGGGTGACGACGGTTTAAACCAAGCTCACGTTCCCTAGTAGTGGAACAATTCAATGCTTGGTGAATTCTGCTTCACAATGCTAGGAAGTGCCGACATCGAAGGATCAAAAAGTGATATCGCTATGAACGCTTGCCTCTGGTTTTGCTAGATGGTAGGTAGGGAGAGTGGGAATCTCGTTCATCCATTCCTGCGCGTCACTAATTAGTTGACTAGGCATTTGTCTACCAATAGAGTCATAGTTACTCCTGCCGTTTACCCACGTTTCATTTAATTTCTTCACTTTGAAATGAAGAGCCACAGCCACCCCCAAAGGTGGATTGAGTGCAGTCGCCCTTCGGTTTGCTGCTTTAAATATCATAAATATCATGACATTCAACACATCCCTAACGGTACCAGACTATTTAGGCTTATACCTGCCATTTACCTGTGCTTCATTGAATTTCTTCACTTCAGAGCATTCAGAGCACTGAGAGCACTGTGCAGAAATCACATCCCATGGTCCGCACCAGTTGTAAGTCAACTGCTAGGTGCCGGCCAAAGCAACCTGCCAGAGACCCCGTGTGAACGGACCCAGCTAGCGCCGTAGCTGGGGAGATAAACGAGAAGGGCTCGGCACGTGCCTGGAGTTGCTGCCAACCTCCGTACCTGACCCCCCACTTGTCCGCCTTTGGCCCACCGATTGTTGTTTTGATGATGAATTTTCAACCGCAGGATTATGTCATCATGGTGACCAAATTTCAACAGACAAACCTTCTAAAAAATACGTTGAATTTGCATCTCTAAAATAATGTCAGATCTTCAGGCTGTATGCACTATTAGAAGAATATTAAAGATATTGGCTGAGCAGCACCTCCTACTGGACAATTGATATATCTACAGCACTGCCTTTGGTGTCCCATCCAGGATTTTAACCAAGCCATGCTTAGCTTGGACTATTACCAATGTGCTATCATGAGAAAGATTGTTGAGCAATCTCCACTTTAAAACTAAATAGATTTACTGTTGCTATCGAAGTCATTCCAAATGGTAGAGGTTAAACAGAGAAAATTAAATGTGACCATACTCTATCATTCGTATATCATCAATGACGCTATTTAGGCCTATTCATAGGTGGTACCTCATTCACTCGATTGCGTCATGCCATTGTTATGAAAGTTCTCAAGCCGCCCTGGACCGGCGGCGCAATAGTGGTGCCCTAATGTTGTGATAACGACTGTTTAGTCTAAATTAAACGATAATGCCTGGAAATATGATGACATTGCTAAAGTAGTCAAATATTTAGTATGAAACAACTTTTCCAGCATGATCATGTCATCAAATTTACTTTAGACAAATGGCAATGTTGTCATTAGTTAGCAAAGTTCATAAAAAATTGCTAGCAATGCTAATGTTAGCTAGCTAAAATCCGGTGACCTCCCTTCAATCTTAGCGAACTAGCTAATGTTATACTGCATCTAAAGTCAATCTGGCGAAATCAGAATGATTATAAAAGGTTTTCCTACGAATTGTATTTCCAAGCCAATTTAACTTCTCTAGAATAGGGGGCAGCATTTTCACGTTTGGATGAAAAGCGTGCCCAGAGTAAACTGCCTCCTACTCAGTCCCAGATGCTAAAATATGCATATTAGTGGTAGTATTGGATAGAAAACACTCTGAAGTTTCTAAAACTGTTTGAATCATGTCTGTGACTATAACAGAACTTATTTAGCAGGCCAAACCCCGAGGACAAACCATTCCGATTCTTTTTTTTGAGGTCACTCTCTTTTCAATGTGTTTTCATTGGGAATCCAGATTTCTATTTGACCTTCTTGCAGTTCTTACCGCTTCCACTGGATGTCAACAGTCTTTAGAAATTGGTTGAGGGTTTTTCCTTTGTGTAATGAAGAAGTACGGCCATCCAGAACGAGGGTAACTTGAAGTGTACTGTTTGATAGAGGTGCGTGACCAGAAAGCTAGCTACAGTTTGTTTTAATCCTGTATTGAACACAGATCATCCCGTCTTCAATTTTATTGATTATTTACGTTAAAAAATACCTAAAGTTGTATTACAAAAGTAGTTTGAAATGTTTTGGCAAAGTTTACGGGTAACTTTTGAGATATTTTGTAGTCACGTTGCACAAGTTGGAACCGGTGTTTTTCTGGATCAAACGCGCCAAATAAATGGACATTTTGGATATATATCGACGGAATTAATCGAACAAAAGGACCATTTGTGATGTTTTTGGGACATATTGGAGTGCCAACAACAGAAGCTCATCAAAGGTAAGGCATGAATTATATTTTTATTTATGCGTTTTGTGTCGCGCCTGCAGGGTTGAAATATGCTTCTCTCTCTTTGTTTACTATGGTGCTATCCTCAGATAATAGCATCGTTTCCTTTCGCCGAAAAGCCTATTTGAAATCTGACATGTTGCCTGGATTCACAACAAGTGTAGCTTTAATTTGATGTATTGCATGTGTGATTTCATGAAAGTTTGATTTTTATACACTGCTCAAAAAAATAAAGGGAACACTTAAACAACACAATGTAACTCCAAGTCAATCACACTTCTGTGAAATCAAACTGTCCACTTAGGAAGCAACACTAATTGACAATAAATGTCACATGCTGTTGTGCAAATGGAATAGACAACAGGTGGAAATTATAGGCAATTAGCAAGACACCCCCAATAAAGGAGTGGTTCTGCAGGTGGTGACCACAGACCACTTCTCAGTTCCTATGCTTCCTGGCTGATGTTTTGGTCACTTTTGAATGCTGGCGGTGCTTTCACTCTAGTGGTAGCATGAGACGGAGTCTACAACCTACACAAGTGGCTCAGGTAGTGCAGCTCATCCAGGATGGCACATCAATGCGAGCTGTGGCAAGAAGGTTTGCTGTGTCTGTCAGCGTAGTGTCCAGAGCATGGAGGCGCTACCAGGAGACAGGCCAGTACATCAGGAGACGTGGAGGAGGCCGTAGGAGGGCAACAACCCAGCAGCAGGACCGCTACCTCCGCCTTTGTGCAAGGAGGAGCACTGCCAGAGCCCTGCAAAATGACCTCCAGCAGGCCACAAATGTGCATGTGTCTGCTCAAACGGTCAGAAAAAGACTCCATGAGGGTGGTATGAGGGCCCGACGTCCACAGGTGGGGGTTGTGCTTACAGCCCAACACCGTGCAGGACGTTTAGCATTTGCCAGAGAACACCAAGATTGGCAAATTCGCCACTGGCGCCCTGTGCTCTTCACAGATGAAAGCAGGTTCACACTGAGCACATGTGACAGAGTCTGGAGACGCCGTGGAGAACGTTCTGCTGCCTGCAACATCCTCCAGCATGACCGGTTTGGCGGTGGGTCAGTCATGGTGTGGGGTGGCATTTCTTTGGGGGGCCGCACAGCCCTCCATGTGCTCGCCAGAGGTAGCCTGACTGCCATTAGGTACCGAGATGAGATCCTCAGACTCCTTGTGAGACCATATGCTGGTGCGGTTGGCCCTGGGTTCCTCCTAATGCAAGACAATGCTAGACCTCATGTGGCTGGAGTGTGTCAGCAGTTCCTGCAAGAGGAGGGCATTGATGCTATGGACTGGCCCGCCCGTTTCCCAGACCTGAATCCAATTGAGCACATCTGGGACATCATGTCTCGCTCCATCCACCAACGCCACGTTGCACCACAGACTGTCCAGGAGTTGGCGGATGCTTTAGTCCAAGTCTGGGAGGAGATCCCTCAGGAGACCATCCGCCACCTCATCAGGAGCATTCCCAGGCGTTGTAGGAAGGTCATACAGGCACGTGGAGGCCACACACACTACTGAGCCTCATTTTGACTTGTTTTAAGGACATTACATCAAAGTTGGATCAGCCTGTAGTGTGGTTTTCCACTTTAATTTTGAGTGTGACTCCAAATCCAGACCTCCATGGGTTGATAAATTTGATTTCCATTGATCATTTTTGTGTGATTTTGTTGTCAGCACATTCAACTATGTAAAGAAAAAAGTATTTAATAAGAATATTTCATTCATTCAGATCTAGGATGTGTTATTTTAGTGTTCCCTTTATTTCTTTGAGCAGTGTAGTAACTTATTTGAATTTGGCGCTCTGCATTTTTACTGGCTTTTGGCCAAATGGGGCGTTAGCGTCCCACATATCCCAGAGAAGATAATGCACTTTTCATGACATTTTCATAGGCGCTCATTGACATTGCATTGAGTAAAATACTCCATTGGGCATCAGTACAAAACAAACGTGAAACAATTTTGTGACGAAACATGCAATCCATGAATAGCATTTGCAAAGTCATCAACAGCTATTGTTTCAATTCAACCGAGGATTCAACTAAAAATAGACAATACATAGGCCTCAACATTTGAAGGAAATGTAGCTTCTGCTTGGATCTTTTGTCTGTGCCACTGACTTAATCTGGCTATAATTCCAATTTGTTTTTATATTAATTATTGATATTTTGGATTTATCTCAACCAAACATCTAAGAAGAAAAACAGGACAACATCACATCAAACGTTATTTAAAATGCATTTAAAGTTTGATTTGATTTGATCCTACTTTTTGGTTGAGATGAAGACGTGAATCCAACATATCAATTATTAATTTGAAGACAACATGGAATTAAAGCCAGTGTCATGAGCTCTACACTCTCTGCTCTCTCCCTCAGAGGGGGAGAGGGATGAAGTTGTCCCGGTTTTATGACTTAACCTGATCGTAAATACCCTGCAGAAACTCTGCCTTTGGGCTCTGCAGTATTGAAAATTGAATGCCTGAGGGTTACAACAGAGAGACACTTGGCCAAATCTTTAACATAAAAAGGTTGGACATTGAACAATATTTATAATGTAAATAAAGTGGGAAATGGTTGATGGGGCTCTAAACAATAATCATGTAAAAAAAGTTGTTGTTTTGTGATATCATTACGGATGGTGTAACCAAATAATGGTAATTCTACAAATGTATACATCCCAGGTATCGTTGTGGAACTTATATGATTAAATATGAAACTATTTATGAGAAGATGAAATGTGATTTTAGCTTTCTAAATGAGAATTGTTTTTCATGTATAAAAAAAAAATCCCCAGAGTGTTTATAAAGGACTCCTGAAGAATGAACATATTAGACCAGAGAACGCAAGGATCATCCACACATTGAAATGGTTTGGAATCTCGACAGACCAAAACATGCTGGGTTGCTGCCGATGTGGACAGTGGTCTTAGCTGTACCCTGAATAATCAACCATTTAGACCAGTACAAGGCCGGGTTGCTACTGGCGTGTAAAATGTTTAGACTCTACCAGACCAGGAGATGGCAAGACCCTCAAACTCACGAGTTAAGAAGATAAGACTACATCTGAATATTCAGTCTGCAGCTGTTTAATTATTTTAGTCTAGTAAACTCGATGAGGACCACAGCGTGTGTACCTTTGAAGGAACCAGTCTAACGAAGATGAGAGGGGAAGAACATTTCCCTATCAAACGACCATTGGTACTTCTGATATATTCATTCTAACAGACACTTTCAGAACAAAGGAAACCTACTACAATTATTAAGGACATGGTGACCTCTGGTGGACAACCAGAGACTTACACAACCAGAGACTTTCTGCCAAACTATTCGTCACAGACTGATCAGGCAATTTCAAAAGAGCGAGACGACAAAGACATACAAGCGTAAATACATACATTGCATTTCTAAATCCGAATGAGCGGTTGTTGGGGTGCTAAATAACCATATTTACAATGAGCGTATTATTCAACTGTACGTAAGATACTTGAATTCCTTTGTCTCTCCTTCTCCCGCTCTTTCTTTCCCCACCCCTTTTCTTGTGTAACCAGCTGTCATATCGGGTTAGTTCACTAGGGACTTTTAATTGCATTAATAATGCGTTAATAATCAATATATAATCTATCCTGTGTGTGTGTTTATGTATTTCTGCGTGATTATTTTATAAGTTAGTAAATAAATAATTAAGCAAATGTGTGTAAGCTGATTCATTATGGAGACTAGGGTTCGTGCAGATTTATAGGATATTACGACGTTCAGAATAAGACTGAAATAGGAGGAAATGATTGATGGATGAAAGATATTATATTGAGATATTCTGGAGTTAATTGGCGAAACTGTAACTTGTTAAACAAACTTTTCCTGTGGTGCCCCAGATTACTACTTAATTAATTGTTATATGATTAATTTAATTGTGTAATAATTGAACGTGGCATGTAATTGTTCGATGAATAGCCGTCATCGCATTAACCTCTTTCAGCTAGGGGGCAGAATTTTTATGTTTAGAAAAATAACGTTCCCAAGGTAAACAGACTATTTCTCAGGTGCAGATGCTAGAATATGCATATAATTGACAGATTAGGATAGAAAACACTCTAAAGTTTCCAAAAATTTCAAAATATTGTCTGTGAGTATAACAGAACTGATTTTGCAGGTGAAAACCTGAGGAAATCCAACCCGGAAGTACCTTTTCTTTGGAAAAATCCCTGTTCCGTTGCCTGCCCCTCCTCCATTTAAAGGGGTATCAACCAGATTCCTTTTCCAATGGCTTCCTCAGGCTGTGACCAGGCTTTAGACATAGTTTCAAGCTTTTATTTTGAAAAATGAGCGAGATTTTTCAAAACGCGTCAGGTGTCCTTTGATTAGTTCCTGCGCGCGACAGATGTAGCTCAACATTTTCTTTCTCTGTAGTATTGAATAGGTTACCATCCGGTTGAAATATTATCGATTATGTATTATCTGAGGATTGATTATAAAAAACATTTGACATGTTTCTACGAACATTACGGATACTTTTTGGAATTTTCGTCTGCCCTTCAGGACCGGAACGAGCCTGTGGTTTTCTGAACATAACGCGCAAACCAAATGGCGGTTTTTGGTTATAAAACTAATCTTTATCGAACAAAAATAACATTTATTGTGTAACTGGGAGTCTCGTGAGTACAAATCTCAGAAGATTATCAAAGGTAAGCGATTCATTTTTATTGCTTTTCTGACTTTCGTGACCAAGCTAATTTAAGGCTAGCTGTTCTTAGTGTTTTGTCTAGTGATTGATAAACTCACAAATGCTTGGATTGCTTTCGCTGTAAAGCATATTTTCAAAATCTGACACGATAAGTGGATTAACAACAAGCTAAACTGTGTTTTGGTATATGTCACTAGTGATTTCATGATTATAAATAAATAAAAATATTTGGCGCTCTGCAGTTAAGCGGTTGTTGTTGATAAATGATCCCGGTAACGGGATCCGTGCGTCAAGAAGTTTAATGGTAGTCACGTCACGACACCAGACAGTGACACAGATTGAACTATCCAAGCAGAAAATACATCTCCTTCAGACGTTGATATTTGGCTGTGTTTACAACTAAACACAATACACTAAATACAGTATAATAATAAATACCCTATTAACTTGTCGACAAGTTAACCAATTACAGTGCATTTGGAAAGTATTCAGACCCCTTGACTTTTTCCACATTTTGTTACGTTACAGCCTTATTCTAAAATGTATTAAATTAAGGTTTGTCCTCATCAGTCTACACATAAAATGAGCCAGGGCCAATGAGTCTCAGGTTGAAAAAATAATTAATTGTACCATTTATTTTTGTAAACATTGAAAATGGTTCTCACAGACCCGAACACCACACAAGGGTTAATAGGCCCCATGCTATGGAACAGATCCCTATCGTTGTTTGCACACAGACCCTATGCTCCCATGCAAAATGAGCATGACGGCATATCGTCTTACTCCCTCTCTCGCACAGATTGAGCCATCAAACAGACAGAGGCCTGGGGTTGTGCAGGGGGTAACCAGACATGATCATCTGGTCAGTGGAAACCCTGTAGAGAGCTGAGGACATGGGTCTCTGACCGTTTCCTGAACAACTCCGCTAACCTCCCTGTGATTTCGGAATGAGTGCTGTTGACAGTGTTTCCTGTGTTCTGGTACCAAGGACACAGAGTTAACAAGAAGTTAATTGACAGATTGACAAAGGTCATTGATTTTAGATATTTGTTTGGCGTTTCTAAGCCATGCATAACATTGGTACTGTAAGCAGAGTCCACTAAAGTAACAGGTAGCCATCCATCCATCCATCTCTCCTTCCCTTCCTCAACATGTAACTTTAAATATATACACAATGTCCACATTGTGCTCAGATGACCTTTTTCTTCCCAATATTCAAATGCCAGTATGCATTCTACAAACGGTGGGACAAGCAAAGTATGATAACACAACAAAAACCTGATGGCAGTAGCTAGCTACTGTTGCTACTGTAACTAGCCAGCTAACCTCTGCAGCTAACCAGCAAGCTAACAAGCAAAGCTAAAGTGATTGCAAACGGGCTACCATAACTAAATATTAGCTAGCTGGCTAGCATTTATTAGGCCAGCAAGCATTTCCTCACATGCTAGGAATGTATTTCCTCCAATGTTATATTGAAAAGGTGCCTCTAACTCCCAAAACATGTTTTCTGGAGACTTGTGGGTGGAGTGCTGATGACGTTGCCCACCGAATGTGTCCAGATTGAGGACACATTTGCACACAATGCATCCCTGACCACCTCCTGAAGTGGTCAGCCAGATCTGAACACAATCTGACCACAATGCGACTTTTGTGCGTCTAGATCTGTCTTTTCAATATGATCAGTGACTACTGGGACTCCAAATGAGACATCAGTATCACCTCTCTTTCCCTTGACAGATGACTGCTCACTTTATAGATGTAGTAAGTCATCTCGGAAGCTAGCAAATTCCAATAAAACAACATCACGCTTTGAAGTTTTGTGGGTTAGAGTGCAGTATTTATTTAGTATTAATGCACAAACATACTGTATGTTAGCATGTTTTTCCACTGGCTTAAACCATGAAGGGAGTAGGCAAGCCAAGGCAAATGTTGCCTAGCAACAACTGATTTGCACAATATCTGCCACTGTTACACCCTGACCTTAGAGATACTTTTTATGTCTCTATTTTGGTTTGGTCAGGGCGTGAGTTGGGGTGGGTATTCTATGTTCTATGTTTTGTAGTTCTATGTTTTGGCCGGGTAGGGTTCTCAATCAGGGACAGCTGTCTATTGTTGTCTCTGATTGAGAACCATACTTAGGCTGCCCTTTTTCCCACCTGTGTTTGTGGGAAGTTGACTTTGTTTAGGGGACATAGCCTTTAGCTTCACATAGCCTATCCTTCAATCACACAACTACCGAAACACACGGCTACTGACCACAACTACTGAACAACATACTGACCAAAACTACTGACCACAAACACTGACCACATCTGCTGAATCACAAGACTACTGACCACAACTACCGACCACACAACTACTGACCATAACTACTGACCACATCTACCGAACACAACTACTGACCACAACTCCTGGCCACACAACTACTGACCATAGTTACTGCAAACAACCACACAACTACAGACCACACAACGACAGACCATAACTCCTGACCACAACTCCTGACCACAAAACCTGACCACAACTCCTGACCACAAATACTGACCACAACTACTGACCAAAACCACACAACTACTGTCCACAACCACGTAACTACTGACCACACAACTAATGAACCACACAATTTCCGACCACAGCCACACAACTACTGACCACACAACTAATGAACCACACAATTTCCGACCACAGCCACACAACTACTGACCACCACTACTGACAACACCCCCACAATTACTGACCACAACAACTAACCACTACTGTCTATAACAACTGACCACAACAACTAACCACTACTGTATATAACAACTGACCACAACTACTGGCCACACAACTACTGAACCACATAACTGATGACCACAATACTACAACTACTGACCACAACCGCATGGCTACTGACCACATAACTAATGGCCACAATACTACAACTACTGACCACAACCACAATACTACAACTACTGACCACAACCACATGGCTACTGACCACACAACTACTGATGACACACTTACTGACCACAACTCCTGACCACACCTACTGACCACAACCACATAATTAGATCACATTTACTGACCACACGACTGACCACAATTACTTACCACAACTATGCACCTACTGACCACACAACTGCAGATCCACACAACTAAGGACCACACCTATTGACTACAATGACAAAACTACTGACCACAACTACTGACCACTACAGACCAAAATTACTGACCACAAACACTAAACTATTGACCACAACCACACAACTAGTGCCCACAACTACTGAACCACACCATTTTGAGGCTGTAATCAAACCCACAAATGCTGATGCTCCAGATACTCAACTACTCTAAAGAAGGCCAGTTTTATTGCTTCTTTAATCAGGACACAGTTTTCATCTGTGCTAACATAATTGCAAAGGGGTTTTCTAATGATCAATTAGCCTTTTAAAATGATAAACTTGGATTAGCTGACACAACGTGCCATTAGAACACAGGAGTGACGATTGCTGATAATGGACCACTGTACGCCTATGTAGATATTCCATAAAAAATCTGCCGTTTCCAGCTACAATAGTCATGTACAACATTAACATTGTCTACCCTGTTTTTCTGATCAATTTGAAGTTATTTTAATGAACAAAAAATGTGCTTTTCTTTCAAAAACAAGGACCTTTCTAAGTGACCCCAAACTTTTGAACGGTAGTGTAAATTAGCATAACATAACCCATCAACAGTAACTCTTGAACCGTTCAAGCTACACACACCAAACCAACTTTATTCAGACTATCCTAACTTCAAATTCTTTAAAGTGTTTTATCAACCTTAAAAATGCCAGATGTATTACCGTACTCTTAATATTCAACAACTAGCATTAGTTTTTCCAGTTGCATAAAAAACTACCGCAACTCGCATTTGTGGACCACTGAGTGAGAGCTGCAACACAGATGAATGATCAACAACGCACAATGGAAAATATAGAGCTTCTGATGTGATCAAAGCAAAAATAGCCTCCATGAAAGTACTAGGAGACTAAACATTATTGTTTCTAGTTGACGTTAGTTACAAGTCAAGTGTCCTGGCTTCGCATCAGTTCAAAAGATTGACGAGTGACTTAACTGACCACCTGGGAAATGTGGAGAGCCGGGCAGATCAGCTCAATCAGACCACGTAACTGAAAGATGTAAATTCTGTCAATGAGAGGATTGGATGAAATATTCTGAGTGCATAGGACCGGACAAAACGGATTAAAAGGAGCTTCATGTCAAATTAAATGTGGAATTCTCGTCTCGTCACATTTTTATTCATAGTTATCATTTTTTCCCCCAGGGCATTTTGTCTCGTATAGTTTTATTCGGGAAAAATAGGTTGTTGACGAGAATTTTTCACAAGGGAGTTAGTTACTCCACTCCAGGAGTGTGTGGGTGCGTGTGCATTTGTGTGTGTGGGTTTGTGTTCTTGTTCGCATGCATGCATGCTTATGTGGAGACATATTTATGTTGGTGCATTTTGTAATCTTTTCAGCACCACCAAAACCCACAAAATAAGGCATGCAGTTTGTAGACAATAACACAGCACAACACCCAGTGAGGCATGGTCACACCCCATTAATCAGGAAACAATCCTGTATCCTTGGATTTTTCTGCTACCGGTAACCTGTGTCCCTGGTAACAAACACCAGAAATCCATCAGCACATGAGGAAGACATGGAGACGTGTGCAGTTTGTAAATGTAGGGAGGAGGATACGGGGCTATGTGGGATGGGGAGCAGGTAGAATTTAATAACTTCCAGCAAATCTCTCTCCCCATGTAGTTGTTCTCCTCTCCACTGTTGTCCAGGTCAAACTTTCTTTAAAATTGGGTCCAGGTACAGAGTCAGACTCTTCTTCGGATGTCCCCATAGGATCATTTTTTGGGGTTCCAGGTAGATAGAGTTCTATTCGGAATCCAAATGGGTTCTACCTGGAGCCAAAAGGGTTCTACCTGCAACCAAAAAGGGTTCTTCAAAGGGTTCATCGATGGGAACAGCCAACGATCCCTTTAAGGTTCTAGATAGCACCTTTTCTTTCTAGGAGTGTAGTTAATACATAATTACAGAGCTCTCGACTAATGGACGCCACAAAACGATTGAAAAGGCAGAGGAAGAAAGGCAGAGAGAGAGAGGTAGAGAAAGAGAGCTCACCCTGGGGCAAGGCTGCACAGGGTAACAGTTAATACAGTGTGTGTGAATTATTAATACTTGACAAATGACAGCCATTTTGAACAGGACCCGCCACTCGACATCCATTAAATATAAACAATGTGTATGTGAGCAAATGCATTTCTACTACTGTCACAGCACTGGTGTGATACTAGGAGCATGGGCGAGGGAGGCGGGTGGGAGGAGAGGGGTGCCGGCAGAGGAGAGGGGGGGGCAGTGGGGAAGAGGGAGAGGAGAAGTAAAGATTTATGGTAGAGAGGTAACCTGGAAGAGACTTAGAATGCAAGAAGAAGAGAGGCTGCTGTTTTCATGTTATTGTTCCCATCATCATGGTGTGTGTGTGTGTGTGTGTGTGTGTGTGTGTGTGTGTGTGTGTGTGTGTGTGTGTGTGTGTGTGTGTGTGTGTGTGTGTGTGTGTGTGTGTGTGTGTGTGTGTGTGTGCTTGTGAGCCTGTGCATGTTTCTCTGTGTGTGTAAGTCTCATTCACTTGGGAAGGGAAGAGAATGGGAATCAGATGAAAGGCAAACAACTTTATTGGCTGTCTCCATAATTCAGCAGCTATTCCAGAGGTCAGAGTCTTCCTTTTGAGGTGGAGCTACTCAGATCAATGTTTAATGCACTCCTGCCTGGGAATAATGGATGGCACGGGCCTCTCTAAGCCACACAAGCAGCCAGACAGGAATAAAAGGGAGATGGGCAGGAGGGGCGAGCTGGGGCCGAGGAGGACAGTATGGAGGAGATGTATGGATGTGAGGGTATGTGTGGTCAGGGGGATAAGTGCAGATGGGGGGTGCGATTGTTAGGGTATATGAAGTTCACCATATGTGTCGTGCTATGGGAGACTTTATTAGGTGTGTGTGTGTAAATGCATGCATATGTAAATGTGTGCTTAAGATACATTATATTGTGATTGCCTTTGTCTACAGATTCTGAGGAGCATTTCAAGGCTGCAGGGCTTGGAGGTGCCCTTGGGCTAGGGAGATGATTGAACAGCCCTCCCCCTCCCACTGTGCCCTACTAAGCCTCTGTGCCCCCCTCAGCCACCTGGGTCTGCTGGCAGTCCCGCCCAGTCCACCTGCTTTCCCCATACGTGGGCTGGAGAACCAGTCACCCCTCCCTCTCCATCAAGCCCCAGCCCCCTTGGAGGAGGGAGAACCCAGGGGCGATCCACACAGAGAGAGGGTAAAGCCCCAGTGGTATAAATCATGTTATAAACTGGGTGGTTCAAGCTGTGAATGCAGATTGCTGATTATCCGCCAAAATTGTTGCAACCCCTATTACTAGCCTGTTCAACCTCTCTTTCCTATCGTCTGAGATCCCCAAAGATTGGAAAGCTGCCGCGGTCATTCCCCTCTTCAAAGGGGGAGACACTATTGACCCAAACTGTTAAAGACCTATATCCATCCTGCCCTGCCTTTCTAAGATCTTTGAAAGCCAAGTTAACAAACAGATCACCGACCATTTCGATTCCCACTGTACCTTCTCCACTATGCAATCTGGTTTCCGAGCTGGTCATGGGTGCACCTCAGCCACGCTCATGGTCCAAAACGATATCATAACCACCATCGATTAAAGACAGTACTGTGCAGCCGTCCTCATCGACCTGGCCAAGGCTTTCAACTCTGTCAATCACCGCATTCTTATCGGCAGACTCAATAGCCTTGGTTTCTCAAATGACGGCCTCACCTAGTTCACCAAATTCTTCTCAGATAGAGTTCAGTGTGTCAAATTGGAGGGCCTGAGGTCTGGACCTCTGGAAGTCTCTATGGGGGTGCCACAGGGTTCAATTCTCGGGCGGACTCTTTTCTCTGTATACAGTTGAAGTCGTAAGTTTACATACACCTTAGCCAAATACATTTAAACTCAGTTTTTCACAATTCCTGACATTTAATACATGTAAAAACTCCCTGTCTTAGGTCAGTTAGGATCACCACTTTATTGTAAGAATGTGAAATGTCAGAATAATAGTAGAGAAAATTATTTATTTAGTATTTTATTTCTTTCATCACATTCCTAGTGGGTCAGAAGTTTATGTACACTCAATTAGTAATTGGTAGCATTGCCTTTAAATAGTTTAAAATTGGGTCAAATGTTTTGGGTAGCCTTCCACAAGTTTCCCACAATAAGTTGGATGAATTTTGGCCCATTCCTCCTGACAGAGCTGGTGTAACTGAATCAGGTTTGTAGGCCTCCTTGCTTGCACACGCTTTTTCAGTTCTGCCCACACATTTTCTATAGGATTGAGGTCAGGGCTTTGTGATGGCCACTCCAATACCTTGACGTTGTTGTCCTTAAGCCATTTTGCCACAACTTTGGAAGTATGCTTGGGGTCATTGTCCATTTTGAAGACCCATTTGCAAACAAGCTTTAACTTCCTGACTGATGTCTTGAGATGTTGCTTCAATATATCCACATAAGTTTCCTGCCTCATGATGCCATCTAATTTGTGAAGTGCACGGTTGGGATGGTGTTCTTTGGTTTGCATTCCCCCCCCCCTTTTCCCTCCAAACATAACAATGATCATTATGGCCAAACAGTTCTATTTTTGTTTCATCAGACCAGAGGACATTTCTCCAAAAAGTGCGATCTTTGTCCCCATGTGCAGTTGCAAACCGTAGTCTGGCTTTTTTATGGTTGTTTTGGAGCAGTGGCTTCTTCCTTGCTGAGCGGCCTTTCAGGTTATGTCGATATAGGACTTGTTTTACTGTGGATATAGATACTTTTGTACCTGTTTCCTACAGCATCTTCACAAGGTCCTTTGCTGTTGTTCTGGGATTGATTTGCACTTTTTGCACCATGTACGTTCATCTCTAGGAGACAGAATGCATCTCCTTCCTGAGCGGTATGATGGCTGGGTGGTCCCATGGTGTTTATACTTGCGTACTGTTGTTTGTACAGATGAACGTGGTACCTTCAGGCGTTTGGAACTTGCTCCCAAGGATGAACCAGACTTGTGGAGATCTAAAAAAAAATTCTGAGCTCTTAACTGATTTCTTTTGATTTTCCATTGATGTCAAGCAAAGAGGCACTGCGTTTGAAGATAGGCCTTGAAATATATCCACAGGTACACCTCCAATTGACTCAAATGATGTCAATTTGTCACGTTCTGACCATAGTTTGCTTTGTATGTTTCTAGGTTTTATGTCTAGGTTGTCTATTTCGTCAGGGCGTGAGCTGGGGTGGGCATTCTATGTTTTTTTTCTATGCTTGTATTTCTGTGTGTGGCCTGGTATGGTTCTCAATCAGAGGCAGCTGTCGATCGTTGTCTCTGATTGAGAATCATACTTAGGTAGCCGGTTTTCTCACTATGGGTTGTGGGTAGTTCATTTCTGTGTCTGTGTTTCACCATACAGAACTGTTTTGGTTGTTTGTTCGTGTTTTTGTTATTTTGTTCCGTGTTCAGTTGATTTATTAAAAATCTAATTATGGACACTTACCACGCTGCACATTGGTCCGACTTTTCCTACTCCTCCTCAGACGAAGAGGAGAATCGTTACACAATTAGCCTATCAGAAGCTTTTAAAGCCATGACATCATTTCTGGAATTTTCCAAGCTGTTTAAAGGCACAATCAAAGTGTATGTAAACTTCTGACCCACTGGAATTGTTATACAGTGAATTATAAGTGAAATAATCTGTTTGTAAACAATTGTTGGAAAAATTACTTATGTCATGCACAAGTAGATGTCCTAACCGACTTGCCAAAACTATAGTTTGTTTACAAGACATTTGTGGAGTGGTTGAAAAACGAGTTTTAATAACATAACCCCAAACGAAGTGTATGTAAACGTTGCAAAAATCACTGAAGCTGGAGACTTATATCTCCCTCTCTAACTTTAAGCATCAGCTGTCAGAGCAGCTCACCGATCACTGTACCTGTACACAGCCCATCTGTAAATAGCACACTCAACTACCGCATTGCGGCTTCAACTACCGCAAGCCCTATTGCTTAATTAAACTAGGGTTTCCACTCCAAGCACAGCAGATAATACAGATAGTACTGAACTAAAGCCTGGTGCTCCAGCATAGGGAATGATACAGAAGAAGGGTTGCTGCTTATAATCATGAAGCATATGTATGATTGGTCAATGGTTCCCTACCGATCTGCTTTATCTCGGGCTATACAGTATGACCCAAATGGGACACATAGGATGAAAAAAGTATTTTAATAACACATTCATTCTAACCTCTTATTCTGCTTCCCTAAACACGTAAAACAGACATATTTATGTTAAAGTACAGTGTGTTTCTGTTAACATCCAATATGTTCCTGTTTTTGGGGTGGCAGGCACCCTAGTGGTTAGATTGGGCCAGTAACCGAGAGGTTGCTGGATCAAATCCCCAAGCTGACAAGTTAAAATGTGTTGTTCTGCCCCTGAACAAGGCAGTTAACCCACTGTTCCCTGGTAGGTTGTCATTGTAAATAAAAGCTTGTTCTTAATTGACTTGCCTAGTTAAATAAAGGTTACATATTAAAAAATATATATCTTCCTAAGGAGTTAGTTGATCCTCATCCCCTGTGATGTGCGGAGTTCCTTCATTGCCATAGCGGTATCATGCGCTGCACTATCATGCTCACATATGTCTCAATGCCTGAGGAAGTAGAGAGAGCTGAGCAATGGGATTCAAAGAGCAGCCCTCAGCTCACACTCCCGTGCTGGAGAGGTCAAAGGATGTTTCTCTTTGAGTCTTTCTTTACAGAAGAGGCCTGGTCAGGTTAAGTGGTGGAAAAGAGGAGAGGAGGAATAGAAAGAAAGAAAGATATAATTTCAGTCGTGGTTGGAATCACTGGCTTAAGTGAGAAGGCTATCAAACTCTACCTTGGGTAAGACAACTCAGTTCAGGTCCAAAATTGATATTATAGCAGCGCTGAGACAAAACACTTCACTATGACAGTTTCAGAAGATTGCATGGCATGGACTGTGGTCAGAGGGACACACACTGTAGCAGGGGGCAGAATGGGGGGCAGAGTTTGAACACATTATTGTAAGCAACTGAACAGTGTGAGCTGAGCAAAATGTTTTATTTGATCATCTTTAAAAACACTCAAGGTCACCTTACATAAATAGATAAAACGGGGATACCATGTTAAGATAACACAGATACACTTTGGAATGTGTTTGAGTGTTTTTTCCTGGTTTGCTCTTAGAGGTGTACTATTGAAAGTGGGTCAGAGGCAATTGGGTCCACTGCTGAGCACCTGG
Organism: Salvelinus alpinus; assembly: GCF_045679555.1. Classification (NCBI taxonomy): domain Eukaryota; kingdom Metazoa; phylum Chordata; class Actinopteri; order Salmoniformes; family Salmonidae; genus Salvelinus; species Salvelinus alpinus. The sequence continues at coordinate 42,283,851 of NC_092100.1, forward strand.
ACCCAAATGAGGTGTAAAATAAAAGCAAATGAGCTTGAGCTTGATGCAGTAAAGTATAACCCCACCCCCCCCCCCCCCCCCACACACACACACCCTCACACACACCTCACCCACACACACACATACACGCACACCATCACCCACACACACACGCACCAACAGTGAACCCAACAGTGACTGATTCGTTCCCTCCTCTCCCTGTCTAGTCTATCAGGGAAAGGGGGGGGGGGGGGGGGGGTGTAACAGGGGGAGAAGAAACAGGTGTGGAGGTGGTAAAAGTGGAGAAGGAGATGGTGGAGGAGGATGCGGCAACTGGCTATTACCTGACAGAGAGAGTGGGAGATCGAGGGATTCCACATTCAGCTCCAGCGAAAGCAGCCACATCCAGGCAGGCAGTGTCGCAGCAGCAGAATTCTGCAGCAGAATTCATAATGGAATGACATTGACTCGGGCTGATTGCAGAGACGAATCAGATTGCGAAATGAGACATATGCATTTTGTCTCTCTGTTCCCCATTTCCTGAGTGCCGCGCAATGAAATATTAACTGACCTTGTATGGCAGCCCCTTAAATTGCATGCGCCGCTCACACAAACAGGCCTAGGAAATGTGTCATTCCCTCCCTTTAATCTGAACCATTTCCTGGGCTGACGAACTGTTCTCCTGAAAACCTGCTCTTACTTGGAGCACAAACTGCTGATCTGAGGGATCTGAAAAGGGAACAGAATGAGAGACATATGATGAAGCAGTGCTTGAAATATCACACTTACCTTAACTTCATTCACTCTGTCTGCTGATGACGACCGTGTCTTTTCCCCTGTAATGTGGTAGTTACTTCAAAGTGGTGCAGGGTGATGCCCTCAACAGCAAATATAATATATTGTCATGATATTGACAGCTGATGAAGGGGACGGTGTAACTTGATTGGCACTGGTGTAATGGTTGACATAAAAGTTGATGTAGTCGTCAAACATTTGAGGTTTAGGCATTAAAAACACACTTCATGAGATAATTGTGGGAAATTACCATGTGGTTTATTAGTATCTGTTATGCAAACTGCATCTTAACACACCCACTGTTTATTAGTGCGTGATGCAGCCTTTGAGGACCCTCTGTATCTACGGTAAGGGTTATTGTTGGAGTTGGGAGGAAGAACGGGCAATGCCAGGCCAGCTAACTCCCAGAATTAATACCCCACTCAGGGAATAGGCTGGGTCCTCATTAGCCAGGTTGATGGATTGTATGGACAGAGCGCTATGCTCTTTATGCTCCGTGTTGATAGGGCTTGTGGGTCTCTGGAGCGTGTGGACCCTGCTGTAGATCGCTAGGCATTAGCAGCCCTCTCACCAACACAGTGTAGGGGCTTATGAGAAGAAGGGGGTGGGTGAGTGTGTGTGGAGTGTGTGAAGGTGCTCTGAGAGGCTGTTAGAAATGGAAAAAAGGAGAGGTTCACACATAAACACTTCCTTCAAGGGAATATTTTAATCGCACTCCTGCTTGTCTTCCCGCTCAATAACAAGCATTGAAGAAACAGCCCACTACACAATATGGCACACATGTCAAACCAACATAAAATACTGCCTAAATTGAAAGACTACAATCCTCCCTTCACTACTGGCTGAGGTGTATTTGCAGACCAGGGAGAAGAGGGATAGAGAGTGACTGTTACACCAATAGACCCAGCGGGAAGTTCCATCCTTTCACTCTTTCTGTCTCTATCAACTTATCAATTAAGCCCAGCAGGCTCCCAGGAGTTTCACAGCAAGCCTTCAAAGCCTCATTGTACCTTCTCCTTTAGAGAACCATCCTCCCAGCTGACAATGGTTGTTACACCAGGGAAGCGGGGAGAAAAAGATTGAAATTCATTTTCTTTGTGTTGATTGATCTCACTTGGCTGCTGGCTAAATTGGTGTGTTATATGCCCTAACACTACATTCCCCACCGACTCTAGGGAATTGCAATGTATTTCTATCAGTGACTAAGATGGACTTTTTGGTGAACACACAGCACCCATATGCCACACAAATATAGACTGTATATGGAGAGAACCCCCCCCCCCCCCCTCCCCTCCCGCTCTCTCTCGGTCTCTCTGAATATCTCTCACACACATGCACACAGGGAAGCACACACATACCAATATCTTTGTTTCATAAAGGTTAATCAATTAATTCTTCTAAATATGATGAACATTCATTCATTATGTTCTAAATGGATCGGAATGCTTGCTATTTGGCTAGAGACAATACTGACTGAGTTTCACCTTGACATAGATAATTCCATAATGATTTCTCAGCTTGCTTTGAATTGAGCAAGATGCGAAATTCCCCCCAGGAATTTATTTGAAAGTTGAAGCCTATTTACTGCATTTCGATACAATTAAAATACTTTAAAATTTTATTTGGAGAACAGCTAAAACAAGGAAAAATGACCCCAGCCAATATCACCTTGGCTGCTGGTTCATTCACCTCAGTCGATCTACAAACACATAGCCTATTAGCTATACAATTTTAATATGAGAAATGATTAGCGACTGTTCAGTCAGTTGTATTGATGAATTACATAAAATCATTGACTCTTCAACTATTTTCTCAAATTACATAGAGTTCACATTTGTATACCTAGGCATTACTAATCAAGCTCCGCAAAAACAGACATCAATGGAGCACACAGATGATTGAATTATCACATTCACATGACTTATTAAAAATGTACTTTCGATTATGTATTAATATCAGTGATGTAAAAAAAAAACATCTGGGTAATGGGTCAACTATAAACTCTACTGGGCGATCGAGATAAGACGAACAACCACGTATATAAACAAAACGTATGGCATTTTTAAAACTGTATTATTTGCAATTTACTGTAGGCCTAGGCCTATATGGAAGATAACGAACAAACCACTGCTCATGATTCACTCTTTCACAAAGAGGCAGGCACAAGTAGAACTCAGTCAGATCAAGAACATAAGCGTTCTGAGCTTCGATCAACGCTGGAAGCAATACTTTGATCCGTAATTGTTTTTTCTTTATTGTGTTTTCATTATTATATATATTTTTTCGAATGAGAAATGTCCACGGTGTCCTCATACGTAGTTACGGCCCTGAAGTCATAGCAGTTTTCCAGTTTTTATTTACAACACATGGAGGCCGTGAGAATAGAAAGAAGTGGATTCAGTGTTCTGCAGGGTTGTTGTTACAACATTAACCAGCAGAGGGGTACAAAGCACCGTCATTCTCCTCAGCCAAGGCTCAGAGACCCATTCTCTGCTGTTATCCCGCTACTATACATACATGTAATGAAGTGTGTGCCCCATCCTCATCTTCTATCCAGCCTGTATTCTATCCAGTAGTGTAGACTATTCATAGATGAGGGCATGCTAATGTATGGTTTATTCTGACTAAGTTGATAGGAAACATTCTGAAGAGATATGTTATTAGAAGGAGCACTCTTGTCTTCTGAATTGGGATGACTCTGATGAAGACAGCATGGTTCTCTCTCTCTCTCTCTCTCTTCTCTCTCTCTCTCTCTACACTCGTCTTCCCTGCTTAATGAACATGCACCTGTGGAACGGTCGTTAAGACACTAACAGCTTACAGACGGTAGGCAATTAAGGTCACAGTTATGAAAACTTAGGACAGTAAAGAGGCCTTTCTACTGACCTTTTCTACTGAAAAATACCAAAAGAAAGAAGCCCAGGGTCCCTGTTCATCTGCGTGAATGTGCCTTAGGCATGCTGCAAGGAGGCATGATGACTGCAGATGTGGCCAGGGCAATAAATTGCAATGTCTGTACTGTGAGACGCCTAAGACAGCACTACAGGGAGACAGGTCGGACAGCTGATCGTCCTCGCAGTGGCAGACCACGTGTAACAACACCTGCACAGGATCGGTACATCTGAACATCACACCTGCGGGGCAGGTACAGGATGGCAACAACAACTGCCCGAGTTACACCAGGAATGCACAATCCCTCCATCAGTGCTCAGACTGTCCACAATAGGCTGAGAGAGGCTGGACTGAGGGCTTGTAGGCCTGTTGTAAGGCAGGTCCTCACCAGACATCACCGGCAACAACTTCGCCTACGGGCACAAACCCACCATTGCTGGACTAGACAGGACTGGCAAAAAGTGCTCTTCACTGACGAGTCACGGTTTTGTCTCACCAGGGTTGATGGTCGGAGTCATGTTTATCGTCGAAGGAATGAGCGTTACACTGAGCCCTGTACTGTGGAGCGGGATTGATTTGGAGGTGGAGGGTCCGTCATGGTCTGGGGCGGTGTGTCACAGCATCATCGGAGTGAGTTTGTTGTCATTGCAGGCAATCTCAAAGTTCTGCGTTACAGGGAAGACATCCTCCTCCCTCATGCGGAACCCTTCCTGCAGGCTCATCCTGACATGACCCTCCAGCATGACAATGCCACCAGCCATACTGCGCGTGATTTCCTGCAAGATAGGAATGGCAGTGTTCTGCCATGGCCAGCGAAGAGCCCGGATCTGAATCCCAATGAGCACATTTGGGACCTGTTGGATCGGAGGGTAAGAGCTAGGGTCATTCCCGCCAGAAATGTCCGGGAACTTGCAGGTGCCTTGGTGGAAGAGTGGGACAACATCTCACAGCAAGAACTGACAAATCTGGGGCAGTCCACGAGGAGGAGATGCACTGCAGTACTTAATGAAGCTGGTGGCCACACCAGATACTGAATGTTACTTTTGAGTTTGACCCTCCCCCCTTTGTTCAGGGACACATTATTCAATTTCTGTTAGTCACATGTCTGTGTAACTTGTTCAGTTTATGTCTCAGTTGTTGAATCTTGTTATGTGTCGCGCCCTGACCTTAGATATCTCTGTTTTTCTATATACACTGCTCAAAAAAATAAAGGGAACACTTAAACAACACAATGTAACTCCAAGTCAATCACACTTCTGTGAAATCAAACTGTCCACTTAGGAAGCAACACTGATTGACAATAAATGTCACATGCTGTGATGCAAATGGAATAGACAAAATGTGGAAAATATAGGCAATTAGCAAGACACCCCCAATAAAGGAGTGGTTCTGCAGGTGGTGACCACAGACCACTTCTCAGTTCCTATGCTTCCTGGCTGATGTTTTGGTCACTTTTGAATGCTGGCGGTGCTTTCACTCTAGTGGTAGCATGAGACGGAGTCTACAACCCACACAAGTGGCTCAGGTAGTGCAGCTCATCCAGGATGGCACATCAATGCGAGCTGTGGCAAGAAGGTTTGCTGTGTCTGTCAGCGTAGTGTCCAGAGCATGGAGGCGCTACCAGGAGACAGGCCAGTACATCAGGAGACGTGGAGGAGGCCGTAGGAGGGCAACAACCCAGCAGGACCGCTACCTCCGCCTTTGTGCAAGGAGGAGCACTGCCAGAGCCCTGCAAAATGACCTCCAGCAGGCCACAGCTAGGTAGAGATGAGATGAGATCCTCAGACCCCTTGTGAGACCATATGCTGACACATGCACATTTGTATGTCAGGGGTTTTGTATGTCTAGGGGTGTTGTATGTCTAGGGGTTTTGTATGTCTATGTTGGCCTGATATGGGTCCCAATCAGAGACAGCTGTTTATCGTTGTCTCTGATTGGGGATCATATTTAGGTAGCCATTTTCCTCGTTTGTGTTGTGGGATTTTGTCTACAGTAAGTTGCCTTTGTGCACTGAAGTAGCTTCACGTTTCGTTTGTGCTTTTGTTGTTTTTAATGAGTTTCTCTTTATTAAAATTATGTGGAACTCCTTGCACGCTGCGCCTTGGTCTCATCATTACAACAATCGTGACATTATGTTTATACAAATATTTACACGTTAAACTTTCTGAAAATGAACGCAGTTGATAGTGAGAGGACGTTTCTTTTTTTTGCTGAGTTTATGAGGCGAGACGAAGAACCCTTTTAGGTTCTAGATAGCAATGTCCTACAAATGTGTAGGACATTGCATCATGAACCTCATCACAAAACCTGTGGCTTTGTCAGTGAGACGGCTACATTTAGTTGGTACTCCCCTGTCTTTTGCTAAGCAGCCCAACTAGTTATGAATTATTAATTCAATCAGTTAATTAACCATTGTTTACTCAATCAGAGAGAGCGACCATTTAGAAATATACATATTGGTTTTCCTCTCTGTACTGTAACCTTCTAATGTATTACAATGTTAACAAATAGGTAGATGAAGAATAGAAGGAAGATACACAAACATTGTAAAAAAAATATCTTGCATCTCTGTGCCGACTCATTTTGATAACCTTGTCGCTACCAATACATTCCACTATCTAAATCCTGTTCCTTCATATCACATGCTCTGCTGAGCCTTGCATATGAGCTGATTCGTATTGTGTCGACGGACTACTTAGCTCTAAATGCCAACCAGCTGACAGGGAGGAGTGAAGCAGGCGAGTAGGCGGAGGAGGAGGGAATGGTGTCCCATCTGCCCTTCGTAATGTAGTCGTTGGGTCTTCTGCTTTCCACTTTCCAGATACTGTCATTGCTCTTTACACCTAAAACCTCCTGAAGAGCCTGGAGCACTGGTCAGTTTCCTGGCAGGGGCTAACGAGTTACGACAGGTGCCAATGTCCATCATATCAGTGTGGTGAGACATGTGGTGCTTCTGTAAGCTAACATGTCAGCCCCCGTGCCTCCCCAGGACCCCCCTTCAAACACCCTCCCTACCCCTGGGACTAGAGACAAGCTGACTAACCATTCTGTGTTGACAGGTTAAAATTGAGTTTTTGGGCCGACAGGCGTCATGGCTTCAAACAGGCAAGCAGACAGGCAGACAGGCAAGCAGGTACATAGACAGGCAGACAGACTACACAGACAAGCCTCATACTTCACAGGACAGCTGTTGAAGTAATGCTCAGTGTTGTTAGTGTTATATACTGTACTTATTGTGTTCTTCTGAATACTGAGGCAACTACATGTATGACATTATGTTGTGTTTCATGGTTTCAGTATCACAGTCTATGGCTTTTGACTGAGACACAGTTGAATTGTCTCTTTTCTTGCTCCAAATGTAGTTTACTTCTCTCACACAATCAAGTACAGACAAGACAGACATGTTTCTTCGTACAGTAGAGGGTCTTAACTAATCAATTGATGGACACTGCCATATAATCAGAGAGGTATTTCACATCAGAGCCGGAACACATTCTTTAGAGAAAATGTAAGGTTAGTGGAAATATTTCACAAGCTTGTTTGATGTTTTAATTTCCTCCCTCTCTCTCTTGTTCCTCCCTCTTCCTCTCACCCTGGCTCTTTCTCTCCAAATATTTTTTGGCAGCCCGGAGAGCAATATGGATGCTTAAAACAGGCTCTGCACGGGACAGATAGTACATGGCATTAACAGCCATTTCACGCTGGCACTTTGGTGGCTGAGCGTGGCAGGGGGAGAGCTAGGCGTGAGCGGAGAGAACCGAGGGCCACTGTGGGCCCCGGAGACAATTTGGAATTGTCCCACTCTGAAGTGCATGTAGGTGTGCAAATGGCATACATGATTTTCCAAGTTTTGAACGAGCTGCTGCATTTTCAAACCATATCTGAATTTTGCGGTGCGATGATTAGAGAGAACATTTTCCATTCAATGAATGAATTGTGCTCACTTACTCATTCTATTATTGGTGAGTCTCTAACCAGGTGGAAGTCTATAAATATAGCACATAAGAGAATCATCACATTATACCTGGTCCCATTTTGCTTACAGCAGTGAAGCTCGAGAATGAGGAACATCAATATAATATTTGGAATAATTTGGAATAATGTCATTAGTACTGGGCAGGAAGGTGTGAAAATGCTATTAATCACATTTCCAGAGAGGTAAAAGGCTCTCCTTATAGACAGTGATACACTCTGCACCTCATTCCACCCCTCTGCGCTCCCCTTTCCCTCCCTCCACTCTCCAACTCTTTATTGGACAAATTTGTCCACTTGATGTATTGCTTTTATATAAGAACATGTCAAAGCTGTAGTGACGTGAAGGATTGCAGAGCTGCTTGGGGGCGCCGCGGGATGGGCTTCCTCCACCATGACTGCTGCCATGGCAGCTTCAGGGAGCGTGGTGCTGGGCCAGACCAGGGACAAAGGAAAACTGACCCTCTGTAGTCTGACAGAGAGCTGACACTGCAGCGATGGGAGTAGAACCAAACCAGAGGATTGGAGGAGAGGAGGAGAGGGATGGAGGTGAGTGGGTCTGGCATGGAGCCCTGTGACTTCTCTGACCTTCCCCAGACTTCTGTGTGGTACCCAGGCCAGTCTCAGGGCGAGTTCAAGAGAGGGCGTCAGGGCATGTGCCAGGGTTTGTCGGTCTCCAGGGCTGTGGGGTCCTGTGAGCTGTCATCTAGGGTGTGAGGGTCAGGGGGAAGGTGTTATGCTGACTGGGCAGGGTCCAGGGTGAAGAGCCTCACCCTGGGGAGCTGGAGGAGTGCCACAGTCCTTTTAAACACAGTCGAAACCCTGGAATGGCGCCGACAGAGAGGGCTGCCTCACTTCTTTCTCTTAGGAAACTTTGCAGTAATTTGTTTTTTTATGTATTATTTCTTACATTGTTAGCCCAGAATTATTTTTGTGTTATTACATACAGCCGGGAAGAACTATTGGATTTCTGAGAGGCGGTAACTCACCAGCACTACCAGCATCACGACAAGGAATACGACTTTCCCAAAGCTGATCCTTTGGGATCCCCCCAGGGCAATTTAACTGATTCCAGAAGCCTACCCAAAACAACGCCGGCGAAGCAGAGGTACTCAGAGTGATATTCTAGTCCGATTTAAGAGGCGCGCAAGACACCCACCGCTTCTGAGTATATTACTCGCTAATGTTCAGTCTCTGGATAATAATGATGACGAGCTCAGGGCGTGGGTCTCTTTCCAGAGAGACATCAGAGATTGTAACATACTCTGATTCCCAGAAACATGACTCTCTTGGGATATACAGCACTGTCTGAATCGGTCCAGCCAGCTGGATTCTCAGTTCATGCTAATATGACCAATCAGAATCCATGCTTCAAGATTGTTTTGATCATGCGGACTGGGATATGTTCCGGGTAGCTTCTGAGAATAACATTGATGAATACACTGATTCGGTGACTGAGTTTATCAGGAAGTGTATAAGATATGTTGTACCCACTGTGACTATTAAAACCTACCATAACCAGAAACTGTGGATAGATGTCAGCATTCGCGCAAAACTGAAAGCGCAAACCACCGCATTTAACCATGGCAAGGTGACTGGGAATATGGAAGAATACAAACAGTGTAGTTATTCCCTCCTGAAGGCAATCAAACAGGCAAAACGTCAAAGTGGAGTCGCAATTCAACGGCTCAGACACGAGACGTATGTGGCAGGGTCTACAGACAATCACGGACTACAAAAGGAAAACCAGCCACGTCGCGGACACCGACGTCTTGCTTCCAGACAAGCTAAACACCTTCTTTGCCCGCTTTGAGGATAACACAGTGCCATCGACACGGTCCGCTACCAAGGACTGTGGGCTCTCCTTCTCCATGCCCGATGTGAGTAAGACATTTAAGCATGTTAAACCTAGCAAGGCTGCCGGCCCAGACGGCATCCCTAGTCGCATCCTCAGAGCATGCGCAGACCAGAGCATGCACAGACCACCAATCTCTCCCTATCCCAGTCTGCTGTCCCCACATGCTTCATGATGGCCACCATTGTTCCTGTACCCAAGAAAGCAAAGGTACCTGAACTAAATGACTATCGCCCCGTAGCACTCACTTATGTCATCATGAAGTGCTTTGAGAGACTAGTCAAGGATCATAGCACCTCCACCTTACCGGCCACCCTAGACCCACGTCAATTTGATTACCACCCCAATAGATCCACAGACGATGCAACTGCCATCACACTGCACACTGCCCTAACCCATCTGGACAAGAGGAATACATATTGTAAGAATGCTGTTCATTGACTACAGCTCAGCATTCAACACTATAGTACCCTCCAAGCTCATCATTAAGCTTGAGTCCCTGGGACTGAGCCCCACCCTATGCAACTGGGTCCTGGACTTCCTGATGGGCCTCCCCCAGGTGGTGAAGGTAGGAAACAACACCTCCACTTCGCTGATCCTCAACACAAGGGGCCGCACAAGGGTTCATGCTCAGTCCCCTCCTGTACTCCCTGTTCACCTATGACTGCGTGGCCAAGCACGCCTCCAACTCAATCATCAAGTTGGCAAATGACAACAAACAGAAGTAGGCTTGATTGCCAACAATGACGAGACAGTCTACAGGGAGGAGGTGAGGGCTCCGGGAGTGTGATGCCAGGAAAATAACCTCTCACCCAACGTCAACAAAACAAGAGATGGTTGTAGAATTCAGGAAACAGCAGAGGGAGCACCCCCCTCTCCACATCGACAGGACCGCTGTGGAGAAGGTGGAAAGCTTCAAGTTCCTCGGTGTACACATTACTGACTAACTAAAATGGTCCAGTCACACAGACAGTGTGGTGAAGAAGATGCAACAGCGCCTTTTCAACCTCAGGAGTCTGAAGAAATTTGGCTTCTCACCTAAAACCCTCACAAACTTTTACAGATGCACAATTGAAAGCATCCTCTTGGGCTGTATCACCGCTTGGTAATGCAACTGCACCGCCCGGAACTGCAGGGCTCTCCAGAGGGTAGTGCGGTCTGCCCAACGCATCAACGGGGGCAAACTATCTGCCCTCCATGACACCTCCAGCACCCGATGTCACAGGAAGGCCAAAAAGATAATCAAGGACAACAACCACCCGAGCCACAGCCTGTTCACCCCGCTTTCATCCAGAAGGTGAGGTCAGTACAGGTGCATAAAAGCTGGGACCGAGAGACTGAAAAACTGCTTCTATCTCAAGGCCATCAGACTGTTAAATAGCCATCACTAGCACATAGAGGCTGCTGCCTATATACAGTTGAAGTCAGAAGTTTACATACACTTAGGTTGGAGTCATTAAACTCGTTTTTCAATCACTCCACAAATGTATTGTTAACTAACTATAGTTTTGGCAAGTCAGTTAGGACATCTACTTTGTGTGACACAAGTACTTTTTCAGATTATTTCACTTATAATTCGCTGTATCACAATTCCAGTGGGTCAGAAGTTTACATACACTAAGTTGACTGTGCCTTTAAACAGCTTGGAAAATTCCAAAAAATAATGTCATGGCTTTAGCAAGGAGGCCTACAAACCTGACTCGGTTACACCAGCTCTGTCAGGAGGAATGAGCCAACATTCACCCAAGTTATTGTGGGAAGCTTGTGGAAGGCTACCCGAAACTTTTGATCCAAGTTAAAAAAAAATGTATAGGCAATGCTACCAAATACTAATTGAGTGTATGTAAACTTCTGACCCACCAGGAATGTGATGAAAAATAAAAGCTGAAATAAATAATTCTCTCTGCTATTATTCTGACATTTCACATTCTTAAAATAAAGTGGTGATCCTAACTGACCTAAGACAGAATATTTTTATTAGGATTTAATGTCAGAAAACTGAGTTTAAATGTATTTGGCTAAGGTGTATGTAAACTTCTGACTTCAACTGTACATATACTTGAAATCACTGGCCACTTTAATAAATGGAACACTAGTCACTTTAATAATGTTTACATATCTTGCATTAGTCATCTCATATGTATATACTGTATTCTATAATATCTATTGCATCTTAGCCTATGCCACCCTGAAATTACAATCCATATATTTATATTGCATTCCTTTACTTAGATTTGTGTGTATTAGGTATTTGTTATGCACATTGATGGATATTACTTGTTAGATATTACTGCAGTCTCAGACCTCAAATCCCAAGCATTTCACTACACCCAAAATAATATATTCTAAACACATGTATATGACCAATAACATTTGATGTTGATTTGGTTTGATTAGAAATACAGTAGCAAAGAAAATTACACCACTATATACAGTACCAGTCAAAGGTTTGGACAAACCTACTCATTCCAGGATTTGTATTTTTTTTTTTTACCATTTTCCACATTGTAGAATAATAGTGAAGACATTAAAATCTATGAGATAACACATATGGACGCATGAAGTAACCAAAAAAGTGTTAAACAAATCAAAATATATTTTCTATTTGAGATTCTTCAAAGTAGCCACCCTTTACCTTGATGACAGCTTTGCACAAAACATAATTTGAGAGAAATACATTTTTTGCAAAAAATGTAAAATTTCTGGGATCTTTTATTTCAGCTCATGAAACATACAACCACACTATTTTTCTTCAGTGTAGATTCATCTCTTAGGGTATGTTTGTCATGGCCGTCAACAGAAGTAGACCAAGGCACAGCGTGGTGAGCGTACATTTTCTTTTTATTCGAAAAGACGCCGAACAAAACAATAAACACTACAAAACAAACCGTGAAGCTAAGGGCTATGTGCCATAAACAAAGTCAACTTCCCACAAAGACAGGTGGGAAAAAGGGCTACCTAAGTATGGTTCTCAATCAGAGACAACGATAGACAGCTGTCCCTGATTGAGAACCCGACCAAATAATAGAACATAGAATACCCATCCCAACTCACACCCTGACCAAACCAAAATAGAGACATAAAAGGGATCTCTAAGGTCAGGGCGTGACAATGTTGCTGATATGTTCTGATGGAAACTTTGTGTGTATGGTCCTTGGAAATCAAATCTGGCCCATCTATTGTGTAATCAAGGACATGACTAGATTTGTATTACGTCCAGAGACGTTATTTTCTTGTTTCATACATTATTTATCTGATCTGTTTTTAATTAAAACATATGTCACATCCAGGGCCTGCAATATGACATCTCCATGTCAAATCTCATTAAAGAGATGGATGGCCTCCCGGGTGGCGCAGTGGTCTAGAGCACTGCATCGCAGTGCTATGCTGCGCCACCAGAGTCTGGGTTCGCGCCCAGGCTCTGTCGCAGCCGGCCGCGACCGGGAGGTCCGTGGGGCGACGCACAATTGGCTTAGCGTCGTCCGGGTTAGGGAGGGTTTGGCCGGTAGGGATATCCTTGTCTCATCGCGCTCCAGCGACTCCTGTGGCGGGCCGGGCGCAGTGCGCGCTAACTGAGGGGGGCGGGTGCACGGTGTTTCCTCTGACACATTGGTGCGGCTGGCTTCCGGGTTGGAGGCGCGCTGTGTTAAAGAAGCAGTGCGGCTTGGTTGGGTTGTGCTTCGGAGGACGCATGACTTTCGACCTTCGTCTCTCCCGAGCCCGTACGGGAGTTGTAGCGATGAGACAAGATAGTAATTACTAGCGATTGGATACCACGAAAATTGGGGAGAAAAGGGGAGAAAAAAAAAAAAAAAAAAAAAAAAAGAGATGGATGAACAAATACAGCTAAGATAACCAAAAAGGATAGGAGAAAAGGGAACCCATCCTCTGCCGCCAACATTCCGCCATGATCTGTGGCCTCATATGCCACTCAAGTGACAGTCTATTTGGAGCGTTACCACGGCCACCAGCATCTCTGGTGACGAGCGCAGCTCAGCTGTGAAATTGGAGCGGCACGTTTACCTGAGAGCTTCCGCCTGGGCCTTCGCTCCTCTTCTCTCCTTGCTACTCAGCGAGCCATCCAGATGAAGAGCAACACCGTCTCTCCGTCTCTCACCTCTTTCCCTTACCCCCTCACAGCAGAGAGCATCCTTTCCCATTTCACTCAATTGCTCACATTCTAAGGAACTGCGACCGGACAACCTGTTGACGCGTGCCGTCAAACTATGTGTCACGGTGGTTTAGAGTATTTTCCATTACCCTGCTTGTCAGTGTGGTGGGTGGCCTAATGCCATAGTCCATTGGTTATTTCTCTGAGTTGAGCAGGAAACGTCTACAGTGTTATTTGAATAAAGCAAAACTAAACTGTGTGGTGTGTTGAGCCTCACCAGCACCATTCTGTAACAATACCTCTCTAATAAGACAATAAAATAAATCAAATATTTAGCAGTTATTTGATTTACCCTTGTGGTATATCCTAATCTCTTTGCAAACTTAGCAGAGCCCACTTTTGCTATTTGCACAAATCCCTGCAGGTTTGTTTTCAGAATAGTGCTCAGAGAAATCACATTCTAACACCACAGAGACAGACTCATAACACTACGCCACCGGTGAAGCCAAATCTTATCTAAATGTTGACATTTTAACCTCAAAGTAATGTCTCTAGGAATGGTGTGGCTAAGCCTACCTTAATGGTCACCCTTTTAATGCTGGCTGGCGGTAGCAAAGCAGTGCTACATTTCGCTACACTTGCATTAACATCTGCTAACCATGTGTATGTGACAAATAAAATTTTATTTTATTTGCTTTGCTTGTGTAGGCTACCTGCCCCTCCCCCTTCAACACATAGGCTACTGTAGCCTACTGACATTCCAAGTTTGATTCAGAAAGAGATTTAAAATTGTCAATGCTGGTTAAGGATAGTATCGTTATCACGTTTCACATTGGATTTATTAACTACAAAAAGGTAAAACGTGTTTTTATTTTAATTCTGGTGCCGCTCTTCACACACAAGCTTGTTAGCTAGATAGCTAACTCTCTGAACTTCTGAGACATTCAAAGCAAATATTTGTATAACTACCCAAGATATACCATCACCTGTTGTTTCCAATGGGAGCAAATTAATTATAGCGGGCAGAATAAGCAAGGAGGTGGGCAGAGCCAAGCATAAACTAGCGAGATACTATTGGCATATTTCTGTTCGGGAATTCTTACTCTTAAAGAATTCTTATTCTTTGTGAAGTGCGCCTGTAAAATAACTCAATTCACCCGTGCACTCTTTCTAAAGAACACCATTTTTGGAAACTTTGGCAAAGGGTAAAGTCTACAAAACTTTGTCTACTCTGTTCGTAATAGACTCCAGTTTTGGGAAGAGAAAACTGTATTGAGATCAAATGTTTCATATATCAGAAAATGTGCAGAATGTCTTCTTCCACTGCCATCCACTGGGTTTTCTCTCATCATCATTTGGTGGTGAGTGGAAATGCCAACTGGATGTTTCAGGTTTATACATCCGGTGAAACATCTGGCTTATTGTTCTATCTGTGTTCAAACGTACTTCATAAAAGCGGCTCCTCCGCATGGATAATTCTGTAGGCCTAATTCAGATAATGCACCTCATAACAAGATGCCCAGCACTTCAGGCCAAGCCTCCACCCTCTTGATCTGTCCCCAAAACGCAACATTTCAGTCGCATCTCGCGCCCTACACTTGTCTGTCCAATGCATGTAAACAACTGCAGCTTGCCTGCTTAATAGCAAGCTGATCTATCCGTACTGATTGGTGAAGTAATTTAATGTTGAGCAAAAAAAAAAAATAATGTTCAGAGATTTAAAAAGGAACAGAAAGAAACAATATAAACCATTACTTTTTGGGGGGTTCGAACCAATTCAGAACTTTATTTTGCTGGTCAGAACAGTGGAACTGAACAAAACAATTATGGTCTGGTTCAGAACTAAACGATTGGAAAATAATTTTGTTTCTAACCCCTGTTTGATTAATGAATAACATTTCTGAAGTGGAAGGGGATACGAAGGCAGGAAATGAAATACACTGATACTGGGGAGTGAGGACAGGGCAATCAGGATCTTAATGAAGGACTGTGAGGAGTGTAGGGCTGATTTAAGACCATAGATATACTTTCCTGCTGACACCACCGATGAGCTGAGGATCATGGGGGTAAGGCGACTAGGGTGATATTGGCAACGTCGTGACCCTCCGTGGCCCTGGTAATGAGTTACTAAACATTTCTGCTGTAATATCATCCCCCTCCTCCTCGTGTTAACATGATATAAGTGTCTAGGGGAAGATACTGTATGTGCAAACGTGATACCCAATAATACATAGTTTAACAAAGAGAAACAGGATGACATTGGCCTGATAAGGAAGTACATATAATGGATTCAGTGGTAGGCCTAGTGGTATATCTGTCTCTCATCTCACAATTAACTGTAACTTTGTGTCATAACCTTGAGATGCCTTGAGACCTTGAGATGATACAAAATCGTCAGAAGACAGAAATAGTACCTTAATAACAAAAGGGTAAAAACCTCCTCCACCATTCTCCTTGAGTTTTTAACAGCTGCATCATACATATCTCAGGGGACGCCCATAGAAAGGTGGCCTGGGCCGGCTATTCTTCTTTAGTGACATGTTTATTTTTATTTACACCACCTGTCTAGTGTTTTAAAGCATTACTATATCGATGGGTGTGTGTCTGTGTGTGTGTGTGAGTGTGACTGTGTGTATACAGTATACATTTGGTACTCTAAGAAAAATATGAATAGCTAGAGATAAGAAATTAAGAAATCAAGATCTAGAGGAAGGATTACTTTTTTGTAGATTGTATAAATGCACAAATATTGTGCCAAGGGAGAAACACAATACATGTGCTTTTCCAGACTCATGTCATTCAGACAAACTCATCAGAATATAGAGGAGAAATGTTGTAGTTCAGCAGCATTTGTTTGGGAAGGAAACATGTAATATTAACATTATCCTGTGCTGCACCAAGTATCAAATATAAATGACATATAACAAACTCGGAGTCATAGCAAACTAATTCCGTTTTACCAAATTTACACCAGCATGTTAAATGTGCAACCAGAGGGAAAAAAACTCAAAACCACCTTTACTCCACACACAGAGACATGTACAAAGCTCTCCCTCGCTCTCCATTTGGCAAGTTGACCATAATTCTATCCTCCTGATTCCTGCTTACAAGCTAAAATTAAAGCAGGAAGCACCAGTGACTAGATCAATAAAAAAGTGGTCAGATGAAGCAGATGCTAAGCTTCAGGACTGTTTTGCTAAGCACAGACTGGAATATATTCCAGGATTCTTCCGATGGCATTGAGGAGTACACCACATCAGTCACTGGCTTCATCAATAAGTGCATCGATGACGTCGTCCCCACAATGACTGTATGTACATACCCCAACCAGAAGCCATGGATTACAGGCAACATTCGCACTGAGCTAAAGGACAGAGCTGCCGCTTTCAAGGAGTGGGACTCTAACCCGGAAGCTTATAAGAAATCCCGCAATGCCCTCCGACAACGACAAAACAGCCTATAGGGAGGAGGTCAGAGACCTGGCCGTGTGGTGCCAGTACAACAACCTCTCACTCAACGTGATCAAGACAAAGGATATGATTGTGGACTACAGGAAAAGGAGGACCGAGCACGTCCCCATTCTCATCGACAGAGCTGTAGTGAGCAGGTTGAGAGCTTCAAGTTCCGTGGTGTCCACATCACCAACAAACTAACGTGATCCAAGCACACCAAGACAGTCGTGAAGAGGGCACGACAAAACCTATTCCCCCTCCAGAGACTGAAAAGATTTGGCATGGGTCCCGAGATCCTCAAAAGGTTCTACAGCTGCACCATCGAGAGCATCCTGACGGGTTGCATCACTACCTGGTATGGCAACTGCTCGGCCTCCGACCGCAAGGCACTACAAAGGGTAATGCGTACAACCTAGTACATCACTGGGGCCAAGCTTCCTGCCATCCAAGACCTCTATACCAGGCGGTGTCAGAGGAAGGCCCTAAAAATTGTCAAAGACTCCAGCCACCCAAGTCATAGACTGTTCTCTTTGCTACCGCACTGTAAGCGGTACCGGAGCACCAAGTCTAGGTCCAAGAGGCTTCTAAACAACTTCTACCCCCAAGCCATAAGACTCCTGAACATCTAGTCAAATGGCTACTCAGACTATTTGCATTGCTCCCCCTCCCTCTTTTACACTGCTGCTACTCTATGTTATTATCTATGTATAGTCACTTTAATAACTGTACCTACATGTACATATTACCTCAATTACCTCAACTAACCGGTGCCCCCACACATTGACTCTGTACCGGTACCCCCTGTATATAGCCTCACTATTGTTATTTTACTGCTGCTCTTTAATTATTTGTTAATTTTATTTCAAATTCTTATTTTTTTAAGGTATTTTTAATTGTTTTTATTTTTTAAACTGCATTGTTGGTTAGGGCTTGTAAGTAAGCATTTCACTCTAAGGTCTACACCTGTTGTTTTCGGCGCATGTGACAAATAACATTTGATTTGATTTGTAAGAAGGATTGGGTTGCATATATTCTGCTGTCAAATATGTCTGCGGTGTCTGAGGGCATACCATTATAGCATTTAATAAATACTTAGCTTTTCTGTTGTACAGTACTGAAGAGAAGCCAATGATCAATAACTGCTAAAGTTACATGTTGTTTTCCTGGGATTTGTGATTGGGCTTTGGTTAGGCTTGCTATTTTATGTACATGATGTAACATTCCAAATTCCTCATTTATTATCTGCTAATACAAATTGCCAGTTGCAAGACAGTGCATGGATGGGTAGATATACACTGTCAAAACAAGTAGCATTGCCTCTCATCATTCCTCTCCCTCTCTATATTTGTGCTTCTACATCTGCATTGTTTGCTGTTTGGGGTTTTAGCCTGGGTTTTTATATAAACCTTTGTGACATCTGCTGATGTAAAAAGGGCTTTGTAAATACATTTGATTGATTGATCGATCTCTCTTACCCACCCTCAAGTCTATTCATGGTAAGGGCACAGAGCTTTTCCAGATCATATCATAACTGTATATAACCATAATCAGGCAGTGTCATAGCACTCTGTGATGATGACATTGTTCACCGTTTGAGTTATTTAAGAGCTGCTTGAAAGATCTGAAGCCATGCTGCTCCGACACCAGCATGAAGGCAGAAATTATGCCAGTGAAACAACATAAAAGTGCAACTTACTGATCTTTGCTGGAGACTGTAATTAGTGTTATCTACAGTGTAGTTATGCTAATATGGCCCTTATCGTAATCACTCTCTCTGTTGTTTGCTTTTCTTTATAGTCACAGTGTATCAGTCAACCTTTCAACTCCATAATGATCAGTTTTGTTCCCTGAGGTTTGTGCATTCAGGCAAAGGATGCCCAGTGGAGTATTAGGCCTTTTTCATCAAACTGTTTTATAGTCCTATTCTTCAGAGTTGCTATGTAGTGCTGAGGGCAGGTTTGAGAGTAGGGGATTTGCGCCAGCACATTCTATGAATCACATTGTGAAATAGTGGAACATACAACAGCAGATATGCATTTGCAGAAATCCGCATGATTGCCATTGGTCTGCCCTTTTACTGTAATGGTAATAACTGCAGAGGACATTGCAATCAGAGACCCCGTGACCCTTGGATAAGAAGGGCTTTCATAAATTACCATTTCAAAGCATTCTAGGAAGGGAAAAATCAACAGAGCACAGTTCATCAAAACAATTTGCAGTTACAAAACACTGCAGAGTGACAGGAAGACATCACCATGGAAATTATGTTTATTTTGTTGATGTTATGGGCTTCCATTTCACCATGAGCTTCAAGCAATGTGATGATCACAGTATATCATTTTACACCAGCAGACATTTTCCTATTATTCTCTCATGGATTGGTGGCTACAATGCCTCCGACGTCACTAATCATTCTGTGCCATTCAACCATGAATCCATTTTGTTTCTCATATTATTAGCTTTTTTGTCTCACTAATATTTTGGCACTTTAATTCCTCAGCATCAATTTCCTGCAGGCTAAAGATTGTGTGTGTTCATTCCCCTCAGGTACTCCCAATCTTTTAACAACACAATAAATGTGGATTGAGCCCTCATAATCTTTCCCTTAGGAGGTATTACAACAAGACACACAAATAGTGTTTCTGTGTGTTTAGTCCTGTTGGCCCAGCTGTGTTCAGATAGCTGGCCAGCTAGGTCTTGTAATTTGTGATGTATGGCACAGTTCCACCCCTCCAAACAAGCCAACAACGCACCACCCTCCCTAATCATTGGGGCGATTACAGACATAGCTCATCAGTTTCACAATGGCAGCGGATATGAATGGAGTGATTTTTTTCGGAGGGCAATCAAAGCCAAATGGAGCCTCTTCATGCTTTAGTTCACCCTGACCCATCAGTTAGCCCTAATTCTCCTCCCTGTAACAAGGACAATGTCTATATATGGAGAAATACCGAATGACCTGAAACGAAAGAAGAGAGGAAAACAGAACGAGGAAAACAGAACGATCACTATGAGAAAAATATTGTTTTGAAAGCCTCCTGGAACAAGTTAGAGAGTGATAATGTTGGCGTCAGAATGCTGATGAGGCCTCATCTTAGAATTTTGGGCCACCTTGGTATTCCCAGCATGTTGACTGTTTTTAGCATAAGAGCAGCTGCCAGCCTGAGCGCCTTTTCTGTCACTTTTAGAAAGAAGAGCATGAGACAGTGCCATTTGCTTTGCCGGTCAGCTGTTTAAGCAGTGCGCCGATGGCTTTGAATTTGATATCGGCATTTGAACTTGGCCTTGTTAGCCTTGCTGCAATCTGATAGCCAGGGGTTCATTTAACTGGGAATTGGGAGATGGGGAGCACTCCTTTTTGGTGACCATTTGAAACCAAAGCTGTTTATTTGCTATTAAAATATAGGTTGTGATAGCTGTAAGCCTAATTGTTATTTTCATTTATTCGCAAAGTAGGCTAGTGCAATTATGGTTTGATGTAGTCCAGTGGATGCTGGTGACTTGAGGAGGATGGGAAACCCACGGTACAGGCACGGAGACGACAAAGTGTATTTACAAAATCGTCATAGACTAATTATTTTAACCTAAAGCATTTAATAAAGACATTTAAAGTACAATATTATGGGGAATGGGAATGATAGGGTTACTTACACCGTGTTGGAAAGGGATCACAGCAGTGATTGAATGAGGGTATGAGGCATGAGTTGAGGTGTTCATAGGCTTGACCAGTGCAGGACAGGATTTGACTGGGAAGACAAAAAACTATAAGACAACAAACTACAGTTATTCAAAAGAGCTAAGAATGAGTTAGTCCAAGCCAGGAGTAAAATCATTGATGTGCAATAATGTGATTGTGTAAGTGATTGACTCTACATACAGTAATGAGAAAATTGATAGGGGTACTCACAGTGCTTGGAGAGGAAACAATCAATGTGCCAATGGATGAGGGGGTACATGAGACGTGGCTTCAGTTCATGCCAGGAGAAGTTGACAATGGTTGTGGAGTGGAGTAGTCATCACCTCTTAATCAGGGAACAAGAGGGGACTAAGCTGTAAATACAAATATCAGATACATTCCATTACAGCTGTGTCACAACTTCCACCGAAGTCGGTTCCTCTCCTTGTTCGGGCGGCGTTCGGAGGTCGGCATTGCCGGACTTCTAGCCATCGTCGATCCAGTTTTCATTTTCCATTTGTTTTGTCTTGTTTTCCTACACACCTGGTTTTCATTTCCCTCAATAATTGTTGTGTAGTCTTCGACCATCCGCCCGAGGGTAGAGCGGCAGGTGAACGTCTCTTCCACCTGAGGTAGGGGACGAGGATCGCCCAGGAGTTCGCCCTGGAATTTCGGACCCTGGCCGCAGGAGCGGGATGGAACGGCATGGCCCTTATCGACCACTACCGCTGCAGCCTGCGCGAGGGTGTTTGTCGGGAGTTGGCCTGCAGGGATACCACCCTCACCTTTGACCAGCTGGTGGACCTGTCCATTCGTTTGGATAACCTGCTGGTCACCTGCGGACATCCAAAGAGGGCTCTGTCGATTCCCCATCCCAGCACCACCACTCCGGTGCCCATGGAGCTGGGAGGTGCTGCGCTCAGGGAGGCCGGAGGAGGCCTTCACGTGTACCATCTGTGGCCGCAGAGGTCACACTGCTGGTCGGTGCCGGGTTGGTTCCTCTAGGGGTCGAGGCAGCAGGCAGGGCACTCTGTCGTCACCCCAGGTGAGCCTGCACCACTCTCATCCTGAGTCCTCTGTTGTACACCTGTTTGTTTATGTTTGCTTTCCTGAGTTTTCGCCGCATTCCCAGCATAAGGCACTCGTCGATTCAGGTGCAGCTGGGAATTTTATTGACAGAGCATCCGCCCATAAGTTAGGGATCCCTATTGTTCCAGTGGTTAGGCCTTTCCCAGTTCACGCTCTGGACAGTCGACCATTAGGGTCCGGGTTGATTAGGGAGGCTGCCATTCCCCTGGGCATGGTGAAGCAGGGTGGTCACCAGGAGAGAATCAGTCTATTCCTCATTGACTCTCCTGCGTTTCCTGTGGTACTAGGCCTTCCCTGGTTAGCTCGTCATGACCCCACCATTTCATGGAAACAGAGGGCTCTCACGGGGTGGTCGCGAGAGTGCTCAGTGAGGTGTTTAGGGGTTTCCGTTGGTGCTACTACGGTGGAAAGTCCAGACCAGGTCTCCACCGTGCGCATTCCCCCCAAATATGCCGATTTGGCTCTTGCCTGACTCAATTACCACCCCATCGACGGGGGGATTGTGCGATAAATCTCCTGGTAGACGCCGCACTTTCCAGTAGTCAGGTGTATCCCCTGTCACAGGCAGAGACGGCTATGGAAAAATATGTCTCCGAATACCTGTCTCACGGGTACATTAGGTCCTCCACTTCACCCGCCTCCTCGAGTTTCTTTTTTGTGAAGAAGGAAGGTTTGCGCCCGTGTATTGACTACCGAGGCCTAAATCAGATCACTGTGAGGTACAGTTACCCGCTACCTCTTATCGCCACTGGGATTGAGTAAATGCACAGGGCGCGCTTCTTCACCAAACTAGATCTCAGGAGCGCTTACAACCTGGTTCGTATCCAGGAGGGAGACGAGTGGAAGATGGCGGTCAGTACGACCTCAGGGCAATATAAGTATCTTGTCATGTCGTACGGGTTGATGAATGCTCCATCAGTCTTCCAAGCCTTTGTTGACGAGATATTCAGGGAGTAGTGGTGTATATTGATGACATTCTGATATACTCCGCTATACACGCCAAGCATGTGTCCCTGGTGCGCAGGGTGCTTGATCAACTATTGGAGTATGACCTGTACATCAAGGCTGAGAAATGCCTGTTCTTCCAACAGTCCATCTCCTTCCTAGGGTACCGCATTTCCACCTCAGGGGTGGAGATGGAGAGTGACCGCATTTCAGCCGTGCGTAATTGGTCGGACGGTGCGCTGTCTGAGTGGGAAGTACTGGTGGCCCACTTTGGCTAAGGACGTGAGGGTTTATGTTTCCTCTTGCTCGGTGTGCGCTTCTTGCTCGGTAAGGCTCCTAGGCACCTGCCCAGAGGTAAGTTACACCCGTTACCCGTGCCATGGTCGCACCTGTCGGTGGATTTCCTGACCGATCTCCCCCCATCAAAGGGTAACACCACGATCCTGGTCGTTGTGGACCGTTTTTCTAATTCCTGCCGTCTCCTCCCTCTGCCCGGTCTCCCTATGGCCCTACAGACTGCGGAGGCCTTGTTTACACACGTCTTCCGGCACTACGGGGTGCCTGAGGACATAGTATCTGATCGGGGTCCCCAGTTCACTTCGAGGGTCTGGTGGGCGTTCATGGAACATCTGGGGGTCTCAATCAGCCTTACCTCGGGTTTTCACCCCGAGAGTAACGGGCAGGTGGATAGAGTTAACCAGGATCTGGGTAGGTTTCTGAGGTCTTATTGCCAGGACCGGCCGGGGGAGTGGGCGGCGTTCGTGCCCTGGGCAGAGATGGCCCAGAACTCGCTCCGCCACTCCTTCACTATCTCTCCTCCTTCCAGTGCGTACTGGGGTATCAGCCGGTTCTGTCTCCTTGGCATCTGAGTCAGACCGAGGCTCCAGCGGTGGACGACTGCTTCCGGCGCGCGGAGGAGATATGGGACGCCGCTCATGTTCACCTTCAGCGCGCCGTCACCGGGTCTGGCTCTCGACCCGAAACCTGCCCCTCCGCCTGCCCTGCCGGAAGCTGGGTCCGCGGTTTGTGGGGCCATTTAAAGTCCTGCGGAGACTGAACGAGGTGAGTTACAGGTTACAGCTTCCCCCCCGATTACCATATTAACCCCTTGTTCCATGTGTCTCTCCTCAAGCCGGTGGTGGCTGGCCCGCTCCAGGAGTCTGAGGTGCGGGAGGTTCCTCTGCCCCCTCTGGACATCGAGGGGGCCCCGGCGTACTCCGTTTGATCCATACTGGATTCGAGGCATCGGGCAAGGGGCCTTCAGTACCCCGTGGACTGGGAGGTGTACGGTCCGGAGGAGAGATGCTGGGTTCCGGTGGAGGACGTGTTGGACCCTTCAATGCTGCGGGAGTTCCACCTTCTCTGTCCGGATCGCCCTGCACCTCGCCCTCCGGGTCGTCCCCGAGGCCGGTGTCGGCGCGCGGCTAAGGGGGGGGGGGTACTGTCACGACTTCCACCGAAGTCGGTTTCTCTCCCTGTTCGGGCGGCGTTCGGCGGTCGGCATCGCCGTTCTTCTCGCAATCGTCGATCCACTTTTCACTTTCCATTTGTTTTGTCTTGTTTTCCTACACACCTGGTTTTCATTTCCCTCATTAATTGTTGTATATTTAACCCTCTGTTCCCCACATGTCTTAGTGTGGAATTTTTGGTTGTTTCGTGTATGTGCACGCTAGACTGGTTTGCGCTGTTTTGTTCGCCGAAATAAAAGGCTCCTTTGGCTACCCAACTTCTGCTCTCCTGTGCCTAACTCCCTTACAGCCAGTTACGCATACCTAACAAGCTGGCCATCATAGGTTTGGACAACGAGTTTCTCTATGAACTTAAACTCAGACATCTCAAAAATCCTGAAGTCAAACACAGACTGTGCATCTCGACCACTTGACACATTAAAGTAGTCCAAGAAACGATCCTGAATAAATGTTATTTATTTTATTTAACCTTTATATAACTAGGCAAGTCAGTTAGGAACAAATTCTTATTTACAATGACGGCCTACCAAAAGGCAGAAGGACTCTTGCGGGGACGGAGGCCTGGGATTAAAAATAATAAATAAATACAATATACAGTTGAAGTCGGAAGTTTACATGCACATTAGCCAAATACATTTAATCTCAGTTTTTCACAATTCCTGACATTTAATCCTAGTAAAAATCGCTGTCTTAGGTCAGTTAGGATCACCACTTTATTTTAAGAATAATAGTAGAGAGAATTTTTTTTCAGCTTTTATTTACATACGTACCCTCAATTAGTATTTGGTAGCATTGCCTTTAAATTGTTTAAATTGGGTCAAATGTTTCGGGTAGCCTTCCACAAGCTTCCCACAATAAGTTGGGTGAATGTTGGCCCATTCCTCCTGACAGAGTTGGTGTAACCGAGTCAGGTTTTGTAGGCTTCCTTGCTCGCACACGCTTTTTCAGTTCTGCCCACAAATGTTCTATAGGATTGAGGTCAGGGCTTTGTGATAGCCACTCCAATACCTTGACTTTGTTGTCCTTAAGCCATTTTGCCACAACTTTTGAAATATGCTTGCGGTCACTGTTCTATGGAAGACCCATTTGCAAACAAGCTTTAACTTCCTGACTGATGTCATGAGATGTTACTTAAATATATCCACATAAGTTTCCTCCCTCATGAAGTCATCTATTGTTTGAAGTGCACCAGTCCCTCCTGCGGCAAATCAAATCAAAGTGTATTTGTCACGTGCGCTGAATACAAACTTACAGTGAAATGCTTACTTACAGGCTCTAACCAATAGTGCAAAAAAAAGGTGTTAGGTGAACAATAGCTCAGTAAAGAAATAAATCAACAGTAAAAAGACAGGCTATATACAGTAGCGAGGCTATAAAAGTAGCGAGGCTACATACAGACACCGGTTAGTCAGGCGGATTGAGGTAGTATGTACATGTAGATATGGTTAAAGTGACTATGTATATATGATGAACAGAGAGTAGCAGTAGCGTAAAAGAGGGGTTGGCGGGTGGTGGGTGGCGGGACACAATGCATATAGCCCGGTTAGTCAATGTGCGGGAGCACTGGTTGGTCGGCCAAATTGAGGTAGTATGTACATGAATGTATAGTTAAAGTGACTATGCATATATGATAAACAGAGAGTAGCAGCACCGTAAAAAGAGGGGTTGGGGGGGCACACAATGCAAATAGTCCGGGTAGCCATTTGATTGCCTGTTCAGGAGTCTTATGGCTTGGGGGAAAAGCTGTTGAGAAGCCTTTTTGTCCTAGACTTGGCACTCCGGTACCGCTTGCCATGCGGTAGTAGAGAGAACAGTCTACGACTGGGGTGGCTGGGGTCTCTGACACCGCCTGCTTAGCCCCAGTGATGTACTGGGCCGTACGCATTACTTTCTGTAGTGCCTTGTGGTCAGAGGCCGAGCAACCAGGCAGTGATGCAACCAGTCAGGATGCTCTCGATGTTGCAGCTGTAAAACATTTTGAGGATCTCAGGACCCATGCCAAAACGTTTTAGTTTCCTGAGGGGGCATAGGCTTTGTCGTGCCCTCTTCACGACTGTCTTGGTGTGTTTTGACAGTTCTACTTTGTTGTTGATGTGGACACCGAGGAACTTGAAGCGCTCAACCTGCTCCACTACATCCCCGTCGATTGGAATGGGGGCACGCTCGGTCCTCCTTTTCCTGTAGTCCACAATCATCTCCTTAGTCTTGGTTACGTTGAGGGATAGGTTGTTATTCTGGCACCACACGGCCAGGTCTCTGAACTCCTCCTTATAGGCTGTCTCGTAGTTGTTGTTGATCAGGCCTACCACTTTTGTGTCATCTGCAAATTTAATGGTGTTGTCGTGCCTGGCCATGCAGTCGTGGGTGAACAGGGAGTACAGGAGGGGACTGAGCACGCACCCCTGTGGAGCTCCAGTGTTGAGGATCAGCGTGGCAGATGTGTTGCTACCTACCCTCACCACCTGGGGGCGGCCCGTCAGGAAGTCCAGGATCAAGTTGCAGAGGGAGGTGTTTAGTCTCAGGATCCTTAGCTTAGTGATGAGATTTGAGGGCACTATGGTGTTGAACGCTGAGCTGTAGTCAATGAATAGCATTCTCACATAAGTGTTATTTTTGTCCAGGAGGGAAAGGGCAGTGTGGAGTAAAATAGAGATTGCATCATCTGTGGATCTGTTTGGGCGTTGTGCAAATTGGAGTGGGTCTAGGGTTCCCGGGATAATGGTGTTGATGTGAGCCATTACCAACCTTTCAAAGCACTTCATGGCTACGGACGTGAGTGCTACGGGTCTGTAGTCATTTAGGCAGGTTGCCTTTGTGTTCTTGGGCACAGAGACTATGGTGGTCTGCTTGAAACATGTTGGTATTACAGACTCAATCAGGGACATGTTGAAAATGTCAGTGAAGACACCTGCCAGTTGGTTAGCACATGCCCGGAGCACACGTCCTGGTAATCCGTCTGGCCCCGCAGCCTTGTGTATGTTGACCTGTTTAAAGGTCTTACTCACGTCTGCTACGGAGAGCGTGATCACACAGTCTTCTGGAACAGCTGATGCTCTCATGCATGCCTCAGTGTTTATTGCCTTGAAGCGAGCATAGAAGTGATTTAGCTCGTCTGGTAGGCTCGTGTCACTGGGCAGCTCGTGGCTGTGCTTCCCTTTGTAGTCTGTAATAGTTTGCAAGCCTTGCCACATATGACGAGCATCAGAGCCGGTGTAGTATGATTCAATCTTAGCCCTGTATTGACGCTTTGCCTGTTTAATGGTTCGTTGCAGGGCATAGCAGGATTTCTTGTAAGCTTCCAGGTTAGAATCCCGCTCCTTGAAAGTGGCAGGTCTACCCTTTAGCTCAGTGCGAATATTGCCTGTAATCCATGGCTTCTGGTTGGGGTATGTACGTACAGTCACTGTGGGGATGACGTTCTTGATGCACTTATTGATAAAGCCAGTGACTGATGAGGTGTACTCCTCAATGCCATCGGAAGAATCCAGTCTGTGATAGCAAAACAGTCCTGTAGTTTAGCATCTGCTTCATCTGACCACTTTTTTATAGACCGAGTCACTGGTGCTTCCTGCTTTAATTTTTGCTTGTACGCAGCAATCAGGAGGATAGAATTGGTGTCGGATTTACCAAATGGAGGGCGAGGGAGAGCTTTGTACGTGTCTCTGTGTGTGGAGTACAGGAAATCTAAAAATGTTTTCCCTCTGGTTGCACATTTAACCTGTTATGGCTGCAGCCTGACGTCAGCCCGACGCCGGTACACCTATGACAACATCCAGCTCAAGTGCAGGGCGCGAAATTCAAAATCTATTTTTTTTTTATATTTAACTTTCACACATTAACAAGTCCAATACAGCATTTGAAAGATAAACATCTTGTCAATCCAGCCAACATGTCCGATTTTTTAAATGTTTTACAGAGAAAACACCACATATATTTATGTTAGCTTACCACCAAATAAAAAAGGAGGACAGACATTTTTCACAGCACAAGTAGGATGCAAGTAGCATGCACAAGCCAACCTAACTAACCTAGAACCAACCTAAATAACCTAGAAAAAACTACCTCAGATGACAGTCCTATAACATGTTACACAATAAATCTATGTTTTGTTCAAAAAATGTGCATATTTTAGCTATAAATCAGTTTTACATTACTGCTACCATCATAGCTACAGTCAGAAATCGCACGGGAGTAGCCAGAGAAAATACAGACACCAACGTCAACTACTAATTACACATCATAAAACATTTCAGAGAAATATATGGTGGATAGCTAATGAAAGAGAAAGATCTTGTGAATAGAGCCAATATTTCCGATTTTTGAAGTGTTTTACAGCGAAAACACAATATATCGTCATATTAGCTTACTACAATAGCTAACATCACAACAGCATTGACTCAAGGCAAACGGTAGCATAGCACAGTTCGACAGATATATGAAAAAGCATCCCAAATTGGGTCCTTATCTTTGTTGATCTTCCATCAGAATGTTCTCCAAGGGGTCCTTTGTTCAGAAATGTCTTTATTTCGATCCAAAACGAACAATTTCCCTCTTGAATTAGCAAGCACACTGGCAGTGCGACGCTAACCTCTCCATCTTGAAAAAATTCTTGCGTCGCATCACGTCTAAAGTCCAGAATACATTTCAATAATATAATTATATAACTATATTGAAATAACATACTTTAGGATGATATTGTGACATGTATCAAATAAAATCGAAGCCAGAGATCATATTCACCTTTACAGAGTGTTTTCCAGGAGCCGAGTCCAGGTCCTACTTCGCGCCCAGAAAGAAAAATAAACTGCGCAACACTCACTCCAAGAGGTTGTGTTCAAATCCAGGACGAGATAATCAAGTGATTTCTTCTCTCACTTCCGCATGACACCCAGAGGAAGGCGTATGACGTGTTTCTACAGTCCTAAGTGACATGCCCTTTTATAGACAAGGGCTTGAAGAGCGACATCGATTTTGGAAATCTCACTTCCGGATAGGAAATGGGCTGTAAAAAGAGTTCTGTTCCACTTAGAGAAATAATTAAAACGGTTTTAGAAACTAGAGACTGTTTTCTATCCAATAGTAATAATAATATGCATATTGTAAGAGCAAAAATTGATTAAGAGGCCGTTTGAAAATTTGCACATATTTTCCAGTTTTTCAATACGCCCCCTGCAGCCATAACAAGTTTTAACATGTTGATGGAAATTTGGTAGAACTGATTTAAGTTTCCCTGCATTAAAGTCTCCGGCCACTAGGAGTGCCGCCTCTGGGTGAGTCATTTCCTGTTTGCTTATTTCCTTATACAGCTGACTGAGTGCGGTCTTATTGCCAGCATCTGTCTGTGGTGGTAAATAAACAGCCACGAAAAGTATAGATGAAAACTCTCTAGGCAAGTAGTGTGGCCTGCAATTTATCACAATATACTCTACTTCAGGCGAGCAAAATCTAGAGACTTCCTTAGAAACATTATGTACAAAATAAGGTACAAATAAAGTGTTTGATGGGGTTTACACAACTCAAGCCGACGCTTTGCATTGCACATGGTGATCTTAGGCTTGTGTGTGACTGCTCGGCCATGGGAACCATTCATGAAGGTGCCGACGAACAGTTCTTGTGCTAACGTTGGTTCCAAAGGCAGTTTGGAACTCGGTAGTGAGTCTTGCAACTGAGGACAGGTGATTTTTATGTGTTACACGCTTCAGCATCCACCGGTCCCATTCTGTGAGCTTGTGTGGCCTACCACTTCGCGGCTGAGCCGTTGTTGCTCCTAGATGTTTCCACTTCACAATAACACTTACAGCACTTACAGTTGACAGGGGCAGATCTATCAGGGCACAAATGTGATGAACTGACTTGTTGGAAAGGTGGCATCATATGACAGTGCCACGTTGAATGTCACTGAGCTCTTCAGTAAGGCCATTCTACTGCCAATGTTGCATGGCTCTCTATGGAAGTTGCATCGATTGTATATGCCTGTCAGCAACGGGTATGGCTGAAATAGCCAAATCCACTAATTTGGAAGGGTGTCCACATACTATTGTGTATACACTGTACATGACCCTAAGCAGGATGGGATGTTTTACTTTCTTAATTATCCTGAGTGAAATCCCCTGCTTTCAACATGGTTCTTCTGAATGGCTCCATACACAAAAAAAGAACATTGATTTACATTTGAATAGCACATAGTCTTATACATGAGTTTAAGACATGACTTACAAGTGTAAAACATTTAATTATATAAAAACTTACTATGAGGAATGGTCTTCAGAAAAAAATTCCCTGAAACAGGCTTTGTCCCCCTCCCCAGTCCAGGTTATGGAGGTGGCAAGACGGTTTTGACAGAATACAAGTTAGCATCCGCCACACTGAAACCTAAGCTACAAAATGCAAGAGAAGTATTCGAAATGACACAAAGTTAACAAATGTGGCCCACCCCGTTCCAGCCAGGAATTATTTAGCACTTTTTGAGTTAAGGGTGTGTTGCAATATCTATCAATTTAACCACTTTTGCAGTAAAATATTTGTACACAACCATCCATTTCATATATGGGAGACCGTTGAGATAAAAGTTGTGTTTTCTTATACGTCAGGCAAGGGTATCTCGAAATATGTGGGGCCTTGCCACTAACCTTTTGGTTTTGTGTCTGCCTCATTCTCTCTCTCTTTGTTTCAATGCCCACTCTCTCCTGCTTTAATCTTAGTAAATTAAATAAAAAAAATCACTAATGTCAGTCAAATTCAGGGTTTGCATAATTTAAAACTGTTGAAAATGTGAATTAATCTGAAGACTTAAGTCAAAAGGGCCCTAAATTGTACTGTATCTATGCATGGCGCAGAATTAAATAACTGTTTTATTAAACTCAGGGGCTTGCTTTTAATCAGTTCACTTCCACTGATTTCACGGCTTCCATCTGCAGACACTATTACTATAATGTACTGGTGCAGCCATGATAGCAATGAATCTGGAGGGATGGAGTGGAGGCTGGTGACTTGAAACATTTAGGAGTTTGGGAGACCCACGTTATAGGAGCGGACTGTACGGAGACAAAAAAAAACGTGTTTAAAAAAAAAATGTATTCAGACCCCTTTACCTTTCCCACATTTTGTCACGTTACAGCCTTATTCTAAAATTGATTTTAGTTTTTATATCAATCTACACACAATACCCCATAATGACTAAGCAAAAACTGTTTTTAAAACATTTTTGCTAATTTATTAATAAACAAAACCCTGAAATATTACATTTGCATAAGTATTCAGACCCTTTACTTAGTACTTTGTTGAAGCACCTATGGCAGTGATTACAGCCTCGAGTCTTCTTGGGAATGAAACGACAAGCTTGGCACACCTGTATTTGGGGAGTTTCCCCCATTCTTCTCTGCAGATCCCCTCAAGCTCTGTCAGGTTGGATGGGGAGCTATTTTAACATATCTCCAGAGATGTTCAATCGGGTTCAAAGTCCGGGCTCTGGCTGGGCCACTCAAGGACATTCAAAAACTTGTCCCGAATCCACTCCTGCGTTGTCTTGGCTGTATGCTTAGGGTCGTTGTCCTGTTGGAAGGTGACCCTTCGGGCTGTGGAGAAGGTTTTCAGAAAAGATATCTCTGTACTTTGCTCTGTTCATCTTTGCCTCAATCCTGACTAGTCTCCCAATCCCTGCCGCTGAAAAGCATCCCCTCAGCATGATGCTGCCACCACAATGCTTCACCGTAGGGATGTTGCCTGGTTTCAATCTTGGTTTCATCAGACCAGAAAATCTTGTTTCTCATGGTCTGAGAGTCTTTAGATGCCTTTGGTAAACTCCAAGGGGGCTGTCATGTCCCTTTTACTGAGGAGTGGCTTCCGTCTGGCCACTCTATCATAAATGCCTGATTGGTGAAGTGCTGCAGAGATGGTTGTCCTTCTGGAAGACTCACCCATCTCCACAGAGGAACTCTAGAGCTCTGTCAGAGTGACCATCAGGTTCTTGGTCACCTCCCTGACAAAGGCCCTTCTCCCCCGATTGTACAGTTTGGCCGGGTAGACAGCTCTAGGAAGAGTCATGGTAGTTCCAAACTTCTTCCATTTAAGAATGATGGAGGCCACTGTGTTCTTGGGGACCTTCAATGCTGCAGTAATGTTTTGGTACCCTTCCACAGATCTGTGCCTCAACACAATCCTGTCTCGGAGCTCTACGGACAATTCCTTCGACCTCATTGCTTGGTTTTTGCTCTAAAATGCATTGTCAACTGTGGGACCTTATATAGACAGGTGTGTACCTTTGCAAATCTTATCCAATCAATTACCACAGGTGGACTCCAATCAAGTTTGTCGAAACATCTCAAGGATGATCAATGGAAACAGGATGCACCTGAGCTCAATTTCAAGTCTCATAGCAAAGGGTCTGATTACTTATGTACTTATGGTATTTCTGTTTTTGATTTTTTATACATTTTCAAAAATATATAAAATCCTGTTTTCGCTTCGTCATTGTGGGGTATTGTGTGTAGATTGCAGAGCTTTTTTTGGTATCCATTTTAGCATAAGGTTATAACGTAACAAATTGTGGAAAAAGTCAAGGGTTCCGAATACTTTCCGAAGCCACTGTATATCAACAGTAGTAGTCTCAATCAAAAGTCAGTTACCATATTCTCATTCTCAAAGTTTGTCCATAGACTTAATTTTAGGGCTAGGCATCCCGCTAGCGGGACAACTTCTGGAGAAACTGGAGGGCGCGCAATTAAAATAAATAATCATCAAAAGTTTGGATATTAAGACATTAAGTTTATGATGTCCTAATTCTCTCTGGGCCATTTTCTCTTTGTTGCTGAGAGAAAGGGGAGAAAATGGTTCCTTTGTTGGAACATAGCAGTGGTGCCAAAAGGTCTCTGATGACCTTCCCCCCTTCATATATGTGGGTCATAAACGGGGTCTGCTAATTATCTCCTGACCTTCAGCATGTCATTCTGAGTCGTAACAGGATGCTGGGAAGAGCTGGGTTGTTTGTCTTGTGATAGGCTTGAAAGGGTTACAGATTACAGAAGCATGAGCTCAATGACACAACAAAATGGACTATAAATACACAACGTTACCAATTTGTTTACGCTGACCAGATGAACAGGCCGCATAGGCTGTGCGCAGCTGCTCCTTTAAGTAATTTACAGTTTTTCAGAATAAAAAAATGTCTAGTTTTCATCCCACATAGCTTGGCAGAACTCTAATGTTTAGATACCCTAGGCTGCTGCAACATTTATGTAAAGAGCTCTTGCTTGTGTCTGTCCGGAGTGATTATATGTTATCGCCTTAGCTAAAAAAATACTGGAGAAAGGTGGAAAGCCTACTTGAGCACGTGCTGAGAAAATGCGCTGTGTCAACCTCTCTTTTTAATCTCACTTTTAATGGATGATGCAATTGAAACAATCAAATAATTCTGAATTGATTTCGACATCCCAGAGAAGACAGTAGACACTTCCATATGCTCAGCAAATAAAGCATCGTAACGTGCAATTACCTCTGCAAGCTGTAGTTGCCCTTATTAGCTGAACGTTCCCTCTCATCGTGCCCCTAAGTAAAAGCCAACTCTGGCCGTAAGATGCTTGTAACCCTGTTTCTTCTTACCTTCTCGTTGTGTTGCGCATTTTGAATACACAGACTTGTATCTGTTACATGATTGTTGCTGCTTTTTCCAAGAAGCTTGAATCTGATGTGGGACTTCAAATCAAATCAAATGTTATTTGTCACATACACATGGTTAGCAGATGTTAATGCGAGTGTAGCGAAATGCTTGTGCTTCCAGTTCCGACAATGCAGTAATAACCAACGAGTAATCTAACCTAACAATTCCACAACTACTACCTTATACACACAAGTGTAAAGGGATAAAGAATATGTACATAAAGATATATGAATGAGTGATGGTACAGAACGGCATAGGCAAGATGCAGTAGATGGTATAGAGTACAGTATATATATATGAGATGAGTAATGTAGGGTATATAAACATAAAGTGGCATAGTTTAAAATGGCTAGTGATACATGTATTACATAAAGATGGCAAGATGCAGTAGATGATATAGAGTACAGTATATACATATACATATGAGATGAGTAATGTAGGGTATGTAAACATTATATTAAGTGGCAATGAAATGAAAGGGGTTCTTCAACAAAAAATCCACTACATTGTTGTTAGGATTAACTAGCCATTCTGGTGGAGAAAACTGCACTCTGGTAGCTAGCTACTGTAACGTTTGAAATAAATTGCACTAACTACACACAAAAATAAACGTATAAAACCAAGAAAACAATATAGCTTCTCAACACATAGAACCCCCATATTGCTATGTGGCACAACAACAATACACCACGCTAGGGTCGTTCTCTAATCCTAATCCTATGATTCGATGGACAATATGTCAGTTCATATTTCAAATGCTTGAATTGGTTGGAGATATCCTCCAGAAGTGGTCATAATTACCATGTAGGTCTATGGAAAGGGGTAAGGCCTATGAGCCTCCTAGATTTTGTATTGAGGCCGATGTAGCCAGAGGAGGACGGGAAATAGCTGTCCTCTGGCTACACCATGGTGCTAGCCTAGAGTGTGTCATTGAGACTACTGTAGACCTTCATTGCAAAACAGTGTGTTTTAATCAGGTATTTGGTGATGTGAATATTTAGCATACAATAGTTTAATCTAAAAAGGATAACTTTTAATGTTTTCATTATTTAGGAGATATAAATATGCTTTACATGACATATATTTGCATGTAGGTTTGTAGAAGACAGATTGTTTCAAATCCATTTCCAGCTCAATTGGTTGGTTGTCAGAATGTGTCCAACTGATGTATTGTCAGAAGAATTTGGATCTAGTTATTCATCGCCCAAACCAAAGCCTACACCGATGAATGCATGTACCTTAAATGGTTAATTCTCTTACATTTAAAATGAAGGAGTTATCAATGACGTACATTTATATTACATAGGTTTTTCTTGGGTTAAACAGTATTGTATATAGCAGTGGGTTTGCCAGAGGCTCAGTTGGAGGTGACTGAAAGGGAAATATGAACAATGCTGATTAGTGTTTCTGATATTCTCTCTCACTCACTCACTCACTCACTCACTCACGCTAAACAAAATCACATTGAGGTGATGGAAGAATCAAGCAGAGCACCCAATTGCTCAAAAGTTAAAAGCACCAGATGGCACTTTTCACACTGCCATGTCACATTGCCTTCCTTTATGCTCCATTGCCTTCCTTTATGCTACCCTGCCATCCATAGGGTAATATCAACTTGTCCTTTTCAAAGTAATGCACAGGCTTTATTCAATACAATGGCCCGACTCCATGCCAGGGTAAACGTTCCCCACTCATGCTCTCTCTTCATTGGAATAAAGGGTAGGGGTGTTGGCTCTGTTTCACTCACACACCAAGAGTGGAATCTGGGCCATAATGCAGACCAATTTCCCTCTCACAGTACAATTATAACTATTCACCCAAAAAACATTAAATATTGATCACTGTGTGTTGACTCTGAGCTTCAATTAAATTAGAACAAATATTACATGCTGCGACATCAGCAATATTCACAAGCACATTGATACAGGCTCATAGGACGGCTAAACAACTGCCTCAGAAACCAGGTATTAAAGATCGCTCTCCATCTTACAGACTGGGTAGACAGTCTTGCATGGACAAACCTTTATCTTTGTCTTTTCACTGCTACAGATACAAGCCCAATCAGTTGCCCGTGTGGCATTAGCTACTGTAGGCTACAGTACCACTAAGGAGAGGGTGGCAGAGGAACGCTTGACAGGGCAGACAAATTGGACGGATATCATTTGAGGCAGCGTTCGCTCGACTTCCAAGGTTCCAGACATTCTGTGAGGTGTAACCCACCCGGGCCCAGCCACGCCTTTGCAGCAGTTGGGCCCAGCCGAGCTGAAACCTGAGGGTGTACAAACTCGCCTCCATACTGCAGATTGAAATGGACATCATCTGCTGAATGGAATTGACGGTTGAAAGTGTAGTTGGCTACAACTGTGTCTGATAGGGATAGTGACAAACAGAATGACCATTTTGAAAATTGACCCAATATTACATTCACATAAAGAGGAGAATATGAAGTATTTACCATAAAATATAACACAAATGGTTCAGCTCTACAACATTTGCCATATATTCAGTTTTAAGTATGGAAGAAATGTTTTGCCAGTCAGAAGTGTTTTGATTAGATTTTTGATTTATGAGGATCCCCTTTAGCCGACGCCGATGGCGACAGCTAGTATTACTGATGTCCGACACAATTTTTTTTTGATATTACTGTCACGAACGTGTGGCGGATTGACGGACCAAAACGCAGCAGTAGGAAAATAAGCCATCTCCTTTATTTGATGAAGAAGGCAAAACGAAACAAACACACTTACGAACTAATCAAACCAATAAACGATCGTGAAGCTACAAACGTTGTGCACAAACATACAGGCTACTAACGTTCTTACATAGACAATTACCCACAATCAATGAGAGCCTATGGCTACCCTAAATAAGGCTCCCAATCAGAGACAACCGAAATCAGCTGTCTCTAATTGGGAACTCATTCAGGTAACCATAGACTCTCCTAGATAACTAACCAACATAGACAACGCTAGACATATACACTCAACACAAAACCATCTACTACACCCCATAACCCCTTTACCAAATAAACACCCAAAACCAACAAAACATAAACATTCCCCATGTCACACCCTGACCTAACTAAAATAATCAAGAAAACAAAGAATAATAAGGCCAGGGAGTGACATAACCCCCCCCTTGAGGCGCGAACTCCGGGCGCACCATACACAGTCTAGGGGAGGGTCTGGGTGGGCTTCCATCCACGGTGGCGGCTCCGGCTCTGGTCGCGGTCCCCACGTCACCACAGTACCTAAACACCTCCTAGGCTTCCTCCAAACGACCCCCCTCCACCTTAACCCCATTGCATTCAGGGGCAGTTCCGGACTAAGGGGCAGTACCAGGGTAAGAGGCAGTACCAGGGTCAGGGGCAGTACTAGGGTCAGGGACAGTACTAGGGTCAGGGGCAGCACCAGGGTAAGGGGCAGCACCAGGGTAAGGGGCAGCACCAGGATAAGGGGCAGCTCCGGACTGAAGAATGGCAGCTCCGGACTGAGGGACTGCAGCTCCGGACTGAAGGACTGCAGCTCCGGACTGAGGGATGGCCCATGGCTGGCTGACGGATCTGGCTGCTCATGGCTAGCTGACGGATCTGGCTGCTCATGGCTAGCTGACGGATCTGGCTGCTCATGGCTAGCTGACGGATCTGGCTGCTCATGGCTAGCTGACGGATCTGGCTGCTCATGGCTAGCTGACGGATCTGGCTGCTCATGGCTAGCTGACGGATCTGGCTGCTCATGGCTGGCTGACTGATCTGGCTGCTCCTGTCTGGTTGGCGGCTCTGGCAGATCCTGTCTGGTTGGCGGCTCTGGCAGATCCTGTCTGGTTGGCGGCTCTGGCAGATCCTGTCTGACGGACGGCTCTAGCGGCTCCTGTCTGGCTGGCGGCTCTAGCGGCTCCTGTCTGGCGGACGGCTCAGTGGGCTCATGGCAGACGGGCGGCTTTGCAGGCTCATGGCAGACGGGCGGCTTTGCAGGCTCATTGCAGACGGATGGCTCAGATGGCGCTGGGGAGACGGATGGCTCAGATGGCGCTGGGGAGACGGATGGCTCAGATGGCGCTGGGGAGACGAGCAGTTCAGTCATCGCTGTGCAGACGGCAGACTCCTGCCGGCTGAGGCGCACTGTAGGCCTGGTGCGTGGTGCCGGGACTGGTGGCACCGGGCTGGGGACACGCATCTCAGGGCTAGTGCGGGGAGCAGGAACAGGGCATACTGGACCCTGGGGACGCACATTAGGCCTAGTGCGTGGGGCCGGAACTGGTGGTACCGGACTGGGGACACGCATCTCAGGGCTAATGCGGGGAGCAGCAACAGGATGCACAGGACTCTGGAGACGCACAAAAGGCTTAGTGCGTGGTGCCGGAATTGGTGATACCGGGCTGGAGACACGCACCATAGGACGAGTGCGTGGAGGAGGAACAGGGCTCTGGAGACACACTGGAAGCCTGTTACGTGGTGTAGGCACTGGTGGCACTGAACTGGGGCGGGGAGGTGGCGCCGGAAATACCGGACCGTGCAGGCGTATTGGCTCCCTTGAGCATTGAGCCTGACCAACCTTACCTGGTTGAATGCTCCCCGTTGCCCGACCAGTGCGGGGAGGTGGAATAACCCGCACCGGGCTATGTAGGCGAACCGGGGACACCATGCGTAAGGCTGGTGCCATGTAAACCGGCCCGAGGAGACGCACTGGTGGCCAGATATGTAGGGCCGGCTTCATGACATCCGGCTCAATACTCAATCTAGCCCTGCCAGTGCGGGGAGGTGGAATAACCCGCACCGGGCTATGCACACGTACAGGAGACACCGTGCGCTCTACTGCGTAACACGGTGTCTGCCCGTACTCTCGCTCTCCACGGTAATTACAGGGAGTAGGCGCAGGTTTCCTACCTGACCTCGCCACTCTCCCTTTAAGCCCCCCCTTGAGAAATTTTTTGGGTTTTCCCACAGGCTTCCTACCGCTTCGTCGTGCTGCCTCCATTCGCCGGTATCCCTCCTCGCACTGCGCCAGAGAATCCCAGGCGGGCTCCGGCACTCTCCCTGGGTTGATCGCCCACCTGTCGATCTCCTCCCACGTAGTGTAACCCAGATCCTTTGTAGGTTCTTTTTCCTGCCTCCGAGCTAGCTCCTCATATCGCCGCCTCTCTGCTTTCGCTGCCTCCAGCTCAGCTTTGGGGCGGTTATATTCTCCTGGTACCTCCCGGTCTAAAATTTCCTCCCATGTCCATGAATCCTTGTATTTCTCCTGTTGCCGCTGGTCATGCCGCTTGGTCCTATGGTGGGTAATTCTGTCACGAACGTGTGGCGGATTGACGGACCAAAACGCAGCAGTAGGAAAATAAGCCATCTCCTTTATTTGATGAAGAAGGCAAAACGAAACAAACACACTTACGAACTAATCAAACCAATAAACGATCGTGAAGCTACAAACGTTGTGCACAAACATACAGGCTACTAACGTTCTTACATAGACAATTACCCACAATCAATGAGAGCCTATGGCTACCCTAAATAAGGCTCCCAATCAGAGACAACCGAAATCAGCTGTCTCTAATTGGGAACTCATTCAGGTAACCATAGACTCTCCTAGATAACTAACCAACATAGACAACGCTAGACATATACACTCAACACAAAACCATCTACTACACCCCATAACCCCTTTACCAAATAAACACCCAAAACCAACAAAACATAAACATTCCCCATGTCACACCCTGACCTAACTAAAATAATCAAGAAAACAAAGAATAATAAGGCCAGGGCGTGACAATTACAGACAAAATACTTTACATTTTACATACATTAACAAACATTAACATGTAGTGTGTGTGTGTCTGCATCTATCAGTTACACATACATGTCAGTACATACACACAACAAGTAGGTCATAATGGTGAAACTTGTTGTG
This sequence comes from Salvelinus alpinus, assembly GCF_045679555.1. Taxonomy (NCBI): domain Eukaryota; kingdom Metazoa; phylum Chordata; class Actinopteri; order Salmoniformes; family Salmonidae; genus Salvelinus; species Salvelinus alpinus. The sequence goes on from NC_092100.1 coordinate 42,323,647, forward strand.
CCGTGAGGTGTTGCTTTATTTGTTTTTTGAAACCAGGTTAGCTGTTCACTTGCGCTATATAAAATGGAAGGGACTTCCATGCAATCATGGCTCCGTATAATACTGTACGTTTCCTTGAATTTGTTCTGGACCTGGGGACTGTGAAAATACTTGTGTGGTGGGGTAAGTGTGTGTGTTAGTGATGTGTTGACTATGCAAACATTTTGGCATTTCCCACACAAAAAAAGAAAAGAAGTGACACAGTCAGTCTTTCCTCAACTCTGAGCCATGAGAGACTGGCATACTGTTAATATTAGCCCTCTGATTACAAGTAAGAGCAAGATGTGCAGCTCTGTTCTGGGCCAGTTGCAGCTTACCTGGATCTTTCTTTGCAGCACTTGACCATATGACTGGACAATAATGAAAATAAGATACAACTAGAGCCTGCAGGACTTGCTTTGTGGAGTGTGGTGTTAAAAAAGCAGAGCGTCTCTTTATTGCGGACAGACCTTTCCCCATCTTTACAACCATTGAATCTACACTCTATTTACAAAAGTATGTGGACACGCCTTCAAATGAGTGGATTTGGCCACACCCTTTGCTGACATGTGTAAAATAGAGCACACAGCCAAGCAATCTCCATAGACAAGGTCAAATACTTCCAATGTGGCAGTTTCATAGGATACCACCTTTCCAACAAGTCAGTTTGTAAAATAGCCCTGCTAGAGCTGCCCCGGTCAACTTTAAGTGCTGTTGTTGTGAAGTGGAAATGTCTATGAGCAACAACGGCGGGCAAAGTGCTAGGCCACACAAGCTCACAGAACGGGACCACCGAGTGTTGAAGCACGTAACTTGTTAAAATCATCTGTCCTCGGTTGCAACACTCACTACTGAGTTCCAAACTGCCTCTGGAAGCAATGTCAGCAGTTTCCATGGCTGAGCAGCCGCACACAAGCTTAATATCTCCATGCACAATGCCAAGCGTAGGCTTGAGTGGTGTAAAGCTCACCACCATTGGACTCTGGAGCAATGGAAACGCGTTCTCTGGAGTGATGAATCATGCTTCACCATCAAGCAGACCGATGGACAAGGGAACGCTACCTGTCCGAATGCATAGCGCCAATTGTAAAGTTAGGTGGAGCAAGAATAATAGTCTGGCGCTGTTTTTCATGGTTCTGGCTAGGTTCCTTAGTTCCAGTGAAGGGAAATCTAAACGCTACAGCATTCAAGGACATTCTAGCCAATTATGTGCTTCCAACTTTGTGGCAAAAGTTTGGGGAAGACCATTTCCTATTTCAGCATGACAATGCCCCCGTGCACAAAGCGAGGTCCATACAGAAATGGTTTGTTAAGGGTTTCAGTGATTTCATTAGCTGTGGGTGCTGATGTGCATACGGTTGAATCATCAGCATACATGGACACACATGCTTTGTTTAATGCCAGTGGCAGGTCATTGGTAAAAATAGAAAAGAGTAGAGGGCCTAGTGGTACACCACACTTTGCATGTTTGAGAAGCTTCCATTAAAGAAAACCCTTTGAGATATATTAGATAAATAGCTCTGAATCCACGGTATGGCAGTTTGAAAATCCACAACACATACGTTTTCTCAACAACAGGTTATGGTCAATAATGTCAAAGGCTGCACTGAAATCTAACAGTACAGATCCCACAATGTTCTTATTATCAATTTCTTTCAACCAATCATCAGTCATTTGTGTCAGTTCAGTACATGTTGAGTTCCCTTTTCTATAAGCATGCTGAAAGTCTGTTATTCATTTGTTTACGGAGATATAGTGTAGCATTGTATTTGGCCAAACAACAGACTTTCAGCATGCTTATAGAAATGGACACTCAACATGTACTGCACTGACACAAATGACTGATGATTGGTTGTAAGAAATTGATAATAAGAATGTTGTGGGAGCTGGCCAGTATGTGTAGGTAATCCTGTCTAACACAGCTTTTTTTTATATACACTGCTCAAAAAAATAAAGGGAACACTTAAACAACACAATGTAACTCCAAGTCAATCACACTTCTGTGAATTCAAACTGTCCACTTAGGAAGCAACACTGATTGACAATAAATTTCACATGCTGTTGTGCAAATGGAATAGACAACAGGTGGAAATTATAGGCAATTAGCAAGACACCCCCAATAAAGGAGTGGTTCTGCAGGTGGTGACCACAGACCAATTCTCAGTTCCTATGCTTCCTGGCTGATGTTTTGGTCACTTTTGAATGCTGGCGGTGCTTTCACTCTAGTGGTAGCATGAGATGGAGTCTACAACCCACACAAGTGGCTCAGGTAGTGCAGCTCATCCAGGATGGCACATCAATGCGAGCTGTGGCAAGAAGGTTTGCTGTGTCTGTCAGCGTAGTGTCCAGAGCATGGAGGCGCTACCAGGAGACAGGCCAGTACATCAGGAGATGTGGAGGAGGCCGTAGGAGGGCAACAACCCAGCAGCAGGACCGCTACCTCCGCCTTTGTGCAAGGAGGAGCACTGCCAGAGCCCTGCAAAATGACCTCCAGCAGGCCACAAATGTGCATGTGTCTGCTCAAACAGTCAGAAACAGACTCCATGAGGGTGGTATGAGGGCCCGACGTCCACAGGTGGGGGTTGTGCTTACAGCCCAATACCGTGCAGGACGTTTGGCATTTGCCAGAGAACACCAAGATTGGCAAATTCGTCACTGGCGCCCTGTGCTCTTCAGAGATGAAAGCAGATTCACACGCACATGTGACAGACGTGACAGAGTCTGGAGACGCCGTGGAGAACGTTCTGCTGCCTGCAACATCCTCCAGCATGACCGGTTTGGCGGTGGGTCAGTCATGGTGTGGGGTGGCATTTCTTTGGGGGGCCGCACAGCCCTCCATGTGCTCGCCAGAGGTAGCCTGACTGCCATTAGGTACCGAGATGAGATCCTCAGACCCCTTGTGAGACCATATGCTGGTGCGGTTGGCCCTGGGTTCCTCCTAATGCAAGACAATGCTAGACCTCATGTGGCTGGAGTGTGTCAGCAGTTCCTGCAAGAGGAAGGCATTGATGCTATGGACTGGCCCGCCCGTTCCCCAGACCTGAATCCAATTGAGCACATCTGGGACATCATGTCTCGCTCCATCCACCAACGCCACGTTGCACCACAGACTGTCCAGGAGTTGGCGGATGCTTTAGTCCAGGTCTGGGAGGAGATCCCTCAGGAGACCATCCGCCACCTCATCAGGAGCATGCCCAGGCGTTGTAGGGAGGTCATACAGGCACGTGGAGGCCACACACACTACTGAGCCTCATTTTGACTTGTTTTAAGGACATTACATCAAAGTTGGATCAGCCTGTAGTGTGGTTTTCCACTTTAATTTTGAGTGTGACTCCAAATCCAGACCTCCATGGGTTGATAAATTTGATTTCCATTGATAATTTTTGTGTGATTTTGTTGTCAGCACATTCAACTATGTAAAGAAAAAAGTATTTAATAAGAATATTTCATTCATTCAGATCTAGGATGTGTTATTTTAGTGTTCCCTTTATTTTTTTGAGCAGTGTATATCGCATAGTTGTAACGGCTGTCGCTTTCCTCATCCTCAGATGAGGTGAGGAGAGAAGGATCTTCAGACCAAAATGCGGAGTCAGGGAAATAAGCCATCTTTATTACAAATACGACGTAGACTAAACAAAACAAAACACTTTCAAAACTTACAAAATAACAAAACGACGTTGACGCAACCTGAACATAAACTTACATAGACAAACGTAAACTCACGAACAGGAACGTACATCGAAACATACGAACAGCCAAACAGCTCCGAAAGTGAATACATAGAACACAACGACGAAAGACATCACAGGAGACAATCACCCACAACGAACACTGTGACAACGCCTACCTAAATATGACTCTTAATTAGAGGAACGCCAAACACCTGCCTCTAATTAAGAGCCATACCAGGCAACCCAAAACCAACACAGAAACAGAAAACATAGAATGCCCACCCAACCTCACGTCCTGACCAACTAACACACAAAAACTAACATAAATAAGTCAGGAACGTGACAGTACCCCCCCCACAAGGTGCGAACTCCGGACGCACCAGCACAAAATCTAGGGGAGGGTCTGGGTGGGCATCTAACCACGGTGGTGGTTCAGGCTCGGGGCGCGGGTTATTCCACCTCCCCGCACTGGTAGGGCTAGATTGGGCATTGAGCCAGGTGTCATGAGGCCGGCTCAACGCATCTGGTCTCCAGTGCGTCTCCTCGGGCCGGCATACATGGCACCTGCCTTACGCATGGTTTCCCCGGTTCGCCTACACAGCCCGGTGCGGGTTATTCCACCTCCCCGCACTGGGCGGGCGACCGGGAGCATTCAACCAGGTAAGGTTGGGCAGGCTCAATGCTCAAGAGAGCCAGTACGCCTGCACGGTCCGGTATTTCCGGCGCCACCTCCCCGCCCCAGCCTAGTACCTACAGTGCCTACACTACGCACTAGGCTACCAGTGCATTTCCGGAGCCCTGTTCCTCCTCCACGCACTCTCCCTATAGTGCGTGTATCCAGTTCGGTGCCTCCAGTTCCGGCCCCACGCACTAAGCCACCTGTGCGTCTCCTAAGTCCTGTACACACTGTCACTTCTCCCCGTACTAGTCCTGAGGTGCGTGCCCTCAGCCCGGTGCCACCAGTGCCGGTACCACGCACCAGGTATAGAGTACGCTTTGAGAGTTCAGTGTGCCCTGTCCCTGCTCCCCGCACTAGTATGAAGGTGCGTGTCCTTAGCCCCGTGCCTCCAGTTCCGGCACCACGCACCAGGTCTACAGTGCGCCTTATCCGGCCAGAGCCATCCGTCTCCCCAGCGCTATCTGAGCCATCCGTCTCCCCAGCGCCATCTGAGCCATCCGTCTCCCCAGCGCCATCTGAGCCATCCGTCTCCCCAGCGCCATCTGAGCCATCCGTCTCCCCAGCGCCATCTGAGCCATCCGTCTCCCCAGCGCCATCTGAGCCATCCGTCTCCCCAGCGCCGTCTGAGCCGCCCGTCTGCCATGAGCCTGCAAAGCCGCCCGTCTGCCATGAGCCTGCAAAGCCGCCCGTCTGCCATGAGCCTGCAAAGCCGCCCGTCTGCCATGAGCCTACAGAGCCGTCCGCCAGACAGGAGCCGCTAGAGCCGCCCGCCAGACAGGAGCCGCTAGAGCCGCCCGCCAGACAGGAGCCGCGCCCGCCAGACAGGAGCCGCTAGAGCCGTCCGTCAGACAGGGTCTGCCAGAGCCGCCAACCAGACAGGATCTGCCAGAGCCGCCAACCAGACAGGATCTGCCAGAGCCGCCAGCCAGACAGGATCTGCCAGAGCCGCCAGCCAGACAGGATCTGCCAGAGCCGCCAGCCAGACAGGATCTGCCAGAGCCGCCAGCGAGCCATGAGCAGCCAGAGCCGTCAGCGAGCCATGAGCAGCCAGAGCCGTCAGAGAGCCATGAGCAGCCAGAGCCGTCAGAGAGCCATGAGCAGCCAGAGCCGTCAGAGAGCCATGAGCAGCCAGAGCCATCAGAGAGCCATGAGCAGCCAGAGCCGTCAGCCAGCCATGAGCGTCCAGAGCCGTCAGCCAGCCATGAGCGTCCAGAGCCGTCAGCCAGCCATGAGCGTCCAGAGCCGTCAGCCAGCCATGAGCGTCCAGAGCCGTCAGCCTGCCATGAGCGTCCAGAGCCGTCAAGCTGCCATGAGCGTCCAGAGCCGTCAGCCTGCCATGAGCGTCCAGAGCCGTCAGCCTGCCATGAGCGTCCAGAGCCGTCAGCCTGCCATGAGCGCCCAGAGCCGTCAGTCAGCCATGAGCTGTCCCTCAGCCAGAAGCGGCTAGTAATTCAGAACTGCCCCTCAGTCCAGAGCTGTCTCTCTGTCCGGAGCTGCCCTTCAGTCCGGAGTTGCCCCTCTATCCTGAGCTACCTCTTTATCCTGAGCTACCTCTCTCTCCTAAGCTATCCCTCTGTCCTGAGCTATCCCTATGTCCTGAGCTACCTTGTCCCAGAGCTGTCCTTGATTCTGGTGTTGCCCCTAAATTTAGGTGGGGTTATTTGGAGGGTGGTCATTGTGGGGAGGCTACGGAAGCGGGGATTGAATATGGTGGGGTGGGAACCACGCCCGGAGCCTAAGCCACCACCGTGGTCAGATGCCCACCCAGACCCTCCCCTGGACTTTTTGGTGATGCGTTCGGAGTACGCATCTTGAGGGGGGGGTTATGTCACGTTCCTGACCTGTTTTCTGTTTAGTTTTGTGTGTTAGTTGGTCAGGACGTGAGTTTGGGTGGGCATTCTATGTTATCTGTTTCTATGTTGGTTTAGGGTTGCCTGGTATGGCTCTCAATTGGAGGCAGGTGTTTGGCGTTCCTCTAATTGAGAGTCATATTTAGGTAGGCTGTTCACAGTGTTTGTTTGTGGGTGGTTGTCTCCTGTGTCAGTGTTTGTCGCACCATACGGGACTGTTACGGTTTGTTCATTTCATGTAGGCTATTTTTTCCCTGTTCGTGCGTTCTCGTGTTTATGTATGTTCGTCGTTCAGGTCTGTCTACTTTCGTTTTGTTATTTTGTATCATTATCAAGTATAGTTCGTTTTTGTCTTGTCTTTAATAAATATTATGTGTTCACAACCCGCTGCGCCTTGGTTCCCTCACTACTCCTCCTTTTCGGTAGAAGAGGAGGAGGACCAGGGCTCAGGATACGCACTGGTAGCCTAGTGCGTAGTGTAGACACTGTAGGTACTAGGCTGGGGCGGGGAGGTGGTGCCGGAAATACCGGACCGTGGAGGCGTACTGGCACTCTTGAGCATTGAGCTTGCCCAACCTTACCTGGTTGAATACTCCCGGTTGCCCGACCAGTGCGGGGAGGTGGAATAACCCGCACCGGGCTATGTAGGCGAACCGGGGAAACCATGCGTAAGGCAGGTGCCATGTATGCCGGCCCGAGGAGACGCACTGGAGACCAGACGCGTTGAGCCGGCCTCATGACACCTGGCTCAATACTCAATCTAGCCCTACCAGTGCGGGGAGGTGGAATAACCCGCACTGGGCTATGCACTCGTACAGGAGACACCGTGCGCTCTACTGCGTAACACGGCGCCTGCCCGTACTCCCGCTCTCCACGGTAAGCCTGGGAAGTGGGCGCAGGTCTCCTACCTGCCCTTGGCCCACTATCTCCTAGCCCCCCCCCAAGAAATTTTTGGGAATTACTTACGGGCTTTTTCGGCTTCCGTGCCAGACGCGTTCCCTCATAGCTCCGGTTCCTCTCCCAGGTAGCCTCTGCTCTCCTCAATGCCTCCACCTGTTCCCATGGGAGGCGATCCCTCCCAGCCAGGATCTCCTCCCAAGTGTAGCAACCCTTACCATCCAAAACATCGTCCCATGTCCATTGCTCCTTTCTCTCCTGTCCCTTACTCCGTTTCGTTTTCCCTTGCCGCTTGGTCTTAGCGTGTTGGTGGGTGATTCTGTAACGGCTGTCGCTTTCCTCATCCTCAGATGAGGTGAGGAGAGAAGGATCTTCAGACCAAAATGCGGAGTCAGGGAAATAAGCCATCTTTATTACAAATACGACGTAGACTAAACAAAACAAAACACTTTCAAAACTTACAAAATAACAAAACGACGTTGACGCAACCTGAACATAAACTTACATAGACAAACGTAAACTCACGAACAGGAACGTACATCGAAACATACGAACAGCCAAACAGCTCCGAAAGTGAATACATAGAACACAACGACGAAAGACATCACAGGAGACAATCACCCACAACGAACACTGTGACAACGCCTACCTAAATATGACTCTTAATTAGAGGAACGCCAAACACCTGCCTCTAATTAAGAGCCATACCAGGCAACCCAAAACCAACACAGAAACAGAAAACATAGAATGCCCACCCAACCTCACGTCCTGACCAACTAACACACAAAAACTAACATAAATAAGTCAGGAACGTGACAATAGTAGAACTGCATAAGTGTTGCTCTCCACTTTCTGGAGGACCGAGTTTTGAAATCAGTGAAATTAGAGTATGATAGGAGATGGAGAAAATCCCTGTTTCCGGATTACATCTTCAAACTTAGGCCAACCATGGCATCTGTGACAGACAGGGAGAAGCGTCCATCCATGTGTACAGGTAAGAGAGAGTCTAGCTAGCTACACTTTCAGATATTAAATGTTTCTAAGTTTGTCAGAAAGTCACTTTCAAATTCAAATTTCAAATTAAAGTGTACTGTTAGCTAGCTAGCTAACATGAACTGTCTGGCTCGCTAGCTAACGTTACATGTATGATCTGTGTAGTAATATTATTTGTCTCTCAGAGCCATTTACTTTACTAGTTATAGCCTAATGTTAGCTAGCTAACATTGAACTTGGTTGGTTAGCTACCTGGAGATTCATGCAGGGTAGTAATGTCATGAGTTGCAATTTTGGTTCAGTGGTTAGCTAGCTAGCTACATGTCTTATTAAAAGACTCCACTATTCAAGTAACCATTTCAATAGAATGTTAATGATGTCACTGCGACAACTTTTGATAGATGTAGCTGGTAAATTTGCTCTTGCTATCTATTCCGATTTCAGAGGACTCTCGTCTGAGTGTGCCAGAGCGCAGAATAACTGACGAATTTACGAACGCTCAACACACGTTGAATATTGCCAGTGTCAGTAAACATTGGCAAAAAAGCGTAAATTGTTGCCAGCAGCACAGTTCCAGTCACCAACGCTCTGGACAACATAAAACAGCCTAACCAGCTCTGCTAGAGCGAGTAAAATGGTCAGTGTTCTCTCATTTTTGTCTGGAAGTAGCTAGCAAGCTACACAATGTTAGCCAGTTAGCTTGGGTGCTTGAAAGCTGTTGTTAGGACAGAACTCTCAGATCGACCCTTAAAGAGATTGGTGGAGCTAAAGCTTAAGATAGTGTGAACGATGCTGAATGGGTGTAGACAAAGAAGAGCTCTCCAATAGCTGTACCACAACATTCAAAGGCCATTTTCTCAAAACTGAGTTTACAAGTTTATCCACTTTCAAAGCAGAATTACTTCCTCCTTGTTCCTCAACTGTAGGGTATGATATATCATCAGTCTTAACTTTTATCCAATGTAAAAAACACACTTTCAAATGTTGCTACATAAGACCGAATCGAGCCGCTTGGCCACAAATATGTATACTTACTTTACAGACTGATAAACAATGGCTTCACAATGCCTGAGAGGATCCTTTGTTTGGTCCACCACCCAGGACAATGGTTCGGATCCCAGCCGGCGACCCAAAACAACGAAGGAAGGGGCAGACGGAGCGGTCTTCTGGTCAGGCTCCGTAGACGGGCACATCGCGCACCGCTCCCGAGTATACTACTCGCCAATGTCCAGTCTCTTGACAACAAGGTAGACGAAATCCAAGCAAGGGTTGCCTTCCATAGAGACATCAGAGATTGTAACGTTCTTTGTTTCACGGAAACATGGCTCACTCGGGATACGTTATCAGAGTTGGTACAGCCATCTGGTTTCTTCACGCATCGTGCCGACAGAAACAAACATCTCTCTGGAAAGAAGGGTGGGGGTGTATGCCTTATGATTAACGAGACGCGGTGTGATCATAACAACATACAGGAACTCAAGTCCTTTTGTTCACCTGACCTAGAATTCCTTACAATCAAATGCCGACCGCATTATCTACCAAGAGAATTATCTTCGATTATAACCACAGGCGTGTATATCCCCCCCAAGCAGACACATCGACGGCCCTGAAAGAACTTAATTGGAATCTATGTAAACTGGAAACCACATATCCTGGGGCTGCATTTATTGTAGATGGGGATTTTAACAAGGCTAATCTGAAAACAAGGCTCCCTAAATTTTATCAGCATATTGAATGCGCGACTTGGAAAATCTGACCATGACTCCATTTTGTTGCTCCCAGCCTATAGACAGAAAATTAAAACAGGAAACTCCTGTGCTCAGGTCTTTTCAACGCTGGTTCGACCAATCGGATTCCACGCTTCAAGATTGCTTCGATCACGTGGACCGGGATATGTTCCGCATAGCGTTGGACAATAACATTAATGAATACGGTGATTCGGTGAGCGAGTTTATTAGCAAGTGCATCGGTGATGTTGTAATCACAGCGACTATTAAAACCTTCCCCAACCAGAAACCGTGGATTGATGGCAGCATTCGCGCAAAACTGAAAGCGCGAACCACGGCTTTTAATCAGGGCAAGGCGACCGAATACAAACAGTGTAGCTATTCCCTCCGCAAGGCAATGAAACAAGCTAAGCGTCAGTATAGAGACAAAGTAGAGTCGCAATTCAACGGCTCAGACACGAGAGGTATGTGGCAGGGGTCTACAGTCAATCACGGACTACAAAAAGAAAACCAGCCTTGTCGCAGATCACGATGTCTTGCTCCCAGACAAACTAAACAACTTCTTTGCTCACTTTGAGGACAATACAGTTCCACCGACACGGCCCGCTACCAAAACCTGCGGGCTCTCCTTCACTGCAGCCGAGGTGAGTAAAACATTTAAACGTGTTAACCCTCGCAAGGCTGCAGGCCCAGACGGCATTCCCAGCCGCGTCCTCAGAGCATGCGCAGACCAGCTGGCTGGTGTGTTTACGGACATATTCAATCAATCCTTATCCCAGTCTGCTGTTCCCACATGCTTCAAGAGGGCCACCATTGTTCCTGTTCCCAAGAAAGCTAAGGTTACTGAGCTAAACGACTACCGCCCCGTAGCACTCACTTCCGTCATCATGAAGTGCTTTGAGAGACTAGTCAAGGACCACATCACCTCCACCCTACCGGACAGCCTAGACCCACTCCAATTTGCTTACCGACACAATAGGTCCACAGACGACGCAATCGCAACCACACTGCACACTGCCCTAACCCATCTGGACAAGAGGAATACCCATGTGAGAATGCTGTTCATCGATTACAGCTCAGCATTTAACACCATAGTACCCTCCAAACTCGTCATCAAGCTCGAGACCCTGGGTCTCGACCCCGCCCTGTGCAACTGGGTCCTGGACTTCCTGACGGGCCGCCCCCAGGTGGTGAGGGTAGGTAACAACATCTCCACCCCGCTGATCCTCAACACTGGGGCCCCACAAGGGTGCGTTCTGAGCCCTCTCCTGTACTCCCTGTTCACCCACGACTGCGTGGCCATGCACGCCTCCAACTCAATCATCAAGTTTGCGGATGACACTACAGTGGTAGGCTTGATTACCAACAACGACGAGACGGCCTACAGGGAGGAGGTGAGGGCCCTCGGAGTGTGGTGTCAGGAAAATAACCTCACACTCAACGTCAACAAAACAAAGGAGATGATTGTGGACTTCAGGAAACAGCAGAGGGAGCACCCCCCTATCCACATCGACGGGTCAGTAGTGGAGAAGGTGGAAAGTTTTAAGTTCCTCGGTGTACACATCACGGACAAACTGAATTGGTCCACCCACACAGACAGCGTTGTGAAGAAGGCGCAGCAGCGCCTCTTCAACCTCAGGAGGCTGAAGAAATTCGGCTTGTCACCAAAAGCACTCACAAACTTCTACAGATGCACAATCGAGAGCATCCTGTCGGGCTGTATCACCGCCTGGTACGGCAACTGCTCCGCCCACAACCGTAAGGCTCTCCAGAGGGTAGTGAGGTCTGCAGAACGCATCACCGGGGGCAAACTACCTGCCCTCCAGGACACCTACACCACCCGATGTCACAGGAAGGCCATAAAGATCATCAAGGACAACAACCACCCAAGCCACTGCCTGTTCACCCCGCTATCATCCAGAAGGCGAGGTCAGTACAGGTGCATCAAAGCAGGGACCGAGAGACTGAAAAACAGCTTCTATCTCAAGGCCATCAGACTGTTAAACAGCCACCACTAACATTTAGCGGCCGCTGCCAACATACTGACTCAACTCCAGCCACTTTAAAAATGGGAATTGATGGAAATTATGTAAAAATGTACCACTAGCCACTTTAAACAATGCCACTTAATATAATGTTTACATACCCTACATTACCCATCTCATATGTATATGTATATACTGTACTCTATATCATCTACTGCATCTTGCCATCTTTATGTAATACATGTACCACTAGCCACTTTAAACTATGCCACTTTATGTTTACATACCCTACAGTACTCATCTCATATGTATATACCGTACTCTATACCATCTACTGCATCTTGCCTATGCCGTTCTGTACCATCACTCATTCATATATCTTTATGTACATATTCTTTATCCCTTTACACTTGTGTGTATAAGGTAGTAGTTGTGGAATTGTTAGGTTAGATTACTTGTTGTTATTACTGCATTGTCGGAACTAGAAGCACAAGCATTTCGCTACACTCGCATTAACATCTGCTAACCATGTGTATGTGACTAATAACATTTGATTTGATTTGATTTGATTTGGTGTTGGAGTCGTGCCTGGCCGTGCAGTCATGAGTGAACAGGGAGTACATGCGGGGACTGAGCATGCGCCCCTGAGGTACCCCCATGTTGAGGATCAGTCTGGCAGATCTGTTGTTACCTACCCTTACCACCTAGGGACAGCCCGTCAGGAAGTCCAGGATTCAGTTGCAGAGGGAGGTGTTTTGTCCCAGGGTCCTTAGCTTCGTGATGAGTTTTGAGGGCACTATGGTGTGGAACACTGAGCTGTAGTCAATGAACAGCATTCTCACATCCTTTTGTCCAGGTGTGAAAGAGCAGTCTGCAGTGCAATAGAGATTGCATCATCTGGGGATCTGTTTGGGCGTTGTGCAAATTGGAGTGGGTCTAGGGTTTCTGGGATAATGGTGTTGATGTGAGCAATGACCAGTCTTTCAAAGCACTTCATGGCTACAGAATTGAGTGCTATGGGTTGGTAGTCCTTTAGACAGGTTACATTAGTGTTCTTGGGCACAGGGACTATGGTGGTCTGCTTGAAACATGTTGGTATTACAGACTCAGACAGGGAGAGGTTGAAAATGTCAGTGAAGACACTTGCCAGTTGGTCAGCGCATGCTCGGAGTACACGTCCTGGTAATCCGTCTGTCCCTGCGGCCCTGTGAATGTTGACCTTTTTAAAGGTCTTACTCACATCGGCTGCGGAGAGCATGATCACACAGTCATACGGAACAACTGATGCTCTCATGCACCTTTCAGTGTTACTTGCCTCGAAGCGAGCATAGAAGTAATTTAGCTCGTCTGGTAGGCTCATGTCACTGGGCAGCTCACAGCTGTGCTTCCCTTTGTAGTCTGTAATAGTTTGTAAGACCTGCCACATCCGACGAGCATCGGAGCCATAGTACGTTTTGATCTTAGTCCTGATGATGTTTTCCTGTTTGCTTATGGCCATATACAGCTCATTGAGTGCGGTCCTAGTGCCAGCATAAGTTTGTGGTGGGAAATAGACAGCTACGAATAATATAGATGAAAACTCTCTTGGTAGATAGAGTATCTCATGATAAACTGTAGACCACACTACCTCAGGCGAGCAAAACCTCAAGACTTCATTAGATATTGTGCACCAGCTAGTGTTTACAAAGATACATACACCGCCACCCCTTGTCTTACCAGAGGCTGCTGTTCTGACCTGCCGATACAGTGTGTAACCTGCCAGCTGTATGCTGTTCATGTCGTCGTTCACCCATGACTCAGTGAAACATAAGATATTACAGTTTTTAATGTCCCGTTGGTAGGATATACGTGCTTGTAGTTTGTCCACTTTATTATCCAGCGATTGTACTTTGCCATCGGTACTATTGGCCAAAGGCAGATTAGCCATTTGTTGCCGCATCCTTACAAGGCACCACGATCTCCTTCCGTGATATCTCCGTCTTTTTCTCCTGCGAATGACGGGGATGATGGCCTCATCTGGTGTCTGGAGTAAATCCCTCTCGTCTGACTAATTTAAAAATAATATTTGTCCATTTCAAGGTGAGTATTTGATGTTCTGATGTACAAAAGCTATTTTCGGTCATAAGAGACGGTAGCAGCAACATTATGTACAAAAAAAGTTACAAACAATTTGCAAAAACAAAGTAAGTAGCACGGTTGGTTCAGAGCCCATAAAACAGCAGCCATCCCCTCCGGCTCCATTCTAGCCTCAGCCTGCAGGCTGCTGATGAGCTGGTCGCTGCCAGGCTGGTCCTGGGGCTGGATGCTGATGGGCTGGTCCTAGGTTGGGCTAACGGTCAATCTCATCCTCTTCTTCCAACTCACCATCAGTCTTAGAATTGACATAGACATGATCCTCATATTCGGAAAATTCTTCATCTTCCACACTAGCTTCTCTCTCTCAAAAAAAAGGCTTAGGCCCTCTGAGAAGAGATTAGTTTTGTCATACTGATTGATTGTGGTAAGGAGCCAGACATGCAAAGGGATAGAATGCACCTGGCTGGGGTAGAGTGTGGGAAAACACAGAATTTACAATGAAATAATGTTTCGGAATAACATTGTGCAGGTTCCCGCAAGACATTGTGTCATTCAACACACTTCAAAGAGTGAGAGAAAAGCGGGAGACAGGCAGACAGGCAGGGAGACAGACAGATAGGTTGTTGGTACTATGTTGAAACAGCAGGCCCAGGGAGGAAGAAGACAGAGTGAAAGCACACAGCAAACCTTTTCATTTTTACTTGTTTTCACCTACACATACACTTTTCCACACTTGTATTACCCTCAGTCCAGTGGACCCGAACACTGCATATGTAATATACATTTGTAGTGGGTGCACAGTGTGCACTCAATTAAAATTTGATATTTTACAAAGAAAATGTCTCAGGTTGAGAAAACATTCATTGTATCATTTTTCTTTTTAGAAAATATTGAAAATGGGTCCCACAGACACGAACACAACAGAACGGTTAAGGTGCCTTTTAGCCAACTCCAAGGGGCTGTCATGTGCCTTTTACTGAGGATTGGCTTCCATCTGGGCACTCTACCATAAATGCCTGCTTGGTGGAGTGCTGCAGAGATGGTGTTCCTTCTGGAAGGTTCTCCCATCTCCACAGAGAAATTCTTGAGCTCTGTCAGAGTGACCATGGGGTTCTTGGTCACCTCCCTGACCAATGCCCTTCTCCCCTGATTGCTCAGTTTGGCCGGGCGGCTAGAGTCTTGTTGGTTCCAAACTTCTTCCATTTAAGAATGATGGAGGCCACTATGTTCTTGGGGACCTTTAATGCTGCAGAAATGTTTTGGTACCCTTCCCCAAATCTGTGCCTTGACACTATCCTGTCTCGGAGCTCTACGGACAATTCCTTCGACCTCGTGGCTTGGTTTTTGCTCTGACATGCACTGTCAACTGTGGGACCTTGTAGAGAGAGGTGTTTGCCTTTCCAATACATGTCCAATCAATTGAATTTACCACAGGTGGACTCCAATCAAGTTGTAGAAACATCTCAAGGATGATTAATGGAAACAGGATGCACCTGAGCTCAATTCGTGTCTCATAGCAAAGGGTCTGAATACTTATGTAAATAAGGTATTTCAATTTTTTATTTTTAATATATATTTTTTAATTATAATAACCTGTTTTCGCTTTGTCATTATGGGGTATTGTGTGTAGATTGAGGTAAAAAAATATTTAATCTATTATAGAATAAGGCTGTAAGGTAACAAAATGTGGAAAAATGTAAGGGGTCTGAATACTTTCCGAATTCAGTGTTTATATATAGAGAAACAGCGAGAGAGAGAGGCTGGCAGGCACTGAGGTGTCGCAGAGGAGAAAGCTTCTTCCATTATCAGTGAGGTTCGACAGTCAGATTGTGGGTTTAATCTGGGTGGAGCAGTGGACATGTTTTACAGAGATGGTTAAATCTCAACAGAAGATTGTGATGAAGGGAAAGGGTGAGAACTAGGTAAGCCATGCTCTGGGATATATTCCATTCAATATTAATCTAACTTCAATTTCCAATAACGCCTGCCTCATCTGTCCATCATCTACCGCCTGACAGTCGCTCAGGCTGGAAAAATCGCTTTCAGGAGCACGAGCAACACTCCCTATTTCAACGTTGTGGCGATATCAAATTACCTCGAATGACTTGTGAAGGCATTGTAGTGGAGACAATATTGGCTAAATATCCATTTCTGTCCAGCACTCCCACACTTCCAGGCAACAGATGACATATGGCATAGCACCTGTGACTAGCCTTCCATGTCAGTGTGGAGGGACAGGGACAGAAGAGAACGCTTTCAAAGGGGAAAATGACAAAGGGTGACGGAGAACATGGCTATCCATCATTGGTCTCGAAAACCAGACCTAAGGCAACTGTGACTAGGGTCTGGTTTCAATTAAGTTTTTTTTTGGCAACTTGGCAAAAAAATTGTTCCGTGTGGGTCCTCTTCAGACTAACAACACTGCCAAAACATCACAAGTGTGGGCTTAAATGCAGGGCTTAAAATGCAGGCGGGAACTGGGCTCATAAAAGAAATCATCCCCTCGGAAACCACCTCCTTCATCTCCACTACTTCATGTCCTTTTTCATGTGTTTTATATTGAGTTGCATATCCACTGCCCAACCATCCATAATTCTAAATTCTCACTACTTCCTTATCGTCCTCCTCCTCAATCCCTGCACTATCGTCCTCGTCTCTCCCCACCATGCAACATTTTATAACGCTAATGTTTACCAATTGAAATGTGCTGCAGCACGCTGGTTTCAGTGCTTTTCTCTGTTATTTTGAGATGAGCAAAAGCTGCAGCAAGATGGGATAAATGGTCTACAATGCTGATGTTTCTGGAGTGATATTTGGCTGTGTGCAGGCTAGCATAAGGGACAATAAGTAGCTAGCCACTATGAGGTTTGTTTTGAGAAACAGCATATTATTGACCTAAAAGGTTACAGTAACTGTGTTAGCCCAGTCTCTAGCTTATCCAGGGTCAGTGATACATAGTCCATAAATAATGCCAAGAGTGTGCAAAGCTGCCATCAAGGCAAAGGGTGGCTACTTTGAAGAATCTCAAATGTAAAATATATGTTGATTCGTGAAAAAATAAAAACCTTGAATGAGTACTGTAGGTGTGTCCAAACTTTTGACTGGTACTGTATATACACTACCAATCAAAAGTTTGGAGTCACTTAGAAATGTCCTTGTTTTTGAAAGAAAAGCACATTTTTGTCCATTAAATTAACATCAAATTGATCAGACATACAGTGTAGACATTGTTAATGTTGTAAATGACTATTGTAGCTGGAAATGGCAGATTTTTTATGTAATATCTACATAGGCATACAGAGGCCCATTATCAGCAACCATTACTCCTGTGTTCCAATGGCACGTTGTGTTCGCTAATTTATCATTAGAAAACCCTTTTGCAATTATGTTAGCACAGCTGAAAACTGTTGTCCTGATTAAAGAAGCAATTAAACTGGCCTTCTTTAGACTAGTTAAGTATCTGGAGCATCAGCATTTGTGGGTTCAATTACAGTCTCAAAATGACCAGAAACAAAGCATTTTCTTCTGAAATTCGTCAGTCTATTCTTGTTCTGAGAAATTAAGGCTATTCCATGCGAGAAATTGCCAAGAAACTGAAGATGGCGTACAACGATGTGTACTACTCCCTTCACAGAACAGCTCAAACTGGCTTTAACCAGAATAGAAAGAGGAGTGGGAGGCCCCGGTGCACAACTGAGCAAGTGGACAAGTACATTAGAGTTAGTTAGAGAAACAGACGCCTCACAAGTCCTCACCTGGCAGCTTCATTAAATAGTACCCGCAAAACACCAGTCTCAGTGAAGAGAAACGACAACAGTGAAGAGGCGACTCCGGGATACTGGCCTTCTAGGCAGAGTTGCAAAGGAAAAAACACATCTCAGACCGGCCAATAAAAATAAAAGATTAAGGTGGGCAAAATAACAGAGACACTGGACAGAGGAACTCTGCCTATAAGGCCAGCATCCCGGAGTCGCCTCTTCATTGTTGACGTTGAGACTGGTGTTTTGCTGGTACTAAAGCTGCCAGTTGAGGACGAATATTAAAAAATCCCACAACAAATCTGTCAGTTAAAGCTAGAGATATCTGTTGGCCCCTCTATGGAAAGATGAGACTCTGCTCTACGATCCACACAATAGTCTAGGAACTCTTCTGAAGTCGATACAGCCTCTTCTGACAACTGTCTGTAGCGTCCAAACAATATGACCCATCTGTGTAAAGGTGAGACTCTCATGAACACGTACATGAAGGTCCCCTGGCACCAGTCGGAAACATTATGTGACCCACCCCCTGGATTCGGGCCTGTGTAGCAAAATTTGAAATTGTGTTTTTTACATTGGATAAAAGTAGATGGTATATCATACCCTGCAGTTGAAGAACATTGGGAAAGTAATTCTGCTTTGAATGTTGATAAACTAATAACCCCACTTTTGAAAAATGGCCAGTGAATATTTTGGTACACCTACTGGATAGCTATTCTTTGTCTACAACCATTCAGCATCGTTCACATCCTCTTAAGCCTTAGCCCCACCCATCTCTATGGATTCACAGTGTAGTAAAAAGTAGTAGTAAAAATACACTTTATTTATTTTGTCCTTGGCCTATATCCTAATCTGACTTTGGTGGAGGTCATGCTGTTCTTCACATTACCATCTCTGGTAAACACACACTATATCAAACGCAATCTATGTTTATTTTTCACATGTACAGGATACAGAAGGTGTAAACGATAAAGTGAAATGAAATGCTTACTTGCATAATGGAGTCTTTTGTTTAGCGATGTAATTAGCTAGCTAAAACATTTACCATAATCCCAACTCTAATGCCACGTTCAAAACAACTGGGAACTAGGAAAAATAACGAACTCCGACTGACTAAATAGATTTGAACGGTCATCCAACTCGGAATTCCAACTTGGGAACTCAAGCCTCTTTCTAGAGCTCCAACTTTCCAACCTGAAGATCACTGACATCGTGATTTGACCTCATATTTTGATGAGTTCCCAGTTGTTTTGAACACACCAATACCACCATGCATGAATCTGCAGGTAGCTAAAGCTAACCAACTAGGTTCTATGTTAGCTAGCCAGCTAACATTAGGCTATACCTAGAAATGCAAATGTCTTTCTGAGATACAAATAATATTACTACACAGATAATACACGTAACGTTAGTTAGCGAGCCAGCCAGCTAACTTTAGCTAGCTAGCTAATAGCACGCTTTAGCTTACAATGAAAATTACTTTCTGACAAAATTAGAAACTTATAATATAGCTAGACTCTTACCCGTATACATGTAAGAAAGCTTCTCCCTCTCTGTCATGGATGCCATTGTTACCCTTAGTTTGAAGATGTAATCCGGAGACAGGTGTTCTCTTTTTGTATTCTCTCCGCATTTGGCAATCATCTCTCTGCTTCCACCGGGCATTCCACTGATTTCAAAACCCGGTCAACTTCTTGCGTGACAACGACACCATTTCTTCCCCACCATTGTCATCAGAAGACTACAATGTCTTGTTCAATTAAAATGTTTTTGACTAAATCAGGGATTTCCTCATTGTCTGATTAATTTTCAGAGTCAGAGAGGGTCAGCATGGTAATATCATCCTCCAGAAAGTAGTCAATCGCAACTTTTTCGCACTGAGCTTTGTCGATAGCGTTATTAACTCCAGGGCAGCAATGTTGAGAACAGTAGCAAAACCTTTTTAGTTCTTCATGATATCTTTCAAAAAAGCCGCGGTAGAATGGATTATCCACACATACTGATAAACTCATGTTACAGACAGAAGCAGACTATATGGAAAACAAATCTGAACTCATCTCTCAGCAAATCCAGCCCACCCATTATCTCAGCCAATCATGGCTAGAGAGAAGGTTCCTGTATTTCTCCGTTGCTAAACCAACTACGCTCATAATTTAACAAGTGTGTTCGTATTTACAGATGGCATACAAGTTTATGGTTTAGGTCGATGAAAGTTCAAGAAGGCATTTCTGCCAGAAAAACTAAGATTCAAATACCTGTCCTGTAAAGTAGTGATGTGGACATATGTCTATTTTTTTTAAATGGGTCACATATGGAAACTCTTTAGTGACAAAAAAAAGAGATTTAAAAACAGTACATGTCAAAAAAATTACATTTTTCCTGATCGTTCTTATATCTCTCTGATATAGGATAGACACTTACTGTAAGAACAAACTTATTTCAGATTTTTGGGGGGGACTATCTGATGTTCATTGTAGTGAATATGTTATTCATTGAGTTTGTATGGGTGTCACGGTCATCGTAGTGAGGAGACCAAGGTGCAGCGTGATTTGAAGACATTCTTCTTTAATAAATGAAGAACACTAAAACACTAAACAAACTAACAAAATAACAAAACGAATGTGAAGCTAATTACAATGAGTGGTGACATGCAACTACACATAGACATACAAAAATCCCAGACAAGACAAAAACACACATACCCACCCTCGTCACACCCAGACCTGTCCAAAATAATACAGAAAATATAGAAAACTAAGGTCAGGGCGTGACAGTACCACCCCCCAAAGATGCGGACTCCGGCCGCAAAACCTGAACCTATAGGGGAGGGACTGG
The DNA here is from genome assembly GCF_045679555.1 of Salvelinus alpinus. Taxonomy (NCBI): domain Eukaryota; kingdom Metazoa; phylum Chordata; class Actinopteri; order Salmoniformes; family Salmonidae; genus Salvelinus; species Salvelinus alpinus. Next base: position 42,344,136 of record NC_092100.1, read on the forward strand.
GTGGGCATTTCCCCGCGCTGGCAGCTCTGGTGAGGGACGTAGACCCCGATCCACCTCTGGCTTGGCCCACTTAGGTGGCGCCTCTAGAGCGGGGACCCTCGCCGCCGACCCCGGACTGGGGACCCTCGTAGTGGGCCCCGAACTGGGTGGCGTCGCTGGAGGCTCCGGACTGGAGGGCGACTCTGGAGGCTCCGGACTGGAGGGCACCTCTGGAAGCTCCGGACTGAAGGGCGCCTCTGGAAGCTCCGGACTGAAGGGCGCCTCTGGAAGCTCCGGACTGAAGGGCGCCTCTGGAAGCTCCGGACTGAAGGGCGCCTCTGGAAGCTCCGGACTGGAGGCCCCCGTTGGAGGCTTCGTGCCATGTCTCACCCCTGGAGGCTTCTTGCCATGGATCATCACTGGAGGCTTCGTGCCATGGATCATCACTGGAGGTTTCGTACCATGGATCACCACTGGAGGCTTCGTGCCATGGATCACCACTGGAGGCTTCTTGCCATGGATCATCACTGGAGGCTTCGTGCCATGAATCATCACTGGAGGCTTCGTGCCATGGATCATCACTGGAGTGGAGAGACACACAGGAGGCCTGGCTCTGGGAGCAGGCACAGGACTCACCAGGCTGGGGAGACATGCAGGAGGCCTTGTCCTTGGCCGAGGCACCGGATACACTGGGCCGCGGAGGCGCACTGGCGGTCTCGAGTGCAGAGCTGTACAACTCGTCCTGGCTGGATACCCCCTGTAGCCCGGCAAGTGTGGGGAGCTGGAACAGGCTGCACTGGGCTGTGCTGGCGAACCGGGGACACCGTGCGTTGGGCTGGCGCAGGATAACCCGAGCCGAGGAGACGCACTGGAGACCAGATGCGCTGAGCCGGGCACCATCCCTCCTGGCTCGATGCCCACTCTAGCCCGGCCGATGCGAGGAGCTGAGATGTAGCGTACCGGGCTGTGAACGTGCACTGGAGACACCGTGCGCTCCACCGCATAACACGGTGCCTGACCAGTACGACGCTCCACCCGGTAAGCATGGGGAGTTGGCTCAGGCCTACAATCTAACTGAGCCAAACTCCTCGTGTGCCACCCCCCAAAAAATGTTCGGGGCTGCCTTTCGTGCCTGCTCCGCTGTGCCACCTCCTCAGAACGGTGATGTTCTCTCGTCTGTCCCCAGGGTCCCATGCCTTCCAGGATTTCCTCCCATGTCCAACTCTCCAGGTAACCACGCTGCTTGGTCCTCTTTTTGTGGGTAGTTCTGTCACGTTCGTCGTAGTGAGGAGACCAATGCGCAGCGTGATTTGAAGACATTCTTCTTTAATAAATGAAGAACACTAAAACACTAACCAAACTAACAAAATATCAAAACGAACATGAAGCTAATTACAACGAGTGCTGACATGCAACTACACATCAACATACAAAAATCCCCATAGATAAACAAAAACCCTAGACAAGACTAAAACACACATACCCACCCTCGTCACACCCTGACCTGACCAAAATAATACAGAAAATATAGAAAACCAAGGTCAGGGAGTGACAATGGGCTAATACCAGTAAGGCCTAATAACATTTTTCATCAAATAATTATTTTATACATTTTCTAATACTTCAAAATTATCCTTGGTATGACCTTCTTAATTCTTATGGCTGCGATCCCGTTAACGGGATCGATATGACAATAGCCAGTGAAAGTGCAGGGCGTCAAATTCAAACAGATATCTCATTATTCAAATTCCTCAAACATACACGTATCTTATACCATTTTAAAGGTAATCTTGTTGTTAATCGCACCACGGCGTCCGATTTCAAAAAGGCTTTACAGCAAAAGCACCACAAATGATTGTTAGGTCACAGCCAATCACAGAAAAACACAGCCATTTTTCCAGCCAAAGACAGGAGTCACAAAAAGCAGAAAGAGATAAAATGAATCACTAACCTTTGAGGATCTTCATCAGATGACACTCATAGGACTTCATGTTACACAATACATGTATGTTTTGTTCGGTAAAGTTCATATTTATATAAAAAAATCTCAGAATACATTGGTGCGTTATGTTCAGTAGTTCCAAAACATCCGGTGATTTTGCAGAGAGCCACATCAATTTCCAGAAATACTCATAATAAACGTTGATCAAAGATACAAGTGTTATACATTTAAATTTTAGATCCACTTCTCCTTAATGCAACCGCTGTGTCAGATTTCAAAAAAGCTTTACGGAAAAAGCAAACCATGCAATAATCTGAGGTCGGCGCTCAGAGCCCAATCAAAACAAAAAGATATCCGCCATATTGTGCAGTCAACATAAGTCAGAAATAACATTACAAATATTCACTTACCTTTGATGATCTTCATCAGAATGCACTCGCAGGAATCCCAGTTCCACAATAAATGTTTGATTTGTTCGATAATGTCCATCATTTATGTCCAAATAGCTACCTTTGTTAGCACGTTTGGTAAACAAATCAAAACTCACGAAGCGCGTTCACTAGTTGCAGACAAAATGACAAAATGTTCCGTTACCGTCCGTAGAAACATGTCAAACGATGTATAGAATCAATCTTTAGGATGTTTTTAACATAAATCTTCAATAATGTTCCAACTGGAGAATTCCTTTATCTTCAGAAAAAGCCAATGGAACGGGAGCTAACTCTCATCTGAATGCGCATGACCTGCTCCTGGCACTCTGCCAGACCTCTGACTCAATCCCCTCTCATTCAGCCCCCCTTTACAGCAGAAGCCTCAAACAAGTTTCTGAAGACGGTTGACATCTAGTGGAAGCCTTAGGAGGTGCAACATGACCAATATCCCACTGTATCTTCAATAGGTGCTGAGTTGAAAATCGACCAACCTCAGATTTCCCACTTCCTTGTTGAATTTTTTCTCAGGTTTTTGCCTGCCATATGAGTTCTGTTATACTCACAGACATCATTCAAACAGTTTTAGAAACGTCAGAGTGTTTTCTATCCAAATAGACTAATAATATGCATATATTAGCAACTAGGACTGAGGAGCCGGCAGTTTACTCTTGGCACCTCTGGGCACCTTATTCATCCAAGCTACTCAATACTGCCCCCAGCCATAAGAAGTTAGAACAATTCCATTTATTTTAGTAGTACCCACCGCCCCGGCATAGCCAGGGCTTATACCCTTATGGGTTAAGACAATTTGCGGTGATGTATTTTGACTTTCTAACAAATCATTCAAAATTAGATTAAATTAAACCTCTCTGCCAGCTATACCCTCATCCCCATAGCCTCTATCAATCTAGACAAAATGAGATGTGATGGAGGAGGCCCATTTCTCTGCTGAAAACACAAACTAGAGTACAATAAAACTGTCCTTGGTCCAAGTAGAACAAAATGGTAGTTTGAGACAGAGCCAAGCATTAGACTACATTGGATGAACACATTCTGCATCTGGAATTTTAGATTCTTGTGTTTTGTTGTGTATTTTTAGATATTACAGCACTGTTGGAGCTAGGAACAAAAGCATTTCCCTACACCTACAACAACATCTGCTGAATATATGTACGCAAACCAATAACATTTGATTTGATTTTAATAATTGAGAAATGTGTTAATTCAATGGCTCTTGACTTTGAAAAAACTCATGCAACCCATACAACCGAGCACAACCCATAGGTTTAGTTTTTTTTAAACTGGGTGCCTGTTCCACCGACTTCACTGCCCCTCAGTGTATTCCTATTGATGTTTTGTTGTCTATCTATTCTCATTGATTTGGCTCAGTATTACCTCTGTACACACAGTTATAGGCCACTGCTGTACTCTTAAACACCCCCTAATATTGGGCATGCCTGCCAGCCTGTAATGTCATGCATGGTTGCCATTGTACCGCCTATGTGGCCTCCTGTCCAGGCTGGCACCGTTGCACTGTAGAGGAATCTGGTTCTGCCTCTCTATTATTTACTGGTTTATTTTATCGCTCTTCTCACCAGCTGTGGCAGGTCTGGCTGTGATCGAGTTTGTCTTGTTTTCTCCGCATCCTCTGCAAACTTTGACGCCTGACTTAATTGACAGAGATGGGATTTGAAAGGCGGGGGACACGAGTCACCAAACCCTCTTCTCCACTGCGGCTAATTTACAGTGCCTGAGCTGGCTGCTACACCAAGGGAAAAGGTTAGGCTAGTGGAGACTTTACCACACACTATACACACTGCACTATACCACACACACACACACACACTCACGTCCATACCCACACAAACTGCCCTGGGTTTTGTTTTTAAGTCTCAGACTTCAATATTTACATTCAACTTGAATATTCATAACTTCTTATAAGAGTTGCTTTCAACTGATGAAATAAAGGAAACAACAAACTGTCTGAATAGGGCGTTGAGCTGCCAGAGCCCCCAAAACAGTTTCAATGCGCCTTGGCATAGATTCTACAAGTGCCTGGAACTCTATTGAAGGGATAACACCATTCTTCCAGAAGAAATTCCATTATCTGGTGTTTTGTTGATGGCGGTGGAAAACGCTGTCTCAAGCGCGGCTCCAGAATCTCCCATAAGTGTTCAATTGTGTTGAAATCTAGTGAGTTAGACACACACACACATACACACTTTAAACGCCCTATGTTCCTTTCAGACTCCTCTTTCAAAGTCACTGAGATCTCTCCCAAAATAATGGGCAACTGATCATCAACATACCTGACGATAACTGACAACTGCAAGCAGACTGGTGCAGGACCCAGAGAGGCTGAACAGACTGAAACATCCTCTCGTTTTCATCTGATACAGCATGTCCGATTTCTAATGTTTAGGTGTAGCCTAGGCTGCTGCAAAATGTATGTCATGAGTTTTTGCTTGTGTCTGTCTGGAGTGATTATGTGTTATCATCTTTGCTAAATAAATACCGGAGGAAAGTGGAAAGCCTACCTGAGAGCACTCGAAAAAATGTGCTGCGTCTCTTTAATATAACTTTTAATGGATGAGGCGATGGAAACTATCAAATCATTTGGAATTGTTTTCAACATCCCAGAAAAGACAGTCGACAAATCCATACAGTATGTTCAGCAAGTAAAGCATCACAACGTGCAATTACCTCTGCAGAGCCTTGTAGTTGCCCTTGTTAATAGAACTTTCCCTCTAGTCGTGTCCTCCTAAAAGCAAATTCTTGCATGCCCTGCTTTTGTTTTTTCATTTAGCTGAAGGATCGATGTTCTTCAGGTCACTGCACCCACCTTTTGACCAAGGCTCAGACTTTCCAAAAAGCAAGTAAGGCCAGCAATACAGGCGGCCTGATGAAAGGCTCCCTGTTAACCAGCTATCCTTTTGAAGCTAGTATTGAATGCCCTCACCTTTTCATCTGTCTTCATGAAACTGATCTCAGGTAGATGTTGACCCTCGCTTTTAATCCACACCTTTTCCGTGTACCCCAGAGAATAAAAGGGGCTCTTCAACAAAAAGTCCACAACATTTTCGGCAGCGTTGGCCATTCTGTCGGAGAAAATTCCACACTTGTGTTCATTGCTAGCTAGCTACTGAAGTTAGTGAAACATATAAAAATTTGCTTTGCTAACTGAACACAAAAATAAAGTTCTAAAACCAAGAAAACAATTCATAATATATTTTCTCAGTCTCCTGTAATTTGAAAAAAAATACTTGAATAATATCCAAAAAATGCTCAACAATCACTCTTCACTCATAAGCTCTATCCAACAATGTCACCAAGCCTCAACACATAGCACCCCCATAATGCTCTGTGGCACAATATCAATACAACTCACTAGGTTCGTTCTCTGATCCTAATTCTATGATTGGATGGACTACATGTCAGTTCATTCTGCAAAAGCTTTGATTGGTTGGAGGACGTCCTCCTGAAGTGGTCATGAATACCATGGAAGGGGGTGAGGCCTACGAGACTCCTTGGTTTTGTATTGAAGTCAATGTAGCCAGAGAAGGACGGAAGCTAGCTGTCCTCCGGCTACACCATGGTGCTACCCCAGACAGTGCTGTTGAAGTTACTGTGGACGTTCATTGCAAAACAGTCTATTTTAATAAATTATTTGGTGACATATGAATATATTTAGTATCGATTTATCTAAAAACCATAACTTTTTTAATGTTTCACTATTTTTATTTGAAATAAATTTCACTGAGGAGCCTCCACTGATGTAGTCCTATTGGTATGAAAATAAACAACTGAACAACTTACTAATTAAAGCATTTCCCCAAAATACATGTCTAGTTTTTGGCTTCAAAGACAATAACAATTGTAAGCTAGAACAAATGAGCATTGTCATGCAGTGACATAATGATAACTTGAGAAAATGCAAATCATTAATTAATTCTTAGTTGGGCTAACGTTTTAATTCTTGCTGTAGGCCTACATAATCATCATCCTCTGCCTGCATCCCTACCTGTAGCCTACCTGCTTCTGGTATAATGCATTTCCACCTCTCACTCAGTCTTGCTTGTCCATCTTCCTGAATTAAAGTTAGATATTCTAACAGATCAATCTTGCTGGTAAAACATCATTAAACACTGCTAAGTTATTTAGCTATAGTGTGCATGTAGAGCTGTTTTTTTTGGCATATCATGAGCACTCAGATGCTGCCTAGGCAACACTATAATATCAGCCAGAGCTGGCCCGGTGAAAAATGTTCACGAGCCGCCTCCGCGTTGGCTATTATGTTGCAACATGAATATTCTCAGAGCAATGTTGTTGATACAAAATGCTTCAATATTCATAGAATGTTTCCCTTCCCTGGCAAATAATACAGACAGGCAAATACAAAAATGAGCTGGACGCACTCATTACAAGGAACATCTCTGAATGCAGAGTAACAATTTTGGTGGGAAGCGCATGAGACAATGACACTGTCATAGTACACTGTATGTGCTGTAGCAGGGGGTCTGCAACCTTTGTCATACGAGTGATAATTTACAATTTAGAATTTATCCTACCATTTCAAAAGATCTGCGTGCCAGTTATGATTTTCATATAAGCATTTTTGGCTGCCCACAAACTAAATAGCCTAATTCTAGCTGGCTACTAGACAGAGACCCAGTCTATTAAGCCTCACCCCATGGAGCTCCACTATGCTTACCTGTACCGAGGCGGTGCTGAATCACGGTGTAGATAATGTGTAGATTTTTTCATTCCTTGGTCGAGTTTGTTTGTGTCTATGTCCTTGTCGATTGTAGGCCTAAGTAATTCCTTTGATGTAGGCCTTTTATTTCAATGCATGTGTAGTATTTATTTGGCATAGTTTGAATTTGCAGTCAGCTGTTATGCTCCGGTTGATGTTGGTATTTGAAGTCAGCCTTGATAGCGTGTATTATGCATCTATTTCATGTTGCACTATATGCACTGTTCCACAAGTGGCTATGGCGATATCCCTTTCGGTATAGCACAGAGGAAGAAAATAATGACACAAGTTTAATGGTTAAGCTCAAATTGAAATGCTGTTCCATGTCCGTTTGAGTTTGATGAGGAGAGATTTACTCATTATAACAAGTTTTCTGTGTGGTAGGCCAATCACTAACCGTTGGCCACCTTGCTGCAGCCATGTGTGAATTTCTATTTTAAATGCCTTTGTTTTGGTGGTTGGGCCAAGGTAATTATCGATGGCTTTTCTCCCTTTAGACTAATAAGGTGGCTGCACTGATGGATGGATTGCTGTGCTCTGCATATACAGAGTTGAAAACATTGATCTTTGGGGATTAATGTGTTTCCCACAGTGGCTGATGACAGTTAAATGGTGTTTCTATAATTATATTTACAAAGGCTAATGTCTCTCAAGGCGCTGACAGACACAATTTCATGTTGCACGACTTCTCAAGTGATGAAACAATTTGGTTTTGCTATACTTAGATATTTCAATGGCATGAGGCTCCCCAACCACATCACTACATATAAAAGCATACAACAACATACCATTTCTCAAGGTCTCAATTACCTGAAGTTACATTACGATGTCATTGCAGAGCAGTTGCTCATTTTATATTTCATGCTCACTCTTTTCTACAAACAAACAACAATTATGTTGACGGACAGTGCCTGAACCTGGCAGCCATTCTGTCATGTAATATCCAGACAGATGCTGACTGTACTGACATCAAAGTAGAAAGTCTGTGTGTGTGTGTGTTCTCCTGTGTGGTGTTTTAGGAAACGCATGTTACATCTTAGGCCGTTGAAAGAAAGAAGCATTGTTAAAACACTCATAAGCCAAAATTCCATTGCTATCGGGATACCGGCCCTGGTCAGACAGGACATGCGTGGCGAGTCCGAAAAATAATAATATTTTGTACTTTGCCTCAGGGAAGGTCTGTGCGTGTGTTTTGGGAGTGGTATTGCATATGATGTGTCAGTTAAATAATAATGATTTTGGTGTTTGCTATTGTTAATTGGCAGAGCTTTCTCTGGAGGTAGGACAGTTATGCAGCTGCTCAAGATAAGTCCTGATCTGTAATTGCTATTGACATTGCTTTCTGAGTAAGCCAGTCCATGCAGCAACATCAAATCAAATGTTTTAAACTTCATCTCCTGGTCTCTGTTTTCCACATTCAGAAAAATATAACATCAACAACAACATCGACATCTCAGGCCATTCAAAATGTCCAACAAAGATACTGTTATGACTTGGTCATGTTGTTGTTCTATGTGGCAACCGGCGTAGATTCTTTTAGGAGCTGGGAAATGTGCAAGGCGTGGTGAGAACAGATTGCCGGGGAATCCAAGAGAGCACATGCAAAATCACTAAGGAATATTCTAAAGAGCCGAGATGATCAATACGCGGAAGGCAGGCAGGCGTGAGGAAGAGCGCAAATCAGACTTGTATTCCCAGACTCCTGATTCAGAGATCTAAATCAAGATGGGTTCAATCTTTGTGTTGTGTTTTGGACGTTCTATCCTCTCATAATTTGTTAGGTGATAAAATGTGTCCACTTCGGGAAAGTCTTATTCCTGGTTGTAATGTTGGTGAGTTGACGTTGCTCTTATATCCAATAGTTCCTCCCGGCTGTATGTAATACAACTTAAGATTTCCTGGGGTAATAGTGTAAGAAATAATACATTTTAAAAAAAAATACTGCATAGTTTCCTAGGAACTCGAAGCGAGGTGGCCGTCTCTGTCGGCGCCGGAAGCAAGTGGTACCGGTGCGCCAAGTCTAGGACCAAAAGGCTCTTGAACAGCTTCTACCCCCAAGCCATAAGACTGCTGAAGAATTTATCAAATGGCCACCCGGACTATTCACATTAACCCCCCCCTCCATTTGTTTTAACACTGCTGCTACTCGCTGTTTATTATCTATGCATAGTCACTTTACAAATTACCACAACTAGCCTGTATCCCCGCACATTGACTCGGTACCGGCATCCCCTGTATATAGCCTCATTGCTGTTATGTAATTTTCTGTTGTTACAATATTTTTTTTACTTGAGTTTATTTAGTAAATATTTTATTAACTCTATTTCTTGAACTGGATTGTTGGTTAAGGGCTTGTAAGTCATCATTTCACTGTAAGACCTGTTGTATTCAGCGCATGTGAGAAATACATATTGATTTGATATGGATGTCCAACATTTTTTACATTAATCGTCTTCTTGCCCATGGAATGTACCACCCCGCATAGCTAATAATGTGATAAGGAAGCAACCAGGGATGACGTGGATGGTGGTTACTCATGTGCAGGACAAAGAGTCTTCTTTTGAACTGTTCACCCGAGACACCATTCACAAAATCATTCTGGACTGTACAAATTTGGAGGGAAGGCATGCTTTTGGAGAGAGATGAAAGGAGATAGACCAAACTAATTTACATGCATAGTTTGTGGTTCTTATCTTTGCTGGGGTTTTCAGATCCAATGGGGAATCCACAGATACCTGTGGGATGCAGAAACTGGCAGATAACTCTTCCACCCAACAATGTCTCTGGAAAACTTCCACGTACTTTCCAGGATCATCCCCTTCGATAACCGAGACACCAGACCAGCTCGACGGCAGAGAGACAAGCTAGCTGCAATCAGTGGGTGGACCACCTTCCCCAATTTTACAACCCTGGGCCAAATGTTACTGTTGATGATCAGCTTATGCTATTTAGGGGCCGCTGCCCCTTCGGGCAGTACATTACGTCTAAACCCGCAAAATATGGAATCAAGATCTGGGCTGCCTGTGATGCTGCTTCATCATATGCGTGGAACTTGCAAGTGTATACGGGGAAGCCAGATGGAGGAGCACCTGAGAAGAACCAAGGGATGCAGCTTGTCCGGGAAGTGACACAGGCACTCCGTAGCCACAACATCACATGCAATAACGTTTTTACTTCGCATAAGCTGGGTCAGGAGCTCCTCAAGAGGAAGCTGACGATGGTAGGAACAGTACGAAAAACAAGCCAGAGCTCCCACCTCAGCTGTTGAACACACAGAACAGGCCTATCAATTCCTCTAAGTTTGTGTTCAAGGCCGACACGTCCCTAGTGTCCTAAAAACTAACAGCTGAAAAACTAACAGCTGAAAGTCCGTATTGCCCAGCGACAGCCCCAAAACCTGAAGGATCTGGAGAAGGTCTGTATGGAGGAGTGGGCCAAAATCCCTGCTGCAGTGTGTGCAAACCTGGTCAAGAACTACAGGAAACGTATGATCTCTGTAATTGCAAACAAAGGTTTCTGTACCAAATATTAAGTTCTGCTTTTCTGATGTATCAAATACTTATGTCATGCAATGAAATGCAAATGAATTACTTAAAAATCATACAATGTGATTTTCTGGATTTTTGTTTTAGATTCCGTCTCTCACAGTTGAAGTGTACCTATGATAAAAATTACAGACCTCTACATGCTTTTTAAGTAGGAAAACCTGCAAAATCGGCAGTGTATCAAATACTTCTTCTCCCCACTGTATATATCACTGGTCATTCCCAAATCCAACACTTCCTTTGGTCGCCTTTCCTTCCAGTTCTCTGCTGCCAATGACTGGAACGAATTGCAAAAATCAATGAAGCTGGAGTCTTATATTTCCCTCTCTAACTTTAAGCATCAGCTGTCATAGCAGCTTACCGATCACTCTACCTTTACACAGCCAATCTGTAAATAGCACACCCAACTACCTCATCCCCATATTACTACTTACCCTCTTGCTCTTTTGCATCCCAGTGTCTCTACTTGCACATCATCATCTGCACATCTATCACTCCAGTGTTAATGCTAAATTGTAATTATTTCACCTCTATGGCCTATTCATTGCTTACCTCTCTACTCGTCTATATTTGCACACAATGTACATAGATTTTAAAATATTAAAAATAAAGAAAAGCCCTTGAATGAGTAGGTGTGTCCAAACTTTTAACTGGTACTGTATATACACTGCTCAAAAAAATAAAGGGAACACTAAAATAACACATCCTAGATCTGAATGAATGAAATATTCTTATTAAATACTTTTTTCTTTACATAGTTGAATGTGCTGACAACAAAATCACACAAAAATTATCAATGGAAATCAAATTTATCAACCCATGGAGGTCTGGATTTGGAGTCACACTCAAAATTAAAGTGGAAAACCACACTACAGGCTGATCCAACTTTGATGTAATGTCCTTAAAACAAGTCAAAATGAGGCTCAGTAGTGTGTGTGGCCTCCACGTGCCTGTATGACCTCCCTACAACGCCTGGACATGCTCCTGATGAGGTGGCGGATGGTCTCCTGAGGGATCTCCTCCCAGACCTGGACTAAAGCATCCGCCAACTCCTGGACAGTCTGTGGTGCAACGTTGCGTTGGTGGATGGAGCGAGACATGATGTCCCAGATGTGCTCACTTGGATTCAGGTCTGGGGAACGGGCGGGCCAGTCCATAGCATCAATGCCTTCCTCTTGCAGGAACTGCTGACACACTCCAGCCACATGAGGTCTAGCATTGTCTTGTATTAGGAGGAATCCAGGGCAAACCGCACCAGCATATGGTCTCACAAGGGGTCTGAGGATCTCATCTCGGTACCTAATGGCAGTCAGGCTACCTCTGGCGAGCACATGGAGGGCTGTGCGGCCCCCCAAAGAAATGCCACCCCACACCATGACTGACCCACCGCCAAACCGGTCATGCTGGAGGATGTTGCAGGCAGCAGAACGTTCTCCACGCGTCTCCAGACTCTGTCACGTCTGTCACATGTGCTCAGTGTGAACCTGCTTTCATTTGTGAAGAGCACAGGGCGCCAGTGGCGAATTTGCCAATCTTGGTGTTCTCTGGCAAATGCCAAACATCCTGCACGGTGTTGGGCTGTAAGCACAACCCCCACCTGTGGACGTCGGGCCCTCATACCACCCTCATGGAGTCTGTTTCTGACCGTTTGAGCAGACACATGCACATTTGTGGCCTGCTGGAGGTCATTTTGCAGGGCTCTGGCAGTGCTCCTCCTTGCACAAAGGCGGAGGTAGCGGTCCTGCTGCTGGGTTGTTGCCCTCCTACGGCCTCCTCCACGTCTCCTGATAGCGCCTCCATGCTCTGGACACTACGCTGACAGACACAGCAAACCTTCTTGCCACAGCTCGCATTGATGTGCCATCCTGGATGAGCTGCACTACCTGAGCCACTTGTGTGGGTTGTAGACCCCGTCTCATGCTACCACTAGAGTGAAAGCACCGCCAGCATTCAAAAGTGACCAAAACATCAGCCAGGAAGCATAGGAACTGAGAAGTGATCTGTGGTCACCACCTGCAGAACCACTCCTTTATTGGGGGTGTCTTGCTAATTGCCTATAATTTCCACCTGTTGTCTATTCCATTTGCACAACAGCATGTGACATTTATTGTCAATCAGTGTTGCTTCCTAAGTGGACAGTTTGATTTCACAGAAGTGTGATTGACTTGGAGTTACATTGCGTTGTTTAAGTGTTCCCTTTATTTTTTTGAGCAGTGTATATTTCCTTTCCCTTCTTTTCCTCTACCTTTGATGCAACTATATACTCTTCATCCATGTGTGAAATAAATTATATTACATTCTTGATTATAATGTGCTATTTGGCAAAACGAATATTCAACCAGAATAATGCTTTCACTCATTAGTAATCTGTTTTTGTTTCTCTCATTAACACCTCTAAATTGCTAATGTCATGAAGGTTTTGAGGCTTTGTTGACCTGTATCAAAAGGTTGTGTTTTTCTGTGTACCTCCGTATCTTGCCTCTCAGTCCACACAGCCCATCTGTCAACATAGATTTGTCTCTGAATGCACCTATGCCAACTAGACACTATTTGATAACAAATTATCGCACAATATTATCATAATTCATTTCAGTGTTGTCTGTGAGAGAGAGGCTCTTTCTCATCTTCCCTTCGTCTATCACATTAGAGCTGATGCCTGTTCACAAATTACACTGGGGAGGAGCCATTCATTGTGGGGTGAGCTCAATTGTTCAATTGTTATTTTAGCCGCTGGCCTGATTGCAGTGATGAGGGTGAGGGGGTGATGGGAGAGGGGGTTTGAGAGGGGAGGAGGCAAGAGGAGGATGACACCGTAGGCTATAATGAGTTTTGTCTTCCCTATTAATCAATGCCTTCCACACAATTTGCCATCTGTGAATTGGGACTGACCCGCCTCGAGGGTCACTTGCCAATTTTAGGCTGCAGTCGAGCCGCATCAGCCTGATCTCCCTGCTCATTCCTACTGAGTCTCTCGCTCTCCTTGGTGCTATCTTTTTTTTCTTCCTATGCATGATTAAGGTTATCATTATTTTTATTTAGTTGTTGTGGTAGAATTAAGTATAATGTTAATCGTGTCGAAATTACCCTGGTTTTGGCGGGGATGGCGACCCACATGGGGACACCGTCCCTGTCACTTCGGCACGGCTTTAGGTGTGTTACTGAACCTACTGTCACTGTGGAGGTGTTTCTGGTCGCCGTAGGAGAGAAGGTAGGATATGAGAATGTTGCTTATGCATCACGGATGAATAAAGCGGTGGTGGTTTTTCTTAAAGAAGAACGCCTTGTTGATTGTATGGTTGAGCATGGCGTACTTCTTAAAGGAATGTTTATTCAAGTTACGCAGCTTTTTTCTCCGTCAACAAAGGTTACGATTTCGAATGTACCGCCGTTTATTCCCAATGAGCTATTGGAGTGAGAGTTATTGCGGTTTGGGAAGTTCGCAAGTTCAATTAAGATTGTCCCGTTAGGTTGCAAACACACCTAAACATGTTATGTCGTTTCGGCCACAGGTCTTTATGTTTTTGGACTCACCGGAGCAGACTTTGGAGTTATCGTTAAAATCAAGTATGACAACAGACTGTATATGGCTTATGCTAGTACGGGTAGTCAACGGTGGTTTGAGTGTGGGGACGTTGGCCATAAGCTACGTGCTTGCCCGAAAAGGGAGAAGGCAGAGGCGCAGGTGTACCTCGTAACGCCTGGGCCCACTGATGTAGGGAGAGGTGGGCCGACAGCGGTAGAGCAGCCACAAGCACCTGTTGCTGAGGAACAAGTTGTCCGTGTTGAGGGCACAGAGTTGCAACTTGTACCAGAGGGAAATGTTATGCAGCAGAAAATGTTTGTTGTAGAAGCTAAGGATGGATCTGAAGAGCCATTTCCTCAGACTGGTGAGGAGGTGCCCAGTACGAGTGCTGGGGTACAGGAGGGGGTTCATGTGGAGCTAATCTCCCAGGTAGTGGAGGAGATGCCCACTATGAGTAATGGGGTACAGGAGGGGGTTCAGGTGGGGCTAGTCTCCCAGGTAGTGGAGGAGATGCCTGGTATGAGTGATGGGCTGCAAGTGGGGAGTGTTGAGAGGGATATGGTAGAAGGGAGTCAGGTGTCTGTGGCCTCAGTTGAGGAGGATCAGGAGAAGGATATGGATATCTCTATTGATAAGACGACTCAATTTACAGTCTAGAGGAGGGAAATTGGTTCCTGGATCAGACTGTCAAATTGGCAGATTCTTTTGATGTTGATAAGTTTGTGAGGTCAGCTGTGATGTTACAGAAGACGGTGGGGTTAGACCAGTTGAGCGAGAAGAAGCGTTTTCGCTTGAGGAAATTTGTTACTGCTTGTCATAGCAGCAAAAGGTAGTGGGAAACGTGGTCAGGTTAAGAGAAAATTAAAACAATGATGATGATCATGCCTCATAGGGTGTCTGTCACGATCGTCTATGGGTGAGAGAGAGGACCAAGGCGCGGCGTGTGCAAAATACATCTTATTTTATTTAGAAGACAGGAAAAACACACGAAACAAACACTAGACACAACTAACAAAATAACAAACTGACGACGTGAAGCTATATCAACCAATAGTGCTGACACAAACACTACACATAGACAATTACCCACAAACACCTAAAGCCTATGGCTGCCTTAAATATGGCTCCCAATCAGAGACAACAATAACCAGCTGTCTCTGATTGAGAACCAAATCAGGCAACCAAAGACTTTTCTAAACACCTACACTGAACCCAACCCCATACATACTACAAAACCCCCCTAAACAATACACACAACCAAAACTAGACAAAACACACAAACATCCCTCATGTCACACCCTGACCTAACTAAACTAATCAAGAAAATATATATAACAAAGGCCAGGGTGTGACAGTGTCTTTTTTCTCTTTGGTTTCTCTGTCATTTCTTCTGCTTTTCCTTTCTCTTTTCTCTATGGAGGTACTAAGGGTAGGTTCTCTCAATATTAATGGGGGAAGGTACAGGAATAAGAGGGCTTGGGTATTAGAAGTAATAAAATAGAAAAGGCTTAATGTAGTTTTTCTACAGGAGACATATAGTGATGAGGCTAATGAGGTTGACTGGGGTATGTGGTGGGAGGGGCAGCATATACTCAGTCATGGTACTAATTTCAGTGCTGGGGTGGCAATTTTGTTTTCCTCAGGCTTAGGGGTGACTGTGGTATCTACAACAGAGATTGTCAAGGGACGGGTTATGTTGGTCAAGGTGGATGTTATGGGTTTTTTCTTTGTTTTTTAAAATGTTTATGCTCCTAATGAGGGTACAGAGCATATTGCTGTATTTGATAAAAT
The DNA here is from genome assembly GCF_045679555.1 of Salvelinus alpinus. Lineage (NCBI taxonomy): Eukaryota > Metazoa > Chordata > Actinopteri > Salmoniformes > Salmonidae > Salvelinus > Salvelinus alpinus. The sequence continues at coordinate 42,360,100 of NC_092100.1, forward strand.
AAAGGAAACCTTAAGACAGTGTGACCAAGAGGGGTGTATTGTTTTAGGGGGGGACTGGAATTGTACAGTAGATTTTACTGTTGAACGCACTGCTGAAGAACCGGTATTTGTAACGGCTTTCGTCGGTGGAAGAAGGAGAGGACCAAAGCGCAGCGTTGTTAGTGTTCATCTTAATTTAATGAATAAACAAAAAACTGAACACTACAAATTACAAAACAACAAAAGTGAAAACCGAAACAGTTCTATCTGGTGCAGACACACAAAGACTGAAAACAACCACCCACAAAACCCAACAGAAAACAGCCTACCTAAATATGGTTCCCAATCAGGGACAACGATTGACCAGCTGCCTCTGATTGAGAACCATATCCGGCCAAACACAGAAATACAACACAGAAACACAAAACATAGATTACCCACCCAACTCACGCCCTGACCACACTGAAACAAAGAAAATACAAAAGAACTATGGTCAGAACGTGACAGTACCCCCCCCACCCCCAAGGTGCGGACTCCGGCCGCAAAACCTGAACCTATAGGGGAGGGTCTGGGTGGGCATCTGTCCGCGGTGGCGGCTCTGGCGCAGGACGTGGACCCCACTCCACCATAGTCTTTGTCCGCTTTAGTGGCCTCCTAGAAACGGCGACCCTCGCCGCCGACCCTGGCCTGGGAACCCTAATAAATGGGCCCACAGGACTGAAGGACGCCTCTGGACTGAAAAAACTCCTCCGGAATGATGGGCAGCTCAGGACTGAGAGGTAGCTCCGGACTGAAAGGCAGTTCTGGACTGAGGGGCAGCTCAGGACTGAGGGGCAGCTCAGGACTGAGGGGTAGCTCAGGACTGAGGGGCAGCTCAGGACTGAGGGGCAGCTCAGGACTGAGGGGTAGCTCAGGACTGAGGGGTAGCTCAGGACTAGGGGTAGCTCAGGACTGAGGGGCAACGCTGGACTGAGGGGCAACTCTGGACTGAGGGGCAACTCTGGACTGAGGGGCAACTCTGGACTGAGGGGCAACTCTGGACTGAGGGGCAACTCTGGACTGAGGGGCAACTCTGGACTGAGGGGCAACTCCGGACTGAGGGGCAACTCCGGACTGAGGGGCAACTCCGGACTGAGGGGCAACTCCGGACTGAGGGGCAGCTCCGGCAGCTCCTGACTGGCGTGCGGCTCTGGCGGCTCCTGACTGACGGACGGCTCTGGCGGCTCCTGACTGACGGACGGCTCTAGCGGCTCCTGACTGACGGACGGCTCTAGCGGCTCCTGACTGACGGACGGCTCTAGCGGCTCCTGACTGACGGACGGCTCTAGCGGCTCAGGACAGACGGGCTGATCTAGCGGCTAAGGCCAGACGGGCGGCTCTAGCGGCTCAGGACAGACGGCGGCTCTAGCGGCTCAGGACAGACTGTCAGCTCAGGCGGCGCTGGACAGACGGGCAGCTCAGGCGGCGCTGGACAGACGGGCAGCTCAGGCGGCGCTGGACAGACGGGCAGCTCAGGCGGCGCTGGACAGACGGGAAGCTCAGGCGGCGCTGGACAGACGGGCAGCTCAGGCGGCGCTGGACAGACGGGAGACTCTGGCCTGCTGAGGCGCACAGTAGGCCTGGTGCGTGGTGCCGGAACTGGTGGTACCGGGCTGGGGACACGCACCACTGGGCGATTGCGGGGAGCAGGAACAGGGCATACTGGACCCTGGAGACGCACAGTAGGCTTGGTGCGTGGTGCCGGAACTGGTGGTACCGGACTGGGGACACGCACCACTGGGCGAGTGTGGGCGTACTGGACTCTGGAGGGCGTACTGGACTCTGGAGACGCACAGGAAGCCTGGTGCGTGGTGTTTGTTACTGGTGGTACTGGGCTGGTGCGAGGGGCTGCCACAGGCAGACTGGTGCGTGGAGAAGGCACCGGATAGACCGGACCGTGGAGGCGCACTACAGGTCTCGAGCACCAAGCCTGCCCAACCCTAACTGGCTGAATGCTCCCCGTAGCCAGGCCAGTGCGGCGAGGTGGAATAGCCCGCACTGGGCTGTGCTGGTGAACCGGGGACACCATGCGTAGGGCTGGTGCCATGTACACTGGCCCGAGGAGTCGCACTGGAGACCAGATGCGTAGAGCCGGCTTCATGGCACCTGGCTCGATGCCCACTCTAGCCTGGCCGATACGAGGTGCTGCTATGTACCGCACCGGGCTATGCCTGCCTACCGGGGACACCGTGCGCATCTCTGCATAACACGGTGCCTGCCTGGTCGCTCTCTCTCCACGGTAAGCACGGGGAGTTGGCTCAGGTCTCCTTCCTGGTTTAGACACACTCCCCGTGTGCCACCCCCCAAGAAATTTTTGGGGCTGCCTCTCTGGCTTCCAGCCGCGCTTTCGTGCAGCCTCCTCATACCACCGCCTCCAGCTCAGCTTTGGGGCGGCGATACTCACCAGCCTGTGCCAAGGGTCCCTTTCCGTCCAGAATTTCCTCCCAAGTCCATTTCCCCAGATATCGCTGGTTCTCCTGCTGTTGTCCGTTACCACGCTGCTTGGTCCTTTTTTGGTGGGTGGTTCTGTAATGGCTGTCGTCTTCCTCCTCGTCTGAGGAGGAGAAGTTTGAAGGATCGGAGGACCAATGCGCAGCGTGGTAATTGTTCATCTTATTTAATGAAAGTGAACAACTCAAAATACAAAAAACAACAAAAGTGAAAACCGAAACAGTTCTATCTGGTGCAGACACACAAAGACTGAAAACAACCACCCACAAAACCCAACAGAAAACAGGCTACCTAAATATGGTTCCCAATCAGGGACAACGATTGACAGCTGCCTCTGATTGAGAACCATATCAGGCCAAACACAGAAATACAACACAGAAACACAAAACATAGATTACCCACCCAACTCACGCGCTGACCACACTAAAACAAAGAAAATACAAAAGAACTATGGTCAGAACGTGACAGTATTTTAATGTTAAGTTGTTACATGATGCCATGTTTTGTGAAAGGTTTTTGTTGTTTTGGGAAAATGGAGGGTTATATAAAAGGGAATTTTGAGTGCTTGAGACAATGGTGGAAGGTTGGGAAGGCCCAAATACGATTGTTTTGTCAACAGTGTACTGCCCTGTCTCGTATTGAAGTTAAAGAGACTATCAGGGCCCTTGAACAGGACATCACATCTATTGAATTGAAGTTGTTCACTCAGAATGACCCTGGACTAGTTATGGAACTTACAGGACAAGAGACATTAACTGAGGTCGTTTTTACATGAAAGAGTGAAGGGTGCCTTGATTAGGTCTCGTTTTGCTACCCTCAAGGATATGGATGCTCCTAGCGCTTTTTTTAAACCTAGGACAGTCGACATTGCAACGCAAACAGATGGTCTGCCTTTGTCTCCCTGGTGGGAAGGTGACCACGGATGACAGTGAAATGCGCCAACATGCCGTGGATTTTTACTCTGCCCTCTCTCTATATGGCGGAGGATTGTGATTCTCTGTGTACTGAACAGTTGTTACATGGACTTCCTCAATTGGGCCCTGAGCAGAGAGTTGCTTTGGACTCTGACATTACTCTGCAGGAGATGTCCACAGCAGTTATGCAGCTCTCAACAGGCCGAGCCCCTGGCATTGATGGTTTACCATCTGAGTTTTACAAGCACTTTTGGGGGTCTATTGGCGAGGATTTTTATGAAGTGGTTTGTGAATCTTTTCATGAGGGTTCTCTTCCTGTATCCTGTCAACGTGCAGTGCTTTCGTTGTTGCCAAAAAAGGGGGATTTGGCTTTTATAAAAAATTGCCGACCTGTTGCATTGCTGTGCGCAGACTATAAAATTGTATCTAAATGTCTTTCAAACAGGTTGAAAGAGTATCTGGGGCAGTTGTACTGTGTACCTGACCGCTCTATTGTTGATAACTTGTTTCTAATAAGACATGTTTTAGACATTTGTAAACTGCCTGATGTAAATGTGGGTTTACTTTCTTTGGATCAGGAGAAGGCCTTTGATCGTGTGGACCACCAGTACTTGTTCAAAACACTGAAAGCCTTTGGGTTTGGGGATGTTTTTTTTGTCTTGGATGAGTTTACTGTATGCTGGGGCCTCATGTATGGTGTAGATGGGGGGTGGTTTGAGTTGCACCATCCCTGTCAAAAGGGGCATCATGCAGGAATGCCCAATTTCATGGCAGTTATATTGTCTGGCAATTGAACCAATGCTTTGTTTTTTAAGAGCGAGGCTTACTGGTTTCTCTGTGCCTGGGGTAATGAAGGGTCCCATGATAGCACTGTCTGCGTATGCAGATGACGTGACAGTTTTTATTACAGGGGGTGAGGATGTTATGGTTCTCTCAAACACTTTAAAGGTGTATGAGGGGGCCTCCTCAGCTAGAGTCAATTGGGAAAAGAGTGAATCGCTGTGGGCAGGTCAGCTTTAGACGGGGTCCGCTCCACGGTTACCAGAGGGGCTTCAGACGGGGTCCGCTCCACGGTTACCAGGGGGGCAGAGATGGGATGAAGACTTTGGGTGTTTTTCTAGGCTTTGATGTATTTCAGAAAAAGAACTGGGGGAGGGTGTAGTGGAGAAAGTGTGTGCCAGACTGTCAAGGTGGAAATAGGTGCTACCCCAGCTGTCTTATAGGGGAAGGGTACTGGTAGCTAATAATCTTGCTGCATCTACCCTGTGGCACAGACTAATGATTTTACAGCCACCGGGGGGTCTGATACGAGAACTTCAGAGGACCCTTGTCAATTTCATCTGGTCTGGACAACACTGGATTAAAGCTGCAGCCCTGTACCTGCCACTGCACGATGGTGGGCAAGGCCTGGTGGACATTTATTCCAGGATCATGGCTTTCCGGCTTCAAGCAGCCCAGAGACTGTTGTACAGTGATGGTTCTAGCTGGGTCGACACAGCCTACACATTGATGAGGAGAGCGGGATGTTTGGGCTTAGACAAGCACCTTTTCCTCTTAAAGCTGGAGGGGGGTGATTTGTCTGGCCTGACTCCATTTTATGAGTCTGTTATGCAGGCTTGGAGAGTTCTTGTCAAGTCCCGTAAGGCCGGCATGCCACCAGGGATGTGGCTTTTTGAAGAGCCTCTTTTTTTACAACACTTCCACCCAGTCCCGTGCTCTGGGTTCAGCCAGCCTACATTCATGCCTGTTAGTTGTGGGGTGTACTAAGCTGGGTCATCTGATGCGAAGCTGGAGCAGATCTTTGGAGGAGCTAGGAGAAAGAGCGGGGATCCGATCATCTCGCCTACTGAGGAAGGTCGTCGCTGAGGTCTGCGATTCCTTCCCAATACTTAATCTGCAGTATGTGACTGACACTTCCAATTCTGATCGGTGGAAGGAGGGTCTGGATTATGTGTTCCCTGCACTGATTATTAGTGCTGTGGTGGGGTCATTCGAGGAGGACGTGGAGATGCAGCTTTCATTCGATTCCCCGGAGCTGGGGGAGTTCAAGGAGTTGGGAAAGAAGACCCTGTACAACATTTGTGTTAAAGTGTCCCATGCCTCTTCCCTGGAAAGGGTCAAATCGACGAGGTGGGAGGGTGTGTTTGGTCCAGGTGCATCCCCAAAAGGCTGTTGGCGGTCTTTATACAAACTGCCTATTGAAAAGAGGACAGCTGACCTCCAATGGAGGATAATACATGGAGCCATAGCCACCAATATGCATCTGGTACACCTGGATCCGACAGCTGGGGAGGGGTGTCCATTCTGTGCTGAGTCTGAAACTTTGGCACATCTGTTTTTACAGTGTCCCAGGTTGGTCGGGATGATTGACCTGATCACTTCTTGGTTCTCAGCTTTGGGAGAGGTTTTGTCTTCCCAACTGTTTATATTTGGGCTAAAGTACAGGTTTAGTCGAAGAGGTGTAATTATTTTGCATAATTTTGTGTTCGGGGCAGCTAAATTAGCAATATGGAAGACCTGAAAGAACAGTTTTCAGGGACAGGGGTCTGTGGATGTGGTGGGAATGCTGGAGGGAATGTTGGCAGCGAGACTGAGGGTTGAGTTTGCCTATTACAAACTGGTTAACAATATTGATCTGTTTATGAGTATATTGGGTATTCAGAGTCTGTTGTGTTTAGTTACTGTGGGTGCTGTGTTTTTAATTGATGTGTAACTATGGTTTTGTATGAGTTTTAATTGTGTTGTGGGTTCCCAGACACCTCTCTCTCTCTCTCTGGGAACTGAATCAATGCTATATCTTAACCTGGTACCATGAAGAGGATGTGAAATGGATAGAATATATGGAACTATGTTTGATTATATTTTATGGGTCTAAGAGGGTACAATAATATGTTTTATTCATGCTATCAATGTAGAGGAGTACCTATAGAGCATCTCTTTACTCCAGCTGAATAAGTCTGCAGGGCTCAGCACAGTGTCCTGAGTGTCCCCTAGTTAATATATGCACTTTGATATTGGCGTCACACAGCCAGACAAATCATCCTTTAATTGTTCCTCTCAGGAGAGCCCAGTGAAGTGCAAGGCCTCACTTCTTGTCCTGAAGCACCTAGTGGGGGGAGCTAGCCCTGCCAACACAAAAAGGCTGAACATGCCCCAAGGGTGCTTTTCTCTCTCTCCACCTCCTCATTGGTCTCAACACAAGCTTTGATGAAAAGACCGTTCCTCACGTGATCCTCTAATTGTAATTGTTTTGGATGAGAAGCTGTACTACAGTGCTAACGCTGTTTTATGATTATTGAATTTCATTAGGTGTCCAACTGAAACAGTGTCCCTGCGCTCGAGGGCTAGCTAATTAAACAAAAGCACCCCAAATTTGCTTTACACTGGTGTGGAAATTGAGGAATTAATTAAATACACAAGTTTGCCACAACAGGAAGGTGGCTAGACTTAGACGGAATGTAATTATTACTGCTGCGTAATTGAATTGTTTGCGTTTCACACTTTTTCAGAAATGAGTATTTCAGTGCCCCCAGGCTTAGGATTAATTCAGTTTAAAAACATGTGCTCACAACAAAATTACTGAAATGCTTTTCTGGTAAACTAGATGCTAGATCTTTAGTCGGTGGTGATTTTGTTCTGAGTGTTGGTCCAAACTTGGAAATCAAATTGTGGGATTGTTCTGAATGGCTTGTTTTGTCTTTGATGTCATCTTGCATTTCATTTGAACATCCTTTGCTCTCATTTAGGAAAGCAACCACTGGCACAGTCAGTCTCAAGAAATGTGTGAAGTAAATGGAGGCAAATATAAGGGTCAATCCATCCATTTCCATCCTTGACAGATTCTATGTGACCATTTCAGTGAAAATATTTTCATTGGAGAATGCAGACCTATCTTTTACTTGTGAGAGCCAGGAGAGAAAACAGTGGAGACAATACCCAGACAGCCTGTGCTCTATTACAGTCCCTCCATAGGCCACTCTCCGACCATATTCACCCATTTTTCTTTAATGTCAAAACAAATCATTCACAGATAAATGGTAAATGGAGTGCAGTGACGTCTACCTGTTGTTCTGGTCCAGTTGGTAAACTCTATCCATTTTGGTAATGGATCTCATTTCATTAATACACCTGTTTTTACTCCCTGACTGCCATCTACCGCCCTCTAGGGGAGAGCGAGTTAGTATCCTTAAAGACGCTTGTCTTGTCTTCCTGGGTTTGGCAGCCTCGAGTGTCGGCCTTGTGTTCTATGGGAAATTAATCCTATTGTGGAAACTCGACAACTGGACTCCTAAGAAATGGCACTCACTCCTGCCCAGTTCCATCTGATTTTTGCTTGGATGCTAGAGCATTCCTGTTAATGGGTGACCAGCAAAATTAAGGCAGTTATACACTTTTAAAAACCTTACAATACATTCACAACACATTAAGTTTGTGCCCTCAGGCTACTACTCTACTACCACATATCTACAACACAAAATCCATGTGTACGTGTGTGTATAGTGCGTTTGTTATCGTGTGTGTGTATGCATGTGTCTGTGCCTGTGTTTGTGTCTCTTCACAGTCCCTGCTGTTTTTAAATCAAATACAATACATTCACAACACATTAAGTTTGTGCCCTCAGGCTACTACTCTACTACCACATATCTACAACACAAAATCCATGTGTACGTGTGTGTATAGTGCGTTTGTTATCGTGTGTGTGTATGCATGTGTCTGTGCCTGTGTTTGTGTCTCTTCACAGTCCCTGCTGTTTTTAAATCAAATTGTTCTGCTTGCATGAGTTACATGATGTGGAATAGAGTTCCATGTTGTCATGGCTCTATGTAGTACTGTGCGCCTCCCATTGTCTGTTCTTTACTTGGGGACTGTGAAGAGACGTTTGGTGGCATGTCTTGTGGGTGTCCGAACATCTCAATACCTCTCACAAATACGATTAGTGATGAAGTCAATCTCACCTCCAATTTGAGCCAGGCGAGATTGGCATACATAGTTATATATATTTTTTATTGTAACTTTATTCAACTAGGCAAGTCAGTTAAGAACAAATTCTTAATTACAATGACAGCCTACCGGCGAACAGTGGGTTAACTGCCTTGTTCAAGGGCAGAACGGACGATTTTTACCTTGTCAGCTCGGGGATTCGTTCCAGCAACCTTTTGGTTACTGGCCCAATGCTCTAACCACTAGGCTACCTGCCGCCCCAATGCTCTCTGTGTAGCTCTCTGTGTACATCCATGGGCCAGCAGTGCTGCCCTGTTTTGAGCCTATTGCAAAGGCCCTCTTTGTGGCACCTGACCACACGACTGAACAGTATTCCAGGTGCGACAAAACTAGGGCCTATAGGACCTGCCTTGTTGATAATGCATTCAAGAAGGCAGAGCATTGCTTTATTATAGACAGACTTCTCCCCATCTAAGCTACTGTTGTATTAATATGTTTTGAACATAACATTTTACAATCCAGGGTTACTCCAAGAAGTTTAGACACCTCAACTTGCTTATATTCCACATTATTCATTACAAGATTTACTTGAGGTTTAGTGTTTGGTGAATGATTTGTCCCAAATACAATGCCTATCGTTTTTGAAATATTTAGGACTAACTTATTCCTTGCCACCCATTCTGAAACTAACTGCAACGTACACAAGTGTTGTAGTCATTTCAGTCGCTGTAGTAGCTGTCACGCCCTGGCCTTAGTTATCTTTGTTTTTTAAATTATTTTAGTTAGGTCAGGGTGTGACAGGGGGGATGTTTGTGTGTATTTGTCTCGTCTTGGGTGGTTGTATTGTATAGGGGGTTTTGTAGAGTTTATGGGGTTGTGTTCAGTGTAGGTGTCTAGGTATGTCTATGGTTGCCTGAGTGGTTCTCAATCAGAGACAGCTGTCTTTCATTGTCTCTGATTGGGAGCCATATTTAAGGCAGCCATAGGCATTATGCTATGGTGGGTAATTGTCTATGTCTAACGTTAGTAGCTTGTGTATGCACTTTCGTTTGTAGCTTCACGGTCGTTTGTTGTTTTGTTTAGTATTTGTAAAAGTGTTCGTTTCGTGTTTCGTCTTCTCTAATAAAATATGTATTTGTATCACGCTGCACCTTGGTCCACTCTTTCACCTCAAGGCGATCGTGACAGTAGCTGACATATACTGTATATTGTTGTCATCCGCATACATGGACACACTTTACTCAAAGCCAGTGGTATGTCGTTAGTAAAGATTTTAAAAAGGGGCCTAGACAGCTGCCCTGGGGAATTCCTGATTCTACCTGGATTATGTTGGAGGCTTCCATTTAAGAACACCCTCTGTGTTCCGTTAGACAGGTATCTCTTTATTCACAATATAGCAGGGGGTGTAAAGCCAAAACATATACGTTTTTCCGGCAGCAGAATATGATAATGTCAAAAGCCACACTGAAGTATAACAAAACAGCCCCCACAATCTGTTATCAATTTATCTCAGCCAATCATGAGTCATTTGTTTAAGTGCTGTGAATGTTGAATGTCCTTCCATATAAGCATGCTGAAAGTCTGTTGTCAATTTGTTTATTGTAAAATAGTATTGTATCTGGTCAAACATTTTTTTTTAAATTGTTACTAAGTGTTTGTAACAGGCTGATTGGTTGGCTATTTGAGCCAGTAAACGTGGCTTTACTATTCTTAGGTAGCGGAATTACTTTTGCTTGCCTCCAAGCCTGAGGGGACACACTTTCTAGTAGGATTAAATTGAAGATATGGCCAATAGGAGTGGCAATATCGTCTGCTATTATGCTCAATTTTCCATCCAAGTTGTCAGACCCCGGTGGCTTGTCATTGTTGATAGACAACAACAACAAAAAATGTCACCTCTTCCACACTCACTTTACAGAAATCCAAATTACAATACCTCTCTTTCATAATTTGGTCAGATATACTTGGTATAGTATATCTTGGCAATAAAAAAAATAAAGTAGTTCGCAATATCAGTGGGTTTTGTGAGGAATGAGCCATCTGATTCAATGATGGAGCTGAGTTTGTCTTTTTGCCCACAATTTCATTTAAGCTTTTTACTATCATTCTTTATATAATGTATCTTTGTTTCATAGTATAGGGTGATAGCGGCTGACAAATTGATGGTACACTTTTAGAAAAAAGGGTTCCAATAGGGTTCTTTGGCTGTCCACATTGGATAACCATTTTTGGTTCCAGGTAGAACCCTTTTTGGTAGACATCTTTTGGGTTCCACTCTCTGTGGAAAAGGTTCTACATGGAACCAAAAACAGTTCTTCAAAGGGTTCCACTATGGGGACTGCTAAAGAACCCTTTTAGGTTCTAGAAAGCAATTTTTTTTGTAGAGGAATCTAAGTCAGGAAAATCAGTTGTATCAGCAATTGTGGCTGAATGATTCTGGGATAGCATTTTCTTCTGGGAAAATGGTGCGCTTATCAATGCTTTCAAAATCTGTTCCTTTGTGTTATTCTGTTATGTAACTTTTCTTTGGTTGGTAACTTGTTTGTGCCTTTGTGACAAAAGGATTCTCACCCAGTGTGAGCAATACTGTTTTCCTATCTGTCCTCTCCGCTCCCCCTCTGGAAGAGGAGGGACAGAACAATCTAATGACTGAACTCACCTTTCCCCCAGACAAGAAAGTCTGAAACCCCAGGCACCAACAAAGCTCCAGTAACAGGACTAGTTATGCTGAAATATCATAAAAGGATGGATTGTGGAAGAGTGGAACATGCCCTTGGTGGTTTATGGTTAGTCTACTGCCTAGGAGGCTACTATCAACAGATAAGCAGAAGTAACTGACTCATCCAGGTGGCTTGTGACACCCCCCCGCACCTCTCCCCAGGTCTTGTATTAATGTCTGCGAGAAAAAATCATGATGCTTGTAATAAAGCATTACTGTATTCTGTTCAAATAAAGCTTTTGTATATTGAGATTGCACTGCCTTCTGAGTGGTTTTCCCACCACAAACCTTGTTGCTAACCTCCTGGGACAAATCAATAAGAGATTGATTTCAACGCTCGTCCATTGATTTATATTCCATGTGTGGTTGCTAGCTGTATCCTTCCTGGTATTCAGTATGATGACGGTAGTCTGATGATGAAACAACACATTGGTTGAATCAGTTAAATTACGTTGAACCTATATGCAATAGCTGTTGAATTGACATCTGTGCCCTGTGGGAAGGCTGTGAAAAACATTTATAGCATTGTCAGGTATCAAAAGATCTGATCGTTCATCAAACATTAATGTACATTTGAAATTGGAAGTTTACATACACCAACAAAGCTCCAGTAACAGGACTAGTTATGAAGAAATACACCTTAGCCAAATACATTTAAACTCAGTTTTTCACAGTTCCTGACATTTAATCAGAGTAATAATTCCCTGTCTTTGGTCAGTTAGGATCACCACTTTATTTTAAGAATGTAAAATGTCAGAATAATTTATTTCAGCTTTTATTTCTTTCATCACAATCCCAGTGGGACAGAAGTTTACATACACTCAATTAGTATTTGGTAGCATTGCCTTTAAATTGTTTAACTTGGGTCAAACATTTCGGGAAGTATTCCACAAGCTTCCCACAATAAGTTGGGTGAATTTTGGCCCATTCCTACTGACAGAGCTCGTGTAACTGCGTCAGGTTTGTAGGCCTCTTTGCTCGCACACGCTTTTTCAGTTCTGCCCACACTTTTTCTATAGGATTGAGGTCAGTGCTTTGTGATGGCCACTCCAATACATTGACTTTGTTGTCCTTAAGCCATTTTGCCACAACTTTGGAAGTATACTTGGGGTCATTGTCCATTTGGAAGACCCATTTGCGACCAAGCTTTAACTTCCCGACTGATGGCTTTAGATGTTTCTCAATATATCCAAACATTTTTCCTTCCTCGTTTATTTTGAGAGGTGCACCAGTCCCTCCTGCAGCAAAGCACCTCCACAACACGATGCTGCCACCCCTGTGCTTCACGGTTGGGATGGTGTTCTTCCGCTTGCAAGCCTCCCCCTTTTCCTCCAACCATAACAATGGTCAATATTGACAAACAGTTCTATTTTTGTTTCATCAGACCAGAGGACATTTCTCCAAAAAGTACGATCTTCGTCCCCATGTTCAGTTGCAAACCATAGTCTGGCTTTTTTATGGCGGTTTTGGAGCAGTGGCTTCTTCCTTGCCTTTCAGGTTATGTCGATATAGGACTTGTTTTACTGTGGATATAGATACTTTTGTACGTGTTTCCTCCAGCAATTTCACAAGGTCTTTTGCTGTTGTTCTGGGATTGATTTGCACTTTTCGCACCAAAGTATGTTCATCACTAGGAGCAAGAACGCGTCTCCTTCCTGAGCGGTATGACGGCTGCGTGGTCCCATGGTGTTTATACTTGCATACTATTGTTTGTACAGATGAACGTGGTGCCTTCAGGCGTTTGGAAATTGCTCCCAAGATTGACCCAGACTTGTGGAGTTCTGCATTTTTTTCTGAGGTCTTGGCTGGGTAGTTTCCCCCCCCCATGATGTCAAGCAAAGAGGTAGGCCTTGAAATACATCCACTGGTACACCTCCAATTGACTCAAATGATGTCAATTAGCCTATCAGAAGCTTCTAAAGCCATTACATTATTTTCGGGAATTTTCCAAGCTGTTTAAAGGCACAGTCAACTTAGTGTATGTAGATTTCTTACCGACTGGAATTGTGGTACAGTGAATTATAAGTGAAATAATCTGTCTGTAAACAATTGTTGGAAAAAATACTTGTGTCATGCATAAAGTAGATGTGCTAACCGACTCACCAAAACTATAGTTTGTTAAACCTTTCTGGACTCCCCATCCCGGATCCGGGATTTTTTTCATTAAAAACCCTGACTAGCATAGCGTAGCCTAGCCCCAGAGGGTAATCATAAAATATAATTTCATGAAATCACAAGTGCAATATTGCAAAACACAGCTTAGCCTTTTGTTAATCCATCTGTCGTCTCAGATTTTGAAATTATGCTTTACAGCGAAAGCAATACTTGCATTTGTGTAAATGTATCGATCGCTCTACAAAACAATACGAACAGCTAGCGTCAGGTAACTCGGTAACAAAAACCAGCAAAGCAATCAAATTAATCGTTTACCGTTGATGATCTTCGGTTGGTTTCACTCACGAGAATCCCAGTTAGACAGCAAATGTTCCTTTTGTTCCATAAAAGATATGTTTTATATCCAAATACCTCCGTTTGTTTGATGCGTCATGACAAGGAATCCACTGGAAAAAGCGTTCGCGACAACGGCGGAATCCAAATTATATCCATAATGTCCACATAAACATGTCAAACGTTGTTTTTGATCCAACTTCAGGGTGTTTTTTCACATATCTATTTGATAATAAATCAACCGAGACAGTTGGCTTTTCACTAGGAGCGAGGGAGACAATGGCTACCTTTCAGAATTGCGCAAAAATCACCCGGAGAGCCCCCACCTGTCCACTTACCCAATGTGCTCTTGCAGGCTCATCCTTCAAAATAAAGGCCTGAAACTATGTCTACACCTTAGGGAAGACATAGAAAAAGAGGTCTTATTGATGAGACTTCACATATGCGATAGGAAGGCATTGGAACACAGCTCTCAAAAAGAGTGCCACTTCCTGTTTGGAATTTTCTCCGGTTTTCGCCTGCAATATCAGTTCTGTTTAACTCACAGACAAAAATCTTACAGATTTGGAAACTTCAGAGTGTTTTCTATCCTAATCTGACTATATACATATTCTAGTTTCAGGGGCTGAGAAATAGGCAGTTTAAAATGGGTATGCATTTTTTGCCAAATGTTAAAATTGCGCCCCCTAGATAGAAGAAGTGAACTTCTTGTCAATAGGGGGGAGCTAATTTCACTTTGGAAAAAATCGTGCCCAAATTAAACTGCCTCGTACTCTATTCTAGATCATACAATATGCATAGTAATTATTACTATTGGATAGAAAACACTCTCAAGTTTCTAAAACTGTTTGAATTATATCTGTGAGTAAAACAGAACTCATTTTGCAGCAAACTTCCATACATTAAGTGAAAAATCTGAAAACTAGGCTCTGTTCCAGGGCCTGCCTATTTAACTGGCTTATATTTATCGATATGCATGCACTTCATACGCCTTCCACTAGATGTCAACAGGCAGTGGAAGGTGGAATGGGGTGTCTAGCTTGATCTGAGGTCGAACAAGAGCTTTTGGAGTGGCAGGTCAGGAATTTCCTTTCTCTACCTAGGCGCGCGAGGCACCTCCATATTGTCTTCTGATAAGCGTTCGGTATACACGGCTAATATCTCCGGCTCTGATTTTATTTGATACATATTAGAAAAACATCATAAAGTAGGTTTTTTCAACAAAGTTTCATCAGTTTATTCAACGTTTATTGGGACTTTTGGAGTTTTCGGTTCTTTGCATCGAGAGAAACTGGGAACGGCATCAACATTGGCTAGCATTGTGGCACGAATTCGACAGGAGAAAAGGACATTCTAAAACCAAACAACGATTTATTCTGGAAATAGGACTCCTTGTACAAGATTCTGATGGAAGCTCAGCAAAAGTAAGAACAATTTATGATGTTATTTCATATTTCTGTGGAAAATGTTATTTCTATTCTCTGCCGTTTTGGCGGGCGCTGTCTCGCTATAACGCAAGCTGTTTGTTATGGTAAAGTTATTTTTAAAAATCTAACACGGCGGTTGCATTAAGAACCAGTGTGTCTTTCATTTGCCATACAACAAGTATTTTTTTGTAAAGTTTATGATGAGTTCTTTGGTCAGATTAGGTGAGTGTCCAAAATAGCTCCTGACATTCTGGGGAAATGTTGCTACATTTTCACAATGTATAACCACGGTTTGCAGCTCTAAATATGCACATTTTCTAACAAAACATAAGTGTATTTGTAACGGCGTTCCTCCTCCTCTTCATCCGAAGAGGAGGAGCAGGGATTGAACCAAACTGCAGCATTGTATTTAGACATAATGAATTTATTTAAGTGTAGACGAAAAACACGAACTTCACTTGAATACTTACAAAACAACAAAACGAATGTAGACAAACCTGAACATACGAACTTACATATAACACGAAGAACGCACGAACAGGAAAAATGACTACATAAAACGATGAACGAACGAAACAGTCCCGTATGGTGCAAACAAACACAGACACGGAAGACAACCACCCACGACAAACAATGTGACAACACCTACCTTAATATGATTCTCAATCAGAGGAGATGAAAACCACCTGCCTCTAATTGAGAACCATATTAGGTACCCATTAACCAACATAGAAACAGAAAACATAGACTGCCCACCCAAACTCACGTCCTGACCAACTAACACATACAAAAACTAACAGAAAACAGGTCAGGAACGTGACAGTATTGTATAACCTGATGTTATTAGACTGTCATCTGATGAAGTTGTTCAAGGTTAGTGATTAATTTTATATCTTTTGCTGGTTTTTGCGAATGCTATCTATGCGGTGAATAAATGCGTTTGTGTGTTTGGCTATTGTGGTAAGCTAATATAATGCTATATTGTGTTTTCGCTGTAAAACACTTTGGCTGGATTCACAAGATGTTTATCTTTAATTTGCTGTACACCATGTATTTTTCATAAATGTTTTATGATAAGTATTTAGGTATTTCACGTTGCTCTCTGTAATATTCTGGCTGCTTTGGTGATATTTTGGATGGTAGCTGCAATGTAAAACTATGATTTATACCTCAAATATGCACATTTTCGAACAAAACATAAATTTATTGTATAACATGTTATAAGACTGTCATCTGATGAAGTTGTTTCTTGGTTAGTGACTAATTATATCTCTATTTGGTCGGTTTTGTGATAGCTACCTATGCGGTAGAAACATGGTGAAAATATGCAGTTGAGTCTTTGGCTATTGTGGTTAGCTAATAGAAATACATATTGTGTTTTCGCTGTAAAACATTTTAAAAATGATGGCTGGATTCACAAGATGTTTATCTTTCATTTGCTGTATTGGACTTGTGATTTCATGAAAATTATATTATATGATATCCCTGTCCCGTTAGGCTAGGCTATGCTAGTCAGATTTTTTGATGAGGATGCTCCCGGATCCGGGATGGGTATCACTGAAAGGTTTTAACAGGAAGTTTGTGGAGTGGTTGAATAACGAGTTTTAATGTCTCCAACCTAAGTGTATGTAAACTCCCAACTTCAACTGTATATGTACAACATTTACATTTCTCTGCATGGCATACTAATCTGAAAATAAAGTGTAAAATGTAAGACATCTAGTATTATTTCCATAGTTACTGTATCTCATTTAATTTTCAGAAGAGCATCAGTTGCTGGGATTTCCATGATCCTTTTTTTTAATTATGGATAAAAATGAAATTATATGAAATGAAATGTTTTTGGGCATATGTGCTGAATATACCTGTTATAGAATTTACCTTGAAATGATTACTAGCCCTTTCCCAACAATGCAGAGATACAAGTAAGAGATGTTAGCGAAATAAAGAGTAAATAGTAACACAATAAAATAATAATAATGAGGCTTTATATAAGGAGTATGAGATAGTTGAGGTAATTGAGGTAATAAGTAGAGTTTCTTGCAAAAGTATTCACCCCCTTTGGCGTTTTTCCTATTTTGTTGCATTACAACCTGTAATTGAAATTGATTTTTATTTGGATTTCATGTAATGGACGTACACAAAATAGTCCAAATTTGTGTAGTGAAATGAAAAAAATAACTTGTTAAAAAAAATATTTAAAACAGAAAACTGGTGAGTGCATATGAATTCACCCCCTTTGCTATGAAGCCCCTAAATAAGATCAGATCAGTTAAATAAAGTCCACCTGTGTGCAATCTAAGTGTCACATGATCTGAGTATATACACCTGTTCTGAAAAGCCCCAGAGTCTGTAACACCACCAAGCAAGCAGCACTATGAAGAACAAGGAACTTTCCAAACGGGTCAGGGACAAAGTTGTGGAGGAGTACAGATCAGGGTTGGGTTATAAAAAAATATTAGAAACTTTGTTTATCACGGAGCACCATTAAATCCATTATTGAAAAATGTGGCTCTCTGCAAAATCACCGGATGTTTTGGAACTACTGAACATAACGCGCCAATGTAAACTCAGAGTTTTGGATATAAATATGAACTTTACCGAACAAAACATACATGTATAGTGTAACATGAAGTCCTATGAGTGTCATCTGATGAAGATTATCAAAGATTAGTCATTAATTTTATCTCTTTCTGTTTTTTGTGACTCCTCTCTTTGGCTGTAAAAATGGCTGTGTTTTTCTGTGACTTGGCTCTGACCTAACATAATCGTTCGGTGTGCTTTCGTCGTAAAGCCTTTTTGAAATCGGACACTGTGGCTGGATATACAACAAGTGTATCTTTAAAATGGTATAAAATACTTGTATGTTTGAGGAATTTTAATTATGGGATTTCTGTTGTTTTGAATTTGTCGCACTGCAGTTTCACTGGTTGTTGACGAGGTGGGACGCTACCGTCCCACATACCCTAGAGAGGTTATGAAGCAAACACGTTTGGTGTTCGCCAAAAGGCACGTGGGAGACTCCCCAAACATATGGAAGAAGGTACTGTAAGAAATTGTAAAAGATACTGGCAACTGGTTTTAACAACTTCTCAACACAAGCTATACTTGACACAACATGCACCCATCCCCCTCTATACCCCCACACGTAGTACCCTATAATAACCACGACCCACACACAATCCCCTCCCCCATGTACAGGCCCCTGCTTAAACAAAATCCACACACAATGTGCTCAAGGTTGGGAAGCTGAGACAAAGAGCCATGGAAAGAGCCAATGGAAAGTCGACAGCAGGCCCGTACAGGAGTACCCACGACCCAGAGCGACCAATCAGAAGGCCAGACTACCAGATCAACCTACTTCATTTTGTGACATATATAATCAGCACAATATGTTTAGCGTCCCTCTTTCCAGATGATTCCATACGAATCAGACAGAAGGGACCGTGCTGCACGATTTACTAAGATATTTTTACATATGAATAAACCGCCTTATTATACAAAAATCCACCTCGTCCTATTGTCTCTACTTGATCTCCTGTCTCCTGTAAACGTTTTATCAACAGTACTCTGGTCAGATGAGACTAAAATGTAGCTTTTTGGGCATCAAGGAAAACGCTATGTCTGGCGCAAACCCAACACCTCTCATCACCCCGAGAACATATCCCCACAGTGAAGCATGGTGGTGGCAGCATCATGTTATGGGGGTGTATTTCATCGGCAGGGACCTGGAAACTGGTCAGAACTAAAGGAATGATGGATGGTGCTAAATACAGGGACAATGACAGTGACTGCTATAGCAACACTTGAGTGGTTTAAGGGGAAACATTTAAATGTCTTGGACTGGCCTAGTCAAAGCCCAGACCTCAATCCAATTGAGAATCTGTGCTATGACTTAAAGATTGCTGTCAAACAGCGGAACCCATCCAACTTGAAGGAGTTGGAGCAGTTTTGCCTTGAAGAATGGGCAAAAATCCCAGTGGCTAGATGTGCCAAGCTTATAGAGACATACCCCAAGAGATTTGCGGCTGTAATTGCTGCAAAAGGTGGCTCTACAAAGTATTGACTTTGGGTTGGTGAATAAGTATGCACACTCCTGTTTTTTAAACTTATTTCTTGTTTGTTTCACAATAGAAACTTCAAAGTGGACTTCAAAGTGCATCTTCAAAGTGGTAGGCATGTTGTGTAAATCAAATGATACAAACTCCCAAAACATCCATTTTAATTCTATGTTGTAAGTCAACAAACAATTTAAAATGCCAAGGGGGGTGAATACTTTTGCAAGCCACTGTAGGGGTGAAAGTGACTAGGCAATCAGGATAGATAATAAACAGTATCAGCAGCGAATGTGAAGAGTGTTTGTGAAGTTTGGCTGTGTGTGAGTGTGTGTGCGGCGTCAATATGCGTGTGCATGTGTTTGTTTTGTTTGTGTGAGCGTATCTAGTGTGTGTTGAAGTGTCACTGTATTATGTGTGAGTCTGTGGGTAGAGTCCAGTATGTGTCCATACAACCAGCACAAGAGTGTCAGTTCAATCCCCCCAAAATACGAGATATTCCAGATGACATATGGTGTCCGAAGATTTCACCCCTTGTCCCAGCCTGTGACTGATGTATACATTGCAGTGAAATATTGACCAAATACACCACTGAATTCCACAGAAACATATTGATTAGGAATGGGGAATGTTTGTTATGTTGAAATGCAGTCGGGTCATGATCACGTAAACCCAAGACTTTCAGGGTGCCGTTTGGCTTATAAGCTTGGAGGGAGGGATCGTCAATCATCTGCTGTTTCAGCAGAAGCACTTGGTCGTCTTCACAGAAATGTATCCAATTCCCCTACAGCTATATTTGTTACCCAGGCACATCCAGGATGCCTCAATTGCAGTGCCGTCTTTGTTGATGTGGCACAGCTCCGAGTTACAACCGCAAAGCACTCAGCTGTGAATATTACATCTTGCAACTGTCAGAGGCCCGTTGAGTGTCAGAGTTTGTAAAACCAACACGTCACTTTCTGGAGCGGATTTCACGTGGGACGAAATGAATAAGACAGAAAGTGTCGACATTGTGATATGCACTTCTCGCATGACAGCCACACAAAATGCCCCTCATGGTGGTTCACAGCCTGTTCAGCTATATGAGAACAGAGCGAGGGGACTGGGGTGGGCATCATTGGGAAGGGCTGGTGTGTGATTTTTCTGTTTCTTCTCAGTGTTGCCATGAAGTGTTTGAGCTGCTTGACAGAATTCACATTCAAATCAAACCTCCATTCAGACAAAGGCAGGAAGGTGTAATTGATTTTGTTAGGAAAACACTTTTTGTGTTGGAGTGGCGTTGAGGACTCTTGCCTCAGCCGCATTTAATTAAGTACAGGAAACAGTGGCTTTGAAAGGGAGCTCTCAAAAGACTCCCTTTGTGTGCGTGTGTGTTTGTGTGAGTGTGCCTGTGCGTGTGTGTGTGCGCGTGTGTGTGTGTGTGTCACACGGCAAACGTGGCACATATTCACAAAGCATCTCAGATGCTTTAAAACAAAACCTCAGGGTAGGTTTTAGGATGATGTTAAAACACAGCTCAGACAAACTGAGCCAGGAGTAAAATCAACTCCAAAAAGTTTCTCAGCTGGTAATCACGTCAGCTTGAGATACCCCAAAGAAAAGACGGCTCTTTCTATTTTTTCTGGCACTGAGCAAATTTCAAGTCTGCTGAGCCCAAACTTGACCTTTAGGAAAATTCTGTGCAACTTTTAAAATGTTAATAGGGAAATAGCTGTTCTTTCATTCAGCCTACAGTAGCAGCCAATGTGTGGTGTTCAATGTAGGCCTATATTCCATGAGACTTTTGGGGGGGAAAAAAACATGCAGGACTTGACATTAATAAGGATCTGCCCCTTTTTCTCCTAAAATGACATACCCAAATCTAACTGCCTGTAACTCTACACGTATCCTTCAGACAAGGAGGTGACTGAAAATGCTCTTGTGTTTTTTGATGCAAGAGACCACTTTACACAAAAAAGTGTTATTTTTCTCATACCATTATGGTGGAAGGTAGCCTAGTGGTTAGAGCATTGGACTAGTAAACGAAAGGTTGCGAGATCGAATCCCTGAGCTGACAAGGTAAAAATGTGTCGTTCTGCTCCTGAACAAGGCAGTTAATTAACCCACTGTTCTTAACTGACTTGCCTAGTTAAATAAAAGGTATAAAAGAAAAAATGCAGGCCCTGAAGCAAGGATATGGATATTCTTGGTACCATTTGAATGGAAATGTGAATGGAATGTAGGAGAATGTAACACAATAGATCTTGTAAAAGATGATGAAAATAACTGTTCTTTTGTAAAAAAAAAAAATTTTTACCATCATCTTTGAAATGCAAGAGAAAGGCGATAATGTATTATTCCAGCCCAGCTTTAATTTAGATTTTGGCCACTAGATGGCAGCAGTGTATGTGCAAAGTTTTAGGCTGATACAATGAACCATTGCATTTCTATTCAAAATGTGCTGTCAAGACTGCCCAAATGTGCTTAATTTGTTTATTAGTAACTTTTCATGTTCAAAACTGCCCTCTCCTCAAACAGTAGCATGGTATTCTTTCACTGTAATAGCTACTGTAAATTGGACAGTGCAGTTAGATTAACACGAATTTAAGCTTTCTGCCCATATCAGCTATGTCTATATCCTGGGAAACTGTATTGTTACTTACAACCTCATGCTAATCGTATTAGCCTACGTTAGCTCTACGGTCCCGTGGAAGGGACACCGATCCCAAAGAAGATTCATTAACCTGTTTATTCACTTATCCTTCAGACAAAGAGGTGACTGAACATGCTCTTGTGTTTTTTGATGCAAGAGACCACTTTACAAAAATAAAATGCATTGTTTTCCTCATACCATTATTACACAGAATCAGACAAATTATGCTACCCTCTGCCTATTGGCTACTTAGCTTAGTCAAGCCTGTCTCAAAATACAACACTGCCCCTTATTAAAGACAAAAAATAAGGTCTTTACCTAACTTGCTTTTCAAAGATGTCTAGAAATGTACACATTTTGTGCTCTTGTAGGAAGCAATCACTCCCCTACTGCTGATCACAAATGATATATAACTGGGATAATGATCTGCAGAGAAGAATATATATACCAAATATAGGTGTGCCAAGCTTGTAGCGTCATACCCAGGAAGACTGGAGGCTGTAATTCATTCTCATCTAAGCTCTTTTTAAAATTTGAAATGTATTCTAAATGTACATCAGTCAGGTTTTAGACCAGGTCATAGCACTAACTTTGCTGCATCCCTAGTCAATCACTCACTGCTAATTCAGAGGCTTTTCTAAATTGGCGTAGTCCAGGCTGCATGTTACTGGTTTAAATATCACTTGACAGATAGAACTAAATGTGTATATACTGATGGATATTATGAAAGGTGTCCTGCAGGGGTCAATTCTTGGTCCTGTACTTTTTAGTGTTACGTTAATAATATCAACTTGGCTGTAAAAAAAAGTTTTACCTGCACTTGTATGCCGATGATACTGTTGTGTATTCTATTGCCCCCACCAGGCTTTATCTGAACTATTGTCTCCCTTCATTGTATAACAGAAACACTTTATTGACCTGAAATTAGTATTGCATGCATGTAAAACTAAGTATATGTTGTTCAAATAACTGATTATTTAAGCATATGTGTCCCTGCTTACAAATGTCTGGGCATCTGAATAGATGAAAAGCTGTCTCAGACTGATGAGTTAGTTAAGAAGCTGAGAACAAAAATGGGCGTCTTCTATAGAAATAGGTCTTGCCTCTAGCTAAATAGTAGAAAGCAGATTATTCAGTCAATGTTCCCATCGGTCCTACACTATGGCGACATGGCGACATCATCTATATGAATGCAGCTGCCACTTCTTTAAAGCCGTTAGATGCAGTTTATCATAACGCACTGCACTATATTACGGGTGACAATTTTAGTACTAATCACTGCATTCTCTACCAGCAAGTTGTTATGTTTTAATTTATAAAGCCCTTTTACAAAAAGTCCCACATCATTAATAAACTTTAGACATACAAGTTACCACACCCGGTCTCAGGGATGGCTAACTCTGGAAAATCCTTTTGTCTCTCCTAAATTAAGTAAATCAGCTTTTAGTTGTTGTTTTTTGCACCTTTGCAAATTCAGAAAGCTGATTGAAGACCATTTTACTGATGAATGTGTTTGTTTCTTTATGACCGTGAAATTAATGTGAAAAGCGCACGAGATACTGTTGCATGAAAGTCTAGATTTGTAAAATAGGGCAAAATTATCGAATGGGCATGCAGGGCACGGGCCTGGAGGGCAGGGGTTGTGTGCCCCCTCGAGGTAGGACTCGCTGCCCTTTTCTTTTATCAAGACAGCTGCTGGTAACTCTTAACTGATTAGGACAGCTCATGAGGTCTCCTAAATATTTATTGACTAGGTGGGACTCTTATGACTAAATAATGCATATCTTTTTTTTTACCCATAAGAGTAAAATGTTTCAGTACTTACTACCAATTTTCTACCCTGAGACGCTTTGTGGATACGGCCCCTGATCTGTTTTTGTTTTGTTTTTGAATGAATGTCCTTTCTTTTTATAGAGTGTGGTGACATTCCAAGTCCTATACAATCACTGGGCTTGAAGGGTGACACTCAATGCAGCCACATCATCCTAAAATGTATTTTATCGCAACAAATAACTTTACAATTGATTGTGTTTAATTTAAATCTGCTACATTGTCACGCTTGAAGTGCCGTGAGATGAGTCATCGGTAGGATTTTTTCAAACAAGATTATCCAAGGTTGAAAGCTATGAAAACAACAACTCTAACCCCAACAAATTCACCTAGAAAAGAACAATGCTCCAAACAAAGCTGCCCTCGAGATCAGTGAACATACATCAAATAAGAAAGACATTTATAAACCTGTCAGCACTCCAGCCAACCCCACCCTGACCTTTATTTGTTGTTGTTATTTGGGTGCGGTGAGGTACTGTAGATACTGGATTAACAGAGAGAGAGCAGACAAATCAGAGGAGAAATGGAATACATCGGCCCTTTCTGTTAAAAGCATGAACCTGGAAATGACGCATCCTCCATCCATTGTTGTGTTGTCCTTTATAAAGTTGCTGCTGCAGGACAGGGGAGTGTATAGCGGAGCAGAGAACTACTTCACTGATGTGTGATGGAGCTGGCAATTTGAAGTGACCCGGGTGTGTCAGTTCTGCAGTATTGGAGTGCTATAGTGTTTCTAGATGTGTAAACCCACAAGTAGGACCTAGGTTGGTCAGAATCCATTCATTCCATGGTTTCTGGATGACTGTGGAAGTTATATGCACTATCTCAAAGCGTACAGCGCCACAACGAGCTCATGTTTCACCTGAACCCACAGGAGTAGTGAAGGCTGAAGCCTTAGGAAGTGAAAAGAGAAACAAATGAGGATGATCCAACAGTAAATTCAGTGACATGGCATCCATGATTCCACCTCCCCAGGGGCCAAAACTAGATCCACTTCCTTTGTCCCCTGAAATATTGCGGTTTGGAAAAAATCTCAAACAATTAAATTCCATCAGTAGAGGCCCAGGTGTATTGTGTCCTGACCTCTGCAACTTGGGGAGGGCGCTAAGGAGGGACTGTTGTTGTTGTGTTTACAGTACCTCCATGGCGGTGATGCTCAGGGCACGTCACTCTTCATGACCCCTTGAGAGCTTGTCACCGCTGAGTTTATTTAGACAGAGGAGCTGGATGCCATTACCCCTGCGCCCTATCTACCACCTGCCTCTTTTTATTAGTCACATAATGGCAGAGATACATTATCAGAGCTAATCAGAGTCAAATGAAGAAAAGTAGTGGAGTGAGACTGCAGGAATTGCCTCTTTTTTTTGCACCCGTTGCTGCATTGGCCAGACACTCGTTGAACTTCTCTCTCTCTCCCACACTGTGTGTGTATGTGTGTATCTCTCTCTCTCTCTCTCTCATCCGCACTGTCTGTGTGTTTATCTCTCTCCCGCACTGTGTGTGTGTGTGTATCTCTCTCTCTCCCGCACTGTGTGTATATCTCTCTCTGTCTCTTTCTCTCTCTCTCTTTCTCTGCTTTTTTTGGTGGCCTGTTTGAAATTCTGTCTGTGTCGTGAAGATGGATTAAAGCACGGACAGGCCCCACAAACCACCCTGATCTACAGGACAGCCTCTCAATCACTCTGCCACTGCCTCTCCACCTAGATAAATACAACCACATCCAGAGGAAGACGGAGAAACAGAAAACGGGAGGTGAGGGATTGAAGGGGGGAAATAAATGTATAAATTCATCAAGTGCTATTGATGCTAACACACTGGGTATAGATGGATTAGCATCTCTCTGTTTTCTCTGCTTTAGCACATCGAGCATCTGCAGGCCCCTTTTGGCAAACAAGCCAGATCTCATAAAGAACAATAGTTCACTTGCACCTGTGATAGCTTGCAGCAGAGCAGCCAATGTTTCCAGAATGGATAGCTTGTACAGTTTTCCATTCAACGCTGCTGATAGCATGTTTTTTCTCTCCAGTCGTGTGTTTATACCCCATACTGCCTTGATCCCAGAGACCTTTCCCATTTAGAGGAACATTGCAGATCACTCATGAGGGGAAACCGAATTACTGTGCTTCCCCAGCCCTTTCTTCATTGGATCAAAACGGTTATCATCCAAGGCAGACATTTGGGGCATTGCTAAAAGGTTACAAATAAGAGTGTTTAGTCCATCTAACTCTGTTTAGGTACTAGGATAATATAGATAATTTAAGGTTCATCAACCAATTTTCTTGCAAAAGTTGTGTCTTGTGTGTGTGCGTGTGTGTCTGTGTATCTATTAACAATTTTTGCTTGTGTCTATGGAAGGTTTCCACTGGTTTCAGTGCATCACAATATCATGGTGATCCATTCAACAGCACGGGTGTTGCATGTCACCGGGAAACATGCTCATGTCTCTTACTACAATTGCAGATCTTACACTCTTAAAAATAAAGGTGCAAGCTGGAACCAAATAATGTTCTTGAGAGTGATGCCATAGGGGAACCATTTTAGGGTCTCTGAAGAACCATATATAGGATGGTTCTTTGAAAAACCACATACAATCCAAAACCAGAAATGTTTCGGCCCTCCGGGACCGGAATAGCTTTGCTGTACGGTTTCAAGCCTTATCTGCATATTTCCCATCGTGCATTTCAATTGAATTTTAGAGCTACCAGTACCACCCATGACTATGTTTGCTAGAGATCTTAAGTGAATATGTTGTCATTTGAATGTAATAATTGTTTAAAAAATATATTTAGCCAGGCAAGTCAGTTAAGAACAAATTCTTATTTACAATGACAGCCTACTGGGGAACAGTGGGTTAACCGCATTGTTCAGGGGCAGAACTACATATTTTTACCTTGTCAGCTCTGGGATTCAATTCAGCAACCTTTTGGTTACTGGCCCAACACTCTAACCACTTGACTACTTGCCACCCCAAAACATATTTCATAAGACCTTCCTTAAAGGGCCTAGTTTCACCCTAATGCAGCGGCCTAAAATGTATAGTTTACAGGTCTGTAGGCCTGCAAATAACATTATGCCGGCTTGCAAAGTTATCATTAATTCCTATTGGAATCCAGCCTGAGTATCCAACATTTTGGATTTTTATTCAACCGCAACCTGCAGTCAGAATGACTGCCAGGATTGGGGAGAATATGATACAGTATGAGACTACCTTAACTCTAAACTACTGTACCATTTCAGTAAAAGATGCAATAAGTCAAAGTAACAGATTGGAATAGCTTAGAAAAATGTATTATTTATATTTTAGTTTCATAAGATTAATAATCAACCAATGTACATGCAAAAACATAGATATTGAAAGAAACAATTCTAAAAATCAACCCGCAACAGAGCAAGCTGGGAAATATTACAATGATGGGTGTGCTTTTGGTTAAACTCTGGATATTCTACACCACTGAGTGTTAATTTTACTATTTACAGTGTTAATTTAACTCTTGAAACACTAGAAATGGTTCACTGAAAAACCAACACTAGTTAACACTGCAAATTTGCTGTGTGCTATGAAAGGGACACATATGCAGGCTTCCATACATGACTATTAAAACCTACCCAAACCAGAAACCGTGGATAGTTGGCAGCATTCGCGCAAAACTGAAAGCGCAAACCACCGCACTTAACCATGGAAAGGTGACAGGGAATATGGTTGAATACAAACAGTGTAGTTATTTCCTCCGTAAGGCAATCACAGGCAAAATGTCAATACAGAGACAAAGTGGAGTCGTAATTCAACGGCTCAGTCACGAGATGTATGTGGCAGACAATCACGGATTACAAAGGGAGAAACCACACCAACGTCTTGCTCTCAGACAAGCTAAACACCTTCTTCACCCGCTTTGAGGTTAACACAGTGACAACGACGTGGCTCAATCCCAAGAATGTGGGCTCTCGTTCTCCGTGGCCGACGTGAGTAAGACATTTAAGAGGGTTAACCCTCGCAAGGCTGCTGGCCCAGACGGCATCCCTAGCCGTGTCCTCAGAGCATGCGCACACCAGCTGCCTGAGCGTTTACTCAATCTTTCCCTATTCCAGTCTGCTGTCCCCACTTGCTTCAAGACCTATATACATAGACATGGAACCCCTGGACACTTTAATAATGGAACACCAGTCACTTTAACAATGTTTACATACTTCTTTACTCATCCCATATGTATATATACTGTATTCTATTCTACTGTATTTTAATCAATGACACTCCAACATTGCCCATCCTAATATTTATATATTTCTTAATTCCATTATTTTGCTTTTAGATTCGTGTAGATTTGTTTATTTAAAAAACAATATAATAATCTTAAAATTAATTGTAAAACTCAGTGTAGAGACTTTTAAAACCGGTGTAATGTGTGCTCTCTGTCTGGTCTTGGTCAGTACCCGTGCTGCAGCATTCTGTATGTTTTACAGTTGACCAATGGCTGTCACGCCCTGACCATAGAGAGCCTTTTATTCTCTATTTTGGTTAGGTCGGGGTGTGACTAGGGTGGGTGATCTAGTGTGTTGATTTCTATGTTGGCCTGGTATGGTTCCCAACCAGAGGCAGCTGTTTATCGCTGTCTCTGATTGGGGATCATATTTACGCAGCCATTTCCCCACTGGTTTTTGTGGGATCTTGTTTTTGTGTTGATGCCTGTGAGCACTGCATGAGCGTCACATTTTGTTTGCTGTTTGTTGTTTTTGTGAGTTTACTTTATTAAACATGTGGAACTCTACGTATGCTGCGCCTTGGTCCGTTAATTCATTAGACGATCGTGACAATGGCTTTCTTGGGTAGACCAGACAGGAGAGCATTACAGTAGTCAAGCCTGCTTGTAATGAAAGCATGGATGAGTCTCTCAGCCTGAGGTAGAAACAGCCACACCTTGTCAAGTTCCTAAGGTGGTAAAAAGCTATTTTGGTCACATTCCTAATGTGTGATTCGAAATTAATTTAATCTAAATTGACATCTAGTTTTACCTGGTGTTTTATTTTTATTGCCAGTGAATTAAAATGTGCATCCCGATTTCTGCTCTGTGCTTTGGCTCCAATAATAAGTACCTCGGTCTTGTCTTGATTTAGGTGGAGGAAGTAGTGAGCCATCCAATTATTTAAATAACTAATACAGTCTAATCATTTATATGTGAAGCTAAAATCCTTTGGTGACACAGAAATGTAAAGTTGCGTATCGTCTGCGTAGCAATGAAAATCAATTTTGTGCTTTCTGATAACACTGCCAAGGGGTAACGTATATAAACTGAACAGCATTGAACCCCAAATTGTACCTTGTGGAACACCACATGTGATATCTATTTTCTCTGAGTTATGTTCACCAATTTAGAATTGGACCGGAGAGGGCAACCCACCTCTCCAGTCTGTCCAGAAAGACATCATGGTCAACAGTGTCGAATGCAGCACTTAAATCCAAGAGTACAAGGACAGAGAGCTGTTTGGCATCTGTGTTGGCTCTAAGATAATTTACTACTTTAACTAAAGCTGTCTCTGTGCTGTGGTAGGCAGGATAACCAGATTGGGATTTTGTCAAATATGCAGTTCCCACTTAAAAAATAATTTAGCTTCAAGAAAACCAATTTCTCCAGAATTTTGCTTGCGAATGGAAGGTTGAAAATTGGCAAAGCATTGCTAAGAGCTGAAGAATCTAGATTCATTTTCTTCAGAAGGGATTTCAACATAGCAGTTTTTAGTGCAATGTGGAAAGTGCCTGTTTATGGGGCAAGAGTTCTCCAAGGAACCTTAAGAGTTGAGGAAGAACCATTTAAGAATCTTAATTTTTTCAGTGTACCATTGCATTTCTTGTTAGATTTTGATTTGAAGACGACGTGATATGATGATGCAATTTATGGTAATTCTGTAGGTTTTTGATATGAGGATGACGTGATATGATGATGCAAGGCATGGAAGGTGTTAACGTGTGTTAACATAAGCTTCACCTTAAGTGTGTTCGGGTAAATCATTGGCAAACACCTCATCATTTCGATACCAACATGAAATTACAACACACTTGGGTGAGCGTAATGATATCACGTGATGTTTTCCTATTCAAGTAACTACACCACATGTCAATCATATCATTAGCTTGAAGGATAACAGTGACGTTGTAGTCACTATGGCTTGATATATTGAAATGGTCCATTATACCATTGCATTAATACCCCAAACAAAGTGTTCATTACATATGTAGGATCTTAATTTGATCACTCTTGTTGATGAGAATTTTCCTGCACAGCAGGAAATGCAAACTT
Source organism: Salvelinus alpinus (assembly GCF_045679555.1). Lineage (NCBI taxonomy): Eukaryota > Metazoa > Chordata > Actinopteri > Salmoniformes > Salmonidae > Salvelinus > Salvelinus alpinus. The sequence goes on from NC_092100.1 coordinate 42,389,825, forward strand.
GTAGTGTAATCAAGGTTTAGAGGCTTATAAAGTTTAATTTCCACTTAAAAATGTCAGACTTGATTTGCCCTAATGTGAAATGCATCAACCATTACAACATATTAATTATAATCCACATAATAATGCACATTTCCTGTTGCTGCGGGATTATTTTCCTGCTGTAGCAAACTAGTTCAAATGAATATTCTACATCTGTATACTTGCATGTGAATGTGTAAATATGGGTAATATCATTAGATGCATGTGAAATTTGCCTTTGTACAACAGTTTTAATGCAGGGATGTTTCACCCTCTGTTTGCATTATCGTGTTTTCTGATAGAAATGTTTCATTTTAAAGCCATGATAATCTTGTGTGAGTTGATTTGATCATTATCACCCTGGCACTCATAAAAAGAGGGCCTTCAATAACATTTGCTTGGGTGACAGCTAAATGTAGCACACCAGAGTTAGTCTGCTTCCCCAGAGCGCTACAGAGGAAATACAAGATGTGATGTTTCACACTGATTAACCCCTAATCTAAAATATATTAAAGAAATACTTTTATATTGTCTTTCTCTAGTTTTAAATGTTGCCACGGCTGAGCAGGTTTCTCCACCCTTAACGGACACATAAAGAGAGACACATGGAAATGTGTAGCATGGAAAAACACACAAAGGCACACACAGGCACATGTAAACACACACACACACTCCCCCCTCCTGATACATTCACCTTCATCTTCTGTCTTCAATCATTGTGGTGGTGAATGTACAGTGGGGTCGTCGTAAAAAAATATGTATCTGAGCATCTACTGTCAGGGACATCAGATGTGCCATTATGACTAAGACATTCTCCCTTTCAGCACCATCCATCTCTAAGCTGATCTGTCTCTGGGCAGACTGATTTCACATCCTCCACCTCTCTCTCTCGCTTTCTCACATCCTTCAGAATCCATTTAGATTTAGCACGCCAATGCATCCAGAAAAATGAAAGAAGCATTGATCACCAGTGATCGTGTGGCAGTTCGTCTCTCCCCCCCCCCCCCCCCCCTCTCAGATGTGCGCTATCTGACTTTGATAGTGGATTAAAATGTTCTGCTCCAGAGCATTGAGGGCAGCAGGGTATGGGTGAGTGATGGAGGGCGCAGGCCCACTACCCCCACTGAGTCCAGTGATTGATGTTCTAAGAACGGTCCAAAACGGGCAACTGGCCCTAACAGCCAGGAGGGCTCTTCCTCTCTTTGTCCAAATATACATGTGATATTTGTAAGATGTGAAATAATCATATGGGATCTTTCAGGTGGCCTACTCTACTTCTCTCTGATCTGTCTTGTATCCATCTGGTACGCCGAGAAAAACATTAAAATAACCACCAAAGTGTCTTATCTGACATATTACAGGAGGTGGACCACATAGCCTCTCGAATAGCCCCTGAAATCTGCAGAAGTTGAGATTTAAACCAATTTTTAAGGAATTGTTTCCACTCCACTGCCAGATACTTAAAAAAACATTTTATTTTTATTTAACTAGGCAAGTAAGTTAAGAACAATGACAGCCTACATCGGCCAAACCCAAGCGACACCGGGCCAATCACAGCTGGTTGTTATACAGCCTGGATTTGAACCAGGGTGTCTGTAGTGATGCCTATAGCACTGAGATGCAGTGCCTTAGACTGCTGCGCCACTCGTGCATTCCTATTTCAGAGGGTGATTTGGGAAATCAAAATATGAGTGTTTTACTTGCAACAAACAATACCTTAGTGAAGCGGGCACATTGTTTATTCAGTGAGTAAATACAATGCCTGGTATCCCACATTTCAGTTTCTGCTCTATTTTATGATTCAATCATCTCCAAAGTGCTTGGTCCTGGCGTTTTCAATGTAGCTTTGCACATAATGTTGGTAATCGTTTGATATAAGTCTTTCATCATCACTGGGAACAGGATATATTTTATATTTGAGAAATAAAAATACATTCAATGTAGATATTAGTGGCTATGAGTATCTAATACATAGCAAATATTGAAAACCATTAAAACAAACACCTATTTACATATATTCATAATGTAAGACAATCTAAAGGAATAAAAGAAAATGGACCAATTCCAAGAAAGTGATGCCTACATTATTTGACCTTCAGGAAGATGTACGGAACTCAGTTGGGCTTTCAACTTACTCTTGACATGTGTAGTAATAGATTGCACAAGGTGAAATTCTGAAATTGGATAGTACATCAGCAGTTTTCCTCTTGTCATTACAGATCTTATAAAGCTATTTAAACCTGCAAAATGTTCTCTCCACCAACAAGAGGGGTGTGAAATAGATGTTCCCGGGTGATGTTCCCCAATGATGGAAGGGGGCCAGAGTAAAAAAGTTTGGGAACCACTGATCTAAAGTAAGCAGAAATCATTATGCTTCTCTGCAACAATGAGAGGTTGGGGGTAAAATGAGAAAGAAAACATTTCACAAAATAAATTCTATGTCTATGTCACAATGCTATTTTTACATGGGGGGCCCATTTGAATTAAAATGTCATTGCCTCTGTTCATTTTCTGTGATGATTCTGTTGAACTTTACACACTTTACTTGTTCTGTCCATAAAATTTAAATTATCTTCGTAGGCAGTCTTTGTCACAGGCACGTCTTGTGCGTATACACACACACACACACACACACACACACACACACACACTATAGGGCTCTCACCGAGAAGCCATCCAGAATGCTAAGGTCACTGTGGCAAGAAGCTGAGCATCAGCAGAGGACATTTATGTGAAATAATGAGTAATGTATGATAATATAGGGTTCTGCGCAGGCATTTCATGGGTCACAGCCCACAGAGATAGTCATCCTCCAGTACCAATCTTTATGACGGCCATCACAAATATACATATATGTATATTGCAAATCCAATAAAACAATAAAAACTGGAGCTTTGAGAAGGATGAGCAAAGCCACAACCCCCCACAGATTGGCTCACTCATCAAATAAATAACACCAAATTCCCCCCCAAATGGTCTTGAGTGGGAACTAAATGTGTTTTATCGACACTGGAGGAAGACACAAATAGAAAAACTTCCAATATGGTGTCTGCCAAGCCATCCCTTTGTTTAATAGCTAACAATTAAACCAAGATAATTAATGTTGTTTTGTTTGGATAAACAAACCAGAGGAACTGGAATCTAGGACCACTTGTGATACCACATAAAGCTGCTTTTATTGACAATTCAATAGACAAGACAGTGATTGAAGTGAATTTACAAGTCAAAGCATTTTACTGTAGGGAATGACATCTCCAAATGCGATGCACACAGCCAGACCCAGGTCTCTGTGACATGAAAGCAGTGTATTCAATACCCCTGCCCCTTGAAAATTACTTTCCAATTGCTGGGCTCTCCAGTGTTGAGCACAATAAAGCAAGTGCATTTGTTTACCACAAAAAAATATAAATAAAAATCATGGAGGAATATGATATGATAAATTAAAGAGCACTTTAGGAAGGCTGATGAGAATGTAGGCAGAGCCCCGGAGAGGAGATGGTGGCTCGGACAAATGGCTTTGACAGAGGGAAGTCTCCCTGACTTGCGGGAAGTTGCCTTCAGATTGACACAGGTAATTGGCGCTGCAGAGAACAAGGCAGCCGTGTCAATTAGCAGGCATGGAGGAACAGCGTTTATCTGTCGGCAGCTCATTAACACCAGGGTCAGTCTAATCACAGCCTCAAACTGTCCTTATTCTCACACTACCAACAGGGATAGCGAGGGAAAGGCAAAATAGGCAATGCATGCACACATTAGGGGTACAGGAATATACAAAGTGTACAAAACATTAGGAACACCTACACGGTGTCGAAAGCGTTCCACAGGGATGCTAGCCTATTTTGATTCCAATGCATTCCACAGTTGTGTCAAGTTGGCTGGATGTCCTTTGGGTGGTGGACCATTCTTGATACACACGGGAAACTGTAGAGTGTGAACAACCCAGCAGCATTGCAGTTCTTGACACATTCAAACCGGTGCGCCTGTCACCTACTACCATACCCAATGCATAGGCATTTAAATGTTTTGTCTTGCCCATTCACCCTGTGAATGGCAAACATACAAAATCTAAATTGTTTCAAACCTTAACAATCCTTCTATAACCTTTCTCTTCCCCTTCATCTATACTGATTGAAGTGGATTTAACAGGTGACATCAATAAGTGTTCCTAGCTTTCACCTAGATTTACCTGGTCAGTCTGTCAGTGTATGAACACATAAATATACAGAAAAAAAACTCTGTTACAGAGGCTCAGATGGGGCTCAGATGTTTGAATAAGTCTCTGTAGCCCTACACCCTCTCTGTCAATCTCCATCAGAATCATACAAGAGTGTGAGGATTTATAGTATACTATGGAAGCAGGTGTTGTAGTGACGGAGAACAAATGACTGCCTGAAAAATATTGCAAGATGTTGAATAGATGGAGATCGTGGTGACAAATAGGATAAATCTCTCTGTCTCCCATCCCTCTTTATCCATATTTTTTCTGTGCTTAGATATTAGCCCATTTATTATATTTTAATCACATTTAGAATATGAACCTGTATTGCAATCTCTCAACACACTAATGTCTAAGCTACACATTTTGTGGTTCATCACATTTGTTTGCTGGGTCAATTTAGAGTATTCTCAGAATAAGATTTGCACGTTCTCACTAGGTGGATGTGGATGGGTGCACAGAGGCTGCAGGTAGCCTGGTGGGTAGGAGCAATGGGCCAGTAACTGAAAGGTTGCTGGATTGAGTCCCCGAGCTGACAAGGTAAAAATCTGTTGATCTGTCCCTCAGCAAGGCAGTTAACCCAGTGTTCTCCAGGTGCCGATGATGTAGATTAAGGCAGCCCCCTGCACCTCTCTGATTCAGAGGGGTTGGGTTAAATGCAGAAGACACATGCCTGGAATTGAGACTGTCACTAATCAGGTATATGGGGGAGTGAAGAGTTAATTGGCTGAGTGACCTGCTTTGTAGGGTTGGTGCACAGGCAGGCAGAGCTTCTCTTTATCAGTGATTGGTTGGAGCCTGAGGGCCCTCAGCAGCTATCCTCTACATCTCCTCTGACACCCTGGCCCCGTCAGTCTCGGCCCTGTTATTGGAGGGTACTGATGGGGAATATCTAACACCCCTAGCCCCCCGACGTAGGGACTGCCACCTCTCTGGCCTCAGCTTGGTCTGTTAACCGGACTGTCAAGATCAAAAAGACAAAATGCCTCTGGTTGCTGCTCCGGGGAGCAGTGGACGCAACTCAATTTGCTCTTCAGGTGACAGACCCAGTTTCAAACCATCTGAGAGTTACCTGCTCCCACTGCTCTATTTCACTCCATTCTCTCTCTGTCTCCCTATCTCTTTCTCCCCTCGTCTCTTGCACTCTGTGTCACCCTCTGTCGCTCTCTCTGTCTCTGTCTCTCTCTCATTGTCTCTTGCACTCTTGCCCTCTTTCTCTTCCTTTTGCTCTTCCCTCTCTGGAAAGTTTTATCCACAGCCCTTATACTACCTGTCTCTCCTCTCTGCTCTAATGACAGTAAATATTTGAGAGCCTAAAATGGATGATGACGCAGCAGACAGACTCAATTCCTCCTCTTCTCCTCCTAAAGGTCGTCATTAGGCAGAGTTTCTCTCACATTAAAAGTGTACTGGCGTGGAGCAGCGGGATGCCGACAGGGCGGGCGTAGAGCTGCACAGAGATGTATTCCTTACATAAACAAAATACAGGCCAATCCATCTCTGACTACTTACAGGGTTAACCCTAGTCTTATTTGACTTGCGTTATCCCCCTACTGCAAGTCATTGCAGTGTGCTTGACTCAGTGGACTGGATTATAAATGCTATAGGCTTCATATGTTTGCTATTATACTGTGCCAAGTTAATTATATTGTGATATGCAATGGCCAATGAAGTAGGTGGTTTAGTTTTGTGTCTGGGCCAAAACAGCAATGCATCCTGAAAGAATCTATACTGAACAAAAATATGAACGCAACATGTAAAGTGTTGGTCCCATGTTTCATGAGCTGAAATAAAAGATCCCCCAAAATGTTCATACTCAGATTATGTGCACAAATTTCTTTACATCCCTGTTAGTGAGCATTATTCCTTTGCAAAGATCATCCATCCACCTGATCGGTTTGGCGTATCAAGAAGCTCATTAAACAGCAATATCATTACAGAGGTGCACCTTGTGCTGGGGACAATAAAAGGCCACTCTAAAATGTGCAGTTGTCACACAACACAATGCCAAAGATGTCTCAATTTTTGAGGGAGTGTGCAATTGGCTTGTTGACTGCCAGAATGTCCACCAGAGCTGTTGCCAGAGAATAGAATGTTCCTTTCTTTACCATAAGCTGTCTCCAACATCCTTTTAGAGAATTTGGCAATACGTTCAACAGGCCTCACAACTGCAGACCACATGTAACTACGCCAGCCCAGGACCTCCACATCCGGCTTCTTCACCTGCGGGATGGTCTGAGATTAGCCACATAGATAGCTGGTGAAACTGTGGGTTTGCACAACTGCAAAAACTGTCAGAAATCGTCTCAGGGAAGCTTTTCTGCATGCTCGTCCTCCTCACCACGGACTTAAACTGACTGCAGTTCGGTGACGTAACCAACATCAAATGCTCACCTTCGATGGCCACTGGCACACTGGAGAAGTGTGCTCCTCACGGATGAATTCCGGTTTCAACTGTACCGGGCAGATGGCAGACAGCTTGGGCGAGTGGTTTGCTCTTCATGGGGTCCAGCAAAATAAAGGTAGTTATTCTTTTTTAAAACCTTCATTTAACTAGGCAAGTCAGTTAAGAACAAAATCTCATTTTCAATGACGGCCTAGGAACAATGAGTTAACTGCCTTGTTCAGGGGCAGAACGACAGCTTTTTACCTTGTCAGCTTGGGGATTCGATCTTGCAACCTTTCAGTTACTAGTCCAACGCTCTATCCACTAAACCACTAGGCTACCTGCCGCCCCAATGTTTTTTTAAATGTTATATATTTAAAAACATTATAACATATAATAGATTTCACAACATATTAAGTGTGTGCACTCAGGCCTCTACTCTACTACCACATATCTATAACACAAAATCCATGCGTAAATGTGTGTATCGTATGTATGCATGTGTCTATTTGTGTTGCTTCACAGTCCCTGCTGTTCCATAAGGTGCATTTTCATCAGTTTGTAAATTATATTTTACTGCTGGCATGAGTTACTTCATGTGGAATAGAGTCCCATGTAGTCATGGCTCTATGTAGTGCTGTGCTCCTCCCATAATCTGTTCTGGAGGACTGAAGAGACCTCTGGTTGCATGTATTGTGGGGTATGCATGAGTGTCCAAGCTGTGTGCCAAGTAGTTCAAAAAAACAGCCCGGCACATTCAATATATACAAATACAAGTAGTGTATTCTCTGTCTTGTGAAATCCATAGAGTAGGGCCTAAAGCATTTATTTAAATTGACTGATTTCCTTCTTATATGAACTGTAATTCAGTAAACTCTTTGAAATTGTTGCAAGTTGCATTTATGTGGTCTGAGACACTGCATCTCAGTGCTAGAGGCGTCACTACAGACAACCTGGTTTAAATTCAGACTATCACAACCGGCCGTGATTGGGAGTCCCATAGGGTGGCGCACAATTGGCCCAGCGTTTTCCAAGTTTGGCTGGTGTTTTATTTTTTTTATTTTTTATTTTACCGTTATTTTACCAGGTAAGTTGACTGAGAACACGTTCTCATTTGCAGCAACGACCTGGGGAATAGTTACAGGGGAGAGGAGGGGGATGAATGAGCCAATTGTAAACTGGGGATTATTAGGTGACCGTGATGGTTGAGGGCCAGATTGGGAATTTAGCCAGGACACCGGGGTTAACACCCCTACTCTTACGATAAGGTGTAGGCCATCATTGTAAATTAGAATTTATTCTTAACTGACTTGCCGAGTTAAATAATAAAAATATCTATTTTTTTCAGTGTATAATAGAATATCAAGTAAAACACACTCAAGCGGACACACCATCATACAAGCTGAATTGGCCATTTTCCCGTTGGTCATTATTAGTAGCTATGCCCTTTAGAAAGGTGCCATTGGATTGATATTATGTGATTGAAATATTCTCATACTGTGAGTGAATTTTCCCCCCAGTTTTCTGTGACCCTTCATATTACTCATATTTTCAATGGGTTTTCCATTCATACGTTCCCTCTCCAATATAATTGAAAATATTCTCTCCTCAGTGCCCATTGTGTAGCAGGACAAGAGTAAAAAGTAATATGGTTTGTCCACTGCAAGGCAAGGAAAGTTAAGACTTCAGGATAGTTAAGAAAAATGTAGGTTTCAAACATTTAGAAGGCGTGACCTTTTGAGAAGGGCCCTAATCAGTCTGGACTCCCTCAATGTCTGTAGAGCCTCTCTCTCTCTCTGAGATGTCTGTTTGGCAGCAGGCTGGCGAGTTAACTACTGTCAAAGACTGACATTAGACCCCATATCTCTCTCTCACTGTTTCCCTCTGTCTCATTCATTGTCTATCTGTCTGTGTCTCTGGCCCACTGGGTCATTATATTTGGCATTACTGTAGCTACTTGAACTATTGCTGATAGAGTTAGATCGATTTGAACTCTCTTGCTTGATCTATCCTTTTTCATCCAAGGACAAAGTAGCTACTTTGTTACTTTTATTAACACAGGAAAAAGGGAACTATGGAGAGATTCACAAAAACACACTGTATTAGCTCCTAATTACATATCTCTCAAGTAAAATGCATAATTAAAAAAAAAAACATCCATTTTAATAATGAAAATGCCACAGATACCTTTTTTTATGATGCAGATGTCTTCCCACATGCTTAGTAAACTCTGAGGCTACTATGTTGTATATAGGCCCCTTTTGGTGTTCACAGTATAGGAATATACAGTAGCCTACTTACACTCACATTATAGGAACTAGGTAGCGAGAAGTAAGTTACATAACAGGATGGAGTATTAGTGCACAATGTCATTTATTTGTATTTCAATACATTTGTAACAAGTTCATTATTCATCTGCGAGACCCCTGGAGGCTGAGGCATCAGCGCCATTCCTCCTTTAAATGGAACGCTGATTGTTTTTCATGTTTATTCACAACCCACGGATCAGTGGTCCGCCGTAATCTCCCAGCCCTCCCAAGGACAATTTGGAGGAGATATCATGAATAAACATTTTCTTAATAATATCACACGGAAAAGGGACCCACAGATACCATGAATAGCATTACTGGCTGATCTGAAGCCGTTAATGTCAGATCTATTTGGTGTGGGCATCAACACAACTATGGGGGTCTGAATAGGCCTCTGATGTCTGAGCAGTTATGCATACAGTAATAATCCACAGGCACAAGTATGTTCCCATAATACCAAGGCTCTAGATCAGTGGTTCTCAATCCTGGTCCTGGGGACCCAAAGTGGTGCACATTTTTGTTTTTGCCCTAGCACTACACACCTGATTCAAATCATCAAAGCCTTTTGATGAGTTGATAATTTGAATCAGCTGTGTAGTGCTAGGGCAAAAACAAAAATGTGCACCCCTTTCCGTCCCCAGGACTAGGATTGAGAACCAGTGCTCTAGATGGTCTCCAGTTCTACTTTTTATCTTATCTGTCATTGAATCTCTGTAGAAGGTATTCAACTAGCTAATTCTAATGCATTCCGTTCAATTTGGCTCTAAGTGATGCTGAAAGAGAAAGGCAGTTCGCTAATCATAAATCAACAGCAGATGACAACAGGAACATACTGTACAAACATATTCCAAGAAATGTAACCCTTGTGTATTGTTCGTGTCTGTGGGACCCATTTTCAATGTTTACTCAAAGAAAAAGAAAAAATGGCTCATGCACATTTGTGGCCTGCTGGAGGTCATTTTGCAGGGCTCTGGCAGTGCTCCTCCTTGCACAAAGGCGGAGGTAGCGGTCCTGCTGCTGGGTTGTTGCCCTCCTACGGCCTCCTCCACGTCTCCTGATGTACTGGCCTGTCTCCTGGTAGCGCCTCCATGCTCTGGACACTACGCTGACAGACACAGCAAACTTTCTTGCCACAGCTCGCATTGATGTGCCATCCTGGATGAGCTGCACTACCTGAGCCACTTGTGTGGGTTGTAGACTCCGTCTCATGCTACCACTAGAGTGAAAGCACCGCCAGCATTCAAAAGTGACCAAAACATCAGCCAGGAAGCATAGGAACTGAGAAGTGGTCTGTGGTCACCACCTGCAGAACCACTCCTTTATTGGGGGTGTCTTGCTAATTGCCTATAATTTCCACCTGTTGTCTATTCCATTTGCACAACAGCATGTGAAATTTATTGTCAATCAGTGTTGCTTCCTAAGTGGACAGTTTGATTTCACAGAAGTGTGATTGACTTGGAGTTACATTGTGTTGTTTAAGTGTTCCCTTTATTTTTTTGAGCAGTGTATTACATATGTGGTGTTCGCGACCACTGGACCCGAGGGTAAAAAAAGTATTACAATGCATTATTTTGATACATTATTTTTTTTAAATCTGTATTTTGCCACACTCTACCCCAGCCTGGTGCAAATTGGGGAAGGGACACAACAAATAAATAGCTTTGCACGTATGGCTCCTTACCACAATCAACCAGTATGGCAAACATAATCTCTGCTAAGAAGGCCTTAGAAATCATTTTTGCAGAGAGAGAAGCTAGTGTGGAAGGAGCCTTACACTTTGGAAGATTAAGAATTTTCCGAATATGATGATCATGTCTCTATTAATTCGGAGTCAGACAGTGAGTTGTAAGAGGATGAGATTGACACACAGCCAGCCCCAGGACCAGCACGTCAGCAGCCAGCGCCAGGACCAGCCCGTCAGAAACCAGCTTATCAGCAGCCTACAGGAGGAGAATATGGATATAAAAAAATTGTGAATTGAATGGTCTTCTTGCCCAATGAATAAGCTACCCCGCATGACTGCCAATGTGATTAGGATATAACCAGGGGCGACGCGGATGGCGGTTACAGATGTGCAGGACATAAAGTATTTTTTTGAACTACCAGACACCATCCAGAAAATCATTCTGAACTGTACTAATTTGGAGGGAAGGCGTGTTTTTGGAGAGAGATGGACCAAACAAATTTACATGCATACTTTGGGGTTCTTATCCTTGCTGGTTTTTTCAGATCCAATGGGGAATCCAAAGAATCCCTGTGGGATGCAGAAACTGGTAGAGAAGTTTTCCGTGCAACAATGTCTCTGGAAAACTTCCACATTATTTCCAAGATTATCTCCTTCGATAACCGAGACACCAGACCAGCTCGGCCGCAGAGAGACAAGCTAGCTGCAATCAGGTCAGTATGGGCCAGTATGGGCCTTCCCCTGTTTTACAATCCTGAGCCTAACATTACTGTTGATGAGCAGGTTGCCATTTAGCAGCCGCTGCCCCTTCATATGTCTGGAACTTGCAAGTGTATACGGGGAAGCCAGATGGAGGAGCCCCTGAGAAGAACCAAGGGATCCGGGTTGTCCTGGATGTGACACAGGGACTCTGTGGCCATAACATAACTTTTTTACTTCGACACAAGCTGGGACAGGAGCTCCTCAAGAGGAAGCTGACGATGGTAGGAACAGTACGAAAAAACAAGCCAGAGCTCCCACCTCAGCTGTTGAATACACGAGAGATCTATCAATTCCTCTAAGATTGTGTTCACGGCCGACACGTGCTTAGTGTCCTACGTGCCAAAGAAAGCCAAAAATGTGCTACTCATGAGTAAGCTGTATAGGGATGGGAGAATCTGTGGCCAGGAATATCAACAACTAGAAATCAGAATGGATTGCAAGTTTGGTTTTTGCATCTTTTACTTTCGGTTTTGTATACCAGCTTCAAACAGCTGAAACAACAATTTTTGGTTATGAAAAATGTATTTCGTAACGGTTTAGATGATTCTTTACTGTCTTATTTTGTCACAAACTGAAATTAGGTGAACTATTAGAGTTTTAGCAACCAGGAAATGGCAGAGCGAGTTCTGCATAGTGCAACTTTAAAACGAAGAGAAAAAACTATTATTCAGATAAAGGAATACATTAGGTGATCAAATATAGTATTTTCCTTGACCTGTGGGGATGAACGTTCCAGTAATATGAAAGTGGAGAGGTGCAACCAGGGGTACGTTACACAGGACATATTCTTCCCTGATCTCAGTCTCATGAGGAAGTAGGGTTTCGGGAGAAAAGTTGGTCATATCACGCAAATTACACATAATTGTTGGAGTAGCTTAGTCGGCCATTCGGACTGGATGGAATTTAGTCTGAAAGCTATTATTTTGTGTGGGGCGAAGTCTTAACACTGACCACACTCTAGTTCCATTAATGTGTAGCAAAATGAATCCTGGGGTCACAGCCAGTCAGCCCTAACATCCTAACCATGTTCAAACTATTATTTTGCTTCAATTCCTCCTTGCCCTGTCAGCAATTTCAATAATGTATATTTTATAAGCTTATGACTTTGAGGAAGGCTTCCATTAGAAAAAGGTCCCATGGTTGGCTAGGTCGCTAGGATGTCATTAACAGTTTTCCTCAGCAACATTCTCTACACTTCAAGCCAGAAGTTGCCTTTCAAGGCGTCATACTGAATTACAACATTCAGCTGCAGGTTTGCAGTTGTAAATTGGAGCTTCTTCTGGGCAAAATTGTTATATTCAAATTGCTTTTATTAAACCCAGGCTAGGGCTTTTCCTCCTTGACACAAAGTTAAAGCCTGCATGGTGCTGTTAGTAGCACATGTATTGAAGTGCCTGGAAGGCAACGAAAGGAGAATAACGTGGCGCTGAATTGTGGCTCAGAAATTGGACAAATAGCTGTAATGGCTCACATAGTAATGATTTCTAGGTACCAGTTATCTGTGTGGGATTGACATTTATTTTTGTCTAGGAACAGTGTGATCCCACTCATTAGAGACAGGCCTATCTTCTACTGAGCCGGCTGGTAAATATTGAATAAGCCCTTACATCAACTATGCATTTACACTGACGTTACAGAGAGAATTAGGGGATCTGGGAGTGTCAAGAGGCCTAAGGGCTCAGAATTAACCTCTAAACGGAGACAAATATGAAACCCACAGTTCCAGGCAACTTGGCAGATCGGTCATTCCGGATGAACTATTTGCATTAATTATTTTGTCATTAGCCACATAATTGCTTTCTGACATCTAGGATTACACTGTCTTTGTAGCGTATTAGCTCCCTCAATTAGGGAAGGCTGTAGGGATAAGCCAGGACTTCATGTGGCTTATTTTTCCATTTTCTTACCCTATCCTCTATTTTCCCCCAACATTGTTTTCTCTTCTTTTCCCCCCACTCTTCCTTGATTTTTCACAATTGGCGGCCTAGGCTACTGGAGTGAGCCAGCATGTGATGTTAGACCAAGACAAATGATAGCCGGTCTGTCTGTGATCTGAGCCGGGGCCTCTTAGTTTCGTATTAAGTCCAAAGCCACTCATTAGCTTCACAGTAAACAACTGCAGCACCTCGTGTTTCCTAGGGAAAACATTACCCACATGCTGCATGGGCCCCAGTGGAAACATACTGTATCCGCTCATCCCTCACTGCAGCTGTACTGTATCTGCACATTGAGACAATAATGCCCCTATGTTTGAATCTCATATCCTTCCCAAGGGTATCCAGGCATCCCTCAGTTTAAACAGGCAGTTGATTATCAGTGAGCTGTGAGATGGGTAGGAGGATAGGGGGGCTGAAGGACGCAGGATGCCGGGTTGAACGATAAGCCTGGGTCTTATGGGCTATCTGAGCCAACTGACTTCCCCTGGAGGGGAATGTGGTGTGTGTGTGTGTGTGTGTATGCGTACAACCATTTGTGTGTGTGTGTGTGTGTGTATTTGTGTGTGTATATATGTGCATTTCTGTGTGTGTGTGTGTGTGTGTGTGTGTGTGTGTGTGTATACGTGCATTTGTTCATGTGTGTGTCTGTTGCAGAGCTAAGTTCCCTGTATGTTGTATGCTCAGTCTACTGTAATGAGGTATGTGGTTTGGGGGCTGGGGAAGGAAAGAGGAAGTGAGGGGTAGGCCTGGTCTGTGAATTGGTGCAGCAGGGAGAACTACAAATGAAGAAGGGAAGTGGCTGGGGAGGCAGCATCAGCTGAGATAGTGAGGGAAAAAGGCTGAGGGAAGGAGATGTCTCAGACCAGAGTCGGAGTAGGCCTTCCATCTTCTACTACTAAGCCCACGAGGGGCTCAGCTGCCTGGCGGTTACTTTTCACACTATTATCTCTCAGCTAGTTTTATATGTACAGCGACGTTCAACAGGATCCCTCCCCTTTCCCTCTTGAGGTGTGTATTCCGGCATTTCACACATACACATGCTCACAATTCATTGTTTATCCCTCACCCACTGTTTACAATGTGTACAAGTATCAGGCCAAGTCTGCAGTTTTGACAGAAAATTAGGAAACATAATTTAATTGTAAACCATTCTGAATTGTGTCTGTGTGCATGGCATGAATGAATAATCTCAAAACTGATTGATTATGGATATACACACAGATTCACTAACACACCCACTTACTAAAACATAATTCTCTTTCTCTCTCTCCAACACACCTTTCCATCATGCATAGAGGGAATAAAATTATGAAAGAACACAAGATTGTAAAAAAAGTAATAAAAGTCTGTGTGAGTCGGGGTAATCCGAGGGGTCAGTTATGGAAATGCCAAGCGTTCCACTGTTGCCCACTGTTTTTCTCAGCCCCTGTCTACACCTCGTCCACTCCTCTATTGGATCAGATTAAAGTTCAAAAGAGGCAATTTGGGGGTAACTAAAATGGGAACAGGCTTGAAGAAAAGAGGGATGGGAGAGAGGTGGCAGCTGCAGCCTCTCCACCTTCCAGTTCAAACACTGCTCTGTTACACTGCCAATCTTCATTGGACTTTGCTTAGGCCTGGAGATGCAGCCTAGACCAATTTGTGTCTCACTACTTCACTTTTAAAGGGGGCCTAATAGGCCGGATGTGAGGGTAGCCCTGGCCTGCTGAGTGGGTGTTTCAGGCTGTGCTTTTAGAGATGTTACAAGGAAGTGTGGTAACATCATTTTGACACTGAGTGATCAGATAAATAATTGAATTTGACTCTTAAGTTATTCAATGCGTCACACTTTTGTTGGAAAATCCAGATTGAATTACATCAAAGAGATGAGTTACCAACACCATCATGTCTCCTTCTCCTTGTTCTTTTTACATTTTAGTCATTAAGCAGATTCTCCTACCAGAGCAACTTAAGAGAGCTAAGTGGGACAACCACATATCTCAGTCATCGTAAGTCCATTTTTCCTCAGTAAAGTAGCTATCAATGCTAGTAGGGGGGAAGCTCTTCCATTAGCTGTGTCAACATCAGGAGCTCAATGACACATCCAGCTCTTTCACTGGTAGGAAAACTGCTTTTCCACAGTAAGGAAATGTTCTTCCACCATCCACTTGCTCTGCAATTTTTTTAACAAAATAATAACTGTGGGCTTATTAGCATTAAACAATATTGAAAATAATACCAATGACTGTTGAGTTTAGTCTGTTCGGAGCTATTGAGACCATAAGATATTCCTTAATCTATAACAACAGTTAATCGTTTGTTTTTTTACTCTTTGCAGTCTTTTTGAAGGCGATCTAGAGTATCAGTACATACTTTACTCTCATCAACTAGTTTCAAGATGTCTACTCCTGACAGTGCAAAACATATTCTTCCTGTAATGCACAAAGGCCTAGGGCCTCATTTATCACTCAGGAGTAAGCAGAAATGTGCGCGTAAACGGTGTATGGGCTCATTTCCACGCAAAGTGTGAGATTAATCAATATGAATGTTTGCTTGAGAGAGTGTGCATAAATATACATTTACGCACAGCCCGGACCATGCGTACGCACAGTACCAAGTGGTGGAATAAGGAAACTGCTTGTCAAGTGTAAAATGGGGAAAATGTGTGAAATTGTGAGAGTAGGCCTAATAATAAATAAAAAAATCTTTGTAATTGTATTTCCATTGTGAATTCATGCAACATATCTTGACAGTCTACCTAATAGTTAATTTAATTTCTAAAGCGCTTTTCTCAGACCCAAGGTGCAAAAAATATAATACAAATAAAATATATACACAGTGCATTCGGAAAGTATTCAACATTTTGTTAGTTACAGCCTTATTCTAAAATCTATTAAATTGTTGCACTCTCTCAATCTACACACAATACCCCATGATGACAAAGCAAAAACAGGTTTGTAGAAATTTTTGCAAATGTATTACCAATAAAAAAATGTAAATAATACATTTACATAAGTATTCAGACCCTTTAATCAGTACTTTATTGAAGCACCTGTAACCAACTTCACATAGCCCCCCAGAAGAAAGGCAACCGGCAACCACACTTCAGGTTGACTCGGTTTTTATCTGCAGTAAAATATATAACATTCAAACAGTGATGACAGGCATTGACAGGGCGGTCACAGCCACACGTACACTGCTCTCAGAATATCTCTCTGACTCAATCCACAAAGTGATCGTATAGTATACATGCGTTGTGTTTAGAAAATAACAAAAATACAGAAAAGCATACCTGCAGTAAAAGATCTCAGAGTGATGACAGGCATTGCCAGGATTGTCACAGCCCCACGTTCACTGGTTAGGTAGGCCACAAGATATCTTTGAGATAGGAGCAACAGTAGTGATACATGCCCTCAATGTAAAGTGATATTAATCCATAAATACAGAACAGAAGTACAACCCTTTTCATATAAACATTTTAAGGTAGTAAGAAAATAAACATTCAATTAATATTTCAATAAATCACCTACTAGCAAAACACCTGCTAGCAATAGCTAGCGTGACATTGTAGTGCAGTGACCAACGGTGCTAGTTAGCTCGTCATGAACATGGCTAGCTAAGCCAGCAAAAACTTGGGTTAACTTGCCCGAAATAGGTCTTAAATACATTAACGGCAAAATAAATATATGCATAGTCACATTTGCTATTGACTTTAGGATTTATGAACCCGTTTTCCAAAGACAATATTGTGTTATACAGTTTTAAAACAGTTTTTATATACAGAGGAAGGAGACACGAACCTGCTCTCAGAATATTTCTCTGACTGACGAACAGGCAGAACAACTTCCCAAATATGGGAGAAGCACTCAAAACCCACTAGTTGTTCTTTCAAAGAAAATAATACAAAAATGGTAAGTCCCAAGACCTCTCGTATTGCCAACCTTACTACAATGGCAGCAAATATTCTTATGAATTCAGCAACACATAATGATATTATATATACTGTATATACACACACACACACTACCATTCAAAAGTTTGTGGTCACTTAGAAATGTCCTTGTTTTTGAAAGAAAAGCACATTTTTTGTGCATTAAAATAACATCCAATTGATCAGAAATACAGTGTAGACATTGTTAATGTTATAAATGAAAATTTTAGCTGGAAACTGAATATTCTTTTATGGAATATCTTCATAGGCGTACAGAAGCCCATTATCGGCAAACATCAGTCCTGTGTTCCAATGGCACATTGTGTTAACTAATCCAAGTTTATAATTTTAAAAGGCTAATTGATCAGTAGATCATGTTTAAAGAAGCAATACAACTGGCCTTCTTTAGACTAGTTGAGTATCTGGAGCATCAGCATTTGTGGGTTCGATTACAGGCTCAAAATGGCCAGAAACCAAGCACTTTCTTCTGAAACTCGTCAGACTATTCTTGTTCTGAGAAATGAAGGCTATTCCATGCGAGAAATTGCCAAGAAACTGAAGATCTCGTACAACGTTGTGTTCTACTCCCTGCACAGAACAGCTCAAACTGGCTCTAACCAGAATAGAAAGAGTAGTGGGAAGCACCGGTACATAACTGAGCAAGAGGACATTAGAGTGTCTAGTTTGATGAGAAACAGACGCCTCACAAGTCCTCAACTGGCAGCTTCATTAAATAGTATCCGCAAAACACCAGTCTTGCTCGGTTGGAATATTCAGCACACGCTGCATTTCGCACAGAGCATGTTTTTAGAGACAGGTGAGACCTTTTTGCAGAAAGTACAGATTGGTTTTGGGAAACAATATCTGTTGATCCAATCTTAAAGGATCTTGGCGAAGATTTAAGACCTACCTTAGAAAGGCAAACACATGCCATTCCGGTGGACATCATAGTGCTATCCACCCTTTTTGGCAACGGGCACTTCAGCGGGAGTTTGCCAATAGGCATCTCACATCGCACAGTGAGCCAATATTTTGGATGCAATCATCAGCAAAATGAACTGTAACATACAACATCGTACAACAGGTTGAAGTCAAGAGGGGTCTCTACCAGACCAGGTCTTTATTCACATGAAGAGGAGACGCCGATACACAGGACACAGATCCAGGTGCCTTGTGAGAGTTTGTCGGCAAGTGGGTAACCTGCCTCTACCATTCACCCTATTGGCCAATGTGCAATCAGTGGAGAATAAACTAGATGAGCTCTGTTCAAAACTATCCTACGAATGGGACATTAAAAACTGTAATACATTATGTTTCACTGAGTTGTGGCTGAACGACGACATGGATAATATACAGTTGGCTGGGTTTTCCGGGCAGTTCCAGACAGAACTGCAACCTCTGGTAAGACGAGGGGTTGTAGTCTGTGTCTATTTGTCAATAACAGCTTGTGTACAAAATCTAATATTAAATAAGGCTTGAGGTTTTGCTCGTCTGAGGTAGAGAACCTCATGATAAGCTGTAGACCACACTATTTACCAAATCTGACCATATTTCTATCCTCCTGATTCCAGCTTACAAGAAAAAACTAAAGCAGAAAGTACCAGTGACTCGCTCAATACAGAAGTGGTCAGATCACGTAGATGCTAAGCTACAGGACTGTTTTGCTAAAACAGACTGGAATATGTTCGGGTATTCATCCGACGGCATTGAGGAGTATACCACATCAGCGACGGGCTTCATCAAAAAGTGCATTGAGGATGTCGTCCACAGTGACCGTAAGTACATACCCCAACCAGAAGCCATGGATTACAGGCAACATCCACACCGAGCTAAAAGGGTAGAGTTGCTGCGTTCATGGAGCAGGACGCTTATAATAAAACATACTATGCCCTCCGACGAACCATCAAACAGTCAATACATGACTAAGATTGAATCCTACTACACCGGCTCTGACGTTCGTTGGATGTGGCAGGGCTTGCAAACTATTACGGACTACAAAGGGAAGCACAGCCGCAAGCTAACCAGTAACACGAGTCTACCAGATGAGCTAAATGACATCTATGCGCGCTTCGAGGCAAGCAACACTGTAGCATGTATGATAGCACCAGCTCTTCCGGACGACTGTGTGCTCACGCTCTCAGTAACCGATGTCAGTAAGACCTTTAAACAGGTCAACGTTTACAAGGCCGCAAGACCAGACAGACTACCAGGACATGTACTCAGAGCATGTGCTGACAAACTGGCAAGTGTCTTCCCTGACATTTTCAACCTGTCCCTGACCAAGTCTGTAACATCTCATGTTTCAAGCAGACCACCATAGTCCCTCTGCCACAGAACCCCAAAGGTAACCTGCAGGACTACCGAACTGTAGCACTCACGTCTGTAGCCATGAAGTTCTTTGAAAGGCAGGTGACGGCTCACATCAACACCATCATACCAGAAACCCTAGACTCACTCCAATTTGCATACCGCGCCAACAGATCCACATATGACGCATCTAAAATGGTCCACACACTTGCACATAGTCGTGAAGAAGGCGACAGTGCATTTCCCCCCTCAGGAGGTTTAAAAAGTTTGGCATTGGCCCTCAAATCCTCAAAAAGTTCCTTCAGCTGCACCTTTGAGAGCATCTTGACTGGCTGCGTCACTGCTTGGTGTGCCTACAGCACCGCCCCTCGATCGCATGGCGCTACAAAGGGTGGTGCAGATAGCCCAGTACCTCACTGGGGCCAAACTAAGTGCCATCCAGGTTCTCTATATCAGACGGTGTATAAGGAAGGCCTGGAAAATTAATAAAGACTCCAGCCCCCCAAGCCACAGACTTCTCTCTGCTTCTGCACGGAAAGTGGTACCGGTAGATCAAGTCTGACACCAACAGGCTCCTGAAAAGCTTCGATCTGCAAGCCAAAATCTTGCTAAATAGCTAACAAAATGGCTACATGGACTATCTGAATTGACCCTAGTATATGTATTTCATTTTTGCACTCTCTATGCACACTCACAGGACTCTACACACTCAGGCACACTGACACTCCAACACACACATACCATGCACACACACATTTATACTGACTATACACACACACTCACATACAATCTTCAGTTACGCTGCAACTACTCTGTTTATTATACATCCTGATGCCTTGTCACCACCCTATACATATCTACCTATATCACTCCAGTATCCCTGCACATTGTAAATATGGTACTAGAACTGACCCTGTATAGAGCTTCTTACTTTCACATGTTCCTCTTTTTCTTTTTTCTCCTTTTTATTTGTGGGTTTCTGTTTTTACCCTATTCAATTTTGTAGTTTTACATTGATATTGATCGCTGCATAATGGGGTTTAGAGCTTGCAAGAAAGGCATTTCATTGTACTTGTGCACGTGACATTAAAAACTTGATTAAATTATCTGATGAACAAAAAACGCTGCCGAATGTGTTGGTGGCAAGTTGGCCAGGTGGAACGCACTACTCGTTCATTCTGCAGAACAGCAAAGTTGGCCTATACGCCTACAGGAGGGAACGCTCGTAGTATTGTTTGATTTATCACAGTTTTTCTATGCATACGAACGTTCTATATTCTGTTCGTAAGTAGTATTTTAGAATAGTTTCTATGCAATATTGATAAATGAGGCCCCTGGAGTATACCATTGAGCTAGATCAGTGAAACACAAGAATAATTCTGGTGCTTTTGCAGAGTAATGGACCGTGCGGTTAGTGAAACAACCATAAATCATGGACTACAAGTTTTAGGACCTGGCCATGACTCTTGCTAAAGACAGATTAGAGAGCACAGTGGCACAGGTGGTGGATTGAACGAGATCAAACATTTCCATTACATTTTCAATATCAACACTAAGATAATACCCTCTGGTTTGGATGAAATTGTGTTTATTTGTTCCTAAACAACAAATAAATTCAAATGTCACAATCACATGGTATTTGTAGAAACTTGGAAAGCAGAATGATTGTATTTTTCTGAGCCATAACTCAATTGCTCAGAGAAAAAAACATTTAAACTTCTGAAACAAGTCTGAAAGCCCCATAGACTGGCCCGTTAAAGACATCTCTGCTCTCCACCACAAGTTTTTACAGCCAGGTCATCCATGATACAAGTCAGTATTCGACATCCATCCATGTCTGAGGACTTCGGGAGATGATGTGGAAAGTGGCCACTATGGACAACAGTGATCGCTGTTACTTTCAAGTAGGTTTCGGTTTTGCTATGGTATTGTGGACGGGAATAGTGGATGGTTGTTAGCATCCGCCTTCGATTTCAAAGGTTGCAAGTTTGAATCCAGCGATAGAAAGTTGTTTGAGATTTTTGTTTTAAGCATATACCAAACCTTAACCTAAACTTAACCATTCAGAGTTAATGCCTAACCTAAGCTTAACCTTAAAAATGTGGAGTTAGAGCCTGAACTTAACCTTAAAGACTTCAAAAGTTGACATTTGAGAAACATGGATGAACATCTGAATCTGACATGAAACTGTGAGAGCTAGTTGAGTTTTTAAATGGGTTACAAGGCTGTTTGTGCCTGTGGTAGATGTTCCGCTAGCTGACAAACTCACACGCACACCTGTCAAAGTACAAACACACTCAAGTCAACCAGATTTATCTGTGGGCGAGATAATTGACATTGATTGCCTTGCCCGCCTCTAGTTAAACATGAATTTATTCATAATTCAAACCTTCATATCCTGCATTTTTCATGCCTTTGCTTGTCTAAATAAATTCCTTATTCTCTGTTGTCAGGCCTTTTTGGGCTGCCACTCTTTGTGACGCTGTAACTCACACAAGCCTTTGGCTCTTAAAACAACATTGTAGCACATTGCCATGCCAGCACTCATAACTTGTTAAACTCCTCTGTGATAGTGGTGCAACTGGGTTTGTGGTGGGTCCAATGCTGATGCATCTAGACATTTCTTAAAAGCATGAGTATCTGGCTTTGTCAAGCATGTACAAATCCCTATTCCTTATAATGACTATGGATATGTTAGCAGTCAAGTCACATATGTTCTCCCTTTCCCCATAAGCAGGCATTGTGAAACTTGATGTTCCTACCCCTGAGTGAGACGTTAAGTAGAATGATCTGGAGGGCCTGTCTTTAGAGGGCCTGTCAGTAATGACAGCTGGGAGCCTGGAGAGCTCTGGGAAACAAGACACAGCTCAACAACGGGAAACAGTTTCTTCTGTGGTCTATGAGTATAACAGGTACATGTGAATATTCTAGACAATCCCATCCCAGTGGCTTGCAAAAGTATTCACCCCCCTTGGTATTTTTCCTATTTTGTTGCCTGACAACCTGGAATTAAAATAGATTTTTTTGTGGGGGGGTTTGTATCATTTGATTTACACAACACTCCTACCTCTTTGAAGATGCAATATATGTTTTATTGTGAAACAAGCAATAAATAAGACAAAAAAACTGAACTTAAGCATGCATAACTATTCACCCCGCTAAAGTCAATACATTGTAGAGCCACCTTTTGCAGCAATTACAGCTGCAAGTCTCTTCGGGTATGTCTCTATAAGCTTGGCACATCTAGCTACTGGGACTTTTGCCCATTGTTCAAGGCAAAACTGCTCCAGCTCCTTCAAGTTGGATGGGTTCGGCTGGTATACAGCAATCTTGTAAAGGTTTTCTTCCAGGGGTGAAGGAGAGGACCAAAATGCAGCGCGGCTAGTGTTAAACATGTTTAATACAAACACAAGAGAAACACTACAAACAACCTACAAAATAACAAATGTGCAAAACCGATACAGACCTATCTGGTGCAGAACACGAACACAGAGACAGGTAACAAACACCCACAAACTCCCAACACAAAACAAGCCTCCTATATATGAGTCTCAATCAGAGACAACGACTACCATCTGCCTCTGATTGAGAACCCACACTAGGCTGACATAGAAACAGACAAACTAGACACACAACATAGAATTCCCACCCAGCTCACGTCCTGACCAACTAAACACATACAAAACAAGAGAAAACAGGTCAGGAACGTGACAAATCTTTAAATCATACCACAGATTCTCAATTGGATTGAGGTCTGGGCTTTGACTAGGCCATTCCAAGACATTTAAATCTTTCCCCTTAAACCACTCGAGTGTTTCTTTAGCAGTATGCTTAGGGTCATTGTCCTGCTGGAAGGTGAATCTCCGTCCCAGTCTCAAATCTCTGGAACATTGAAACAGGTTTCCCTCAAGAAATTCCCTGTATTTAGCACCATCCATCATTGCCTCAATTCTGACCGGTTTCCCAGTCCCTGCCGATGAAAAACATGCTTCACTGTGGGAATGGTTTTCTCGGGTGTTGGGTTTGCACCAGACATAGCGTTTTCCTTGATGGCCAAAAAGCTACATTTGTCTCATCTGACCAGAGTACCTTCTTCCAAAAGTTCGGGGAGTCTTCCACATGCCTTTCGGCGAACACCAAATGAGTTTGCTTCTTTTTTTCTTTTAGCAATGGCTTTTTTTCTGGCCGCTCTTCCGTAAAGCTCAGCTCTGTGGAGTGTATGGCTTAAAGTGGTCCTATGGACAGATACTTCAATCTCCACTGAGGAACTTTGCAGCTCCTTCAGGGTTATATTTGGTCTCTTTGTTGCCTCTCTGATTAATGCCCTCCTTGCCTGGTCTGAGTTTTGGGGGGCAGCCCTCACTTGGCAGGTTTGTTGTGATGTCATATTCTTTAAAAAAAATTATAATGGATTTAATGGTGCTCCGTGGGATTTCAACGTATTGGATATTTTTTTATACTCCAACCCTGATCTGTACTTCTCCACAACATTGTCCCTGACCTGTTTGGAGAGCTCCTTGGTCTTCATAGTGCTGCTTGCTTGGTGGTGCCCCTTGCTTAGTGGTTTTGCAGACTCTGGGGCATTTCAAAACAGGTGTATATATACTGAGATCATGTGACAGATCATGTGACACTTAAGATTGCACACAGGTGGACTTGTTTAAAACGAATTATGTGACTTCTGAAGGTAATTGGTTGCACCAGATCTTATTTTGGGGATTCATAGCAAAGGGGTGAATACATATGCACAAACCACTTTCACGTTTGTTTTTTCGAATTTTTTGAAACAAGTATTTTTTGTCATTTCACTTCATCAATTCGGACTATTTTGTGTATGTCCATTACATGAAATCCAAATAAAAATCCATTGAAATTACAGGTTGTAATGCAACAAAATAGGAAAAACGCCAAGGGGGATGTATACTTTTACAAGGCACTGTATTGTTCATAGCCACCTAAGAGAGCAGACTGATATGGGTAAAACATATTCAAAAGGTGTTGATTTAATTAATTAATGTTAGCTGGTAGAAAAATATGCTCCTTTTGAAATATAGGTGATTGAAGTCCAGTTCTCCAGTATATTGTTGTCCTTGCTAGGGTTCTGGCAGTCATGACATTTTGTCAGCTAGTTATTGTCAAACAAAAGACTGCTGGTCTCAAGGTAAACTACCGTAAATTACAATAAACACGTTTAGCATCTCCAGGCCTCTGCAAATAGGCCTATAAGCTGCATACAAGTCACCTTTGGAACATCAACTTCCTTTGGCCGCCTTTCCTTCCAGTTCTCTGCTGCCAATGACTGGAACGAATTGCAAAAATCACTGAAGCTGGAGTCTTATATCTCCCTCTTTAACTTTAGGCATCAGCTGTCAGAGCAGCTGTATACAGCCAATCTGTAAATAGCACACCCAACTACCTCATCCCCATATTGTTACTTATCCTCTTGCTATTTTGCACCCCAATATCTCTACTTGCACATCATCATCTTTACATCTATCACTCCAGTGCTAAATTGTAATTATTTCGCCTCTATGGCTTATTTATTGCCTTACCTCCCTATTCTTCTACATTTGCACACACAGTACATAGATTTTTCTATTGTGTTATTGACTGTACATTTGTTTATGTGTAACTCTGTGTTGTTGTTTTTGTAGCACTGCTTCGATTTATCTTGGCCAGGTCGCAGTTGTAAATGAGAACTTGTTCTCAACTGGCCTACCTGGTTAAATAAAGGTGAAATAAAATAAAAAATAATAAATAAAATCAACATTTAACACTTAGCCTACAATTTCCGCACCCCGCAGCAGAATGTTCTCCACGGCGTCTCCAGACTCTGTCACGTCTGTCACATGTGCTGATGTGCTCAGTGTGAACCTGCTTTCATCTGTGAAGAGCACAGGGCGCCAGTGGCGAATTTGCCAATCTTGGTGTTCTCTGGCAAATGCCAAACGTCCTGCACGGTGTTGGGCTGTAAGCACAACCCCCACCTGTGGACGTCGGGCCCTCATACCACCCTCATGGAGTCTGTTTCTGACCGTTTGAGCAGACACATGCACATTTGTGGCCTGCTGGAGGTCATTTTGCAGGGCTCTGGCAGTGCTCCTCCTTGCACAAAGGCGGAGGTAGCGGTCCTGCTGCTGGGTTGTTGCCCTCCTACGGCCTCCTCCACGTCTCCTGATGTACTGGCCTGTCTCCTGGTAGCGCCTCCATGCATCAACACAACTATGGGGGTCTGAATAGGCCTCTGATGTCTGAGCAGTTATGCATACAGTAATAATCCACAGGCACAAGTATGTTCCCATAATACCAAGGCTCTAGATCAGTGGTTCTCAATCCTGGTCCTGGGGACCCAAAGTGGTGCACATTTTTGTTTTTGCCCTAGCACTACACACCTGATTCAAATCATCAAAGCCTTTTGATGAGTTGATAATTTGAATCAGCTGTGTAGTGCTAGGGCAAAAACAAAAATGTGCACCCCTTTCCGTCCCCAGGACCAGGATTGAGAACCAGTGCTCTAGATGGTCTCCAGTTCTACTTTTTATCTTATCTGTCATTGAATCTCTGTAGAAGGTATTCAACTAGCTAATTCTAATGCATTCCGTTCAATTTGGCTCTAAGTGATGCTGAAAGAGAAAGGCAGTTCGCTAATCATAAATCAACAGCAGATGACAACAGGAACATACTGTACAAACATATTCCAAGAAATGTAACCCTTGTGTATTGTTCGTGTCTGTGGGACCCATTTTCAATGTTTACTCAAAGAAAAAGAAAAAATGGCTCATGCACATTTGTGGCCTGCTGGAGGTCATTTTGCAGGGCTCTGGCAGTGCTCCTCCTTGCACAAAGGCGGAGGTAGCGGTCCTGCTGCTGGGTTGTTGCCCTCCTACGGCCTCCTCCACGTCTCCTGATGTACTGGCCTGTCTCCTGGTAGCGCCTCCATGCTCTGGACACTACGCTGACAGACACAGCAAACTTTCTTGCCACAGCTCGCATTGATGTGCCATCCTGGATGAGCTGCACTACCTGAGCCACTTGTGTGGGTTGTAGACTCCGTCTCATGCTACCACTAGAGTGAAAGCACCGCCAGCATTCAAAAGTGACCAAAACATCAGCCAGGAAGCATAGGAACTGAGAAGTGGTCTGTGGTCACCACCTGCAGAACCACTCCTTTATTGGGGGTGTCTTGCTAATTGCCTATAATTTCCACCTTTTTGTCTATTCCATTTGCACAACAGCATGTGAAATTTATTGTCAATCAGTGTTGCTTCCTAAGTGGACAGTTTGATTTCACAGAAGTGTGATTGACTTGGAGTTACATTGTGTTGTTTAAGTGTTCCCTTAATTTTTTTGAGCAGTGTATGTATATAGTACATGTATATATATAAATAGAACAGCTCAATATGGTTGAGATCTGGTGACTGTACTGGGCACTCCATTATAGACAGAATACCAGCTGACTGCTTCCTCTCTAAATAGTTCTAGCATAGTTTGGAGCTGTGCCTTGGGTCGCTATCCTGTTGAAGGAGGAAATTGGCTCCAACTAAGCGCCCTCCACACGGTATGGCATGGTGTTGCAAAATGGAGTGATAGTCTTCCTTCTTCAAGATCCCTTTTACCCTGTACAAATCTCCCACTTTACCACCACCAAAGCACCCCCAGACCATCACACTGCCTCCACCATGCTTGACAGATGGCGTCAAGCACTCCTCTAGCACCTTTTCATTTTGTCTGTCTCACGAATGTTCTTCTTTATGATTTAAACACCTCAAACTTAGATTTGTCTGTCCATAACACTTTTTTCAATCTTCCTCTGTCCAGTATTTGTGTTCTTTTGCCCATTTTAATTCATGGCTATTTCTTTGCAACTCTGCCTAGAAGGCCAGCATCCCAGAGTCGCCTCTTCACTGTTGACATTGAGACTGGGGTTTTGTGGGTACTATTTGAAGAAGCTGCCAGTTGGGGACTTGTGAGACATCTGTTTCTCAAACTAGACACTCTTGCTCAGTTGTGCACTGGGACCTCCCACTTTCTATTCTGGTTAGAGCCTGTTTCTGGTTAGGGCCAGTTTGCGCTGTTCTGTGAAGGGAGTAGAACACAGAGTTGTACGAGATCTTCAGTTTCTTGGCAATTTCTCGCATGGAATAGCCTTCCAAGAATAGACTGACGAGTTTCAGAAGGAAGGTCTTTGTTTCTGGCCATTTTGAGCCTGTAATCGAACCCACAAATGCTGATGTTCCAGATACTCAACTTGTCTAAAGAAGGCCAGTTTTATTGCTGCTTTAATCAGAACAACAGTTTTCAGCTGTGTTAACGTAATTGCAAAATGGTTTTCTAATGATCATTTTGGCTTTTAAAATGATAAACTTGGATTCGCTAACACAATGTGCCATTGGAATACAGGAGTGATGGTTGCTGATAATGGACCTCTGTACTGTAAGCCTATGTAGATATTCCATTAAAAAATCTGCAGTTTCCAGCTACAGTAGTCATTTACAACCCTAACAATATCTATACTGTATTTCTGATCAATTTTATGTTATTTTAATGGAAAGAAATTAGCTTTTCTTTCAAAACCAAGGACATTTCTAAGTGACCCCAAACTTTTGAACGGTAGTGAACGGTGTAAAGACAGATTGACAGGGATGAGACAATTAATTGTAAATTATCTGTCACGTTCCTGACCTGTTTTATGTTATTTTTGTATGTGTTTAGTTGGTCGGATGTACGCGTGCTTAGCCCAGTGCGGGCTATTCCACCTTGCCGCACTGGTAAGGCTAGGTTGGGCATGGAGCCGGGTGCCATGAAGCCGGCCCTACATATCTGGCCACCAGTACGTCTCCTCGGGCCGGCTTACATGGCACCAGCCTTACGCATGGTGTCCCCGGTTCGCCTACATAGCCCGGTGCGGGTTATTCCACCTCCCCGCACTGGTCGGGCGACGGGGAGCATACAACCAGGTAAGGTTGGGCAGGCTCAGTGCTCAAGGGAGCCAGTACGCCTGCACGGTCCGGTATTTCCGGCGCCACCTCCAGGCCAGTACCACCAGTGCCTACACCACGCACCAGGTTTCCAGTGCGTCTCCAGAGCCCTGTTCCTCCTCCACGCACTCTCCCTGTGGTGTGTGTATCCAGCCCAGTGCCTCCAGTTCCGGCACCACGCACCAAGCCTCATGTGCGTATCCAGAGCCCTGTACGCACTGATCTTTCTCCCCGCACTCGTTCTGAGGTGCGTGCCCTCAGCCCGGTACCACCAGTCCCGGTACCACGCACCAGTCCTATAGTGCGCTTTGAGAACTCAGTGTGTCCTGTTCCCGCTCCCCGCACTAGCCTTGAGGTGCGTGTCTTTAGCCCGGTACCTCCAGTTCCGGTACCACGCACTAGGCCTACAGTGCGTCTCAGCCGGCCAGAGTCTGCCGTCTGCCCAGCGGCGCCTGAACTGTCCGTCTGCCCAACGCCGTCTGAACTGTCCGTCTGCCAAGCGCCGCATGAACTGCCCGTCTGTATTGAGCCTTCAAAGCCGCCCGTCGGTACTGAGCCTTCAAAGCCGCCCGTCTGCCATGAGCCTACAGAGCCGTCCGCCAGACAGGAGCCGCTAGAGCCGTCCGCCAGACAGGAGCCGCTAGAGCCTTCCGCCCGACAGGAGCCGCCAGAGCCTTCCGCCAGACAGGATCAGCCAGAGCTTTCCGCCAGACAGGATCAGCCAGAGCTTTCCGCCAGACAGGATCAGCCAGAGCCTTCCACCAGACAGGATCAGCCAGAGCCTTCCGCCAGACAGGATCAGCCAGAGCCTTCCGCCAGACAGGATCAGCCAGAGTCTTCCGCCAGACAGGATCAGCCAGAGCCTTCCGCCAGACAGGACCAGCCAGAGCCGTCATCCAGCCATGACCAGCCAGAGCCGTCATCCAGCCAGGATCCGCCAGAGCCGTCATCCAGCCAGGATCCGCCAGAGCCGTCATCCAGCCAGGATCCGCCAGAGCCGTCATCCAGCCAGGATCCGCCAGAGCCGTCATCCAGCCAGGATCCGCCAGAGCCGTCATCCAGCCAGGATCCGCCAGAGCCGTCATCCAGCCAGGATCCGCCAGAGCCGTCATCCAGCCAGGATCCGCCAGAGCCAGCCAGCCAGGATCCGCCAGAGCCAGCCAGCCAGGATCCGCCAGTCATTCTGGTGTTGCTCCTCATTCTGGTGTTGCCCCTCATTCTGGTGTTGCCCCTCATTCCGGTGTTGCCCCTCATTCCGGTGTTGCCCCTCATTCCGGTGCTGCTCCTCATTCCGGTGCTGCTCCTTAATTTAGGTGGGGTTATTTGGAGGGTGGGCATTGTGAGGGGGATAAAGAAGCGGGGATGTATTATGGTGGGATGGGAACCACGCCCAGAGCTTGAGCCACCACCGTGGACAGATACCCACCCAGACCCTCCCCTAGACTTTTGGTGGTGCGTCCGGAGTTCGTACCTTGAGGGGGGGGTTCTGTCACGTTCCTGACCTGTTTTTTGTTATTTTTGTATGTGTTTAGTTGGTCAGGGCGTGAGTTGGGGTGGGCATTCTATGTTTTGTGTTTCTATGTTTAGGTCACTTGTAATTAGCCTTATATGGTTCTCAATCAGAGACAGGTGTTTGACGTTTTCCTCTGATTGAGAACCATATATAGGTTGGCTGTTCACACTGTTTGTTTGTGGGTGATTGTCTTCCGTGTCTGTGTCTGCGCACCACACGGGACTGTTTCGTTTGTTCGTTAGTTTGATGTAGTCTGTTCCTGTTCGTGAGTTCTTCGTGTAGTTATGTAAGTTCCATGTTCAGGTCTGTCTACGTCGTTTTGTTATTTTGTAATTTTCCAAGTGTTTTTTCGTGTTCGTCTTTGTCTTGAAATAAATTCAATATGTCATCACACCTCGCTGCATTTTGGTCGAATCCTTGCTCCTCCTCTTCGGATGAAGAGGAGGAGGAGAACCGTTACATTATCTTTAATGTTCCTTTGTTGTTTGCAGGGGCACTATCCTTCTGACCCTATGCAGCCAGGTCCCATCTACTTTTTAACTCCTCGCAAGTGTGGCTTGTTTGGTGTCTGCTGTGAAGGAATGCCACAACAAGTCAACTACTTGAAGGCATGTCATCCAGCAAAGGCAGCAGCGCAGTCATCAACTACATGCACCATTTCTTCACCAACTTCGGAGTTAGGGAAACATGTGTGGACCTGAATTATGATAAATGCAGTGGCCAAAACAAGAACACGTTTGTGATCTGGTATTGTGCTTGGCGGACCATGCACAAGCTCCCCCACAGTCTGGACCTTCACTTTCTGAGCGCAGGCCACACCAAGTTTGCCCACAACGTGCTTCGGCCTCATCAAGAAGCGCTTCAGAAAGACCAGAGGGAACACTTCGTCTGAGATTGCTGGTGTTGTGAAAGACAGCACTGTGACAGCGGTCAACATCCCACAGCTGGTTGGACTGGAGGATGGTACGGTGCTGGTAGAAAGCTGTGCTGGCAACAACACCTGACTCCGTACTTCAGGCCGCTGCCACAGATCAAGCAGTTCACTTCAGGTGAATATCATTTTCATTGCATTTTATGACAGTATTCTTATCTAAACTTGGGAGTTGAATTCATAATGTACAAGGTTGTAATGTCTTCAAATTTTTTTTGTTGTTATTTCCTGTTTTACAGCTTCAATGCTCTGGAGCCTGGTGTTGTTGTCTAGTGGACAACAAAAGCTAGCTAGCTAAGACCATGGGAAAATACTCCTTGCCATTGCGCAGTGATCTTAGCTTTCAAGAAGGCAGAAGTTTCCACACGTTTTTGCAAAAAAAAAGGTCCCATTCATTAAGTCAAAATGTGATTGGTTGATTCCACTGTTACTCCAAATGTTGCCCTAAAACAGTTGAATGAAAGATGCCTTTATCTACTGTAACTTCTGATGGCCTAGCCAATAGCTGACTTAGCTAGCTAGATTTATCTCCCCAGAGACCAGAAAATAAAAATCGTATTTGGATCTTTTTCTCTCTTCAGTGTTAACCCTTTCCAACACAAACTGAAGAGATTAAATCAAAACATAATTGAAAATAATAATATAATTGTAATTATATTATTATTATAATTATTTTATAAATCCTTAGCCCTTCAATGGGCATAAAAGGCCCATTGTTCCCCACTGTGTTTGGGTTAGTAATAATTTGTAGAGTGGCTCTATTTTCCATCAGAATGCAGTTTTTCACTATTCTGAATGTCTAAAGAATCCATGTGTTGTTCTGAAATATGAGCACAGAAATTCTGGATATTTTTAACTCTTATTATGACAAAATTACAATCGTGCTCTTGATTTGGACTCGCATTTTTCTGGTCTCTGTCTTGAATCGGTCTTGGTCTTGCCTCGGACTCGATTTGCTCCATTCTTGGTCTTGAATCGGTCTTGCTTTAGGTGGTCCCTGGTACCAGTTTAAAAAAATGAATGGAAGTATATATGGTGATAGTTTATTTCCTAGAATAAGATGATAAATACATGTAAATACATTCCTGATATTTCTTATATTTTTTGTGACTATGACATCTTCAAACAATTCCATATGTTAAATTACTGCGGTCATGACTCATGACTGCCAGCGTGACGGTAATACAGTCACCCCAACAGCCCTATTCCTTGCACATACAGTCGTGGCCAAATGTTTTGAAAATGACAAATATTAATTTTCAAAGTCCGCTGCCTCAGTTTGTATGATGGCAAATGGCATATACTCCAGAATGTTATGAAGAGTGATCAGATGAATTGCAAAGTCCCTATTTGCCATGCAAATGAACTGAATCCCCAAAAACATTTCCACTCATTTCAGCCCTGCCACAAAAGGACCAGCTGACATCATGTCAGTGATTCTCTCGTTAACACAGGTGTGAGTGTTGACGAGGACAAGGGTGGAGATCACTCTGTCATGCTGATTGAGTTCGAATAACAGACTGGAAGCTTCAAAAGGAGGGTTGTGCTTGGAATCATTGTTCTTCCTCTGTCAAACATAGTTACCTGCAAGGAAACACTTGCCGTCATCATTGCTTTGCACAAAAAGGGCTTCACAGGCAAGGATATTGCTGCCAGTAAGATTGCACCTAAATCAACCATTTATCGGATCATCAAGAACTTCAAGGAGAGTGGTTCAATTGTTGTGAAGAAGGCTTCAGGGTGAACAAAAAAGTCCAGCAAGCGCCAGGACCGTCTCCTAAAGTTGATTCAGCTGCGGGATCGCAGCACCACCAGTACAGAGCTTGCTCAGGAATGGCAGCAGGCAGGTGTGAGTGTGTCAAGATAGGCAGCAAAGAAGCCACTTCTCTCCAGGAAAAACATCAGGGACAGACTGATATTCTGCAAAAGGTACAGGGATTGGACTGCTGAGGACTGGGGTAAAGTCATTTTCTCTGATGAATCCCCTTTCCGATTTTTTGGGGCATCCAGAAAATAGCTTGTCCGGAGAAGACAAGGTGAGTGCTACCATCAGTCCTGTGTCATGCCAACAGTAAAGCATCCTGAGACCATTCATGTGTGGGGTTGCTTCTCAGCCAAGGGAGTGGGCTCACTCACAATTTTGCCTAAGAACACAGCCATGAATAAAGAATGGTACCAACACATCCTTGAGAGCAACTTCTCCCAACCATCCAGGAACAGTTTGGTGACGAACAATGCCTTTTACAGAATGATGGAGCACCTTGTCATAAGGCAAAAGTGAAACTAGGTGGCTTGGGGAACAAAACATTGATAATTTTGGTCCATGGCCAGAACACTCCTCAGACCTTAATGCCTTTGAGAACTTGTGGTCAATCCTCAAGAGTCGGGTGGACAAACAAAAACCCACAAATTCTGACAAACTCCAAGCATTGATTATACAAGGATGGGCTGCCATCAGTCAGGATGTGGCCCAGAAGTTAATTGACAACATGCCAGGGCAGATTGCAGAGGTCTTGAAAAAGAAGGGTCAACACTGTTGTTATTGACTCTTTGCATCAACTTCATGTAGTTGTCAATAAAAGCCTTTGACACTTATTAAATGCTTGTAATTATACTCCAGTAGTCCAATGTAACATCTGACAAAAATATCTAAAGACACTGATGCAGCAAACTTTGTGGAAAGTAATATTTGTGTCATTCAAGACTTTTGGCCACGACTGTACTGTGTGTAGTCACTCAGACCGCCTTCACAAAAAGGCCTTTTGGAAAGCCTTTATTACACACTACCATTTAACCTACTAACCTCTCTGAATATGTAATATAATGTGGGGTTATAATGAGTTCATTGGTGATATTGCTCAAAGCAATTGGAATGATCCCTCAGCCGAGACGATAAGTGTGAAAGGTAAGGGGCAGGGAGAGGGAAGAAGTGAAGGACCCTTGGAAGGGGAAGTGAAGTACTCTGGGATGGTTCTAATCACAGCTGATTAATCATAAGCTGATTAATCAGTGTCCCTCTGAGCACAGTGCCACCCTTTTCTCCAAAGACGTTACAGAAATGTGACAAACATTTACATTTACATTTAAGTCATTTAGCTGACGCTCTTATCCAGAGCGACTTACAAATTGGAAAGTTCATACATATTCATCCTGGTCCCCCCGTGGGGAATGAACCCACAACCCTGGCGTTGCAAGCGCCATGCTCTACCAACTGAGCCACACGGGACCAGACAAACAAGTAAGAGTAATCTGTTTGTTGCCCCTACCAGGTCCTGTCTCCAAATGTGACTCATTTCAGGAAATTAGGCATATGTCGTGTGTCACTACTTTACAGGAGAGCCAATTGAACTAAATTAAAAAGAAAATCAAAGTGCGCTTTTTGGCGGAAATGCCTTCTGGAACATCAAATCAACTTTATTAGTCACATGATCCGAATACAAGTGTAGACATTACTGTGAAATGCTTACTTACAAGCTTAACCAGCAGTGCAGTTCAAGAAGAGTTAAGACAATATTTACCAAATAAACTAAAGTAAAACATTTGTCAGTGTGCCGGGTGAAGTGACTATGCATAGATAATAAACAGTGAGTAGCAGCAGTGTACAAAACAAATGTGTGTGTGGGGGGGGGTGTCAATGTAATAGGACGTCAGAGGACAAAAATTAGTTAACCACCTAACTGAGGAACTCAAGTTAACTTCTTGTCAATATAGGGGGTGCTGTTTCAACTTTGTAAAATATCGTTCCCAAATTAAACTGCCTCGTACTCAATTCTTGCTCGTACAATATGCATATTATTATTACTATTGGATAGAAAACACTCTCTAGTTTCTAAAACCGTTTGAATTATCTCTCTGAGTGAAACAGAACTCATAAAGCAGCACACTTCCTGTCAAGAAGTGAGATTTCTGAAATCGAGGTCTCTGTTCCAGGGTCAGTTTATAAATTCCCTTGTAAGCTATGGGGCTACATGCACTGCATACGCCTTCCCCTAGATGTCAGTAAGCGGTGAGACTTTGAATGGAGTGGATAGCACCATCTGGGGCAGTATAAAGCCTCTTGGAACGGAAGGACCGACCTTTTCAACGCGGGGCCTGACGCAGGAGGGACACCAGCATGGCGTCCTGAAAAGCTTTCGTTTTAGCAGTTCTATATCTCCGGCTCTGATTTAATTCGATTTTTGTCTTAAAAACTTCATAAGGTAGTTAATTTAAATCGACTTATAGCAGTTTATATCAGTTTATTGCGATTTTCTGGAATTTCTTTGTCAAGCGTTATCGCGAGTTGGACACCTCTCCGGTACATGGCTAGCGTTAGCTGCTAATTCTACAGGAGAAGAGGACATCTTTCAACCAAAAGACGATTGTTCTGGACAAAGGACACCTTGCCCAAGATTCTGATGGAAGCTCAACAAATAGTAAGAAGTCTTTATGCTGTTAATTCGCATTTATGTTGAAAAAAGTTAAGCAATAATTCCGCCATTCATTTCGGCACGGTCTCGCTGTAACGCACGCTGTATGTCGTAGTAACGTTAATTTTAATAATCTAACACAGCGGTTGCATTAAGAACTAATGTATCTTTAATTTGCTGTCCAACCTGTATTTTTTTGTCAAGTTTACGATTAGTTATCGATTAGATGAGGTGCCTCTCCAAGATGGCGCCGGACAGATTGCTTGAAGTTTGACTACTAATCACATTGTATAACCACGATTTGTGCCGCTACATATGCACATTTTCGAACAAACCCTATATGCATTGTGTAATATGATGTTACAGGACTGTCATCTGATGAAGTATATGAAGGTTAGTTAAAAATTATATATCTTTTGGTGGTTTGTTAGGATCGCTAACCTTTGCTGCTGGTAAATGGCTTGTGTTTCTGGCTATTGTGGTAAGCTAATATAATGCTATATTGTGTTTTCGCTGTAAAACACTTAAAAAATCTGAAATATTGGCTGGATTCACAAGATGTTGGTCTTTCATTTGTTGTACGCTGTGTATTTTTCAGAAATGTTTTATGATGAGTATTTAGGTATTCGACGTTGGTCTCTGTAATTATTCTGGCTGCTTCGGCGCTATTTCAGATTGCAGCTGCAATGTAGAACTGTGATTTTACCTGAAATATGCACATTTTTCTAACAAAACATATGCTATACAATAAATATGTTATTAGACTGTCATCTGATGAAGTTGTTTCTTGGTTAGTGACTATTTATATCTTTATTTGATCGAAATTGTGATAGCTACCTATGCAGGAAAAAAATGGTGGGAAAAAAAAGTTGTGTCTTTTGCTATGGTGGTTAGCTAATAGAAATACATATTGTGTCTTCCCTGTAAAACATTTTAAAAATCAGAAATGATGGCTGGATTCACAAGATCTGTATCTTTCATTTGGTGTCTTGGACTTGTGATTTCATGAACATTTTATTATATGATATCCCTGTGGCTTTAGGCTAGGCTATGCTAGTCAGCTCTTTTGATGGGGAGGATCCCGGATCCGGGTTTGTGACTCGTTAGAGGTTTTAACCTTGCGCAATATCCGAGATGCAGTCGCACCCCTAAAAACTAAAAACATTTGTCATAAGAAACTAGCTCCTGTCACGGCCGTCGAAAGAACTGGACCAAAGCGCAGCGTGGTGAGCGTACATTACTTTTTATTTTGGAATGACGCCAACAAAAACAATAAACAATACAAAACGACCGTGAAGCTTAAGGGCTATAGTGCCACAAACAAAGACAACTACCCACACTGAAAGGAGGGAATAAGGGCTACCTAAGTATGATTCCCAATCAGAGACAACGGTAGACAGCTGTCCCTGATTGAGAACCATACCCGGCCAAAACAAAGAAATAAGGAAACATAGAAAACAAAACATAGAATGCCCACCGCAAATCACACCCTGACCAAACCAAATAGAGACATAAAAAGGCTCTCTAAGGTCAGGGCATGACAGCTCCCTGGTATACAGAAAATACCCGAGCTCTGAAGCAAGCTTCCAGAAAATTGCAACGGAAATGGCACCACACCAAACTGGAAGTCTTCCGACTAGCTTGGAAAGACGGTACCGTGCAGTATCGAAAAGCCCTCACTGCTGCTCGATCATCCTATTTTTCAAACTTAATTGAGGAAAATAAGAACAATGCAACATTTATTTTTGATACTGTCACAAAGCTAACTAAAAAGCAGCATTCCCCAAGAGAGGATGGCTTTCACTTCAGCAGTGATAAATTCATGAACTTCTCTGAGGAAAAGATCATGATCATTAGAAAGCAAATTACGGACTCCTCTTTAAATCTGCGTATTACTCCAAAGCTCAGTTGTTCTGAGTCTGCACAACTTTGCCAGGACCTAGGATCAAGGGAGACACTCAAGTGTTTTAGTACTATATCTCTTGACACAATGATGAAAATAATCATGGCCTCTAAACCTTCAAGCTGCATACTGGACCCTATTCCAACTAAACTACTGAAAGAGCTGCTTCCTGTGCTTGGCCCTCCTATGTTGAACATAATAAACGGCTATCTAACCACCGGATGTGTACCAAACTCACTAAAAGTGGCAGTAATAAAGCCTTTTGAAAAAGCCAAACCTTGACCCAGAAAATATAAAAAAACTATCGGCCTATATCGAATCTCCCATTCCTCTCAACAATTTTAGAAAAAGCTGTTGCACAGTAACTTAATTACTTCCTGAAGACAAACAATGTATACAAAATGCTTCAGTCTGGTTTTAGACCCTATCACAGCACTGAGACTGCACTTGTGAAGGTGCTAAATGACCTTTTAACTTCTTGTCACTACAGGGGGTGCTGTTTCAACTTCGACATTTTGCGTCTCCAAATTAAACTGCCTCGTACTCAATTCTTGCTCGTACAATATGCATATTATTATTACTATTGGATAGAAAACAATCTCTAGTTTCTAAAACCGTTTGAATTATGTCTGTGGGTGAACCAGAACTCTTTCTACAGCGAAAATCATGACAGGACATGCGAAGGTCAGAAAAATAGTCTCTGTTCTCAGATCAGTTTAAAGCTCTGTGTGTGCCCTATGGATCGAAATGAACTGCACCCGCCTTCCCCTGGATGTCAGTAACCAATGAGAAGTGGAATGGTCCCCAAGAGGTAAAAATTATAGTGAAAACAATAGTGGTCCTAAAACGGAACCTTGAGGAACACCGAAATGTACAGTTGATTTATCAGAGGACAAACCCATATCTTTCCGACAGATAAGATCTTAACCAGG
This sequence comes from Salvelinus alpinus, assembly GCF_045679555.1. NCBI lineage: Eukaryota > Metazoa > Chordata > Actinopteri > Salmoniformes > Salmonidae > Salvelinus > Salvelinus alpinus. The sequence goes on from NC_092100.1 coordinate 42,428,020, forward strand.
CCAGAACTTGTCCGTGTAGACCAATTTGGGTTTCCAATCTCTCCAAAAGAATGTGGTGATTGATGGTATCAAAAGCAGCACTAAGGTATAGGAGCACGAGGACAGATGCAGAGCCTCGGTCTGACAGAGCCTCGGTCTGACGCCATTAACCTCTAACGAGTCACAACCCCGGATCCGGGATCCCCCCCATCAAAAAAGCTGACTAGCATAGCCTAGCCTAAAGCCACAGGGATATCATATAATCAAATGTTCATGAAATCACAAGTCCAAGACACCAAATGAAAGATACAGATCTTGTGAATCCAGCCATCATTTCCGATTTTTTTTAATGTTTTACAGGGAAGACACAATATGTAAATCTATTAGCTAACCACGATAGCAAAAGACACAACTTTTTTTTCTCCACCATTTTTTTCCTGCATGGGCAGCTATCACAATTTCGACTAAATAAAGATATATATAGCCACTAACCAAGAAACAACTTCATAAGATGACAGTCTGATAACATATTTATGGTATAGCATATGTTTTTTTTGAAAAATGTGGATATTTCAGGTATAAATCACAGTTCTACATTGCAGCTGCAATCTGAAATAGCGTTGGAAGCAGCCGGAATAATTACAGAGACCGACGTCAATTGCCAAAATACTCATCCTATAACATTTCTGAAAAATACACAGCCTACAGCAATCGAAAGACACAGATCTTGTGAATCCAGACAATATTTCAGATTTTCTAAGTGTTTTACAGCGAAAACACAATATATCGTTATAATAGCATACCACATGAGCTAACATCACACCAGCATTAAATCAAGGCAAAAGGGGCGATAACGTTATCGCCACCAAAATATATAAATTTTTTCACTAACCTTCTCAGAATTCTTCAGATGACAGTCCTGTAACATCATATACACAATGCATATAGAGTTTGTTCGAAAATGTGCATATTTAGCATCACAAATCGTGGTAATGCAATGTAATCTGTCAAAACATGGCATGCATTCTGGCCGGCCCCATCTTGGAAAGGCACCTAAGTTTACGATTATTTATCGATTAGATTGACTAAAAAAATACAGGTTGGACATCTAGTGAAAGATGCATTGGTTATTAATGCAACCGCTGATTTAGATTTTTAAAATTTACGTTACTAGACATACATTGTTAGTTACAGCCAGACTAGTGCCGCAAAAAATGGCTGACAACTGCGTTTACATTTTTCCACATAAATACGGAATAAAATCATAAATAACTCTTACTTTTGGACAAGCTTCCATCAGTATCTTGGGCAATGTGTCCTTTGTCCAAAAGAATCGTTGCTTTGTTGTAAAACGACCTCCTCAACTTCGGAACTAGCAGCTAACGATAGCTACACGGCACACACATGCCCAAATCCTCAAACGCAATACTAAGGAAATTCAGAAAAATAGCAATATACTCGCATAAACTGATATAAATCGGTTTCAAATAACTTCGTTATGATGTTTCTAACACCTATATCGAATTAAATCACAGACGGATATATCTTTGATCAATAACGAGAGCTTTTGAGCATGCGATTCTGATGTCCTCCCTTGCGTCCTGGCGAGCGTCGAAAAGAAGGGACATCTCACTCCATTCCCTTTTAAAAACTCTGAGAAACACGTAGAGACACCATTCCACTTCTCATTGGTTACTGACATCCAGGGGAAGGCGGGTGCAGTTCATGTCAAGCCATAGGGCACACACAGAGTTTTAAACTGATCCGAGATCAGAGACTATTTTTCAGAGCTTCGCATGTCCTGTCATGAGTTTCGCTGTAGAAAGAGTTCTGGTTCACCCACAGACATAATTCAAACGGTTTTAGAAACTAGAGATTGTTTTCTATCCAATAGTAATAATAATATGCATATTGTACGAGCAAGAATTGAGTACGAGGCAGTTTAATTTGGAAATGTAAAAAAATAAATAATGCTAACAGCTCCCCCTATTGACAAAAGGTTTTCAGGCATTGGCTGATTTCAAGGTTTTACTGCTAACCTACAAAGCATTACATGGGCTTGCTCCTACCTATCTTTCTGATTTGGTCCTGCCGTACATACCTACACGTACGCTACGGTCACAAGATGCAGGCCTCCTAATTGTCTCTAGAATGTCTAAGCAAACAGCTGGAGGCAGGGCTTTCTCCTATAGAGCTCCATTTTTATGGAATGGTCTGCCTACCCATGTGAGACGCAGACTCGGTCTCAACCTTTACGTCTTATTGAAGACTCATCTCTTCAGTTGGTTCTATGATTGAGTGGAGTCTGGCACAGGAGTGTGAAGGTGAACAGAAAGGCTCTGGAGCAACGAACCGCTGTTGCTGTCTCTGCCTGGCCGGTTCCCCTCTCTCCACTGGGATTCTCTGCCTCTAACCCTATTACACGGGCTGAGTCACTGGCTTACTGGTGCTCTTCCATGCTGTCCCTAGGAGGGGTGCGTCACTTACGTGGTCTTCCTGTCTGGGTTGGCGCCCCCCCTTGGGTTGTGCCGTGGCGGAGATCTTTGTGGGCTATACCTGGCCTTGTCTCAGGATGGTAAGTTGGTGGTTGAAGATATCCGTCTAGTGGTGTGGGGGCTGTGCTTTGGCAAAGTGGATGGGGTTATATCCTGCCTGTTTGGCCATGTCCGGGGGTATCATTAGATGGGGCCACAGTGTCTCCTGACCCCTCCTGTCTCAGCCTCCAGTAGTTATGCTGCAGTAGTTTGTGTCAGGGGGCTAGGGTCAGTCTGTCATATCTGGAGTATTTCTCCTGTCTTATCCGGTGTCCTGTGTAAATTTAACTTCTTTGATAAAGGGGGAAGCATTTTCACTTTTGGATGAATTGCGTGCCCATAATGAACTGCCTCCTACCTGTCCCAGGTGCTAATATATGCATATTATTATTACTATTGGATATAAAACACTCTGAATGATGTCTGTGAGTATAACAGAACTCATATGGCAGGCAAAAACCCGAGAAAAAATCCAAACAGTAAGTGAGAATTCTGAGACTGGTCAACGTTCAACTCATCGCCTATTCAATTCCCTGTGAGATATGGATCTGTTTGCACTTCCTACGCCTTCCACTAGATGTCAACAGTCTGTAGAACGTGGAATGAAGCTTATGCTGTGTTGTGGGGCCGGATGAGAGGGGAATGAGTCAGTGGTCTGGCAGATTGCCAGTTCCTGGTCATGCGCTTTCCTCATGATATCGCCTTGCGTTCCATAACTTCTACAGACACGAAGGAATGCTCCGGTTGGAACGTTATTGGATATATATGATAACAACATCCTGAAGATTGATTCTCTACTTAGTTTGACCAGTTTATTCAACCTGTTATATAACTTTTTGAAGTTTTCGTCCGAGTTCGCCTGCGTCTGCGCGAGCGTTTGGACATGTGCACTAAACATGCTAGCAAAAGTAGCTACTTAGACATAAGTAATGGACATTATCGAACAAAACAACGATTTATTGTGGAACTAGGATTCCTGGGAGTGCATTCTGATGAAAATGATCAAAGGTAAGGGAATATTTATGATGTCATTTCGTATTTCTGTTGACTCCAACATGGAGGAGAAATGTTGTTATTTTTGAGCACCGTCTCAGATTATTGCATGGTGTGCTTTTTACGTAAAGTTTTTTGGAAATCTGACACAGCGGTTGCATTAAGAACAAGTGTATCTTTAATTCTATGTAAAAAATGTATCTTTCATCAAAGTTTATGATGAGTATTTCTGTTATTTGACGTGGCTCTCTGCAATTTCTCTGGATATTTTGGAGGCATTTCTGAACATGGCGCCAATGTAAACCGAGATTTGTGGATATAAATATGCACATTATCGAACAAAACATAAATGTATTGTGTAACATGATGTCCTATGAGTGTCATCTGATGAAGATCATCAAAGGTTAGTGATTCATTTTATCTTTATTTCTGCTTTTTGTGACTACTATCTTTTGCTGGGAAAATGGCTGTTTTTCTGTGGCTATGTACTGAGCTAACATAATCGTTTGGTGTGCTTTCGCCGTAAATCCTTTTTGAAATCAGACATGTTGGCTGGATTCACAACATGTGTAGCTTTAATTTGGTGTCTTTCATGTGTGATTTCATGAAAGATTGATTTTTATAGTAATATATTTGAATTTGGCGTGCTACATTTTTTCTGGCTTTTGGCCATGTGGGACGCTACCGTCCCACATATCCCAAGGAAAGTTAAGTATGCTCTCTCTAATTCTCTCTTTCTCTCTTTCCTGGCATGATGACTCCTTACCTGGCATGATGACTCCTTGCTATCCCCAGTCCACCTGGCCATGCTGCTGCTCCAGTTTCAACTGTTCTGCCTGCGGCTATGGAACCCTGACTTTTTCACCGGACGTGCTACCTGTCCCAGACCTGCTGTTTTCAACTCTCTAGAGACAACAGGAGCGGTAGAGATACATCGGCTATGAAAAGCCAACTGACATTTACTCCTGAGGTGCCGACCTGTTGCACCCTCGACAACTACTGTGAATTGTATTATTTGACCATGCTGGTCATTTATGAACATTTGAACATCTTGGCCATGTTCTGTTATAATCTCCACCCGGCACAGCCAGAAGAGGACTGATCACCCCTCATAGCCTGGTTCCTCTCTAGGTGTCTTCCTAGGTTTTGGCCTTTCTAGGGAGTTTTTGCTAGCCACCGTGCTTCTACACCTGCATTGCTTGCTGTTTGGGGTTTTAGGCTGGGTTTCTGTACAGCACTTTGAGATATCAGCTGATGTAAGAAGGGCTATATAAATACATTTGATTGATTTGATTGAATTTGATTGATAAGAGTCTGGTGCCCATTTGATTAATTGTTCAGCAGTCTTATGGCTTGGAAGTAGAAGCTGTTAAGGAGCATTTTGGTCCTAGACTTGGCGTTCCAGAACCGTTTGCAGTGATGTAGCAGAGAAAATAGTCTATGACTTGGGTGACTGGAGTCTCTGACAATTTTATGGACTTTCCTCTGACACCGCCTATTATATAGGTCCTGTATTGCAGGAAGCTTGGCCCCAGTGATGTACTGGGCCATACGCACTACCCTCTGTAGCTCCTTACGGTCAGATGCCGAGCAGTTGCCATACCAAGCGGTGATGCAACCGGTCAGGATGCTCTAGATGGTGCAGCTGTAGAACTTTGAGGATCTGGGGACCCATGCCAAATGTAACCTTTCATGTGCCTTCACAACAAACTTGTATGCCATCTGTAAATACGAATAAAATTGTTAAATTATGAGCCCAGTTCGTTTAGCCTTGGAAAAAGAGCAACTTTCCCACTAGCCTTGATTGGCTGAGATAATGAGTGGGCTGGACATGCTGAGAGATGAGTTCGAATTGGTCTGCGATGTAGCACGCTTCTGTTTATAACATGAGCTGGTCAGTATGTGTAGGTAATCCTTTTGAAAGCAGCTTTTTTTTTGAAGATATCATGTAGTACAGTGGTTCTCAAACCTTTATTGTCCTGTACCCCTTCAAACATTCAACCTCCAGCTGCATACCCCCTCTAGCACCGGGGTCAGCACACTCTCAAATGTTTTTTTTTTGCCATCATTGTAAGCTTGCCACACACACACACTACACAATACATTTATTAAACATAAAAATGAGTGTAAGTTTTTGTCACAACCCGGCTCGTGGGAAGTGACAACGAGCTCTTATAGGACCAGGGCACAAATAATAATTTATAATAGTCAATAATTTTGCTGTTTTTTTAACCATCTTACATGTAAAACTTTACTTAATGAGTAAAGGGTTAATGAGAAGGGTGTGCTTGAAAGGATGCACATAACTCTGCAATGTTGGGTTGTAGTTGTATTGGAGAGAGTCCCAGTTTAAATCATGTTCCACACAGTCTGTGCCTGTATTTCGTTTTCATGCTAGTGCCGAGAATCCACTCTCACATAGGTACGTAGTTGCAAAGGTCATCAGTGTTATACCAGCGCGATTTGCCAAGGCAGGATACTCTGAGCGCAGCCCAATCCAGAAATCTGGCAGTGGCTTCTGATTAAATTAAATTTTCACAGAACTGCTTGTTGCAATTTCGACTAGGCTCTCTTGTTCAGATATCGGTAAGTGGACTGGAGGCAGGGCATGAAAGGGATAAGGAATCCAGTTGTTTGTGTCATCTGTTTCGGGAAAGTACCTGCGTAATTGCGCACCCAACTCACTCAGGTGCTTTGCTATATCACATCTGACATTGTCCGTAAGCTTGAGTTCATTTGCACACAAAAAAATCATACAATGTTGGAAAGGCCTGTGTGTTGTCCTTGTTAATGCAAACAGAGAAGAGCTTGAGCTTCTTATTCATAGCCTCAATTTTGTCCCGCACATTAAATATAGTTGCGGAGAGCCTGTAATCCTTGATTCAGATCATTCAGGTGAGAAAAAATATCACCCAGATATGCCAGTCGTGTGAGAAACTTGTCATCATGCAAGCGGTCAGACGTGTCAATACTTTGCCTCTTGATAACCAGCGGACTTCTGTATGTTGAAAAAGCGTGACATGGTCGCTGCCCATGTCATTGAATAGTGCAGAAAATACACAAGTGTTCAGGGGCCTTGCTTTACATAGTAAACCATTTTCACTGTAGTGTCCAAAACGTGTTTCTATCTGTCAGGCATTCCCTTGGCAGCAAGAGCCTCTTTGTGGATGCTGCAGTGTACCCAATTTGCGACAAGAGCAACAGCTTGCACGCGCGTTGCCACTCCACTATTTCTCCTTGTCATGGGTTTTGCGCCATCAGTACAAATACCAACATGAGCAGTAGCTATGTTTGGCTACATTCGGAACGTTAGTGGAATTCCCGCGAGAGAGTTACGGTTAATGTGATTGGATGTTAATTATTTGACTAGGCTACCTGTATTTGACATTGTGTTGTTATTTCTCTGAACACTACATGGTTTAATTGTATTTTTGGCAGTGAAACGAGGATACTCATGTGAGAAAAAAACCTGTATAGCCCCGTTGGAAAATATGGATGGCGTACCCCTGTTTGGGAATACCTGATGAAGTAGAACTGCAAGTGTTGCTCTCTACTTTCTGGTGGACGGAGTTTTGAAATCAGTGGAATTAGAGTATGATAGTTAAGGAGATGGAGACAATTATGGCGTTTGACTGCAAATATGCAGATGGAGTTGAAAAGAGAACACACACGTCTCCGGATTACATCTTCAAACTAAGGGAAACCATGGCATCTGTGACAGAGAGGGTGAAGCGTCCATCCATGCATATGGGTAAGATAGTTTTGCTAGCTACATTTTCAGATATTACACGTTTCTAATTTTGTCAGAAAGTTGTTTTCAAGTTAAAGTGTATTGTTAGCTGGCTGGCTCGTTAGCTAACGTTACATGTATGATCTGTGTAGTAATATTATTCATATCTCAGAGCCATTTGCATTGCTAGTTTAGCCTAATGTTAGCTGGTTGGTTAGCTACCTGCAGATTCATGCAGGTTAGTAAAATGATGAGTTGGGATTATGGTTCACAGTGTAACTAACTAGCTAGCTACATGTCTAAACAAAGGACTCCACTATGCAAGTAACCATTTCAACAGAATGTTTTATGATGTCACTGCGGCAACTGTCGATAGACGTAGCTGGTAAATTAGCTTTGGGTATCAACTACGATTTCAGAGCACTCTCGTCTGAGTGTTCCAGAGCACAAATTTACGAACGCTCAACACCCATTGAATATGGCCTGTGTCAGTAAACGTTGGCAAAAAACTGTAATAAATTGTTGCCAGCAGCACAGTTGCAGTCACCAACGCTCTGGATAATATAAAAACAGCCTAACCAGCTCTGCTAGGGCGAGTAAAATGGTCAGAGTGAGCTGTTCTCTCATTTGTGTCTGGAAGTAGATAGCAAGCGTGACTGCTATTGTTAGGTCAGAACGCTTGAATCAACCCTACTCCTCAGCCCAGAGCGTCCAGTGTGCGCTCTGAATGCTCCGAGTTTGAAAAACACTCTGAATTTACGAACGGACAATCTGACACTCAGGCACTTCAGAATAAATTACGAACACACCCATAGTATAAACCAGCCTTTAGTCTTGCAATCTTTGGTTGTTTAGTACATGGCCTCACATGAATCCTTAAAGAGATGAGTGGGGCTAAAGCTTTAGAGGGTGTGAACGATGCTGAATGCGTTTAGACAAAGAAGAGCTCTTCAGTATGTGTACCAAAATATTCAAGGGCCATTTTCTCAAAAGTGATTTTACAGGTTTATGAACTTTCAAAGCAGAATTACTTTCCCATTGCTCCTCAACTGTAGTGTATGATATAACTTTTTATAGTCTCTACTTTTATCCAATGTAAAAAAATGAATTTAAAATGTTTCTACCAAATCGAGCCGCTTTGTCACATACAGTGCCTTCAAAAAGTATTCAGATCCCTTGACTTTTTCCACATTTTGTTACGGTACACTTATTCTAAAATTAATTACATATTTTTTCCCCCTCATAAATCTACACACAATACTCCATAATGACAAAGCAAAAACATTTTTATAGAAATGTTTACAAATGTATTAGAAATATGTTTTCAGACCCTTTACTCAGTACTTTTTTGAAGAACCTTTGGCAGCGATTACAGCCTTGAGTCTTCTTGGGTATGATGCTACAAGCTTGGCACACCTGTATTTGGGGAGTTTCTCCCATTTGTCTCTGCAGATCCTCTCAAGCTCTGTCAGGTTGGATGGGGAGCGTTGGTGCACAGCTATTTTCAGGTCTCTCCAGAGATGTTCGATCGGGTTCAAGTCCGGGCTCTGGCTTGGCCACTCAAGGACAATCAGAGACATGTCCCGAAGGCACTCCTGCATTGTCTTGGTAGTGTGCTTAGGGTCATTGTCCTGTTGGAAGTCTGAGGTCCTGAGCGCTATGGAGCTGGTTTTCATGAAGGATCTCTCTGTACTTTGCTCCGTTCATCTTTCCCTCGATCCTGACTAGTCTCCCAGTCCCTGCCGCTGAAAAACATCCCTACAGCATGATGCTGCCACCACCATGCTTCACCGTAGGGATGGTGCCAGGTTTACTCCAGACGTGACTCTTTGCATTCAGGCCAAAGAGTTCAATCTTGGTTTCATCAGATCAGAGAATCTTGTTTCTCATGGTTTGAGTGTCTTTAGGTGCCTTTTGGCAAACTCCAAGTGGGCTGTCATGTGCCTTTTACTGACCAAGGCCCTTCTCCCCCGATTGCTCAGTTTGGCCGGGCGGCCAGCTCTAGGAAGAGTCTTGGTGTGTCCAAATTTCTTCCACTTAAGAATGATGGAGGCCACTGTGTTCTTCGGGACCTTCAATGCTGCAGACATTTTTTGGTTTTTGGTATCCTTGCCCAGATCTATACCTCAACACAATCCTGTCTCAGAGCTCTACGGACAATTCCTCCGACCTCACGGCTTGGTTTTTGCTCTGACATGCACTGTCAACTCTGGGACCATATATAGACAGGTGTGTGCCTTTCTAAATCAAGTCCAATCAATTGAATTTATCACAGGTGGACTCGAATCAAGGTGTAGAAACATCTCAAGGATGATCAATGTAAATAGGATGCACTTGACCTTAATTTCGAGTCTCATAGCAAAAGGTCTGAATACTTATGTAAATAAGGTATTTCCGTTTTTTTTATATACATTTGCAAACATTTCTAAACCTGTTTTCACGTCGTCATTATGGGATATTGTGTGTGGATTGCTGAGGATGAAAAGGTCAGATAAATGCAGATGTTTTGGTGAGCCTTCACTGTAAATGCAAGGATAATGGACCACATAGGGACTGCAGTTTTGCATATCAAAGTGCAGAGGCAAAGTGGATAGCAATGCAAGATCTTCACTTAATTGATGGTGTATGTGATATAAATATTTGATCACAAAAAGCTCTATAGTACCCATGATTGTAGGCTTTTGTATTACACATGATACAATATTAACATTACGAATGTGAGTAGTGCTACTGCTTTGCAGTTACAATACAGTAGGGGATTGGGACTGTTGATAGCTTATTGTGTCTTCACATTGAACAGAACGAAGGGCTTTATTTGAAAAAATATCCATCATTTTTGTGTCCAACAAGTAGAATGGGACTTTGATTTGCTTTGTACAGCCCAGCCATTTGGATTGTAGTCTACAGCCCTCACATTACCATACTGGCATTTGAAGTGCCACCCTCAGTTCATGGTTTCTTGAGCAGAGATGTTGAGAGAGTAAGAGAAATAGAGGGTGGGTGGGATGGAGGAAGACAGAGACAGAGAGAGACATCAAACATGAAAGTGTTTACAGTACACATGCTCTTGCCAGCTGAAAGGACACTTGTGAAAGCAGTGATGGGACCTCTAGGGGCGATTCATCCTCCTCTCTCGACTATATCACAATGTGGAGGACATATGATGGTGAGTTCTGCCCTTTAACATCTGTCTAGACAGCCGTCAGCAACATGGATCAATTCAACACCAAATAATAATGCTGTATGTGAGATGAATACATAGAAAGACAATGAATTGACATTGCTAAACCACAAATGTAAACCTTATGCATTAATAAGATACATGGCCTTATGATGAGTAGTAAAAAACTAAATCTTCATTGTCAATTGAAACTGTTGTGTCACTAAGCTTCCTTAAAGATCACATTTTGGAGCAACAAACAGTGAGCAGACATGTTACTTTCCTTTTAACAAATATCTCCTCACCTTATCTTCTTAGTAACCATCTCAGAGGAGCACTCTGGTCATTGTGTCTGCTTTCTGTTTCTCTCCACTGAGCCCAGCCAACACTAACATCCTTCTTTTATTCACCTTCTGCCGTTTCTTAGTCAGAGGACAGCTGTGTCTTTCCGCTCCCCTGTCTATCATGGCTACGCTTAAATCTTTAATGACACTGATCTGGAATTATGCCTGCAGAATGTCTCAGACATTTTTCCAACAATCTTTTCACACTTCTCTGGTACTTTTAATTTCCATCCCATCTGGTGGGCTATTCACTCAAATGCACATTTACCCAAGGTTTAATTAAGGCGCATTTGAAATATTCAATCAAAACACAAAAATAAACTTAATTATTGCGTGTTTTGAAAAGAGGTCCGATAAAGGAAACGTGAAGATGGTGTCATTTAACCCAACATTTCCCCATAACTAGTTGAGCAATCTTTTCAAAATGATTTAGTCAACTTGGGCCACATCATGTGCATAATTCCTGAGAAACAGGATTAACTTTTAGGCTATAACAAAGGCCTATTTCTCACGAGTCATAAGAAATGATAGGCCTTAAGTTATTATGACAAACTTTCCTTCCCTAAATCCCTCTCTAATCAAATGGGTCTAGAATAAGTTTCATTTTCAAACACAGTGGAGAACCAAACCTCCCATGCTGTGTATCAGAAGCCCCTTGTGAATGGACATCCTGAACCAGATAAACGAGAGGAAATCTCATCACTATGGTCTTGATTTCTTTCTCTGCGATGTGAGAGGAGCGGAGGGAGTGGAAGAGAGAGGGATGAGAGAGGGCATTGACAGCTTTTACTATACATGGCCAAACCCCGACATCCAGCTGTCATACCGGGTGTATGGCCTGGTTGGCACCCGGGCCACCGTGTCCACCGTGTCCAGGATGTGTTTTCTCTACTCTCTCTTTCTGTTGTTTATGCATTCACTCACTCTCCCCCGCCTTCTGTCCTTTAAATAAACCACTGCCTTATCCCTCTCTTTCTTGTCCTCTTAGGGAGCAGCAGTCCTTCCAGGCTGTCATTCCGAAGCCAGTCTCTCTTTCTCTCAAGGCCTTGGAAAGAGAGAGAGGAACACTCCACTTCTCTCAACTCCAACTGTCCATCTGTGGTAGGAGTGGTGGGGGTGGCTGGTGGGGGTAGGGGTGGTGGTGGGAACCATGCAATCAACATGTTCTCCATGTCCCTTACTGACTCAAGTACAGCAATCATTTTAAACAACTGTATACAGTGGGAATACCTGTCAAAATGATTGTCACTTTTATCCAAATTATCACATTTGGTAATCTTGTTTGAGGATTTCTCAAATGAAATACCAGACCAGTATTTGGAAATTAAGGGTATTTGCTAATGTGCTAGACATCTATGTTTCATGTGGGCATGTGGAGATGGAAGGGAGGGAGGGATGGATGGAGGAAGAGCAGACATAACATCTATAAGGGAGGGAGGGGTGGAGGAAGAACAGACATAACATCTAAGGGAGGGAGGCATGGAGGAAGAGCAGACATAACATTTATCCATGGTAGCTGGGGGTTTGGGGGTGGCCAGGAGGTGTGTGGTTGGAGGGGGAGAGGGGCGTTGGGACTAGCTGAGTGTCTCTGTCCGTCCAGGGGTTTGGTTGGACTGGCCTGAGTCTGGTTTTAATGATGTGGTTTTAGAAGAGACCATGAAAGCCCTGGGCCTTTTTGGAGCTGTGTGTAATTGAAAAGTGCTTAATTTGGTGCATGGAAACCAACCGGGATCTCTCTGGAAATAGACACTGTTTTAATGAGTTTGTTCATTAAAAGTTGAACATTTTCCTAGGAGATAAGCACTGCACTTTTAAAGCAGATTGGGGAACCATATGAAATGGACAAACTGAGATGTGTAACTGTGTGTGATGCAATCACAGTGTCAGTGATGGCCCCTGTTGCTGTTGCTTCCTGCTTCAAAAAGTGTCACTGTCTAAATAGTCTTAGTTTGACAGAAAAGGCTGTATACTGAAGAGTATTTGAATGGAAACGATCATTGAAATTATTCAAACATACAATGTCCTCTATACGTTCTTAGTTACTAGACTGATGCTACTTAATAACTGGCAACCACACACAAATACACACATGCACATAAAGTTAATTGATCATTAATTTAAATAATCAGTTTGACAATTCTTGCCGAAGATGATGTTGGGTGATGCTAATCCAGTACACCCCTAACTCACTTCTCAATGCATCGGGTCGGACACCCAAAGTTTCCAGCAGGAGACCTGCAAAATAAAACAGCTTGCGGGTGGAATAAAACAAATATTTTGCGGTTCAGAACAATTATATTTCTGGTCAGAAACTTTTTAAATCAAGATAATACATTTTTTACAAACCCAGGAACTCATTATTTGCGGGTCATGGATCGGCTCTCGGAATAATTCTATGCGAGTGGGTTGGGATGCGGAGAAAAATCTCTCCTTATGTCGGGTATCAAGTGGGGCTCGGAATTGATGATGTGGGGCTGGTGCGGCTCCAAAAAACTGACCCGTGCAGGACTTCTTGCCGTCCTTCCTTGTAGCGCGAGTCCATCCTTCCTTGTAGCGCGAGTCCATCCTTCCTCCCGTTAGTATGCCAACCAATCCATTCCAGGTCTCCCTCGCACACACACAGCTAATATGACATTTATCTATAATTATACTCCTCCCTATTTTAATAGAAAATTATATCCCTTAAGGTCTCCCTGTCGTTTGCATGGGCAGCTCTGATGATAATCAGGTTCTGGAAAAAAATAACATTAGCGATGACATGAGCTGTCAGCCCAAATTAGCACCCACAAAATCTTTATCAGGGATATGACCTTCCAGAGTACCGCTGAAAGTTGTTTAGCAGGAGAGAATGATGTGTGTGTGTGTGTGTGTGTGCACGGGTGCACTTCCTTCGTGTTGGTGTTCTGAAAGTTTGTGAAACTTCTCATGCCTTTCCACTGTGGGAAGACCTTTCTATCCTCTGGTTGCCTACTGTGGCTTGTCTTCTCCATGGTGGCCAGTTGAAATCAGTGTCAGACTGTCCTCATGATGCGTGTTCCCTCTCCTGTTGGAGAATAATGCAGAAGCCAATCATGGCTCGCTGATGGGAGAATGCTATGAATATGCTACATGATTAGGGTGGGTTGCTCCGAGGTCTATGATTCCCTAAAGATGCCATCCTCTGTAGATAGCAGCCTATAAACAGCCATTAAAAACCTATTGTATGTTAAGTTCCCTATTTAGGTTAGTTTGAGTGGTTATGGACTGGTTCCGACCGATATGTCTGTGTACAGCACGCTCTGTGAACGACGCAACATCAATTGCTTTACACTCCCTAAAAGCTCATATGCGCTATTGCAAGCGCAGCTGTGAGGTTCACAGACACAGGAGCAACACGTCACAGTTTCTGGCTTATCCACACAAAGGGACGATTTCATGTGCCTGTGAACCTCATAGCTATACTTGCAACAATAGCAGTTTCATCTCGCTTTTCTCGGGTTGATTTATATACAAAATCATATCGCAGAATTGAAACGAGACCACTTTCTCTTTGTCACAGAAGATTAAATCAATTTGAGCTTAAAGCCAAAGTTGCAAGAAGTTTGCACACATTTGAATGGTGTCTCTACGTCGCTCATTGGACGTTTGGTAGAAAAGTCTCTGTCATCAGTTAAATGAAATGGTGCCAATACTGTCACTGGGTATGATCATTGATTTTACAGTGATAAGAAAGGTGAAAAATCGTACATTAAGTCGTTCATAATTTGATTGTTACTATATTTGGAAAGCATTTCAGTCATCTCAAGCTCTATTTTGAAGAATAGAAATCTATTATAATAAAAATATATATTTTGTACACAATACAGAACATCAACTATGGGTCAACATCTAAATGTTGCTCCCAGCGTTGATTAAAGCTCAGAATGCTTATATTCTTTGCGAATGATTGCAATCACGAACAGTGGTTTGTTTGTTCGTTATGTTCGCCTGCGTCCCCCGGATTTCCTGTTTTAGCAGCACATTCACCACTCTCTCAAACGGCTAACTCTGCCCTCTCACAGGCTAAAGGTCTGAGATAAGAAACGAAATACCTTAGCTCTGAGTCAGCTCAAGTAGGCAACTAGAAACGCTGCTGATGGTGGCTGTGTCCGGATACCATTCTTGTGTCCTAAATTGTAGGCCGTTTGAGTATTCCATTTTTTTTGTTTTATAGTATAGTATGTGACATTTTGAAAATCAAGTACACTTTAAATGCTCAGAAGTCACACTCATTTCGACTTTGACAACAGCTGATCAATTAGATATTGGGGTGCACGAACGAAATCAACGAATAGTTGGAAAAAACGCAATAGTGCATGACGCATTCTCAGTATGCGAAAATAGAACGTTTTAAAGTATGTGCATTTTTGAAAATCAACTATGCCCTAAATGCCAACAACTTTGGAAGTATGCTTGGGGTCATTGTCCATTTGGAAGACCCATTTGCAACCAAGCTTTAGCTTCTTGACTGATGTCTTGAGATGTTGCTTCAATATATCCACATAAATTTCCGTCGTCATGATGCCATCGATTTTGTGAAGTGCACCAGTCCCACCTGCAGCAAAGCACCCCCAAAACATGTTGCTACCACCCCCGTGCTTCACGGTTGGGATGGTGTTCTTCGGCTTGCAAGCTTCCCCCTTTTTCCTCCAAACATAAAGATGGTCATTATTGCCAAACAGTTCGATCTTTGTTTCATCAGACCAGAGGACATTTGTCCAAAAAGTATGCATGGACATTTTATACATGCTGTTTTATTTTTACTCTTTAGTGTCTTGAGCAGTGAACTGGTACATATACTATACAGTATAGGTCTATAAATATGCACATAGATGACTGTACAGCACTGGATGATGAGAGCGAGTATATGAATTAACTTGAAAAAGGGAAATACATTTCTATGACTAAAATATGTTGTTTCTGAATATTCATAGTTCTTCTGTAGTTGAATAAGTACAGTACTTGTACATTTTGCTAGTCTGACTGCCCATCCACATCACTCCAGCCAAGTGTCACACCCACTAGCGTTTCTTCTCCACGATGAGTTTGGATTTGTTTTCCTTCCCGATGTCTTGCAGAATACAAACACATTCTGACTTCTCTGTTTGGTCCCAAAAACCGATGGGTTGGGCCAGAGCCGGCCAACACAAATTATGAATCACGTCAATGGCTTTGATAGTCTGATTGGTAAGAGACGATCCAATAGCTGATGAAATTGTTTTGTACAACGCCCCTCATCAGCACAAACAACTTCTAGGGTGGCAGTTTCTGACTGAATGTATGGAGCGATCGATAGAGTAGCGGAATTCAATTCAGGATGATTCTTCATGACATTTTGCATTTCTTGAAGGTCTCCGATTTCACCTGGAAAATGTCATGCGACTCAAAAGTAGTGTTGTGTTCGAATACAGGGAGGTGCTGTTTTAAGTTAATGTTAATGTATTGCCCAAAATACCCTCTCTCCCGCTCTCTTTCTCAATATCAGTGGAGCTCTTTGCTGCAGAATGAGATTATATGGTTTGGGTGGTAGAGTGGCAGATTGGGAGTAAAATAGGAGACAAAGCAATTGCATTTCATATTGAATTGGGAATAAGGGACAGAACAGACTCCCACTTCAAACTGTAATTTCTTGGAACTTTCTCAGAAAAAAGAGCGGAGGGTGAAAATGTAAAGTAGTGATGAATTCTAAAGCCCTTTATCAGTCAGTTTCTCACCCTACCCGAGTTTCAAATCAAATCAAATTGTATTAGTCACATGCGCCGAATACAAGCCCCAAACCAACAATGAAGTTAAAAAAAATATGAATAAGAATAAGAAATAAAAGTAACAAGTAATTAACGAGCAGCAGTAAAATAGCAATAGCGAGACTATATACAGGGGGGTAACGGTACAAAGTCAATGTGCGGGGGCACCGGTTAGTCGAGGTAATATGTACATGTACAGTGGGTTGCGAAAGTATTTACTCCCTTGGCATTTTTCCTATTTTGTTGCCTTACAACCTGGAATCAAAATGGATTTTTGGGGGGGTTGTATAATTTGATTTACACAACACTCCTACCTCTTTGAAGATGCAATATATGTTTTATTGTGAAACAAACAAGAAATAAGACAAAAAAACAGCAAACTTGAGAGTGCATAACTATTCACCCCGCAAAGTCAATACTTTGTAGAGCCACCATTTGCAGCAATTACAGCTGCAAGTCTCTTGGGGTATGTCTCTATAAGCTCAGCACATTTAGCCACTGGGATTGTTAACCATTCTTCAAGGCAAAACCACTCCAGCTCCTTCAAGTTAGATGGGTTCCGCTGATGTACAGCAATCTTTAAGTCATACCACAGATTCTCAATTGGATTGAGGTCTGGGCTTTGACTAGGCCATACCAAGACATTTAAATGTTTCCCCTTAAACCACTCGAGTGTTGATTGAGCAGTATGCTTAGGGTCATTGTCCTGCTGAAAGGTGAACCTCCATCCCAATCTCAAATCTCTGGAAGACTGAAACAGGTTTCCCTCAAGAATTTCCCTGTATTTAGCACCATCATTTCTTAAATTCTGACCAGTTTCAAAGTCCCTGCTGATGAAAAACACATGCAAATAGTATAGAATCTCTAGTGACAAATTAGAATGTACTATATTACATCATCGTCAGTGTTTATCCTTCTATTTAAAAACATACTAGGCATAGACCCTGTATATCGTTTTCTCTCAGTTCCATGTGGGGTGGGTTGATTGATTGATTGCTTTGGGATTGATTTGACTGTCTTTATGTCACAAACACAGACATATACTCACAGCTGCCCAGTCCATATAGGTTTATAAGATACTGCTGGTAATGATTATTCACAGGATGTAAACAAACATTCGACATCACATCAATTCCATATTGAGCATGGAACGGTCACACTCACATTCGTTCTCAACAACACTTTGGCTTCTCTGCCACTGTCGAAAGGGTCCGCTATTCCTGTCCAACCTCATCTCTGATCCCCACTCTGTGGTGGCAGTGTTTCCATAAGGAACACAGCAGGATGGATATGGCACATAGGGTTGGGGCAAGGAGTGTGACCTTTCACAGCGACAGAGTTGGGAAACTGCTCTGGGACAGCAGGGTGAGGGGCCGCTAGTGGCCTACAAAGAGTAATGTGTATCAAAGACCATAAGAAGAAATACAGTATGTCTAGGGCCCTGAGTTTTTCCTGATCATTTGTCCTGATGAGGAAAAACTCCTGGTGCCCTGGATATATGTTATGGTGTCAGGATGGTGTATTGGAGGCAAAGTCAAGTGCAGGAGAGCAGATTATAATGAACAGGCGCACTTTTATTATAGTTCCAAAAAACGAGAGCACTACATCAATCAAACGCACTCAAAAAACGGAGCATAAAAGTAGAGCGCGTAAACTAACACCACCTAACATGAAAACAATTACACACAAAACATGATGGGAAACAGAGGGTTAAATACAAGTAGCTTAATTGGGGAAATGAAAACCAGGTGTGTATGGAAACAAGACAAGACAAATGGATATATGAAAAATGGAGCGGCGATGGCTAGAAAGCCAGTGACGTCGATCGCTGGATGACGCCAAACAAGGAGAGGGGCCGACGTCGGCAGAAGTCGTGATAGTACGCCCCCTTGACGCGTGGCTCCAGCGGCGCGCCGATACCGGCCTCGAGGACGACCCGGAGGACGAGGCGCAGGGCAATCCGGCCGGCGACGGTGAAACTCACGCAGCAGTTCAGGATCCAAAACATATGCAACCGGAACCCAGCACCTCTCCTCCGGCCTGTACCCCTCCCACTCCACGAGGTACTGAAGGCCCCCCACCCAACGCCTCGAATCCAGGATGGAACAAACGATGTACGCCGGGGCCCCCTCGATATCCAAAGGGGGCGGAGGGACCTCCCGCACCTCAGATTCCTGGAGCGGACCAGCCACCACCGGCCTGAGGAGAGACACATGGAACGAGGGGTTAATACGATAATCAGAGGGAAGCTGTAATCTATAAAATAACTCGTTCACCCTCCTCAGGACTTTAAATGGCCCCACAAACCGCGGACCCAGCTTCCGGCAGGGCAGGCGGAGGGGCAGGTTACTGGCCGCCTCACTGCGGTGTCGGTCCGCGCTGGCTTTCTGGCGACGCGCGGCTCGCTGGATATGGACACGGGAGGCCTCCCATGTCTCCTCCGCGCGCCTAAACCAATCGTCCAGCACAGGAGTCTTGGTCTGACCCTGATGCCACGGTGCCAGAACCGGCTGGTACCCCAATACACACTGAAAGGGGGAGAGTTTAGTGGAGGAGTGGCGAAGCGAGTTCTTTGCCATCTCGGCCCAGGGCACAAACGCTAACCAAACCCCCGGCCGGTCCTGGCAATAGGACCACAGAAACCTGCCCACATCCTGGTTGACTCTCTACCTGCCCGTTACTCTCGGGGTTAAAACCTGAGGTAAGGCTAATCGAGACCCCCAGACGTTCCATGAACGCCTTACAAATTATCGACGTGAACTGGGAACCCTGATCAGACACTATATTCGACGTGTGTAAACAGGGCCTCCGCAGTCTGTAGGGCCGTAGGGAGACCAGGCAGAGGGAGGAGACGACAGGACTTCGAAAAATGATCCACAACAACCAGGATAGTGGTATTTCCCTGTGAGGGGGGAAGATCTGTTCGGAAATCCACTGACAGATGTGACCAAGGTCGTTGTGGAACGGGTAAGGGATGTAAATTACCTCTGGGCAGGTGTCTCGGGGCCTTACACTGTGCACACACCGAGCAGGAGGAGACATAAACCCTCACGTCCTTAGCAAAAGTGTGCCACCAGTACTTCCCAGTCAGACAGTGCATCGTCCTACCGATCCCCGGATGACCAGAGGAGGGAGACGTGTGTGCCCAAGAGATCAACTAGTCACGGACTGCAGACGGAACGTACACACGCCCAACGGGACACTGGAGGGGAGCGGGCTTTGTACGCAATGCCTGCTCAATGTCCGCATTCAGATCCCACACGACCGGCGCTACCAGGCAGGAGGCCGGGAGCATGGGAGTTTGATCCATTGGTCATACAGCCGGGACAGTGCGTCTGCCTTCTTATTCTGGGAACCTGGTCTGTAAGACAGGGTAAACACAAAACGGGTAAAGAACATCTTGCCTGACAAAACGGGTAAAGGTCCACCTTGCCTGACGAGGATTCAGTCTCCTCGCTGCCCAGATGTACTCCAGGTTGCGGTGGTCTGTCCAGATGAGAAAAGGGTGTTTAGCCCCCTCAAGCCAATGTCTCCACGCTTTCAACGCTTTAACAACAGCCAACAACTCCCGGTCCCCCACATCATAGTTACGCTCCGCTGGTCTGAGCTTCTTCGAGAAGAAAGCACAGGGGCGGAGTTTTGGTGGCGTGCCCGAGCGCTGTGAGAGCACGGCTCCAATCCCAGCCTCGGATGCGTCCACCTCCACTATGAACGCCAGAGAGTGATCCGGATGGGCCAGCACGGGAGCCGAAGTAAACAGAGCTCTTAGCTGCCCAAAAGCCCTGTCCGCCTCAGCCGACCACCGCAACCTTACAGGACCCCCCTTCAGCAGTGAGGTAATGGGCGCAGCAACCTGGCCAAAACCCCGGATAAATCTCCGGTAGTAATTGGCAAAGCCTAAAAATTGCTGCACATCCTTTACCGTGGTGGGAGTCGGCCAATTACGCACGGCTGCAATGCGGTCACTCTCCATCTCCACCCCTGATGTGGAAATTCGATACCCTAGGAAGGAGACGACCTGCTGAAAGAACAGGCATTTCTCAGCCTTGACGTACAGGTCATGCTCCAACAGTCGTCCAAGTACCTTGCGCACCAAGGACACAAGCTCGGCGTGTGTAGCAGAGTAAATCAGAATGTCATCGATGTACACAACTACACCCTGCCTGTGCAGGTCCCTGAAAATCTCATCTACAAAGGATTGGAAAACTGATGGAGCATTCATCAACCCGTACGGCATGACTAGGTATTCATAATGCCTAGTCATGCCGTAGTGGTACTGGTACTGAATGCTGTCTTCCACTCATCCCCCTCCCGGATACGCACCAGGTTATACGCACTCCTGAGATCAGGTTTCGTGAAGAAGCGCGCCCCATGCATTGACTCAATCGCCGTGGCGATAAGAGGTAGCGGGTAACTATACTTCACCGTGATTTGATTGATATCTCTATAGTCAATGCACGGGCGTAAACCTCCATCCTTCTTCTTCACAAAAAAGAAACTCGAGGAGGCGGGTGAAGTGGAGGACCGAATGTACCCCTGACGCTGTGATTCAGAAACATATGTCTCCATTGCCACGTCTTCGCTTGCGACAGGGGATGCACGTGACTCCTGGGAAGCGCAGCGTCTGCCAGGAGATTTATCGTACAATCCCCCCGTCGATGAGGTGGTAATTTAGTCGCCTTCTTTTTACATTAGGCGAGAGCCAAATCGGTATATTCTGGGGGGGATGTGCACGGTGGAGACCTGGTCTGAACTTTCCACCATGGTAGCACCAAAGGAAACCCCTACACACCTCCCTGATCACTCTCGCGACCACCCCGTGAGAACCCTGGTGGAGTTATGTAGAGCCATCCAAGGAAGGCCTAGTACCACAGGAAACGCAGGAGAGGAAATGAGAAAGAGACTGATTCTCTCCTCATGATTCCCCTGCATAACCATGGCCAAGGAGATGGTGGCCTCCTTGATTAGCCCGGACCCTAATGTTCGACTATCTAGAGCGTGTACCGGGAAGGGTCTAACTATGGGAAATATAGGGATCCCTAACCTAATTGCTAATGCTCTGTCGATAAAACTCAGAGAAACAAACAGGCACAAACAGTTGATCAACAGAGTACTCTGGATGAGTGTGGTGCAAACTCACCTGGGGTGTTGCCTCGACTCCCAGAGGAACCAACACGGCACCGACCGGCAGTGTGTCCTCTGCGGCCACAGATGGCGCATGTGATGGCTCCTCCTCCAGTCTCCCTATGAGCAGCCCCTCCCAACTCTATGGGCACCGGAGCAGGAGTTCTGGATGTTGGAACCGACAGAGCCCCCTAGGGACGTCCGCTGGTGACCAGCAGGTTATCCTGTCTAGGACTGGGGTTCCGCTAGCGGAACCTCTCGCCAACAGCCAATGAAATTGCAGGGTGCCAAATTCAATCAACAGAAATCTCATAAATCAAATTTCTCAAACATACAAGTATTAAACACCATTTTAAAGATAAAATTCTCGTTAATCCAACCGCATTGTCCGATTTCAAAAAAGCTTTTCGGCGAAAGCAGAACATATCATTATGTTAGGTCAGCAACTAGTTACAGAAAGCATACAGCGATTTTGCAACCAAAGAGAGTCACAAAAGCAGAAATATTGATAAAATGAATCACTAACCTTTAATATTCTTCATCAGATGACACTCCCGGGACAACATGTTACACAATACATGTATGATTTGATCGATCAAGTTCATATTTATGTCCAAAAACCTCTGTTTACATTTGGCTTTGCCTCCAAAACATCCCGTGAATTTGCACAGAGACATCAATTTACAGAAATACTCATTATAAACATTGATAAAAGATACAAGTGTTGTTCACAGAATTAAAGATATACTTCTCCTTAATGCAACCGCTGTGTCAGATTTCAAAAAAACTTTACGGAAAAAGCACACCCAATAATCTGAGTACGGCGCTCAGAGACCAACACAACCCCAAAAGATATCCGCCATGTTGGAGTCAGCATAAGTCAGAAATAGCATTATAAATATTCACTTACCTTTGATGATCTTCATCAGAATGCACTCCCAGGAATCCCAGTTCCACAATAAATGTTTGATTTGTTCCATAAAGTCCATAATTTATGTCCAAATTACTCCTTTTAGTTCGCTCGTTCAGTACACAATCTAAACTCACGACGTGCTGGCAGGTCCAGGCAAAAGTTCAGACGAAAGTCATATTACAGTTCGTAGAAACATGTCAAACGAAGGATGTTTTTAACATAAATCTTCAATAATGTTCCAACCGGAGAATTCCTTTGTCTGTAGAAAAGCAATGGAACAGAGCTCGCGCTCAAGTGAACGAGCTCAAGGCATTCTGGCAGACCTCTGACTCATTCCCCTCTCATTCGCCCCCACTTCACAGTAGAAGCATCAAACAAGGTTCTAAAGACTATTGACATCTAGTGAAAGCCTTAGGAAGTGGAAAATGACCCCAAAGACATTTGTGGATAAAATTATACTAAATATATTCACATCATCAAATAACACACTGTTTTGCAATGAAGATCTGCAGTAGCTCGAACAGCACCCTCTAGGGTAGCACCATGGTGTAGCCCAGGCCAGGGCAAAGGCTGGCCCGGGGCCATATGAGGCCCGCGACCTGATTCAATATGGCCCGCGGAATCATGCTCAGATCACAACGAATTTGTGATAGTAAAGTTTTGAAAAAACGTATTTGTTATTCAAATTAAAAGCCCAAAGTATACTCACCTTTGTGTAATGATTTAACTCCCACCGCTAGTGGGACATTTATTTTGAAGGCACGTATAAATAACTGCACGAGGACAGAAAGTGACTGACAGGCTGACACACGTCACAGTTACAAATAATAGCTCGCTAGAAATTGCGCAAAAATTAGTTTTTCAAATATTTCGAAGAAAAGGAAAGTAGACTGAACGTAGGGTGTTCCAGCAAGAGTGGACATCAAAATATTTATTTATTGAGGTGTCAGGGAAAGCTGTTTGCTTAGTGTGCAAAGAGAGCATCGCTGTCTTGAAAGACTACAACTTGTCCCGAACACTTCCAGACGAAGCATGCATAGAAATATAGTTATATGTCTTCTGAGCAGAGGGCAAGTTCATCGAAAGAGTTGCTTTCCTAGTTGCAAAAGCAGCAAGGACTTTTCACAAAACTGCATTCAGCAAAGAGCTAGCTATGTACTCTCCCACAAAATTGCTAAACATAGCAAGCCATTCGCTGAGGGCGAATTCATTAAAGAATGTTTAATTGACTCTGCAGAAATACTTTGCACCGACAAGAAAGAGCTGTTTGAAAATGTTTCCCTGTCAAGATGAACAGTGACACGGCGTATTGAGGACATCACAGAGAATATGGAACAACAGTTGAAAGACAAGGTAAAGGATTTCACCTATTTCTCCTTGCCCTGGATGAGAGCAGTGATGCACGTGACACAGCGCAGTTGTTGATATTCTTACGAGGCATAACCCCAGACTTTTAAATTACAGAGGAGCTTGCTTCAGTGGAGTCAATGAAGAGCACAACCACAGGGAACAATTTATTGGAGGATGTTAATAAGTGTGTGGCAAAGCTGGGCCTGAGTTTTGAAAAGTTATCCAGTGTGACCACTGATGGGTGCCCAACTTGACAGGAAAAAACGTTGGCCTTTTGAAAAGGATAAAAGATCAAGTAGCTGAGCTAAATCCAGATCAGAAAAGTATTTTCCTGTATTGCATTATTCATCAGTTGGTTCTCCGTAAATGTGTTCTGAAAATGAGCCATGTTGTGGATACAGTCACTAAAGTGGTAAACTTCATAGGAGCAAAATCTTTAAACCACAGGCAGTTTGTCTCACTGTTGGAAGAGAGAGTCAGGTCATGCATATCTCCCCTACCACACAAACGTGAGATGGCTGAGTTTGGGGAAGATGCTTAAAAGGGTGTGGGACCTGAAGTCGGAGATTGCTGAGGTTTTGCAAATGAAAGGAAAATATGTGGATTTCCCTCAACTGCAAGATAAAGAATGGTTGGCTGATTTTGCCTTCACCATGGACATCATGGCCCTCATGAATGAATGAACTGAATTCCAAACTACAAGGGAAGGGCCTTTTTGCACATCAGATGTACATCAGATGTACAGCCTTTTTTAAGCCTTCAAGGGAAAATTACTCCTCCTGACCCACCAAGTAGAAGCCAACAATCCCACCCACCTTCCGACACTACTAGTCAGTCTGTTCCCTATCAGATGACCAGCGGGAGAAGTATACATCGCTGCTGCGTGCTTTGAATGGTGAGTTTTCTTGTCGTTTTGAGGGTTTCAAAGTGTTTCCTCTCCTTTCACGTTCAATGTGGATAACGCTTCCACTGACCTGCAACTTGAGCTTATTGATCTTCAGTCTGATGCAGTGATTGTTTTGAATAGTTATCCAATGTCAATAACATGGTTCTATGCATCTCTCGAACAAAACTTTCCAAAGATTTGGAGTCATGCTCAGAAGATATTTGTACTGTTTGTGTCAACCTACGTATGTGATCAGACATTTTTCAGTGATGAAATATAACAAGTCAAGGCACAGATCATCTCTTATTGACTCTCACCTCTCAGCAATCCTGTGCATAGCGACGTCAGAAACTACACCTGACTTCACTGCTCTAGTCAATGCCCATCAGAGAATTCACACCTGACACTGATTGAGTAGTTTAAATGTAATGTTGAGCTCTCTCTCTTTCTTGTGTTTTTGTGCATACCCGTTAACTAGAGTTCTGTCCGTGATGCTGAATGCACAGTTTACTTTTCCCTCCTAGTAGTTCATTGCATGTTTATTAATGAAAATACCTACCAAATGGAGAACATGAATGTGGTTTATTTCTGTCCATGTTAAAAAAGTTTAATAAGTAGCATATCTGGACGTGATTGCCCAGGCCTGGTGGAGCTTGAGAATGGCTATTTTTTGTCCTCCTCTGGGTACATTGACTTCAAAATCTAGGAGGCTCATGGTTCTCACCCCCTTCTATAGACTTACACAGTAATTATGACGAGTTCCGGAGGATGTCATCCAAACTATAAGAGTTCTTGCAGCATGAACTAACATCTTGTCCATCCAAACAAAGGATCAGAGAATGAAAATATAAGCTAATGCTAGCTAGCACTGCAGTGCATACATGTGATGAGTAGTTGACTCAAAGAGAAAGAAAGAGAAGAGTTGAGCAGTTTAACAAATTAGAGAGCGAGAGAGAGAGAGATATTTGGTCTTATTTTTGTTCTCCTTCATTTACCTTTTACTTACTTAACTAATTCAGCTACTTTAGCCTACTCACAAACTGATTTAAACGGAGAAGAATGCTATTTATACAAGCTAGCTGGCTAAGGCTATCCAACACTGCAACTATTCCAAGTCAAGGTTAGCATTTGGTTTTATAAATTTATTGCCACTTGTGCCCGCCGGAGTAACTTCTAAACTGCTTGCTGTAACCTGTACTGCGTGCTTGTACACATGGATTGGAATGTAGTATTACTAATGCTATAGTTCTATTTCGTTGACTATAACAATAATATGATGACAACGATCTAGGCTGTGTAGCGGTTACCTGTTATGGTATGGTTTGGCTTGGAGAGGTTTTTGCGCCTGGCCACAGACAGCTGTTGTGTTGTTGTCACGCCCTGACCATAGAGAACCTTTTTATTCTCTATTTTGGTTAGGTCGGGGTGTGACTAGTGTGGGTAATCTAGGTTGTTTATTTCTATGTTGGCCTGGTATGGTTCCCAATCAGAGGCAGCTGTTTGTCGTTGTCCCTGATTGGGGATAATATTTAGGCAGCCATTTCCCCACTGTGTTTTGTGGGATCTTGTTTTTGTGTTGTCACCTATGAGCACTCCAGAACATCACGTTTCGTTTGTTCTTTATTGTTTTTTTTTGTGCGGTTCACTTCAATAATATGTCGAACCGATTTCACGCTGCGCTTTCGTCCGAATGTTATTACGACGATCGTGACAGAAGATCCCACCAAACCAGGACCAAGCAGCGTGCCCAGGAGGAGAAGGTATCCTGGGCTTGGGAGGAAATTATGGGAGGACACGAAAGCCTTCCTTGGAAGCAGACGCAAGGAGATAAGGGAGGGGGGCACATGGGGTGGTCGGCGGCGCCGAGGAGGGAACCAGAGCCAGTCTGGGAGAAGAGGGAGATATTGGAGGAGAGTGAACGGAGAGAGTCAGAGACCGTCAGTGAGTTGATGGAGAAATTGGAGGAGAGAGAAATTAGAGCATTGTTGTGTTTGTGTATGATGCACGACATTCGCCCTAAGCAGCATGTTATCAGTTTGATGCCACCTGAGTCAGCTCTCCGTACTCGTCCTGAGGAGCGTGCTATCAGTCTGGTAAAATCTGTGCCGGTTCCACGCACCAGGTCTCCAGTACGCCTCCCCAGCCCTGTACGTCTTATGCCAGCTCTCCGCACTCGCCTTGAGGAGCGTGTCATCTGTCCGGTACCATGTGTGCTGGCTCTACGCACTAGGTCTCCAGTGCCCATTCCCAGTCCGGTACGTCCTGTGTCTCCTCCTCGCACTTGCCCTGAAGTGTGTGTGTCACCAGTCCGGTACCACCTGTGCCGGCTCCACGCACAGGCCTTCAGTGCGCCTCCCCAGTCTGGTACGTCCTGTGCCTGCTCCCCGCACTCGCCCTGAGGTGCGTGTCACCAGTCCGGTGCCCCCTGTACCGGCTCCACACACTAGGCCTCCAGTGCGCGTTCACAGTCCGGAGCTTCCGGCGACGGTTCACAGTCCGGAGCTTCCGGCGACGGTTCACAGTCCGGAACCTCCTGCGACGGTTCACAGTCCGGAACCTCCTGCGACGGTCCACAGTCCGGAACCTCCTGCGACGGTGCCCAGTCCTGGCATGGCGGGCCAGCCCAGCTCCATGGCCGGAGCCTTCTTCTGCGCCGATGCCCAGGCACGGCGGCCAGCCCGGGTCCATGGCTGGATCCGCGGGATGAGCGGGTTCTTCGTCCCACACCAAAGCCGCCACCGATGCTAGATGCCCACCCGGACCCTTCCCTATAGAGTCAGTTTTTGCTGCCGGAGTACGCACCTTTGGGGGGGGGGGGGTAATGTCACGCCCTGACCATAGAGAGCCTTTTTATTCTCTATTTTGGTTAGGTCGGGGTGTGACTAGGGTGGGTAGTCTAGGTTGTTTATTTCTATGTTGGCCTGGTATAGTTCCCAATCAGAGGCAGCTGTTTATTGTTGTCTCTGATTGGGGATCATATTTAGGCAGGCGTTTCCCCACTGTGTTTTGTGGGATCTTGTTTTTTATGTTGTTGCCTGTGAGCACTCCAGAACGTCACGTTTCGTTTGTTCTTTATTGTTTTTTTTGTGCAGTTCACTTCAATAAAATGTTGAACCGATTTCACACTGCGCTTTGGTCCGAATGTTATTACGACGATCGTGACAGTTGTGCACTAAAGTCCACAAGCGAAGGGAAGAGGTGAGAGGAGGAGAGTGTGTAGATGTGAGAAGGAATTACAGTCCCTTCAGAAAGTATTCATTTCCCTTTAATTATTTCACATTTTGTTGAATTCAAAACAGAGAGAGAGAGCGGGTGGGGTGGGGTGGGGTGGGTGGGTGGGTGGGGGGGGTGGTGAAAACAGCATGTCTAGGACAAGGTAGCATGTCTGGTGAACAGGTCAGGGTTCCATAGCCGCAGGTAGAACAGTTGAAACCTCGAGCAGCAGCATGACAGGGTGGACTGGGGACAGGGACAGCCAGGAGTCATCAGGCCAGGTAGACCTGAGCATGGTCCTAGGGCTCAGGTCCTCCGGGAGAGGGGGGAGAGAGAAAGAGGATTTGATAAATGGGCGAATTAGAGGGAGCATGCTTAAGTTCACAAGACAGGAGAATTTCACCAGATAGGACAACTGACCCTAGCCCCCTGGCACATAGACTATTGCAGCATAGATACTGGAGGCTGAGACATGGGGGGTTAGGGGACAATGTGGCCCTGTCCGACGATACCCCTGTACCAACCAGGTAGGATATAACCCCACCAACTTTGCCAAAGCACAGTCCCCACACCACTAGAGGGATATCAACAGACCACCAACTTACTACTCTGAGACAAGGCTGAGTATAACCCACAAAGCTCTCCTCCACCGCACAAGCCCGAGGGGGTGCAAGACCGGACAGGAAGATCACGTCAGTGACTCAACCCACTCAAATGGGTTGAAAAAACCTGGCATGTGATGCACCCCTCTTAGGGACGGCATGGAAGAGCTCTAGTAAGCCAGTGAGTCAGCTCCAGTTATAGGGTCAGAGGCAGAGAATCTCAGTGGTGAGAGGGTAGCCCGCCAGGCAGAGGGTGATTCGTCGCTCCAGTGCCTTGCCGTTTACCTTCGCATCCCTGAGCCAGACTACACTCAATCATAAGACCTACTGAAGAGATGATTCTTCAGTAATGACTTAAAGGTTGAGACCGAGTCTGCGTCTCTCACATGGATAGGCAGACCATTCCATAAAGATGGAGCGCTACAGGAAGAAGCCCTGCCTCCAGCTGTTTGCTTAGAAATTCTTGGGACAATAAGGAGTCCTGCGTCTTGTGACGGTTGTGTACGTGTAGGTATGTACGGCAGGACCAAATCGGATAGATGGGTAGGAATAAGCCTATGTAATGCTTTGTAGGTTAGCAGCCCTAGCCTTAACAGGAAGCCAGTGTACAGAGGCTGGCACTGGAGTAATATGATACATTTTTGTTGTTCTACTCAAGATTCTAGCAGTTGTGTTTAGCACTAACTGAACTTTAGTTAGTGCTTTATTTGGGTAACTGGAGAGTAGAGCATTGCAGTAGTCTAATCTGGAAGTGACAAAAGCATGGATTAGCTTTTCTGCATACTTTTTGGATTTTTGCAATGTTACGATGATGGAAAAAAACTGTCCTTGAAATATTCTTCATATGTTCGTCAAAAGAAAGATCAGGGACCAGAGTAACTGTAACGCACGTCGTCAGGAGGAGGAGAAGAGGACCAAGGTGCAGCGTGGTAAGTGTTCACACTATTTAATAAAATACGCAACACTTGACAAAACAACAAACATGACAAACGAACAGTCCTGAAAGGTGAAACAAACACTAAACAGGAATCAACCACCCACAAACACAGGTGGGAACAGGCTACCTAAGTATGATTCTCAATCAGAGACAACGATAGACAGCTGCCTCTGATTGAGAACCATAACAGGCCAAACACACAGAAATACAAAATAAGGACAACATAGAACACCAGACATAGAATGCCAACCCAAACTCACGCCCTGACCAACCAAAATAGAGACATAAAAAGGATCTCTACGGTCAGGGCGTGACAGTAACGCCAAGGTCCTTCACAGTTTTATTTGAGACGACTGTACAACCATCAAGACTAATTGTCTGATCAAACAGCAGATCTTTTTGTTTCTTGGGACCTAGAACTAGCACCTCTGTTTTGTCTGAGTGTAAAAGTAAAACATTTGCCGCCATCTAATTCCTTATGTCTGAATCCCAGGATTCCAGGGTAGGCAATTTTGGGGCTTCATCAAAATGTACAGCTGTGTTTCGTCTGAATAGCAGTGAAAGTTGACATTGTGTTTCCGAATGACATCACCATTTTTTATGTTTAACATAGGAGGACCAAACACAGGAAGTAGCTCTTTCAGTAGATTAGTTGGAATAGGGTCCAGTATGCAGCTTGAAGGTTTAGAGGCCATGACTATTTTTCTGAATGTGTCAAGATATATAGTATTAAAAAACTTGAGTTTCTCCATTGATCATATGTCCTGGCAGTTCTGTGCAGACTCAGGACAACTGAGCTTTGGAGAAATACGCAGATTCTGTAACACTCGTCCTCCTCCTCGTCTGACGATGAGCAAGGATCGGACCAATATGCAGCGTGGGTTGAATACATAATGATTTATTTTTTGTGAAAGACGAACACGAAGAACACTTGACAAATTACAAAATAACAAAACGACGTGAACAGACCTGTACTTGAGAACATAAAACAAGAACGCACGAACAGGAAGGAACACACGAACGAACGAAACAGTCCCGTGTGGCACAAACACTGACACAGGAACAATCACCCACAAACAAACAGTGAGAACAGCCTACCTTAATATGGTTCTCAATTAGAGGAAACGTAAAACACCTGCCCCTGATTGAGAACCATATCAGGCTAATTGAAAATGAACCCAACATAGAAACACATAACATAGAATGCCCACCCAGCTCACGTCCTGACCAACTAAACAAAGACAAAACAAAGGAAATAAGGTCAGGAACGTGACAGATTCAAAGAGAAGTCCGTAATTTGCTTTCAAATTATCATGATCTTTTCATCGAAGAAGTTAATTAATTCATCACTGCTTGAAGTGAAAGCCATCCTCTCTTGGGAAATGCTTATTTTTAGTTAGCTTTGCAACAGTATCAAAAATCAAATGTTGGATTGTTCTTATTCTCAATTAGGTTGGAAAAATAGGATGATCGAGCAACAGTGAGGGCTCTTCGATATTGCACGGCACTGTGTTTCCAAGCTAGTTGGAAGACTTGAGGTTTGGTGGAGCGACATTTCTGTTCCAATTGTCTGGAAGGTTGCTTCAGGGCTCAACTATTTTCTGTATACCAAGGAGCTAATTTCTTGTGGCAAATGTTTTTTGTTGAACAATCTCGTTCAGTAATGTCAGGAATAGAGGACGTCTTTATTCCAGTGAGATTGCTAAGGCGAACACTGCCATGTTTATTTTTGCCCATCCTAGATCGAGGCACAGACACGGTCTCAAAGGGGATAGCTGAGCTGACTACACTGACTGTGCTAGTGGCAGACTCCACTATGCTGGTAGGCTTTAGGTTATTTTGTAAATATTTTCTTAACTCTTATTTTTCCTAAAACTGGATTGTTGGTTAAGGGCTTGTAAGTAAGCATTTCACGGTAAGGTCTACACTTGTGACAAATACCATTTGATTTTATTTGATTGTGGGGAAGGTAAGAATCGAAGTGGAGTTAGGGCACCCTGGCATGCTGGAAATGCCAACTCCCCCATACTCTCCTGATACTCTTCCCCCTCTCCCTCCTTCCAGCAGGGTGTGCCTGCCAGCGGCTCCGTCCATCGTTTCGACTCCAGCAGCCCTCCAACATCTGTTAATCAAGGCATTTGCTTCATCCGCTCTGAATAATAGCGTCTACTAAATGACAAAAATGTCATAAAATGTAAATAATGCAGCCTACATTACTTCGTTCTTGTGCCTTAGAGTGTAGGGGACACGGAAGAGGAGGCCTGACACTCAAGGGACACCCAGAGCACAGACAAATGCCACAGTGTGTAACACACACACACACACACACACACACACAGAGATACAGGCCACTCACCCCGAATGCACTCATATCCATTTTTGAACGTTGCTATGGGCACAACCAAACACGGAAGTAATAGACATCTGCTTTACACCCTGAAGCCCGTCTGTGGCAAACTTGCTAGAGTAGGCTAGTTTTGTTGTGATAACTTTAGCTGTGTTGTGTCAGAGTTAAGGCCCGGGCCATCCACCATGCCAATAACTATAACGTTAAATATATTGATAAACTATTGGCTACATACTGTAACTATAAAATGTTGGCGAGCATCCACACTAGAGGAAAGTGTATCGTTCTGCATTCCTTCAACTGATCAACGCATCATACTGCACACTGCCTAAGGTGGTAGTAACACAAGACCATTCATGAGGTCTCTAACTGGTTCAGACCATTCAATGCATTCAGTGTGTGTTCATTGTCATAGTGACAACAGCAAATAATAATTCAATGTACATGTAGACCCAATTAAAAATAATCTAGTAACTCGTATTTAACTGTAGCAATTCAACAACGAATGCCCTTTAGCCTGCACATCTTTTACAGCATGTCATTGCCTCGTTGCTCAAGTGGTTTGCAAGTGATTTCCATTTTTCTAATGGTTGTCAATTTCGTTGGGTCTTATTTTTCACTGTGCTCATCTCTGTATGTCTTGTGCAACTATTTGCAATGCATCAGTGCGACAATGTTATCATAACAGGCAAAAAGTGATCACACCAATGTACTCTCTCTCCTCAACTTTACCATACATGCATTTTCTATGCTGTAGGCCTGTTTTACATTCTGCAAGAGCAAGCCTGCTTCTTTCGCGGAATAGGCTATTAGGCCTAGTATAAAAAATGAGCGAAAGAAATGTCCTATAGCTTTTGTAGCCTATGACTTTTCTTGGGGTTTCATGAGAAGGGGCTCCCGAGTGGTGCATCGGTCTAAGGCACTGCATCTCAGTGCTAGAGGCATCACTACAGACCCTGGTTCGATTCCAGGCTGTATCAAAACTGGCTATGATTGGGAGTCCCATAGGGCGGCACACAATTGGCTCAGCGCCGTCCGGGTTTGGCCAGGGTAGGCCGTAATTGTAAATACAAATTTGTTCTTAATGTTCTTAACTGACTTTCCAAGTTAAATAAAGATCAAATAAAAATCGCCTCCCGGGTGGCGCAGTGGTCTAGAGTGGTCCACCAGAGACTCTGGGTTCGCGCCCGGGCTCTGTCGCAGCCGGCCGCGACCGGGAGGTCCGTGGGGCGACGCACAATTGGCCTAGCGTCGTCCGGGTTAGGGAGGGTTTGGCCGGTAGGGATATCCTTGTCTCATCGCGCACCAGAGACTCCTGTGGCGGGCCGGGCGCAGTGCGCGCTAACCGAGGGAGCCGGGTGCACGGTGTTTCCTCCGACACATTGGTGCAGCTGGCTTACGGGTTGGAGGTGTGCTGTGTTAAGAAGCAGTGCGGTTGGGTTGTGTTTCGGAGGACGCATGGCTTTCGACCTTCGTCTCTCCCGAGCCTGTACGGGAGTTGTAGCAATGAGACAAGATAGTAATTACTAGCAATTGGATACCACAAAAAAATTGGGGAGAAAAAGGGGGTAAAATAAAATAAAAAATTATAATAATAAAAAAGATTTAATAAATAAAAAAAGAAGAGGAATGCCAGAGAGACTTGCGTAGCCTGCGCCTGTTGCACACGAGAACAGCTGGAAGAGAGAGGCTAGTGATGTGTAGCCTCAGTAAGAAGCTAGACATTAGGCCATTAATTTGCTAAATATTTACCTGTCAAAGTCCAAGAAAAATAACTTAATGAAATCCAATCAAATAAAATGTTATTTGTCACATACACATGTTTAGCAGATGTTATTGCGGGTGTAGCAAAATGCTTGTGAAATGGCAGATCTGTAGTGTGTTCCTTCGGGCACACAAAGCTCCACTATTGACTAGGCCTATGCTTTTAGACAATAACATTATTATACCTGGGCTACAACAACACAGAGGAATTAGTTATTATCAAGTGAATACACAATTATTGTAAACTGCAGTGATATAGGCTAATATGAAAACCGCTCACAGGTCATGTTTTCTTTCATGCCAAAATAACTGCATAGGCCAACAGCCTAGGCCTGATTATGCAAACATTTGGATCAGTTTGCATCTATTCTCAACAGTTTAGAAGGTCCAGAAAGGTACATTAAATCAGGTCACTCATATGGTGTAGGCTTATTTTTTCAGGATGTAGCCCAGTATTAACCCATTTAATCCCAAATTTTTCCCAGACATGAAAATATCCAAATCAAGTGTCATTAGTAACCCGTTGAAGTAATCAATCATTATTTTTTTAAATTTTAATGGAAAAGTAGATGAAAAGGTGTGTTTTATGGTCGGTCACAATTGTGACCGGTGGGATAATGTTACGTATACTGAATTCAAATGTTTCTCCTATGCAGTTATCAATGTTCTTATATATCCCAACCCAGTTATTAACACATTAAAACTCTATCACTAGCAGTCCCCAGCATTGCCACTAGAATGCCCCATCAAATTCTAATGTGACTATTTTACACATCAAAAACCCTTATACAACACGATATGAATACTGAGAGCGAAGACAAAAAAACAACAACCATCAACGTATTTCAACATTGTTACTTTATTGTCACATACATTGTAACATTGTTACTTTAGTGCAACATGTATTGAAACATTAATATAGGGATGCTTGAGAAGACCTAAAAAAAAAAAAATGAAGGCAAGCCATATAACTGTGGTACAGTGGCATCTGTACTCCTATACACAAACCACATTGAACACACGTGAGGGCATGCATGAAAACACAGGCAGATAGACAGAGGGAGTGTCAGAGTGGGACCTGAATGTAATTAATTTGATTTCATCATGGCAGGAGGCAGGTCATACTGCCAGGCCCTTTGACAAACACAGTGGTCTGGAAAGGGATTAGAAAGAAAGGTCAGAGAAAGCATGAGTGAGACAGGAAGGAGAATTAAGTCATCACATGCTACCTGAAGTTCAAACACAGCACCTTCCGCCTACACTCCTCTAGCCTTATCTTCTCGGCAGCAGACACACTGTTGGCTCAATGTTTATTGGACAGACACAAGCATAGATCATGACTCTTTTTAAAGGTGAAAGGCATTACATCCCTGACATGTTGAGGTGTTGTTTTACAGCGGAGAACACTGTGTTGTTAGTATTTTGTGTGACCTGATATACACTAGTACTGTATCTCTAGACAGTTGAGATAAACAATGACTATATTCACTTCTATAGCCATAGTAACACAACTGCAATTCATGGGTTGCCCCTCTGTCACTTGGTTGTGTCACGCCTTTGTTATCAATTTTCTCAAGCCGCTCTCAGCCATACTGACTCCCAAAGGTTTAGTGATGCCTAGTCATTCTTAACCGGGGCTAATGATTGTTTTGCCTAAAATACGATATAGAGGCTTGGAAAGACGATGACATTGCTAAAGTATTGTAGGCAAATAATTGGAAACAACTTTGTCACACCAGCCTGCATTAAGATGTCGTCAAATTTACTTAAAGGACAACTCTGCAACTTTTAACATTTGGGTTGTTATTATGAAGTATTTAGTGATATCCTACACAGTTTTAGTGTAATTTTATGAATGCATGTCTAATGACTATTTAGTGATGAACAAAACCAGAAATGTGACATTTTCAAAATGTGTGACATTTTCAAGTAGCATCCCTGAGATGACTAATACAAGAGATGGACTGTAATTTTCAGCTATCGACATAACCCATTTGTAGTTTTCTGATCATATTGGAACTCCCTGCTACATGTTGCTCTGGCTGTCTTTGTCTAATAACATCTGTAAATATTTTAAATATATTTAAAATAAATAAATAATTATATTTTTAGTCAGCTTACTCCAATATTCATGGTTCAAACACCCATGATTCAATTCGACAAACCACACACACTCACCACAGAGTGAAATGGCAGCTCCAGCAGCCATGTGCCCTTTCCAAATAGCCTATATTTTCATATTGGGAAGTGTCTTTATTGACATTTTCAACCTCTCCCTGATCCAGTCTGTAATACCAGCTTGTTTCAAGCAGACCACCATAGTCCCCATGCCCAAGAACGCCAAGGTAACCTACCTAAATAACCCCATAGCACACCCCATCACCAAATAGCACTCACACTATAGCCACACAATGCTTTGAAAGGCTGATCATGGCTAGGGCTGTGGCGGTCATGACATTTTGTCAGACGGTTATTGTCATGTAAAGACTAACATAAACACGTTTAGCATCTCCAGGATAAACAAGGTGCATTCAAGCAGCTGATGACTTCCTTTGGAACATCTGCATTTAAACAAGTCTAATAAATCAATTGAATATACACCATCAAAATAAATCCATTATTTGTTTTAGGCTGGTCTTTTGAAAAATTAAGATATGAAGAAATTGTATTTCAGATTAACAGAATATGAGTTGGCCTACTGTATGTTTTCTGGCTATGCACCATGACATAGGTGGTAGGCTAGTTCATTAAGCAGACAATATATGCTTATAATTCCAATGCAATTATCTTATATTATATTATTTTATAGTAAGAAGAATATACAGTGGCAAGAAAAAGTATGTGAGCCCTTTGGAATTACCTGGATTTCTGCATAAATTGGTCATCAAATTTGATCTGATCTTCATCTATGTCACAACAATAGACACACATAGTGTGCTTAACCTGTTTGGGAAAGGGGGCAGTATTTTCACCTGCGGATGAGAAACCTAAAGTTTCCAAAACTGTTAAAATAATGTCTGAGTATAACAGAACTGATATGGCAGGTGAAAACCTGAGGAAAATCCATCAAGGAAGTGGCATTATTTTGAAATGGATGTTTTTCCATCGAAAGCCTATCCACCATATAAAGGGATATGACCCAGATTGTGTTCCCTATGGCTTCCACTAGCTGTGAACAGTTTTTAAACATTGTTTCAGGCTTTTATTCTGAAAAATGAGGGAGAATGACCACTTTAAATGAGTGGACAGTGGAAAGTCCCAGAGCTGTTTGGTGCCCGCGAACAACGTTTTGTTGTTTTTCCTTTATATTGACAACGCTTTTGTCCGGTTGAAATATTATTGATTATTTAGACAAAAAACAACCTGAGGATTGATTATAAACATCGTTTGACATGTTTCTACAAACTTTACTGGTACTATTTGGATTTTTTGTTTGTCTGTTTGACCGCCTTTAAGCCAATGGATTACTGAACAAAACACGCCAACAAAACTGAGGTTTTTGGGTCTTGTGAGTGCAACCATATGAAGATCATCAAAGGTAAGTGTTTCATTTTAATGCTATTTCTGACTTTTGTCACTCCTCTACTTGGCTGGAAAATGTTTGTATGGTTTTGTTGTGCTGGGCGCTGTCCTCAGATAATCGCATTGTTTGCTTTCACCGTAAAGCCTTTTTAAAATCTGACACAGCGGCTGGATTAACAAGAAGTTAAGCTTTATGTTGATGTATTACACTTGTGATTTTATGAAAGTTAAATATTTATAATACTGTAATTTGAATTTGACGCTTTGCAATTTCAGCGGATTTTGTCGAGGTGTCCCGATTGCGCCACGTCTACTCGCCTACATCTAACCTCTCTGGGATAGGGTCTAGTTTCCTGAATTTCCGCCTGACTGACATGCCCAAAGTAAACTGGCTGTTACTCAGACCCAGAAGCCAGGATATGCATATAAGTGGTAGCATTGGATAGAAAATATTGTGAAGTTTCTAAAACTGTTAAAATAATGTCTGAGCTAATAATAGTATTGATATGGCAGGCGAAAATCTGAAGGAAATCCAACCGGAAATTGTTTCTTATAATGGAGACCTATTGTTCCCATGTAAATCCGTCTCCCAGATTGCAATTCCTTTGGCTTCCACTAGATGTCAAGTTTTTATTCAAGATTTCAGGCTAGTTTTTTGAAAAACAAGCAAGAATTCTGAGTTTTGGTGAGAAGAGCCGCGGAACAATATCAATCTTTCCCGCGTGCGAGGGAGAGGGCGCACGCTTACTAATTTTCCAGTCCTATTGAACATACTACTTTCCGTATTAAATATTATAGTTTGTTTACATTTTAGAGTACCCGAGGATTAAATAGAAACGTCGTTTGACTTGTTTGGATGAAGTTTAGCGGTAGCTTTTTGGACTCCTTTGTCTGCCAGTTGAACGAGTGGATTACTGAAATCAATGGCGCCAACTAAACAGACTTTTTGGGATATAAAGAAGGATATTATCTAACAAAACAACCATTTATGTTGTAGCTGGGACCCTTGGGATTGCAAACAGAGGAAGATCGTCAAAAGTAGGTCATTTATTTAATCGCTATTTGTGATTTTATGAAGCCTGTGCTGGTTGAAAAATATGTTGATGTGAGGCGCCGTCCTCAGACAATCGCATGGTATGCTTTCACCATAAATCCTATTGTAAATCAGACAACGCAGTTAGATTAACTATAATTTAAGCTTTTAAATGATATAAGATACTTGTATGTTCATGAATGTTTAATATTACAATTATTTATTTGAATTGCGCGCACTCCAATTTCACAGGATGCTAGCGGGACACCTAGACAGTGTTTGTCTGTTGCTGTGACCAAGATGAAGATCAGATCAAATTTTATGACCAATTTATGCAGAAATCCAGGTTTTTCCAAAGGGTTAACATACTTTTTCTTGGCACTGTAATATATCTTAGCTGAATGAAATATTTTTTTTAAAATTCCCATTACGAAGCGAGTGCACATTTTGAAGTGGCTATTTACAAATGTAATTGGCTAAACTGTACCCCGCAAATTGACTCGGTATCCGTATTTACATTCGTATTCAGACCCTTTGCTATGAGACTTGATATTGAGCTCAGGTGCATCCTGTTTCTATTGATCATCCTTGGGATGTTTCACCTGTCCTTGTGCTTGTCTCCACACCCCACTACAGGTGTCACCCATCTTCCCTATTACCCTATTATTTATTCCTGTGTTGTCTGTTGCCAGCTCGTCTTGTCAAGTCAACCAGCGTCTTCCCAAGCTCCTGTTTTTTCCTGGTCTCTCTTTTCTAGTCCTCTCGGTTCTGACTTTAGCCTGCCCTGACACTGAGCCCTGCCTGACTATTCTGCCTGCACCTTACCTCGAGCTTGCCTGCCGCCCTGTACCGTTTGGTCTCTGACCTGGTTATGAACTCTTGACTGTCCTCAACCTGCCTCTTGCCTGCCCCTTGAAGTTCAATAAATATCAAACTTAAACCATCTGCATCTGGGACTCGCCTTGTGCCGTTATAGATTGGAGTCCACCTGTGGTAAATTCAATTGATTGGACATGATTCAGAAAGGCGCACACACTTGAGCTCCGAGACAGGATTGTGTTGAGGCACAGATCTGGCGAAGGGTACCAAAACACTCTGACAGAGTTCCAGAGTTCCTCTATGGAGATGAGAGAACCTTCCAGAAGGACAACCACAGACACTTCAAAACCTTATTCCTTATGGTAGATGTTTTTAACTGTCTTTTTGACATTTATGAATGTGTTATTCAATGCATTTCTATGGGATTTGGTAGTAAAGGCTAAATTCAATATTTTATCAAATGTTTATAAAATAAATTATTAAACCTACCTGTTTGTATACCTATTCAAAATCAAAAAGCTGAATAATCTATGACATGATCATCTTTAAAAAATAATCTTAAAACAATTCCACATTTCAGGTTGTTACCTTTCCAAGCCAAATCTTAAAATCCTAACCGCTACACACAGCCTACATCGTTGTCACCACATTAGCTAACATCATAGTCAACATAGCTACTGGAACTAACGTGGTAGTCAACACGCTACAATCATGCAGTACAGTGTACAGTCAGCAAGCAGTTTAGCAGTTACATAAGCTAGCCCCAGAGGAAATAAGTTAATAACACCAAAAGTTTACCTTGACTTGGAAGAGTTCCCGTGTTGGATAGCCATAGCCAGCTAGCTAACATAGCATTTCTCTCTGTTTGAGCCAAATGTTTGAGTAGGCAAAACAAGCTAGCTGCATTCGCCAGTTGACTAAATGAAAGGATTTTTTTTTTACATATCTCTAGCTTCTAATTTGTTAAACTGTTCAACTATTGTCTTTCTCTCTCTTTGAGTCAACTACTCACCACACTTTATGCACTGTAGTGCTAGCTAGCTGTAGCTTATGCTTTCAGTACTAGATTCATTCTCTGATCCTTTGATTGGGTGGACAACATGTGAGTTTATGCTGCAAGAGCTCTGGTAGGTTGGACGACATCCTCCGGAAGTTGTCATAATTACTGTGTAAGTCTATGGAAGCGGGTGGAAGGGAGCTTTCTAGGTTTTGTATTGAGGTCAATGTACCCAGAGGAGGACGGAAACTAGCTGTTCTCCGGCTTCACCATGGTGCTACCCTAAAGAGTGCTGTTGAGGCTACTGTAGACCTTCATTGCAAAACAGTGTTTTTTAACATTTTCTCAATAGGGGGGCGCCATTTCGACTTTGTAAAAATTCGTTCCCAAATT
The DNA here is from genome assembly GCF_045679555.1 of Salvelinus alpinus. Lineage (NCBI taxonomy): Eukaryota > Metazoa > Chordata > Actinopteri > Salmoniformes > Salmonidae > Salvelinus > Salvelinus alpinus. Next base: position 42,468,422 of record NC_092100.1, read on the forward strand.
AAACTGCCTCGTACTCAATTCTTGCTCGTACAATATGCATATTATTATTACTATTGGATAGAAAAAACTCTCTAGTTTCTAAAACCGTTTGAATTATATCTGTGAGTAAAACAGAACTCATTTTGCAGCAAACTTCCTTTCAGGAAATGAAAAATCTCAAATCGGGGGCTCTGTTCCAGGGTCAGTTTATAAATTTGCATGTAATCTATGGGTCGACATGCACTGCATACGCCTTCCCCTAGATGTCAGTAAGCAGTGAGAATAGGAATGGGGTGTCTGGGTAGTTCTGAGGCCGTATAAAAGCTATTGGAACCGGGTGTGCAGTCTTTTCAACGTTCGCCATGGCGCATGACAGACCTCAGGATTGCATTCTGAAAAGCTCTCGTTATAGGCTTTAGATATATCCGGCTCTGATTTTATTCGATATAGGTGTTAAAAACATCATAATGTAGTTATTTTAAACCGAGTTATCCTGTTATGGCTGCAGGGAAAGTATTGAGTAGCCAGAAAAAAGGTGCCCATTTCAAACGGCCTCGTACTCAATTCCTGCTCGTACAATATGCATATTATTATTACTATTGGATAGAAAACAATCTCTAGTTTCTAAAACCGTTTGAATTTCTTCTCTGAGTGGAACAGAAGTCATTTGGCAGCACTTTCCCTGACCAGGAAGTAGAATGTCAGAAATCTATTGCTCTCTTCAACGTTCTGCCTATACATGGTCATGATACGTAGGACCCTACGTACACTTCATACGCCTTCCTCTGGGTGTCAAGAGGATGTGAGAGAAGGAATTTTGTGTTCATCTTGTTCTGAGGTGGAATAAAAGCTATTTCTTTGACGTGACCGACCACTTCCGGAAGTCTGAAGCGCGCGACTTGGAAGTGAGATTGCGTTCTGTTTTGCTGCCGTTTCGGACGACAACTATCTCCGGCTCGGTTTTTATTTGATAAATGTGACCATATCATCGTAATGTATGTTTTTTCAATATAGTTTAATCAGATTATTTGAATTTTTTCGGGAGTTTTGCCGTGTTCCGTTCTCTGACTTTTTTTACGTTGGACAGATCCGTGCCAGTCGACCAGTACCCATGCTAAATGAAGAGGGAAAGTTGCCATTCTGAATCCAAACAACGACTCATCTGGACAAAGGACACCTTGATCAACATTCTGATGGAAGATCAGCAAAAGTAAGACCCAATTTATAATGTTATTTCATATATCTGTCGTGCATGTCAACTGGTCGTGGGCGCCCAAGTGTGTCTGGCTATTGTGGCTATGCTAATATAGCGCTACATTTTGTTTTCGCTGTAAAACATTTAATAAATCGGAAATATTGTCTGGAATCACAAGAATCCTGTCTTTCAATTGCTGCACAGTATGTATTTCTCAGAAATGTTTTATGATGAGTAATTAGGTATTTGACGTTGGTGTCTGTAAATGTTATGGCTGCTTTCGGTGCAATTTCTGATTGTAGCTGAAATGTAATTTATGATTTATACCATAAATATGCACATTTTTCAAAAAAAACATATGCTATACAATAAATATGTTATCAGACTGTCATCTTATGAAGTTGTTTCTTGGTTAGTGGCTATATATATCTTTATTTGGTCGAATTTGTGATAGCTAGTGATGGAGTAAAAAACTGATGGAGTAAAAAAAATGGTGTCTTTGCTAACGTGGTTAGCTAATAGATTTACATATTTTGTCTTCCCTGTAAAACATTTAAAAAATCGGACATGTTGGCTTGATTCACAAGATGTGTACCTTTCATATGCTGTATTGGACTTGTTAATGTGTGAAAGTTAAATATTAAAAAAAAATTGATTTTGAATTTCGCGCCCTGCACTTGAGCTGGATGTTGTCATAGGTGTACCGGTGTCGGGCTGCAGCCATAACAGGTTAAATCAGTTTATATCAGTATATTGCGATTTTCGGTATTTCATTTGTGCTGCGTTATAGTGAGTTGGACACGTCTTCGTCACATGGCTAATGTTTGCTGCTAATTCCAAAGTTGAAGACGACAATCTACAACCGAGCAACGTTTCATCTGGACAAAGGACAACTTGCACAAGATTCTGATGGAAGCTCATCAAATAGTAAGAACTATTTATGATGTTAATTCGTTGTTCTGTTGAAAAACGTTAAACTACTATTCCGCCATTAATTTCGGTGCGGTATCGCTTTAACGCACGCTGTATGTCGTAGTAACGTTAATTTTAAAAATCTAACACAGCGGTTGCATTAAGAACTAATGTATCTTTCATTTGCTGTCCAACCTGTATTTTTTTGTCAAGTTTATGTTTAGTTATTCATTAGATTAGGTGCCTCTCCCAAGATTTCTCCCGACATTTTGTTTGCAGCTTGGCTACTATTCTCATTGTATAACCACGATTTGTGCCGCTAAATATGCACATTTTCGAACAAACAATATATGTATTGTGTAATATGATGTTATAGGACTGCCATCTGATGAAGTTTTGAGAAGGTTAGTGAAAAATGTAATATCTTTTGCTGGTTTATTCGCTATAACTAACGTGCATGAATCAATGCTGCTGTGTGGTTGGCTATTGTAGTAAGCTAATATAATGCTAAATTGTGTTTTCGCTGTAAAACACTTAAAGAATCTGAAATATTGGCTGGATTCACAAGATCTTTGTCTTTCATTTGCTGTACACTGTGTATTTTTCATAAATGTTTTATGATGAGTATTTAGGTAATTCACGTTGCTCTCTGTAGTTATTCTAGTTGCTTTGGTGAGAGTTGTAATGGTGGCTGCAATGTAAAACTATGATTTATACCTGAACATTTTTCGAACAAAACATATGCTATACAATAAATATGTTATCAGACTGTCATCTGATGAAGTTGTTTCTTGGTTAGTGACTATTTATACCTTTATTTGGTCGAATTTGTGATAGCTACCTATGAAGTAAAAAAATGGTGGAGAAAAAAAAGTTGGGTCTTTTGCTATCGTGGTTAGCTAATAGAAATACATATTGTGTCTTCCCTGTAAAACATTTTAAAAATCAGAAATGATGGCTGGATTCACAAGATGTGTATCTTTCATCTGGTGTCTTGGACTTGTGATTTCATGATATTTAGATGCTAGTATTTACTTGTGGCGCTATGCTAGGCTATGCTAGTCAGATTTTTTACTGATGAGGGTGCTCCCGGATCCGGGATTGGGACCAACTAAAAGTTAATCGATTATTTGTTGAAAATATGTTTTTTGTATAGTTTTATCAAAAAAGGATCATCTACACACAATAGCCAATAATGACAAAGCAAAAACAGGTTTAAAAAACAGATATCACATTTACATAAGCATTCAGACCCTTTTCTCACTACTTTCCTGAAGCACCTTTAGCGGCAATTACAACACAGAGTCTTGTTGGGTACGATGCTACAAGCTTGGCACACTTGTATTTGGGGAGTTTCTCCCATTCTTCTCTGCAGATCCTCTCAAGATCTCTAAGGTTGGCTGGGGAGTGTCACTGCACAGCTATTTTCAAGTCTCTCTAGAGATGTTTGATCGGGTTCAAGTCGGGCTCTGGCTGGGCCACTCAAGGACAATCAGAGACATGTCCTGAAGTCACTCCTGTGTTGTCTTGGCTGTGGGCTTTGGGTTGTTGTCCTGTTGGAAGGGGAACCTTCGCCACAGTGTGAGGTCCTGAGTGCTCTGGAGGAGGTTTTCATTAAGGATCTCTCTGTACTTTTCTCCGTTCATCTTTCCCTCGATCCTGACTAGTCTCCCAGTCGCTGCCGCTGAAAAACATCCCCACAGCATGATGCTGCCAACACCTTGCTTCACCATAGAGATAGTGTCAAGTTTCCTCCAGACGTGACGCTTGGCATTCAGGCCGAAGAGTTCAATCTTGGTTTCATCAGACCAGAGAATCTTGTTCCACATGATAATCTTGAGTCCTTAGGTGCCTTTTGGAAAACTCCAAGCGGGCTGTCATGTGCCTTTTACTGAGGAGTGGCTTCCGTCTGGCCATTATACCATAAAGGCCTGATTGGTGGAGTGCTGCAGAGATGGTTTGGGATTCTGGAAGGTACTCCTATCTCCACAGAGGAACTCTAGAGCTCTGTCAGAGAGACCATCGGGTTTGTGGTCACCTCCCTGACCAAGACCCTTCTCCCCCGATTGCTCAGTTTGGTCATGCGGCCAGTTCTAGGAAGAGTCTTGGTGGTTCGAAACTTCCTCCATTTATGAATGATGGAGGCCACTGTGTTCTTGGGGACCTTCAATGCTGCAGAAATGTTTTGGTACCCTTCCCCAGATCTGTACCTCAACACAATCCTGTCTCAGAGCACTACGGACAATTCCTTCGACCTCATGGCTTAGTTTTTGCTCTGACATGCACTGTCAACTGTGGGACCTTATATAGAAAGGTGTATGCCTTTCCAAATCATGTCAAATCAATTGAATTTACCACAGGTGGACTCCAATCAAGGTGTTGAGACATCTCAAGGATGATCAATGGAAACAGGATGCACCTGAGCTCATTTTCAAGTCTCATAGCAAAGGGTCTGAATACTTATGTAAATAAGGTATGTTTTTATTTTAAAAACATTAATAAAAATGTCTAAAAGCCTGTTTTCACTTTGTCTCTCATGAACACTATTGTGTTCTCCGTTTCGCTCTCCAGAAGCATCACGGGACTCCCACAAGAATCACAGGACTTGTCTGTAGTCGGTACAGCCTCTTCTGCCAACTTCTGTCTGTAGCGTCCGAAAAGTTTGGGCTACACAGAAATATATGCCTTCTGTGGAAAAGTGAGTTTCTCACAAACACTTCCAGTACATTCCAGTTGTTTTTGTCTCGGACGCCCACAAGCCTCACTCTATAGATCAACAGTACCAGTCTACATTGTAAAATAATAGTGAAGACATCAAAACTATGCAATAACACATATGGAATCATATAGTAACCAAAAAAGTGTTAAATATATTTGAGATTCTTCATAGTAGCCACCCTTTGCCTTGATGACTGCTTTGCACACGGTTGGCATTCTCTCAACAAGCTTCATCAGGTAGTCACCTGGAATGCATTTCAATTAACAGTTGTGTCTAGTGTGGCGTACAGCAGGTCAGCCACCAGGGGGAGACTCGTCGAGGCCTGGTGACAGATGGTGTATACATCACGAGGTGATGGCTCCATCTGCTGGACATGCCAGGTCTCGACTTGTTCTCTGGACAGGAATAATTGGGGCTGATTGGGAGTTGGTGAGTAATCAATGGCTGATTGCTCACCAGCTGTGCAAGGCCCATAAAGCTGCCAGAAGGGCAGCACACAGGGGAGGACTGGGGGAAGTAAGGTGACTTCCGTGTAGTTGGAGACGGTGCCTGAGCTAAGACGAGGGAGATGAGAATGTGTGCCCGACAGGATAAAGCAAGACCCGGAGCCCAGAAGCCGGTATCCCGGAGATGGTCTCATGGGGGAGACCTATCCTTTTCTTTTGATTTGTTACTTCATAAACACCCTTGAAACTGAGCTAATCATACTCTGTCCGTGTCTGATCTGTGTAAACGTCTTGACCAAACCCCCTGGTCTACCACAGTATATACACACACTTGAAGTCAGAAGTTTACATACACCTTTGCAAAATACATTTGAACTCAGTTTTCACAGTTCCTGACATTTAATCCTAGTAAAAATCCCTTGTCTTAGGTCAGTTGGATTCACCACTTTATTTTAAGAATGTGAAAAGTCAGAATAATAGTACAGAAAATTATTTATTTCAGCTTTTATTTATTTCATCACATCCCCAGTGGGTCAGAATTTGACATACAATGTTACCAAATATGAATTGAGTGTCTTTAAATTGTTTAACTTGGGTCAAACATTTCGGGTAGCCTTCCACAAGCTTCCCACAATAAGTTGGGTGAATTTTGGCCAATTCCTCCTGACAGAGCTGGTGTAACTGATTCAGATTTTTAGGCCTACTTTTTCAGTTCTGCCTACACATTTTCTATAGGATGGGGGCCGGGGCTTTATGATGGCCACTCCAATACCTTGACTTTGTTGTTCTTAGGCCATTTTGCCACAACTTTGGAAGTATGCTTGGGGTCATTGTCCATTTGGAAGACCCATTTGCAACCAAGCTTTAACTTCTTGACTGATGTCTTGAGATGTTGCTTCAATATATCCACATAATTTTACTTCCACATTATGCCATCTATTTTGTGAAGTGTACCAGTCCCTCCTGCAGCAAAGCACCTCCAAAACATTACGCTGCCAACCCGTGCTTCACGGTTGGGATGGTGTTCTTTGGCTTGCAAGCTCCCCCTTTTTCCTCCAAACATAACGATGGTCATTATGGCCAAACAGTTCTATTTTTGTTTCATCAGACCAGAGGACATTTCTCCAAAAAGTACGATCTTCGTCCCCATGTGCAGTTGCAAACCGTGGTCTGGCTTTATTATGGCGGTTTGGAGCAGTGGCTTCTTCCTTGCTGACCGGTATTTCAGGTTATGTCGATATAGGACTCGTTTTACTGTGGATATAGATACTTTTTACCTGTTTCCTCCAGCATCTTCACAAGGTCCTTTGCTGTTGTTTTTGGATTGATTTGCACTTTTCGCACCAAAATACGTTCATCTCTAGGAGACAGAACGTGTCTCCTTCCTGAGTGGAATGATGGCTGCGTGGTCCCATGGTGTTTATACTTGCATACTATTGTTTGTACAGATGAACGTGGTACTTTCAGGCGTTTGGAAATTGCTCCCAAAGATGAACCAGACAGATTTTTTTTCTGAGGTCTTGGCTGATTTCTTTTGATTTTCCCATGACGTGGGAGGCACTGAGTTTGAAGGTAGGCCTTGAAATACATCCACAGATACACCTCCAATTGACTGAAATGATGTCAATTAGCCTATCAGAAGCTTCTAAAGCCATGACAATTTTCTGGTATGTTCCAAGCTGTTTAACTTCTCTGCGCTACGGATCCCTTTTACGGGATCACTTTCCTAAACAACCGCTAGAATTGCAAGGTGCCAAATGCATAAATATTTCAAAAAATATTTATAATCATGTAATCACAAGTGAAATTTACCAAAACACAGCTTAGTTTATTGTTAATCCACCTAGCATGTCAGAATTTGAAAATATACTTTACAGCAAAAGAAATCCAAGCTTTTGTGAGTGTAGCAATCAATGCTACAACATCTAGCCCCAAATTAGCATGGTCACGAAAGCAATAAAATTAATCGCTTACCTTTGATAATCTTCGGATATTTCCACTCACGAGACTCCCAGTTACACAACAAATGTTATTTTTACCACAAAAAAACGCTATTTGGGTTGCGCATTATGTTGAGAAAACAAAAGCCGTGTTCCGTTCGACAAATTCCAAAAAGTATCCGTAATGGTCGTAGAAACATGTCAAATGTTTTTTATAATCAATCCTCTGGTAGTTTTTAACAAACATAATCGATAATATTTAAACCGGACCATAACCTATTCTTTAACCTGTCTAGCCCCGGAGTAGCGGAACCCCCCCACATTCCACTGAAAATATTTTTTCAGAAATATTTAACTTTCACACATTAACAAGTCCAATACAGCAAATGAAAGATAAACATATTGTGAATCCAGCCAACATGTCCGATTTTTTAAATGTTTTACAGCGAAAACACCACGTATATTTATGTTAGCTCACCACCAAATACAAAAAAGCACAGACATTTCTTTCACAGCACAGGTAGCTTGCACAAAACCCCCAAATAGAGAATTAGTCACTAACCAAGAAACAACTTCATCAGATGACAGTCTTATAACATGTTATACAATAAATCTATGTTTTGTTCGAAAAATTTGCATATTTCAGGTATAAATCATAGTTTTACATTGCAGCTACAATCACAAATAGCACCGAAGCAGCAAGAATAACTACAGAGAGCAACGTGAAATACCTAAATACTCATCATAAAACATTTATGAAAAATACATGGTGTACAGCAAATGAAAGATAAACATCTTGTGAATCCAGCCAATATTTCAGATTCTTTAAGTGTTTTACAACGAAAACACAATATAGCATTATATTAGCGTACCACAATAGCCAACCACACAACCGCATTCATTCACCGCAAAGGTAGCGATCGCAAAAAAACAGCAAAAGATATAGAATTATTCACTAACCTTGACAAACTTCATCAGATGACAGTCCTATCATGTTACACAATACATATATGTTTTGTTCGAAAATGTGCATATTTAGCGGTACAAATCGTGGTTTTACAATGTGAATATGTAGCCAAACTGCACAAAATTATCCGGATATATTTCTGACACTCACCTAATCTAATCAAAGAACTCATCATAAACTTTACTAAAAAATACATGTTGTACAGCAAATGAAAGATACACTAGTTCTTAATGCAATCGCCGTGTTAGAATTCTAAAAATAACTTTAGTACGACATACAGCTTACGTTATAGCGAGACAGCGCCTGCAATGAGGGCGGAAAATAGTACTAAACATTTTCCACAGAAATACGAAATAACATCATAAATGGTTCCTACTTTTGCTGAGCTTCCATCAGAATGTTGTACAAGGAGTCCTTTGTCCAGAATAATCGTTGTTTGGTGTTAGAATGTCCTCTTCTCCTGTCGAATTAACAACCAAAGCTAGCCAAGTGGCGCGAAGTTGTCCATCTTCACCAAACGCAGCGAACGGAAAACACCAAAACTCCCGATAAACGTTCAATAATCTGATAAAACTATATTGAAAAACATACTTTATGATGATATTATCACATGTATCAAATAAAATCAAAGACGGAGATATTAGCCGTCTATACCGTCTATACCGAAAGCTTTTCAGAAGGCAATCCAGGGTTCCTTCCCGCGCCTTGCTGAACAAAGGAAATTTGGGGTCACGTCATTCCAAGAGCTCTTGTTCAACCTCAGATCAAGCTAGACACCCCATTCCACCTCCCACTGCCTGGTGACATCTAGTGGAAGGCGTATGAAGTGCATGTATATCCATAGATTTCAAGCAAATTAATAGGAAGGCCCTGGAACAGAGCCTCGATTTCAGATTTTTCACTTCCTGACAGGAATTTTGCTGCAAAATGAGTTCTGTTTTACTCTAAGACATAATTCAATCGGTTTTAGAAACTTGAGAGTGTTTTCTATCCAATAATAATATGCATATTGTACGATCTAGAATAGAGTACGAGGCTGTTTAAATTGGGCACAATTTTTTCCCAAAGTGAAAATAGTGCCCCCTATCCCAAAGAAGTTAAGCGACAAAAGGAAAATGGGTAGCCCCTCTCTCTTGCGCGCAGGAACTATTCAGAGGACACCTGACCTCTTTTGAAACATCTCGCTCATTTTTCAAAATAAAAGCCTGAAACTATGTCCAAAGCCTGGTCACAGCCTGAGGAAGCCATTGGAAAATGAATCTGGATGATACCCCTTTAAATGGAGGATAGACGGTCCAGGAAACACAGAATTTAAAAAAAATTATCACTTCCAGGTTATATTTTCTCAGGTTTTCGCCTGCAGAATAAGTATTGTTATACTCACAGACAATATTTTGACAGTTTTGGAAACTTTGGAGTGTTTTCCATCCTAATCTATAAATTATATGCATATTCTACAATCTGGGCCAGAGCAAATGTCCGTTTACGTTGGGAACGTTTAAAAAAATAAATAAAAATATGACCCCTAGCGTCAAGAGGTTTTAAAGGCACAGTCAACTTAATGTATGTAAACTTCTGGTGCACTGGAATTGTGATTAAGTGAAATAATTTTTGGTAAAATTACTTGTGTCATGCACAAAGTAGATGTCCTTACCGACTTGCCAAATCTATAGTTTGTTAACAAGAAATTTGTGGAGTGGTTGAAAAATTAGTTTATGACTCCAACCTAAGTGTATGTAAACTTCCGACTTCAACTGTGTGTGTGTGTGTGTGTGTGTATATATATATATATGATACCTTAAGGGGTCTGAAAATTTTAAATCAGGTAGCTAAATTATCCTTGCTAAATTATCCTTGCTATCACCATCTTAAAACAATTCCATATAGCTTTGTAGAATTGTGTCTGAACGTTAAAATCGGATTAATTTGCCCATAAGTAGTTTTGGACAGTTTTTTGTCATATTGTGTTGCTTGCTAGCTACTCTGTTGTTTGACAAGAACACATGGTAGCTAGCTAGCTTGCTAGTTGACTGCTGTGGCTAGCCAAAAATGACTTTTTAAAAAGTTGGATCATCTTAATCTTTGAGGCTTTAAAAGTGTTCTTACACTATGCTTTTGAACATTCAAAGCAACTGGGAAATGTCCATGGCAGGCATTTTCACCTCCTTCACTTGCTACATAATTTATGAGTGATTGTAAGCACAAGCACCACCACTAATCAGCGTACACCCACTGCGTACACAACCGTTATTACTATGACAAGTAGAATAGCCATGTCAGCAAATGACTGGTGTCTGAACACACACACATCCAATTTGGTCACTTCTAGGTATTCCAAAATGGATTTCAAAAACTAAAATGATTTGAGCATCAATGCCTGCAGTGTGAACAAGGCTTTAGTTATTGTCGGTTCACGGATTGTCTCAGTCATTGTCGGTTCAATACACTGGGAATATATTTTGGCTTTGAACACAATAGCTGTACATGCATTTCAAGTGGAAACTGCAGCTGTTTGCTAGCTGTTAGTACCTATGCACAAAAGCTGTGGAGCCACGTCCTCCCTGTGCTCTCTGTGGACCTCTCCTCAGCAGTAGTTATTTGAAAGCCTCCCAAGCGTGTGGATGGCCTAAGCGGAATCATACCCAATGCCTTTCTGAGACTCCCTTTATGCTGAGGGAGAGAGACACAGAGAGGGGGGGAGAGCATGAGAAGGGAACGAGGATACAGACATTATGTACTCCCATGTGTGACCCTAGGAGGCAGTGTTGTCTTTAGTTTGAAGGGAGTGTGGACTGCGAGAGATAGAGAGAGCGAGAGAAAGAAAGAACCTTTGGAAAGAAAGAGAAAGGAGTAGCTGCTGCTTGTTCCACCTCTCTTGTGTTTGAGAAGACATAATCACTGACCAGAATGTTGAGACAGTGGTATGGAGTGTACAGACAGACACCATACTTACATCACTGATAATAGTAACAAGCCTGGTTTTAACCATTGTTGGTTGTCATTACATTTGTGAATTTTTGATTATTTTCATCATATCCAATGACAAAAAGCTATAGAAGTATTTACATTATTGTTGGTTAAGGGCAATCATGGTAGTCATATTTTTGTAGAGTGAGTATTCTTTGCGTCTGGGAATAAAACACCAGTGTATTCGTCCTCAAAGAATTTGAACACCATTTTTTTGAAAGGGATAAAATAGAGAATTTAAAAGGTATGAAGGTAACAGATGGAGAGAAAAGATAGGAAAGACACTATACAATCAGAGGCAGAGTTATTAATATTCTTCATGCTTACAGCAAGCAATTCAGCTGGTGCTTGGTATTATATGATGGAAATATATTTTTTTTATTAAGCATTGTAGATAATATAGAGTCATATTATGATAGCATCTGGTAATCACTACTATACAATGTGTGCTACACCAGCATTATTATTATGATTTCCTGATTCAGGTCTTGGGTTAATTAGAGGTTCAGAGCAAAGCTGTCAAACCTTTTGTTATTATTAGCTTATATGTTTTTTCTTGACATTGTCAAATAACTCAAGCATAGATTGGTAACCTTTATCTAACTTAGCATTAACTATAGGCCCTGAGGAACTTGGTAAAAAATAATGTCACTGATTGGCCAATAAACCCTCATATCCGCCGCCCCATTTGACCTAGAGACGTAAAGCTTTTTATGTAGGTTGTCTTTCCTCATGCTGAACAAATTTGGACCATAATTTTTCTCCATCTTGGAAATTTTGTAAAACGTTAGAAAAATACGTATTCTCATGTAGGCCCATGGTAATGTATGTGTGCCCATAGTACATATCAAAGCTAAGGAATTGGTAAAGCGATGACTTGACCAACAACAAAAAATTATATGAATATGCTTTATCGTGAGCCAACACTCGCACTTGACTTTTTCCCCCCACTTACAGCTCTGACTTTCCAGGTGGCTACTTACTTGAGGAAAAATGTATTTACTATGACTGTGATATGTGGTTGTCCCACCTAGCTATCTTAAGATCAATGCACTAATGACTAAAATGTAAATTTTATTGATAAATCAGCATATATGGTTTTACATGTCCATTTAAGTCCTTTGTAAATCCCCATCACAATGGCCTATCAAGTTGAATCGTTTTTAGAGTCATCAAAGATGAGTCATGTTAAGTTTGGCATTGATATCTTAAAAAATAAGGAAACTATAAAACAAAATATTTTTGGACTATCTAACTCTAATGCTTAAAATTATCTTTGAAAATCTTCTTCTAAAAGTCAGATAAACTCCAAATTTGGTCTTTGGACTCATCACAATATTCAAATCAAATGTTATTTTTCACATGCGCCGAATACAACTTGTGCAGACCTTACAGTGAAATGCTTACTTACAAGCCCGTAACCAACAGTGCAGTTCAAGAAAGAGTTAAGAAAATATTTACCAAATAAACGAAAGTAAAAAATAATAAAAAAGTAAATCAATAACGAGGCTATATACAGGGGGTACCGATACCAAGTCAATGTGCGGGGCTACAGGTTAGTCGAGGTAATTGTACATGTAAGTAGGGATGAAGTGACTATGCATAAATAATAAACAGCAGCAGTGTAAAAAAAGAGTTTGAGTACCTAACGATGCATTCAAAAGATGGCCAAATTATACCAGTAGATACATATTAGCATATGTGTGAATATGCCAAAATATGCTATATTAATTTTCCTAGGGGTGGGACATCTGTTTTTGGTAAATGAAGTTATCGCATATCCAATCATTCATATCCTATTCTCGATTACTGAGTGAAGGTCCCGTTAGCCAATCAGAGGGAACACAAGCCAATTGTTTCTTTTCCAACCTTCTCGGTCAGATTTTGTTAGTTGTGTATACTATTTAGTAAGATGTGATAGGACAATTTAAAGTTTAGTGAGTGAATTGCTAGCTCTCACATGACAGTGAGCTATCTAAGTTGGACCGCTAGCAATCACGAGTGGGCAGTTTCCTGAAAGGACTACATGCGCCAAGCCACCAAATAATCTCCATTGTTTCTATATTCGGGACTAGTAGCCCACGGTCCTGGTCAGAAATCTCTTATTCTAAACAACAGCTAGATAGCGCCCACAGCCCTGTGCACCGATTGGGTTCCTCTGAACAGAAGATAGTGTTTCATTTGGATATTAGTACAACCTGCCACACCCATCTAAGTGTTGTCAGTTAGTCATGCAACATTAAAGGGTATATGTATATACCCACAATTTTGTACCGGTACTGGTGTTTTGGTCCTTTTCAATTTAGCTCAATGGGGGTTTCTATTGTGTATTTATCTTTGTGATTGAATAGTGTACAGTCGTGGCCAAAAGTTTTGAGAATGACACAAATATTAATTTTCACAAAGTTTGCTGCTAAAGTGTCTTTAGATATTTTTGTCAGATGTTACTATGGAATACTGAAGTAGAATTACAAGCATTTCATAAGTGTCAAAGGCTTTTGTTGATGCAAAGAGTCAATATTTGCAGTGTTGACCCTTCTTTTTCAAGACCTCTGCAATCCACCCTGGCATGCTGTCAATTAACTTCTGGACCACATCCTGACTGATGGCAGCCAATTCTTGCATAATCAATGCTTGGATTTTGTCAGAATTTGTGGGTTTTTGTTTGTCCACCCGCCTCTTGAGGTTTGACCACAAGTTCTCAATGGGATTATTAAGTTCTGGGGAGTTTCCTGGCCACGGACCCAAAATTATGATGTTTTGTTCCACTAGCCACTTAGTTATCACTTTGCCTTATGGCAAGGTGCTCCATCATGCTGGAAAAGGCATTGTTCGTCACCAAACTGTTCCTGGATGGTTGGGAGAAGTTGCTCTCGGAGGATGTGTTGGTACCATTATTTATGCATGGCTGTGTTCTTAGGCAAGAGTGTGAGTGAGCCCACTCCCTTTGCTGTGAAGCAACCCCACACATGGTCTCAGGATGCTTTACTGCTGGCATGACACAAGATTGATGGTAGTGCTCACCTTGTCTTCTCCGGACAAGCTTTTTTTTCCGGATGCCCCAAACAATCGGAAAGGGGATTCATCAGAAAAAACGACTTTACCCCAGTCCTCAGCAGTCCAATCCCTGTACCTTTTGCAGAATATCAGTCTGTCCCTGATGTTTTTCCTGGAGAGAAGTGTCTTCTTTGCTGCCCTTCTTGACACCAGGCCATCCTCAAAGTCTTCGCCTCACTGTTCGTGCAGATGCACTCACACCTGCCTGCTACCATTCCTGAGCAAGCTCTGTACCGGTGGTGCCCCGATCACGGAGCTGATTCAACTTTAGGAGACGGTCCTGGGGCTTGCTGGACTTTCATGGGCGCCCTGAAGCGTTCTTCACAACAACTGAACCGCTCTCCTTGAAGTTCTTGATGATCTGATAAATGGTTGATTTAGGTGCAATCTTACTGGCAGCAATATCCTTGCCTGTGAAGCCCTTTTGTGCAAAGCAATGATGACGGCACGTGTTTCCTTGCAGGTAACTATGATTGACAGAGGAAGAACAATGATTCCAAGCACCACCCTCCTTTTGAAGCTTTCAGTCTGTTATTCGATCTCAACCAGCATGACAGAGTGATCTCCAGCCTTGTCCTTGTCAACACTCACACCTGTGTTAACGAGAGAATCACTGACCTGATGTCAGCTGGTCCTTTTGTGGCCGGGCTGAAATGCAGTGGAAATGTTTTTGGGAGATTCAGTTCATTTGCATGGCAAATAGCAATTCATCTGATCACTCTTCATAACATTCTGGAGTATATACAAATTGCCATCATACAATCTGAGGCAGCAGACTCTGTGAACATTAATATTTGTGTATTTTCGAAACTTTTGGCCACGACTGTACTATTCCTAATTAGTATCAGTAAGGTGATATTTCTCTGAAATAGTATAGACCTACCTGTTTAACTGTGTTTATCAACTTTGATAATGTCTTTTAATTTAGAGGGATGTTCACCACTGGCAAAAATATTTTGCGTTGTCAGGTTTCAGACTCCTTATTCGCATAGGGACTGACGTGTCACATTTTCTGGCCTATCCAGAAGAACAATACATTTGCTCTTCCTCTGAGTGACAGAGCCCAGTCTGGTACATGGCATATGAAAGGTGACAGTCTGGCAAATCCAACAGTTTCATCCCGCTGTAATATTCTCAGCCGGATTTAGAGCCAACATGAAATATACAAAATAATTTCATTGAATTTCAATTGAAACCAGACAACTTTCCGTTGGTCACAGATGGACAAAATCACTTTTTGCTTTTAACAAGTCTGCACACATTTGAATGGTGTCTCTCCACCACTCAGGGGACATTTAGGAGAACATTCTCTGTCTTCAGTTATTTGAAATGGTGCCAATATTGTACTGTCACTGAGTAAGATCATATTGATTTTACAGTTATAAGAAAAGTGAATGGCAGTGAGTTGTTTATAATTTTATTGTTACTATCTTTAGAAATGATAAAAATATTTTCAAGCCCTATTGCCCGACTATTGTTGAATGTGATTCGTTTCAGGAAACCAAGCCATTGTGAAGGGGATTTGTCAAGGACTAAAATAGACATCTAAAACCATATTTCCTGATTTACTAACATTTACATTTTAGAAATTTAACATATGTTCTCATCCAGAGCAACTTATTGTTAGTGCATTCATCTTAAGCTAGCTAGATGGGACAACCACATATCACAGTCATAGTAAGTAAATTGTAAGAACCGACTGTCACGATAGCTAGGAGTGAGGCGCAGAGGGCAAAGTTTCCAAATGAGATGTATTTATTCCAAGCTGGGTCAAGCCAAAACAACAGGCACAATGACCACAAAAACGGGACAGCAAACAATCCGTATAGGAACAAACATCCACTGACAGAAAGGAAATAAGCCTGCACAAAAGCAGACGGGCCCTGACGGCTTAAATAGCCCCAAATTAACTACAAATAAGGTACAGGTGAAAACAATCAAGACAAAACCAACAGAAAATGGAAAAGGAATCGGTGGCAGCTAGTAGACCGGTGACGACGACCGCCGAGCGCCGCCCGAACAGGGAGAGGAGCCACCTTCGGTGGAAGTCGTGACACGACGCTGAAGTAGAGATGCATGTACGGAGAGTGAACATTTAATTTTGCACAGACATGGAACAGGACAGGAACAGCGTCAGAACCGGGTAACACAACGACAAACGACAATTAATGCAGAAGCAGGAAACAGACAGATAAAGGGGAGGTAATAACACAGGTGATTGAGTCCAATGAATTGCTGATGCCCGTGACGAGGGAAGCGTAATGATGGTGGCAGGAGTGTGTAATGCTGGGCAGCATTTGATTCTCATCCATTTGCATTGCTAGTTATAGCCTAATGTTACCTAGCTAAAATTGCACCTGGCTGGTTAGCTACCTGCAGATTCAAGCAGGGTAGTAACGTTATGAGCTGGGAATATGGTTCATTGTTTAGCTAGCTAGCTACCTACATGTCTAAACAAAAAAGACTCCACTATAAAAGTAACTATTTCAATAGAATGTCGATAGACGTACCTGGTATATTTGCTCTGGCTATCTACTTCAAATTCAGGACACTCTCATCTGAGTGTGCCAGATCACAGAATAACTGACAAATTTATGAATGATTAACACCCAACGTTGGCAAAAAAGCGTAATTAAATTGTTGCCAGCAGCACAGTTGCAGTCACCAACGGTCTGGATAACATAGAAACAGCCTAACCAGCGTGAGTAAAATGGTCAGAGTGAGCTGTTCTCTCATTTGTGTCTGGAAGAAGCTAGCAAGCTAGTCAACGTTAGCCAGCTGGCTTGGGTGCTTGACTGCTGTTGTAAGGTCCGAACTCTTGGATCAACCCTACTTCTCGGCCAGAGCGTCCAGTGTGTGCTCTGAATGCTCCGAGAGCGAAACGCTTCGAACTTACGAACGCCCAAAGCACTCTGGCACTCCATATTAAATTGACAAACACACCCATAGTATAAACCAGCCTTTAGTCTGGAAATCTTTGGTTGTTTAGTACATGGCCTCACATGTGAATCCTTAATAAGATGGGTGGAGCTAAAGCTTAAGAGGGTGTGAACGATGTTGAATGGTTGTAGACAAAGAAGAGCTCTCCAGTAGGTACCTAATATTCTTTCAAAGCAGAAATTCTTTCCCATTATTTCTCAACTGTAGTGTATGATATATCATGTTCTATCTCTGAGTCTCTACTTTTATCCAGTGTTAAAAACACCATTTCAAATTTTGCTACATAAGTATGAATCGAGGCGATCGGTCACATATGATTTTTCACAATATACTTGAGTTTGTGTCCTCAAAAGTGAGTACACCTCAGCAAAATATTTTAAATTATTTTCCAGAAAGGTGAGTTGCAGACCTTTCTTAAACTATGCAACATTACCAGTTATTGTTTATTACCATTTCAATAAAAATTATTTTGTTTAGGCATGTCTGTTTAGGCGGAAATAAAACATTTGCTCTATCATTAAAGATGATAGGCTCAGCTGTGTTCTGCATCCCTCCATTTTGGTCCATTACTATAACTTCTCCTAATTGACCATACACGTTGTCATTGTAATACTGCATTTTGGGCGCCTGTAGTCAAGAGTTCTACATAGTCTGGTCAGTTTGAGGCTGACAAAATGCTTGTAAAAAAAAGTGTGCCAACAGAGTATAATATCAGGGGTAAATTGACCATTTTATTAATTTTGGCCACTCACAAGGCATTAGCAGGGCTGAAAACCCTGATTACATTTTTATTTGAGATGGCACGACTGAATTGAAAACCTGCCACCTCTCTCTCCCTCCCTTCCTCCCTCCCCACCCCTGTACAACTCCAGTGCCATGGCAGAGTGACAGGTCTTAGTTCTCACCGATCTGTGAGCAGGAGCGACAGCCACTGATCCTGCTTGGAGTGACGCCACCCCAGTGCTAACCATGCCCAGAATCTCTCTAGCAGAGAGAGTCATTGAAAAGGATCAACGTTTAGCTACGTGCAGAGGGGAGACAGGCGTATCTGGTAAGGACCCAAACAGGAGAGGTGGGCAGCGTGGCAGGGGTTGAGGGGGAATACTGCTGTTGGGACTGATGCCAGCTGGAACGTGACTTACCTTAGTAGGATCCAATCCATTTCACATAAGCTGGGTTTGGTTTCAGCTGCTGTGATCTGGGACGAGGCCACGAACAGCTGGCCTGGAAGATGAGACATTTTTCAGGACACACATTTCACTTCATAATGGCAGACTAGATGGTACACAGAGCCTGGTAAGGTAATTAACTGTGTTTATACAAAGAGACATTTGAAACTGCTTACCATGTGGCTAACATCAGGGCCCTACAGTAGCTACCTACCGTCTCAGGCCATGTAAATGATGCTACCTCAGACGAGGCATTCTATTCTTGTCCATTCAATACAAGTGGCATTATGTGGCTCTTTTCTAATAGGGAGTCTCAGAAAGTTATAGGCCAAGCTAGGTTGGGTGGTATGTCCATACACAACTCATTTCTTAATTTCTTGCCAGGTTAGGCCTAAATCATTGAAGGGAACATTGCAATGCCAACACAGATATAATAGTAGCAGCCTACATTCAGCTGAGCTAAATATGCAGTATACCTCTGGATCGTTAGCTAACTGGGTGGTTTTAAAGGCAGTGGGGTTGTTCCACCTCAAAAAGCACAAGAAAGAGGATTGACACCCACCATCTCAGATTGTTCAGAACTTTTTTTTCTATAGGTTTTAACAGATATGATTAACATTCCTGAAACATAATTTTGTTGAAATGTAATTTGATCTCTAAGAAATGAAGCTAATTGACTGCACCCAAATTGGCCATTTTAATTCATTGAATTCAGATAATATTCAATAAATATAGTACCCAACATCCAATTTGTACCAAACCTCATCCTACCAATGAGTAAGACACAAAGCAATCTATAAAAAAATGTCAAATGTCACCCATGGACCCCCACACCCATGCCAATCCCACCTCAACAACCAGTATATAGTATCAGTTATCTATTTTTGACAAGTAGTATGAAAATGTGGCTTGTAGTATTGCTTTTCTATGTTATGTATTCCTTGTGAAAATTGAGATGTTTTTTCCCCCTGTTCAGAGAAATGTGTCAATAAAGTCACTTGCATTATTTGTCATAAAGTAGTGTGACTGTCAGGTTTTGACCACTAGACGTCGCTGTTCTTGCTATGCCGCCACACTGTTATCCATTTTGCTGGTCTATTGTGTTTATTGCAGAGATCACAACATTTCCTTTGCAACATTGGGTAAAGAACCAAAGGATTTCGCTCATTATGAAAATAAATGGTGTGGTCATCCTCACAATTCAAGTCAGTCCTCCATGAAAGCAATTCAGTTTGTCCTTCTCTTATCAACCAAACGCTTCAACCCAACTCTCCTTGAATTGTCCAACAAGTGGCAGCTCTCTGAGGGCTATCCCTATGGTGCAATTTTCATATGAGGACGTGTCCTTAAAGCCCAAAACGTTGATGTGGAAATTGGCTATGCACTAAAATGTTGTGACCACCCTAATAGAACCCAATACCATTACAATTGAAGACTATTAGAGACCATAACATTGAAACCATTAGAACCTCTGTAGCCTAATGGTTTGCTTCTTCGTCAAGAATGGCCTTACAGTATCTAATCCCAATATATTTATGGGAATAAACCACACACAAAGGGGCCGTTTCCTGGACACATATTAAGCGTAAAAGAAGGACAAAGGTAATTGATTTCATGGAGGACTGGCTTAAATTGTGAGGATGACCACACAATTCATTTTCATCATGAGCCAAATCTATTGGTTTTCTATCCAAAGTTGCAAAGTAAATAAAAGAGATAAGAGTGTTGTGGTATAGCAGGTACAGTGACATCTCCTGGACTAAACCTGGTACTTTCATACTACTTAATGGTAAATAATGCAAATTACTTTAATGACTTATTTCTCTGAACAGGGAAAAAAACATCACCAGATTCTCAGAGAATACATTACATACAGTAGTATTGGCAAGCAATACTCCAAGCCACAGCTTCATAATATTTGTCAAACATAGAGAACTGATACTGTATACTGGTTGTTGGGGATGGATTGGCATGGGTTGTGGGGAGTCTGTGGGTGGCTTTAGAAGTTGTTTTTGTCTTACTTACTCATTGATAGGAAATGAGTAAGTAAGACAAATTGATCTAAGTCGGTTGTTGGGTACTATATTTATTGACTATCTGAATCCTAAAAAATTGTATTGCCAATTTGGGTGCAATCAATTAACTACATTCCTGAGATAAAATAACATTTAAACACAATCTTTCAGGAATTTCAATCTTACCTGTTTATAACTACAGAAATGGTTTCAGAACAATCTGAGATGGTGAGTGTCATGGCTTGCTGAAATGACATGAAACTACTGAGTGTTAGTGAAACCCCTGTGTGTCTTTAGACACTCACACGGACTACCTGACGGTAAAAATCTACGAGGTGAGGACGAGCAGTGGGACATTTCAGCACCCTTTCTCTTCTGATTTCTGATGATGACCATCATTACACAGCTGTTTTAATGTTCTGAGAGGTGAATCTATGAGAATACATTTCAAACACTGTACTGGGTCAGATTAGAGCTGCTCAATGGGTTCATTTAGTCCCAATTCACTCACTGATAGATGGGAACCAATGTATAACCATTGCATGCAATCACATCAGTGTACATGCAACGTCCGTTTTCGTCAGTGATATGACAATGATCAATTTGTTTACTTAATTAGACATGCTTAGATGGCGTATGTAATTCCAGTGCGCAGATAACCAATACATCTGAATCATTCTCCCCAAGACCAATTGATCAGTGCAAATAAATCACTTCTACACTGTTGGCAACTTCATCACAACTGGATCAAACTGCAAAATCCCTGTAAGTGTTGTCTTTATAGAAGCACAGTTGTCAATAGACATCATCGACAGGCGGTCCAGCCTTACATCTCCTGCAGGGTACTGATTGGGTGGTCCAGCTGTGAGGATACAGTACTGTCTCTGTGGTGAGATCCAATGCCTCAAGACATGGGGAGTGAGAGGGAGAGAGAGATAAAGATATAGAGGGTGAAGGAGGGCTGTGGTGCTAAACAGAAAGTGTGAGGTATAGAGCCCCAACAGATGTGTATATTAATGAGCTGGTTGGCATTTAATTGCCCTGTCACCTCGGCAGCGTCATATCGAGGAGACAAGTGACGCAGCGGGACTGCCGCCGCAGTGTAGCCTTGGAACAGAGGGTGGCATCACCAGACAGTCTGCTGGAAGAGACAGGGGCTTCGTAGGTGCACTGACTTCTGAGGGCTTAAGAAGGTTGGAAGCGGCAGGTGAGGAGGCCTGCTGAAAGAGAGTGCTGCTAAGAGGAAATGCATGGACTGGTGAATTTGAGAGGAGGAAGATGAGGCTCATGAAAATGACTGTGGACCGGTGGAGTTGAGAGGATGAGGAGCAGGATGAGGGAAATTACTGTTGACTGGTGGAGTTGAGAGGAGGATGAGGGAATGTTGGACTATAAGGTCAGGGATGTCAGACTTGGTTTAAGACAAAACTACAGGTTGTAAGGTAGTACTGGGAGACAGGGTGAAAATGTTGAAATGATGATGATAAATTAAGGTGTTATCAGTATGCTTACTATAGAAGTAGGAGCTAAAGAAAGTGAATATTACTTATTTTCTCAAAAATAACAAGCTGCAGATAACACAAAGTGATACATGTTTTTTGCTGGAATGCAATTGTGCCATACCATTCCCAGCTAACTGCTAGATGGATTAGCCTGCCAATGATAATAGGTAATGGTGAATACGGATTATGGTGACAGCTATAGAACATGAACCCATTGTTAACCTGAATTCAATCCATGCTAGTATGATAACAGAATAGCAGTTGGTGATCAAGAAGCTCAGTGTGAGTCCTTCCTGTCCCTGCTGTCATGCCTGGTCAGGGGCCATTTCCTTCTGCTCAAAAGGCACTGCAGGCTGGACACCATTAGGGCCCTGGGCCCTCCCCTCCAGCAGCGCTCTGATTGCAACCCTGGTGGCTGTCACAATGATATTTTACTGGCAGAAAAAATGAACAAGCTGCTTGGCAGCAAGTGTAAACAGGGCCATTAGGCCTGGCCACTGTTCTGCCCTCCCGTGCTCATTCACAAAGCACAAACTCATGCTGAAACGTCCTCCCCCTCACACATCTACCCTCTCCTGCCTCCCCCTCACACATCTACCCTCTCCTGCCTCCCCCTGTTGCCACCCCTTCATCGGGAAAGCATTAGCTCACTGCTGGCTCAATCAGGCCTATAGTTCTGAGGTGGACATAATGACTGCAATTAGGGACGCCTTCAGAGCTGGCCAAATCAGCCCGATCAGCAGCTACAGGAATGTGATGCTGTTAAGGTCAATGGTGGTCTGCACGAGTGAACAAAATGCCAAGCATGGGTGTCACTGCCACCACAACATGCTTGCTCTATTACAGGACGCACCGGAGACACCGTACCCACTGAAAATGGTAAGAGAAAGGGCACCCCCTATAACAAATGCATACTAATAGTGGCGATAAGGTGAAGAGGAATGCGTAATGTCTTTAAATGAAGAGTCTGTTCTAGTCTGAACATGTGCAGATTGGTTGATCAGACCGCGGCTAATCACTAGGAGTCTGATATTCCAATAGTGAACAGTGGATCATTTAAAATGTAATCTGTTTTAGGGCTCTCCCTTTTCGCTCTCATTTTGTTTTACCTTGGAGGCATCATCTCTTTAATCATCACCACCATCATCGTAATTACCGTTCACATCATCATAATCCTAAAGACTTTACACAGTCTTACAGCTAATTCTGCATGACAAAGAGCTGGGGCCTTGCTAGTTTGCTCGCTCACTGACTGACTGCGCTCTGTGGTAGGCTAAATGAGCGTTGCCAAACTGGTGTCCCAGTCACAAAATCAAATTGTATTTGTCACATGCTTCCTAAACAATAGGTGTAGATTGATGAACATATTCTAGTCTGTGCTAGCGAAACAGTCATGTAGCTTAGCATCCGCTTCATCGAACCACTTCCGTATTGAGTGCATCACTGGTACTTCCTGTTTGAGTTTTTGCTTCTAAAGCAGGAATCAGGAGGATAGAGTTATGATCAGATTTTCCAAATGGAGGGCGATGGAGAGCTTTATATGTGTTTCTGTATGTGGAGTAGAGGTGATCTAGAGCAGGGATGGGCAACTGTGTTGGAGGCATTGTTAAAGAGAAAGTGACAGAACTCTGACGTGTCAACTTCCACTCAAACAGCAATAACATGTAGGCCAATAAATCATCCAGATCACTCAAATTTGTTCAATTACAAAAATATATATTTTTTTCTCTCCCCTAAACATTTTCAAAACAGTTCAGTCTGCAAAACTGACAATCCTTTGCACCTTGTGTGTGTTACCCAGACTCAACGGGATGGGTTTTTAATTTGTATTAGCAAAATAGCTGATTGGATCATCAAAGTCTTTTAAAATAGTGAAGGCAGTCTACTCCCACACAAAAGCAAAGCTTGACCCATGTGTATTGTAAAATGGTGGATGGGGATTTAGTTAATGGATTATTGGTGAGCAGGAGCGTTGCGGAGTTTGAATAAGAGCAGCTGTTTCATTCCTGAAGCCCAGCCAAAAGCCCAATCATCACTTAAACCCGAGGGTGAATCGCTTTCCCCTAATGCAACAGTAGGTTTTATGTCCTGGGCCTGAAATAAACAGAGCCTCTACTGCTGGTCTCTACCTCTGCCACAATTCAGTGAAGCTTTAGGTCTGTTTTGTTTGGACAGATGGCATGTTATGTACTTATTTTTTTTACTTTCTCATCAGTGTCTTACTCAAATTTGGGGCATGTACTGTCCATAACAATGAATGTGTGGGGACCCTCTAGCCATACTCCACACAATTAAATGATGCAGCTCCAATACAATTTACAAATACAAACTTGAAATCAATGATTATCATGACATTTTTCCCAAGGGATGAAGGTCCCGGACAGCAGTTGTAGCCTATATTTTCCATTCCAGATAGTCAATTTTACTTTGACCTGTACTGTTTTTAGGATATATTGTTTGTTAACATGTCATATACCCATCGAAGTGCATTCTTTTTTTGGGGTGCCATTTAGGTTAGGCTATTAGATCAGAGAAACGTGCATGATGTAAAGGGGAGAGGGGTGCTGGGCATGGACAATATTTGGCACCCCTGCCTTTGACAAAGTGTGTACTGCTTATAATAGGGTGGCATCAGCGCTCAGCTAAATAGCCCATATGAGAGAACTTATCATAATTTCTGTGTAGAATTATGTAAGATATTGTCAAACTGCCGACCTAGGCTGCTGCCTAGTGGGTCTCTCTCTCTCTAAGTTTGGACATACCTACTCTTTCAAGGGTTTTTCTTAATTTTTTACTATTTTCTATGAAATAACATATATGGAATCATGTTGTAACCAAAAAAGTGTTAAACATATTTTGGATTTTTAAAGTAGCCACCCTTTGTCTTGACAGCATTGCACACTCTTGGATTCTGTCAACCAGCTTCACCTGGAATGCTTTTCCAACAGTCTTGAAGGAGTTCCCACATATGCTGAGCACTTGTTGCTTTTCCTTCACTCTCCGTTCCAACTCATCCCAAACCATCGCAATTGGGTTTAGGTCGAGTGATTGTGGAGGTCAGGTCATCTGATGCAGCACTCCATCACTCTAATTCTTGGTCAAATAGCCTTTACAGAGCCAGATGAGATGGTGTATCGCTGCAGAATGCTGTGGTAGCCATGCTGGTTAAGTGTGCCGGGAATTCTAAATAAATCACTGACAGTGTCACCAGCATAGCACCATCACACCTCCTCCTCCAAGCTTCACGGTGGGAACCACACAAGGGGAGATCATCCGTTCACGTAATTTGCGTCTCAGAAAGACACGGCGGTTGGAACCAACCATATCAAATTTGGACTGAGACCAAAGGACAGATTTCCATCGGTCTAAATGTGCATTGCTTGTGTTTCTTGGCCCAAGCAAGTCTCTTCTTCATATTGGTGTCCTTTAGTAGTGGTTTCTTTGCAGCAATTCGACCATGAAGGCCTGATTCACGCAGTCTCCTCTGAACAGTTGATGTTGAGATGTGTCTGTTACTTGAACTCATTTATTAGCATTTATTTGGGCTACAATCTGAGGTGCAGTTAACTCTAGTGAACTTATCCTCTGCAGCAGATGTAACTCTGGGTTTTCCTTTCCTGTGGCGGTCCAAATGAGAGCCAGTTTCATCATACAGCTTGGATTTTGCGACTGCACTTGAATAAACTTTTCAAATTGACTGACCTTCACGTCTTAAAGTAATGATGGACTGTCGTTTCTCTTTACTTATTTGAGCTGTTTTTGCCATAATATGGATATCTTCTGTATACCACCCCTACCTTCTCACAACACAACTGGCTCAAACACATTAAGGAAAGATATTCCACAAATTAACAGGGCACACCTGTTAATTAAAATGCTGAAGCTGGTTGAGAGAATTCCAAGAGTGTGCAAAGCTGTCATCAAGGCAAAGGGTGGCTACTTGGAAAAATCTCAAATCTCAAATATATTTTTATGATTTCTATAACACTTTTTTGGTTACTACATGATTCCATATGTGTTATTTCATAGTTTTGATGTCTACACTATTATTCTACAATGCAGAAAATAGTAAAACAAATAAGTAGGTGTGTCCAAACTTATTTGTTGCTTTGGATTTCCAGCACTTTGTGGTATTATATTTGTGACTCTAATTCATTCAGGATTATCTGTAGTCATTGTAGGATCCACATTAATGTAGAAGTGTTTAGAAACATATTCTATTTTTATTAACAATAAAAGTGAATCCAAAATGAAACAATACATTATACTGTATACCATTCATTTCTATTGGGCACAAAATAAGCTGAAACATAACCAAATCGAACAGCAAATGCATCCAACATTTTAAAGCAGACTGCATGTAAAGCAGAAACTAGTTTCTCATGCACGCACTCATTCATATGTTGATTGTAGTGCCATTTGGTTGAGCCAGTCTCTCCCATTGGTGATAACACAGCATCACACCCTCCACATGTTTGCTCTCTGGCCCCACCAGTAGCAGCTGGCAGGGACATATAATGAAGTTGGAGCCTTTCCTTCCCATTTACCCCCCAAGACAATTGATCTTTGTATTTCAGGTGTAAAAAGATGGCCTGCCAGCCATTCAGCTCACCTCCAATTTCCCCTCTCTCACAATACCGCTCCTGATGCTTCAAAGTCACTAGAAGTCCATTTCAAACAGTTTGACTTCGGAGAAACAGAGAGAGTAAAAACGAAATTGACTTTGCTCCTCCAACAGCAGTGGTTTTGCAATCATACCCACTGTTGAAGAGTTGGTGGAGTCTTATAAGGTCCGTAGCCTTTCTAGCTTGGAGGTGCCGGAGCGACATCAGTCCAAAGTACATGTGACAGCTTGGATAGATGTTGATTTATGGTGGCCCTCTTGCCCTCTGCACCCCTATCTCTCTCTGCCATCAGATGTCATTTGCAAAGTTCAACTTGGATATGAAGTACCATCCACACATGCACTCCACTCTAAAACTAGTAGAGTGGCACCAAACCTTTTTTCTCAAATCATCTTGAAAATCTAATTCATACTGAACAAAAATATAAACGCAACCTGTAAAGTGTTGGTCCCATGTTTCATGAGCTGAAATAAAAGATCCCACAAATGTTCCATACGCACAGCACAAAAAGCTAATTTCTCTCAAATTTTGGGAACACAGTTGTTTATATCCCTGTTAGTGAGCATTTCTCCTTTGCCAAGAGAAGCTATCCACCTGACAGGAGTGGAATATCAAGAAGCTGAATAAACAGCATGATCATTACACAGGTGCACCTTGTCCTGGGGACAATAAAAGGCCACTCTAAAATGTGCGGTGT
Organism: Salvelinus alpinus; assembly: GCF_045679555.1. NCBI lineage: Eukaryota > Metazoa > Chordata > Actinopteri > Salmoniformes > Salmonidae > Salvelinus > Salvelinus alpinus. The sequence continues at coordinate 42,495,552 of NC_092100.1, forward strand.
TGTCACACAACACAAGGCCACAGATGTCTCAAGTTTTGAGGGATCATGCAATTGGCATGCTGACAGCAGGAATGTCCACCAGAGCTGTTGGCAGATAATTGAACGGTCATAGACCACCTCCAATGTCGAAAATGGCAGTACGTCCAATTGGTCTCACAACCGCAGACTAGGTGTAACCCATAGGGCGGCGCACAGTTGGTCCAGCGTCGTTAGGGGAGGGTTTGGGCGGGGTAGGCCGTCATTGTAAATAATATTTGTTTCTTAACTGACTTGCCTAGTTTATATATATATATATTTATTTAAAGTAACCACGCCAGCACAGGACCTACACATCCGGCTTCTTCACCAGCGGGATCATCTGAGGGGGTGCTGAGGAGTATTTATGTCTGTAATAAAGCCCTTTTGTGGGGGAAAAAACATTCCGATTGGCTTGGCCTGGCTCCCCAGTGGGTGTATCTGGCTCCCAAGTGGGTGGGCCTATGCTCTTCCAGGCCCACCCTTGGCTGCGCCCTTGCCCAGTCATGTAAAATTCATAGATTAGGGGCTAATTCATTCATTTCAAATGAATGATTTCATTATATGAACTGTAACATTTTTGCATGTTGCGTTTATATTTTTGTTTCAATATACTTGCACTTGGAGAGTTTTTGTGAAATGCCACCACCAGAATTATACAGTTGGCTATTTTATAATACTGGTTGTTTGGATCCTGGATGCTGATTGGTTGATAGCAGGGAAGTATAGCACCACAGGCCCTGCATTCTCAGAATATTGCCTGTTAACAGTTGCAATAGATGTATCAATGTGAATACACTGTCCCACAGCCCAGCCAGTCCATAACCTTCATATTCCCTCAAAGTGTCTAGACAATATTTCAACAGTTGGGGTTTGTCTAAACCTTGCTGTCTGCCAGTGGCAACAACAATGATGCAGTTTTGTTTTGCGATCTCACCATGCCATGCATATGAATGTGACAAGACTGACAACTTCTCTGAGCTAGGTGCATTCACATAGGCTGTTTGTAATATTCATCTTGTAGCCTATATTCATTGCCAAATAGGCCTTGCTTTAGTGTGTATGGCACTGTCCATTGTGCTGATACAGCACAGCAGAGATGGGCTACAGATTTCGTGCCAACCTGTCACTTCAAAAGCACTCAATGGTCTCAGTCTCGGTATTTGAATTTTGTGCTTATTGTGGTATAGCATGATATATAATTCAATATAAGATCCACCTAAAATTGTGACTCGTTTCAGGAAACTAGGTGTACGTCGCGGGCCACTACTTCACAGGAGAGCCATTTTTTTGCGGGCAGAAATGCCTTCTGGAACATGTTAACCTTCATGTGCCTTAATAACAAACTTGTATGCCATCTGTAAATATGAATACAATTGGTAAATTACGAGCCTAGTTGGTTTAGCAACAGAAAAACTGAGAGCAACCTTTCCGCTAGCAATGATTGGCTGAGATAATGAGTTAGCTGGACATGCCGAGAGGACGATTTCAGATTGGTCTGAAATATGGCACGCTTCTGTCTATTTGAGGTGGTCAGTATGTGTAGGTAATCCTGTCTAAAGCTGCCTTAAAAATGTATATATCGTGTAGTAGAACTGCATAAGTGTTGCTCTCCACTTTCTGGAGGACCGAGTTTTGAAATCAGTGTAATTAAAGTATGATAGCTTAGGAGAAAACACCTGTCTCCGGATTACATCCTCAAACTTGATTTTTTATATGTTTTACTTTTATTTAACTAGGCAAGTCAGTTAAGAACAAATTATTATTTTCAATGACAGCCTAGGAACAACTGCCTTGTTCAGGGACAGAACGACAGATTTGTACCTTGTCAGCTCGGGGATTTGAACTTGCAACCTTTCGGTTACTAGCCCAACGTTCTAACCACTAGGCTACCCTGCTGCCCCTAAGCGCAATCATGGCATCCGTGAAAGGGAGAAGCGTCCATCCATGAGATAGTCTGGCTAGCTGCATTTACAGATATTACACGTTTCTAATTTTGACAAAAAGTCATTTTCATTTCAAGTTAAATTGTATTGTTAGCTAGCTAGCTCGCTAGCTAACGTTATGTGTATGATCCTATTATTTGTATCTCAGAGCTATATGCTTTGATAGTTAAAGGCTTATGTTAACTATAGTTAAAGGCTAACATTGAACCTGGTTGAAGGTACCTGCAGATTCATGCAGGATAGAAACATCATGAGTTGGGATTATGGTTCATTGTTTACCTAGCTAGCTAGCTAGCTACATGTCTTAAACCTGTTATGGCTGCAGGGGGCGTATTGGAAAAACTGGAAAATATGTGCCAATTTTCAAACGGCCTCTTAATCAATTTTTGCTCTTACAATATGCATATTAATATTAATATTGGATAGAAAACAATCTCTAGTTTCTAAAACCGTTCTAATTTTTTCTCTGAGTGGTACAGAAGTCATTTGGCAGCACTTTCCCTGACCAAGAAGTAGAATGTCAGAAATCTATGCTCGCTTCAACGTTATGCCTATACATGGTCATTATACGTAAGACCCTACGTATACTCCGTACGCCTTGCTCTGGGTGTCAAGAGGGTATGAGAGAAGAAATTTAGTGAATATCTTGTTCAGAGGTTGAATAAGAGCTATTTCTTTGACGTGACCGACCACTTCCGGAAGTCTGAAGCGCGCGTCTTGGGAGTGATATTGTGTTCTGTTTTGCTGCTGTTTTGGACGGGAACAATCTCCGGCTGGGTTTTTATTTGATAAATGAGACCATATCATCGTAATGTATGTTTTTTCAATATAGTTTAATCAGATTATTTGAATTTTTTTCGGGAGTTTTGCCGTGTTTCGGTCTCTGATTTTTTTAACGTTGGACAAATCCGTGCCAGTCGACCAGTGCCAATGCTAAGTGAGAAGGGAAAGTTGCCATCCTGACTCAAAACAACGACTCATCTGGACAAAGGACACCCTGATCAACATTCTGATGAAAGATCAGCCAAAGTAAGACCCAATTTACAATGTTATTTCATATATCTGTCGTGCATGTCAACTGGTCGTGCGCGCCCAAGTGTGTCTGGCTATTGTGGCTATGCTAACATAGCGCTACATTTTGTTTTCGCTGTAAAACATTTAATAAATCGGAAATATTGTCTGGAATCACAAGAATCCTGTCTTTCAATTGCTGCACAGTATGTATTTCTCAGATATGTTTTATGATGAGTAATTAGTTATTTGACGTTGGTGTCTGTAAATGTTATGGCTGCTTTCGGTGCAATTTCTGATTGTAGCTGAAATGTAATTCATGATTTATACCATAAATATGCACATTTTTCAAAAAAAACATATGCTATACAATAAATATGTTATCAGACTGTCATCTTATGAAGTTGTTTCTTGGTTAGTGGCTATATATATCTTTATTTGGTCGAATTAGTGATAGCTAGTGACGGAGTAAAAAACTGATGGAGTTAGAAAAGTGCTCTCTTTTGCTGACGTGGTTAGCTAATAGATTTACATATTTTGTCTTCCCTGTAAAACATTTTAAAAATCGGACATGTTGGCTTGATTCACAAGATGTCTACCTTTCATATGCTGTATTGGACTTGTTAATGTGTGAAAGTTAAATATTTTAACAAACTAGATTTTGAATTTCGCGCCATGCACTTGAAATGGCAGTTGTCATAGGTGTACCTGTGTGGGGATTGCAGCCCAAACAGGTTAACAAAAGACTCCAATACGCAAGTAACCATTTCAATTGATTGTCACTACGACAACTGCTGCTAGACATAGCTGGTAGATTCACTCTGGTTATCTAGTCCAATTTCAGAGCACACTAGTCTGAGTGTGCCAGAGCACAGAATAACTAACGAACACTCAACACCCGTTGAATATGGCTGGTGTCTAAATGTAAATGTTGGCAAAAAAGCGTAAATTGTTAAACAGCAGCACAGTTGCAGTTACCAATGCTCTGGATAACATAAAAGCAGCCTTACCAGCTCTGCTAGGGCAAGTAAAATGGTCAGTGAGCTCTCATTTGTTCTTGAAGTAGCTAACGGGTTAGCCAGTTAGCTTGAGTGCTTGACGCTGTTAGGACAGAACGCTTGGATGAACCCTTAAAGAGATGTTGGGGTGGGGCTAAAGCTTAAGAGAGTGTGAATAATGCTGAATGGGTATAGACAAAGAGGAACTCTCCAGTAGGTACCATATATTCATAGGCCATTTTATTTCTACATATAATGGATGGGTTGATGATGGATTGCATATGTATAGCATTTCAACTATGTGTCAAGGTACTTCACATTGTTTGCTTTAATGAAATACAGGTAGTAAGTTCAAAAGCTCTTCATAACATACAGTACTTGTTAATGGTGTCAAACAATATTTTTTTATTTTTACACCCAGGAAACCAATGTGTGATATTTCCATTAATCTGCTTGCTCTGCCCTCTTATTTAGCCTCACCTTGAAGTGTTTTATCAAGCAGGGCTACAAGTAGAACAAAAACATATTTGACATAAACAGTTACGCCAAGCAAAAACCTGTTAAAATATGTATTTATTAAAATGCTGTAAGTACAGCAAGTGTTTGCTCAGTAGGAAATTAAAATGCAACTAGTCAGAGACCACTGTTTGGAGTTGAGTTTGTGACAGCAACTAGACAAGCTTATTACGGTATTATAGACACTATGTCCTGGGATTACCCATGATCTTCTATGTATAAGAATCCTTAACTTCTAACAACTTTTGTGTGGCTTGTAAGTGTTGTAAAGAAAAATATTACGTGTGTGTTCGTGACAGTCTAAGCATTTCATAGTGGACTCATAATAGTTCGTAGTTCAAACCGTTCTGACTTGACTTTTTCGGGATCTACCCATATCTCATAAACACTGCTCAAGTTCAGCCCGTTAATCACACACGCTAATGGCTGGTATCGGCGGATGCAGAAGAAATGGAAGAATCCAACGCAAAAAAACAGCAGTCTGTAGCTCAAGCACACAATGTTAGTAAGCATTAATTCACGCCGGCGTTATCGTGGGAATCAAAGAATTTTAAATGAATTGCAACACAAATAAAAGCTTTAAGATATTCTAAAACCCTGTATCTCAAGAATATATTTAGGTAAGTGAGGTATTATCTCAGTGACTGGGGCAAAAATGCTGTTTCCAGACAAGATGAACTATAGCAGTAGCTAAAAATAGCCATAGATCAGATTGAAAGGCACTCAGTCTACACACCACTGAGCCACAATAAATCACCATTTGAACTGCTAGAGTATGTTAAATAGGACTATGGAGATTGTTGAGCCCCTCATTAAGTGTCAGACTCATATTCATCGCCTCTAAATTATTTACAAGTCTCTCCAAAATATACAGTTGAAGTCAGATGTTTACATACACTTATGTTGGAGTCATTAAAACTCGTTTATCAACCACTCCACAACTGTATTGTTAACAAACTATAGTTTTGGCAAGTCGGTTAGGACATTACTTTGTGCATGACACAAGTATTTTTTCCAACAATTGTTTACAGACAGATAATTTCACCGTATCACAATTCCAGTGGGTCAGAAGTTTACATACACTAAGTAGACTGTGCCTTTAAACAGCTTGGAAAATTCCAGAAAATTATGTCATGGCTTTAGAAGCTTCTGATAGGCTAATTGACATCATTTGACCTGTGGATGTATTTCAAGGCCTACCTTCAAACCCACTGCCTCTTTGATTGATATCATGGGAAAATCAAAAGAAATCAGCCAAACCTCAGGAAAGAAATTGTAGACCTCCAAAAGTGTAGACCTCCAAAACGTATGTGTAATGTCTGGAGAGTGATGGGTGTGGAGTCAGACCGCAGAGAGCAGAAGGTAGATGGGAAAAACGCTTTAATGTCCTTTCGGCTAGTAACCAGTTAAAAACATGGGTGAAGCCCAAAAAACAGGTGCAACAAACCCAAAACCATAGTTACTAAAAAACCCGGACAGCGAAAACACAAAAGAACACAAACACCACATACGTCAAATAACAACAAGCCCGCACAAACACCAGCGGGCTAAACAAACTTAAATAACACCCATCCCAAAACCCCAACCAGGAACAGGTGAAAACAATTAGACAAAAACAAACTAATAGGAAAAAGGGATCGGTGGCAGCTAGTAGACCGGTGACGACGACCGCCGAGCGCCACCCGAACAGGAAGGGGAGCCACCTTCGGTGGTATTCGTGACAGTTTGAAGGTACCACGTTCATCTGTACAAACAATAGTATGCAAGTATAAACACCATGGGACCACGCAGCCATCATACCGCTCAGGAAGGAGATGCGTTCTGTCTCCTAGAGATGAACGTACTTTGGTGCGAAAAGTGCAAATCAATCCCAAAACAACAGCAAAGGACCTTGTGAAGATGCTGGAGGAAACAAGTACAAAAGTATCTATATCCACAGTAAAACAAGTCCAATATCATCATGACCTGAAAGGCCTCTCAGCAAGGAAGAAGCCACTGCTCCAAAACCGCCATAAAAAAGCCAGACTATGGTTTGCAACTGCACATGGGGACAAAGATTGTACTTTTTGGAGAAATGTCCTCTGGTCTGATGAAACAAAAATAGAACTGTTTGGCCATAATGACCATCATTATGTTTGGAGGAAAAAGGGGGAGGCTTGCAAGCCAAAGAACACCATTCCAACTGTGAAGAACGGGGATGGCAGCATCATGTTGTGGGGGTGCTTTGCTGCAGGAGGGACTGGTGCACTTCACCAAATAGATGGAATCATGAGGGAGGGAAAATTATGTGGATATATTTAATCAACATCTCAAGACATCAGTCAAGAAGTTAACTCTCTGGGATATGTGGGACGGTAGCGTCCCACCTGGCCAACATCCAGTGAAAATGCAGAGCGCCAAATTCAAATAAATTACTATAAAAATTATACTTTCATGAAATCATACATTCAATATACCAAATTAAAGCTACACTTGTTGTGAATCCAGCCAACGTGTCAGATTTCAAAATGCTTTCTCAAAATGCTGACCCATTGGGGATGTGATGAAAGAAATAAAAGCTGAAATAAATAATTCTCTCTACTATTATTCTGACATTTCACATTCTTAAAATAAAGTGGTGACCCTAACTGCTTTACAACAGGGAATTTTTCCTCAGATTAAATGTCAGGTATTGTGAAAAACTGAGTTGAAATGTATTTGGATAAGGTGTATGTAAACTTCCGACTTCAACTGTACGTATTATATTTTGTCAGTTTAGGCTGATGGGAGGTCAGACAGTCCTGAGAGCATCTGCTACTCCATTTTGGATCTTCACTGTCTTCAGATAAGTCTACAGTTAGTTCTCAGTCTGGAATTTAAACAAGTAAGATTAACGTTGAGGAAAGATTAATTGCTCATATCAATTTCTATAGACAAATCGTAAAGCGCTTAGACTATATTTCCATATCCACACATCCTCACAACCTTAATCAATAATCTAGACACAACCTTGGACTGATTTGACATTGAACAAAGTTAATTACTTGGTAATCATTTGAAGAATAGGCTGGCTATGCCAATAAAGGGGGTCATAAGATGGATAACACAGTCAATTCTCTTGTAATTGCCACATGAAGAGGCTGGTCCTGGTCATAGTATGTATTTTTTAGTAGCTGTTCAAAGGGTTCAAAATGTTAGGTGTCCCAAGTCAGTGGAATGCTGAGAGTGGGTATTACAGTATATGAAATGGTTGCCACAACACAATAACCAACTCAGCACAAGCAGCACAAGCAGCGAATCAGTGACACCCTGTAGCCTCATGAACTGTGAGTCTGAGGAGTCCAACTGTTTTCTGCTGAACTGTGAAGGACAGGGGTAGCCAGCCTTCCTCCTGGAGAGCTAATGGCTGTGCAGGCTTATGCGCAAACCATACTTTAATTTACCTAAGTCTGCAAATCTGGCACGACATGCCAGATGGGTAGTCTGCCCCTGGTGCCAAAAGAGAATTTGAGTATAGTTTGTAATCTGGAAGGGAATACTTTTGTACACATGAATGTAAATCAAATTAACAAAATCTCTGAGGAGACATGCTCAATGAGGTCTCCAGAATCTCACAAAAAAAGATTACATCAACATCAGCGTTTCAACGTCTCTACAGTGAACATGGGTCAATCAGTACAATAAACATTCAAACATCAAACCACTGCCAGTAAATCCTAATTTGATATGTGTGTCACCCAGGTGAAATATTAGGTCACTAGTGCTAGAAGATTCAATGTAATTTCACTGGTAGTTTTGAATACAGCGCTGCTGTAGCAGTCCTGTGAGAGTCAGTGTGCAAATCAAGTGTTAGGAGCTGCATGAGAGACACACATCTTCTCTCCAATCAGTCGTCAAGTAGCGCACTTTCGGTTCCGCCTACACTTTGCCTGCTGAAATCTCCCCGCTGACGACCAGAAAATTCTAGACCGCTGATGGAATGAAGATTTCACCAGAGAAAAGAAGACCGAAAACTGCTTAAATATTTTTTTGTGGGGGGGGATAACTTGAAGGACTACAACTTGCTCATTCATCTGATGCTGCCTTTCCATGTTGAGGGATAGTTTTGAGTAAGATTTTGGCGAGTTTGTGAGTCCTAGACTGTGGCAAACTAAATGTGCTAGCTCTGTTAGCACCTAAGCTAGTTAGCCTGCTAACCACTCCATTCACTTAAAGATGTACTATGCAAAAGCACTCAATGGTCTCGGCATATGAACTTGTTTATTGTGGTATAGCATGACATACTGTACGCAGAATTCAATATAAGATCCACCCAAAATTGTGACTCACGTCAGGACACTAGGCATATGTCGCGGGCCACTACTTCACAGGAGAGGCATTTGAACGTTAGCATTAATTTTATTATCAAATGGTAAATATATCAATAAAACCACAACATTTTCTGATAGTGATACAAATGGCACGTGTAGGCAGTCAATCACGTAACCTCTCACTCCCACTGAGCCATTCCATGTTGTTGTTTATGTATGTAGCTAATGAGCTAAGCTGTAGCATTAGCAATGTCTTTCAAAAGGAGACAACTCAGAAATGTGGCACTTCTGGAGATTGAAAAAAATTCTGACTGAGTCTGAAAGTCAGGAATCAGATTCTGAGAGTGACAGAGGACCCCTTGTCCACTGACAAAGTCCCAGTTCCCTTTGAAGATGCTGGTGGTGATGGAGGCAGACCGATATTGGATGAAGTACAGGAGTTCTATGGTAGCTGGAAGGCTGCCAGCCATTTCACCCCTCCTGGCCCTGCTGTTTGTGTTGATGAGTCCCAGTCTGGAGTGCAACGCCCCTTGCCATTTCCATCTGAGGCAGAGTGCTTCAAGTTGTTTCTGACAGAGGAGCTGGTGGGAGACATAGTAGAGACCAATCGCTATGCCTTGGAGCTACAGGAGAAGAGAGAGCCAGCAGTGGGGGGGAACAACCACAATTAGTGAAACGTATACCTTCCTGGTGACAGTCCTTCTCATGGGGATAGTAAAGAAGAACTCCCTAAGAGAATACTGGAGCAGAGATCCTATGTTTGCAACTCCCTTCTTTGCCACCCTCTTTTCCCAAGACTGCTTTCTAGTTCTGCTGCTATGACTGCATTTCATCAACAACGCTACTGCCATCCTAAATGACCCGTTATACAAAATAACAAATGTCAACAGCTGGCAGTAAAGTGCCATGACAAACGAGACGTCCATGTCCTCTCCACTGTCCATACAGCAACCACGTCGGCCACAGGGAAGGTGGACCACCTGTCGGGAGAGAGAAACAAACCAGACAGAGAAACATCAAACCAGACTGCGTGCTTATCTATAACCTCAACAAATGGGGGCAGTGGATAAGGCTGACATGATAAACAGCTTTGTGAAATGCACTCAGAAAACGACCAAGTGGTATAAGATATTTACCAGCAGCATACCACCCTGCATACCACTGCTGGCTTGCTTCTGAAGCTAAGCAGGGTTGGTCCTGGTCAGTCCCTGGATGGGAGACCAGGTGCTGCTGGAAGTGGTGTTGGAGGGCCAGTAGGAGGCACTCTTTCCTCTGGTCTAAACAAAGATCCCAATGCCCCAGGGCAGTGATTGGGGACACTGCTCTGTGTAGGGTGCCGTCTTTCGGATGGGACGTTAAACGGGTGTCCTGACTCTCTGAGGTCATTAAAGATCCCATGGCACTTATCGTAAGAGTAGGGGTGTTAACCCCGGTGTTCTGGCTAAATTCCCAATCTGGCCCTCAACCATCACGGTCACCTAATAATCCCCAGTTTACAATTGGCTCATTCATCCCCCTCCTCTCCCCTGTAACTATTCCCCAGGTCGTTGCTGCAAATGAGAACGTGTTCTCAGTCAACTTACCTGGTAAAATAACGGTAAAATAAATAAATAAAATAAATAAAATTTACATTTTTCCGGGGTAGCTTCAAAATACAACAAGCCAATACTCTTTTATTTATTTTTTATTTCACCTTTATTTAACCAGGTAGGCTAGTTGAGAACAAGTTCTCATTTGCAACTGCGACCTGGCCAAGATAAAGCATAGCAGTGTGAACAGACAACACAGAGTTACACATGGAGTAAACAATAAACAAGTCAATAACATGGTAGAAAAAAAAAAAAAAAAAAGAATCTATATACAATGTGTGCAAAAGGCATGAGGTAGGCAATAAATCGAATAATTACAATTTAGCAGATTAACACTGGAGTGATAAATCATCAGATGATCATGTGCAAGAAGAGATACTGGTGTGCAAAAGAGCAGAAAAGTAAATAAATAAAAGCAGTATGGGGGGTGAGGTAGGTAAATTGGGTGGGTAGTTTACAGATGGACTATGTACAACTATGTACCCTGTAGGCCGTCTGACGCAATTAGTATTGTTTTACAGAGCTAATAGAATAATGCAGCTAGCTACATAAGCACAATTGAATATAACACCATAAAGGTTATGAAATGAGTAACGTTATCTCACGTGTCCGCGGTTATAAGGAATATACACAAATGTATTATGCTCCATACACACAGTGAGCTACAGTAGAAACGGTATAACACGACACACAGAAACTATTATAACGCAATAAGGCACTTACTTTGATAGAAATACAGTCTGGATTTGAAGATGGTGTCTGTAGTGACGCCTCTAGAACTGAGACGCTGTGCCACTTGGGAGTCATAAGGCCAGGGTAGCTTCATAATACAACACATGCTAAAACTTCCCTGACGCAATTAGCATTGTTTTCCAGAGCTAATAGAAGAATGTAGCTAGCTACCTAAGCATTGAGTATAACACCATAAATGTTTTGAAATTAGTAATGTTACATCGCGTTTCCGCGGTTATAAGGAATATACCGCAGAAACTATTATAACGTAATAAGGCACTTTGATAGAAACACACACATTTCCAAAGTTATTATTGGTAATGAAAACAACTTTGATTGCTATGCAGACAACAGACGGAAAATATTGACATGTGTATGCAGGACAGCAAATGTCTGCAGATTTGTACAGCACAAACAATTGGGAAGTGTTTGGGGAATTTTGTCCGGGTCAGAATGTCAAAAAAATGTATTGGTCCGCAAAAGTAAAAATTACTACTTTTATGGGAATGAATGAGGCGGAACACACCTCAATTCAAACTGTTATTAGAAGAAAAAAAAGAAGTTGACAAGTTGAAAACAGTTTATAAATAAAAACAGGCTGCGTGCTTTGGTTTGAGGACAGAGCGGATTAAATGTACTGTTACGTAACAATCACATTCTGGAATGGAGAGAACGTTCTAACATCACGTGCATTAAAAAAACTCACGCTGGGGCGACCGTTAGAGATATTTGGAACTCACGCATGAAAGGGTTAAATTACGAGCCTAGTTGGTTTTGCAACGGAAAGAGACAGGAACCTATATGCCATGTAGAATGCTTGTGTGTATAATGTGAGCTGGTCAGTATTTGTTCCTATTCTTTCTACCGTGCCGTTTTTGAAAGTTATAACGTTAGCCATCGAGACAAAAACAAAAGTTTTGCTACTTTTCTCAACAACATTGATGCCCTGAATTTAGCAGACGCTATTGACAGATCAGTTGGAAAAAGTGATGGGCAACTTTCTGCACACACACCACGGTCAGTGTGAACCGGAGTGACTTAAGAAAACGCTGGCCAAACAAGATGTAGCTACAAACCAAACAGCGTTAAATGGTTCTAGTCTGCCCTGAAGCATTCATCCATGTATACTGGTAAGAGTCTAGCTACATTTTCAGATATTAAACATTTGTAATTTTGTCAGAAAGTTGTTTTCATTGCAAGTTAAAGCATACTATTAGTTAATGTAGCTAGCTAACTTTGTATGATCTGTGTAGAAATATTATTTGAATCAGAAATCTATTTGCATTGCTAGCTAACAGAACCTAGTTGGTTAGCTCTTTAACTAGTGCAGATTCAAACTACAGCTATGATAATGTTTCTATTGGTAGTTGTACGAGTTGGGATTATGCCAGTTCATTGTTTAGCTAGCTAGTTACAGTAGCTAGCTACATGTCTAAACAAGATTCCACTTTGCCAGATGATTAAATTACCCATTTATTGTACTTCATGAACATGTGTACATGTCTAGACAACAGTGACCCATCCACTTAGCTAGATGTGGCTGGGAGGTGGTTAATAGCATTTCCTTCACATCAATCTAGTGTGTCGGGTAACCGTCATTTAATGTTTATAAAATATTTTTATCTGGACACTTTCACTTTATTGCAACCATTTCACTGTATCATTGACACCTTCTGTATGCTGTGCATGTGACAAATAAACTTAGATTTATCTGATACAGTGTGTTTACCAGTGATGGTAATGTGAAGAACAACATGACCTGCACCAGTTTTTCCTTATAGTAGGCTACTACTTTTACCACTTTTAGTAGAATGGCGCCGGAGAGCATGGCTGATGTTTTATGTGCCCCGAACCAGCTGTGCTAAATGTTGCTGCTACCGTCTCTTATGACCAAATATAATTTCTGGACATCAGAACAGCGATTACTCAACTCGAACTGGAAGAAGCTTTCTCCTCTAACGAGTCCAACAAAAATGATATAGTGCTTTCTCTGGAACAGGCCCAAATCCCATCATTTACATGAAGAAAAGACGGAGAAAAAGGGATTGGATGTCGGGCTGCCTTCTGAGAATTCGCAGGCGAGAGAGTAAACCCCCACTGCCATCCGTTCTATTGGCCAACATGCAATCATTGGAAAAAAAAAAAATCGATAAGATCAAGATTATCCTACCAATGGGACATTAAAAACTGTAATATCTTATGTCTCACCGAGTCATGGCTGAATGACGACACAGATAATAGAGTTGGCGGGATTTTCCATGCGTGTCTATTTGTCAATAACAGCTGGTGCACGCTGTCTAATATTAAAGAAGTCTCAAGGTATTGCTTGCCTGACGTAGAGTACCTTATGATAAGCTGTAGATCACACTATCTACCTAGAGAATTCTCATCTATATTATTTGTAGCAGTCTATTTACCACCACAAACCGATGCTGGCACTAAGACCGCACTCAACCAACTGTATAAGGCCATAAGCAAACAAGAAAAAGCTCATCCAGAAGCGGTGCTCCTAGTGGCTGGGGACTTTAATGCAGGCAAACTTAAATCCGTTTGACCTTATTTCTACCAGCATGTCACATGCGCAACTAGAGGAAAAAAAACTCTAGACCACCTTTACTCCACACACAGAGGTGCACACAAAGCTCTCCCCCGCCCTCCATTTAGCAAATCTGACCATAATTCTATACTCCTGATTCCTGCTTACAAGCGAAAACTAAAGCATGAAGTACCAGTGACTCACTCAATACGGGAAGTGGTCAGATGAAGCGGATGCAACGCTACAGGGCTGTTTTGCTAGCACAGACTGGAATATGTTCCGGGATTCATCCAATGGCATTGAGGAGTATACCACCTCAGTCGTCGGCTTCATCAATAAGTGCATTGACGACATCGTCCCCCCAGTGAACATATGTACATATCAATCAATCAAATTTATTTATAAAGCCCTTCATCAGCTGATGTCACAAAGTGCTCTACAGAAACCCAGCCTAAAACCCCTAAACAGCAAGCAATGCAGGTGTAGAAACACGGTGGTTAGGAAAAACTCCCTAGAAAGACCAGAACCTAGGAAGAAACCTAGAGAGGAACCAGGCTATGAGGGGTGGCCAGTCCTCTTCTGGCTGTGCCGGGTGGAGATTTTAACAGATGGCCAAGATGTTCAAATGCTCATAGATGACCAGCAGGGTCAAATAATAATAATCACAGTGGTTGTAGAGGGGGCAACAGGTGCCTCCAGTATTTATGCTGCAGCACCTCAGGAGGAAATTTCAGTTGGCTTTTCATACCCGATCATTGAGTATCTCTACTGCTCCTGCTGTCTCTAGAGAGTTGAAAACAGCAGGTCTGGGACGGGTAGCACGTCCGGTGAACAGGTCAGGGTTCCATAGTCGCAGGGAGAACAGTTGAAACTGGAGCACGGCCAGGTGGACTGGCGACAGCAAGGAGTCATTAGGCCAGGTAGTCCTGAGGCTTTGTCCTCGGGCTCAGGTCCTCCAAGAGAAAGAAAAAAATAAAAAGCGAGCGAATTAAAGAGAGCATACTTAAATTCACAGGACACCGGATAAGACAGGATAAATAATACTCCAGATATAAGACTGACCCTAGCCCCCCGACACATAAACCACTGCAGCATAAATACTGGAGGCTGAGACAGGAGGGGTCGGGAGACACTGTGGCCCCGTCCGACGATACCCCCGGACAGGGCCAAAAAGGCAGGATATATCCCCACCCACTTAGCCAAAGCATAGCCCTCACAACACTAGAGGATATCTTCAACCACCGACTTACCATACTGAGACAAGGCAGAGTATAGCCCACGAAGATCTCCGCCTCAGCCCAACCCAAGGGGGGGGGGGCGCCAACCCGTACAGGAAGATCACGTCAGTGACTCAACCCACTCATGTCACACACCCCTCCTAGGGACAGCATGGAAGAGAACCAGTAAGCCAGTGACTCAGCCCCTGTAATAGGATTAGAGGCAGATAATCCCAGTGGATAGAGGGGAACCGGCCAGGCAGAGACAGCAAGGGCGGTTCGTTGCTCCAGTGGCTTTCCGTTCACCTTCACACTCCTGGGGCAGACTACACGAAAATGTACAGTTGATTTGTCAGAGGACAAACCATCCACAGAGACAAACTGATATCTTTCTGACAGATAAGATCTAAACCAGGCCAGAACTTGTCAGTGTAGACCAATTTGGGTTTCCAATCTCTCCAAAAGAACGTGGTGATCGATGGTATCGAAAGCAGCACTAAGGTCTAGGAGCACGAGGACAGATGCAGAGCATCGGTCTGATGCCATTATAAGGTAATTTACCACCTTCACAAGTGCAGTCTCAGTGCTATGATGGGGTCTAAAACCAGACTGAAGCATTTCGTATACATTGTTTGTCTTCAGGAAGGCAGTGAGTTGCTGCGCAACAGCTTTCCCAACAGAAGCCATGGATTACAGACAACATCTGCATTAAGCTAAATGCTCAAGTTTATGTGGAGCGGGACACAAATCCGCACGCTTATAAAAAATCCCACTGTGCCCTCAGACGAACCATCAAACAAGCAAAGCGTCAATACAGGATTAAGATTGTAGTAGGATTCACCGGATCTGATGCTCGTCAGATGTGGCAAGGCTTAAACTATTAAGTACTACAAAGGGAAACCCAGACGCGAGCTGCCCAGTAACGCGAGCCTACCAGACGAGCTAAATGCCTTTTATGCTCTCTTCGAGACAAGCAACACTGAAGCATGCACGGGAGCACCAGCTGGTCTGGATGACTGTGATTTCGCTCTCAGTTGCTGATGTGAACAAAACCTTTTAAACAGGTCAACATTCACAAAGCCGCTGGGCCAGACGGATTACCAGTATGTGTACTCAAAACATGCGCGGACCAATTGTCTTGACAGTCTTGACTGTCAAGTGTAACTGATATTTTCAACCTCTCCCTGACCGAGTCTGTAATACCTACATGTTGCAAGCAGACCACCATAGTCCCTGTGCCCAAGGAAGCGAAGGTAACCTGCCTAAATGATTACTGCCCCGTAGCACTCACGTCGGTACCCATGAAGTACTTGAAAGGGTGGTCATGGCTCACATCGACAGCATCCTCCTGGATACCCTAGACCCACTCCAATTCTCATACCGCCCAACAGATCCACAGATGATGCAATCTCAATCAAACACCTATGTGAGAATGCTATTCATTGACTACAGCTCAGCGTTCAACACCATAGTGCCCTCAAAACTCATCACTAAGCTAAGGCCCCTGGGACTGAACACCTCCCTCAAAACTGAATCATGGACTTCCTGACGGGCCACCCCCCAGGTGGCAGGGTAGGCAACAACACGTCTGCCACGCTGATTCTCAACACTGGGGCCCCTCAGGGGTGTTTGTTCTTAGTTCCCTCCTGTACTTGCGGTTCAATCACAACTGTGTGGCCAAACACAATACCATCATTAAGTTTGCTGACGACACATCAGTGGAAGGCCTGATTACTGACAACAATGAGACAGCCTATAGGGAGGAGGTCAGAGACCTTGTAGTGTGGTGCCAAGACAACAACAACAACCTATCCCTCAATGTGAGCAAGACAAAGGAGCTGATCGTGGACTACAGGAAAAGGAGGACTGAGCATGCACCCATTGTCATTGACGGGGCTGTAGTGGAGCAGGTTGAGAGCTTCAAGTTCCTTGGTTTCCACATCACCAACAAACAATCATGGTACAATCACACCAAGACAGTCGTGAAGAGGGCATGACAAAACCTTTTCCCCCATGGAGACTGAAAAGATTTGGCATAGTCCCTAGATCCTCAAAAGTTTCTACAGCTGCACCATCAAGAGCATCCTGTCCTAATGCATCACCGCCTGGTATGTCAACTGCTCGACATCTGACCGTAAGGCGCTACAGAGGGTAGTGCATTGGGCCAAGCTTCCTGCCATCCAGGACCTATATACTAGGCGGTGTCAGAGGAAAGCCCAACAAATTGCCAGAGACTCCAGTCACCCAAGTCATAGACTGTTTTCTCTGCTGCCACACAGCAACCGGTACCAGAGTGCCAAGTCTAGGACCAAAAGGCTCCTTAACAGCTTCTACCCCCAAGCCATAAGACTGCTGAAATATTCATCAAAATGGCCACTGGACTATTTACATTGACACCCCCCCATTTGTTTTGTACACTGCTGCTACTCATTATTTATTTTCTATGCATAGTTACTTCGCCCTATCTCTATGTACAAATTACCTCAACTAACCTGTACCCCCGCACATTGACTCGGTACCGTACCCCATGTATATAGCCTCATTATTGTTATTTTGTGTTGCTTTTTATTATTTTTTATTTTAGTTAATTTGGTAAACATTTTCTCAACTCTTGAACTGCACTGTTGGTTAAGGGCTTGTAGGTAAGCATTTAGCGGTAAGGTCTACACTTGTTATATTTGGGGCATGTGACAAATAAAGTTTGATGACTAAACTACTTTGTTTAGCAAATGGCCTCACATGTAAATCCTTAAAGAGATAGGGAGGAAGTGAACAATGCTGAATAGGGAGGATGTGAACAATGCTGAATGGGTGTAGACAAAGAAGAGCTCTCCAGTAGATGTACCAAAACATTCAAGGGCCATTTTCTCAAAAGTCAGGTTATAACTGTCAAAGCAGAATAACATTCCCATTGTTCCTCAACTGCAGTGTATGCTAACATTTTGTAGCTCTAAATCTTTCTTCCAATGTAAAAAACACAATTTGCTACATAAGACCGAATCGAGGTGGTTGGTCACATTTGCCAGCCATTAACCTCTCTTGGGTACGTGAGACGTTAGCGTCCCACCTCTTCAACAGCCAGTGAAACTGCTGGGCGCCAAATTCAAATACAGAAATACTCATTATAAAAATTCAGAAATCAAAACATATTTTACATAGGTTTAAAGATTAACTTTTTGTGAATCCAACCACGGTGTCAGATTTAAAAAAAGCTTTACAGCGAAAGCATACCTTACGATTATTTGAGAACATAGCCCACTAGACAAATCATTACAAACAGTAACCAGCCAAGTAGAACAGTTACACAAGTCAGAAATAGAGATAAAATTAATCCCTTACCTTTGATGATCTTCATATGGTTGCACTCAGCAGACATTCATTTACTCAATAAATGTTCCTTTTGTTCGATAAATTCTCTTTATATCCAAAAACCTCTGTTTTGTTAGCGCGTTTTCTTCAGTAATCCACAGGCTCAAACGCAGTCAAAACAGGAAGACAAAAAATATCGAAATTGTATCCGTGAAGTTCATAGAAACATGTCAAACGATGTTTATATTCAACCCTCAGGTTGTTTTTAGCCTAAATAATCGATAATATTTCAACCAGACAATAACGTCATCAATTTAAAAGGTAAACAATAAAGGCACTCTCTCGGTCTCGCGCATGAAAAAGCTTTGACACTTTAGGGTCCACTCATTCAGACTGCTCTTACTTCCTCATTTTTCAGAATACAAGCCTGAAATAATTTCTAAAGACTGTTGACATCGAGTGGAAGGCATAGAAACTGCATTTTGAATCCTAAGTCAATGGATACTGTATTGGCATTGAATAGAAAACTACAAAACCCAAACTATTTCCTGAATGGATTTTTCTCAGGTTTTCGCCTGCCAAATCAGTTCTGTTATACTCACAGACACTATTTTAACAGATTTGGAAACTATAGTGTTTTCTATACAAATCTACCAGTTATATGCATATCATATCTTCTGGGCCCGAGAAGCAGGCAGTTTAATTTGGGCATGCATTTCATCCAAAATTCCGAATGCTGCCACCCCTACCCTAGAGAAGTTAAAGCTGAATGTAAACTGTTTTATTTCCCCCTCATGCCTTACATTTGAGTTTTCATTTAAGTTAAACTAGATGTTTTGTTATTTGTTTTATTGCACTTTTAGCCCTTAGTTAATGCACTCCGTGAACAAGTCTGTTCATGCCACATTGTTTGATTTTTTTTGGTCTAGCTGCGTCCTCGTGTACTGTAAACATGACGGTCTAGGAGTGCACGTAGCATTGAATGATTGGTGAACAAAGACGTTTTATTTTCCTTTTCATGTTGAAATGTTTATTTTGTACCAAAGTGAATTGAATAAATGTTATTTATTATACTTGAACTTTACTGATGCTTAGTGTCTGTTTTGGGCCTTGTTTGCATAACAGGTCAGTTTTTTGATGTTGTTGTGAAGATTAAATTCTCTGTTCCAACCAAGAATGGCGAGCCAACCCTGATAACGGACCTCAGCTGGGGGTTTTTTTGCATGTGAAGACTTGTGTTTCTTCCTTGGAAGGACAATGGGCCCCTTTATTTGCTGCACTTACTCCGGTGTAATAGGAGGAAACTATTCACAATTCACACATTGCACTGCACCTATCAGTGTAGGCTCAACTCTCACATTTCTATTGGATTCACTTTGGTTACACTGTGGGTTGTTTACTGACGTTGTGGGATTATTGTATTATTGAATGGGGGAATTAATTGTATTGAACTATTTATCTTCTGATACATTTATGAAACTGATTTTGTGTACTAAATTCTATTGGTACATTCTATTTCTATCAGGTTTAGATTTAAAGGCTGCACCCGGTAAATTATAATTACCCAGTTAGATTATAATTACGACGCAACGCAGAGTGCCTGGACACAGCCCTTAGCAGTGGTATAATTGTGTCTTGGTCTTATTATTGACTCATTCTGCTCCATCAGCGAACCTAGACTGACCCAACCCTTGACTGTGGTTTAATATTGAGTGCAGTGGTAATATACAGTGGCAAGAAAACGTATGTGAACCCTTTGGAATAACCTGGATTTCTGCATAAACTCGTCATCAAATTTGATCTTCATCTAAATCACAACAATAGACAACCAGTGTGCTTAAACTAGTAACACACTAGTGTATTTTTCTTGTCTATATTGAATACATCATTTAAACAATCACAGTGTAGGTTGGAAAAAGTATGACTTCTCTGTTCTCTGTTTCCTAATCACAAGATGCATTGCCTGATGTGAACCATGCCCCGAACAAAAAGAGATCTCAGCAGACCTAAGATTAAGAATTGTTGACTTTCATTAACCTTTCTGAACCACCCATCCCGGTATCGGGATAATTGTCATCAGCAACGCTGAATAGCATAGCGCCACAGTCAAATAATATTACTAGAAAATATTCATATTCATGAAATCACAAGTGCAGTATTGCAAAACACAGTTTAGCCTTTTGTTAATCCACCTGTCGTCTCAGATTTTGAAATTATGCTTTACAGCGAAAGCAATACAAGCGTTTGTGTAAGTTTATCGATCGCTCGACAAAACATCATTAAGTACGCTTAGCATCAGGGAACTTGGTCACGAAAATCAGAAAAGCAATCAAATTAATCGTTTACCTTTGATCTTCGGATGTTTTCACTCACGAGACTCCCAGTTAGACAACAAATGTTCCTTTTGTTCCATAAAGATTATTTTTATATCCAAATACCTCCGTTCGTTTGGTGCGTTATGCTCAGAAATCCACAGGAAATAGCGGTCACGACAACGCAGACGAAAATTCCAGATAATATCCAGAATGTCCACAGAAACATGTCAAACGTTTTTTATAATCAATCCTCAGGTTGTTTTTCAAATATCTATTCGATAATATATTAACCGGGAGTGTTGGTTTTTCAATAGGACCGGGAGTAACAATGGCCGCCTTTCTCTGTTGCCACTTACTGTTGCCACTTACGCTATGTGATCGTTCTCGCTCATTTTTCAAAATAAAAGCCTGAAACTATGTCTAAAGGCTGTTGACACCTTAGGGAAGCATTAGAAAAAGGAATCTGGTTGATATCCCTTTAAATGGGTGATAAGAACAGAGAGGTTTCAAAAACAGAGGCACTTCCTGATTGGATTTTCCTCAGGTTTTAGCCTGCAATATCAGTTCTGTTGAACTCAGACAAAATGTTGACAGTTTTGGAAACTTTAGAGTGTTTTCTATCCTATTCTGACAATTATATGCATATTCTAGTTGTTTCGGGGCTGAGAAATAGGCAGTTTCAAATGGGTACGTTTTTTTTGCCAAAAACGAAAATACTGCCCCCTATACTTAAGAAGTTAAGCTCGAAAGGGTTAAAAGGAAGTCTAAAAGCCTTGATGTTCATCAGTCCACGGTAAGATAAATTGTCTATAAATGGAGAAAGTTCAGCACTGTTGCTACTCTCTCTAGGAGTGGCCGTCCTGCAAAGATGACAGCAATAGCACAGCGCAGAATTCTCAACGAGGTTAAGAAGAATCCTAGTGTCAGCTAAAGACTTACAGAAATCTCTAGAACATGCTAACATCTCTGTTGACGAGTCTACGATACGTAAAACACTAAACAGGAATGCTGTTCATGTGAGGACACCACGGAAGAAGCCACAGCTGTCCAAAAAAAACATTGCTGCACGTCTGAAGTTTGCAAAGTACTCCTGGATGTGCCACAGCGCTACTAGCATAATATTCTGCGGACAGATGAAACTTCCGTCCAAACGAGTCAACTGTACACACATCACTATGTGTGGAGAAAAAAAGGCATAGCACATCAAAACTTCATCGCAACTGTAAGTATGTTGGAGGGACCATCATGGTTTGGGTCTGCTTTGCTGCCTCAGGGCCTGGACAGCTTGCTATCGTCGACGGAAAAATGAATTCCCAAGTTTATCAAGAGATTTTATAAGAGAATGTTAGGCTATCTGTCCACCAATTGAAGCTCAACAGAAGTTGGGTGATGCAACAGGACAACGACCCAAAACAAAGAAGTAAATCAACAACAGAAGAAAATACGCCTTCTGGAGTGGCCCAGTCAGATTCCTGACCTCAACACGATTGAGATGCTGTGGAATGACCTCAAGAGAGCAGTTCACACCAGACATCCCAAGAATATTGCTGAACTGAAATAGTTTTGTAAAGAGGAATGGTCCAAAATTCCTCCTGTTGTGCAGGTCTGATCCGCAACTACAGAAAATGTTTGGTTAAGGTTATTGCTGCCAAAGGACGGTCAACCAGTTATTAAATCCAAAGGTTCACATACTTTTCCCACCCTGCACTGGGAATGTTTACACTGTGTTCAATAAAGACATGAAAGCGTATAATTGTTTGTGTTATTAGTTTAAGCAGACTGTCTATTGTTGTGTTCTAGATGAAGATCAGATCAAATTTTATGCAGAAATCCAGGTATTTCCAAAGGGTTCACATACTTTTTCTTGCCACTGAACATCACAAGTGTGACATGTAAATTAAAACAACTTTGTGAGCCACTGACCCAACAGATTTTGATGTTGCATTTTTGAAGTCATTACTGTATGTGTAAATCTCAACTGTAAATTCAGCCCTAACAAAACTATCACATCGACCACTAATCCCCAAACTTTTACTCAGAGCAAGTGAAGCGTGGCTTCTGTTTTAAAATGTTTTGCATTGTTGTGATTTAATTGTGTGGTGCTCAATCATTCGATCTGTTCCCTTTCTTCCTCTCCATCCCTCTCCTGGTGAATGTGCCCTGTGTGTGCCCTGCCAGCGTGTGGCCCTGTGTCCTGCCTCTGTTTGGCTGATTATTAATGGCAGCAGGTGCTCTGGCGGACAATAGTGGAGTCGGTCTCCTGCATCTGTCAACAAGGGCCTTGGGGACCAGGGGACTCATGACTCCACTGCCCCTGATCTCCTCCTCTGGCACGTGGGGCCATTACTCTGCGTCCCTGCCAGCTTCCCTCCTCTCCCCTGGCACCACTGGACCGCTGATTATACGAAGCTGCCAGTGACATTTAGCAGGCAGATATGTTTTTTGTGGACTGTGCCTTCTTTTGAAGGAAATATAAGGAAGAATGAAGAAGAAAAAAATAACGTGCGGGAACAGTGTTGAACTTCAGAGTGTGAGACAAATGTAATTTCCACTTTTATGTTTGTTCAGAGCGTTCCTTGGAGAGTATTTGGGCAGCAAAGAGAAAGGGGCTTGAAGTGAATGTGTCCTTCATATACAGTGCATTCGTTAAGTATTCAGACACCTTGACTTTTTCCACATTTTGTTACGTTACAGCCTTATTCAAAAAACGTTTACATTGTTTTTATCCCCTCAATCTACACACTATACTCCATAATGACAAAGCTAAAACCTGATATCACATTTACATAAGTACTCAGACCCTTTACTCAGTACTTTGTTGAAGCACCTTCGGGCAATTACAGCCTCGAGTCTTCTTGGGTATAACGCTACAAGCTTGGCACATCTGTATTTGAGGACTTTCTCCCATTCTTCTTTGCAGATCATCTCTGTCAGCTATTTTCAAGTCTCTCCAGAGACGTTTGATCGGGTTAAAGTCTGGGCGTTGGCTGGCCATTCAGACACTTGTCCCGAAGCCTCTCCTGCGTTGTCTTGGCTGTGTGCTTAGGGTCATTGTCCGGTTGGAAAGATAACTTTTAATTGCTCTGGAGAAGGTTTTCAACAAGGATCTATCTGTACTTTGCTACGTTCATCATTCCCTCAATCTTGACTAGTCTCCCAGTCCCGCTGAAAAACATCCCATCAGCATGATGCTGCCACCACCATGCTTCTCTGTAGCGATGGTGCCAGGTTTCCTCCAGATGTAACGCTTGGCATTCAGGCCTTGTTTCTCACGGTCTGATAGTCCTTTAGGTGCCGGGCTGTCATGTGCCTTTTACCAAGGAGTGGATCTGTCTGACCACTCTACCATAAAGGCTTGATTGGTGGAGTGTTAACAGAGATGGTTGTCCTTCTGGAAGGTTCTCCCATCTCCACAGAGGAACTCCAGAGCTCTGTCAGAGTGACCATCGGATTTTGATCATCGTCCTGACCAAGGCCCTTCTCCCCCGATTGCTCAGTTTGGAAGGCAGCCAGCTCTTGGAAGAGTCTTGGTGGTTCCAAACGTATTCCATTTAAGAATGATAGAGGCCATTGTGTTCCTGGGGATCTTCAATGCTGCAGATATTTTTTGGTACCCTTCCCCAGATCTGTGCCTCAACCCAATCTGGACCTCTACGGACAATTATTTCGACCTCATGGCTTGGTTTTTGCTCTGACATGCACTGTCAACTGTGGGACCTTATATAGACAGGTGTGTGCCTTTCCAAATCATGTCCAATCAATTGAATTTACCACAGGTGGACTCCAATCAAGTTTTATAAACATCTCAATGATGATCAATGGAAAAGGATGCACCGGAGCTCAATTTTGAGTCTAATATCAGTGTCTGAATACTTATGTAAATTAGGTATTTCTGCTTTTGATTTGAAATACATTTGCAAACATGAATAAAAACCTGTTTTCGCTTTGTCATTATGGGTTATGTGTAGATTGATAAGGATTTATTTTATAAGACTAACTTAACAAATGTGGTAAAAGTCAACAGGTCTTAATACTTTCCAAATGCACTGTACAATATAATACCACTTAAACACATAGCATTTAATCAGGGGCGCACCTTTGGTTTTGGAAGTTGGGGGGGGGGGGGGGGTATCCAGGCGTCTGCATGGTCCTACAGCACACTGTTGCCTCATTTTGTATCATATTCCAACAATAAAACAAAAATGCAATTTCAGAATGTGGGGGCGACATGTCCCCAGTGAATGCTGACTTTGGACATCTGTGTACAATCATCAAACAGTTGTGTTACCATTACCTTGACATTAGCAGAGTACAGTTTTTGAGAAGATTCTTGCTGATTATGACCTTCAATATAACTCGCATGCAAACTCATTTCACTTACAATTTCAGTGCCCAGCGTCAACCGGGGCCGGCCCCTCGTTTATTTTGGTGTTGGGCTGTCTGTGATGTGACCTGGTTAGCTTGTTAAATCCTGGAATGAGGCAGCCCTCGCTATGTGATAGGCATATGCAACCTCACTTTTCTCCCAACACACTGTGCCCAGGAGGCTAGCAGGCATCAGCGGCCATCCAGGTGTGACGCAAAGGATACCTGCTTCAAAAAGCCCCAATTTCACCAGGGACACTGGCCTGTTAGATTTCCTGTCTGAATGTCCTGGTGATGACTCTTATAGAGAGTCACACAGGGCTGATTTGATGTTTTCCGGTCAATAGATAATTCATAACTGTTTTATTATACAGCTGGTTTGGAAGAGGTTTAGGACTTTCTCTCTCTGTTTTATCCACGTTATCTAGTTATAGCTGGGTGAGCGTGCAGCGGTATCTGACTTTTATTTAAAATCTTTACCACTGCTTCACAGTATTCCCATCAAGCTACAGTATGTCTCTGTATTTTTTTGGCATAGCACATATACCAGGCTCCAGTGTTGACAAACCTAAACTCAATAATATCCTTGCATTTCATTTGTTACAGTTTTCAATTAATTACAGTGATCTGGTGAACATCCATTGTGGAAGAGATGGCTTCATTCCAATGGAGATGGATGGCACAGTTTATCAAAAAAGGCTTGACGCCAGAGAAACACCACACACAACAAATACTGCAATAGATTTAGCTACACATTTAGCTACATAGCTAATTTACATCTTCAGTCCCTGTTTTTTTTGTCATAATGTCCAAGTTCGTGATATGGAGAAGTAGTCAGAGTTTTGACTGAATACATTTTTTTAAACTGTAAAAGTAAAAGTTCTTGATGGTTGACAATTGGTTCAATTTCAGCTCTCTGGGAAAAATTCATGTTGTGCTATTTGTGATCGTCTCAGACATGTTGGGAACACATTAATGGGTGCTTTTAAAAAGCTATCACAGAAATGTCAATGCTGCCAATCTGAGACAAGCAGCCCTCCACAGATGCATTTTGTACATGACAGCAGCAGATGTAGATTTCCTGGATCCGTGAGAGCACCGTCCCTGGGCTGTTTTCATCACCTGCTGGAGGACCTTGCGGCCGTGGACGGAGCAATTCCTGGAGCAGGTTGTTACGCATCCGGTCAGGACACTCGATGGTGCAGCGGTAGTATTTGGAGAGGACCCTGGGCGGCATGCCAAATTTCTTCAGCCGCCTTAGAGTGAGGGTGTTGTTTGTGGTCCGTGACAACTCCTCAGTGATGTTGATGCCAAGAAACTTAACATGTGACTCTCTCTACTGCAGTCCCATTGATGTGGATCGGGGCATGTTCCCTCCTCTGCTTCATACAATCCAGATGCCTACCTCCATGAATTCATTAGGCCCGTATCTATGGATTTCACATGACTGGGCAGGGGTGCAGCCATGGGTGGGCCTTGTAGGGCATAGGCCCACCCACTTGGCAACCAGGTCCACACACTGGGGAGCCAGGACCAGCCAATCAGAATAAGTTTCCCCCACAAATTGGCTTTATTACAGACAGACATATTCCTTAGCACACCCCCACAACCCTTCAGATGATCCTGCAAGTGTAGAAGCCGGATGTGGAGGTCCTGGGCTGACGTGGTTACACATGATCTGCGGTTCTGAGGCTGGTTGGGCCTACCGTCAAATTCTCTAAAACAACGTTGGAGGCAGCTTATGGTAGAGAAATTAACATTCAATTATCTGGCAACAGTTCTGGTGCACATTCCGGCAGTCAGCATGCCAATTGCTCCCTCAAAACTTGAGACATCTGTGGCAATGTGTTGTGTGACAAAACTGCACATTTTAAAATGGCCTTATAGTGTCTGCAGCACAAGGTGCACCTGTGTAATGATCATGCTGTTGAATCAAATACAATTGTATTTGTCATACAACAGTGTAGACCTTACAGGGAAATGCTTACTTAAAAGCCCTTAAAAATGCAGTTAAGTAAATAAACCCCCCAAAAAGTAAGAGAAAAAAATAATAATTCAAGAGCAGCAGTAAATAACAATAGCGGGGCTATATACAGACGGTACCGACAATAACATCTCCCTCAGCGTGATCAAGACTAAGGAGATTGAGGACTACAGGATAAAAAGAGGGCCGAGCACGCCCCCATTCTCATCGACAAGGCTACAGTGGAGCAGGTTGAGAGCTTCAAGTTCCTTGGCTTCCACATCACCAACAAACTAACATGATCCAAGCACACTAAGACAGTCGTGAAGAGGGCACGACAAAACCTATTCCCCCTCAGGAGACTGAAAAGATTTGGCATGGGTCCTCAGATCCTCAAAAGACTACAGCTGCACCATCGAGAGCATCCTGACTGGTTGCATCACTGCCTGATATGGCAACTGCTTGGCCTCTGAAAACAAGGCACTAGAGGGTAGTGCGTACGGCCCAGTACATCACCGGGGCCAAGCTTCCTGCCATCCAGAACCTCTATACTAGGGGGTCAGAGAAAGGCCCTAAAAATTGTCAAAGACTCCAGCCACCCTAGTCATAGACTGTTCTCTCTGCTACCACACGGCAAGCGGTACCGGAGCGCCAAGTCTAGGTCCAAGAGGCTTCTAAACAGCTTCTACCCCCAAGCCATACGACTCCTGAACACCTAATCAACTGGCTACCCAGACTATTCCCCCCCCACCCCTTTACACCGCTGCTACTCTCTTATCATCTATGAATAGTCACTTTAGTAACTCTACCTAGATGTACATATTACCTCAACTAACTGGCACCCCGGCACATTGACTCTGTGCGGGTACCCCCCTGTATATAGTCTCGATATTGTTATTTTACTGCTGCTCTTCAGTTACTTGTTTCTTTAATTTCTTATTCTTATCCATATTTTTTTTAAACTGCATTGTTGGTTTGGGGCTCTTAAGTAAGCATTTCACTGTACGGTCTACACTGTTGTATTCAGCGCATGTGACAAATAATATTCGATTTGACAAAATAAAAATGCTAATTGGTGCCTGGTGGTCTTATCACCTGCTGCTGCGTTAGCTAGCAAACCACAATTCGACCAGTGAGGTGAATGTCGACAGATGGCTAACTCAGGTGAGTCGAATATACACTGCTCAAAAAAATAAAGGGAACACTTAAACAACACAATGTAACTCCAAGTCAATCACACTTCTGTGAAATCAAACTGTCCACTTAGGAAGCAACACTGATTGACAATACATTTCACATGCTGTTGTGCAAATGGAATAGACAAAAGGTGGAAATTATAGGCAATTAGCAAGACACCCCCAATAAAGGAGTGGTTCTGCAGGTGGTGACCACAGACCACTTCTCAGTTCCTATGCTTCCTGGCTGATGTTTTGGTCACTTTTGAATGCTGGCGGTGCTTTCACTCTAGTGGTAGCATAAGACGGAGTCTACAACGCGCTCAGGTAGTGCAGCTCATCCAGGATGGCACATCAATGCGAGCTGTGGCAAGAAGGTTTGCTGTGTCTGTCAGCGTAGTGTCCAAAGCATGGAGGCGCTATCAGGAGACGTGGAGGAGGCCGTAGGAGGGCAACAACCCAGCAGCAGGACCGCTACCTCCGCCTTTGTGCAAGGAGGAGCACTGCCAGAGCCCTGCAAAATTACCTCCAGCAGGCCACAAATGTGCAGTTACATTGTGTTGTTTAACCTGTCTAGGATGACCCCCACTGAAAAACCAGTGCCGCGAAATTCAAAAACAATATTTTTTTAAAATATTTAACTTTCACACATTAAAGTCCAATACAGCTAATGAAAGACACAGATCTTGTGAATCCAGTCAACATGTCCGATTTTTAAAATGTTTTACAGGGAAGACACAATATGTAAAGATGTACATCTATTACCTAAAAACACATTAGCATAATCCACCATCTTTTATTTGTCCACCAACACCAGTAGCTATCACCAATTCGGCTAAACTAAGATATTTATAGCCCCTAACCAATAAAAAAACTCATCAGATGACAGTCTGATAACATATTTATGGTATGGGATAGGTTTTGTTAGAAAAAAGTGCATATTTCAGGTAGATATCATAGTTTACAATTGCACCCACCGTCACAACTGGAATAGAAAAACTACTTAGAGCAACGTGTTTACCTACTTACTAATCATCAAACATTTCGTAAAAATACACAGCATACACGAATCGAAAGACACAGATCCTGTGAATACAGACAATATTTCAGATTTTCTAAGTGTCTTACAGCGAAAACACAATAAATCGTTATATTAGCATAGCACATAGCACATAGCAGCCCAGCATTGATTCTAGCCAAAGTGAGCGATAAAAGTAAACATCGCCAAAATATATAAATTTTTTCACTAACCTTCTCAGAATTCTTCAGATGACACTCCTGTAACATCATATTACACAATCCATATAGAGTTTGATCGAAAATGTTTATATTTAGCCACCAAAATCATGGTTAGACAATGTGAAATGTAGCTCAGCTGGTCAGAAAAAGTCTGTGCGCCACTTAGACAGTGATCTACTCTTATACATAAATACTCATAAACGTGACTAAAAAATATAGGGTGGACAGGGATTGATAGACAATTTAATTCTTAATACAATCGCGGAATTACATTTTTTAAATTATCCTTACTTTTCAATACAGCTTGCGCCAAGCGAAGCTACGTCAAAAAACATGGCGTCCGAAGCCACTAACACTTTGACAGAAACACGATTTATCATAATAAAAATGTCCTACTTTGAGCTGTTCTTCCATCGGTATCTTGGGCAAAGGATCCTTTCTTGGGTCCAATCGTCTTTTGGTGGAAAGCTGTCCTCTTGCCATGTGGAAATGCCAACTGCGTTCGGGATGAACTGGAAGCGTGCCCAGCAACTCACAGCGTTTCAGAAATAAATGTCCCAAAATCGCACTAAACGGATATAAATTGCTATAAAACGCTTTAAATTAACTACCTTATGATGTTTTTAACTCCCATAACGAGTAGAAACATGACCCGAGTAATATTACTCCCTCCACTAATGCTTGGAACAGGTGCGGGTCGGTGGCCTCTAGGCGCTTGACGCAGCTCCAAAAGACTGACTAGCCTCAGGGTTTTTTAATTTATAGTGCCTGTGAACGCGCAATCGACCTGATTCAAATCGTCATCACGTAAAGACATCCAGGGGAAGACGTAAGCAGTGTCCGTATAGTCATATCAATAACAGTGCCCTTTTAACTGACTCCAGAGCAGTGGCCAACATTTCTGAAATCTGAATCCATGTCAGGGAAATTGCTGTAGAATGGGCTCTGTTCCACTTAGAGACAAAATTTCAACTCCTATAGAAACTATAGACTGTTTTCTATCCAATAATAATAATAATATGCATATTGTACGATCAAGAACTTTGTGGGAAGCCGTTTCAAAAAATTACACGATTAGCATAAATAGCCACAACAGCGCCCCCATCCTCAACAGGTTTTAAGTGTTCCCTTTATTTTTTTGAGCAGTGTATAATATTTTTTCCCCCTCTACAGCAGGTGTGAGTCTTGAGCATTCTGCAGCGATACGCCATCCCATCTGGTTTGCGCTTAGTGGGACAATAATTCGTTTTTCAACAGAACAATGACCCAACACACCTCCAGGCTTTGTAAGGGCTATTTGACCAAGAAGGAGAGTGATGGAGTGCTGCATCAGATGACCTGGCCTCAACAATCACCCGACCTCAACCCAATTGAGATGGTTCGGGGTTGAGTTGGACCCCAGAGTGAAGGAAAAGCATATGTGTGGAACTCCTTCAAGACTGTTAGAAAAGCATTCCAGGTGGAGCTGGTTGAGAGAATGCCAAGCGCTTGCAAAGCTGTCATCAAGGCAAAGCATGGCTTCTTTGAAGAATATAAAATATGTTTTTGATTTGTTTAATACTTTTTTGGTTACTACATGATTCCATGGGCTCTCAGTTTTGATGTCTTCACTCTTAGTCTACAATGTAGAAAATTGTAAATAAAAAAAACCTTGAATGCGTAGGTGTCCAAACTTTTGACTGATACTGTAGTTTGTTGTCCTATTCAAAATTGAGGTTCTTGTCCTTTTGTAATGCAAAGAAGCCTACATCAAAAAATGGCAACTATTTCTATCAATCTAACCACACTTCATGGAGTGGTGATGAGCCCAGATGAATTCATGGTGTTTTGGTCAAATCAGATCACAATGTGTTCTCAACCTCACTCCAACATTTAAGCATAGTTGAATAGTCAAGTATAGTTTTCTAACTCGCTAGCAAAGACATAAAAAAATAACTGTTGGCTATCTTTTTGAGTGGGTGAATAAAGGTTGCAATCTCATTGATAAATATCTCAAACAAATATTTACCAAATGTCCACGTTGAAATGACATGGTTTGCCCAGTGGGTAGGCCAATCATAACAAAAACACAACCATTAAGCATTTCCAAATCAAAAATGTACAACTATTACTTCCCATTGCAAACATATCTTATCACGTTCAGCAAACAAAGTACACTGTGATCTAAAGTTTAAATGCAACAAAGACCAAGCTAACAGCAAGCTGCAAAAAAGTGGCACTCACCATATGATGATCATTGGCAACTTATTTTTGAAAGTTAATCTTGAAGGGTGATGCTAAAGAATTTGCAAGAACCTCCTCTAACACTTGTGGCTGCAGCCACTGCACACAACAACAACTAGTTAGACCGTGGGAAATCTAGGCTACTGCTCGAGCTCGCAGGAGTGACATGTCTAGGCCTTAGACAAGGTGGAAGTTTATATTATCCAAATGGTTCCACCCATTGTCAAAATGTGATTGGTTGAATTCCCTGTCACTCAAAATTCTGCCCAAATTCAGTTGAATGGCAGATGCCAACTGCATAGCTTCTGAGAGCCTAGCCAATGGCTGACTTGGATAGCTAGATTCTTCTCCCGAGACCATCAACGAAAAATCCTAATTGGATATTGTTTCCCTCAAGCATTAACCCTTCCCTTACCAACACAAACTGAAGAGATGGAATCAGAACATAATAAACATTACAGGAAAACTACAAGGCTCCTCACATCTCATCTTCCAGACAGTATCATGGAGCACGGAGGGGTCAGTGGGTGGTGGTGGGGGATGGACATAGCAGTCTTCTACGTTGTTTTGAGGAGTGTGTGTGTGAGAGAAAGACAGACAATCAGTGTAAGTGCCTGTTTATGAACAGGAAGATGGTTTGAGTGATTCAACTTTTAATTCCTCATAAAGCCTGTGCTGTTGACTTTTTTAATAGAGACAGGGCAGCCTTTTTAAAGGGGCAATCTGCAGTTGAATTAATTATTGAAGACTATAACTTATACATGCCTCATGAGGCTGAAGGGCCAGACGGATTACCAGGACCTGCATTGCTTGCTGTTTGGGGTTTTAGGCTGGGTTTCTGTACAGCACTTTGAGATATCAGCTGATGTAAGAAGGGCTTTATAAATACATTTAATTTGATTTGTGTACTCCGAGCATGCGCTGACCAACTGGCAAGTGTCTTCATTGACATTTTCAACCTCTCCCTGCTGAGTTTGTAATACCAACATGTTTCAAGCAGACCACCATAGTCCCTGTGCCCAAGAACACTACGGTAACCTGCCTTAATCTTGTCACTATAGGGGGTGCTGTTTCAACTTCGACATTTATCGTTCCCAAATTAAACTGCCTCGTACTCAATTCTTGCTCGTACAATATGCATATTATTATTACTATTGGATAGAAAACAATCTCTAGTTTCTAAAACCGTTTGAATTATGTCTGTGGGTGAAACAGAACTCTTTCTGCAGCGAAATTCATGACAGGAACTGCGAAGGTCTGAAAACGAGGCTCTGTTCTCAGATCAGTTTAAAGCTCTGTATGTATCCTATGGGTCGACATGAACTGCACCCGCCTTCCCCTGAATGTCAGTAACCAATGAGAATTGGAATGGAGTTTCTACGCAGATCTCAGACCTTATAAAGCCCCAAGGAACGGCGGGAGCTCTCTTTTTGACGTTCGTCATGACACAAAGCAAGACCTCAGGGTGGCATTTTGAAACGCTCAGTTATCGGCCTTAGATATATCCGTCTGTAATTTAATTCGATATAGGTGTTAGAAACATCATAACGAAGTTATTTTAAACCGAGTTATATCAGTTTATGCGAGTATATTGCCATTTTCGGAATTTCCTTAGTATTGCGTTTTGAACATTTGGGCATGTCTGCGCCACATAGCTATTGTTAGCTGCTAGTTCCAAAGTTGAAGAGGACCTTTTACAACCGAGCAACGATTCTTTTGGACAAAGGACAACTTGCCCAAGATTCTGATGGAAGCTCGTCCAAAAGTAAGAGCTATTTATGATGTTATTCCGTATTTATGTGGAAAAATGAAAAAGGATTTGTCCCTCATTATTGCGGCACTGGTCTGGCTGTAACGCACACTGTATGTCTAGTAACGTTAATTTTAAAAATCTAACACAGCGGTTGCATTAATAACTAATGCATCTATCATTTGCTGTCCAACCTGTATTTTTTAGTCAAGTTTACGATTATTTATCGATTAGATTAGGTGCCTCTCCAAGATGGCGCCGGCCAGAATGCATGAAATGCTGCTACTGATCACATATAACCACGATTTGTGCTGCTAAATATGCACATTTTCGAACAAAACCTATATGCATTGTGTAATATGATGTTACAGGACTGTCATCTGATGAAGTTTATCAAGGTTAGTCCAATTATATATCTTTTGCTGGATTGTTACGATCGCTAACATTTGCTGCTGGTAAATGCGGTTGTGTTTCTGGCTATTGTGGTAAGCTAATATAATGTTATATTGTGTTTTCGCTGTAAAACACTTAAAAAATCAGACATATTGGCTGGATTCACAAGATGTGTATCTTTCATCTGGTGTCTTGGACTTGTGATTTAATGATATTTAGATGCTAGTATTTACTTGTGACGCTATGCTAGGCTATGCTAGTCAGCTTTTTTACTGATGGGGGTGCTCCCGGATCCGGATTTGGGAGGAATTAGAGGTTAACCTGTTGGGGCTACAGGTGCTGCTAGCGGCACTCCTCCCACATTCCATTGAAAAGGCAGAGCGGCAAATTCAAAAAAAAAAAATGAAATATTTAACTTTCACACATTAACAAGTCCAATACAGCATTTGAAAGATAAACATCTTGTCAATCCAGCCAACATGTCCGATTTTTTAAATGTTTTACAGAGAAAACACCACATATATTTATGTTAGGTCACCACCAAATAAAAAAAGACAGACAGACATTTTTCACAGCACAAGTAGGCTGCATTTAGCATGCACAAGCCAACCTAACTAACCTAGAACCAACCTAAATAACCTAGAAAAAACTACCTCAGATGACAGTCCTATAACATGTTACACAATAAATCTATGTTTTGTTCAAAAAAATTGCATATTTTAGCTATAAATCAGTTTTACATTACTGCTACCATCATAGCTACAGTCAGAAATCGCACGGGAGTAGCCAGAGTAAATACAGACACCAACTACCTAATTACACATCATAAATCATTTCAGACAAATATATGGTGGATAGCTAATGAAAGACAAATATCTTGTGAATACAGACAATATTTCCGATTGTTGAAGTGTTTTACAGCGAAAACACCACATATATTTATGTTAGTTCACCACCAAATACAAAAGACAGACAGACAGTTTTTCACAGCAACGGTAGCATGCAAGTAGCTAACCTAACTAACCTAGAACCAACCTAGAACCAACCTAAATAACCTAGAAAAAACTCCCTCAGATGACAGTCCTATAACATGTTACACAATAAATCTATGTTTTGTTCGAAAAATGTGCATATTTTAGCTATAAATCAGTTTTACATTACTGCTACCATCATAGCCACCATCACAGCTACAGTCAGAAATCGCACGGCAGTAGCCAGAGAAAATAGACACCAACGTCAACTACTAATTACACATCATATAACATTTCAGAACAATATATGGTGGATAGCTAATGAAAGAATAAGATCTTGTGAACAGAGCCAATATTTCCGATTTTTGAAGTGTTTTACAGCGAAAACACAATATATCGTTATATTAGCTTACTACAATAGCTAGCACACAGCAGCATTGCTTCTAGTCAAACGGTAGCATAGCACAGTTCGACAGATATATATGAAAAAGCATCCCAAATTGGGTCCTTATCTTTGTGGATCTTCAATCGGAATGTTCTCCAAGGGGTCCTTTGTTCAGAACCGACTTTATTTGGATCCATAAGGAACGATTTCCCTCAGAATTAGCAAGCAACATTAGCTAGCATTGCTAGCCTCTCGTTCTTGAACCAATTCTTGCGTCGCATCACGTCTAAAGTCCAGAATAAATTTCAATAATATAATTAAACTATATTGAAAAAACATACTTTAAGATGATATTGTGACATGTATCAAAGAAAATCGAAGCCAGAGATCATATTCACCTTTAAAAAGGTTCTTCAATGAGCCGAGTACAGGTCAGACTTCGCGCCCAGAAAATAAATAAAAGTGCGCACGTCTCAGTCAAAGACGTTGTGTTCAGTCCCTGGTCGAGATAATCAACTGATTTTTTCTCTCACTTCCGCATTACACACAGGCGAAGGCGTATGACGTGTTTCTACAGTAATAAGTGACATGCCCTTTTATAGACAAGCTCCTGAAGAGAGAGTTCGATTTTGGAAATCTCAGTTCCGGTTAGGAAATGGTCTGTAAAAGGAGTTCTGTTTCACTTAGAGAAATAATTCAAACGTTTTTAGAAACTAGAGACTGTTTTCTATCCAATAGTAATATTAATATGCATATTGTACGAGCAAGAATTGAGTACGAGGCCGTTTAAAAATCTTACGATTTTCTCCAAAAGTGAAAACAGCACCCCCTTGTCCTTAACAGGTTAATGGCTACCGACCCGTAACACTCACGTCTGTAGCCATGAAATGCTTTGATAGGCTGGTCACATCAACACCATTATCCCAGAAACTCTAGACCCACTCCAATTTGCATGCCGCACCAACAGATCCACAGAGGATGCAATCTCTATTGCACTCCACACGGCCATTTCACACCTGGACAAAAGGAACAACTATGTGAAAATGCTATTCATTGACTATAGCTCAGCGTTCAACACCATAGTGCCCTCAACTCATCACTACGCTAAGGACAGTGGAACTAAACACCTCCCTCTGCAACAGGATCCTAGACTTCCTGACGGGCCGCCCCCAGGTGGTGGGGTAGGTAACAACACATCCGCCACACTGATCCTCAACACAGGGGCCCCTCAGGGGTACGTGCTCAGTCCCCTCCTGTACTCCATGTTCAATCATGACTGCACAGCCAGCCACGATTCCAACACCATCATTACGTTAGCTGATGACACAACAGTGGTAAGCCTAATCACCGACAACGATGAGACAGCCTATACGGAGGAGGTCAGAGACCTGACCTTGTGGTGTAAGGACAACAACAACCTCTCCCTCAACGTGATCAAGACAAAGGAGATGATTTTGGACTACGGGAAAAGGAAGACCAAGCACGCCCCCATCCTCATCGACGAGGCTGTAGTGGAGAAGGTTAAGAGCTTTAAGTTCCTTGGCGTCCACATCACCAACAAACTAACATGGTCCAAGGACATCAAGACAATCATGGAGAGGGCACGACAAAACCTATTCCCCCTCAGGAGACCGAAAATATTTGGCATGGGTACTCAAATCCTCAAAAGGTTTTACAGCTGCACCATCGAGAGCATCCTGACAGGTTGCATCACTGCCTAGTATGGCAACTGCTCGGCCTCCGACCGCAAGGAAAATTGCGAGTGGACATCACTATTGATGTATTTGTTTATGTCAATACTGTCTCAGGGTGTCCACTGATCTTTATATATTAAAACTACTCAATGAAATTGTTTGAGGAATATGTATCTATTCATCTCATGTTCACATGTTATATTCTTGTTATGATCTGTCAGGGGCATGACATCTAGGGTGGAATATTTTCTCTGTATTTCACAAATGTTCCATCCCGAAAATGATTCCCCTTTCTCCCAGGTAACCCGGTATTTTCCGCCAAAATCGGAAGTGTTGGATTTGATTAGAGCTTTAATTGAACATTCAAGCTTGATGCTACCGGAGTCTGATGTGCCATACATTAAATATGTTTTTATGTTCCCTACATTAAAGACATTTTATGAGCCCAAGCCCAAAAAAGCCCAAATGATCCAATACATATATTACATATAGGCTACTGCACATTATTCAAAACAGAGAAACATTAAAGCCCATAGATGTAGCTTTTATAAATGCTTTCTTGGGTAAATAAATGAAACAATCTCCTTGAATAATATAGGACTAAAATTAGATGCAGACAGCTTACAATTCTCTTCACAAAGATTGAATTGTAATGGGTCTGAATAAATAACTGCTATAGCCTACCACCACGGGTGTTCGCTCTTCTTTCAAACTCTCCGTGAGTTCTATTGGCCGCTGTATTTAACATTCAGAAAACAAGAGCTTCGTCGCTCTTCAAATTGTCTATTGGTATAAGAAATGTAAAATGTCCAGCAAGCTATTCTAGTCTAGCTTTTCCTATATGGGACTCCAAGAGCTAATGAGCATTTTTTAAGGAGAGAGGCCAGCGGAGCACAGGTGGGTGCATATTGCGCAAGAGACAGAGGTTATTTAGAAGCTTATTATGCATAACCCATCATTCAGTAGCTAAATATAAGGCTTATACGGCATTGAATTTATTATCTGAAAGAGGTAGGCATATATCTCAATCTTGTACAGGATTTTGATGCAATTTGAATGGAATTGATGAGAGAGAGAAAGACTGCTTGTGCATGCTCTGATTTAAAGCAATGATATTCGAGTGATAGGCTGTTTCAAAAATCTGCAGCTGCAATAAAAAAATACTTTACAAAGAAAAAATGAAGGTGACCCCCAAAAGCCAGATAGAGATGTGGAAATTGGTCCTTATATTACTGTAGCTGTAATACCCGGGGTGTAGTGGAGGAAAGAGTCAGACGCAGGAGACAGAGAGTTCAGAGTAGCGTAACTTTGAATCACCACAAAGGTGAAAACACGACGCCACTCCAACCAAATGCCCAACATACAAGGGGAACAAAATAGTTCAGAAAATACAACTACCACGAATCGTGACATACACGCATGTACAAACAGTACACAAAACAATCCCGCACACCCAACAGGCGGGCCTGCTGGGTAATAAAGCCCTACTAATCACCCTAACTAAAAACAGGTGTAACCAATAAACAAATAAGGAGGGGGAGGAAAAAGTCAGTGGCAGCTAGTAGGCCGGTGACGATGACCGCCGAGCACCACCTGAACAGGAAGGGGAGCCACCTTCGGTAGGAGTCGTGACAGTAGCAAAGGCTATGCTGCAGCAAATGTAATCCTACCTGTCACAAGAAAAAAAGTTACCATGAGATAGGTCTACATGCATTGTGAACTGCACATTCTGAGATGGGCTGTCTGTCTCCACCATGAGCATTGATTGATGATGCAGAGACCAGAGAGAAGGCCGTAGACAAGCCATATTTAGACATTGCATATAAATTAACAGTTCCCTTTTACGTCATGCTGTTGATATAAATAATTTATTTTAATTTACCTGTTTCTCGCAGATATTTATCCCAAGAAAATGGAGTGGTTTTGGGTGGAAATCTCGGTAACCAGGTTCCCACCATTTAACATCACTATCTAAAGTGTCTTAGCCTCAGTATCTGTCACTATCACTAGTCAATACCAGTCCTACTGTGTATCATTGCCATGGAAATGTATTTTATTTGGATAAACAATAAGATCATACCAAGGCAAGTACAACAACTCCAGGGGATGGATGCTGAATATGTCTGGCTGCCTATGGAGACTGTAGAGATGGATTAGTACCTACTCATGAGCAAAGACTGAAGCAAAGAACAAAGCAGCTGACGCTGAACCCATGCTAAGTTCTGCCTTGTACAACTGTTGAAATACACTCCCCTTCCCACCTACTTCCATGCTGAATTACTCACTCCTCTATCTCCATACCTTCGCCTACCCATCCATTCTCACCTTCTCCCTCCATACCTCTCTCCATGCCAGCCCCTCTGACACTGCATCACTCTGGCAGCACCGGGGCGGGTTCTGCTCTGCTGTTGGACTGCTTCCCGGAACCACCGGCCCTTCTCCAAGTCAGTGTGTCACAGCAGATGAATGCCTTGCCTGCTGATTGATCAACACCCGCTGATGTGGTCCCTGAGTGGGCTGTGGCATGGCCCTGATAGGGAGGTGATGGTGTCCTGTGTCACTGCCCCTCAGGTGGTCCAACCCAGGAAAACTACTAGGCTCCTCACATCTCATCTCCAAGACAGTGTCATGGAACACAGAGGGGTCAGTGGGGTGGTGGGGGAT
The DNA here is from genome assembly GCF_045679555.1 of Salvelinus alpinus. NCBI lineage: Eukaryota > Metazoa > Chordata > Actinopteri > Salmoniformes > Salmonidae > Salvelinus > Salvelinus alpinus. Next base: position 42,534,847 of record NC_092100.1, read on the forward strand.
GAACATACAGTAGCAGTCCTCTACATTGTTGTGAGGAGTGTGCGTGTGTGTGTGGGAGAGAGACAATCAGTGTAAGTGCCTGTTTATGAACAGGAAGATGGTTTGTGTGATTAAACTTTGCATTCCTCTTAAAGCCTGTGTTGTTGATAGGGGCTTGTGACTTATTTTCCTAGAGACAAGGCATCCTTTTTAAAGGGGCAATCAGCAGTTGAATTAATTCTTGAAGAATATAGCTTATAAATGCCTCGAGCTTAGTTCAACTGTTGTACCCCATCAAAAGCCAAAATATAAGATTGTTTTACTCCAATGTCGGTAAACAAAGTACATGTAATCAAACACTATATAGACTCAAAACATGGTCAAAACCATAATTTTGATATCATGGATGGTCAGTCCTTGCATCCATCGCTCTGTCTATGAATTTGAGAGTGGTTATATTTCTCCAGCCCCATCCCTCAGCTTTTTTAACAAAACAGGGGTGGTGAGTTGGCTTTGTTATTGTTTCAACTGCTGAATGCCACTTTAGAAGTGTAGTATTTCTGACTAGAATGCATGGAAAATTGCAATTAGGTTAAGTGAGATCTGACTGGAGAAATGACCTAATATTTTGATTGTACACACGACATTTATTATTTTATTAAACAATGTATTATTTCCCTACATAATTAATTTCATAATTTGATTAATTTTAAGTAGTAATTTGAATACATAATCATCTTTGGCATTAGACTAAATCTGGTTTCCAATTTTGTCTATCATTTACTTATCAGAAATTATGTATTCAGTATCCTACACTAAAGTCCTCTCCTATCTATTTAGCTTTGTCCTTTTTTCCTCCTCGACAATTTGTCAGAGGATTATAGATGCCTGTAAAAATGGGGAATCAACACCTGCACTGGTTAAAATAATTTGCCAAAATACAGTAACACGGTCAGGATGCCTGTTGTCCTCAGCCAATTATTACCCGTAAAGAGAACTGACATGGAAAACATGAAATATCCCATTTATGAAAAAGCTTGCCCCAACCCCAGTAAAAAATTATGGGGTCATTATTTTATCCCCTCTTTCCTGAAGATGATAGTGTCGTTCAAAACCCAATTACACATTAGTGTGATGGTTTCTGCCTTTACCTATGACACCTAATCAAGTGGAGTCCAACCTCACACTAATGATTACCCATTAAAACTATCACAGTAACCAGAGAGTAACTGCACAAGGTCCCACTTCCAGGTCTTCAATGGTTGAATATGGTCATAAACCCAATAATGGATTGGATTTTGAAAAATGTATGGCATGCGTAAGCTAACAAGAAAGAGGGCCTACCAGGGGATAGCAGCTGTCTTATGTGCTCCTTAGCAATTGTTTTATGCTGATTTTAACTTTTGTTGTACATAATGTCTCCGCCATAATTTCATATGACCAAAAACAGCTTCTGGACATCAGATCAGCGTTCTGCCTACTCCAGACCAGGCCCTAATCCCCAGAACTCAAAAGAGAAAGCAGCAGCGAAATGAGCTCTGTTCGAGACTGCCCTTACAACGAGACCTAAAAACATGAATATCTTATGTTCCTCCGAGTTGTGGCTTAATTAACAAGGACAGGTTTATACATTTCACTGGAAGGGTGTGTCTCTTTTACAACAGCTGGTGGGTAATCGCTGATGTTAAGGAAGTCTTGAGTTTTTGCTCGCTTGATTTAGAATACCTTATGATAAGCTGCAGACCATACTATATTTTTGGTCTATTTACCACCAAAAACCATTGCTGGCACTAAGACCACACTCAACGAGCTGTGTAGGGCAATAAGCAAACAAGAAAATGCACAGTCAGAGGCGGCGTTTCTCATGGCCAGTGATTTTAATGCAGGGAAACTGACATTTCCAGCATGCCAACTGTGCAACTGGAGGTGACATAACTCTATATCATCTTTATTCCATTTCGCCCTCCCATTGTCAAATCAGACCAATACTCTATTCTCCTGTTTCCAGCTTGCAAGCAAAACCTCAAACAGGAAGTACCAGTGACTCGCTCAATAAGGAAGGGGTCAGATGACGCGGATGCTACAGTACAGGACTGTTTTGCTAGCACAGACTGGAATATGTTCTTGGATTCATCCAATGGCATTGAGGAATACACCACCTCAGTAATTGGCTTCATCAATAAGTGCGTCGATGACGTCATCCACACACTGACTGGACGTACATATCCCAACCAGAAGCCATGGATTACGGGCAACAGCCGCATCGAGCTAAAGGCTAGAGCTGCCGCTTTCAAGGAGCGTTAGACTAATCCAGACGCTAATAAGAAATTCCGCTATGCCCTCAGATGAACCATCAAACAAGCAAAGCATCAATGCAGGATTCAAATTGAATCCTACTACACCGGCACTGATGCTTGTCGGATGTGGCAGGTCTTGAAAACTATTACGGATTATAAAGGGAAACCCAGGCGCGAGCTGCCCAGTGACGCGAGCCTACCAGACGAGCTAAATGCCTTTTAGGCTCGCTTCGAGATAAGCAACAATGAAGCATGCACGAGAGCTCCAGCTGTTCTGGATGATTGTGTAATATCGCTCTCGGTAGCCGATGTGAACAAAACCTTTAAACAGGTCAACATTCACAAAGCCGCTGGGCCAGACGGACTACCAGGATGTGTAGTCAAAGCATGCGCGACCCAACTTTCATGTGTCTTCACTGACATTTTTAACCTCTCCCTGACCGAGTCTATAATACCTAAGGGTTTCAAGCAGACCACCATAGTCCCTGTGCCCAAGGAAGTGAAGGTAACCTGCCTAAATGATTACCATCCCGTGAGAACTCACGTCGGTAGCCATGAAGTGCTTTGAAAGGCTGGTTATGGTTCACATCAACAGTATCCACCCCAGACACCCTAGACTAACTCCAATTCGCATACTGCCCCAACAGATCCACAGATGACGCAATCTCAATTGCACTCCACACAATCCTTTCTCACCTGGACAAATGGAACACCTATGTGAGAATGCTGTTCATCGACTACAGCTCAGCATTCAACACCATGGTGCCCACAAAGCTCATAACTAAGCTAAGGACCCTGGGACTAAACACCTCCCTCTGCGACTGGATCTTGGACTTCCTGATGGACCGCCCCCAGGTGGTAAGAGTAAGCAACTATACGTCTGCCACGCTGATCCTTAGCACTGGGGACCCTCAGGGGTGTGTACTTAGTCCCCTCCTGTATTCCCTGTTCACTCACGTCTGCGTGGCCAAACATGACTCCAACACCATCATTAAGTTAGCTGACGACACAGCAGTTGTAGGCCTGAGCGGGTCGAGAGTTTCAAGTTCCTTGGCGTCCACATCACCAACAAACTATAGTCCAAACATACCAAGACAGTCATGAAGAGGGCAAGACAAAACATTTTCCCCCTCAGGACAAAGGTTCTACTGCTGCACCATCGAGAACATCCTGACCGGTTGCATCACCGCCTGGTATGGTAACTGCTCGGCATCTGACCATAAGGCGCTACAGAGGGTAGTGCGAACGGCTCAGTACATCACTGGGGCCAAGCTTCCTGCCACCCAGGACCTCTATAATAGGCGGTGTCAGAGGAAAGCCCATAAAATTGTCAGAGACTCCAGTCACCCACGTTTTTTCCAGCCAAAGACAGGAGTCACAAAAAGCAGAAATAGAGATATAATGAATCACTAACCTTTGATGACACTCATAAGACTTCATGTTACACAATACATATATGTTTTGTTCGATAAAGTTCATATTTATATCCAAAAACCTCAGTTTACATTGGCGCCATGTTCAGAAATGCCTCCAAAATATCCGCAGAAATTGCAGAGCCACATCAAATAACAGAAATACTCATCATAAACTTTGATGAAAGATACATGTTTTACATATAATTAAAGATACACTTGTTCTTAATGCAACCGCTGTGTCAGATTTCAAAAAGCTTTACGGCAAAAGCACAATATTCAATAATCTGAGAATAGAGTTCAGCCACAAAAGGAAGCCATACAGTTACCTGCCAAATTGTGGAGTCAACAAAAGTTATAAATAGCATTATAAATCTTTACTTACCTTTGCTGTTCTCTGTCGGAATGCACTCCCAGGACTCCCACTTTTGTTTGGTAATGTCCATCATTTATGTCCAAATAGCTGTGTTTGGTAAACAAATCCAAAGTCATGAAGTGCGTTCACTAAAAGCAGACGAAATGTCAAAAAGTTCTGTAACAGTCAGTAGAAACATGTCAAACGATGTATTGAATCAATCTTTCGGATGTTTTTAACATAAATCAATAATAAAGTTCCAACCGGAGAATTCCATTGTCTTCAGAAGTGCGATGGAACAGAGCTCCCTCTCATGTGAACACGCATGGTCAGAGCATGGTCAGGTCAGGATAGACCTGACTCATTCCTGTCTCCTTCGGCCCCACTTCACAGTAGAAGCATCAGACAAGGTTCTAAAGACTGTTGACATCTAGTGGAAGCCGTAGGAAGTGCAAACTGACCCATATCCCACTGTATATTCGATAGTCGATGAGTTGAAAATCGACCAACCTCAGATTTCCCACTTCCTGTTTGGATTTCTTCTCAGGTTTTTGCCTGCCATATGAGTTCTGTTATACTCACAGACATCATTCAAACAGTTTTAGAAACTTCAGAGTGTTTTCTATCCAATAATAATAATAATATGAATATACACTGCTCAAAAAAATAAAGGGAACACTTAAACAACACAATGTAACTCCAAGTCAATCACACTTCTGTGAAATCACACTGTCCACTTAGGAAACAACACTGATTGACAATACATTTCACATGCTGTTGTGCAAATGGAATAGACAACAGGTGTAAATTAGAGGCAATTAGCAAGACACCCCCAATAAAGGAGTGGTTCTGCAGGTGGTGACCACAGACCACTTCTCAGTTCCTATGCTTCCTGGCTGATGTTTTGGTCACTTTTGAATGCTGGCGGTGCTCTCACTCTAGTGGTAGCATGAGACGGAGTCTACAACCCACACAAGTGGCTCAGGTAGTGCAGCTCATCCAGGATGGCACATCAATGCGAGCTGTGGCAAGAAGGTTTGCTGTGTCTGTCAGCGTAGTGTCCAGAGCATGGAGGCGCTATCAGGAGACGTGGAGGAGGCCGTAGGAGGGCAACAACCCAGCAGCAGGACCGCTACCTCCGCCTTTGTGCAAGGAGGAGCACTGCCAGAGCCCTGCAAAATGACCTCCAGCAGGCCACAAATGTGCATGTGTCTGCTCAAACGGTCAGAAACAGACTCCATGAGGGTGGTATAAGGGCCCGACGTCCACAGGTGGGGGTTGTGCTTACAGCCCAACACCGTGCAGGACGTTTGGCATTTGCCAGAGAACACCAAGATTGGCAAATTCGCCACTGGCGCCCTGTGCTCTTCACAGATGAAATGTATTAGCAACTGGGACTGAGGAGCAGGCAGTTTACTCTGGGCACCTTTCATCCAAGCTACTCAATACTGCCCCTGCAGCCATAAGAAGTTATTAAGTTATTAACCCTACCTAATGTATGTATACATAGCTATTACCTCATACCCATGCACATCAACTCGGTACTAGTTCTCCCTGTATATAGCCATTTTATTTTAACTCATCATTGTTATCCATTATTCACTTTGTATTTATTCCTTGCATCACTAATTCAATTTTTATTTTTTATCTTTAACTCTGCATTGTTGAAAAAGGACCCGTAAGTAAGCATTTCAATACAATTTCAATGTATGTGGCAAATGCAATTTGATGACATACAGTAGTGAAGTGAAAGGGAAAACATGGGATTATTTTCTCGAGGGACTGCATTCTGGAGGGACTACTTTCAGTTTTAGACTACTTTCTGGAAGGACTAATTTCTGTAGGGTCTAATTTCTCAAAGAAGGGACTAATATCTGGACCGACTACTTTTTGGAAGGACTACTTTATGTAGTGACTGATTTCTCAAAGAATGTACTAATATCTGAATGCACTGCTTTCTGGAAGGACTACTTTGGAGGAACTACTTTCTTGAAGAAGGGACTAAGGTCTGTAAGGACTACTTTCTGCAGTGGCTACTTTGTGGATTGACTTTTTGTTGTTAAAATACTATACAACAAAGAAAACCTACGGAAAGACGAACAAACTACAGTGAGATTCAAACAGCAATGCGTTCCTTTAAAAAAGAAACAGGCCTGAGGAAGGCACCTTGGGTTGTGAGTCTCACCGTTACCATAAGTCTAATTTCTCCCAAATGTACTTTGATGCAGGTATGATAAACTGTCACCAGTTTAAATAGGATCGATTTCACATACCTCTTCAGAGCCACGCGGGCCAAGCATCACACCCCCACCTCCTCCTGACCACCCCCACCTCAGTGCCTCCATGTTGGATGGCTGGACCGGAGTTAGCTTCTGAGCTCTGGCATATCATGATACTGGCGCCCAAAATTCATGTTTTTATAGTTGACATGTGTGTGTGTGTAGTCTTCCTCATGCATTACTTCAACAGAGCTTGCTGGAGTAGTTGGAAGCTTAGGCTTAGTGTAGTAATTTAATAAATGCAGTTTAGATGCATTATGATGCCAATCAAAGAAACATTTGCTACCATTATACTTTTTCATTTCAACAACATGTTCCAATTATTCTAGTACATGATAAACACACGTATCCTTTTCATCTCTCTCTCTCTCTCACATGCATAAATACACACACACATTCATTAATTTACTGTATTTATATTCCACTTGATTAGTGATATGTATTTGAATTGCTCTTTATTCTTTGGGGCGAAATGCTATGTCATACATGCACTTCAGAATTTACAGCCATTAGCCTTTTGCTGCACAATCCTTTTAATGAAACCACTTCACTGTCCATGTTTAATGAGATGACACTCAATTCACACTTTAAAACAGCTTAATTTATGTTTTGCATTAACGTCCATATATTTGACATGTTACCATGCCACACTACAAATGTTTTCTCATCTCTATCTCTAACACAACCATATATTCCTCAGGACTACAATCCAGCTTATCCAATCAAGAACATTTAACATGCATGTATTACCAATGTTACACTACATTGCTTCATTTCCCCAGCCATGTGTGTCTGAAAACAAATAGTTAACATATGAGGTTTACCTGAGTTTACCCTCCATAAACACATATATACATTCCATTATATTACCTGCTATTTTATTGACTTTGTCCATATTGCGAGCATCTTCTCCTTCATGTATCTTTTCATCTGAAGAGAACCACATGTATTTTCTTGGAACCTGAAATTAACTCCTATTTCAATCATTCAGTGCATGAAGGTTGTTGATATTGGATTTTTTACAAGACTGGGTGTTCTGCATTAGTGCTCCTGTAATGCAGTCAGGTCACATCCCAAAGTTTATTATACTGATTTAAAACCTACAGATACAGATTTTTCTACATATCCACCACCACAACTGACTTCTTGTAATAAAAACAGTGAGGCCATATTCTTGCAAACATAAGCAAGCATTTCAAGTTAAATGGGTTCTCGCTCACAAAATGCATATCAGCCAATGAAAAGCGTTGATTTACTTGCATGTGACAGGACACTAAATTGTAGCTGGTCCCATCAGATAACATGGCACATGTTAGCCTTATGCTAACCTCAACAGGTGCTAATGATTATATACTGGCACAACTTCATCAGCCTATGAAAGATCTTAGACTTTATATCCACCAACTAATGGTAATTCTTAAAATGTGTCAACACTGGCCACTAGAGGGATATTTTAAACCTACAAATTCAAGATTTAATTGTTTGGTTGGTCTAACAAAATCTTTCGTGCCAATATTGCACTGCTGCATTCTTGACTAGCTACATACAAAAAATGGGGGTGATGGTTCTATGTGGAACAATAATGACTCAAAGAACCCTTTGAGCTCTTCAATGGCTGTTTATAGATCACAAAAGGGTTCTTTGCTCTTTTAGTGATAATTCAAATGTAAGGGAGGCAGCTCATTAGAATATTGTTGGGCATAGTTTGCACACCACTTTTGTGCAACTGTGAGAGAGAGTGTCATACCAGTTTAACAAATGGGTTGTGTTAGACCATTAAACATTGTGTGATATAGCCATTGACATATAGTATTGTTTCCCAGTTGTCTTGAACATACTGAAGTCAGAAGTCTGAGATTGAGTTGTCCATTCTGAGTTTCCAGTTGTTTTGACCGTGGCATTAATTCTCAGAGGGAAGCGGCAGGGTATTCCCTTTGAGTCAGGAACCAAAACTCCTCTGTAGTGACCTGTGAATGCGTTGTCTGCAGCATTCATTCACATGACAGCTCAATCAGCTTTTTAATTTCACTTACCAGGATGTGAACTGAGCCAGGTTCACAGTCAAAAGTATTGGGAAGTAGTTGGGAAGTATTTCCAAAAGTGCTCTTCCAAGCACTGGAGGTGAGCAGTCATCACACATGCATAGCCGTGTGAAAGGGTGCACGGTTAGCTTTTGAAAGACTCCAATAATAATAATTTCCTCTGAATGCACTAATTCGGTCACTCACGTGTAGAACATTTTTGTATTTCCCCTGCATTAAACTTCTTTCTCTCAAATTTTGTGCACAAATTTGTTTACATCCCTGTTAGTGACCATTTCTCCTTTGCTAAGATAATCCATCCACCTGACAGGTGTGGCATATTAAGAACCTGATTAAACAGCATAATCAATACACATGTGCACCTTGTGCTGGGGACAATAAAAGGGCACTCTAAAATGTGCAGTATTGTCACACAACACAAGGCCACAGATGTCTCAAGTTGAGGGAGCATGCAATTGACATGCTGACTACAGGAATGTTCACCAGAGTTGTTGCCAGAGAATTGCATATTAATTTCTATACCATAAGCTGCCTCCAATGTCATTTCAGAGAATTTGGCAGTACATCCAACCGGCCTCAGACCACGTCTAACAGCAGACCACATGTAACCACGCCAGCCCAGGACTTCCACATCTGGCATCTTCACCTGCGGGATCATCTAAGACCAGCCACCTGGACAGCTGATAAAACTGAGGAGTATTTATGTCTGTAATAAAGCCCTTTTGTGGGGAAAAACTAATTGTAATTGGCTGGGCCTGGCTCCCCAGTGGGTGGGCCTTGCTCCTAAATTGGTGGGACTATGCCCTCACAGGCCAAATCATGGCTGCGCCAATTCCCAGTCATATGAAATCCACAGATTAGGGCATATTTAAATGACTGATTTCGTTATGTGGACTGTAACTCAGTAAAAGCGTTGAATTTGTTGCATGTTGCGGTTATATTTTTGTTCAGTATAGTTTGCAAATGAAGTTGCAAACTTACCTGCTCCAGTATATCTTTGAGTTCTGTGCTAAGCTCTTTTGCCGCCAGTTGCTCTCGGCGTATCATACAATGTGTCCATAGTGGGAGACACATTTATAACTAGAGTGCAGAGGCCTGCCCACCGTTCCGCCATAGATGGAGACCCATCAGTGTAAAAGCCCACCATACGAAGCCATGGAATACTTTTGTTGTTGTTGCCAATATAGCCACACAGCACACTGAACATCCCCTGTGCCGTTTCATGTGAGACAGAACAGTGTGTCCTTGAGAATAGCTTCCCCAGACATGTACAGCGAACAAAAGTCAATACATGGGCATCTTGGCTCCCACAGTTTATTTATCTATTTGGAGAGTATAAGCTGGGGAGTTTGAGTCATTCAGTCAGAGTTTCCTTTTGATTGCTAGTAATAGCATACATTCTTCGTTTTACAGTGTTATCTGAGAAGGGTATTGATTTGATTTTCTGTGCCTCTTCCTCACCACACATTGTTTTCACCATATAAATTGTGGCCGGTAATATGAAAGTCTTTGTAATAGTGTGTGTTTTATAGTGTAGCGGGCCTAGCCATTCCCCGTGGGAATGATTCAAGTCAACCATGAAGTGCGGCCTTTTCCCATGATTTAAGGGTGCTCTGTTTGAAATTAATTGTTTTGATTTTAATAATTTGTATTTTTTAATTTAAGGTTAACCACATTACAATGATTTTGAGATACACAGACAATATTATGATATACACTACAGTTCAAAAGTTTGGGGTCACTTAGAAATGTCCTTGTTTTTGCCCATTAATATAACATCAAATTGATCAGAAATACAGTGTAGACATTGTTCATGTTGTAAATGACTATTGTTGCTGGAAACGGCAGATTTTTTATGGAATATCTACATAGGCCCATTATCAGCAACCATCACTCCTCTGTTCCAATGGCACGTTGTGTTAGCTAATCCAAGTTTATAATTTTAAAAGGCTAATTGATCATTAGAAAACCCTTTTGCAATTATGTTAGCACAGCTGAAAACTGATGTACTGATTAAAGAAGCAATAACACTGGCCTTCATTAGACTAGTTGAGTATCTGGGGCATCAGTATTTCTGGGTTTGATTACAGGCTCAAAATGGCCAGAAACAAAAACTTTCTTCTGAAACTCGTCAGTCTATTCTTGCTCTGAAAGGTGAAGGCTATTCCATGCGAGAAATTGCCAAGAATTGGAAGATCTCGTACAATGCTGTGTACTACTCCCTTCACAGAACAGCGCAGAACTGGCTCCAACCAGAATAAAGAGGATTTGGAGGCCCCGGTGCACAACTGAGCAAGAGGACCAGTACATTAGTGTCTAGTTTGATAAACAGACGCCCCACAAGTCCTCAACTGGCAACTTCATTAAATAGTATGCGTTAAACACCAGTCTCAACGTCAACAGTGAAGAGGCGACTCCAGGATGCTGGCCTTCTAGGCAGAGTGGCAAAGAGAAAGCCATAACTCAGACTGGCCAATAAAAATAAAAGATTAAGATGGCAAAAGAACACAGACACCGGACAGAGAAAGTCCGCCTAGAAGGACAGCATCCCGGAGTCGCCTCTTCACTGTTGATGTGACCACTAGTTTGGGAACTGCTGTTATAGCCCCAAAAAGGGTTGTAACCATAGCAGAAACCTTTTTGGATGCTGAGTGTACAAAACATTATGAACACGTGCTCTTTCCATGACATAGACTAACCAGGTGAATCCAGGTGAAACCTATAATGCCTAATTGATGTAATTGTTAAATCCACTTCAATCAGGTAAAAAAATGATTTTTAAGCATTGAGACAATTGGGCATGTGTGCCATTCAGAGGATGAATAGGCAAGAGGAAGGATTTAAGCACCTTTGAACTGTGTATGGTAGTAGGTGCCAGGCGCCCCGCTTTGTGTCAAGAATTGCATCGCTGCTGTGTTTTCCATGCTGAACAGTTTCCCGTGTGTATCAAGAATGGTCCACCACCCAAAGGACATCCATCCAACTTGACACAACTGTGGGAAGCATTGGAGTCAACATGGGCCAGCATCCCTGTGGAACGCTTTCGAAACCTTGTCGAGTCTATGCCCCGATGAATTGAGGCTGTTCTGAGGGGAAAAGGGGAGGGGGTACACCAAAGAACCCCCATCTGGTACTATTTAGAACCATCATTTTTTTGTGTGTATTAGTGACGTTAATGATTCCAACCTAAGTGTATGTAAACTTTCAACTTCAGCTGTATGTGCCATACTGCAATAATCCCAACCCATACTACACTACTGCTCGAAAGTTTTAGAACACCTACTCATTCATGAGTTATTTTATTTTTACTATTTTCTAAATTGTAGAATAATAGTGAAGACATCTAAACTATGAAATAACACATATGGCATCATGTAGTAACCAAAAAAGTGTTAAACAAATCAAAATTTATTTGAGATTTGAGATTCTTCAAATAGCCACCCTTTGCCTTGATGACACATAGCCACCCTTTGCACACTCTTGCCATTCTCTCAACCAACTTCATGAGGTAGTTGCCTGGAATGCATTTCAATTAACAGGTGTGCCTTAAATTAATTTGTGGAATTTCTTTCTTAATAGGGATAGGCGTTCCGCTAGCAACCCACCTCGACAACATCCGGTGAAATTGCAGAGCGCCAAATTCAAAAGACAGAAATACTCATAATAAACATTCATAAAAGATACAAGTGTTATACATCGGCTTAAAGATGAACTTCTTGTTAATCCAGCTGCTGTGTCAGATTTCAAAAAGGCTTTACGGCGAAAGCATACCATGCGATTATCTGAGGACAATGCCCCGCTTACAAAGCATACAAACATTTTCAAGCCAAGTAGAGGAGTCACGAAAGTCAGAAATAGCGATAAAATTAATCACTTACCTTTGATGATCTTCATCTGGTTGCAGTCACAAGAGTCCCTGTTACATAATAAATGTTCATTTTGTTCAATAAAGTCCCTCTTTATTACCCCAAAACTTTGCTGGCGCGTTTTGTACAGTAATCCACTGGCTCAAAGGCGGTCAAAACATGCAGACGAATACATCCCAATAGTACTGGTAAAGTTCATTGAAACATGTCAAACAATGTTTATAATTAATCCTCAGGTTGTCTATTGTCTAAATAATCGATAAAATTTCAACCGGACAATAGCATATTCAATAGAAAGGAAAAACAACGAAGGGCACGCTATCGGTCGCACGTGCAAACCAGCTCTGCTTCATTCTACAGTCCACTGACAAAATGGTCTCGATCTTCCTAATTTTTCAGAAAACAAGCTTGACACAATGTCTAAAGACTGTTGACATCTAGTGGAAGCCATAGGAACTGCAATCTGGGTCCTAACCCATTACATACTGTATAGGCATTCAATTGAAAAGTACCCACATCAAAAAAATCCCACTCCTGGATGGATTTCTCAGGTTTTCACCTGCCATATCAGTTCTGTTATACTCACAGACATTATTTTAACAGAGTGTTTTCTATCCAACTCTAGCAGTTACATGCATATCCTAGCTTCTGGGCCTGAGTAACAATAAGCAAAGGGAAACGACAGTCCATCATTACTTTGAGCCATGAAGGTCAGTCAATACGGAACATTTTTATAACTTTGAAAGTTTCTTCAAGTGCAGTCGCAAAAAACATCAAGCGCTATGATGAAACTGGCTCTGATGAGGACCACCACAATGGAAGACCCATAGATACCTCTGCTGCAGAGGATACATTCATTAGAGTTACCAGCCTCAGAAATTGTAGAGTTCAAGTAACAGACATCTCAACATCAACTGTTCAGAGGAGACTGTGTGAAATCAGGCCTTCATGGTCAAATTGCTGCAAAGAAACTACTAAAGGACACCAATATGAAGAACAGATTTGCTTGGGCCAAGAAACACGAGCAATGGACATTAGATCGGTGGAAATTTGTTCTTTGGTCTAGAGTCCAAATTTGAGATTTTTGGTTACAACCGCCGTGTCTTTGTGAGACGCGGTGTGGGTGAACGGATGATGTCTGCATGTGTATTTCCCACTGTAAAGCATGGAGGAGGAGTTGTGATGGTGCTTTGCTCGTGACACTGTCTGTGATTGATTTAGAATTCCAGGCGCACTTAACCAGCATGTCTACTACAGCATTCATCAGCGATACACCATCCCATCTGGTTTGGGCTTAGTGGGACTGTCATTTGTTTTTCAACAGAACAATGAACCAACACACCCCCCGACCTCAACCAAATTGAGATGGTTTGGGATTAGTCGTACTGCAGAGTGAATGAAAAGCAGCCAACAAGTGCTCAGCATATGTGGGAACTCCTTCAAGACTGTTGGAAAAACATTTCAGGTGAAGCTGGTTGAGAGAATGCCAAGAGTGTGAAAACCTATCATCAAGGCAAAGGGTGGCTATTTGTAGAATCTCAAATATAACATATTTTGATTTGTTTAAAACTTTTTTGGTTACTACATGATTCCATGTGTTATTTTATAGTTTTGATGTCTTCACTATAATTCTACAATGTAGAAAATAGTGAAAATGAAGAAAAACCTTTGAAAGACTGGTGTTCTAGAACTTTTGACCAGTAGTGTACTTGGTCTATTTATTGATGAACCTATTACCTTTTTATATGGAACATCTGCCCTGGCCGACTCGGCAAGTAGAGCTCTTGAGGGAGTTAATGGAAAAACAAAAAACACTCAGAGATTGGTTATGCTACGTATTCCAAACTATATCCGACATGCGTGTGTCCTGTTCTGGACTATTCAGCAGGAGTGTGGGGTGCTAAGAGTTATCTTAAAAACGAACATGTCCGTAACAGAGCAGTACATTACTTTTTATGTGTCCACACGTTTGCAACTATACTTGCAATAACTGGGGACATAGGCTGGGAACCCTGTGAGGTGAGATGGAAGGCATGTATGTTGAGACTTTGGAATAGACTGTTGGATATGCCAACTGCCAGAACAGCTAGTAAAGTTTTCAAATGGGATCTATCCATAGAGGGAGCCTGGGCAACTGAAATGTCTGACCTGTTTCAACATTCTGACTGTGAACATATGTACGAAAACCATATTAAGGGAGACATAGATATGATTAAAAACAACTGTTGATGCAATATGATTTTTTTAAATCATAAAACCAAATTGAGAACCTTTTGTTTGATTAAGGGTGAATTCGTATGTCAGATATATAATGTATAACCTACCTAAAAGCAAGAGATCACTATGTGCACAGATAAGATCAGGGATATTGTCAGGCTGTGCGCTACTGGTAAGAAGTCAGGTGCAGGAGAGCGGAGAGTTGTGATCAGGGGCACACTTTAATTGGCAGAAGTAACAACAGAAGGATGCAACCGCGTCAAAAACCTGCAGCCAAATGGCAAAAGTGCAACAACAGTCACAATAATGCATAAGTTAAACAATTAACCACACTCGGGTTCAACACGGTACCCGGGGAAAAAATCAGCCTGGCGCATCACACAAAAACATATAACAAAAAAACAGAGGGAATATATATGTAGTGTGATTAGGGAATGTAAACCAGGTGTGAGGGGAAACAAGACAAAACAAATGGAACAATGACAAGTGGAGCGGCGATGGCTAGAAGACCGGTGACGTCGACCGCCGAACGCCCCCCGAACAAGGAAAGGAGCCGACTTCGGCGGAAGTCGTGACAGATATTGTCTCTGCGTATTGAAACAGGTCAGTTGTGGTAAAATGGAAGAGGAAAGACTATGTGACTATTGTGACCTCGAAGAAATAGAGAATGAAACTAATTGTATCCTCTATTGCCCTTTCTACCACAATATGCACTTGCTCTTATTTCAGAAAGCACACCAGATATTATGGCATTATGTGGCTGAGTAGTGAGGAGAAATTGAAATGTCTTTTTGTCCATTGTGTATTTCCATTTGCGGAATATTTAGATAAAGACTGGAATAAAAGAAAAAGGGCAACTAAAATGTAATACTTAGCTTCAATGTTGTAAATGGCATGTGTGTATATAGATTGTGTATAGGTGTTACGGCTGTCATCGGTACGAGACCAAGGTGCATCGTGGTAGAAATACATTTTGAGTTTATTAAACGAACACCAAAAAAACAAGAAAGATAAACGACACGTAAAGTAATGTAGCGCTAAACCAGCAACTAACAAAAACAAGATACCACAACAGAAAGTGGGAAAAAGGGCTGCCTAAGTATGATTCCCAATCAGAGACAACGATAGACAGCTGCCCTGATTGGGAACCATACTAGGCCAACAAAAAAAAGAAAACATAGATATACAAAAACTAGAGTACCCACCCTAGTCACACAATGACCTAACCAAAATATAGAGAATAAACAGGGATCTCTAAGGTCAGGGCGTGACAATAGGCTTGTCTCCCATATGAATATTCTCTTTGTGCCAGACTGGGATCAAATTCATTCTGTTTTTTATTTATTTTTTATTCTGTATTTATTTATCTGTACATGTTATGTATGTATGTATGTATGTATGTATGTATGTATGTATGTATGTATGTATGTATGTATGTATGTATGTACGTACAGTTGAAGTCAGAAGTTTACATACACCTTAGCTAAATGCATTGAAACTCAGTTTTTCACAATTCCTGACATTTAATCCTTGTAACAATCCCCTGTTTTAGGTCAGTTAGGATCACCACTTTATTTTAAGAATGTGAAGTGTCGGAATAATAGTAGAGCAAATTATTAATTTCAACTTTTATTTATTTCATCACATTCCCAGTGGGTCAGAAGTTTACATACACTCAATTAGTATTTGGTAGCATTGCCATTAAATTGTTTAACTTGGGTCAAACGTTTCGGTTTGCTTTCCACAAGCTTCCCACAATAAGTTGTGATCTTTGGCCCATTCCTCCTGACAGAGCTGGTGTAACTGAGTCAGGTTTGTAGGCCTCCATGCTTGCACAAGCTTTTTCAGTTCTGCCCACAAATTTTCGATAGGACTGAGATCAGGGCTTTGTGATGGCCACTCCAATACATTGACTTTGTTGTCCTTAAGCTATTTTGCAACAACTTTGGATGTATGCTTGGGGTCATTGTCCATTTGGAAGACCCATTTGCGACCAAGTTTTAACTTCCTGACTGATATCTTGGGATGTTGCTTCGATATATCCATGTAGTTTTCCGTCCTCATGACGCCATCTATATTGTGAAGTGCACCAGTCCCTCCTGCAGCAAAGCACCCCCACAACATGATGCTGCCACCCCCGTGCTTCACTGTTGGGATAGTGTTCTTCGGCTTGCAAGCCTCCCCCGTTTGTTACATCAGACCAGAGGACATTTCTCCAAAAAGTAAGATTTTTTGTCCCCATGTGCAGTTGCAAACCATAGTCTGGCTTTTTTATGGCGGTTCTGGAGCAGTGGCTTCTTCCTTGCTGAGCGGCCTTTCAGGTTATGTCGAATTATAGGAATCTTTTACTGTGGATATTGATACTTTTGTACCTATTTCCTCCAGCATCTTCACAAGGTCCTTTGCTGTTGTTCTGGGATTGATTTACACTTTTCACCCCAAAGTACGTTCATCTCTAGGAGACATAATGTGTCTCCTTCCTGAACGGTATGACGGCTGCGTGGTCCCATGGTGTTTATACTTCCGTACTATTGTTTGTATAGATGAACGTGGTAGCTTCAGGCGTTTGGAAATTACTCCCAAGGATGAACCAGACTTGTCGAGGTCTACAATGTTTTTTTCTCAGGTCTTGGCTGATTTCTTTGGATTTTCCCATGATGTCAAGCAAAGAGGCACTGAGTTTGAAGGTAGGCCTTGAAATACATCCACAGGTACACTTCCAATTGACTCAAATGATGTCATTTAGCCTATCAGAAGCTTCTAAAGCCATGACATCATTTTTGGGAATTTTCCAAGCTGTTTAATGACTTGCAATGAAAATTACTTTCTGACAAAATTAGAAACATATAATATCTGAAAATGTAGCTAGCTAGACTCTCTAACCCGTATACATGGATGAACGCTCCTACCTCTCTGTCACGGATGTCACGGTTGCCCTTAGTTTGAAGATGTAATCTGGAGACAGGGGTTTTACACAGCCTCTGTGTGATCTTTTCAACTCCCTCCGCATATTTGAAATCAAAGGGCAGAATTTTGTCCATCTCCCTAGCTATCACACTCTGCTTCCAATACAGCAAATGAAAGATAAACATCTTGTGAATCCAGCCAATATTTCCGATTTTTTAAGTGTTTTACAGCGAAAACACAATATAGAAATATATTAGCTTACCAAAATAGCCAAACACACAACCGCATTTATTCACCGCAAAGATAGCTTTAGCAAAAACCAGCAATAAATCACTAACCTTTGGACAACTTCATCAGATGACAGTCTTATAACATCATGTTACACAAAACATTTATGTTTTGTTCGAAAATGTGCATATTTAGAGCTGAAAACCGTGGTTATACATTGTGAAAATGTAGCAACTTTTTCCCAGAATGTCCAAAGATATTTCTGACACTCACCTAATCTGACCAAATAACTCATCATAAACTTTACATAAAAATACTTGTTGTATGGCAAATGAAAGATACACTGGTTCTTAATGCAACCGCTGTGTTAGATTTTTTAAAATAACTTTAGTACGACATACAGCTTGCGTTATTGCGAGACAGCGCCCGCTAAAAGGGCAGAGAATAGGACTAAACATTTCACACAAAAATACGAAATAACATCATAAATGTTGTCTTACTTTTGCTGAGCTTCCATCAGAATCTTGTACAAGGAGTCCTTGGTCTAGAATAAATCGTTGTTTGGTTTTAGAATGTCCTTTTCTCCTGTCGAATTAGCAACCTTAGCTAGCCAAGTGGCGCGAACATGTCCATTTTCTCTCGACGCAAACAACGGAAAACTCCAAAAGTCCCGATAAACATTGAATAATCTGATAAAACTCGGTTGAAAAAACATACTTTCCGATGATATTATCACATGTATCAAATAAAATTAGAGCCAGAGATATTAGCCGTGTATACCGAACGCTTTTCAGAAGGCAATCTGGGGTTCCTTCTCGCGCCTTCGAAGACAATGACATTTCCAGACCCTTCACTCCAAAAGCTCTTGTTCGACCTCAGATCAAGCTAGACACCCCATTTCACCTCCCACTGCCCGTTGACATCTAGTGGAAGGCGTATGAAGTGCATGTATATCGATAGATATAAGCCAGTTGAATAGGCAGGCCCTGGAACAGAGCCTCGATTTCAGATTTTTCACTTCCTGTCTGGAAGTTTGCTGCAAAATGAGTTCTGTTTTACTCACAGATATAATTCAAACAGTTTTAGAAACTTGAGTGTTTTCTTTCCAATAGTAATAATAATATGCATATTGTACGATCTAGAATAGAGTACAAGGCCGTTTCATTTGGGCACGATTTTTTCCCAAAGTGAAAATAGCGCCGCCTACACACTAACAGGTTAAAAAGTTTTTCCCTGAATCAGGGATTTCTTCATCGTCTGATTCATTTTCAGTGTCAGAGAGTGTCAGCATGGCACGATCGTCCTCCAGAAAGTGGAGAACATGGTCAACAGTTTTGCAGTTCTTCGTGATAGCGTTCAAAAAAGCCACATTAGACAGGATTACCTACACATCTTGAGCAGCTCATGGTAGACAGAAGCATGCTATATGGCAGACCAATCTGAACTCATCTCTCAGCACATCCAGCCCATCCATTATCTAAGCCAACAATGGCTAGCAGTAAGGTTCCTGCCTTTTTCCTTGGCTAAACCAACTAGGCTTATAATTAAAAAAATTATTAATATTTACACATTGCATGAAAGTTTGTTATCAAAGTACATGACAGTTCACATGTTCCAGAAGACCTTTCTGACAAAAAACAAATTTTGACAATCAAATGATTCTCCTGTTAAGTAGTGGCGTGTGACATACGCTTATTTTCCTGAAACAAGTCACAAATGTTCCACACACAGACAAGCAGTTGTGAAGAAGGCGTGACAGCACCTCTTCTGTCTCAGGAGGTTGAAAAGATTTGTCATGGCCCTCAAATCCTCATAAAGTTGTACCGTTGCACCATTGAGAGCATCTTGACTGGGCGCTACAGAGTGTGATGCAGACAGCCCAGTTCATCACCGGGGCTGAGCTCCCTGCCATCCAGTATATCAGGTAGTGTCAAAGAAAGGCTCAGAAAATTGGTAAAGACTTCAGCCATCCAAGCCATAGACTGTTTTCTCTGCTTCCGCATGGCAAACGGTACCGGAGCATCAAGTCTGACACCAACAGGCTCCTGAACAGCTTCTATCCCCAAGCCATAAGACTGCTAAATAGCTAACAAAATGGCTACACTGACCGTCTGCATTGATCCTTCTATGCATGGAAAAAAACTCTATGCACACACACACTTATTCACTGTATGCACATTCTACCCACTCACACACGCATATACACACACAAATTCACAAATACTTAATTTGCTCTCACACACACACCTACATTCATAATGATTCAAGACAAAACTGCTCCAGCTCCTTCAAGTTGGATGGGTTCCACTGGTGTACAGCAATCTTTAGATCATACCACAGATTCTCAATTGGAATGAGGTCTGGGCTTTGACTAGGCCATTCCAAGACATTTAAATGTTTCCCCTTAAACCACTCGAGTGTTGCTTTCCAGTCTCAAATCTCTGGAAGACTTAACCTCTCTTGGGCACGTGAGACGGTAGCGTCCCACCTCTTCAACAACCAGTGAAACTGCTAGGCGCCAAATTCAAATACAGAAATACTCATGATAAAAATTCAGAAAACAAAACATATTTTACATAGGTTTAAAGATGAACTGCTTGTGAATCCAACCACGGTGTCAGAACAAACAGTAGCCAGCCAGAACAGTTACACAAATTAGAAATAGAGATACAATTAATCCCTTACCTTTGATATCTTCATATGGTTGCACTCAGCAGACATTCATTTACTCAATAAGTGTTCCTTTTGTTTGATAAATTCTCTTTATACCCCAAAACCTCCGTTTTGTTTGCGCGTTTTCTTCAGTAATCCACAGGCTCAAACGCAGTCAAAACAGGAAGACAAAAAAATCTAAATTGTATCCGTGAAGTTCATAAAAACATGTCAAACGATGTTTATATTCAAACCTCAGGTTGTTTTTAGCCTCAATAATCGATAATATTTCAACCGGACAATTTAAAAGGTAAACAAGAAACGCACTCTCTCGGTCTGGCACAGGAAAAAGCTCTGTGACACGGCAGGGTCCACTCATTCAGACTGCTCTTACTTCTTCATTTTTCAGAATACAAGCCTGAAAATATTTCTGAAGACTGTTGACATCTAGTGGAAGGCATAGAAACTGCAAATTGAGTCCTAAGTCAATGGATACTGTTTTGGCATTGAATAGAAAACTATAAAACCCCCCAAAAAACTACTTCCTGAATGGATTCTTCTCAGTTTTTTGCCTGCCAAATCAGTTCTGTTATAGTCACAGACACTATGTTAACAGTTTTGGAAACGTTAGTGTTTTTTATCCAAACCTACCAGTTATATGCATATCATATTCTGGGCCCGAGATGCAGGCAGTTTAATTTGGGCATGCATTTCATCCAAAATTCCGAATGCTACCCCCTACCCTAGAGAAGTTAAGTTTCCCTCAAGAATTTCCCTGCATTTAGCACCATCCATCATTCCTTCAATTCGGACCAGTTTCCCAGTCCCTGCCGATGAAAAACAGTGTAACGAGTTTCCTCCTCCTCTTCACCCGAAGAGGAGGATTAGGGATTTGACCAAAGCGCAGCGTTGTGAAATGACATAATGATTTATTAGACAAGACGAAAACGAACTACACTTGATAATTAACAAAACAAATAAACGATGTAGACAGACCTGGACGTAAGAACTTACAATATAACGAAGAACGCACAAACAGGAAAAATGACTACACAAACAAACAAAAACAAACAAACAAACAAACAAACAAACCGAAACAGTCCCGTGTGGTGCGACAAACAGACAGGAGACAACCACCCACAACAAACAATGTGAAACCACCTACCTTAATATGGCTCTCAATCAGAGGAAACGTAAACCACCTGCCTCTAATTGAGAACCATATCAGGTCACCCATTTACCAACATAGAAACACATAACATAGAAATGCCCACCCACACTCACGCCCTGACCGACTTAACACATACAAAAACAACAGAAAACAGGTCAGGAACGTGACAAACAGTATGATTCTGCCACCAGAGATGGAGATGGTGTTCTTGGGGTGATGAGAGGTGTTGGGTTTGCGCCAGACATAGCCTTTTCCTTGATGGCCAAAAAGCTCAATTTTAGTCTCATCTAACCAGAGAACCTTCTTCCATTTGTTTGGGGAGTCTCCCACATGCATTTTGGCGAACACCAAACATGTTTGCTTATTTTGTTAATTAAGCAATCATTCTTTTCTGGACACTCTTCCGTTAAAGCCCAGCTCTGTGGAGTGTACGGCTTAAAGTGGTCCTATGGACAGATACTCCAGTCTCTGCTGTGGAGCTTTGAAGCTCTTTCAGGGTAATATTTGGTCTCTTTGTTGACTCTGATTAATGCTCTCCTTGCCTGGTCCGCAAGTTTTGGTGGGCGGCCCTCACTTGGCAGGATTGTTGTGGTGATTTATTCTTTCCATTTTTTAATAATGGATTTAATGGTGCTTCGTGGGATGTTCAAATTTTCTGATATTTTTTTATAACCCAACCCTGATCTGTACTTCTCCACAACTTTGTCCCTGACCTGTTTGGAGAGCTCCTTGGTCTTCATGGTTCCGCTTGCTTTGTGGTGCCCCTTGCTTAGTGGTGTTGCAGACTCTGGGGCCTTTCAGAACAGGTGTATATATACTGAGATCATGTGACAGATCATGTGACACTTAGATTGCACACAGGTGGACTTTATTTAACTAATTATGTGACTTCTGAAGGCAATGGGTTGCACCAGATCTTCTTTAAGGGCTTCATAGCAAAGGGGGTGAATACATATGCACTCACCACTTTTCTGTTTATTAAGTTAAGTTATTTTTTTCAATTCACTTCACCAATTTGCACTATTTTGTGTATGTCCATTACATGAAATCCAAATACATATCGATTTAAATTACAGGTTTTAATGCAACAAAATAGGAGAAATGCCAAGGGGGGTGAATGCTTTTGTAAAGGCACTGTGTGTAAAGGCTACAGTTTAACCATCCAGCATACAATGGTGAGAAAAGGGAGAGAGTTTCTCTCACAAGTATAGTTGGCCCAGGAGAACCATTAGAAGAACCCCTTTTTGGTTCCATGTATTACGCTTTCCGCAGAGTGTTCTACATGGAATACAAAAGCGTTCTACCTGGAACCAAAAATGGTTCTTTGTAAATTATTTATACCCCTTGACTTTTTCCACATTTTGTTGTTACAGCCTTATTCTGAATTGGATTACTTTAAAAAAAATCCTAAGCAATCTACACACATTACCCCATAATTACAAAACAAAAACATATTTTTATACATTTTTTAAATGTATAAAAAATAAAAACAGAAATACCATATTTACATAAGTATTCAGACCCTTTGCTATGGAGACTCGAAATTGAGCTCAGGTGCATCCTGTTTCCATTGATCATCCCTGAGATGTTTCTACAACTTCATTGGAGTCCACCTGTGGTAAATTTAATTGATTGGACATGATTTGGAAGGGCACAAACCTGTCTATATAAGGTCGCACAGTTGACAGTGCATGTCAGAGCAAAAACCAAGCCATGAGGTCGAAGAAATTGTCCGTAGAGCTCTGAAACAGGATTGTGTCGAGGCACAGATCTGGGGAAGGGTACCAAACAATTTCTGCAGCATTGAAAGTCCCCAAGAACACAGTGGCCTACATCATTCTTAAATGGAAGAAGTTTGGAACCATCAAGACTCTTCCTAGAGCTGGTCGCCCGGCCAAACTGAGCAATCGGGGGAGAAGGGCTTCGGTCAGGGAGGTGACCAAGAACCCGATGGACACTCTGACAGAGCTCTAGAGTTCATCTGTGGAGATTGGAGAACCTTCCAGAAGGAAAACCATCTCTGCAGCACTACACCAATGAGGCCTTTATGGTAGAGTGGCCAGACAGTAGCCACTCCTCAGAAAAAGGCACAAGCCAGCCATCTTGGATTTTGCCAAAAGAAACATAAAGACTCTCAGAACATGAGAAACAAGATTCTCTGGTCTGATGAAACCAATATTAAACTATTTGGCCTGAATGCACAACGTCACGTCTGGAGGAAACCTGTTACCATCCTTACGGTGAAGGATGGTGGTGGCAGAATCATGCTATGGGGATGTTTTTCAGTGTCAGGGACTGGGAGACTAGTCAGGAATGAGGCAAAGATGAACAGAGCAAAGTTCCGAGAGATCCTTGATGAAAACCTGCTCAAGAGCACTCAGGACCTCACACTGGGTCAAAGATTCACTTGAACCAGATGGAACATCTCTGAAGAGAACTGAAAATATAAGAAGGATGGGAGAAACTCTCCAAATACAGGTGTGCCAAGCTTGTAGCGTCATACCCAGGAAGACTCAAGGCTGTAATCCCTGCCAAATGTGCTTCAACAAAGTAATGAGTAAAGGTTCTCAATACTTATGTACATGTGATATTTCAATTTTTTAAACCTTTTTTTGCTTTGTCATTATTGGTTACTGTGTGAAGATTGATGAGGGGGAAAAAAACGATTTAATCAATTTTAGAATAAGTCTGTACAAAAAAATGTGGAAAAAATCTATGGATCTGAACACTTTACGAAGGCACTGTACATGGAACTAAACAGGGTCCTCCTATGGGGACAGCCACATAAGCCTTTTGGAACTTTTTTTCCTAAGAGTGTACATAGCTACAGTGGGGAGAACAAGTATTTGATACACTGCCGATTTTGCAGGTTTTCCTACTTACAAAGCATGTAGAGGTCTGTAATTTTTATCATAGGTACACTTCAACTGTGAGAGACGGAATCTAAAACAAAAATCCAGAAAATCACATTGTATGATTTTTAAGTAATTCATTTGCATTTTATTGCATGACATAAGTATTTGATCACCTACCAACCAGTAAGAATTCCGGCTCTCACAGACCTGTTAGTTTTTCTTTAAGAAGCCCTCCTGTTCTCCACTCATTACCTGTATTAACTGCACCTGTTTGAACTCGTTACCTGTATAAAAGACACCTGTCCACACACTCAATCAAACAGACTCCAACCTCTCCACAATGGCCAAGACCAGAGAGCTGTGTAAGGACATCAGGGATAAAATTGTAGACCTGCACAAGGCTGGGATGGGCTACAGGACAATAGGCAAGCAGCTTGGTGAGAAGGCAACAACTGTTGGCGCAATTATTAGAAAATAGAAGAAAATAGAAGAAGTTCAAGATGATGGTCAATCACCCTCGGTCTGGGGCTCCATGCAAGATCTCACCTCGTGGGGCATCAATGATCATGAGGAAGGTGAGGGATCAGCCCAGAACTACACGGCAGGACCTGGTCAATGACCTGAAGAGAGCTGGGACCACAGTCTCAAAGAAAACCATTAGTAACACACTACGCCGTCATGGATTAAAATCCTGCAGCGCACACAAGGTCCCCCTGCTCAAGCAGGCGCATGTCCAGGCCCGTCTGAAGTTTGCCAATGACCATCTGGATGATCCAGAGGAGGAATGGGAGAAGGTCATGTGGTCTGATGATTCAAAAATAGAGCTTTTTGGTCTAAACTCCACTCGCCGTGTTTGGAGGAAGAAGAAGGATGAGTACAACCCCAAGAACACCATCCCAACCGTGAAGCATGGAGGTGGAAACATCATTCTTTGGGGATGCTTTTCTGCAAAGGGGACAGGACGACTGCACCGTATTGAGGGGAGGATGGATGGGGCCATGTATTGCGAGATCTTAGCCAACAACCTCCTTCCCTCAGTAAGAGCATTGATGATGGGTCGTGGCTGGGTCTTCCAGCATGACAACGACCCGAAACACACAGCCAGGGCAACTAAGGAGTGGCTCCGTAAGAAGTATCTCAAGGTCCTGGAGTGGCCTAGCCAGTCTCCAGACCTGAACCCAATAGAAAATCTTTGGAGGGAGCTGAAAGTCCGTATTGCCCAGCGACAGCCCCGAAACCTGAAGGATCTGGAGAAGGTCTGTATGGAGGAGTGGGCCAAAATCCCTGCTGCAGTGTGTGCAAACCTGGTCAAGAACTACAGGAAACGTATGATCTCTGTAATTGCAAACAAAGGATTCTGTACCAAATATTAAGTTCTGCTTTTCTGATGTATCAAATACTTATGTCATGCAATAAAATGCGAATTAATTACTTAAAAATCATACAATGTGATTTTCGGGATTTTTGTTTTAGATTCCGTCTCTCACAGTTGAAGTGTACCTATGATAAAAATTACAGACCTCTACATGCTTTGTAAGTAGGAAAATCGGCAAAATCGGCAGTGTATCAAATACTTGTTCTCCCCACTGTATACCTGTCTATCCTACCTATCATTGAACAACACTCACCCCATGCCCAAAGACATCGCCAGTGTTGCTGAATTAAACCAAAGTCAGAAATCAATGCAATGGATTAATTGTTGAGCATTGTTGAGCATGTTAAAACAAGACAAATATGTTTCTTTTTAATCCTCAGGTACCCTAAAATGAAATTAAACTATAATATTTCATACGGAAAGAAGTGTGTTCAATAGAATAGCAAAATAAGCAGGTGCGCATCCTCTTCGTCGCGCGCGCACAGACTGATTTCCAACTCTGACTCCCAGTACCAAAACTCAAAATTCTTCCTCGTTTGGGAAGAAACAAGCCTGAAACCTTGAACAAAGACTGTTGACATCTAGAGGAAGCCATAGGAATTTAACATTTCCACACACTTCAAAGTGTTTTCTATGTGTTTTCTAAGTGTTAGCAGTAATGCCATTCGGGAGGGGGTCTAGAAGGTCTGAGAGGGTGTCTCATTGGTTGGCGGGGTGTCCGTTGCTCTATTGCTCCTGTGTGAGGTGCTGGGGTTGCGGTTGTGGCTGACGTCCTTCAGGGACCTGGCAAATGTTGGGATTGCTGCCTTGTAGAGGTGGACCTGTTCGTAAAGGCTATTCAAGTCCAGGGTGGAGTGGTGGGCCAGGTAGACATTAGGTTTCAAGGCACAGTCCCAGGAAATGCTTGCATTCAGCTGCTGTATTGTGGCAAGGTGAATGTATTTTCGTGGTAGTAGGGTGGAGATAACCAATTGTGCGTTGGGGAAAGTGGAATAAGTTTTTTCAGTCACTCCCTTGAGTGCTGTGGCCACCATTTCCTGCTGGGCCCTCAGGTCATTTGTGCCCGTGTGAATTAGGATGTGGCTTGGGGAACAGCTCCAGGGCATACTTAGTGTTTGGGCAACAGAGTTTACCACTTTGTATTTGGGAAAAAGTTTATTCTATTTAATGTATTTTCCATTTGAGTCAATGAGGAGCACAATTTCTGGATTTTGTGTGTCCTCAGTGGATGTGTGCGCGTTGTCAGGAGGGCTATCGAGGGGAGCTGACAGGGGAGCTGTTAGGAGGGGGTGTGGTCTGTTGGGTTGGTGGGTCCTGTGTTGTCTGTCCGATTGTGGTCTGAGGTTGGCTGTTCTGCTGGCTTCTTTGGGGGAGTTACCTGCTCTCTGTCACACGTCAGCTTTCTCACCTCCTCCTTCAGTGCTGTTATCTGTCCCATGTGTTCCTCTCCCTCCTACTTTGTTTCTGTTATCTGTCCCATGTGTTCCTCTCCCTCCTACTTTGGTTCTGTTATCTGTCCCATGTGTTCCTCTCCCTCCTACTTCAGTGCTGTTATCTGTCCCATGTGTTCCTCTCCCTTCTACTTTGGTTTTGTTATCTGTCCCATGTGTTCCTCTCCCTCCTACTTTGGTTCTGTTATCTGTCCCATGTGTCCCTCTCCCTCCTACTTTGGTTTTGTTATCTGTCCCATGTGTTCCTCTCCCTCCTACTTTGGTTCTGTTATCTGTCCCATGTGTTCCTCTCCCTCCTACTTCGGTTCTGTTATCTATCCCATGTGTTTCTCTCCCTCCTCTTTCAGTGCTGTTATGTGTGGCATGTGTGCCTCTCTCTCCTCCTTAACTGCTATTAGCTGAGCCATGTGTTCCTCTCTCTCCTCAAGTTTTCTCACCTCAGTCCCGAGTGCAGCCAGCTCTCTCAGACAGCTGTCCATCTCCACCTTCAGCCATCCAGGTCTTGTTGGGGGGGGTGTTGTTGTGCTGGTATGTTTTGTGGGTTTGTTCTGTCTGGATTGTGTGGACGTGCTCTCTGAGCTCCACAGTGTCTCTCTCCAGCTCTGTGAATTTGTCCCTCTCGATGATGGACGAACATTGCAGTTGTGGGACCTGGGTTTGTTCAGTGCTGGGGGGTTGACTATACTCGTCTGCAGGACAGTTTGAAGAGGTGTGATCAGACTCACTCAGGATGGAGGAGTCATCACAGAGAGAGAGCTTTTCCTCCTGTGCTCTCTCTTTGATCCTGTAAAAGTCCTGCTGGAACTGCTTGAGGATGCCCTGCACCATTACTGTCCCAGACTTGAAAACGTTGACAGAGGTTGTTTCAATTTCCTCAATGTCTAGTATTCTGTGTTTCCACCCTGAGCCAATACCGTCTCTCTTAACATAGTGGTAGTGTGCTCTTATAGTTCTGTGCCATGCCAGGGGTCTGTGTGGAAAATTAAGTTGCTTACATTCCCCTCTTTGTAGCAGTAGGCAAATAGTGTCTCTGAATGGTCCTTGAGGAGCTTTGTTTTGTACTTATTCTCTGCAGTGTTATTTTTAATATCCATGGGGAACTCTATTGTAATGTCCTTTGCACAGAGAGAGAGGGCTTCAAAGGCCTCTGCATTTGGGTGGGGGAGGCTGCCAAACTCTCCTGCCATTGTTAGGCTCAAGAGCTTTGACACATCTCACTTCACACATCAATGCTAATTGAAGTTGCAGCCAGGTCTGTTCTGTCCTAGCAGTTTGGTAGCCTAGTAGCCTTGATAGTCCTTTGTAGTAATAATCCATTCAGATAATTTTGTCCAAAATCAACATTTTAGGTATCGAATTTTGATTTGATTGATCTACATTTATCCAACTCGAATTTAAAAAAAAATCAGAAGAACTCAGAAGCCCATGAGCTCATGACCTCTCTCTTTCTCTCTCTATTAAATTCAATTCAAGCTTTATTGGCATGAGAAACATGTGTTAACATTGCCAAAGCAAGTGAAATAGATAACAAGCAAAATGAAATAAACTATAAAAAAATGAACAGTGAACATTAAACCCACAAAAGTTCCAAAAGAATAAAGTCACTTCAAATGTCATATTATGTCTATATACAGTGTTGCAACAATGTGCAAATAGTTAAAGTACAATAGGGAAAATATATCAACGTAAATATGGGTTGTATTTCCAATATTGTTTGTTCCCCAGTGGTTGCCCTTTTCTTGTGGCAACAGGTCACAAATATTGCTGCTGTGATTGCACTCTGGTATTTCACCCAATAGATCTCTCTCTCACTCTCGATCTCTCTTGCAAGAGCTATGGGCCATGGCACAAGCCATGGATTGTTTGTCTTTCTCTGATCATACCAATAGATACTTGATGCTTGTTAATGCCATTATTGTAACTTAAGCTTCATGCCTTGTATTATGCCTTGATTTCATACATTTTACAATGTTAATAAGTAAAATACAAATCTCAGACCTTTCTTGACCTTTCTGTTACTGTAAGTCAACTATAGTCTCTTGCATACAGTATTGCTAAATCATCTTTATGGGGTCAGATATTCCGTTTTAATAAATGTCTTATTACGGGTCGCATGTGAGGTACAGTGCCTTCAGAAAGTATTCATATGGCTTGACTTACTACACTTTTTGTTGGATTAAATATATATTTTGTTTCAACCATCTACACATAATACCCCATAATGACATGTTTTTGGAATAGAAATTCACACCCCTGAGTCAATACATTTTAGAATCTCCTTTGGCAGCGATTGCAGCTGTGAATCTTCCTGGGTAAGTCTCTAAGAGCTTTGCACACCTGGATTGTACAATATTTGCACAATGTTCTTAAAAAAAAAATGTAGGCGCTGTCAAGTTGATCATTGCTAGACAGCCATTTTTAAGTCTTGCCACAGATTTTCAAGCCAATTTAAGTCAAAACTCTAACTAGGCCACTTGGGAACTTATATTTGGCCTTGTGTTTTAGGTTATTATCCTGCTGAAATGTGAATTTGTCTCCCAGTGTCTGTTGGAAAGCAGACTGAACCAGGTTCTCCACTAGGATTTTGCCTGCGCTTACATCTGTTCCGTTTCTTTGTATCCTAAAATACTCCATAGTCCTTGCTGATGACAAGCATACTCCTAGCCACCACCATGCTTGAAATGTGATGTGTTGTGTTGGATTTGCCCCTAACACAATGCTTTGTATTCTGGACGAAAAATTAATTGTTTTGCCATATTTTTTTGTAGTTTGACTTTAGTTTGACTTTTGCAAACAGGATGCATGTTTTCCTTCTTTTGGCTATGTCATTTAGGTTAGTATTGTGGAGTAACTACAATGTTGTTGATCCATCCTCAGTTTTCTCTTATCACAGTTATTCAACTCTGTAGGCATTTGCCTCATGGTGAAATCCCTGAGCGGTTTCCTTCTTCTCTGGCAACTGTTAGGAAGGACACCTGTATCTTTGGAGTGACTGGGTGTATTGAAACACCATCCAAAGTGTAATTAATAACTTCACCATGCTTCACAATCACCATTGCACTGCACACTGCCCTTACCCACCTGGACAAAGGGAATGTGAGGATGCTGTTCATCGACTACAGCTCAGCCTTCAATATCACAGCGCCCTATAAGCTCTTTCCGAAGCTCATGTCCCTGGGTCTGTACTCCTCCATATACAACTTGGTCCTGGACTTCCTGACGGGCCTCCTCCAAGTGGTGAAGGTAAGCAACATTACCTCCTCGACACTGATTCTCAACACGTGGGCCCCACATGAGTGCGTCCTCAGTCCCCTTCTGTATTCCCTGTATACCCATGACTGTTTGGCCTCACACAGTTCCAACTCCATCATCAAGTTCGCTGACGACACAACAGTAGGAGGCCTGATTACCAACAACGACGGGATGGGCTACAGGTAGTAAATGTGAGGCACTCTGATCGCGTGGTACCAGATATACAACTTCTCCCTCAACGTTAGCAAAACAAAGCAGCTGATTGTGGACTTCAGGGGGAACCAGGCTGGACACGCTCCCATCCTCATCAACAGAGCCACCGTGGAGACAGTCAATAACTTCAAATTCCTCTCCGTACACATCTCAGAGAAGCTGAAATGGTCTAACCACACTGACACCATAGTGTCCGCCTCAAGTCTTTACTCTGCCTCCTCCCCAGTGGACATTAATTTATTCATTACTGTTACAGTTGTTATTATGTATATCGTGCTATTTTTTATTTATATTGTTGTTTTTATTACCATTTTCATTCATTTATTTCACTTAGTCTTGCATATACCTGAGTGGCGCAGCGGTCTAAGGCACTGCATCTCAGTGCTAGAGGTGTCTCATAGGGCAGCCACAATTAGCTCAGCATCGTCCGGGTTAGGATTTGGCCGGTGTGGGCCGCCATTGTAAATAATAATTTGTTCTTAACTTCTCTCGGATAGGGGGCAGCATTTTCACGTTTGGATGAAAAGCATACCCAAATTCAACTGCCAGCTACTCATCCCCAAAAGATAAGATATGCATATTATTAGTAGATTTGGATAGAAAACACTCTGAACTTTCTAAAACTGTTTGAATCATGTCTGTGAGTATAACAGAACTTATTTAGCAGGCGAAAACGGGGACAAACCATTCAGATTTTTTTTTTTTGAGGTCACTCTCTTTTTAATGGATTTTCATTGGGAATACAGATTTCTAATTGACCTTCTTGCAGTTCCTACCACTTCCACTGGATGTCAACAGTCTTTAGAAATTGGTTGAGGGTTTTTCCTTTTGTGTAATGAAGAAGTACGGCCATCTTGATTGAGGGTCACTCGAAGTGTCCTGTTTGTTAGAGGCGCATGACCAGAAGGCTAGCTACAATTTGTTTTAATCCTGTATTGAACACAGATCATCACGTCTTCAATTTTATCGATTATTTATGTTAAAATACCTAAAGTTGTATTACAAAAGTAGTATGAAATGTTTTGGCAAAGTTTACAGATAACTTTTGAGATATTTTGTAGTCACGTTTCACAAGTTGGAACCGGTGTTTTTCTGGATCAAACGCGCCAAATAAATGGACATTTTGGATATATATCGACGGAATTAATCGAACAAAAGGACCATTTGTGATGTTTATGGGACATATTGGAGTGCCAACAACAGAAGCTCGTCAAAGGTAAGGCATGAATTATATTTTTATTTCTGCGTTTTGTGTCGCCCCTGCAGGGTTGAAATATGCTTCTCTCTCTTTGTTTACTATGGTCCTAACTCAGATAATAGCATCGTTTGCTTTCGCCAAAAAGCCTATTTGAATTCTGACATGTTGGCTGGATTCACAACCAGTGTAGCTTTAATTTGGTATCTTTCATGTGTGATTTAATGAAAGTTAGATTTTTATAGTAATTTATTTGAATTTGGCGCTCTGCATTTTCTCTGGCTTTTGGCCAAGTGAGACAGTAGTGTCCCGCCTAAACTCAGATTTTTGGATATAAATATGAACTTTACCGAACAAAACATACATGTATTGTTTAACATGAAGTCCTATGAGTGTCATCTGATGAAGATCATCAAAGGTTAGTGATTCATTTTATCTCTATTTCTGCTTTTTGTTACTCCTCTCTTTGGCTGGAAAAATGTCTGTGTTTTTCTGTGGCTATGTACTGACCTAACATAATCGCAAGGTGTGCTTTCACCATAAATCCTTTTTGAAATCAGACATGTTGGCTGGATTCACAACAAGTGTAGCTTTAATTTGGTGTCTTTCATGTGTGATATCATGAAAGTTTGCTTTTTATAGTAATTAATTTGAATTTGGCGCTCTGCATTTTTACTGGCTTTTGGCCAAGTGGGACGTTAGCGTCCCACATAAGTTAACTGACTTACCTAGTTAAATAAAATAAAACAATTGTTGGCGCTCAAGGCCTACAATTTTCACTGTACGCTGCAATCACACCTGCAACCCTGTGCATGTGACTATTAAACACTGACTTGGATTTTTTTTTACCCATCTACCAATATGTACCCTTCTTTGTGAGCCACTGGAAAACCTCCCTGGTCTTTTTGGTTGAATCGGTGTTTGAAATTCACTGCTCGACTTAGGGACCTTACAGATACAGTGAATTCGGAAAATATTTAGACCCCTTGATATTTTACACATTTTGTTACGTTACAGCCTTATTCCAAAATGCATTAAAATATTTGTTTTTCCTAATTAATCTACACACAATACCCTAAAATGCCAGAAATAAATCTGGTTTTTAGATTCATTAGCAAATGTATAAAAAAAAGAAACAGAAATACCTTATTTACATATGTATTCAGACCCTTTGCTATGAGACTCGAAATTGAGCTCAGGTGCATCCTGTTTCCATTAATCATCCTTGAGACGTTTCTACAACTTGATTGGGGTCCACCTGTGGTAAATTCAATTGATTGGACATGATTTGGAAAGGCACACACCTGTCTATATAAGGTCCGACAGTTGACAGTACATGTCAGAGCAGAAACTAAGCCATGAGGTCGAAGGAATTGTCCGTAGAGCTCCGGGACAGGATTATGTCGAGGCACAGATCTGGGGAAGGTATACCAAAACATGTATACTGTGCTGCCCAAACTTGTGAAACATACACGTCTATTATTGGTTCAGATTTGGTCCGGTCCGGACATGCTTGTCAAAAGATTTTATAATGTGACTCCAACTGAGAGTCAGATACATTCACACACACTTGCACACACACAAACCTGTTCTTGTTTGAAAAATAATTCCTTATTTTCAACAACACATGTACATAACACAAATGTTGACAGCTTTACTTTTTTCACTTCATAACAATATTTCATTTTCATCCAAATATCAGGTGGTTACTGTTGCTACAGAGGGTGGTGCGTATGGCTCAGTACATCACTGGGGCCGAGCTCCCTCCCTCATACCAGGCGGTGTCAGAGGAAGGCCGTAAAAATTGTCAAAGGCTCAAGCCACCAAGTTACGGTGTTCTCTCTGCTACCGCACTGGAACGCCAAGCCTGGGACCAAAAGGCTTCTGAACAGCTTCTACCCCAAAGCCATGACTACTAAACAGTTCATTAAACCCTACCTTCATGTACATACTACTTCAATCAATCACCCAACTACCTCGTACACCAGTACACTGACTCAGTACTGCTACTCATTGTACAGTATATAGCCTCATTATTATTATTTTACTCTGTTATGTTATTATGTTACTATTTTCTTTGACCTATTTGTTAATTTTCTTACTTCTTAAATACACTGTTGGGAAAGGGCCAGTAAATAAGCATTTCACGGTAAAGTCTGTACTTGTTCTATTCGGCGCATGTGAGGAATGCAATTTGATTTGATTTAATATTTAAAATTGTCTTGTAAGATATACTGGTGCTGATGAATTCACTAATCAGTAAAAAGTGTGACAACCAACCCCGGTGTCCCCTAAATCCTATGTAAATAGGAGGTCTCCACTAGAGTTCACATTTTACCGTGCACATATCAAAACGTTTTTTTCTTCAGTTTCCCATTACTGTAAGAGACAAACATATTTCCAAGCCTCTTTAACAATCCACAGCTTGAGACTGTTGTAAGAGCATACACTAAGCCACAATGCAAAAGCTCCAATTAGAACACTGTACTGTACAATAGATGCATTGTTAAGGGCATGGATATAAGAAAGAGCCTTGAACAACATGAAGAAAACCTCTTTTAACATGTGGTTCCAAATGCAGGAGAAAGATGCCTTTCATTTCTTAATCCATCTCTATGCTGCCTGGAGTGTGCTACACACAACTAGTTTTGCGTAATAAATAATTATCGTGTCTTGAGAAATGGGAGAGAAGAGCACATCAAGATCAACAGCTTTTACAATTAGTTTTTGTTCATCCATTTTATATTAAATTACAACTTTCTATTCATCAATCTGTAGGTTAATACCTTTCTCTTACACGATTACACTTTCAACTCACAAGTTGAAAAAGATTAGGAATGTCTGGCAACATTGTCATTTCCGTGTATGAAATGAACATACAAGTGCACATGTACACCAACTGTTGCTCTGACGACTAATTTCCAACCCATACCTCTTCTCTTCCTCCTCTGTCATTATAACTATGGGGTCATTAGGAATATGTCTGTTTCATCCATTTCTCCACATGCTCCTTTTTCTCCAATCCAACCTGTGACCCTCATCTCCCTCTCGAGCTGCTCGCTTCTCTCCATCTCTGACCCCTTACTCTCCACTGGGATGCTCCTCTCCTCTATTTGGAGCCCTCACCCATTAACTCCATTTTGCTTGAATCTCTGGTGACATGGGCTGATTGACATCATTGATAGCAGAGAAGAGAGAGGTTAATAAGGACCAACTGTTCCCTGCTCCCCACCACCGGCACAATGAGGACGTTTACGAGCTCTGGATTAACAATAATGATGCCAATGATGAACTACTGCAGGCCTTTTAGTTGCTGCAATTCTACAGTAGCCAAGTCAGAGACATGATTAAAATGACTATATGGGTTATAAGGACATATTTGCATTGTATTTTATGGGAATTATGAAGTTACACATAGTGTCTACTGCACACTTGTTGAAAACAACAAATGAGTATCGAGGCACTGGACTTAAGTAATAGCATACATATCATACATACAGTAATAGCATACATACAGTAATAGCATACGTACAGTAATATAATACATACAGTAATAGCATACATACAGTAATAGTATACATACAGTAATAGCATACATACAGTAATATAATACATACAGTAATATAATACATACAGTAATATAATACATACAGTAATAGCATACATACAGTAATAGCATTCATACAGTAATAGTATACATAAAGTAATATAATACATACAGTAATAGCATTCATACAGTAATAGTATACATATAGTAATATACTACATACAGTAATAGCATACATGCAGCACTACTGCTATTTGTATGTATCAGAACATATAGCTAACAGATCTAAAACACAGCCACCATATTGTGGGACTGACAGATACATTATGAATGCACACTCTGTGATCCAGTGGAGGATACTGATAGCATCTCTTTCATTTCCTCCACACACTCTGCTGAAACACAGGCCCCTGTGGTGCTGGCCACTTCTGATAACCTTGGAAGGGGAAAGATGGAAGAAATAATTTATTTTCATAACAATCTAATAAGAAATCTCAGGTCTGTCTGTCTGAGACAGCAAAACAGACTTTCTGTGTTTTCCCCCTCTCCTCATATAGCCTTTTTTATAGCTTTGACTAACAGTTCAAACCAGCTCATTCTTAGTACTTTGAAAGGTGAGCTTGAATTATTCAAGACGGTCTTTAAAAATTAATACGGCCGAGAAAAATGAAAATAAGGGTGGTAAAAGGAAAATCTAAATAAGTCGTGAACGTTGAGACGTATTTTTCTCTGTCATCGTGCTCAGGAAGAGCCAAACAATGTGGCTGCAGGGTGGAAAGACTGCTTATCTGAAGAGAGGCTAAGGTCAACTATTAACTATGCAGAACATGGATGTCATGGGCACAGAAGGCACATACAGCTGGAGGCAGCCAGGCCACGCTGGAATGTTTTGTAGAATTATTGCCAAAATCCTACTACTGTATGTGAATATATCAGACGCCTAATGATTTCTAGATGTCGTGGTTTTTCTCTCAATATGCAATTTTGACGTCTTCTTTTGTGTCTGAAATTGCCATCTATGCTAAGAGGATTCACTTCCAAAATAGGGCATTGGAGGCAAGCATACAGTAAATGATACTGAGCTCCTACAATTGAAACTCAACAATGAAGGTTCAACACATGGCAATTCAGAGAATGACACAAACTAAATGTGATCATTCAAACTATAGCTAGCTACCACATGAACTAAATGATCCTCAGGGTATCAGCACCCATTGTTGTTGATACACCCAAACCAAAAAATGGTATTCAACCCAAAATAGAGTCAGCCTACACAACAAATGTAGTCACATTTCCAATTCCACACATTTATGTTGGTGGTTTTTCAGAAATTCCTGGGATATTACTGTCAAATCCTTTGAGAATGCGGTGCTGGGAATATTGCCGGGATGAGCAACATTGAGAGGAGTCAGTGAATAGCTGTTGGGCCAAGCACGCCCATTGTTTCCTATCCATTTCCTCCCAGTGCCAGAGGATTAAATGTTGCCTTAAACTCCATGCCAGGGTCTCTCCAAACAACAGAAAAACAGAAAAAGCAATCATGCGAATACGGTTAGTGAACAAAAGGAACTGAGCACATGCAAGTCTGGAGACACAGAAAAGGCATTTAAGATGAGAGTATGAATATTAATCAACCCAAATGTTTTAACAATGTGTTTAATTCAGTAATTTATTTTGTGCTCCTTGGTTTGCAGTCACAAGGAGCAGAGGAAGTCTCACCCTCTGTCTGTCTATGTCTATGTCTGTGTCTCTCCCTCTCTTTCTCTCTCTCTCTCTCTCTTTGTTTTCATTCAAGCATGAGTTTGTGCATGGTAACCTAACTAATTTGTTCATCTTAACTTAACCTTAAATGGCCTGGTATTAGATCACTCATATTGTATAAGTGTTTACGTTGTACTACAGTACACTATGTGTTTTGTAATTGTTACCATATTATTTTCAGTGAATAAGGCATTGCATGTAAGAAAACTCAGGGATGTCACTTTGGTTATGGCACTTTTTACACCATTTTTCTGCCGACAACTCCCCTGAAGCTTTAAGTGAGTGCTAAATGTTCGTGGGCATCTGAAAGTTTAAACGACGGCCGCAAAGCTTGTGGATGTCGTAGAGCAAAACAAATGACAGTGTCATGTTCATGAGAGTCTCATCCTTTGATGTTGGAGTTGCTAGGGTTTTACAGATGATTTAGTGACATTTTTCTTGTCCGGATTGTCTCATGTGTAGAAAACACCGCTTTCACAAGCACCAGGTTATGGAATAGGCGCACACTTTATATCGGCGGAAAGAGGGGATTGAGCTGCAGCCACTGTAAGCTGATGCCACGGTAACTCTCTAGCATAAACACAAGGGGACCTGAAGGAAAAATATTTCACAACCATTCAGCTCCAGCAGGAAATTTAGGTGGTCACTGGAGTGGGAACGCTGTGTCTGGCTGTCCCTGGGAGACCATGGCTAGGTTCCTCTTGCCTGCCTTGCATCCCAGCAGTGGAGGCTGGTGGGAGGAGCTATAGGAGGATGGGCTCATTGTAATGGCTGGGATTAAATAAATGGAAAGGAGTCAAAGGTGTTTGATATCATTCCATTTTATTCTATTCCAGCCGTTACAATGAGCCTGTCCTCCTATAGCACCTCCCACCAGCCTCCTCTGCATCCCAGGTGTTTGTATAATCATAGAGAATGTTAGCTGGCTGTTTTATCATTGTTGAGCTCATTCATGCTTTATGAAGATTCACTATCTGGCTGACTCCTTCGGATGCTTCTCGCATAATTCAGTGGGGAGCTGAAGTGGATCGAATGGAACTAGCATTGCATTGATTGATTAATTATGTTTGGGGGAAGTAAGCAGTGGTTCTTCATGTGCAAAGTGGGTTTTTCAGAATCTGTTTATACTGAAGAGTGATGGTTTTCACGGTTTTATGTTTGGTGTTTTTGGCATTTTGCATTCAATTTGATTTACAGTCATTTTAGAACTTTTTACATTTCAACACTTTATTT
The DNA here is from genome assembly GCF_045679555.1 of Salvelinus alpinus. NCBI lineage: Eukaryota > Metazoa > Chordata > Actinopteri > Salmoniformes > Salmonidae > Salvelinus > Salvelinus alpinus. The sequence goes on from NC_092100.1 coordinate 42,573,134, forward strand.
GATATGTTCCTACTTTATGTTAAGCACCTATCATGTTGGCTAATAACTCATTACTTGATTGCATACTGCCTTGTGTGACATTGTTAGCTACTTAGGCTATTAGACATTTTCAGATGCCAATTAGTGTTAACTGTACTGGATCAGGACCGATTAACTAATTATAGCTTATAACAAACTAATGTTGCTGTGTCATACGTGGAAAAATAAAATAAATTGTTACCAGATATTTTTCTCTCTAATCATAACTATATATCAAAAGACACATTCAATGTGTCTCACCTTAAAGAATGCATGGAGGCCAATTAATAGCAATGGCTTTAATAACATCCACCATTCATCACAAACCATCCCAGAGGTCAGTTTATAACAGGGTTCACCAACCCTGTTTCCTGCAGAGCAACCCTCCTGTAGGGTTTCACTCCCCCAGTTGCAACTAACCTGATTCATCTTATAAACCAGCTAATTATTAGAATCAGGTGCGTAATATATGGTTTGGAATGAAAACCTACAGGATGGTAACTCTCGAGGAACAGTGTTGTAGGGCCCTGGCTTATAACATTTAAATGGTGTCAGTTCAAGCGACACAAGAATGTCACCTTTATCACTCATTCTCATTCACACACACCATGAATATGGAAATGATTGCTCAATGGCGGCACACGACTCGCATTTTACCTAAAGCAGACAGACATACATAAATAAGTAATGCTTGGCATCCCTGCAAGCAAGGCGGCCAAATTACACCAGAATATTTACCTCCAGGCAAAGGTTAGGAAGCTCACTGGACCATTGTGTGTTGGTTATCCTTAGATAAAGCTGAAGCGTGCAAAGAAAGTTCCTTTACAAATACACAACGTTTTAAAAAACTGGGAGAGCGGTGAGATGCTGAAAATGAATGAGATATCCATCCCGCTATCATTAATATTATTTCCGCCCATCCATCGTCTGTGTACGGTGCCAGATTGCAAAATGCTTATTCACTTATTCCCAGCACCCCTGCTAAACACTTACGCACGCACACACACACCCATGTGGTCTGTGGATTGAGTAGATTGTTGCAAAGCACAGTGGTCATTAGCGGCCAACCCTCCCACTGAAGAGGCAGCCGATGAAAGCACAGCCATAATTGCGAGCCCTACATTAGCATTCTATTCTCACCCAGCGCCTATTTTCCTTTTATACTTTGGGCTGCCGAGATAATCTCACATTGATTCTTCTGAGCACATCCATCCCTGTGTGCAAAAACAAATCTTTAATGTTGATGTTTGTACACCTTTTATTGTATCTCCATTTGCAATAATAACACGTTTTATCCGGATTTAAGCAATAATACATGAGGCCATGGCTTATGACATTTTATAATGGCTGTGACGTGGTCATAGCCACGAGATTAAGCATAGTGTCCTAGACCACCACAGACATAATAGAAATGTCCTAACACATGGACTCAAGTATATTATTGCTTTTATACAATGGGTTACCAGCATCAAAAAGCTAGTTTAATTCCCAAACCATCAATAAAATAAAATAAAATTACATTCACTAACACTGGTTGTCAATTGCAATTTTAGGTGTTCAAATCAAATTTTTGTCACATACACATGGTTAGCAGATGTTAATGTGAGTGTAGCGAAATGCTTGTGCTTCTAGTTCTGACAATGCAGTAATATCTAACAAGTAATCTAACAATTTCACAACAACTACCTTATACACACAAGTGTAAAGGAATGAATAAGAATATGTACGTAAAAAAATATATATGGATGAGCGATGGACGAACGGCATAAGCAAGATGCATTAGATGGTATAGAGTACAGTATATACATATGATATGAGTAGTGTAGGGTATGTAAGCATTATATAAAGTGGCATTGTTTAAAGTGGCTAGTGATACATTTATTACATCAATTTTTCCATTATTAAAGTGGCTAGGGATTGAGTCAGTATGTTGGCAGCAGCCACTCAATGTTAGTGATGGCTGTTTAACAGTCTGATGGCCTTGAGATATAAGCTGTTTTTCAGTCTCTCGGTCCCAGCTTTGATGCACCTGTACTGACCTCGCCGTCTGGATGATAGCGGGGTGAACAGGCAGTGGCTCGGGTGGTTGTTGTCCTTGATTACCTTTTTGGCCTTCCTGTGACATCGGGTGGTGTAGGTGTCCTGGAGAGCAGGTAGTTTGCCCCGGTGATGCGTTGTGCAGACCTCACTACCGTCTGGAGAGCCCTACGGTTGTGGGAGGAGCAGTTGCCATACCAGGCGGTGATACAGCCCGACAGGATGCTCTCGATTATGCATCTGTAAAAGTTTGTGAGTGTTTTGGTGGCAAGCCAAAATTCTTCAGCCTCCTGAGGTTGAAAATGCGCTGTTGCACCTTCTTCACCACGCTGTCTGTGTGGGTGGACCATTTCAGTGTGTCCGTGATGTGTATCCCGAGGAACTTAAAATGTTCCACCTTCTCCACTAATGTCCTGTCGATGTGGATTAGGGGCTGCTCCCTCTGCTGTTTCCTGAAGTCCACGATCATCTCCTTTGATTTGTTGAAGTTGAGTGTGAGGTTGTTTGCCTGACACCACACTCTGAGGGCCCTCACCTCCACCCTGTAGGCCATCTCGTCGTTGTTGGTAATCAAGCCTACCACTGTCGTGTTGTCTGCAAACTTGATGATTGAGTTGGAGGCGTGCATGGCCACGCAGTCATTGGTGAACAGGGAGTACAGGAGAGGGCTGAGAACGCACCCTTGTGGGGCCCCAGTGTTGAGGATCAGCGGGGTGGAGATGTTGTTTCCTTCCCTCACCACCTGGGGGCGGCCCGTCAGGAAGTCCAGGACCCAGTTGCACAGGGTGTGGTCGAGACCCAGGGTTAAGGGTGTGGTCGAGACCCAGCTTAATGATGAGTTTGGAGGGTACTATGGTGTTAAATGCTGAGCTGTAGTCGATGAACAGCATTCTTACATAGGTATTCCTCTTGTCCAGATGGGTTAGGGCAGTGTGCAGTGTGATTGCGATTGCGTCGTCTGTGGAACTTTTGGGGTGGTACGCAAATTGGAGTGGGTCTAGGGTGTCAGGTAGGGTGGAGGTGATATGATCCTTGACTAGTCTCTCATAGCACTTCATGATGACGGAGGTGAGTGCTACGGGGCGATAGTCATTTAGCTCAGTTACCTTAGCTTTCTTGAGAACTGGAACAATGGTGGCCCTCTTGAAGCATGTGAGAACATCAGACTGGGATAAGGATTAATTTAATATGTCTGTAAACACACCAGCCAGCTGGTCTGCGCATGCTTTGGGGATGCGGCTAGGGACGCCGTCTGGGCCGGCAGACTTGCGAGGGTTAGTTCTTAGTTCTATTCATATTGACTGCCATGTAAAGCAAAAGTTCCCAAGCGCTGGTTGATAGTTCCAGAACTTTGGTTTATAGGGACGCTGTCCATGGTTCTGAAAACAGTGCATGTCTATGCATAAGCAAATTGAAAGCCATATCGAAACGATGTATAGGGAAGCTGTCCATGGTACTGAAAACAGCTCAGGTCTATGCATAATAATAGGCTACCTCTTATATGATGTAGGTTACCTCAAAATAATATAGTAGACTCTCATGTATTATTGCCCTGAAGCATTGTAGCAAAAGCATCAATACAGCAGATCAGAATAAAAACCAATATGACACGTTTTTTCCGACAGCATCGACTGTTATTATTTATGATGCACATTGAATTGCATATTTCCGTTCAGTGAACAATTAGTGAAGTAGCTCACGCTAGGGTCTCAGCTGGGCGCCATTTCTCAGGAACAACCGCCTTGTTGTTCCACCAAGCTTTTAGTATGTTAGTCCATCTCCTCTTGTTTTCTGTGGACAGCTTCCAATAGCTTTTAAGAGAGCTTTGCATCAGAGAGCTGCTGAATGTTAGTCGTCCTGATGCAGTGGTTGGTATACTCCGGGTCGGTTTTCACGTCATAAGAAGGAATAGCCCTCTACCACGCCCACAAATTGGTGAAAATTGCCATTGTAAAAGAGGCAACTGCGTCGTAATTATTTTTATACAGATATAACTAAACATGCTGAAAAGTGTCTGTGTTGTTCAATGTACGTGTAACCAGGTCAAAAATCCTGACCTAAGGTTCGCATTGCTCCCATGTAGGGTAATACAGCATGCGAGAAAGAGCCCAGGCTAAACGGCATGGGACAGTGGGAAATTGTGGGGACCCGGTTTCAAAGTGCATGTAGGTGTCGGTTGGTGGAAATCCCCATCGACTGAGGATGAGGGGTCACCATTATGTGGTTGAATGAAAATTATGTTCAATAATAAACTATATTAATCAGTCTGACTCCATAATAATGTGAATGAATGCATCATGCCCTGTGTGTCTCTGGAGGATTTAGACAAGGTAGTGAGCCTTGCATCAGTATGACTATAATGTACACGTGTCTAACTTGCACCGTTTTACAATTATTAAGAGACTAGATAGAAATAGTTTAATCCTGGCGACCAATATTCTAGCACTAATTTATTGAGTCAAGTAGACCAAGGATGTCAAGGTGGAATATACTATGTGTAAATAATATTTACCAATACACCTACTAAATTATGAAATCAAAGAACTACTCTGTAAAATGAGGAATGCATTTACTCAATTCAACTAATAGGATTTATTAGTCACAAAATAATTAACAGTGTACATGAAATTCATGCACTGTAAACACAGAACGACTCAAAACACCATGATTGTATAATGAAACCATGAAAAGTAGTGCACCTAACCTGAGATCTGGTGTTTGGAGGGTGTTTGAATGTAAACCCAATGTAAGTGTTCTGATACACTGAAAGTGTTTCTAAAACAGAATAGAACCACTATTGTGGTTCTTCAATCTGAATATTGGTGGTTTTAATAGAGTTGTTGTGAAAATACTTTTATGGGTTTCAGTTAGGGCTGTGGCGGTCACGAACTTTCGTCAGCTGGTGATTGTCAAGCAAATAACTGTCAGTCTCACGGTAACGTTAATTAACATAAAGACATTTAGCATCTCCTGGCTTCCACATGCCACTGATGCAGACCTTGGGAACATCTAATAAATCCATGTAATGTACCCTACACCTTCACAATAAATCCATTATTTATTTTAGACAGGTGTAAAGAAGCATGATATGAAGAAAATATTGTCTATTTCAGAAGAACAGATTAGCATACTCTGAGTTGACCTTATGTTATGTTCTGATCTGGCTATGCCATATGGCTGTGGGCTACACTAGTTAATTTAGCAGACAAGATTTACTTAGAATTCATTGGCATGATTTTATATTATTTTAAAGTGTAAAGAACACAATTGAATAAAGCTGAAAAAAATACAAATATTTTCTCCAAATGGTTTGAGGGAGTGCACACGATGCTATTCTGTGTCGAGCATTTAACAAAGAAATAGGTATTCATATATGCTTAATTTAGAGTTATGACTGTAACTTTAGATGTTCTACAGACGTTGGGCTATGTGTTTAGATTTTTAATAAATTGTAAAGCTGTATGATGCGATTCTAATGATGATTTGAAAACATGAGCACTGCTTTGTTTTTTGCGCAAGCTGTACACACTTCATTAAGTGTGTGCCATAAGACTCCTGAACAGCTAATCAAAGGGCTACCAAGACCCCTAGATTACACTGCTACTTTCTGTTTATAATCTATGCATAGTCACTTTAACTCTACCTACATGTACATATTACCTCAATAACCTCAACTAACCGGTGCCCCCGCTCATTGACTCTGTACCGGTACCCCCTGTATATACAGTTGAAGTCGGAAGTTTACATACACTTAGGTTGGAGTCATTTAAAACTCGTTTTTCAACCATTCCACAAATTTCTTGTTTTGGCAAGTCGGTTAGGACATCTACTTTGTACATGACACAAGTCATTTTTCCAACAATTGTTTAAAACAGATTATTTCACTGCCCAACAATTCCAGTGGGTCAGAAGTTTACATACACTAAGTTGACTGTGGTTTTAAACAGCTTGGAAAATTCCAGAAAATGATGTCATGGCTTTAGAAGCTTCTGATAGGCTAATTGACATAATTTGAGTCAAATGGAGCTGTACTTGTGGATGTATTTCAAGGCCTACCTTCAAACTCAGTGCCTCTTTGCTTGACATCATGGTAAAATCCCAAAAAATCAGCCAAGACCTCAGAAAATAAATTGTAGACCTCCACAAGTCTGGTTCATCCTTGGGAGCAATTTCCAAACGCCTGAAGGTACCACGTTAATCTGTACAAACAATAGTATGCAAGTATACACACCATGGGACCAGGCAGGCATCATACTGCTCAGGAAGGAGACGGGTTCTGTCTCCTAGAGATGAACGTACTTTGGTGCAAAAAGTGCAAATCAATCCCAGAACAACAGCAAAGGACCTTGTGAAGATGCCAAGCAAACTGAATGCCCCCAACAACCTTCCAAAGTTGTGGCAAAATGGCTTAAGGACAACAAAGTCAAGGTATTGGAGTGGCCACCACAAAGCCCTGACCTCAATCCCATAGAACATTTGTGGGCAGAACTGAAAAAGCATATGCGAGCAGGGAGGCCTACAAACCTGACTAAGTTACACCAGCTCTGTCAGGAGGAATGGGCAAGAATTTACCCAACTTATTGTGGGAAGCTTGTGGAAGGCTACCCTAAACGTTTGACCCAAGTTAAACAATTTAAAGGTAATGCTACCAAATACTAATTGAGTGTATGTAAACTTCTGACCCACTGGAAATGTGATGAAATAAGTAAAAGCTGAAACAAATCATTCTCTCTACTATTATTTTGACTTCTCATATTCTTAAAATAAAGTTTTGATCCTAACGGGCCTAAGACAGGGAATTGTTACGAGGATTAAATGTCAGGAATTGTGAAAAACTGAGTTTAAATGTATTTGGCTAAGGTGTATGTAAACTTCCGACTTCAACTGTATGTTGTGACATGTAGGCTAATTACTTATGTACATTTACATACACTTTTGTTTTTCTTAACAGAATAGCTAGTGTTTTTCAGTTTTCAAATCAATTTAATGGTCTATTTTGGTAAATGGCCTCGGTGACCTAGCAGATGTCCTGGCAGATTAGGCACCTCTTGTAGGCCAAATGGCCTTGCCCCTAAAATCATGATATTCCAGGCCTGCTGCTATGTTTACATCAACACAAACTGACACATGAATCATATATTGTGTGCTGCTGGTGAGAAAGAAAGGATGAAATGTCTGAACAAGGCTCTCCGCAGGGACATGGAGCCAGTCGACGGGGCCGAAGGGGCTGGGGTCTACCGAACCAGAGAGACATCATGACCTCCTTGTCTTTCGCTCTGAGCAGCATGCGCCGGTGGGGCATGTCCGTGGATACAGTAGGTATGCCCTGGTTGCGTGCTAGGGCTTGCGGGCAGACACAGGTCAAAGTTTATCCAAACAGCAGATGGTTGCGCGGGAAACAGAGGGAGTGTGGTGCGGTGGAGGAGTGGAACAGTGGAGGAATGGAGGCACAAAGGACTCAGCTTTATCTGCTTCCACTGGGCTGGGCTGGTATACACATCTTGGAATCTATGATAGCAAAACACACAGAGAATACTCAGAATATACACTCAAAGCAGACACACACACACAAGCAGGCACACACACATACACACTACATTTGTATTGATAGAACACAATAAATACCCAGTCTGGCATAGAATGTATATTTCAAAGAGACACAAACCTCATAACATAATGCATAGCTCATCAATGCATCACATACCATTTATGTAAATGTGTGAGATTGTAAGGGCACATTGTTATGCTGATTTGAGATGTTTTGTGGAGCAATCGTCTCCAACATTTCCAGAGAGAGGATCTCTAAGCACCTGGAACAAATCCCCACCCTTGACATTTGTTGTTCTAATTTAGACCAATGCTTTAAATCTGAGGCAGTGAACAGCACATTTCACAAATTGAAATGGAGAGAAATACATAAATATGCTGTCTGCTGTGTGTACCATGCACAAAGCAAACCAATTCTCCTGTGGTTGACTTGAGCTCAGCTCGCTGCACAAACAAGCTTCTCCTGCTTAAGGCCGTGAGCCGGGGACACTGGTAAATTAGGCCCTGTTTTTGACTGATGAAATTGGTTCCAATGCTCCACTGCATCAGTCTACACAGGGGAAAGAAAGTCACGATAATTCAAAATAAACTGTACGTTTGATAAGAGACTGCACATGGAGTAGAGCATGTCGCCCACGTGGTTGTTCCTGTCAATACTGGGCTTACATCATCAATAAGAGTTATTTATGGAACATGGTAGAGATGTGTTTTGCTCTCATGCTGATCAGAGATTGTGCAACTCAGACAGAGGCATAGAACAAATATATGTAGACATTAACCCACATAACTACTGTACATTAAAACCAGTTGGTTGATTTTCCACTTAGAACATTTTTCCACTGAGAACATTGTATGGTATTCTGTGTACATTATCTACTTTACTGTTTCTTCCTACATATTGTACAGAATGCTACATATCAGACACATGTCAAGATCAGTGACAGTATTCATAGATATGCACTTGTCAGCAGTGGTTGGAACCAGTTCAGGGAACAGAACTGAAACCGGGAAAATAAAAATGTTCAAAAAACGGTAACAAAAGTGATCTCTAGATTTAAAAAGGAAATACATTTTTTGGGGGGAACTAGTTAATAATGTTATTTTATGTTTCAAGCACAAAAAACACCATCACAGCGCCTATGCAAAGCACTCTCTGTCACTCAGAAACTTCTCCAGTGTCTGTCTGTCAGCTAGTTTTCTAGAATAGTTAAGGATACTGTAGTTATCACGTTTCACAATGGATGTATTAACCCATAAGAGTCTAAGCCCTGTCTAATTATCGGAACCCCTCGACAACATTCTGCTGAAAAGGCAGAGTGCGAAATTCAAAAATATATTTTTGAAATATGTAACTTTCATAGATTCACAAGTGCAATACACCAAATTAAAGCTTAACTTCTCTGCGCTACGGATCCCTTTTACGGGATCATTTTCCTAAACAACCTCAATTACAGGGCGCAAGATATTACTAAAAATATTTATAATCATGCAATCACAAGTGAAATATACCAAAACACAGCTTAGCTTGTTGTTAAACCACCTATCGTGTCAGATTTTGAAAATATGCTTTGCAGCGAAAGCAATCCAAGCTTTTGTGAGTGTATCAATCAATGCTACAACAGCTAGCCCCAAATTAGCATGGTCACGAAAGTCAGAAAAGCAATAAAATGAATCGCTTACCTTTGATAATCTTCGGATGTTTGCACTCACAAGACTCCCAGTTACACAACACATGTTCTTTTAGTTCGATAAATATTACTTTTATAACAAAAAAACGCCATTTGGGTTGCGCGTTATGTTTGTTTGTTCGACGAAAATTCCAAAAAGTATCCGTAATGGTCGTAGAAACATGTCAAATGTTTTTTATAATCAATCTTCAGGTTGTTTTTAACCAACATAATCGATAATATTTCAACCGGACCGTAACCTATTCAATAAGAGAGAAAAAGAAAATGGAGAGCTATCCCTCTCGCACGCAGGAACTAATCAGAGGACACCTGACTAGTTTTGAAATATCTCGCTCATTTTTCAAAATAAAAGAATGAATCTATGTCTAAAGCCTGGTCACAGCCTGAGGAAGCCATTGTAAAAGGAATCTGGTTGATACCCCTTTAAATTGAAGAAAGACGGGCCAGGAAACAGATTAAAAAATAAAGAAATCACTTCCGGGTTAGATTTTCTCAGGTTTTCGCCTGCAGAATCAGTTTTGTTATACTCACAGACATGATTAAAACAGTTTTAGAAACTTCAGAGTGTTTTCTATCCAAATCTACTAACAATATGCATATCTTATCTTCTGGGGATGAGTAGCTGGCAGTTGAATTTGGGTATGCTTTTCATCCAAACGTGAAAATGCTGCCCCCTATCCTAGAGAAGTTAATGAGTTGGATGGGAAGGATATACTACTACAGACACCCGACCAGGCACAGATTCCCGTGATTTGCTGGAGAAGGAAACAGAGGTTTCAAAGAAAGAGATCAGGGTGCCTTATGAGAATCAGGCGACGAGTGGCTAATCTGACCTTTTATTTTTCTTAGCTGCCTACATACCACCACAGACCGAGGCTGGCACTAAAACCACACTCAATGAGCTGTATTCCACCGTAAGCAAACAGGAAAATGCTCATCCAGAGGCGGCGCTCCAAGCCTTTAATGCAGGGAAACATAAATCAGTTTTACCTAATTTCCACCAGCATGTTAAATGTGCAACCAGAGAAAAACTAATTCTAGACCACCTTTACTCCACACACAGAGATGCGTACAAAGCTCTCCCTTCATTTGGTAAATCTGACCATAACTCTATCCTCCTGATTGCTGCTCACACGCAAAAACTAAAGCAGGAGGAACCAGTGACTCGGTCTATAACAAAGTGGTCAAATGAAGCAGATGCAATCTACAGGACTGTTTTGTTAGCACAGACTGGAATATGTTCCGCGATTCTTCCGATGGCATTGAGGAGAACGGCACATCAGTCACTGAATTTATCAATAAGTGCATCGAGGATGTCGTCCCCACAGTGACTGTACGTACATAGCCCAACCAGAATCCATGGATTACAGGCAACATTCGCACTGAGCTAAAGGGTTGAGCTGCCACTTTCAAGGAGCGGGACTCTAACACGAAAGCTTATAAGAAATCCCGCTATGCCCTCCGACGAACCATCAAACAGGCAAAGCGTCAATACAGCACTAAAATCGAATCGTACTAGACTGGCTCCGATGCTCGTCGGATGTGGCAGGGCTTGCAAAGTATTACAGACTACAAAGGGAAGCACAGCCGAGAGCTGCCCAGTGACACGAGCCTACCAGATTAGCTAAATAACTTCTATGCTCGCTTCAAGGCAAGTAACAATGAAACATGCATGAGAGCATCAGCTGTTCCGGACGACTGTGTGATCATGCTCTCTGCAGCCAAAGGAGGACCGAGCACGCCCCCATTCTAATTGATGGGGCTGTAGTGGAGCAGGTTGAGAACTTCAAGTGCCTTGGCGTCCACATCACCAACAAACTAACATGGTCCAAGCACACAAAGACAGTCGTGAAGAGGGCACGAAAAAACCTATTCCCCCTCAGGAGACTAAAAAGATTTGGCATGGGTCCTCAGGTCATCACCTGGGCCAAGCTTCCTGCCATCAAGGACCTCTATACCAGGTGGTGTCAGAGGAAGGCCCTAAAAATTGTCAAAGACTCCAGCCACCCTAGTCATAGAATGTTTCTTCAGCTACCGCATGGCAATTGGTACCGGAGCTCCAATTCAACAAAAAAAAAGGAACGATATAAACCGGTAGTTTTCTGGGGTTCGAACTGGCTCAGAACTACATTTTGTTGGTCGGAACAGTGGAACGTAACAAAACTAATAGTGGTTCTGTTCAGAATGAAACGATTGGGAAATAATTTTGGCTCCAAAGGCAATATCTCCCATGCAATCTGTTTGCAGTCCTTAGAGAGGTGATTTAGTATCACTGGCTATCGAACCAAATGAGAGAGAAGGAGCTGAAGAGTTGTGGAGAGGAAATTGGGGAAAAATGATCAGTTTGGCAAAGAGACTTTCCACTGGGCTCTGTTTTATTGGGGATCTTTAAATTGTGCAGTGCGGGAGAGGAGATAGTACCTGTGGAAACATTTATTTAATGAGAGTTTGATACTAAGAAGGGAGAACAGAAACCTGGAGGCAACTCGCCTTTTCAATTAGATTTAGCTCAGCAGAACCGCTCACAGTCCCTTTTCCCCTGACACCTCACAACTATACAGTGAGCAAGTGTTTACAACTTTACATAAGTCACCAAACTTTTCAACTCAGACGGGTGTGCAAAGCGAGGGGAGGGCATCAGTAGATTTCTGTGCCTTTAGATTATCCCTCAAGTTTACCCCATGCGTACTTAATATAAACCACCTTTAAGCCCAATGTAAGACGTTGACAATCTGTTGAGTTTTAGATCACACCTGCAGAACATAAGCTCAGCACTGATAAATGTATTAATACCAGAGACGACAGGAGTGACACTCATGGCAGGGACTTCTATAGACTGCACACTTCATGATCCCAGTTTATACACACCCATATGCCTTTCCTCCTCTTCTATGGAAGAGGGGACGTCCCCTGGAGGAGGCTCCCACACTGACTGCCTGGCTGGCAGCCCTGTCCTTATGGCTCATCTTCCCTCTCCTCCTCCTCTGGCTCATATTTAGAGAATTTATGGTGGCTGCATCATCCATCATGAGGAAGGAGGAGAGCAATAGAGGGAGAGAGAAAGAGGGAGAAAAAAAGAAAGATAGAAAGGAGAGGGTTAGAGTTACAGAAAAATGAGAGAGAGAAAGAGAGAGAGGGGAAGAGAAAAATAAAAAGAGAGAGGACAGTGTAAAGGAGAGGGGTATATAGAGAGAAAGAAAGATAGAGAAGGAGGAGAGAGACATCTAGGCAGGGCTTTGGCAGGAGTGATGGATGGAAGGAGAGGTGTAGTCCTCTCACAGCCCAACGACTATCCTCCCTTTCAGGACATGCACCCATTATTTTAGAGGGGGCACAAAGTACGTGAAGAAGGAGGGGGTGGAAGTCGAAGAATTTTTGAATTTTTAAAACACCTGAAAAGTGTATTTCCTGCAATCTAGAGCCATAATCCTTATGTCTATTTTTCTGCAAAGGTTATCTAAGCATACTTCTTGTACGCAACTGTTCAATTGTAATTTTAATTAACGATGCACATTGATTATTTTGAGAACTTTTGTGCCTTAGGAGTTTAGTACAACTGCCACACTGTATATAGTATCATCATTTTTGTTTTCTGACATCTAGCAACCTTGCCAGCAGGCATGCCAGCTAAGATAGTTAGACAAGCTACAATAACTTGATTGATAGCCTGAAATGGCTTGGAAGTTAGTTATGAGGTTCGGAAATTGGGAACCTAATGTATCTAGCTTGCTAGTTAAAGCCAACTTCATAAAATTGCTAGGTGGCTAGTATTACAGAGAAACAAAACATTTTCGTTTTATTTATTCATTAATAAGGAATCAATAGGCAACCTAGCTTGATCAAATTAATTTACAAACATACCTCCTGCGAGTCCTGGCCATCACCGGCAGCTAAAATCAAATCGAACACTCTGTCACTCAACACTCTCTCTCCTCCTCCACTGACATAGAACATCTTTGGGCTTAAAAATGAAGTTTAGTAATTAATTGAACATCTGAAAAATTTAAAAAACTGGACAAATCTGATGGGGCATGTTTCCTTGTGCCCCTTATGGGCATGACACCTCTGCCCCTCCTCCTCCTCCTCCTCCTCCTCCTCCTCCTCCTCCTCCTCCTCCTCCTCCTCCTCCTCCTCCTCCTCCTCTTGGACAGTGGAGCTCAATACCACAGACAATTCTCACTGTCTGAGAAGTCTCACACAGCAACCATGCAACAAATCAGGTTTTTAAAACGTTTTCCTTTTTTTAACCTTTCTGGCTATTTAATTTGAAGGAAATAAACCATACCAATACAGTAATTCTCAATTTACTTTATTAAAGGTGATAATGTGCAAAAACAACTACTTTGCATAAAACAAAATGTGTCAAACTATCTCTAGGCGTTTCCTTTGTTATTCAGAATAAAGTGGAAATAAAATGTAGAGAAAACAAGTTGTTTTGTTATTGATGTACTTGTGCCTTCGACTGCCTACAATGGGACCAAACACATACCGTATAGTATGACATATTATGTGTCATTCGAAAGTAGAGATGGATGCTTTTGTGAAACTTACTGTTCAATTATTCAACGGAGGTGCTTGCATGTCTGACTGTCTTCTTGGCTGAATGGATTGAAGTGAATCTATGTGAATGAGATTCACATTGTGATAATTAAGAAACAAAAAACAAACAAAGAGATCATTCCCATTGTTTGTGGAGTATTAAAGAATTGTTGAAAAAGCCTCCCATGCGTTTGGAAGGCGTACGCTGTATCATACCTCCCCAAAATACAGCCCCATACCTCTGACTTCCTTTATGAGAGCGAGGGAGAGGGAAAGAGGGAGAAGGAGAAGAAAAGACAGAAGGAGAGGTAGACAGAGATAGATTCAGAGACAGAGCGAGATATCCTCCATTCAATTTATCTTCCCTAGCTGGCTCATACTGGATGCATAATCAGTTAATGCTGATGGTAAAACCGTCTGACTAGTATTGCCAAGGCAGATACGGGCAGATCTGTATGTGCAACACCAGTATGCCAGCCCGTGGGCACCCTGAGCTCTGTGTCTGGATAATCTATCTGTATATACAGTATTTATTGCATGTTCCCTCTAATGGAGTTGGTTAGCCTGTTTGTGTATGCTTAACCCCTGTACTGTTTTCACTGCCACACCGCTTCATTATATGATATGTGTCACGGCCGTCGAATGAAGTACACCAAAGCGCAGCATTGTGAGCGTACATATTCCTTTTTATTCGAAAAATGACACCGACAAAAACAACAAACACTACAAAACAACCGTGAAGCTTAAGGGCTATGTGCCACAAACAAACTTAACTTCCCACACTGAAAGGAGGGAAAAGGGCTACCTAAGTATGGTTCCCAATCAGAGACAACGATAGACAGCTGTCCCTGATTGAGAACCATACCCGGCCAAAACATAGAAATACAAAATCATAGAAAACAAAACATAGAATGCCCACCCCAAATCACACCCTGACCAAACCAAATAGAGACATAAAAAGGCTCTCTAAGGTCAGGGCGTGACAATATGTCATAGTTTGCTTGTTTGTAAATTAAATAGTTGTTCTAGTTTGGGGTTATCTTGGTGTGTGGGTCCTTCTGTAAGAGCCCCCTTATTACGATCTGCAGTGTGTCATGGGTTTAAGTGAGTATGAACGGCTGTGTAATTGGCATGGCTGGCAGAACGTAATTTTGCTTGTCAAGGAGATTGACATTCATTCAATTAATCTAACACTGAGTGTTGTTCTCTCCCTAGGAGCATGGCAAACTGATGCCAATACAACAAGATAAATGTCAATGCAAAATAAACTTTCACAGATTCAGATCTACTCAAATCCAGATCTGATGTGTGGTAAGTAAGTAACTCAAACTTTTGGTCCAGTCCTACATTTGCATGAATGCATGATTTATTCAAAAGCATAATTTATGCATGTTGCTAGTATGAAGGTAGAAGTCAAGACATTTTAATAGCTTTATAAGCACTGTGGATCCATATTAATGATTATGGCCATCACCATTAGCATTCTCTGAAGACAGTAAGTCCTGAGGCCTCGGAAATAACATTTTTAATAGAGAGATGTGGGTTAAATACTCATTTTAAGATGGATAACTTCTGTGATGTCTGTTTTTATGTTACCTTTAAGGATCTTTTACTTTTTACACAAATCAAATCAAAATAAAATAAAATTATATTAATCACATGCATGTCGAGAGCTCCAAGTTCCTTGGTGTCCACATCACCAACAAACTATCATGGTCCAAACACACCAGTCATGAAGAGGACCTCATACCAGGCGGTGACAGAAGAAGGCCCTAGTCATAGACTCCTCTCTCTGCTACCACATTGCAAGCGGTACCGGAGTGCCAAGTATAGGTCCAAAAGGCTTCTTAACAGCTTCTACCCCCAAGCCATAACACGGCTGAACAGCTAATCAAATGGCTACCCGGACTATTTACACTACTGCTACTCGCTGTTTATTATCTATGCATAGTCACTTTACCCCTACCTATGTACATGTGCATATCACCTCAATTAACCTATACCCCTGCACATTAACTCGGTACCGGTACCACCTGTATAATGTCACGACTTCCGCCGATGTCGGTGCCTCTCCTTGTTCGGCGGTCGACGTCATCGGTCTTCTAGCCATCGCCGATCCACTTTTCATTTTCCATTTGTTTTGTCTTGTTTTCCCGCACACCTGGTTTACATTCCCTCATTATTTGACGTGTATTTAACCCCCTGTTCCCCCCATGTCTGTGTGTGGAATTGTTTGTTGTTACGTGTATGTGCACGTCAGACTGGTTTGCGCCGGGTTATGTCAACTCGTATTAGTTTATTGTTCTTAGTGCCGTGTGTCTGTTCTCCGTAATATAGGGCTCCGTTTTGCTACCCAATTCTGCTCTCCTGCGCCTGACTTCTATGCAGCAAGTTACTCATACCTTACATACATAGTCTTGTTATTTTTATTTTACTTAACTTTATTCAGTAAATATGTTCTTAAAACTGCATTGTTGGTTAAAATCCCCAGCTACAATAAATGCAGCCTCAGGATGTATGGTTAACAGTTTACATAGAGTCCAGTGAAGTTCATTCAGGGCCAACAAGGTATCTGCTTGGGAGGGGATATACACGGCTGTGACTATAATAGAAGAAAATTCTCTTCGAAGATAATGCGGTCGGCATTTGATTGTAAGGAATTCTAAGTCAGGTGAACAAAAGGACTTGAGTTCCCATATATTGTTGTGATTACACCATGAGTCCTTAATCATAGGGGCATACACCCCGCCCTTCTTCTTACCAGAGAGATGTTTGTTTCTGTCAGCGCGATGCATGAAGAAACCGGGTGGCCATCAAGATGGTGCCGACAGAGATGGTCGCCTCACCAATGGTCAAGCATGGTGGTGGTAGTGTGATGGTTTGGGGATGCTTTGCTTCCTGCTGAAGGGAGGGCGGCTCATAATAATGGCTGGATCGGAGTAAAGGGAATGGCATCTGTGATAGAAAAATTACATATTTACCTGGTTTGTTTGATATTAATAGTTAGCAATTCATACTTAACAAATAGGACATTCTGTTCTGTTTAATTCTGTGTTTTCATGGGCTCCACTCTTGTTCCCTGCAGCTAATCTGGGCATATGGTCACTGGAGATGGCTTGAGCTGACAAATGTGTTAACTTCTCACGAGTCACCAACCCTGATCCGGTAGCACCACCCCCCCCCCCACTGAGTAGCATAGCTAGCATAGCGTCACAAGTAACTTGTAGCATCTAAATATCATTAAATCACAAGTCCAAGACACCAGATGAAAGATACAGGTCTTGTGAATAAAGCCACCATTTCAGATTTTTAAAATGTTTTACAGGGAAGACACAATATGTAAATCTATTAGCTAACCACGTTAGCAAAGGACACAATTTTTTTACTCCCAACAGCTTTTTCCTGCGTCAGTAGCTATCACTAATTCGACTAAATAAAAATATATATAGCCACTAACCAAGAAACAACTTCATAAGATAACAGTCTGATAACATATTTATGGTATAGCATAGTTTTTTTGGGGGAAAAATTTGCATTTTTCAGGTATAAATCACAGTTCTACATTGCAGCTGCAATCTGAAATAGTGCTGACCCAGCCAGAACAATTACAGAGACCAACGTCATATAACGAATTACTCATCTTAAAACATTTCAGAAAAATACACAGCGTACAGATATTGAAAGCCCAACATCTGGTGAATCCAAACAATATTTCAGATTTATTAAATGTTTTATAACGAAAACAAAATGTAGCGCTAAATTAGCATAGCTATACCAGGCAGATTCGGCTAGGCGCCCACGGCCAGTTCACATGCACAACAGATATGATATAACATCGTAAATTGGGTCTTACTATGGCTGATCTTTCATCAGAATGTTGATCAAAGTGTCCTTTGTCAAGATGAGTCGTTGGTTCCGTTCAGAATTGTTCCTTTCCCACTCCATTTAGCACAGGTACTGGTCGAGTGGCACGGATCTCTCAAACGTAAATAAAATCAGACAACGGAACACCACAAAACTCCCGAAAAAATTCAAATAATCTGATTAAACTATATTGAAAAAACATACATTACGATGATCTGGTCACATGTATCAAACAAACTTCGAGACGGAGATAGTTTTCATCCATAATGGCCGCACAACAGAAGACAATCGCAGCTACAAGTCGCACGATTTAGACAACCGGAAGTTGTCGGTCACGCCAAAGAATTAGCTCTCATTTCACGTCAGTCCCAGATAAACAAGATATTTTTCCTCTGACGTCCTCTTGACACCCAGAGGAAGGCCAATGAGGTGTGTTTCGGGTCATAGGGGGCACGACCATATATAGGCAGAGCGTTGAAGCTGGCATACACATCTTGCTTTTTTCTTCTTGGTCATGGAAAGTGCTGTCAAATGACTTCTGTATCACTCAGAGACAAAATTGAAACGGTTTTAGAAACTAGAGATTGTTTTCTTTCCAATGGTATTATTTATATGCATATAGTAAGAGCAATAATTGAATAAGAGGCAGTTTAATCTGTAGAGCAAATTATGCTAATGGGAAAATAGCACCCCCTGTATTCTCAAGAAGTTAAACTGCATTACATAGACAAGATGTGGTGGGCGTAATCGAGATAGAGATAGCAAGGAGGAGTTTAGAACACTTCCTTATTGTCTCAAAATCATCCTTGCATCTGGAAAACTAAGCCAGGTTGGGGTTAATTAAGACAACAACCCACGTGCAGATAACGACAGGATGAACCCAGAGTGGCTTATGATGCTCCTTGGACTGCATGAGGGGGGGTTGAACCAACAATGACTGAGCATTGTTAGTGTCAGCTATACAGTGGCTTGCGAAAGTATTCACCCCCCTTGGCATTTTCCTATTTTGTTGCCTTACAACCTGGAATAAAAATGGATTTTCGGGGGGTTTGTATCATTTTCTTTAAACAACATTCCAACCACTTTTTATTGTGAAACAAACAAGAAACAATAATAACTTGAGCGAGCATAACTATTCACCCCCCCAAAGCCAATACTTTGTCGAGCTACCTTTTGCAGCAATTACAGCTGCAAGTCTCTTGGGGTATGTCTCTATAAACTTGGCACATCTAGCCACTGGGATTTTTGCCCATTCTCCAAGGCAAAACTGCTCCAGCTCATTCAAGTTGGATGGGTTCCGCTGGTGTACAGCAATCTTGTCACGATCGTCAAAGGGAGAGAGAGAGGACCAAGGCGCAGCGTGTGAAAAATACATCTTCTCTTTATTTAGAAGAAGAAAAACTAAACAAAACAACAAATAGACGAACGTGAAGCTATACATGACTAAGTGCAAAAACATGCAACATAGACACAGACATAGACAATTACCCACAAATGCATGATGCCTATGGCTGCCTTAAATATGGCTCCCAATCAGAGACAAATGAAAGACATCTGTCTCTGATTGAGAACCACTCAGGCAACCATAGACATACCTAGAAACATTCACTCAACCATAGACATACCTAGAAACATTCACTCAACACAAACCCATACACTAAACCCAACACCCCCTTTACCATATAACCACCCAAAACACAAACATTCCCCATGTCACACCCTGACCTAACTAAAATAATAAAGAAAACAAAGAATACTAAGGCCAGGGCGTGACAAATCTTTAAGTCATACTACAGATTCTCAATTGAATTGAGGTCTGGGATTTGACTAGACCATTCCAAGACATTTAAATGTTTTCCCTTAAAACTTCTTATTGCTTGGGGGCAGTATTTCGACGTCTGGATGAGAAGCGTGCCCAATGTAAACTGCATGTTACACAGGCCCAGAAGATAGGATCTGCATATAATTGGTAGATTTGGATATAAAACACTATAAACCTTCCAAAACTGTTAGAATAATGTCTGTGAGTAAAACAAAACTGATATGGCTGAGGAAAATCCAAGAAGCTGGATTTTTTTGATGTGAGTATTTTCAATTAAATGCCTATAGACTATCTATTGGGTTAGTACCCAGATTGCAGTTCCAATGGCTTCCACTAGATATCAAGTCTTTATACATTGTTTCAGGCTTGTTTTCTGAAAAATGAAGACAAATCAGACCTTTTTGTCAATGGATTGGGGAAGAATGCAGAGCTGGTTTGCGCATGACCGATTGCGCGCCCTTCGTTGTTTTTCCTTTCTATTGAATACGCTATTGTCCGGTTGAAATATTATTGATTATTTAGACAACTGACAACCTGAGGATTAATTATAAACATCGTTTTACATGTTTCGACAAACTTTACTGGTACTATTAGGATGTATTCGCCTGCATGTTTTGACCGCCTTGGAACCAGTGGATTACTGAACAAAACGCGCCAACAAAACAGAGTTTTTGGGATGTAAAGAGGGTGTTAGGACTGGGTGTCGGGCGCAGGAAAAACAGAGGATTCAATAACAATGTTCCTTTTAACTTCTCACGAGTCAGCAACCCTGATCCGGTAGCACCCCCCAACTCACCCCACTGATTAGCACAGCTAGCATAGCGTCACAAGTAACTTGTAGCATCTAAATATCATTAAATCACAAGTCCAAGACACCAGATGAAAGATACAGGTCTTGTGAATAAAGCCACCATTTCAGATTTTTAAAATGTTTTACAGGGAAGACAGAATATGTAAATCTATTAGCTAACCACGTTAGCGGAGGACACGATATTTTTACCAGGCAGATTCGGCTAGGCGCCCACGTCCAGTTCACATGCACAACAGATATGATATAAAATCGTAAATTGGGTCTTACTATGGCTGATCTTTCATCAGAATGTTGATCAAAGTGTCCTTTGTCAAGATGAGTCGTTGGTTCCGTTCAGAAATGTTCCTTTCTCACTCCATTTAGCACAGGTACCGGTCGAGTGGCACGTATTTCTCAAACGATACTAAAATCTAACAACTGAACACCGCAAAACTCCCTAAAAAAATCAAATAATCTGATTAAACTATATTGAAAAAACATACATTACGATGATCTGGTCACATGTATCAAACAAACTTCGACACGGAGATAATAATGGCCGCACAACACAAGAAAAACGTAGCTCAAATTCCATCCAATCGAGAACCGGAAGTTGTCGGTCATGCCAAAGATTTTGCTCTCATTTCACGTCAGTCCCAGATAGACAAGAAATTTTTCCTCTGACGTCCTCTAGACACCCAGAGGAAGGCCAGTGAGTTGTGTTTCGGGTCATAGGAGGCATGACCATATATAGGCAGAGCTTTGAAGCCAGCACAAAACATCTTGATTTTATGTTCTTGGTCATGGAAAGTGCTGTGAAATGACTTCTGTATCACTCAGAGACAAAATTGATACGGATTTAGAAACTAGAGATTGTCTTCTTTCCAATGGTATGATTCATATGCATATAGTAAGAGCAATGATTGAATAAGAGGCAGTTTAATCTGTAGAGCAAATTATGCTAATGCGAAAATATTACACCCTGTATTCTCAAGAGGTTAATGAAACACGGCACTTCGGCCACCCCACTAATACACTGGGTGCTCTACGTAAACTGCCCCAGACACGGGGAACGAAAAACGGTCCAGTAAACAAACTCGAACATACATAAACACGTAGTCCGAACAAACACCAAGCTTACACACTAACAATCCCGCACAAAGAAACGGGCGGGCCGGCTGACTGATAAAGCCCAACTAATTAAGCACAAACACAAAACAGGTGTAACCAATAAACACATAAGGAGGGGGAGAAAAGGATCAGTGGCAGCTAATAGGCCGGTGACGACGACCGCCGAGCGCCACCCGAACGGGAAGGAGAGCCTGCCTCGGTCGGAGTCGTGACAGAGGGACTTTATCAAACAAAACTAAAATTTATTGTGTAGCTGAGACTATTGTGACTGCAACCATATCAAGATCTTCAAAGGTAAGTGATTAATTTTATCGCTATTTCTGACTTTTGTAAATCCTTTACCTGGTTTCAAAATGTTTGTATGCTTTTGTATGCGGGGCACTGTCCTCAGATAATCGCATGGTATGCTTTCGCCATAAAGCCTTTTTGAAATCTGACAAAGTGGCTGGATTAACAAGAAGTTAATCTTTAAGCCGATGTATAACACATTTTTTATGAATGTTTATTATGACTATTTCTGTATTTTGAATTTGGCGCTTTGCAATTTCACCGGATGTTGTCGGTGGATCGCTAGCGGAACGCCTGCGCCAGAAAGGTTCTACTTCTACTTGGTCACAATCCCGGATCCGGGAGCACCCTCATCAGTAAAAAAGCTGACTAGCATAGCCTAGCATAGCGCCACAAGTAAATACTAGCATCTAAATATCATGAAATCACAAGTCCAAGACACCAGATGAAAGATACACATCTTGTGAATCCAGCCATCATTTCCGATTTTTTAAGTGTTTTACAGCGAAAACACAATATAGCATTATATTAGCTTACTACAATACCCTACCACACAGCCGCATTCATTCAAGACACGTTAGCGATAGCGAATAAACCAGCAAAAGATATAAATATTTTCACTAACCTTCTCAAACTTCATCAGATGACAGTCCTATAACATCATATTTGTAACGGTTCTCCTCCTCCTCTTCATCCGAAGAAAATGTTTTACAGGGAAAACACTATGTATTTCTATTAGCTAACCACGATAGCAAAAGACCCAACCGCATATTTTCAATTTTTTTTTACTGCATAGGTAGCTATCACAAATTCGACCAAATAAAGATATAGTCACTAACCAAGAAACAACTTCATCAAATGACAGTCTGATAACATATTTATTGTATAGCATATGTTTTGTTCGAAAAATGTGCATATTTCAGGAATAAATCATAGTTTTACATTGCAGTAGTCTCACCAAAGCAGCTAGAATAACTACAGAAACCAACGTGAAATACCTAAATACTCATCATAAAACATTTATGAAAAATACACGGTGTACAGCAAATGAAAGACAAACATCTTGTGAATCCAGCCAATATTTCAGATTTTTTAAGTGTTTTACAGCGAAAACACAATATAGCATTATATTAGCTTACTACAATACCCTACCACACAGCCGCATTCATTCAAGACACGTTAGCGATAGCGAATAAACCAGCAAAAGATATAAATATTTTCACTAACCTTCTCAAACTTCATCAGATGACAGTCCTATAACATCATATTTGTAACGGTTCTCCTCCTCCTCTTCATCCGAAGAGGAGGAGCAAGGATTCGACCAAAATGCAGCGGGTTGTGAATACATAAGGATTTATTAAAGCAAACGACGAAACACTGGCTGGCTGGCTCTGGCGGATCCTGGCTGGCTGGCTCTGGCGGATCCTGGCTGGATGACGGCTCTGGCTGGTCATGGCTGGATGACGGCTCTGGCTGGTCATGGCTGGATGACGGCTCTGGCTGGTCATGGCTGGATGACGGCTCTGGCTGGTCATGGCTGGATGACGGCTCTGGCTGGTCATGGCTGGATGACGGCTCTGGCTGGTCATGGCTGGATGACGGCTCTGGCTGGTCATGGCTGGATGACGGCTCTGGCTGGTCATGGCTGGATGAAGGCTCTGGCTGATCCTGTCTGGCGGAAGGCTCTGGCTGATCCTGTCTGGCGGAAGGCTCTGGCTGATCCTGTCTGGCGGAAGGCTCTGACTGATCCTGTCTGGCGGAAGGCTCTGGCTGATCCTGTCTGGCGGAAGGCTCTGGCTGATCCTGTCTGGCGGAAGGCTCTGGCTGATCCTGTCTGGCGGAAGGCTCTGGCTGATCTTGTCTGGCGGAATGCTTTGGCGGCTCCTGTCGGGCGGAAGGCTCTGGCGGCTCCTGTCGGGCGGAAGGCTCTAGCGGCTCCTGTCTGGCAGACGGGCGGCTTTGCAGGCTCAATACAGACGGGCAGTTCATGCGGCGCTTGGCAGACGGACAGTTCAGACGGCGTTGGGCAGACGGACAGTTCAAGCGCCGCTGGGCAGACGGGCAGTTCAGGCGCCGCTGGGCAGACGGGCAGTTCAGGCGCCGCTGGGCAGACGGGCAGTTCAGACGCCGCTGGGCAGACGGCAGACTCTGGCCGGCTGAGACGCACTATAGGCCTGGTGCGTGGTACCGGAACTGGATGTACCGGGCTAAGGACACGCACCTTCAGGCTAGTGCGGGGAACAACAACAGGGCACACTGGACTCTCAAGGCGTACTATAGGCCTGGTGCATGGTACCGGCACTGGTGTTACCGGGCTGAGGGCACGCACATCAGGGCGAGTACGGGGAGAAGGAACAGTGCGTACAGGGCTCTGGAGACGCACATGAGGCTTGGTGCGTGGTGCCGGAACTGGTTGTACCGGACTGGAGACACGCACCTCAAAGCTAGTGCGGGGAGCGGGAACAGGACACACTGAGTTCTCAAAGCGCACTATAGGACTGGTGCGTGGTACCGGGACTGGTGGTACCGGGCTGAGGGCACGCACCTCAGAACGAGTGCGGGGAGAAAGATCAGTGCGTACAGGGCTCTGGATACGCACATGAGGCTTGGTGCGTGGTGCCGGAACTGGTGGCACTGGGCTGGATACACACACCACAGGGAGAGTGCGTGGAGGAGTAACAGGGCTCTGGAGACGCACTGGAAGCCTGGTGCGTGGTGTAGGCACTGGTGGTACTGGGCTGGGGCGGGAAGGTGGCCCCGGAAATACCGGACCGTGCAGGCGTACTGGCTCCCTTGAGCATTGAGCCTGCCCAACCTTACCTGGTTGAATACTCCCCGTCGCCCGCCCAGTGCGGGGAGGTGGAATAACCCGCACCGGGCTATGTAGGCGAACCGGGGACACCATGCGTAAGGCTGGTGCCATGTATGCCGGCCCGAGGAGACGCACTGGAGACCAGACGCGTTGAGCCGGCTTCATGGCACCTGGCTCAATGCCCAATCTAGCCCTACCAGTGCGGGGAGGTGGAATAACCCGCACCGGGCTATGAACACGTACAGGAGACACCGTGCGCTCTACTGCGTAACACGGTGTCTGCCCGTACTCCCGCTCTCCACGGTTAGCCTGGGAAGTGGGCGCAGGTCTCCTACCTGCCCTTGGCCCACTACCTCTTAGCCCCCCCCAATAAATTTTTGGGGTTTACTCACAGGCTTTTCGGGCTTCCAGCCACGTCTCCTTGCTGCCTCCTCAAACCACCGCTCCTGGGCTTTAGCTGCCTCCCTCTCTTCCTGAGAGCGGCGATTCTCTCCTGCCTTAGCCCAGGGTCCTTCTCCATTCAATATCTGCTCCCAAGTCCACGAGTCCTGGTTTCGCTGTTGAGCTCTCCCCCGCCGCTTGGTCCTAGGTTGGTGGGTGATTCTGTAACGGTTCTCCTCCTCCTCTTCATCCGAAGAGGAGGAGCAAGGATTCGACCAAAATGCAGCGGGTTGTGAATACATAAGGATTTATTAAAGCAAACGACGAAACACGAAAACAAACACTTGGAAGGATTACAAAATAACAAAACGAAAACGTAGACTGACCTAAACCATGAGAACTTACATATAACACGAAGAACGTAGGAACAGGTACAGACTATAACAAAACGAACGAACAAACGCTACAGTCCCGTGTGGTGCGCTCACACAGACACGGAAGACAATCACCCACAAACAAACAGTGTGAACAGCCAACCTATATATGGTTCTCAATCAGAGGAAAACGTCAAACACCTGTCTCTGATTGAGAACCATATAAGGCTAATTACAAGTGACCTAAACATAGAAACACAACACATAGAATGCCCACCCCAACTCACGCCCTGACCAACTAAACACATACAAAAATAACATAAAACAGGTCAGGAACGTGACAATATTACACAATACATATATGGTTTGTTCGAAAATGTGCATATTTAGCGGCACAAATTGTGGTTGAACATTGTGAATACGTAGTGAAAATGCAGAAATATTTTCCGGAGAAATCTTGGAGAGGCACCTATTCTAATCAAATAACTAATCATAAGCTTTACTAAAAATTACATGTTGGACAGCAAATTAAAGATACACTAGTTCTTAATGCAACCGCTGTGTTAGATTTTTAAAATTAACTTTAGTACGACTTACAGCTTACGTTATAGCGATACAGCACCCAAAATCAGCGCCCAAATTACGTCTAAACATTTTCAACAGAAATACGAAAAAATATCATAAATCGTTCCTACTATTTGATGAGCTTCCATCAGAATCTTGTACAAGTTGTCCTTTGTCCAGAATAATCGTTGCTCGGTTGTAGAATGTCGTCTTCATCTGTAGAACGCTAGCCAACGTTAGCCATGCGGCACAGAAGTGTCCAAATCCCCAGAACGCATCACAAAGAAAATACGAAAATCGGAATAAACTTATATAAACTGATATAAGTCGGTTTAATATAACTAGTTGATGATGTTTTTAACTCATATATCGAATAAAATCAGAGCCGGATATATCTAAGGCCTATAACGACAGCTTTTCAGAACGCAATCCAGGTGACCGATTCGCGCCATGGTGAAGAAATGAAAGAGTGGTCGCGTCATTCCAACAGGTCTTATTCGGCCTCAGATAGAGCTATACACCCCATTCCAATTCTCACTGCCTACAGACATCTAGGGGAAGGCGTATGCAGTGCATGTAGACCCATAGATTCCATGCAAATTAATGAACTGACCCTGGAACAGAGCCCTCGATTTCAGATTTGTCACTTCCTGACAGGAAGTTTGCTGCAAAATGATTTCTGTTTTACTCACAGATATAATTCAAACGGTTTTAGAAACTAGAGAGTGTTTTCTATCCAATAGTAATAATAATATGCATATTGTACGAGCAAGAATTGAGTCCTCCCAGATTGCAGTTCCTAGGGCTTCCACTAGATGTCAACAGTCTTCAGAAAGAGTTTCATGCTGGTTTTTGGAAAAACGATCCAGAAATTGTAGTTTCTCTAGGTGGCTCCCATGTTGGCTGTTGTGTTTCCAAGCGCATGGAAGAGAGTGCGTTCTTTGGTATTTTTCTCCGGTAGAGACAATAACGATTCTCCGTCTTAAATTGTATCGTTTATTTACGTACTAGGGTACCTAAGGTTTGCTTATAAATGTTGTTTGACTTGTTTGGTAAAGTTTATTAGTAACGTTTGGGATTCATTTTGTATGCATTTTGATTGAGTGAAACTGGGTAGATTATTGACTGAAGCGTGCCAGCTAAACTGAGTTTTTATGGATATAAAGAAGGACATTATCGAACAAAAGGACCATTTGTGATTTAACTTGCACCTTTGAGTGCCAACAGAAGATCATCAAAGGAAAGGCTTTTATTATATCGCTATTTCTGACTTTCGTGTCACACCTGCATGGTTGAAATATGTTTTCAATGGTTTTGTATGCGGGGCGCTGTGCTCAGATAATCGCATGGTGTGCTTTCACCGTAAAGCCTTTTTGAAATCTGACACAGCGGCTGGATTAACAAGAACTTACTTTTTATTTTGATGTATTACACTTGTGATTTTATGAAAGTTAAACATTTATAATACTGTCGTTTGAATTCACTCCATCTCCCCCCTGTGATTCAATAAATACCTTGGTTACTTCATCCCAGTCTCCTCGTCTGTGTCTGCTGTTGGTTTCCCCTGTTCCACTCCGCGTAACAGTATGATCTGGTCAAAGAGATTAACTCATCAGACTCTGCTACTCTCCACCAAACACTCGTCGGCCAAGGTGCCCTGCTCGAGCAACATGACCAAGCTCTGAAGACCCTTCTGGAGCACATCAAGAAGTTTTCACAGAGCCTGTCTGACCTACAGGGCCGACCCTTCGCCCAGAGCTCACAACCAGTTCCAAGTCCTTCTCCTCCGCTCCGGGATTCGTTTGTTTCGACTCCCGAGCGTTACGATGGCAACCTCGGAGCTTGCAGAGCCTTTTTGGTACAATGCTCACTAGTATTTGAGCAACAGCCCTACTCTTATGCCAGCGAACGGGCCAAGATTTCCTTTCTGATTTCTTGCCTCCGTGGAGCAGCCCTTTCCTGGGCCACGGTGGTGTGGGAGAGACAGTCCCCCATCTGCTTGTCCTACTCCAGATTCACGGAGGAGATGAAGAAAGTCTTTGACCACCCGGTCTGCGGTAAGGATGCCGCTAAACAACTCCTGTCCCTCCGTCAAGGCCCCCATAATGTTGCTGAGATGGCATATGAGTTTCGCACCCTTGCCGCTGAGAGCAGCTAGAATGAGGAGGCCCTTCAGGGAGCATTCCCGGAACGCGCTCACTGAGACCCTCAAGGATGAATTGGTGTCCAGGGATGAGCCTGATGGACTTGATGACCTCATCTCTCTCGCTAGCCGCTTCAACAACCGTCTCTGTGAGTGTCGGAGGGAGAGGGTAGGTAGGGTTGCATGTCCCGTAACATCTGCTTCAGTGCCTTGTCCTCCTTTTCTGACTGCACACGCTTGCACATGCTTTTTCAGTTCTGCCCAAACATTTTCTATGGGATTGAGGTCAGGGACCAGTCAACGAGAGCATACAGGTCGCAGTAGTGGGTAGCATATGGGCCTTTGGTGACAAAACGGATGGCACTGTGATAGACTGCATCTAATTTGAGAGTGTTGGAGTGTATTTTGTAAATGATATCGCCGAAGTCAAGGATCAGTAGGATAGTCAGTTTTATGAGGGTATGTTTGGCAACATGAGTGAAGGAGGCTTTGTTGCGAAATAGGAAGCCGATTCTAGATTTAACTTTGGCTTGGAGATGCTTAATGTGAGTCTGGAAGGAGAGTTTACAATCTAGCCAGACACCTAGGTATTTATAGTTGCCCACATATTCTATGTCAGAACCATCCAGAGTAGTGATGGTAGTCGGGCGGGCGGGTGCGGGCAGCGATCGGTTGAAGAGCATGCATTTCATTTTACTAGCATTTAAGATCAGTTAGAGGCCACGGAATGAGTGTTGTATGGCATTGAAGCTCGTTTGGAAGTTTGTTAACAAGTAATTAGCTTTGGGGGAGAAATAAAAATACAAATGTGAATCTTTTCAGGAAACTAGGCATATGTTGGTCGTCAGTACTTCACAGGAGTGCAATTTTAATGTAAACTTAAAAAAAAATCTAAATGTATTTTTGGGAAGAAATGCCTTCTGCAACATGTGAAGTTGCATGTGCTTTAATAACAAACTTGTATGCCATCTGTAAATATGAATAAAATTGTTAAATTACAACAACAACCTTCCCTCTAGCCATGATTGGCTGAGATAATGCATGGGCTGGACATGCCGAGAGATGTGTTTGGATTGGTCTGCCATGTAGAAAGCTTCTGTCTATAATATGAGCTGGTCAGTCTGTGTAAGTAATAATTAATAACACTGCTTTCTTGAAAGATATCACGCAGTAGAACTGCATACGTGTTGCGCTCCATTTTCTGGACGACCGAGTTTTGAAATCAGTGGAATTAGAGTATGATAGCTAAGGAGATGGAGAAAATCCTGTCTTTGATTGCAAATATGCAGACGGAGTCGATAAGAGAACAAACAGAAGGCTGTTGTATAAAACACATGTCTCCGGATTACGTCTTCAAAACTAAAGGCAACCATGGCATCCGTGACAGAGAAGGAGAAGCGCCCATCCATGTAGCCAAGTAAGAGAGTCTAGCTAGTACACGTTTCTAATTTAGTCAGAAGTAATTTTCATTTCAAGTTAGTGTACTGTTAGCTAGCTAGCTAACGTTAGCTGGCTGGCTAGCTAGCTAGTGTTAAATGTATAATCTGTGTAGTAGTATTATTCGTATCACAGAGCAATTTGCATTGCTAGTTATAGCCTAATGTTAGCTAGCTAACATTGAACCTGGTTGGTAAGCTACCTGCAGATTTATGCAGAGTAGTAACATTATGAGTTGGGATTATGGTTCATTGTTTACCTAGCTAGCTACATAGGTCTAAACAAAAGACTCCACTATGCAAGTAATTATTTCAATAGATTGTTTATGATGTCACTGCGACAACTCTCAATAGACGTATGTAACGGCTTTCCTCCATCTCTTCATCCGAAGAGGAGTAGCAAGGATTGGACCAAAGTGCAGCGCGGCTAGTGTTCAACATGTTTAATAAAGAACAAGTGAAACACTACAAACAACATACAAAATAACAGACCTATCGAGACAGACCTAACAGACCTACCGAGACAGACCTATCTGGTGCAGACAATCACAGAGACAGGAAACAAACACCCACAAAATCCCAACACAAAACAAGCCTCCTATATATGATTCTCAATCAGGGACAACGATTACCATCTGCCTCTGATTGAGAACCATATTAGGCTGAACATAGAAACAGA
This sequence comes from Salvelinus alpinus, assembly GCF_045679555.1. Classification (NCBI taxonomy): domain Eukaryota; kingdom Metazoa; phylum Chordata; class Actinopteri; order Salmoniformes; family Salmonidae; genus Salvelinus; species Salvelinus alpinus. The sequence goes on from NC_092100.1 coordinate 42,603,247, forward strand.
CAAACTAGACACACAACATAGAATTCCCACCCAGCTCACGTCCTGACCAACTAAACACATACAAAACAACAGAAAACAGGTCAGGAACGTGACAGAACCCCCCCCTCAAGGTGCGAACTCCGGGCGCACCCCTAAAACTCAAGGGGAGGGTCTGGGTGGGCATCTGTCCGCGGTGGCGGCTCCGGCGCAGGACGAGGACACCACTCCACCACTGTCTTTGTCCCCCTCCTTAGCGTCCTTTGAGTGGCGACCCTCGCCCACGACCTTGGCCTAAGAATCCTCCCCAAGGCCCCCACATGATTTAGGAGGTAGCTCAGGACAGAGAGGTAGCTCAGGACAGAGAGGTAGCTCAGGACAGAGAGGTAGCTCAGGACAGAGAGGTAGCTCAGGACAGAGGGGCAACTCCGGACTAATGGCAGCTCCGGACTGAGTGGCAGCTCCGGACTGAATGGCAGCTCCGGACTGAATGGCAGCTCCGGACTGAATGGCAGCTCCGGACTGAGTGGCAGCTCCGGACTGAGTGGCAACTCCGGACTGGGTGGCAGCTCCGGACTGGGTGGCAGCTCCGGACTGAATGACCGCTCCGGACTGAATGGCAGCTCATGACTGGAGGGCAGCTCATGACTGGAGGGCAGCTCATGACTGGAGGGCAGCTCATGACTGGAGGGCAGCTCATGACTGTAGGGCAGCTCATGACTGTAGGGCAGCTCATGACTGTAGGGCAGCTCATGACTGGCTGACGGCTCTGGACGCTCATGGCTGACTGACGACTCCGGCAGATCCTGTCTGGTTGGCGGCTCTGGCAGATCCTGTCTGGTTGGCGGCTCTGGCAGATCCTGTCTGGTTGGCGGCCCTGGCAGATCCTGACTGACGAATGGCTCTAGCGGCTCCTGACTGACGAACGGCTCTGACGGCTCGGGACAGACGGGTGGCTCAGACGGCGCTGGGGAGACGGATGGCTCAGATGGCGCTGGGGAGACGGATGGCTCAGATGGCGCTGGGGAGACGGATGGCTCAGATGGCGCTGGGGAGACGGATGGCTCAGATGGCGCTGGGGAGACGGATGGCTCCGATGGCGCTTGGCAGACGGCCAGCTCTGACGGCGTTGAGCAGACGGAGAGTTCAGACGGCGTTGAGCAGACGGACAGTTCAGACGGCGTTGAGCAGACGGACAGTTCAGACGGCGTTGGGCAGACGGGCAGTTCAGGCGCCGCTGGGCAGACGGGCAGTTCAGGCACCGCTGGGCAGACGGCAGACTCTGGCCGGCTGAGACGCACTATAGGCCTGATGCGTGGTGCCGGAACTGGAGGTACCGGGCTGAGGGCACGCACCTCAGGGCGAGTGCGGGGAGGAGGAACAGGGCTCTGGAGATGCACTGGAAGCCTGGTGCGTGGTGTAGGCACTGGTGGTACTGGGCTGGGGCGGGAAGGTGGCGCCGGATATACCGGACCGTGAAGGAGGACACACGCTCTTGAGCACCGAGCCTCTCCAACCTTACCAGGTTGAATGGTCCCCGTAGCCCTGCCAGTGCGGCGAGGTGGAATAGCCCGCACTGGGCTATGCAGGCGAACCGGGGACACCACCTGTAAGGCTGGTGCCATGTACGCCGGCCCGAGGAGACGTACTGGAGGCCAGATATGTTGGGCCGGCTTCATGGCACCCGGCTCGATGCTCAACCTAGCCCTACCAGTGCGGCAAGGTGGAATAGCCCGCACTGGGCTAAGCACACGTACTGGGGACACCGTGCGCTCCACCGCATAACACGGTGTCTGACCAGTACGACGCCCTCTCACTCCACGGTAAGCCCGGGTGTCCTTTGTGTCTGGAAGTAGCTAGCAAACTAGCCAACGTTAGCCAGTTAGCTTGGGTGTTTACCTGCTGTTGTTAGGTCAGAACGCTCGGATCATCCCTACTCTTCGGCCAGAGTGTCCAGTGTGCGCTCTGAATTTACGAAAGCACAATGCTGAGTTTACGAATGCTCAGAGCACAATCTGGCACTCCAGATGATTACATTTACGAACACACCCATAGTATAAGCCAGCCTTTAGTCTTGAAATCTTTGGTTGTTTAGTAAATAGCCTCACATGTGAATACTTAAAGAGATGGGTGGGGCTAAAGCTTACGTGGGTGTGAACGATGCTGAATCAGTGTAGACAAAGAAGAGCTCTCCAGTAGGTACCAAAACGTTCAAGTGCCATTTTCTCAAAAGTGAGGTTTCAAGTTTATCAACATTAAAAGCATAATTACTTTCCCATTGTTCCTCAACTGCAGGGTATGATATACCATTTTCTAGCTCTGAGTCTCCGCTTTTATCCAATGTAAAAAACGCAATTTCAAACTTTGCTACGTAAGTCCGAATTGAGCCGGTCGGTCACATATGGTTGTGTGTAAGCTGTGTGTGATTGTAGTGCCTTAGCTTGTGCTGTGAATTAGGTCTGAGACCAGTCCTCTCTGCAGAGCATTAGGTCAAGAAGCAAGTCTTAAAAAATGGATGTGCTCTTGTTGTGAGTTTTACATACTGGGCCTGAACACTTACACGGACACAGACACAATTACTCGACTGCTAGATCTAATAGAGGTCATGTCAAATCAAATTACATTTACATTTACATTTAAGTCATTTAGCAGACGCTCTTATTTACATTTTATTAGTCACACCGAATACAACAGGTGTAGACCTTACAGTGAAATGCTTTCTTAAGAGCCCCTATCCAAAAATGCAGTTAAAAAAAAAATAAGAATAAGAAATACAAGAAAGAAGTGATTAAAGAGCAGCAGTAAAATAACAATAGCGAGACTATATACAGGGGGGTACCGGTACAGAGTCAATGTGCTGGGGTACCGGTTAGTTGAGGTAAAATATACATGTAGGTAGAGTTATTAAAGTGACTATACATAGATGATAACAACAGAGAGTATATCTGCTTTGTAAAGGGGGGTGGGGCAATACAAATAGTCTGGGGGGCCATTTGATTAGATGTTAAGGTGTCTTATGGCTTGGAGGTAGAAGCTGTTTAGAAGCCTCTTGGACCTAGACTTGGCGCTCTGGTACCGCTTGCTATGCGGTAGCAGAGAGAACAGTCTATGACTAGGGTGGCTGGAGTCTTTGACAATTTTTAGGGCCTTTGTCTGACACCGCCTGGTATAGAGGTCTTGGATGGCAGGAAGCTTGGCCCCAGTGATGTACTGGGCCGTACACACTACCCTCTGTAGTGCCTTGCGGTAGTAGGCCGAGCAGTTGCCATGCCAGGCAGTGATGCAACCAATCAGGATGCTCTCGATGGTGCAGCTGTAGAACCTATTCAGGATCTGAGGACCCATGTCAAATCTTTTCAGTCTCCTGAGGGGGAATAGGTTTTGTCATGCCCTCTTTATGACTGTCTTGGTGTGCTTGGACCATGTTAGTTTGTTGGTGATGTGGACACCAAGGAAATGGAAGCTCTCAACCTGCTCTGCTACAGCCCTGTCGATGAGAATGGGGGCGTGCTCGGTCCTTTTTTTCCTGTAGTCCACAATCATCTCCTTTGTCTTGATCACGTTGAGGGAGAGGTTGTTGTCCTGGCACCACCCAGCCAGGTCTCTGACCTCCTCCCTATAGGCTGTCTCGTCATTGTCGGTGATCAAGCCTGCCACTGTTGTGTCATCGGCAAACTTGATGGTGTTGGAGTCGTGCCTGGCCATGCAGTCATGAGTGAATAGGGAATACAGGAGTGGACTGAGCACGCACCACTGAGAGGCCCCTGTGTTGAGGATCAGCGTGGCGGATGTGTTCTTACTTACCCTTACCACATGGGGGCGGCCCGTCAGGAAGTCCAGGATCCAGTTGCAGAAGGAGGTGTTTAGTCCCAGGGTACTTATCTTATTGATGTGCTTTGAGGGCACTATGGTGTTGAACGCTGAGCTGTAGTCAATTAATAGCATTCTCACATAGGTTTTCCTTTTGACTAGGTGGTAAAGGGTAGTGTGGAGTGCAATAGAGATTGAGTCATCGGTGGATCTGTTAGGGCGGTACGCAAACTGCAGTGAGTCTAGGGTTTCTGGGATAATGGTGTTGATGTGAGCCATGACCAGCCTTTCAAAGCACTTCAAGGCTACAGACATGAGTGCTACGCGTAGGTAATCATTTAGGCAGGTTACCTTTGTGTTCTTGGGCACAGGGACTATGGTGGTTTAAAGGTCTTACTCATATCGGCTGCGGAGAGAGTGATCACAGTCTTCTGGAACAGCTAGTGCTCTCATGCATGTTTCAATGTTATTTGCCTCGAAGCGAGCATATAAGTAGTTTAGCTCATCTGGTAGTCTCGTGTCACTGGGCAGCTCTCGGCTGTGCTTCCCTTTGTAGTCTGTAATGGTTTGCAAGCCCTGCCACATCCGATGACCGCCGGATCCGGTGTAGTACAATTCGATCTTAGTCCTGTATTGATGCTTTACCTGTTTGATGGTTCGTCTGAGTGCATAGAGAGATTTTTTATACGCTTCCTGGTTAGATTCCCGCTCCTTGAAAGCGGCAGCTTTTGATCCATGGCTTTTGATTTTGGTGTGTACATACGGTCACTGTGGGGACAACGTCATCGATGCACTGATTGATGAGGCCAATGACTGATGTGGTGTACTCCTCAATGCAATCGAGGAATCCCGGAACATATTCCAGTCTGTGCTAGCGAAACAGTTCTGTAACTTAGCATCTGCTTCATCTGACTACTTTTTTATTGATCAAGTCACTGGTGCTTCCTGTTTAAATTTTTGCTCATAAGCAGGAATCAGGAAGATATAATTATGGTCAGATTTACCAATGGAGGGCGAGAGAGAGCTTTATATGCATCTTTGTGTGTGGAGTAAAGGTGGTAAAGAGTTTTTTCTCTCTGGTTGCACATTTAACATGCTGGTAGAAATTTGGTAGACAGATTTAAGTTTCCCCGCATTAAAATCGCTGGCTACTGGGAGCGCCGCCTCTGGGTGAGCGTTTTTCCTGTTTGCTTATGGCGGAATACAGCTCATTCAGTGCGGTCTTAGTGGCAGCATTAGTCTGTGGTGGTATGTAGACAGCTACGAAAAATACAGATGAGAACTCTCTAGGTAGATAGTGTGGTCTTTAGCTTATCATGAGATACTCTACCTCAGGCAAGCAAAACCTTGAGACTTCCTTAGTTATCGTGCACCAGCTGTTATTTACAAAAATACATAGTCCGCCGCCCCTTGTCCTACCAGACGCTGCTGTTCTATCCTGCCGATACAGCGTGTAACCAGCCAGCTCTATGTTGATAATGTCGTCGTTCAGCCACGACTCCGTGACGCATAAGATATCACAGTTTTGAATGTCCTGTTGGTATTTTTATCTTCCGCGCAGGTCATGGATTTTATTTTCCAAAGATTGCACTTTTGCCTGCAGAATGGAAGGAAGTGGGGTTTTATATGATCGCCTACGAATTCTCAAAAGGCAGCCTGCCCTCTGGCCCCTTTTTCTCCACCTTCTCTTCATGCAAATGATGGGGTTTTGGGACTGTTCTTGGGAAGCAGTATATCATTCACGTCGGACTCGTTAAAGGAAAAAAAGGATTCTGCCAGTCCGTGGTGAATAATTGCGGTTCTCATGTCCAGAAGTTATTTTCGATCATATTAGACGGTCGCAGCAACATTATGTACAAAATAAGTTCAAAAATAAGTTACAAACAACGCAAAGAAACAAAAAAACACAATTGGTTAGGAATACGTAAAACGTCAGCCTTGTTCTCTGGCGACATTATAGTTTGTTGTAGGGGAAAAAGAGAGAGACAAATAAAAAGAGAGAGAGATAGAATGTTTGTGTGCGTGTGCATGAAGTATTATCCCAAAATAGTTTAATCTTTGCATTGGCTATAGTGTGACTGACAGGTGTGGTGACTGTCACATGAATGTGTTTACAGCATGTCAGAGCATGACACAATACCTTATACAGAACCACACCTCTCCTGATGTGATTACTTCACAGAGACCAGCCATGACCGTTGCTAAGAAACTGTTGCTAGAGCTAATGCCAGTGAAATAAGTTGATTTGTATGTGAAAGTACTTTAAGTAAAGGCAGTGTGGTAAAACACTTAAGTAAAAATACTTGAAAGTACTACTTAAGTAGTTTTTTGGGGTATTTGTACTTTACTGTTTATATTTTTGACAACTTTTACTTTTACTACATTACCAAAGAAAAGTATGTACTTTTTACTCCATACATTATCCCTGATACCCAAAAGTAATTATTTCATTTTTAAATGCATAGCAGGACAATACAATTGTCTAATTCACACACGTATCAAGAAAACATCCCTGGTCATCCCTACAGCCTCTGATCTGGTGGACTCATTAAACACATGCTTCATTTGTAAATTATGTCTGAGTGTTGGAGTGTGCCCCTGGCTATCTGTAAATAAAAAATACAAGAAGATGATGCCGTCTGGTTTGCTTTATATAAGGAATTTGAAATGATTTATTACATTTCATTTTGATTCTTAACTCTCCTGTTGTGTTCGTTTCATGTTAATTACTTCTGTGTTCCCGGGTCCAAAATGACCGCCCCATTATTACTGGTTATAAATACATAATAATCCATATATTATCACCCAACATTGTGTTAGAGCTTTTTATCAACTTAAGTTCTTGTGAACATTACAAGTTTTGAACTTCTATTTGCTATTTATGGTCTGTAGGCCTCATTGACCTGAGCTCATACAACTCGATTTTCAATTTAAAAAACAATGTATGGATTATTTTGACTATAACAAATACTCAAATACATTGTGCTATTTATCACAGAGTACTTTGTGTCAAAGTTTAACAAGGACTGTCTCCTCCTCACCAGTGTCATGATCAAATATATGATCAAGAGCCTCACATAGAGTACAGTATACTGTTTGGTCATTGTGCTGCTACAGAATGAATTGTGAGCAAGGCCTCAAAAGAGCTTTATATACCAGAGCTGCGAGAAAAGTTATATATATTATTGAAACCATGTTTCGATTGTCTGTGAGAATACCAACAGGTGTGGTTCCCATGGGGGAAAGATTAAATTGGGGAAAGGTTCCCATGGGGGTTGCCATGGAAGCCAAGAAGGGGAGTGCAGTGTGTGTGTGTGTGTGTGTGTGCTCAAACACACATGCATGTGGGGGTCTGGGAGAGGAAGTGTGTCCATCTGATGAATGGGCATGTGCCTGAACTCAATATTATACACTGATTGTAGTCTCACCCATTCATTTCTAATGACCGGTCATTTTTGACCGGGAACACCACAGGTGTACTTTACACAAGTTAAATAAAACAAAATGTCATGAAAATCATCTAAATGTATTTTGTGTGTTCAGATGCCCTGTGTGGACAAAGTCATGGAACCTTATGACAATCAGATTAAATTAACAACATTTTTCAGAGAGAAAACTTGTAAATCGGTCCAATTCCCCCACGATAACACATACACATGGATTTAGTACTGTAGATATGTGGTAGTGGTGGAGTAGGGGCCTGAGGGCATACAGTGTGTTGTGAAATCTGTGAATGTATTGTAATGTTTAAAAATTGTTTAAACTGCCTAAATTTTGCTGGACCCATAATAAATTAAAATACAAATTTGACCAGAACACAGCAGGAGAGTTAAGTATATATAAAACCAAATACGTGTAGACTTTTACTCAAGTAGTATTTCACTGCGTGACTTTCACTTTTACTCACTTTTTACTTCACTTTTAGTCATTTTATATTAAGGTATCTTTACTTTTACTGAAGTACGAAAATTGGGTACTTTTTGCCATCACTGAGTAAAGGTGGTAAGGAGGTAGTGGTAGGTGAGAGGGGAGAGAGGAGAGGGGAAGGGTGAGGTAAATGGGGGGTGGGTGTGATGGATATACAGTGGGGCAAAAAAGTATTTAGTCAACCACCAATTGTGCAAGTTCTCCCACTTAAAAAGATGAGAGAGGCCTGTAAATGTCATCATAGGTACACTTCAACTATGACAGAAAAGATGAGAGAGGCCTGTAATTTTCATCATAGGTACACTTCAACTATGATAGACAAAATGAGAAAAAAAATCCAGAAAATCACATTGTAGGATTTTTTATGAATTTATTTGCAAATTATGGTGGAAAATAAGTATTTGGTCACCTACAAAAAAGCAAGATTTCTGGCTCTCACACACCTGTAACTTCTTCTTTAAGAGGCTCCTCTGTCCTCCACTCGTTACCTGTATTAATGGCACCTGTTTGAACTTGTTATCAGTATAAAAGACACCTGTCCACAACCTTAAACAGTCACACTCCAAACTCCACTATGGCCAAGACCAAAGAGCTGTCAAAGGACACCAGAAACAAAATTGTAGACCTGCACCAGGCTGGGAAGACTGAATCTGCAATAGGTAAGCAGCTTGGTGTGAAGAAATCAACTGTGGGAGCAATTATTAGGAAATGGAAGACATACAAGACCACTGATAATCTGGGGTCAAAATGATCACAAGAACGGTGAGCAAAAATCCCAGAACAACACGGGGGGACCTAGTGAATGACCTGCAGAGAGCTGGGACCAAAGTAACAAAGCCTACCATCAGCAAGGGCATTGAAGATGAAACGTGGCTGGGTCTTTCAGCATGACAATGATCCCAAACACACCGCCCGGGCAACGAAGGAGTGGCTTCGTAAGAAGCATTTCAAGGTCCTGGAGTGGCCTAGCCAGTCTTCAGATCTCAACCCCATAGAAAATCTTTGGAGGGAGTTGAAAGTCCGTGTTGCCCAGCATCAGTCCCAAAACATCACTGCTCTAGAGGAGATCTGCATGGAGGAATGGGCCAAAATACCAGAAACAGTGTGTGAAAACCTTGTGAAGACTTACAGAAAACATTTGACCTCTGTCATTGCCAACAAAGGGTATATAACAAAGTATTGAGAAACTTTTGTTATTGACCAAATACTTATTTTCCACCATAATTTGCTAATAAATTCATTAAAAATCCTACAATGTGATTTTCTGGAAGAAAAATTCTAATTTTGTCTGTCATAGTTGAAGTGTACCTATGATGGAAATTACAGGCCACTCTCATCTTTTTAAGTGGGAGAACTTGCACAATTGGTGGCTGACTAAATACTTTTTTGCCCCACTTTAGTTCCATCTGAACATTAAGTGTTGAAAAAAGTGTCTGCTATGCTCTGTCATGTAAGATATACTGTTCTTTTGACACATTTTGCCATCCTGTATGTTAAAGTCAGTCAGAACAGAGTGGAAGTAGCATTACAAAGCCTATAGTGCAGCTGTGAAACTTTGTTTCTGCGTGTTTACTGTATGTTTTCCACCTATTAAATCCACACTGGAATCACACATCATGTGTGGAGAGGACAGCTAGCGAGGATTCTGGCTATAGATTTGGTGCTTGAAATATTCCATCAGTCCTAAAGCTCCCAGGCAACCGAGGCTGTTATCTCCCTTCATTCTAGATTTGCCTCTGCATCACTGTCAATAATGCTGTGGGAAAGCTTCACCCTGGCTCCTCACTGGAGTGGATGATGCCTGCTCATTCACTCAGCTTTGGCAGTGTATTCCCTGTTGGCCAAGTCTTTTTGGATACACTTTTCTTCTTTCTCTCTCATTATCCATCCAGCACACTGTGGGATGTGCTTACCTTCTAGCAGTGCCTCCAAACATACCTGCACTGTGGATATCCACTGTGTATCCATGTGCATTTATGTATACTTTCCAGGCTAACCTGAAATCCCCATAGGATAGATTGATATGTTTGGGTTTCGGCAGACTATGTATGATCTGTGCTAAATATGTTAGATAGATGTGAGAAACATACTGTCGACAGCTCTCATATTCTACCTGAAGAAAAATGGATCAACGTTTAGAATAACTGCTGTAACTGATTGAGGTACAGATTACTAACAGAGTATGGCAGTGTGGTTTATCCACTGTACTGGAACTGCTAAGGTGAGACCACAACATAATCAGTATGTTCAAAATTAAATAATAAGATAGGAAAGTTGGAGCGATATTATAGGCCACTTAAAGGGATACTGTGAGATTCTGGCATTTAAGCCCCTGTTCTACTTACCCAGAGTCAGATGAACTCGTGGATACCATTTTTATGTCTCTGCGTGCAGTGTCATCTGACTCTGGGGAAGTAGAACAAGGGTTTAAATTCCAGAATCTCGCAGTATCCCTTTAACTGATGAAACTGGTCAAAGTTTCTGTGGAAAGGGATGGAACCCAAAAGGGTTCTTCAAAGGGTTATCTTATGGGGACAGCTGAAGAACCCCTTTAGGTTTTAGATAGCACCTTTTTTTTCCTAAGCGGTAACCTGCATGAGGTTCATCATTTTTTTAAATGATCGTTTGATTGGAAATGTGAATTGATTACCTCATAAACAGATACCGTATTACTCACTCTCTCTCCTATCATGTGACACAGTGACACTTCCTCACACTCAAATTCTGCCCAGCATTCCAGCGTTGCTTTGACCGTGACCCCCCTCTAGCAGCCCAGGCCAGCTGTAGGTGAGACAGATTATCAGTCAGGGGTCTGGGGGATGACATGTAGCCCCCTCTGGCTCCCGAAGTTGGCAAACTGGGGTTGCACAATGGCATCTTTTTATAAAAGCAGAATAAAGGGCTGGTTTGTGTTCCGGGCTCCTCACATGTGACTGAACAAGACACAGAGAGAGGGAGTGTGGGAGGGAAGGAGGGAGGAAGAGATATAGAGAGGGAGGGAGTGTTTGTGTGTGTGTGTGAGAGAGAGAGGGAAGCTGAATCTAATGTGAATCAGCAGAGTGCTGTGACAGCCTAGGCATTTATTTGAGCAGAGACTGCTGCTATAGCAGGAAGGACACAGCAGCCTTCACCAACGCTCTGTCACTCACTGCCTCTGCTCCAGCCGCGCCACAACCACTACACAGGGAGACGCCGGAAGGGGGAGGTACACAGGACGCACGCCAGGAGGAACCACTACGTCTTTCACATGCCACAAGCAATACGACTTTCGGAATACACTGTTTTCTTTTTTTTGGTACCTTTCAGTCAGTCTCTCTACACCCCTCCTCTTCTCCTCCTGCTCTATCCATCTACTCCCCTCCTCTGCTTTTCTACTCCTCCGCTTGTGTTTGAAGGGGGATTCATGCCAAGAGAGAGCCCTTTCTTGAATGAGAATCAGCTGCTGGATCTCTCCAGGTTAGACAGAAGGAAGGACGTACCAGTAGAGGACTCGAGGGCCATTCTCTGCACCTCTCTGCACCCCCAGGATCTCCATCTTTATCTCCTTGGGACTCCTCCTGCCCTCCTCGCTCCCCAGGGGTCCTGCGTTGCCCATCGCTGTGAGCCTCAGCCAGGGTAAACAATCCAGTGGATGTATTGATATTGTGTTACTGAGAGGAAAAAGAGTTGAGTTCAAGTCTAGGCCTCGAGCTGTTTTGATTCTTCCGCTTCCTTGCACACAGCTGACTTCCAAGAGTTAAAAGGAGTAAACTCATTGGATTTTGAGTTTTGTTTTCATTTTACTTTGCTGCTCCCCTCGCCGCACTGAAAATGAACCAAATAAACTAAAGTGAGTTGACACTGTGCTCAAAATATATTGGCGCTAGAGAAATATAAATATAGATATTTATTTTTTACTTACTTTTTCTCTGCATATAAAATTGTGCGTCCTTCCTCATGCATTCTGAAAGCACTTGAGAGACCCTGTACAATTCCATGACTCTGCATGCTAACTGGACATCTTGCACTGGTGAGTGACTTTCACATTTTACATTGCTATGTAAATTCTAAACTGAATTTAGAATGCATTGAATATTTTTCCATTAGTGGGTTTAATAACACTTTATTTGGATAGTCCATCTGTAGATGCTCTACAGACTATCAGTAACATTTCAACTAACTATCTCCTAAGCCTAACCCTAGCCCTGACCCTAACCTTAACCCTTATCCTAACCATATCCCTAACCTTTACCCTTACCCTAACCATTATTCTAAACCTAACCCTACCATTAGCAAGCAGTTGCTTATCAACAGATAGTTTGTTGATAGTATGACCATCTGTAGAGCATCTAAAGATGGACAATCCAAACTATCCAAATAAAGTGTGACTGTGGGTTTTAATGTGTGTGAGCATAACTTGGTGTATTATAGGAAAAGAGTGTCAGCAGTTAACCCTGACTGAGCATGTGTATTTGTCATTCATTTAATCGCATAGAAATGCATAGATATGTGGGTTGGCTGTGAAAAAGTTTGCCTGGGGTTTTAAGTCCTATTGTGCCACTGCCTTTTGTGTTTGTGGACAATTATACAACAATATTATTCATGTGTGCAGGGAATATTCGATGACTTGCTCCTTTTACGTTATGTTTTCTTGCTGAGTGCTGGTGGAAAAAGATGGTGTCAACTACAGGAAACACCAGTAAATACCTATTGAGTTATTGCATTAGTGATATAGTAGTTCCCCTTGTCAGCCCTAGATGTCTGACAGTGATTATAAATCAGAGTTTCTGCACATATTGTACATTCTAGCTATAGGAACATGACTACATTATTACTCATCAGAATATGGGACGCATGCACTGTCAGCCTGACAGAACTGTTTGCCAGAAGCCAACCTCCGAGCTGCTTGAAAGCCCTTTGATTGGTGGGATGGTTGTGGAAGCACACCCTCTAGTCTGTCACAGTAAATGTGGTCTTTCTGGAAATCTTCAACTCATTCAGTCTGTTTTACAGTTGGGTAGGGGAACCGGGCGCATAAGAGAGTTGGATGATGAAGTCAAGAGTGAAGAGATCATTTTTTTCATTGTTGAGTGATTTTATTTTTTAAACAAAGGGAATGATCACTGACTAATTTCTTCTTAATATTTGGAAAAAAAACATTATTTGAAGCCATGTATGATTTGTACAGAATCATCATCTTCACAAGCTTCACCATAATGCTATTGGTATCCCTGCCTCCCACCAACTCCCACCCCACCTCTACTGTAATTATACATCATTGTAATTGACATGTGCTTGGGACACTCAGGATTCACCATAATACACTGTTGATGGAAGTGAATGCCTGGTCTCTTTGTACTCTATGTGTCTTGAGAGCAGTCGGATGGTGAGCAGTTTCTATTTACCACAATCACACTTGATACCCACAGGTCTATTGAGATAAGAGGTGAACACCTCGCAGCTCACAAACACTCAGATAATACCCACACATTTGGTTGTCTGTAATCAGGTCTGAGATGCTTGAAGAGAGGTTAAGCTCCCCCTGGAAGGGTATGCACTGAGGCGTGGGGGTGGAGGGGTTTTGGGTCCCCTTGATGGCTCTGCGATGAGTCTCCAAGCAAAGAGGTGATGATGAAAGGAAGTAATTACAGCTGATTAAGTTATTAGTAATAAGTATTTACTCATGCATTATGGATCATCTGCATCATCTGCCTGTCTCTTTTTAACCAGGCGGAAACAGGATTAATTCAGTAACATTGTGTCAGTTCTCTCTCAAATCTATAAACTGCTCTACTTTCAACATGAATATGCATAGATCTTAACACACAACACTTAAACACCAGTCCCATAGTATCTGATGTAATAAACCATTTCAAATCAATCTCGACAAGATTAATGACATCAGGGCCGGAGTAAGAAATGATAGGCCCCGGGGCTTTGTTTTTTTTATAGCCCCCCCCTTCCCAGCACACCATCATTTTCTGTAAACAAATCCACGTACCAAGATGCAATTCGATGCATGGCAACATTTGCTGTTAAAGAAAAATACCCTTTATAATAAAGCCACAATAGCGTTTGCCATGTGGCATAAACTACAGTTGAGCAGAGGCGTTTTTAGGATTTCCACACATGGGGAACATATTTTAACAGGGTCAGAAAAAAAAATGCTGTTAAAAATGCATTTCATGCAATTCTACATCATTTACATGACAGGAAGATATTAGCTGAATATTTTTTAATACCACACAAATGACCGAAATGAGTGGCTACTCTGACACTGACAAACAGCTTAATCTGGTCTTGAATTCAAACAAACAATATCCAAGGCCAATGACACAACACACACATATGCAATATATATATATATACACTGCTCAAAAAAATAAAGGGAACACTTAAACAACACAATGTAACTCCAAGTCAATCACACTTCTGTGAAATCAAACTGTCCACTTAGGAAGCAACACTGATTGACAATAAATGTCACATGCTGTTGTGCAAATGGAATAGACAACAGGTGGAAATTAGAGGCAATTAGCAAGACACCCCCAATAAAGGAGTGGTTCTGCAGGTGGTGACCACAGACCACTTCTCAGTTCCTATGCTTCCTGGCTGATGTTTTGGTCACTTTTGAATGCTGGCGGTGCTTTCACTCTAGTGGTAGCATGAGACGGAGTCTACAACCCACGTGGCTCATGTAGTGCAGCTCATCCAGGATGGCACATCAATGCGAGCTGTGGCAAGAAGGTTTGCTGTGTCTGTCAACGTAGTGTCCAGAGCATGGAGGCGCTACCAGGAGACAGGCCAGTACATCAGGAGACGTGGAGGAGGCCGTAGGAGGGCAACAACCCAGCAGCAGGACCGCTACCTCCGCCTTTGAGCAGGAGGAGCACTGCCAGAGCCCTGCAAAATGACCTCCAGCAGGCCACAAATGTGCATGTGTCTGCTCAAACGGTCAGAAACAGACTCCATGAGGGTGGTATGAGGGCCCGACGTCCACAGGTGGGGGTTGTGCTTACAGCCCAACACCGTGCAGGACGTTTGGCATTTGCCAGAGAACACCAAGATTGGCAAATTCGCCACTGGCGCCCTGTGCTCATCACAGATGGAAGCAGGTTCACACTGAGCACGTGACAGACGTGACAGAGTCTGGAGACGCCGTGGAGAACCTTCTGCTGCCTGCAACATCCTCCAGCATGACCGGTTTGGCGGTGGGTCAGTCATGGTGTGGGGTGGCATTTCTTTGGGGGGCCGCACAGCCCTCCATGTGCTCGCCAGAGGTAGCCTGACTGCCATTAGGTACCGAGATGAGATCCTCAGACCCCTTGTGAGACCATATGCTGGTGGGGTTGGCCCTGGGTTCCTCCTAATGCAAGACAATGCTAGACCTCATGTGGCTAGAGTGTGTCAGCAGTTCCTGCAAGAGGAAGGCATTGATGCTATGGACTGGCCCGCCCGTTCCCCATACCTGAATCCAATTGAGCACATCTGGGACATCATGTCTCGCTCCATCCACGAACACCACGTTGCACCACAGACTGTCCAGGAGTTGGCGGATGCTTTAGTCCAGGTCTGGGAGGAGATCCCTCAGGAGACCATCCGCCACCTCATCAGGAGCATGCCAAGGCGTTGTAGGGAGGTCATACAGGCACGTGGAGGCCACACACACTACTGAGCCTCATTTTGACTTGTTTTAAGGACATTACATCAAAGTTGGATCAGCCTGTAGTGTGGTTTTCCACTTTAATTTTGAGTGTGACTCCAAATCCAGACCTCCATGGGTTGATAAATTTGATTTCCATTGATAATTTTTGTGTGATTTTGTTGTCAGCACATTCAACTATGTAAAGAAAAAAGTATTTAATAAGAATATTTCATTCATTCAGATCTAGGATGTGTTATTTTAGTGTTCCCTTTGTTTTTTTGAGCAGTGTATATATACACACACACTACCGTTCAAAAGTTTGGGTTCACTTAGAAATGTCCTTGTTTTCGAAAGAATAGCACATTTTCTGTCCATTAAAATAACATCAAATTTATCAGAAATACAGTGTAGACATTGTTAATGTTGTAAATGACTATGGTAGCTGGAAACGGCTACATTTTTTATCGAATATCTACATAGGCGTACAGAGGCCCGTTAACAGCAAACTTCACTCCTGTGTTCCAATGTCACGTTGTGTTAGCTAATCCAAGTTTATCATTTTAAATGGCTAATTGATCATTAGAAAACCCTTTTGCAATTATGTTAGCACAGCTGAAAACTGTTGTTCTGATTAAAGAAGCAATACAACTGGACTTCTTTAGACTAGTTGAGTATCTGGAGCACCAGCATTTGTGGGTTTGATTAAAGGCTCAAAATGGTGAGAAACAAATAACGTTATTCTGAAACTTGTCAGTGTTTTCTTGTTCTGAGAAATGAAAGCTATTCCATGCAAGAAATTGCCAATAAACTGAAGATCTCGTACAATGCTGTGTACTACTCCCTTCACAGATCAGCTCAAACTGTCTCTAACCAGAATAGAAAGAGGAGTGGGAGGCCCCAGTGCACAACTGAGCAAGAGGACAAGTACATTAGATTTGTCAGGACCCGGTGCGAGAAACAGTCACTAATAATTGGCAGAACCCAGAAGATGAGGCAGACACAGCAGTACTAGAGATGGTGGTTTAATAAAAAATAGATATCTTCCAAAATACAAAAGAAAATCCACAAAGTGGTAAAAACAGCAAGGGAAAAAACAAACCTCAAAAGATCAATCCAAAAATACACGAGAACAAAACCAGAGAACCTCTGGAAAATTCAACAAGAGAAAAATGTTCACAAAGGCTGGGGCTGGGTGCTAACATACAAACACTGAGCAAGGAACTGAGGAACACACAGGGTTAAATACTAACAAGGGAATGACTTACAGGTGCAAACAATAATTAGGGCAAGAAAAAACAAAAGGTACAAAAAAGGTGCAAGGGGGACATCTAGTGAACAAAACCTGAACAGTCCTGGCCAAAACCTGACAAGATTGTCTAGTTTGAGAAACAGACACCTCACGTCCTCAACTGGCAGCTTCATTAAATAGTACCCGCAAAACACCAGTCTCAACGTCAACAGTGAAGAGGCGACTGAGGTGAAGATGCTAGGCAGAGTTGCGAAGAAAAAGCCATATCTCAGACTGGCCAATAAAATGAAAAGATTAAGATGGGCAAAAGAACACAGACAATGGACAGAGGAACCATTTGAAAAGAAACACTTTGAAGTTTGTTGAAATGAATGTAGGAGAATATAACACATTAGATCTGGTAAAAGATAATACAAACAAAAAACTTGCGTTTTCTCCATATATTTTTTTTCATCATTTTTGAAATGCAAGAGAAATGCCATAATATCATATTGGAGTTTAGGCACAATTTAGATTTTGGCCACCAAATGGCAGCAGTGTGTTTTTCAAAGTTTCAGACTGATCCAGTGAAGCATTGCAAGTCTGCCCAAATGTGCCGAATTGGTGAATTTATAAATTTTCAAGTACACAACAATAGAGAACATAGAAAAATTATATGGTAATTCAAATTTTAAGCTTACATACTCCCAGGAATGTTACACATGATGGATCATTAGCTTCTCTACAGAAAAAAACACTAACCTTCACACATCTAGATGGCCGTGGGTGTGGGACCAGAGAAAGCAGGGGTTCAAATAATGAATAAAAAATAATATTTTATGAAACAAAACTAGGCTACATTTTATCTCTGGTACCCTCAGGATGACAAATCGGAATAAGATTACTGAATGTAATTACATTATTTACCTTCAGGGGTGAATGTATCAAACCAGTTGCCGTGATACATTTGTTGTTGTTGTGCACCATCCTCAAACAATAGCATGGTATTATTTCACTGTAATAGCTACTGTAAATTGGACATAGCAGTTAGATTAACAATCATTTAAGCTTTCTATGTCCTGGAAAGTTTGTTGTTACTTACAACGTCAATCTAGTCACACTAGCACACGTTAGCAACAACCGTTCTGTTATAGGGACACCGATCCCGTAGATCCGTAAGAGCTTAATGGGTACTGCCTCCACCCATTTGATAAAGTGATCGGTCACAGTCAGACACCAGCTGTTTCCATTCCTGGATTTTGTGAAGGGTTTGATGAGGTCCATCCCTAACATTTAAAGTGTTAGAGAGAAGATTGCTTTATTCTTACCCATATCTGTGTCATACAGTATGCAGATTTTATATTTGTAAGGATACTGACACACACTCATTCTATAATATTGATCTCTGCTGTGGTCAAATAAAGAAACCATTACAAAACAACTTATCAAGGCAAATTTTGAAGTGGGACACATACTGATCATGTGCCATGGTGAAACAACTTTGTTGGGCTTCAACTCCGGCGCCACAGTCTTCACCCTCTCAAACTTCTGGCAGACTAGACAGGGTACTGACCGTTAAGCACAAAGTGACAAATTGAAACATTGTATGCTCTCTAATATGACATTCATTGAAATCTTAATAATTTCATAGATAATAGAATGTGATTGATAAGCAAAAGGTTATTTCACATGCCGAGCTGTCCACCTTCTTGACAATTCCATGTCAGAAGAAGTGTAGGTTGATTTTGGCAATCATGCACTTCACTCCGAAATGGCCAGCATGCATCTCGGTCAGCACGGCCTCCTTCTCCTCCTTAGTAAAAATCACTCTCTTGTGTGGCTGGCCATCCTTCCCCCATAGGTACATATGATTGCCTAACAAGTTGGAAGAGACGACTTGTTGAAATACTCTAAGTAAAAAGGTCTAAGTAAATTTGCACTGCTGTCTTTCTCACTCTGTTTCTCTCTCTCCATTTCTCTCTCTGTCTCCTCTCCCCCATCTCTCTGTCTGTGTATTTCTAGCGAATCCCCCTAGTTTACTGCATTTGGAATTACCATAATTGCTTACACCTATCCATTTGATTTATCAGGTTTAACTTATAAGCAAGATACTTCAATATGACAGACATATAAATATATGTATAGCTAGCAACATGTAGACGACCAATTAGCTAAATGGAAAATGGTTGTACATAGCTAAATCTGTCCAGTTGTACATAGCTAAATCTGTCCATCTAATAGAAGTTAACTGCTTAACGTTACTCTGAATTGTTAATTTGGTCATTCTTTTCAAGATCAGTGGTGCCTTCATAGTACTTCGCCTAGTTGGAAAGATAAAAGAAAATCTCCTCGAGGGACGCCATTGAAGTGTAAGCGACATACACATATAAAGCTACAATAACAGTTACAGTAGGTAGCTAGCTAGCTAGCTAGCTAACCAATCAATCACATGTACTTATAAAGCCCTTCTTACATCAGCTGATGTCACAAAGTGCTGTACAGAAACCCAGCCTAAAACCCCAAACAGCAAGTAATGCAAGTGTAGAAGCACGGTGGCTAGGAAAAACTCCTTAGAAAGGTCAGAACCTAGGAAGAAACCTAGAGAGGAATGTTAGCTAAATAAAACTGTCTGGCTAGTTAGCTAGTTGGCTGGCTAGCTGACTAGAAAGGCTGAGGTAAATAAGTACAGTAGCTAGCAATGTTAGTCTAACTGCTTACATTATTGCTTCCTATTTAACAATATTTTCTTATGTAAAGACAATATATGGTAAATAAAGAGTGTTCTCTTTATAGTATTTTCAGTCTTCTGAAACAGTAGCAGGTTGTCACCATCAAAAACAGAGTCCTAGTGATTATAAGGTGAAATAGAACTAGAACTGCCTGAGTCCTCCGTCCTTTGCGACAGCTACAAGGTAAAATAGAGCCAAGCAACCAGCATAGCAATGGACGCTTTGGTTCATTGCGTTAGCCGGTCAGCATTTTGCAAATTTTAGCAACAACCCTAGCAAGGTGGGGGGCATTTTTTGGTAGGGGGACAGGCCCCCTACGGGCTTGGGCCCAGCCCTTGACTCACACAACTGACCAGTCACATTTATTTATTATGCAGTTATTTTTTTATTTATCAAGCCAGGGCCCCCAGTTACCCATGTGAGCTCCCTACCTCCTCTCCTTCCCCCATCTGATGATTATCGGAGTAGAAGCAGACAGCATCAAGCTGTCTACACTCATTGAGAGCAGGCTCTGAGTCTTTCTGTGGTTGGTGGATGCAGTGAAAAAATATAAAATATATACTTCACATATAATATATACTGTATATATGACATATACCCCCTGCATTAATCCAGCCCTGAATCCTGAATGACATAGTAGTTGAAAATACATTCATGAAGTGCTTATAAGAGATATACAATTATCAACACAGATACTGTATATAATGGAGTCACTAGACCCAAGTCTGAATATCAATCTAAAGTATCATTGCTTATTGTAGCTGTTACCCATTCTGGTTAAAAATAACAAGATTGGTGAATGACGGTTCCTTTCACTGTTCACAAAACCACCCCAACAAGGGACTGGCAGAGTGCGCCAGCAGTGAACAATAGAGTGTCAGCCATTCTTTAGAAGTTTTATCCAGCTCAAATCCCAAACTGGAAGCACTAGTGTCAGAAGCAAGCATATGTGCCATATATTATTGAACAAGAAAAACAATAGGAACAGCATCAAATACATGAAGGAAACAGGGGCACAACGGTGGACCTCAAGGGTGAGCTGCAGCTGGCTTCCATCTGAAGAGGGAGGGCCTATAACATGCCGTTCTCAAACAAAGCATCAAAGAGGTTGTTATGACACTAACTTATAGCAGATTTTTGGAGACATATCTACAATGTAATGGCAATTCATGTTTACAGAATAGTTATTATTCTTTGTTGACAAAACTGCCCTCCTTAATATACTCTGTGCTATTTCTTTGTTTAATCTTTATAACTCATCTGTAGGACTAGTTATGTTGTGATAGTGCACTCATTTCAGTGTTGAAGAGCCAAAGAGCAACAAGCACATTTCAGTAACAAAGTGGGATGCCTCAGCCTGGTGACTCCACAGGAACTCAGTGAGTTGAGCACCCAACCTTGCACAGAGCGCCTCTATCCTAGGGACGCTTCTTTTCTGTGTCCCTGTGCTTATCTGAGCTCCACTCTCTTTTGTGGAGCTTTCAAGTGGCATTCATGGAGGGCTGTCAGGGAGAGAGGGAGATACAGTAGGAGAGCTAGCGAACAAACAGAGCTCTTCACTCCTCTCTTCTGCTTCACTCCTCTCTGACAATGAGGCTCTTGCCAGGTTGGCACTTGTGACTTGGAACAGGTGCAGGGAGATTTGAGGACAAGAGGCTGGAGGCTGAATACAGGTTACCCTGAGGACAGAGGGTTGTCTTTAAAATTACTGATGAAGACATGATGGTGAGTTGCACTATGGCCAGTGAATTCTAGTCTTTTAACTTCTCTGGGATATGTGGGATGCTAACGTCCCACTTGGCCAAAAGCCAGTAAAAATGCAGAGTGCCAAATTCAAATAAATTACTATAAAAATCAATCTTTCATGAAATCACACATGAAAGACACCAAATTAAAGCTACACTTGTTGTGAATCCAGCAAACATGTCTGATTTCAAAAAGGATTTACGGCGAAGCACACCAAACGATTATGTTAGGTCAGTATTTTGCCACAGAAAAACACAGCCATTTTCCCAGCAAAAGATAGGAGTCACCAAAAGCAGAAATAGAGATAAAATTAATCACTAACCTTTGATGATCTTCATCAGATGACACTCATATGACATCATGTTCCACAATACATTTGTTTTGTTCGATAATGTGCATGTTTATATCCAAAAATCTCAGTTTACATTGGCGCCAAGGTCAGAAATGCCTCCAAAATATCCGGAGAAATTGCAGAGAGCCACATCAAATAACAGAAATACTCATCATAAACTTTGATGAAAGATACATGTTTTACATAGAATTAAAGATACACTTGTTCTTAATGCAACCGCTGTGTCAGATTTCAAAGAAACTTTACGGAAAAAGCAAACCATGCAATAATCTGAGACGGCGCTCAGAAATAAACAACATTTCTCCGCCATGTTGGCGTCGACAGAAATACGAAATTACATCATAAATATTCCCTTACCTTTGATGATCTTCATCAGAATGCACTCCCAGGAATCCTAGTTCCACAATAAATTGTTGTTTTGTTCGATAATGTCCGTTATTTTTGTCCAAGTTGCTACTTCTGTTAGCACGTATAGTACACATATCCAGGCGAACGTCGGACGGAAACTTCAAATATTACAGGTCGAATAAACTTGTCAAGCTAAGTGGAGAATCAATCTTTAGGATGTTGTTATCATAAATATTCAATAACGTTCCAACTGGAGAATTCCTTTGTGTCTATAGAAGTAATTGAACGCAAGTCGATATCATGTGGAATGCGCATGACCAGGAACTGGCACTCTGCCAGACCACTGACTAAAACAGCTCCCATCCGGCCCCACAGCACAGTAGAAGCTTCATTCAACGTTCTACAGACTGTTGACATCTAGTGGAAGGTGTAGGAAGTGCAAACAGATCCATATCCCACTGGGATTTCAATAGGCGATGAGTTGAAAATTGATCAGCCTCAGAATTCTCACTTGCTGTTTGGATTTTTTCTCAGGTTTTTGCCTGCCATATGAGTTCTGTTATACTCACAGACACCATTCAAACAGTTTTAGAAACTTCAGTGTTTTCTATCCAATACTACTAATAATATGCATATATTAGCATCTGGGACAGAGTAGGACGGTATTCATCCAAAGTGAAAATGCTGCCCCCTATCCTAGAGAAGTTAAGGCAAGACTTCAACATTTCAAGGCAATAATTACAGCCTTCCAATGCAGAACTGATGTGGGTAGTCCTGCACAGAGCCTGGCTACTGTACGTGGGATGGCTTCTGTCATGTATGTTTCGTTACTTCCTGATGATGATCAAGTAGACAAGACAAAGTTTTCCATCTGCTGGTCTATATCTCATGGAGGAACTGGAGGACCTATTGGGTGTATCCTCCATTGATTCCCAATTAAGCTGCTATGCCTCATCCATCACCGTTTGACACATTAGTTGCCTGCCTGTCTGTCTGCTGCTTAGCAAAGCATTTGGCGTCTAAGAAGAGAGAGCGAGAGATAGAGAGAGCACCAAGGTATGGAAGAAGTGAGATGGTGGAGGTAATGAACTGCTCCCACCCTTGATCACCTCTATCTGTGGTTATCTGCCCACCATCTGAGCAGAGATGGCCTCTGAGGATAACTAAGACCAATGATGGATGGGAAGTAGTCACAGAAGCATGCTGGTATGTGCATATAGCTAATAGATAATTATTTCTAATGCCTGTTCAGATCAACCAAGACATTAATGATAACCTCTTAATGGAACCTATAAAGAGCATACTTTAGTAAACGTTCACCAAAGGTAGAGTACAATCTAATGGTAATTTTATAGATAATAGAACAACAGGAGGCTTAGACATCAATCCATTTATATTATTTGGCCAATGTGTTTAATGGATGTAGTTAGCAACTGAAAACAAGATAAAGAATGCACTGTAAACACAACCCAATCTCCAAATAAAACACCAACCTCTGGCATTATGCCATGGTAACATCTCTGGGATATGTGGGACGCTAACGTCCCACTTGGCCAAAAGCCAGTAAGTCAGTAAATGCAGAGCGCCAAATTCAAATAAATTACTATAAAAATCAATATTTCATTAAATCACACATGAAAGATACCAAATTAAAGCTACACTTGTTTTGAATCCAGCCAACATGTCAGAATTCAAATAGGCTTTACGACGAAAGCACACCAAACGATTATGTTAGGTCAGAGCCAAGTCACAGAAGAACACAGCCATTTTTCCAGCCAAAGAGAGGAGTAACAAAAAGCAGAAAGATATAAAATTAATCACTAACCTTTGATGATCTTCATCAGATGACACTCATAGGACTTAATGTTACACAATACATGTATGTTTTGTTCGGTAAAGTTCATATTTATATCCAAAAATCTGAGTTTAGGCGGGACGCTACTGTCTCACTTGGCCAAAAGCCAGAGAAAATGCAGAGCGCCAAATTCAAATAAATTACTATAAAAATCAAACTTTCATTAAATTACACATGAAAGATGCCAAATTTAAGCTACACTTGTTGTGAATCCAGGCAACATGTCCGAGTTCAAATAGGCTTTTCGGCGAAAGCAAACGATGCTATTACCTGAGGATAGCAACAGAGTAAACAAAGAGAGAGAAGCATAGTTCAACCCTGCAGGTTGCAAAACGCAAAACGCAGAAATAAAAATATATGTCATACCTTACCTTTTACGAGCTTCTGTTGTTGGCACTCCAATATGTCCCATAAACATCACAAATGGTCCTTTTTGTTCGATTAATTCCGTCGATATATATCCAAAATGTCCTTTTATTTTGCGCGTTTGTGAAATGTGACTACAAAATATCTCAAAAGTTACCTGTAAACTTTGCCAAAACATTTCAAACTACTTTTGTAATACAACTTTAGGTATTTTTTTACGTAAATAATCGATAAAATTAAAGACGGGATGATCTGTGTTCTATACATGATTAAAACAAACTGTAGCTAGCTTTCTGGTCACGCGCCTCTAACTAACAGTACACCTCAAGTGACTCTCGTTCAAGATGGCCGTACTTCTTCATTACACAAAGGAAAAAACCTCAACCAATTTCTAAAGACTGTTGACATCAAGAGGAAGCGGTAGGAACTGCAAGAAGGTCAATAAAAAATCATTGAAAAGAGAGTGACCTCAAAAAAATTAATCTGAATGGTTTGTCCTCGGGGTTTCGCCTGCTAAATAAGTTATGTTATACTCACAGACATGATTCAAACAGTGTTAGAAACTTAAGAGTGTTTTCTATCCAACTCACTAATAATATGCATATGTTATCTTCTGGGGATGAGTAGCTGGCAGTTGAATATGGGTATGCTTTTCATCCAAATGTGAAAATGATGCCCCCTACCCTAAAGAAGTTAAGCCATGTGGTGCCGTATCTTAGCTGTCAGTCAAACTCTGCAAAGTGAAACCAAAGTTTAGGCAGTACTCCCAAATTGTTTATGTTAGGGATAAGGTTAGGCATAGGGTTGAACTTAAGTTTAGGTATAAATTCCGAGTAGTTAAGTTAGGCGTTAAGGTTTGGGAAAGGTTTTTAAAAAAAAACTTTAAAAAACTAGTGCCTAGCACTGGGATTGAACACAAGACCCTCTGAGCCGGAGACTGCGGCTTAAATGCCCATCCCCATCAACTTCGCCCTAGCAAGCCGCAAGTCTACTAAAACGGTAATAGGCACTCACGGTATAGCTTCCACATTTCGCCAGGTCCAAATGTCATCTGTAGATGCAGAATTAGCACCTCCTGGCATATTCCATAAGAGAATGGGCTGTGTAAACAGGTCCATGCATATAAGTCTAAACACACCCAGACCTATCCTAGACATCATAGCACACATGCTAGTCCTGGAAGCAGTCTCTTCCTCGGGTGTCCTCTGTACCTGAGACCATCTGGAGCAGAAAGGAGAGAGGGTCAGAAAGAGGGAGAGGAAGAGGGAGAGAGAGAGAGAATGGGTGTGGGGGGCATGTCTGGCTGGGTCTGCCCTTAATTAGTATTTCATCATAATTACAGGCAGACTCCAGACTGATGGCTCTATTTAAGGAGACACTGAAGAGGGTGAACAGCAGGAAGAGGTTGAACGTCTGAGTGGCAGTAATGTCCTCTCCTGACGGTGAGAGAGCAGTGCGGGGGGTGACACGGGTGGCAGGGGAGTCTGGTGCGTAAGATGGAGAAGCAAAGGAAAATACCATATCTGTATTTCCATTCTTCCAGGTGACCTGTATGGTAACTGTGGCTTGAGTCCGTTCCTCTGCATGTCTATTCCTTTCTGTTGATTAGGTGTTCAGCATTAAAAAAAGGGTTCAATTGTATCAACTAATTATTATTAAGTAACTGATTCCACAGCCTTTTTTGTTTACTCAACTTGTCGATTAAAGTGTTAACTTAAAACCTTAAGTTGGCCAAAACTTAGCTCCCTTGAGAAAACATAGGCAAAAATTCAGTGAACATAAAATTATATGTTTGCTCAACTCATGTAAAATGTTCCAAAACCTGACTTTGAATATAAATATGGTCAAATGGTTATAAAAGGGTCTTAATTTCATTGTGTCTTTCTCTTTGTTCCTGACCTGCTGTGGTGAGATACACTCTCTCTTGTTCTTCCCCCCTTTCTCCCATGAGCTATAGGCCATGGCACAAGCCATGTTTTTTGTCTCTCCTTCTCTGATCATGCCTAGATACTTAATGTTTTGCTTCTGTCAGTATTGCCTTGTAACTTAAGCTTTATGCCTTTTATGTGAATTCATTAAATTTATGAATGTAATTCAAAATATTTGCCTTTGATAGACAATTCTCAGAATTTCTTGACCTTTCCTTTCGTTTCCTTTAACTCAACTATAGTCTCTCACATATTGCTAAATCATCTTTATGCAGTCAGATGAACATTTTAATAGACTTTGGTCATATTAATTGCTTAGTGTTATCACAGGTCGCACGGTAGTTCTATATAATATGCATACAAGATAAATATTACTCACTACATTAATGTATTCCTTTTTTCCTCTATTGGCTCCAGTCAGAATGCACACAGCCAGATTTCCCATGATTCACGGGGCACCGTCGTGTGCCAGGGTCATCAGACACCATCTGTAGCGTGCATAACATTGCCACCACATGTCATGATGAGCTGGCTATCATGATACAGACATGGTACAAACATCACAAAATCTCACTCTCCCTTACCTCGTTTACCCTCTTCCTTCCAGAAGATCACCATAGATGAATATCAGCCCAGTCATTTGCATGTACAGATGTAGGATCTTAATTTGATCATGTTAAACTTGTGTATTTGAGGCTTCTGAAGTTTGCAATTTCCACTATGACATTTCAGACTTGATTCTCCCAAACAAAAAATGTATCAACTCCTACAAAAAAGTCAATTCATTATAATCTACATAATAATTCAAATTTTATGTTGCGGCTGAATAATTTTCCTGCTGTAGCAAACTGGCTCTGTCATCTGTATTCACTATTGCCTCACCACTTACTATAGTTACTGCTTAACACCAACCTATTTTCTATCATTTATAGATTCCATCTTTTCAGCAGATGACAGGCCTATTGTTTTCAGTATTGGGTGTTTTGATAGCATTCTTGATTTATCAATACTGGATTAATATAAATTTAAACAGATTGTTTACGTATGAGGCACAGATCATTAGATTGTCTTTTGAAGTAAAAAGGGTTCTGTGATGTATTACGGAGTAGATAAGGAGGAAATACACCTTCATTAGTAATTTACTAACCTTTCAAGATGTACATACTGTATAGTTGATAGATATACAATTGATTGTCAAGGGGAAGTAGATTATGTCCTCAGCTTTGTTCAGTAGTCTTTAGATCCAGCAAACTGTGGATGATTGACCAATCTCTGACACAGGAACTGTATTATTAGGACAGTTTTTCTTGGAGGTGTTAGAATGGATTTGGCTGCATCATCGTCCAGACCTTGGAGTTGATAGAGCAGAGCTAACAGTCAGGCTGAGGCATCAAATGGATCAGCTTTTGATAACACACACACACACACACACACACACACACACACACACACACACACACACACACACACACACACACACACACACACACACACACACACACACACACACACACACACACACACACACACACACCGACACGAGGTAGATTTCTTAACTCTCTGCTTTCCTTCCAATTGCCAACCTTGGGGGCTGAAGCTTCTCACAAACATGCTGTAAATATTGTTTTAATTGGACATGAATCCCTATTTGTTTATCTGAAATCAGAGGACAAAAAAACACATTTGTCGATGGATTATCTCTTTCTTGTCTTAGGGGCTTTTATGTTTTATGTTGTTGCATGTTTATTTATTTATTTTCCGAGTTGAAATTTGTCATGATGTTGATTCCCTGTAGTCCTTGTCTGATTTCTTCACCCTTGATTAGGCTGTGGATATTCTCTCCCTGAAGTCATCACCCTTTTTTTACTAGGACTGTAATGACGTACTGACTAATTGTAAAACAAAGACGACGGTGGTAGGTTCGCCTATGACAAGTTATATGGGGATTAATGATGAGAAAAGACAAGATTCATAGGCACACACCCACACATGCTAATTAACACATTCATCTTATGCCTACTGGAAAATTGAGACAGTACCATAACGATTGATATATTAACACATTTATGCTAATCAGATTAATGAAAACGAATAACATCAATGGGCAATATCCTGGCAATAAAAAAATTATCCGATGCCAAACACAACCAATAACAATAAACAGTATCCACTTCCCTTCCAATAATAAACACGGTATCATCGTCAGCACTGTAAATAAGATGGTGTAACCCAGTCCGTCAGTCATTCCTCAGTAGTAACTTCCTAACAGCGTGAAGCATATGTAGGGGAAATGGCCGTATGAGTGTTGTTGGCAGTTGACCAGCGATTTATTAAAAGGGATAGAAACGCCAACTAACTGTAACTGTAAATTGCCATATTGGCATTGTTGCATCACAGGCAGGAGAGAAAATGTTCGAACTCCCAAGAATATATAGTAAATTACAGGGTAATTTAGGTGTTTTTACAAGTTCCAATGAAACAAGAAGAGGATTCACATGAAAGGGTTATGGTTGTGAATGCAAGTCTTTGCCTTAAAGGGGCAATCAGCAGTTGCTACATCGATTTTGCACTTATAACTTTAAAAAATGCTGCCCTCTATCCCAAACAGGTTAAGGATCGTTGTCCCGCTAGCTGGACAACTTCCGGTGAAACTGGAGGGCGCGCAATTCAAATAAATAATCATACATATTATGGATATTAAACATTTAGGTACATATAAGTTTCTTATATCGGCTGAAAGCTTAAATTCTTGTTAATCTAACTGCACTGTCCGATTTACAGTAGCTATTACAGCAAAAACATGCCATGTGATTGTTTGACGATGGCGCCCCAAATCAAAATATTTTTCGAACGGCACAGGTTTTATACATTCACAAATAACAATGAAATGTTCACTTACTTATTGAAAATCTTCCTCTGATTTGTCATCCAAAGGATCCCAGCTATAACATGTAGTGCTGTTTTGTTAGATAAAATCCTTCTTTATATCCCAAAAAGTCAGTTTAGTTAGCGCCATCTATTTGAATAATCTACTTGTTCAACATGCAGAGAAAGGAATCTGAAAATCTACCCTAAACTTTGTTTCAACAAGTCAAAATACTTTTCTATGTACTCCTCAGATACCCTAAAATGTAATTAAACTATAATATTTCTTACGGAAAGAAGTATGTTCAACAGGAAACCGATTTTAGCAGGTGCATAATGTCTTCATGGCGCACGCAAACACGAATTTCCAAGACTGTGTCCCTTTACTAAAACTGATATTTCTTACAAGTTACAAGCCTGAAACCTTTAACATAGACTGGTGACACCCTGTGGAAGCCATAGGAATTGCATCCATGGAGCTAATTATCAATATGTAATTTCTCTTGAATTTCAAAGAGGATGGTCTCTCTCCCCCAAAAAATTCTGGTTGTTTTTTCTCCGACCATATCTTTTGTGTATATTCTCCTACATTATTTTAACATTTCTACAAACTTCAAAGTGTTTTCTTTCCAATGGTACCAATTGTATGCATATCCTGGCTTCAGCGCCTGAGCTAAAGGCAGTTTACTTCGGGCACATAATTCAGACAAGAAGTGGAGCAAAAAGGGGCCTAGCCCTAAGACGTTTTAATGATATGTAACCATTGACTCTTGAAGATTGTAACTTATAAATGAGCATAATACAACTTTCATACCACGTCAGAACCCAAAATATAAGCTTGTTTTACTCCAACGTTTGTAAACAAAGAAAACGTAAACAAACATAATACATTTTACATCAAACTAATAATGACAGTAGTTATATAGGTCTCAACACCTCAGGAGCAAATGATAGTTGGCTTTTCATAGCTGAGCATTCATAGGTCGAAAGAGAGAGAGAGAGAGAGAGAGAGTCGAAAAAGCATGTCCCGGACAAGGTAGCACGTCCGTTGAAATGGGTAAAAAAATAAATCACACCTATTCCCTGTATGGATGGGTGTATCTTTGACTTTGCTGTTGAGTGGCCTGATCCTTCTCCATTGTCAGAACAGCGGCCAGCTCCCCCAAAGTGACCACCACTCTCTCTCTTTGGGCATCATATCATATTAGTTAATTAGTTAATTTCTCTCTCTATATGTCTACATCTGAAATACTATAGTACACTTACCATTGGCACAGCGGTCAACGATGCCGTGTAGAAGCTCAGACCGGAAGCACCATGTCTTCTCCTACTTGATGGATTTCACCACGCATTTGAGAACTCTGGCTTGAAATGGAGCACTCTCATTTTTTGTACCCTGCTGACTGTTCACCGAATAATTGTGGTCCAAGACAGCCACTTGGAGTCTTGCGACCATCCCCTGCTGGCAAAACTTGTTACTTTTAGGCACGTATTTAGTGTACAGGGCATGTACACTCTTCAACACCTACAAAATAAATATCTAATTTGTGTAACAAGAGATTAATAATTAGGCTACTACAATTATACTGTTAATGATTTTATTAAATCCATTGGTTGTGGTTATTCACAGTAATGCACAAAACTGAAACAAGGGTTTGTAAAATGTGTTTATTAATTTAGTCAAAATATTGCAATATATGTACAGAAATAGTTGATACGTTTTTTTTACCTTCTCGAGATCCTTCAACAATCTCAGGTTGAGGACGATTTTCCTCACTGCCTCGAAAGCTGCAGACGATGTGTTCATCTAGGGTCTCGTTCTTCTTCAGGTGTCTAGGGGGGGGGGGGGGGGCGGTGCTCACAGCAGTTGAGTGTGTCTCCAGTGAACCACTGGTGTTTATTCGTGATGTGGTGAACTGTGGTGATCCACTTTTCTTTTAGCACCTGGACACTCCCACCACAAGTGGTGGGTTAATGCCCTCCCCCGTGGCAGTACCTGAGAACCCTGAGTCACTGACTTGAAACATCATAACCATATAGTTGTGATTTTACAATATTTCATTACTGCATCCATGGGCCTGTTAGTAATAATGATGTTATTACTATCCTAAAGATACCTCCATACGTCTACCAAATACACACTTACAACCCTTGGGCTAGCTAAAAAATATAGGTTAGGCTGTAGCTTACCTCAACGTGTTGCTGGCATCTCTCTAATCCATCTGTCTCCAACCAGTAGCTGTTCTTCACTTTGGTCACATACAGTCTCCTGGGCAAGGATTAGGTGGGAAGCAGATTCAAATGTTTTGTTAATATAACTGAACCCAAATATATCAGGCATCAACACGCTACCTATCTTGTATGCTATGTCAGCACAGATACAGGCACACGCACGCACACACACAAACACACACACACACACACAGCAAATAAAATACAGGGACATTTCTTTGTCAGCAAACATTAGCAATGTCAACTTCATTCTAGCTAAATGAGGTGGAGTTAACAAAGCGTTCCTAAAACAAATCAGCAAAATATATTACTTGGCAATCTTATATGGAAGCTAGCTAGCTAACGAATAACAGGGCAACACGAACTGTTGCAATTTTCGTTGCAGTTGAGTACTTGCTAAACTTAGTTGCTGGGGGATGTTACACAAAACACTTCAGATGCATTTAATTAGTTACCTTCAACTAGAGTTGCAACTAATGTTGGCCTAGTCCACAACAGTCATTAGTCATGATCGGTTAACTGTCACGTCTGCTCCTGCTCCTCCCCTCTGGCATACGACGTCGCCAGAGTACTAACCGCCTGTGAATTTCATTTCATTTGCTTCATAATTTCCTCCCCTTTATATGTCACTCTCCCAGGATCACAATACTAGTTGGTATTGATCTTGTGTATCAGCGTACCACCTTATGTTAGTGTCGTGTTCTTGTTTTTTTTGTTTTAATGTTTCACCTGCATGTGCTTCCGACTCACCGCCGCATCATTACCTTAACATTACCTCAGGCTCCATTGACTCGCGTCTCCTCCTCAATTCAGTTTGGCTTTGGCTTGACTCCGAAGTCAGTGATGTTGATGACCGTATCCCTCAAAATTGAAAATGGAGGGACAAGCAGAGGGCTTCAACATAGGTATATGACTCCTTAACCTTCGGAAACTCCTTGTTGACCCATCGAATGTGCCCTTTATCGCAAAGTCTTCCTCCTCGAAGTGCTGGCTGCAGATCCTGCTAGCTCGAGCTGGCATGTCCTTCCTCTCCAGGACATGGAGACACTTTTTCAAAAGTTGTTGGTCCTTGGATAGTCGATGGTAGCTTACCAAGGGATTTTTTGGAGCCAATTCGTACAGCCTGGCGCTATACAGTTCATGTTTGAATTTTTCCTTGTTGTTTCCATCTTTGTTGTCCGCACCTAAACTGACTCTCTTCGATTCACTCTTGGCACAAAAACTAAAAATCACAGACCATTTTCTGATTCTTGATTTCTGATTCCTTCCTCCAGTGACGCACTGGCGTAAGTCGTTACTATGGCAATTTAAAATGGCGTTGACCATAGCTCAAATAAACCTTGTCGTATTTCCTAATGCAACCGCTGTGTTAGATTTCAAAAACGCTTTACGGCGAAAGCACACTTTGCGATTATGTTAGGTCTACACCTAGCCACAGAAACCCATACAGCCATTTTCCAGCCAAGGAGATTGTCACAAAAGTCAGAAATAGCATTAAAATGTATCACTTACCTTTGATGATCTTCATCTGGTGGCACTCCCAGGTCTCCATGTTAGATAATAAATGTTTGTTTTGTTCGATAATGTCCCTCTCTATGACCAAATACCTCCTTTTTGTTCGCACATTTTGTCCATAAATCCAGTAATAAAAGGCGCATGCACTAATTCCAGACTAAAAGTTTTTAAAAAGTACAATAAAAGTTAGTAGAAACATGCCGAACGATGTTTAAAATCAATCCTCCGGTTGTTTTTGTCATAAATAATCAATAATATTTCCACCAGATAAAAGCTTCGTCAATAGGAAAGGAGAAACAAGAATGGCACGTTCGAAACTTCCACTGGTCACTGATTGAAAGTGCTGTATCTCCCTAATTTTTCAGATTAAAAGCCTGAAACAATGCCTAAAGACTGGCCACATGTAGAGGAAGACACGGAGCTCGTGAACTGGGTCTTAAGTCTTTGTATGATGGATAGGCTTACAATGGAAAAACAGCCTTTCAAATAATAGTACTTCCTGGTTGGATTTTCCTCGAGTTTTTGCCTGCCATATCAGTTCTGTTATACTCACAGACATTATTTTAACAGTTTTGGAAACTTTAGCGTGTTTTCTATCCAAATCGACTAATTATATGCATATCTTATCTTCTGGGTCTGAGTAGCAGACTGCCCCCTACCCTAGTGAAGTTAACTTCTTGTGAATAGGGGGCGTTGTTTTCACTTTGGGAAACAATCGTGCCCAATTTAACTTCTTATGGCTGCAAGGCAAAGTGTTGAGTAGCCAGTGAAATCGTGCCCATTTCAAACGGCCTCCTACTCAAATCTTGCTCGTACAATATGAATATTATTATTCTTTTTGGATAGAAAACACTTTCTAGTTTCTAAAAGAGTTGGAATTATTTCTCTGAGTGAAACAGAAGTCCTTCTGCAGCACTTTTCCTGACCAGGAAGTGAAATGTCAGAAATCGATGCTCTTTTCAACTTGATGCCTATACATGGTCTTAACACTTAGGAGTCTGCTGACACTCTATACGCCTTCCTATTGGTGTAAAGAGGATGTCAGAGAAGAAATTTTTGTGCTCCTCTTGGTCTGTGGTGGAAAAAAACCTATTTCTTTGACGTGACCGTCCACTTCCGGTACTCTGAAGGAAGTGGGATTGACTTCTGTTTTGCCTTGGTAACGAACGGCTAACGTCTCCGGCTCGAATTTTTTTTGATACATGTGACCATATCATCGTAATGTATGTTTTTTCAATATAGTTTAATCAGATTATTGAAACTTTATTCGGGAGTTTTGCCGTGTTCCGTCCTCTGACTGTGTTTACGTTGGAGAAATTTATGCCACTCGGCTAGTGCCAATGCTAATTGAAGAGGGAAATTTGCCATTCTGAATCGAAACAACGACTCATCTGGACAGAGGACACGTTCTTCAACATTCTGATGAAAGATCAGCAAAAGTAAGACCCATTTTATGATGTTATTTCATATATCTGTCGTGCATGTGAACTGGCCGTGGGCGCCCAATTATTTCTGTCTATTGTAGCTACGCTAATATAGCGATACATTTTGTTTTCGCTGTAAAACATTTAATAAATCGGAAATATTGTTTGGAATCACAAGATGCCTGTCTTTCAATTGCTGCAGACTATGTATTTTTCAGAAATGTTTTATGATGAGTAATTAGCTATTTGACGTTGGTGTCTGTAAATATTATGGCTGCTTTCGGTGCAATTTCGGATTGTAGCTGAAATGTAAACTATGGTTTATACATGAAATATGCAAATTTTTCGAACAAAACATATGCTATACAACAAATATGTTATCAGACTGTCATCTGATGAATTTGTTTCTTGGTTAGTGGCTATTTATATCTTTATTTGGTCGAATTTGTGATAGCACCTGATGGAGTAAGAAACTGATGGAGTTAGAAAAGTTGTGTCTTTTGCTAACGTGGTTAGCTAATAGATTTACATATTTTGTCTTCCCTGTAAAACATTTTAAAAATCGGACATGTTGGCTTGATTCACAAGATGTGCATCTTTCATCTGGTGTCTTGGACTTGTTAATGTGTGAAAGTTAAATATTAAAAAAAAATTGATTTTGAATTTCGCGCCCTGCACTTTGAGCTGGATGTTGTCATAAGTGTACCGGTGTCGGGCTGCCCCCGTAAAAGGTTAAACGGCCTCGTACTCTATTCTAGATTGTACAATATGCATATTATTATTACTATTGGATAGAAAACACTCTCAAGTTTCTAAAACTGTTTGAATTATATCTGTGAGTAAAACAGAACTCATTTGGCAGCAAACTTCCAGATAGGAAGTGAAAAATCTGAAAGCGATGCTCTGTTCCAGGGCCTGCCTATTGAATTGCCTTATATTTATGGATTTGCATGCACTGCATACGCCTTCCACTAGATGTCAACAGGCAGTGGAAGGTGGAATGGAGTGTCTAGATTGATCTGAGGTCGAACAAGAGCACTTGGAATGACGTGACCAGAATTTCCTTTCTCTACCTAGGCGCGGGAAGGACATCAACATTGGCTTCTGAAAAGCGTTCGGTATACACGGTGGATATATGTGGCTCTGATTTTATTTGATAGATGTTTTTATCACATCATAAAGTAGTTTTTTTCAACCGAGTTGTATCAGTTTATTCAACGTTTATTGCGACTTTTGGAATTTTCCTTTCTTTGCGTCAGGAGAAGATGGGCATGTTCGCGCCACATGGCTAACTAAGGTTGCTAATTCGACAGGAGAAAAGGACATTCTAAAACCAAACAACGATTTATTCTGGACCTAGGACTCCTTGTACAAGATTCTGATGGAAGCTCAGCAAAAGTAAGAACAATTTATGATGTTATTTCGTATTTCTGTGGAAGCGTCTGTCTCGCTATAACATAAGCTGTTTGTTATGGTAAAGTTATTTTTAAAAATCTAACACGGCGGTTGCATTAAGAACTAGTGTATCTTTCATTTGCTGTCCAACATGTTTTTTTAGTAAAGTTTATGATGAGTTCTTTGGTCAGATTAGGTGAGTGTCCAAAATATCTCCGGACAATTTGGTGAATCGATGCTACATATTCACAATGTATAACCACGGTTTGCAGCTCAAAATATGCACATTTTCGAACAAAACATAAGTGTATTGTGTAACCTGATGTTATAGGACTGTCATCTGATGAAGTTGGTCAAGGTTAGTGATTAATTTTATATATTTTGCTGGTTTTTGCGATCGCTACCTTTTGCTGCTGATACATGCATTTGTGTGTTTGGCTATTGTGGTAAGCTAATATAATGCTATATTGTGTTTTCGCTGTAAAACACTTAAAATATCGGAAATATTGGCTGGATTCACAAGATGTTTATCTTTCATTTGCTGTACACCATGTATTTTCATAAATGTTTTATGATGAGTATTTAGGTATTTCACGTTGCTCTCTGTAATTATTCTGGCTGCTTTGGTGATATTTTTGATGGTAGCTGCAATGTAAAACTATGATTTATACCTCAAATGTCCTTTTCCCATTCTCCTGTAGCAACCTTAGCTAGCCAAGTTGCGCGAACATGTCCATCTTCTCTTGACGCAAACAACGGAAAACTCCAAAAGTCCCGATAAACGTTGAATAATCTGATAAAACTCGGTTGAAAACATAATTTACGATGATATTATCACATGTATCAAATAAAATCAGAGCCGGAGATATTAGCCGTGTATACCGAACGCTTTTCAGAAGGCAATCTGGGGTTCCTTCTCGCGCCTTCGAAGACAATGACACAGCGAAAACCCAAAACAAAACACGATACATCACCTAACGTAACAACCAACAAGCCCGCACAAACACCAGCGGGCAAAACGAACATAAATAACACCCATCCCAAAACCCCAACAAGGAACAGGTGAAAACAATTAGACAGAAACAAACGAAAAGGAAAAAGGGATTGGTGGCAGCTAGTAGACTGGCGACGACGACCGCCGAGTGCCACCCGAACAGGAAGGGGAGCCACCTTCGGTGGTATTCGTGACACCAATAAAACAAAGAGTAGGGGCGGTTTATTTACTCACCGCCATAGTCTCATCAGTCTTCCCAAACGGCGACTTCTATAGCGATGTCTTTCCCTTTCTTAGCTTTCTGCGGTCATAGTGAACGATGGTGGAAACATTATGTACCAAAAAAATTAAGATCAGTGCAAAACAACACACAAAATACAGAATTGGTAAGGAACCTGTGAAACAGTGGCTATGCGTCCCAGTGCCATCTTCACCTAGTCACATAGTCAAGGTCCTTACAAATCATGACCAGAGTAATTCCTTTTCATATTGGCCCGCACATTCTAAAATTGCCTCTGCCTCAGACAGAATCTTGTTGGAGTTGAAATTCAATGCAGTGTTCAATACTAATTGCTACATTAACCACAACAGTGTCTCCAAATGGCCTTTCTTTGACGTAAGCAGAGTTAAACAGCATTTGATGAATTGCTACTGCAGAGCAAGCCCTAATGTTCTGGGGTCATCTTCACTGCGCTGATCTGGCCCAAATGAGTAGGGCTGGTTTCATCACTGCTTTTCACCATGATCCTTTCAAGAGAGCAGGGAATAGCATCACAACCTTTAAAATATGAATCTAAAAGTTTTGTCTATCATGTCAATTACATGACCTGATGTAATAGCCAATTGTAGTTTACATTTCAATCACTGCTATGTGTATGCATCAAAGAAGGCAGTCAGAATAACCAAAACCATTCCAGTGGAGCTGTCCATGGTGCTGAAGTACACACAGGGCATATTTGCTAGTGCATGGAAAGTAATGCACAGTTCAATTATGCCTCTTGCCTCCACATGACTAGAGAAATGTTTATTTCTATCTGAACCATTCCTAACATTAGAACCAGCTCATGCCCTGAACAACAAATCAATTGGTGTTATGCTTGGTGTTTTCTAAGCAACAAATAGCCAACAACTACAATGTTTGTTGAGTTATGCATACGGAAACATTTAAGGGCGTTCTAGTTCATGTTTTTGTGAAAATCTCACCAAAAGAGGGTGGGGGAGGGAGAAAGGAGGAAAGAGGACGAAGGGAAGGAGAAGAGTGGGCAGGTAGAGAGCTTAGGGAAAGAGGTAGTTATAGGTGAGATGGGGTCACAGACTCGGCACACAGGATGAATTTAAAGCGGTAGACCTAGGAGAGGTAGAGGTGAGAAAATCAATAGGGCTCAGTGGATTCTCACAGCTCCAGTGACCTGGACAACAGGTAGCTCACCCTGAAAACAGAAAAACAAAAACAATGAGAGGTCAATATACAGGCCCCATGGCGATCTAATGTCACCTTCCCTATATACCTGAGTGTGGAATTGAAGTCAACCAGCATGGCCCCTTGAAACAAACACCATTACTCCCCACAGTATACTATGACTATGATCCAGAAAGAGTGGCTGCATTGTTCTTACCACTGTTGTTTAAATGGATAAATATGTGTAGATTACAAGTGAGTCATTCTGTTTAAACAATAACTATCCTGTTTATGGTCTACAGTTGAAGTCAGAAGTTTAAATACACTAAGGTTGGTATTTCAACCACTCCACAAATGTCCTTTTAACAAACTATAGTTTTGGCAAGTCGGGTCCAGGAACAATGGTAGCCATCTTGAAACATGTGGGGACAACAGACTGGGATAGGGAGTGATTGAATTTGTCCGTAAACACACCATTCAGCTGGTCTGCGCATGCTTTGAGGACGCAGCTAGGGATGCCGTCTGGGCCAGCAGCCTTGCGAGGGTTAACACGTTTAAATGTTTTACTCACGTCAGCCACGGTGAAGGAGAGGAGGGGGGCCCAGTCCTTGTTAGCGGGCCGCAACGGTGGCACTGTATTATCCTCAGAGCAGGCAAATAAGTGTTTAGTTTCCGATTTCAACATATCCCGAGAGAACCATGTTTCCATGAAACAGAGAATTTTACAATCTCTGATGTCTCTCTGGAAGGCAACCCTTGCTCAAATTTCATCTACCTTGTTGTCAAGAGACTGGACATTGGCTAATAGTATACTCAGGAGCGGTGTGCATTTGCACATCTACGGAGCCTGGCCAGGTGGCCGCTTCGTCTGCCCCTTCTGCGGTGTCATTGTTTTGGATTGCCTACTGGAATTAGCTCCATTGTCCTGGGTGGTGGTCCGAACAGAGGATCTGCTTCAGTAAAGTCATATTCCTGGTCGTAATGTTGGTAAGGTAACGTTGCTCTTACGTCCAATAGTTCTTCCTGGCTGTATGTAATAAGACTTCATATTTCCTGGGGCAACAATGTAAGAAATGATACATAAAAAAATCTAAAATACTGCATAGTTTCCTAAGAACTCGAAGTGATGCGACCATCTCTGTCGGCGCCATGCTGGCTATCTTCTTTGTCTACACCCATTCAGCATTGATCACACCCTCTTAGGCCTTAGCCCCACCCATCTCTTTAAGGGTTGATCCAACCATTCGGTACTAACTTGCCAGCTACTTCCAGACATCTAAGAGAGAGAGAACAGCTCACTAAACATTACTTGCCCTATCGCTGTGGTTTCACGTTCAGAGCGCACACTGGACGCTCTGGCCAATAAGTAGGGTTGTTCCGAAAGCTCTGACCTCGCAACTACAGTCAAGCACCCAAACTAACTGGCTAACATTGGCTAGCTACTTCCAGACACATAATGAGAGAAAACCCCACTCTAACCATTTTACTCTCCATAGCAGAGCTGGGTAGGCTTTTTTCATGTTATCCAGAGCAGTGGTGACTGAAACTGTGCTGCTGGAAACAATTGAATTACGCTTTGTTGCCGACGTTTACTAAAACCGAACATATTCAATGGGTGTTGTGCATTTAGTTAATCAGTTATTCTGCGCTCTGGCACACTAAGACAATAGTCTTTTGTTAATTAACGTAGCTAGGTAGCTAGCTAGGTAAACAATGAATCCCAACGCATGACATAATGTTAGCTAGCTAACAGTACACTTTAACTTGACATTAGGTTAATGCAGTTTTACTAGGAGATAAAAATAATTTAAAGCCGCGTTCTACACGATTACCTAAACATACTGACCAACTCCAATAAACAGAAGTGGGCTATATGGTAGACCAATCCAAACACATCTATCGGCATGTCCAGCCCACTAATTTTCTCAGCCAATCATGGCTAGCGGGAAGGTTGCTCACTTTTTCTGTGGCTAAACCAACTAGGCTCGTAATTTAAACAATTGTATTCATATTTACAGATGGCATACATGTTTGATATTAAGGCACATGAAAGTTCACATGTCCGAGAAGCGATTTCTGTCCAAAAACGTATTCTGATAAAAAATATGATTTACGTTCAAACAGCTCTCCTGTGAAGTTGTGACTTGCGACATATGCCAAGTTTCCTGAATCGGGTCACTTTTTTATGTTATTACCTGATTCCATATGTGTTATTTCATAGTTTTGATGTTTTCACTATAGTGAAAACATCAAATCTATGGAATAATGTAGTATCCAAAAAAGTGTTAAACAAATCAAAATGTATTTTATATTTGAGATTCTTCAAAGTTGCCACCCTT
Source organism: Salvelinus alpinus (assembly GCF_045679555.1). Lineage (NCBI taxonomy): Eukaryota > Metazoa > Chordata > Actinopteri > Salmoniformes > Salmonidae > Salvelinus > Salvelinus alpinus. The sequence goes on from NC_092100.1 coordinate 42,643,299, forward strand.
TGCCTTGATGACAGATTTGCACACTCTTGGCGTTCTTTCAACCAGCTTCACCTGGAATGCTTTTCCAACAGTCTTGAAGGAGTTCCCATATATGTTGAGCAATTGTTGGCTGCTCTTTCTTCACTCTGCGGTCCAACTCAAACCTAACCATCTCAATTTGGTTGAGGTCGGGTGATTGTGGAGGCCAGGTCATCTGATGCAGAACTCCATCACGCTCCTTCGTGGTCAAAAGCCCTTAGAGAGCCTGGAGGTATGTTGTGTCATTGTCCTGTTGAATAACAAATGATAGTCCCAATAAGCGCAAAGCAGATGGGATAGCGTATCACTGCAAAATGCTGTGGTAGCAATGCTGGTTAAGTGTGCCTTGAATTGTAATTAAATCACAGACAGTGTCACCAGAAAAGCACCCCCACACATTCACACATCCTCCTCCATGCTCTAAGGTGGGAACCACACATGTGGAGATCATCCGTTCACCTACTCTGCATCTCACAAAGACATGGCTGTTGGAACCAAAAATCATACATTTGGACACATCAGACCAAAGGACAGATTTCCAACCGGTCTAATGTCCATTGCTCATGTTTCTTGGCCAAAGCAAGTATCTTCTTATTATTGGTGTCCTTTAGTAGAGGTTTCTGTGCAGCAATTCGACCATGAAGGTCTGACTCACGCAGTATCCTCTGAACAGTAGATGTTGAGATGTGTCTGTTACTTGACCTCTGTGAAGCATTTATTTGGGCTGCAATCTCAGAGGCTGGTAACTTTAATGAACTTATCCTCTGCAGCAGAGGTAACTCTGGGTCTTCCTTTCCTGTAGTGGTCCTCATGAGAGCCAGTTTCATCATAGCGCTTGAAGATTTTGCGACTGCACTTGAAGAAACTTTAAAATTCCGGATTGACTCTTTGCTTATTTGAGCTGGTCTTGCCATAAAATGAACTTGGTCTTTTACCAAATAGGGCTTTTTTCTGTATACCACCCCTACCTTGTCACAAAAGAACTGATTGGCTCAGGCGCATTAAGAAGGAAAGAAAATCCCCAAGTGAACTTGTAACAAGCCACACTTGTTAATTCAAATGCATTCCAGGTGACTACCTCATGAAGCTGGTTGAGAGAATACCAAGAGTGTGCAAAGATGTCATCAATGCAAAAGGTGACTCCTTTGAAGAATCTCAAATACAGTATAAAATATATTTTGATTTGTTTAACACTTGTTTGGTTACTACATGAGTCCATATGTGTTGTTTTACAGTTTTGATGTCTTCAATATTATTATCCAATGTAGAAATATGGTAAAAACAAAGAAAAACCCTTGAATGAGTAGGTGTGTTTTTTTACTTTTTTTTTTACTGGTACTGTACATAAATCGATCTATGCAATTTAACAGCAGCTTAAATAGTCAGTTTTTAAAATATTTATGTGACAATTGAAATCACTGCTGCTGTTTTGAACAGATTACCAGATTTCTACCAGTTAGAACAAGCTACCAGTGACATTGGTTGATTGAAGAAGGGAAACAACAACAAGCACAGATGTAACAAGTGAAAACGAATCAGCTTCAGAATTTTACGGCACCGAGCTTCGTGATTTAAACTAATTTACTGAAAACCCGCACTAACACATGTTATATTAATAGTTCTGCACATTCATGTAGCTTAGTTTTTCCAATGAATAGCTTGAACACTGATTAAGCAACATTAAGGACTAAACGTTCAAATCCTATTGCTGCAGGATTATCTTTCTAGGACAATACGGGTTAAGTTAAGATTCTACATCTGAATATTATTGGGCGATAGCTAGCATGTAGTATGTCACAAAGCAGAATGAGCTAGACAAGTTTCTTAAATATTCTATATATTCTGCCAGCTCAAATGGAGTTGAAATGTGCAGGATAGTTCTAGCTACTTTAGCTACCGGTAGTTAATCTATTTCTGAATGTTTATTAAAATTACTGCAGCTGGTTAATAAACTCAACAAAATAAGAAACGTCCTCTAACTGTCAACTGCGTTTATTTTCAGCAAACTTAACATGTGCAAATATTTGTATGAACATAACAAGATTCAACAACTGAGACATAAACTGAACAAGTTCCACAGACATGTGACTAACAGAAATTGAATAATGTGTCCTTGAACAAAGGGGGGGGTCAAAATCAAAAGTAACATTCAGTATCTGGTGTGGCCACCAGCTGCATTAACCTTTCTTGGGTACGTGAGACGTTAGCGTCCCACCTCTTCAACAGCCAGTGAAACTGCTGGGCGCCAAATTCAAATACAGAAATACTCATTATAAAAATTCAGAAAACAAAACATATTTTACATAGGTTAAAAGATGAACTTCTTTTGAATCTAACCACGGTATCAGATTTAAAAAATGCTTTACGGCGAAAGCATACCGTACGATTATTTGAGAACATAGCCCACTAGACAAATCATTACAAACAGTAACCAGCCAAGTAGAACAGTTACACAAGTCAGAAATAGAGAGAAAATTTATCCCTTACCTTTGATGATCTTCATATGGTTGCACTCAGCAGACATTCATTTACTCAATAAGTGTTCCTTTTGTTTGATAAATTCTCTTTATATCCAAAAACCTCAGTTTTGTTTGTGCGTTTTCTTCAGTAATCCACAGGCTCAAACGCAGTCAAAACAGGAAGACAAAAAAATCCAAATTGTATCCGTAAAGTTCATAGAAACATGTCAAACGTTGTTTATATTCAAACCTCAGGTTGTTTTTAGCCTAAATAATCGATAATATTTCAACCGGACAATAACGTCAATTTAAAAGGTAAACAAGAAACGCAATCTCTCGGTCTCACGCATGAAAAAGGTCTGTGACACTTTAGGGTCCACTCATTCAGACTGCTCTTACTTCTTCATCTTTCAGAATACAAGCCTGAAACACTTTCTAAAGACTGTTGACATCTAGTGGAAGGCATAGCAACTGCAATTTGAGTCCTAAGTCAATGGATACTGTATTGGCATTGAATAGAAAACTTCAAAACCCAAACTATTTCCTGAATGGATTTTTCTCAGGTTTTCGCCTGCCAAATCAGTTATTTTATACTCACAGACACTGTTTTTTGGAAACTTTAGATTGTTTTCTATCCAAATCTACCAGTTATATGCATATCATATATTCTGGGCCAGAGAAGCAGGCAGTTTAATTTGGGCATGCATTTCATCCAAAATTCCGAATGCTGCCCCCTACTCTAGAGAAGTTAAGTACTGCAGTGCATCTGCTCCTCATGGACTGCACCAGATTTGTCAGGATTTGTCAGGATGTCAGGATGAGCGTGCAGGAAGGGTATCACATGTCTTCCAATGACAACAATGACAACAAGCTCAGTCCGATGATGCTGTGACACACCGCCCCAGACCATGATGGACCCTCCACCTCCAAATCGATCCCACTCCAGAGTACAGGCCCCGGTGTAATGCTCATTCCTTTGACGATAAACGCGAATCCGACCATCACCCCTGGTGAGACAAATCCGCGACTCGTCAATGAAGAGCACTTTTTGCCAGTCCTGTTTGGTACAGCGACGGTGGGTGTGTGCCCATAGGCAACGTTGTTTCCAGTGATGTCTGGTGAGGACCTGCCTGACAACAGGCCTACAAGCCCTCAGTCCAGCCTCTCTAAGTCCATTGCGGACAGTCTGAGCACTGATGGAGGGATTGTGCGTTCCTGGTGTAACTCGGGCAGTTGTTGCTGCCATCCAGTACCTGTCCCGCAGGTGTGATATTCGGATGTCCCGATCCTGTGCAGGTGTTGTTACACATGGTCTGCCACTGTGAGGACAATTTTGCTGTCCGTCATACCTCCCTGTAGCGCTGTGTTAGGCGTCTCACAGTACGGACATTGCAATTTATTGCCCTTGCCACATCTGCAGCATGCCGAATGCATATTCACGCAGATGAGCAGGGACCATGGGCATCTTTCTTTTGGTGTTTTTTAGAGTCAGTAGAAAGGCCTTTTTAGTGTCCTAAGTTTCCTTAACTGTGACCTTAATTGCCTATCGTCTGTAAGCTGTTCGTGTCTTAACAACCGTTCCACAGGTGCATGTTAATTAATTGTTTATGGTTCATTGAACAATCATGAGAAACAGTGTTTAAACCCTTTACAATGAAGATCTGTGATGTTATTTGGATTTTTACGAATTATCTTTGAAATACAGGGTCATGAAAAAGGGATGTTCCTTTTTTTGCTGAGTTTACATGTTATCATGCTTAGTGATAGACCATGCAGTCATAGGAGACATAATTTACTCACCAAGCTGTCATTACCCTCTCCTGGTTTTTATTTCCCTGTACACCGGACAGCTAAACTGACGTATGCTCAATTTGCTGTCCCCACTCCCGTTCACTAAAATGTGCACCCCCAAAGGTGTCTATAACGAACAGTTTTCTCTCCTGAACTTTCCACAGTGAACGCCAGTGACATAGGCAGAAATTGCTGTGTGGCTGGGTATACGTAAAAGTGACTGGGCCAACATTTTCCAGGAAGTAATAAACAAAAATACCCAAAAATATTTAAGTGACAATTTGGGCAATCACATTGCATCATTTAATGCATAACACATGATAAATGTAGACAAGAAACACCACACATTTCCCTTTGCAAACAAGCCTGTTGTTACTGTCAAGTAGGCAGGGCAACTACACAAACACTTTCAACAACACAGCTTGAAAAACAGGCTGACTGTCTGAGTCCAACAGTAAACAAACATAATGAAATACACAACAGGTCTATCACCAACATATTTAGAGAGAGAGAGCAAGAGAGAGCAAGAGAGAGAGAGGGGAGAAATTATGAAGCAGACAAGTGCTGTGAAAAAATGGGGAAAGTTATTCTGTCACAAAATATGGAGAGTGGATGAAATGTTCAGTCCGTCCATCTCGGCACCCGGAATATGGGCAAACAGCATTTTGCACAAAGAAGCAATAGAAAAAGAAAGCCCTGAATGTTTTTTCATTACGCCAAAACATGAACACTTTGAAATTAATAGCTAACTTTGAAAAAACAAATATACAGGCAGGCATGAAATCATTATACATAATATCGTGACTGGTAAGAATACAGTAGCTCACCTGAATCAGCAAACATATAAGCCTGGCCTACCAAGGCAGGCATGATAACATGAAATCATCATACATATAGTATCAAGGCGAGTATGAATATAGTAGCCTAGCTCACTTTGAATCAAACACATAGGCCTGATCAACCATGGCAGGCATGAAAACATTATGCTAAATCATAAAAAAGAGCATTCAGGCTTACCTGTTCTTGTGTGTTTCACATTTTGCAGCAGAAGATCTGATGGATGTTTTTAATCCGGCCTGTGTTGGAGAAGAGTCTCGCAACACTACATGAAGTTCAACCTCCAGTTTTAGAATAGAAAAAACATTTTAGGATAAGTGTCACGTTCCTGACCTATTTTTATGTTATTTTGATTATTGTTTAGTTGGTCAGGGCGTGAGTTGGGGTGGGCATTGTATGTTGTGTGTGTTTTGGTTAGTCTATGGGTGTTGTATGTGTATGGGATAGAGTTTGTTAGGTTGTCTAGTTATGTCTATGGCTGCCTAGATTGGGTCTCAATCAGAGACAGCTGTCATTCATTTGTCTCTGATTGGGAGCCATATTTAAGGTAGCCATAGGCAGTAGGCTTTTGTGGGTAGTTGTCTTGTTTAACTTTGTTGCTTGTCTGGGCACTTGCATTATTTAGCTTCACGATCATTTGTTGTTTTGTTTGTTTGTTTGTTTGTAATAGTGTTTTCGTTTCATGTTCATCTTCGTTCGTTTAATTAAAAGAAGATGGCTTATTTTCCTCATGCTGCGTTTTGGTCCGTCTCTCCTCCACACGATCGTGACAGAACCACCCACCACAACAGGACCAAGCGGATTGAGGAAGGAGGGAAGGAACTAAAGCAATGGAGAGAAGAGGAATGGAGTTGGGAGCAAATTTTCAATGGAGAAGGACCCTGGGCTAAGGTTGGTGTGAATCGCCGCTTGAGGGAGGAGAAGAAGGCAGCCACAGCCCAGGAGCGCTGGTATGAGGAGGCAGCACGTAAGAGAGGCTGGAAGCCCGAGAGGCTCACCCAAAAATTTCTTGGGGGGGGGGGGGGGGCTAAAGGGGAGTATGGCGAAGCCGGGTTGGATACCTGAGCCAACTCCCCGGGCTTACCGTGGAGTAAGAGGGCGTCGTACTGGTCAGACACCGTGTTATGCGGTAAAGCGCACGGTGTCCCCAGTACGCGTGCTTAGCCCAGTGCGGGCTATTCCACCTTGCCGCACTGGGAGGGCTAGGTTGGGCATCGAGCCGGATGCCATGAAGCCGGCCCAACGTATCTGGCCTCCAGTACGTCTCCTCGGGCCGGTGTACATGGCACCAGCCTTACAGGTGGTGTCCCCGGTTCGCCTGCATAGCCCAGTGCGGGCTATTCCACCTCGCCGCACTGGCAGGGCTACGGGGACCATTCAACCTGGTAAGGTTGGGGAGGCTCGGTGCTCAAGAGCACGTGTCCTCCTTCACGGTCCGGTATATCCGGCGCCACCTTCCCACCCCAGTCCAGTACCACCAGTGCCTACACCACGCACCAGGCTTCCAGTGCATCTCCAGAGCCCTGTTCCTCTTCCACGCACTCTCCCTATGGTGCGTGTCTCCAGCCCAGTGCCTCCAGTTCCGGCACCATGCACCAAGCCTCCTGTGCGTCTCCAGAGCCCTGGACGCACTGTTCCTTCTCCCCGCACTCGACCTGAGGTGCGTGTCCTTAGCCCGGTACCTCCAGTTCCGGTACCACGCACCAGGCCTACAGTGCGTCTCAGCCGGCCAGAGTCTGCCGTCTGCCCAGCGGCGTCTGAACTGCCCGTCTGCCCAGCGGCGCCGGAACTGCCCGTCTGCCCAGCGGCGCCTGAACTGCCCGTCTGCCCAGCGGCGCCTGAACTGCCCGTCTGCCCAGCGGCGCCTGAACTGCCCGTCTGCCCAGCGGCGTCTGAACTGCCCGTCTGCCCTACGCCGTCTGAACTGTCCGTCTGCCATGAGCCTGCAAAGCCGCCCGTCTGCCATGAGCCTGCAAAGCCGCCCGTCTGCCATGAGCCTACAGAGCCGTCCGCCAGACAGGAGCCGCTAGAGCCGTCCGCCAGACAGGAGCCGCTAGAGCCGTCCGCCAGACCGGAGCCGCCAGAGCCTTCCGCCAGACCGGATCAGCCAGAGCCTTCCGCCAGACCGGATCAGCCAGAGCCTTCCGCCAGACCGGATCAGCCAGAGCCTTCCGCGAGCCATGACCAGCCAGAGCCTTCCGCGAGCCATGACCAGCCAGAGCCTTCCGCGAGCCATGACCAGCCAGAGCCGTCCGCGAGCCATGACCAGCCAGAGCCGTCAGCGAGCCATGACCAGCCAGAGCCGTCAGCCAGCCATGACCAGCCAGAGCCGTCAGCCAGCCATGACCAGCCAGAGCCGTCAGCCAGCCATGACCAGCCAGAGCCGTCAGCCAGCCATGACCAGCCAGAGCCGTCAGCCAGCCATGACCAGCCAGAGCCGTCAGCCAGCCATGACCAGCCAGAGCCGTCAGCCAGCCATGACCAGCCAGAGCCGTCAGCCACCCATGACCAGCCAGAGCCAGCCAGCCAGGATCCGCCAGCCAGCCAGGATCTGCCGTCCCTCAGCCCGGAGCTGCCGTCCCTCAGCCCGGAGCTGCCGTCCCTCAGCCCGGAGCTGCCGTCCCGCAGCCCGGAGCTGCCGTCCCTCAGCCCGGAGCTGCCGTCCCTCAGCCCGGAGCTGCCGTCCCTCAGCCCGGAGCTGCCGTCCCTCATCCCGGTGTTGCCCCTTATCCCGGTGCTGCCCCTTATCCCGATGCTGCCCCTTCAGTTAGGTGGGTTTAGTTGGAGGGTGGTCATTGGGGGGGGGGATACGGAAGCGGGGAGTGACTATGGTGGTGTGGGGACAGCGTCCAGAGCCGGAGCCACCACCGTGGACAGATGCCCACCCAGACCCTCCCCTAGACTTTTGGTGGTGCGTTCGGAGTACGCACCTTGAGGGGGGGGTTATGTCACGTTCCTGACCTATTTTTATGTTATTTTGATTATTGTTTAGTTGGTCAGGGCGTGAGTTGGGGTGGGCATTGTACGTTGTGTGTGCTTTGGTTAGTCTATGGGTGTTGTATGTGTATGGGATAGAGTTTGTTAGGTTGTCTAGTTATGTCTATGGCTGCCTAGATTGGGTCTCAATCAGAGACAGCTGTCATTCATTTGTCTCTGATTGGGAGCCATATTTAAGGTAGCCATAGGCAGTAGGCTTTTGTGGGTAGTTGTCTTGTTTAACGTTTGTTGCTTGTCTGGGCACTTGCGTTATTTAGCTTCACGATCATTTGTTGTTTTGTTTGTTTGTAATAGTGTTTTCGTTTCATGTTCATCTTCGTTCGTTTAATTAAAAGAAGATGGCTTATTTTCCTCATGCTGCGTTTTGGTCCGTCTCTCCTCCACACGATCGTGACAATAAGTATAATACAGAAAGTCATAATATATAAAGTCATAAGAAGGGTGATGATGGTCCTATTGATGTTAGGGAAAATGTCAGAGGTGCAGCTCTTCAGAAAATCGATAAGGGATTGTTCTGACCCCCCTCCACATTCCGATACAGTTGCAAAATAAACAGGGTTAATTCAGCATCCTCAACATACAGTATAAATGCAAGTTATCACATGGGGTCTGCAGTGCTTCTTTCAGTGTTGCATCTTTGGGCAGCTGCTGTAGACAATTTTGTATTTTTGGATCATATGTGGATATGAATATGTGGATATGAAAGTTGCCCTTGTTAAGGGCCTCTTACTCTCTGTATGTCCATAGTTGATGTCCTGTTTAGTGCATAGCATAAGAATGTCCATAACCACTTTGACATGATCACAAATCCTCTTTACAAATGAATAGTTCATGGCCTCGCAGTTAAATAGATTTAGATTTACCACGGCTTTGATTGCGATGGCTTGCACTGTAGCCTTCAAATCCAGGGCAAAAGCTTGGGGTTTGCTATCCTGGTGGTTGACACATGCCTCACAAAGATGCTTACAAATCCTTATGTCAGTTTCTAACAAACGAACCTTCCAAAGTGGCCTCGTGGAAATGTATACATATTTTATAGAAAACAGTGTCCTTTGACAAACTGTAGACAAGAAAACTGTCCATATCACTTCCATGAGAAACACTGTGATTTTCCATTGATTACTGTAGTGGGGAGCATTCACAGTTTTGGTTGTGTGGGTGGTTTGTCAACTGCAGACAAATCCGCAGGTGAACGGGTGATTACATGCTCACCATGATGAGGCAGGGCTGGGAGATGGTGAGCTAGCTGGGTTGTGGAAGTCGAATCAGTAGCCATGCGAACCTCTTAATGGGCTGACATGCTAGCCTCCTCATGGACTGAGAGATTGACAGATTGGGCTCGGCTGATAGAGGTTTTCAAGCAGGTGTTATTTCTTCATCGTCCAACTTTAGCTTTTTGAAAAAGCTCATGAGTGAACTTTGTTTCACCATATTGTTACTTGTGACTGACTACACTCAGAGAAAATTGTTCCTAACGTGTTCTTCGGCTGTCCTAATAGGGTAACCCTTTTTGGTTCCATATAGAACTCTCTGTTGTACATGGAACCCAAAAGGGTTCTACCTGGAACCAAAAAGGGTTATTCAAAGGGTTCTCCTATGGAGACAACTGAAGAACCTTTTTAGTGGGGCGCTGCCCCTAAAACCCTAATGATAGAGCTGCCACTGTTCCATTGACCTCGTTACCACATGTACTGTATACAAGCCGATACTCTGTGTTGTTATCTGCCTCCATATCAACGCAGTGTTTTCCTGGCAGACTACCTTTTCAAAGCCATGGCATGAATGTTTACCCTCTCCTTATTTGTTTACTTCTTGAAAGTGAATAAATAAAGGCTCCCCGTTTCTTATTTCATTTTTTTTTTTAATGCAGCGCAGCAAAGCAAAATGCATTTACATGAGAACTTGTTAAAAGTAGATTTTGCAGCAATACAAGATATCACTTTTATTCAGAGGGAATTATTCATGTCAGGGATATTCAGCTAAGCCCCAGTTTTGCACGTAAACCAAGATCTTTTGGAAATGCATCTTAACATTTAAACTGGTGAGTCCTGACAAGGTTATTTTCATCACCAGTTAAGGGAGAAAAAATGTATCCATATTCTGAACAGCATTTATGGGGGAGGGGAGCATTGTATCTTTGTCTCTCTCTCTCTCTCTCTCTCAGTAAAACATTGTCTAATCAAGGCTCTAACCATTCTAGCTGTAGGGAGGAGATTTTTTGAAAGTGTCAAAACTGAAGCGTTGATTCAGAACGGAATAATATTGTTGATCTTTCACAGATGGTAAAATGTTTTATGACATTTAGAAAGGAACTCAGCAAAAACAAAAGTCCTCTCATTGTCAACTGCGTTTATTTTCAGCAAACTTAACATGTGTAGATGTTTGTATGAACATAAGATTCAACAACTGAGACATAAACTGAACAAGTTCCACAGACATGTGACTAACAGAAATTGAATAATGTGTCCCTGAACAAAGGGGGGTCAAAATCAAAAGTAACAGTCAGTATCTGGTGTGGCCACCAGCTGCATTAAGAACTGCAGTGCATCTCCTCCTCATGGACTGCACCAGATTTGCCAGTTATTGCTGTGAGATGTTACCCCACTCTTCCACCATGGCACCTGCAAGTTCCCGGACATTTCTGGGAGGAATGGCCCTAGCCTTCATCCTCCGATCCAACAGGTCCCAGACGTGCTCAATGGTGTTGAGATCCGGGCTGTTTGTTGGCAATGGCAGAACACTGACATTCCTGTCTTACAGGAGATCACGCACAGAATGAGCAGTATGGCTGGTGGCATTGTCATGCTGGAGGGTCATGTCAGGATGAGCCTGCAGGAAGGGTACCACATGAGGGAGGAGGATCTTCCCTGTTATAAGGGCACAAGGCGAGGCCCAGATGCAGACACAGGAGGCAGATGGTTAGAGACATTGTAGTTTATTTCTAATCCAAAAGGAGTAGGCAAGAGAATGGTCGTGAACAGGCAAAGGTCAAAGTCAGATTCTGTCAGAGGAATTTCGTAATTTCTTTATGTGCTCATTAATTAAAATCACTCTGTCTGTTTCTAAGAATTTGTAAGATCCTTATTTACATAAAATAGACAGGGAACAGTCTTATTAAAAATAGATAATAGTATTTATTCTCGGAGCACGCTCCCATTTAACCATAAACAACAGTTTATATACAAAATATGACGTCATTGGTTACAGAAAAAAGCTCCTCTTGACCAAGATAAAACAGGTTTGAAAGTTCATTCCAACTCACCAGCGCACACACATGACACACAATGTAATTTATTGTCCTGAAGGCTCACTATATTTATTACCACTTTAGCAGACAACTCAAGATAAAGGAAGACCTAAGAAGTTACTCACTGCCTTATCTAAACATCTCAGGGCTAAGTTGGGTCAGTTCAACCATAGTTTAACGATCCTTTTTGCTTACTTTATAACCCACAGCACAAATCTCTCTAACTAAGTTGGAATGTTTTTATCCTCCTTGTTCATACTACCTAATCCCTTCCTTATGAATTAACATTATTAATCAGATATAATAATAATACCGTGCAGAGTTCAATTAGTTATAGTTTTATCTAAATGTAGACATTGTTTTAGTCATTATTCATAAAATTCCTAACAAAAGCCTATTTGAAATCGGACACTTTGGTGGGATTAACAACAAGATTACCTTTAAAATGATATAAGACACATGAATGTCTGAGGAATTTTAATTATGAGATTTCTGTTTTTTGAATTTGGCGCCCTGCACTTCGACTGGCTGTTGTCATATCGATCCCGTTAACGGGACTGCAGCCATAAGAAGTTAATGGGGAGAACCGGTTGAAAGTTTCTGTCGGCTGAATGAGCGACACCGGTTGAGCATTCCTACAGCATTTCCTTCCAGAAGCCATGAGAAAGTTGTCTGGCTGCGGGGACTGTGTGAGGGGATTTATACTACTATCTGTACTTACTGGTGGCACAGACGCTGTTTCATCCTTTCCTAAACTTAAATGACCCTTGCCTAACGATTGCCTCTGAAGCTGGGCTTGAAGCACAGCTATCCTCGCCGTAAGGCGATCGTTCTCCTGTATATTATGAGTACAGCGACTGCAATTAGAAGGCATGTTCATGTTAATCTTACTACTTAGCTTCGGCTGGTGGAGGTCCTGACGAACCACGTCCAGATAAAGTGTCCAAAGTGAAAAAGTTAAATGAAAAAAGTCGAGCGAGGGAAAAACTAAAAATATCAACGTTAATTAAAAATTTAAAACTGTGAAGTTGGCAGGTAGCAAAGTAAAGTTAGCAAATGGGTCTTCCAAATGAACAATGACCCCAAGCATACATCCAAAGTTGTGGCAAAATAGCTTAAGGACAACAAAGTCAAGGTATTGGAGTGGCCATCACAAAGCCCTGACCTCAATCCTATAGAAATTGTGTAGGCAGAACTGAAAAAGCGTTTGCGAGCAAGGAGGTCTGCAAACCTGACTCAAGTTACACCAGCTCTGTCAGGAGGAATGGGCCAAAATTCACCCAACTTATTGTGGGAATCTTGTGGAAGGCTACCCAAAACGTTTGACCCAAGTTAAACAATTTAAAGGCATTGCTACCAAACACTACTTGAGTGTATGTAAACTTCTGACCCACTGGGAATGTGATGAAAGAAATGAAAGCTGAAATAAATCATTCTCTCTACTATTTGTCTGACATTTCACATTCTTAAAATAATGTGGTGATCCTAACTGACCTAAGACAGGGAATTTTTACTAGGATTAAATGTCAGAAATTGTGATAAATTGAGTTTAAATGTATTTGACTAAGGTGTATGTAAACTTCCGAAGTGATAGGATAATAAACCATTGTTCTCCCTTAAGGGAAACTGACCTGACCTCAACCCCCTTTGAAGCCTAATCCAAAGATCTCCACCCATCTCCCCTAACACATTCCACAGCCAGCTGGCTCCTACAGATAACCATTAACTTGTGATGTAAAACCATTCTCTATCAGATACTATATTATTACTTCTGATCTATTATATCTCTAGTATAGCAATATTCCAAGTTTAACCCAGAATCCAACAATACTAACAGCAACTAGTTATTAAGTGGCGGAATTGTCATTTAAGAAGCTTAAAAACACTGAAACAGTGGTAAACTTGCCTGGTATTGGACGCAACCAACAAATGGAATTGCCTGGAATTGGCTAAACGGCATTTGGACTTAGATTGGAACCTGTGCTATGGTCAGATGACATAAAAATAATGCTCTTTGGCCACGCACACCAGTGGTGGGTTTGGCATCGAAAGGAGGATGCGTATGCAGAAAATAACCCCATACCTACTGTTAAAACGGGTGGTGGATTGTTGATGTTATAGGACTGTTTTGCTTCCACTGGTCATGGGGCCCTTGTTAATATCAACGGCATCGTGAACTTTACCAAGGACCAGGAGACTTTAGCCATTTCCAATCTGCATTTACAGCGAGGCCTCAAGGGAATTCTTTTCTCAATTTAGCCAAACATATTCTCCTTTCCTGCTCACTTAATACAAGAGTAGCTACTGGATTCTTCTTCATTTACATATAAATGCTGTTATTACTATTTTTATTCAATTTACTTTATGATAGTTGTTTATTCCTTTTAATTATATAGCCTACCACATTTTTTGTGGTTTGGGTTGCTTATCATTGTAATACATGTATTGATTATATCTGATTGTCAGGGTTACAGTCATATATGGCTAGTATTGGGTAGCATACATAATCTAGTCTTCTCCAAAGGACGTCTTGTGAGGCTATGATTTTAGGCTGCTGGTGGCTGTATGGGATTCATTCTTGCACGGAGACCATTGAAGAGATTGGCATCAGATATAAACTGTTATGTACAGGCATGAAATAATCTTCCTGTGATAGGGAAGATATTTTAGCAATGCAGCTATTAGTAATACAAAATGGAGATCAGAATTATGAAATAGTCATTTTCTTTGTATTTTTCTTCTTCTGTATTCCTCTGTATCCGCTGCTAAAGCCACTTTCTTTCACTCTGACTTTCAAGCCTCTGCCCAGGGGAATCATTCACCCATTATTTTAGAGGGGGTAGGAAGTATGTGAACTGAATTCATTGAATTTAGCATTTTTCAAAAACCTGTAACAAATTTTTCCTTCAATCTAGCTCAGTTGGTAGAGCATGGCACTTGTAATGACCAGGGTAGTGGGTTCCATTCCTGGGACCACCCATACGTAAAATGTTTGCACGCATGACTGTAAGTCGCTTTGGATAAAAACGCCTGCTAAACTGCATATACAGTACCAGTCAAATGTTTGGACACACTGACACATTCCAGGGTTTTTCTTTATGATGCCATATCTTCTACATTGTAGAATAATAGTGAGGTCATCAAAACTATGAAATAACACATATAGAGTCATGTAGTAACCTAAACAATTAAAAACACATGTTGTATGTGAGTTTCTACAAAGTAGCCACACCTTTGCCATTGCAACTCACTGCCTTCCTGAAGACAAACAATGTATACGAAATGCTTCAGTCTGGTTTTAGACCCCATCATAGCACTGAGACTGCACTTGTGAAGGTGGTAATTGACCTTTTAATGGCGTCAGACCGAGGCTCTGCATCTGTCCTTGTGCTACTAGACCTTAGTGCTGCCTTTGACACCATCGATCACCACATTCTTTTGGAGAGACTGGAAACCCAAATTGGTCTACACGGACAAGTTCTGGCCTGGTTTAGATCTTACCTGTCGGAAAGATATCAGTTTGTCTCTGTGAATGGTTTGTCCTCTGACAAATCAACTGTATATTTCGGTGTTCCTCAAGGTTCCGTTTTAGGACCACTATTGTTTTCACTATATATTTTACCTCTTGGGGATGTTATTCGAAAACATAATGTTAACTTTCACTGCTATGCGGATGACACACAGCTGTACATTTCAATGAAACATGGTGAAGCCTCAAAATTGCCCTCGCTAGAAGCCTGTGTTTCAGACATAAGGAAGTGGATGGCTGCAAACTTTCTACTTTTAAACTCGGACAAAACAGAGATGCTTGTTCTAGGTCCCAAGAAACAAAGAGATCTTCTGTTAAATCTGACAATTAATCTTGATGGTTGTAAAGTCGTCTCAAATAAAACTGTGAAGGACCTCGGCGTTACTCTTGACCCTGATCTCTCTTTTGACGAACATATCAAGACTGTTTCAAGGACAGCTTTTTTCCATCTACGTAACATTGCAAAAATCAGAAATTTTCTGTCCAAAAATGATGCAGAAAAATTTATCCATGCATTTGTTACTTCTAGGTTAGACTACTGCAATGCTCTACTTTCCGGCTACACGGATAAAGCACTAAATAAACTTCAGTTAGTGCTAAATACGGCTGCTAGAATCCTGACTAGAACCAAGAAATTTGATCATATTACTCCAGTGCTAGCCTCCCTACACTGGCTTCCTGTTAAGGCAAGGGCTGATTTCAAGGTTTTACTGTTAACCTATAAAGCGTTACATGGGCTTGCTCCTACCTATCTTTCCAAGTTGGTCCTGCCGTACATACCTACACGTACGCTACGGTCACAAGACGCAGGCCTCCTAATTGTCCCTAGAATTTCTAAGCAAACAGCGGGAGGCAGGGCTTTCTCCTATAGATCTCCATTTTTATGGAATAGTCTGCCTACCCATGTGAGAGACGCAGACTCGGTCTCAACCTTTACGTCTTTACTGAAGACTCATCTCTTCAGTAGGTCATATGATTGAGTGTAGTCTGGCCCAGGAGTGTGAAGGTGAACGGAAAGGCTCTGGAGCAACGAACCGCCCTTGCTGTCTCTGCCTGGCCGGTTCCCCTCTCTCCACTGGGATTCTCTGCCCCTAACCCTATTACAGGCGCTGAGTCACTGGCTTACTGGTGCTCTTTCATGCCGTCCCTAGGAGGGGTGCGTCACTTGAGTGGGTTGAGTTACTGACGTGATCTTCCTGTCTGGGTTGGCGCCCCCCCTTGGTTTGCGCTGTGGTGGAGATCTTTGTGGGCTATACTCGGCCTTGTCTCAGGATTGTAAGTTGGTGGTTGAAGATATCCCTCTAGTGGTGTGGGGGCTGTGCTTTGGCAGAGTGGGTGGGGTTATATCCTTCCTGTTTGGCCCTGTCTGGGGGTATCATCGGATGGGGCCACAGTGTCTCCTGACCCCTCCTGTCTCAGCCTCCAGTATTTATGCTGCAGTAGTTTATGTGTCGGGGTGCTAGGGTCAGTTGGTTATACCTGGAGTACTTCTCCTATCTTATCCAGTGTCCTGTGTGAATTTAAGTATGCTCTCTCTAATTCTCCCGTTCTCTCTTTCTTTCTCTCTCTCGGAGAACCTGAGCCCTAGGACCATACGTCACGGCAAACCGGGCATGATGACTCCTTGCTGTCCCCAGTCCACCTGGCCTTGCTGCTGTTCCAGTTTCAACTGTTTTGCCTGCTGTTATGGAACCCCTACCTGTTCAACTCTTAATGATCGGCTATGAAAAGCCAACTGACTTTTATTCCTGATTATTATTTGACCATGCTTGTCATTTATGAACATTTTGAAAATCTTGGCTCTCTCTAATTCTCTCCTTCTCTCTTTCTTTCTCTCTCTCGGAGGACCGGAGCCCTAGGACCATACGTCAGGACTACCGGGCATGATGACTCCTTGCTGTCCCCAGTCCACCTGGCCCTGCTGCTATTCCAGTTTCAACTGTTCTGCCTGCGGTTATGGAACCCCTACCTGTCCCAGACCTGCTGTTTTCAATTCTTAATGATCGGCTATGAAAAGCCAACTGACATTTATTCCTGATTATTATTTGACCATGCTTGTCATTTATGAACATTTTGAAAATCTTGGCTCTCTCTAATTCTCTCCTTCTCTCTCTCTTTCTCTCTCTCGGAGGACCTGAGCCCTAGGACCATACGTCAGGACTACCGGGCATGATGACTCCTTGCTGTCCCCAGTCCACCTGGCCTTGCTGCTATTCCAGTTTCAACTGTTCTGCCTGCGGTTATGGAACCGCCACCTGTCCCAGACCTGCTATTTTCAACTCTTAATGATCGGCTATGAAAAGCCAACTGAAAATTATTCATGATTATTATTTGACCATGCTTGTCACTTATGAACATTTTGAACATCTTGGCATAGTTCTGTTATAATCTCCACCCAGCACAGCCAGAAGAGGACTGGCCACCCCTCATAGCCTGGTTCCTCTCTAGGTTTCTTCCTAGGTTTTGGCCTTTCTAGGGAGTTTTTCCTAGCCACCGTGCTTCTACACCTGCATTGCTTGCTGTTTGGGGTTTTAGGCTGGGTGTCTGTACAGCACTTCGAGATATTAGCTGATGTACGAAGGGCTATATAAAATAAACTTGATTTGATTTGATGACAGCTTTGCACACTTTTGGCATTCTCTCATCCAGCTTCATGAGGTAGTCACCTGGAATGCATTTCAATTAGCATGTGTGCCTTGTTTTTTTATTTTATTTAACCTTCATTTAACCAGGAATGGCTAATAGAGATTTGAAATCTATTTTTCAAGGGAGTCCTGGCCAATGTAGGCATCATCCTACATTCATCCTCAAAATCATCCTCAAAATCCTTAATCAATGATTTAAATACACCAATCGGGACAAGTTCTTCCAGTTTAAAAGTATTTTAGAAGGCGTTCCAAGCCGATATGCAGAGTACGTAAAAGCCCTTTTACCAAATTCAGTTTGTATATTTGGAACAGTTAGCAGGATAAAGTCCTGCGAACGAAGAGAGTAGCCACCACATTTCTGAACAATAAAAATACCCAAATAAAATGGTAGTAAACCCAAAATGGCTTTGTAAAAAAAGTATACCAGTGACTGAGCCTACGATTGAGGCCAGCCAAACCTTCTATATAAAGTGCAGTGGTGCGTAAGGGTTTTGCAGTTTAAAATAAATCTCAATGCTCCATGGTAAAGGGTGTCAATTGATTTCAAACACTGAGCGGAAGCATTCATATATAAAATATCCCCATGGTCTAGTAAAGGCATAAATGTAGCTGATAGCCTTTTTCTGGCTTCAAATGAAAAACATGTCTTATTCCTGAAATAAAATCTTAACTTCAACTTCAATTTTTTTGTAAGTTGTTAAATATGCAATTTAAAAGAGAGGCCATCATCAATTAAAATTGCAAGATATTTACATAAGGTTACAGCCTCAATCTCATTGCCCTGACAGGTAGTAATAGGTGAAAGGTTCAGAGGTCTATTTCTTGCTTTCAAAAACACAGTAGTTGAGTTTTGTCAGTATTGTAGATAAGCTTCAATTGACACAAGGTATGTTGAACAGCATAAAAAGCAATTTGCAATATCTGGAAAGCTTTTGTGAGAGACAAGGCAAAACCATAAATAACATTATCATCAGCATAAAAGTGAAGTTGTGCATTTTGTACATTTTTGTCTAAATTATTTATATAAATAGTGAATAAGAGGGGACCAAGTACAGAGCTCTGGGGCACACCATTACAGACAGACAATTTAACAGACATGAGCCCATCAAATTGAGTTCATTGAGTTCTATCAGACAGATAGTTAGCAAACCATGCAACTGCATGCTCCGAAAGACCCAAGCTTGACAATCTCTGACTCAGAATAGCATGATCAACTGTATCAAAAGCCTTATAGAGATCAATAAAAAGTTATACATAATGCTGTTTTTTGTTAAAAGTTAATTTGTGGAATTTCTTTCCTTCTTAATGAGTTTGAGCCAGTCAGTTGTGTTGTGACAAGGTAGGGGTGGTATACAGAAGATAGCCCTATCTGGTAAAATACCAAGTCCATATTATGTCAAGAACAGCTCAAATAAGCAAAGAGAAACAACACTCACATCATTACTTTAAGACATGAAGGTCAGTCGATCCGAAACATGTCAAGAACTTTGACAGTTTCTTCAAGTGCAGTTGCAAAACCATCAAGCACTATGACGAAACTGGCTCTTATGAGGACCTCCAAAAGAAAGGAAGACCGAGAGTTACCTCTGCTGTAGAGGATACGTTCATTAGAGTTACCAGCCTCAGAAAATGCAGCCCAAATAAATGCTTCACAGAGTTCAAGTTCAGTCTCAACATCAACTGTTCAGAGGAGACTGCATGAATCGGGCCTTCAAGGTCAAATTGCTTCAAAGAAACCACTACTAAAGGAAACCAATAAAAATAAGAGACTTATTTGGGCCAAAAAACACGAGCAATGAACATTAGACTGGTGTAAATATGTCCTTTGGTCTGATGAGTCCAAATTTGAGATTTTTGATTCCAACCGCCGTGTCTTTGTGAGACGCAGAGTAGGTGAACGGATGATCTCTGCATATGTGGTTCCCACCATGAATCATGGAGGAGGAGGTGTGATGGTGTGGGGGTGCTTTGCTGGTGATACTGTCAATTATATATTTAGAATTAAAGGCAAACTTAACCGGCATGGCTGGTTAAAAATCCCCGTGATTCTACACACAATTCCCCATATTGACAAAGTGAAAATATTTTTTTTTTAAATGTTTGCAAATTTATTACAAACACAAAACAGAAATACCTAATTTATAAGTACTCAGACCCTTTGCTATGACAATCAAAATTGAGCTCAGGTGCATTCTGTTTCCATTGATCCTCCTTGACAAAACATAGAAACAAAGTACATAGAGTTTCCCACCCGAGTCACACCCTGACCAATCAAACATAGAGAATAAAAATATCTCTACGGTCAGGGCGTTACAATAATGTCAATTCACGTGATTGGACAAGAATACAGTGGCCTCCATCATTCTTAAATGGAAGAAGTTTGGAACTACCAAGACTCGGGGGAGAAGGGCCTTGGTCAGGGAGGTGACCAAGAACCCAACGGTCACTGACAGAGCTCCAGAGTTCCTCTTTGGAGATGGGGTAAAATTGAGAAGGACAACCATCTCTGCAGAACTCCACCAATCAGGCCTTGATGGTAGAGGCCAGACAGAAGCCACGCATCAGTAAAAAACACATGACAGCCCACTTGGAGTTTGCCAAAAGACACCTAAAGGACTCAGACCATGAGAAACAAGATTCTCTGGTCTGATGAAACCACGGTTGAACTCTTCGACCTGAGTGCCACACGTCACGTCTGGAGGAAACCAGACTCCTCTCATGACTTGGGCAATACCCTCCCTACAGTGACACATGGTGGTGGCAGCATCATGCTGTTGGGATGTTTTTCAGCAGCATGGACTGGGAGACTAGTGAGGATCGAGGGAAAGATGTACAGAGAGATCATTGATGAAAACCGGCTCCAGAGCTGTCATGATCTCAGACTCTGTCAAATGTTTACCTTCCAACAGGACAACGACACTAAGCATACAGCCAAGACAACGCAGCAGTGGCTTCGGGACAAGACTCTGAATGTCCTTGACTGGCCTTGAACCTGATCGAACATCTCTGGAAATACCTGAAAGGAGCTGAAAGCGACACTCCCCATCCAAGCTGACAGAGCTTGAGAGGATCTGCAGAGAAAAATGGGAGAAACTCCCCAAATAGAGGTGTGCCATGTTTGTAGCTTCGTTCCCAAAAAGACTGTAAAAGGCTGTAATAGCTGCCAAAGGTTATTCAACAAAGTACTGAGTAAAGGGTCTGAATACTTTTGTAAATGTCATCAGATGTTTATGTGTGTAGATTGATGAGAAAAAAACGATTTAATTCATTTTAGAAAAAGGCTGTGACGTAACAAAATGTTGAAAAAGTGAAGGGGTGTGAATACTTCTGAATGCACTGTATACACAGTACCAGTAAAAAGTTTGGACACACCTACTCATTCAAGGGTTTTTCTATATTTTTACGATTTTCAACATTGTGGAATAATAGTGAAGACATCAAAACTATGAAATAACGCATATGGAATCATGTAGTAACCAAAAAAGTGTAAATATATTTAATATTATAGATTCTTCAAAGTAGCCACCCTTTGCCTTGATGATAGCTTTGCACATGCTTGGCAATCTCTCAACCAGCTTCCTGAGGAATACTTTTCCAACAGTCTTGAAGGAGTTCCGACATATGCTCAGTAGTTGTTGGCTGGTTTTCCTTCACTCTGTTGTCCAACTCATACCAAACCATCTTATTGGGTTGAGGTCGGATGATTGTGGATGCCAGGTCATCTGCTTTAGCACTCCATCACTCTCCCTGGTTAAATAGCCCTTACACAGCCTGGAGGTGTGTTTTAGATCATTGTCCCCTTGAAAAATAAATGATAGTCCCACTAAGCACAAACCAGTTGGGATGGCACATCACTATAGAATGCTGTGGTAGCCAAGCTGGTTAACTGTGCTTTGAATTCTAAATAAATCAAAGTCAGTGTCAACATCACAGCACTTTCACACCTCCTCCTCCATGCTTCACGGTGAGAGCCACACATAATTTGGGCTGGAATCTAAGGTTCAGGTAACTCCAATGAACTTATCCTCTGCAGCAGAGGTAACTATGGGTCTTCCTTTCCTGTGGCAGTCCTCATGAGTGTCCGTTTCATGATAGCGCTTGATGCTTTTGCGACTGCACTTAAAGAAACTTTCAAAGTTCTTGACATTTTCCGATTGACTGACCTTCATGTCTAAAAATAATGATGGACTGTCATTTCTCTTTGCTTATTTGAGCTGTCCTTGCCATAATATGGACTTCGTCTTTTACCAAATAGAGCTATAATCTGTATACCAGCTTTACCTTGTCACATCACAACTGATTGGCTCAAACTTATTAAGAAGGAAAGAAATTCCACATTAACTTTTTTTACAAGGCACACCTGTTAATTGAAATGCGTTCCAGGTGACTACCTCATGGAGCTGGTTAAGAGAATAGCAAGTGTGCAAAACTGTCATCAAGGCAAAGGGTGGCTACTTTCAAGAATCTCTAATATAAAATATCGTTTGATTTGTTTAACACTTTTTTGGTTACCAAATTATTCCATATGTGTTGTTTCATAGTTTTAATATCTTCACTATTATTCTACAATGAAGAAAATAGTAAAATAAAGAAAAACCATTGAATGGGTAGGTGTGTCCATACTTTTGACTGGTTCTGTATATTATTAATTAATTATGCCATATTGAATGTAAGAAATATGTATTTTTTCTGCATAGGTTAACCTGTTCAATTGAAATTTTAATACATTATCCACATTTATTAATAAATAACTTTTATGCCTTAGGAGTTAAGGACAACTGGTATATAATACAGTATCATAACATATATTATGTATCATAACCCAATAATTAAAGCAATTGTATTATTTTCTCAAGTCTAGCAATCTTACCAGCAGGCATGTCAGCTAAGATAGCTAGACAAGCTACTCTAACCTGATACATAGCCTGAAATGGCTTCGTCGCTATTTATGAGGTTGGGAGATTGGGAACCTATCTTGCTGGCTAGCTAAAGCAAACTTATTAAAAATGCTAGGTGGCTAGAGTTACAGAGCAACAAAAAAACATTTTAGATGTATTTATTCATCAAGGAGGAATCAATAGGCTACAAAGATTGATCAAATTAATTTACAAACATATAATCCTGTGAGTTCTGCCCTTCACCAGCAGCTAAAATCCATTCAAACACTGTGTGTCAATCAACATTCTCTATACTACTCCACTGACTATATTTTTGTATAATAATTTATGTTAAATCGTGGGCTTGAAAATTAAGTTAAGTAATTAATTTAATATCTGAAAAATGTATACAAATAAATAAAATGCATTTTGTTAAAATGTACATTTGAGTATTATTCAAATTCACAACATAACATATATAGGCATTTCATCATTAAGCCCTCCAGACATTATTTCCTAAAGACTTAATGATGAAATGCCTATGTATGTTATGTTGTGAATTTGAACATGAATTATGTCCCTATTTAAGATTACTCAGATGTTTCTCGTACAATGTACCCAATGATTAATGAAAACTTGCTATGTCCTCGTTGTGGTTTTATAGACGTGTTCAATAAGTCTTATTTACACACTTTATTCAAATATTTATGAAATGCATATTGTTACAGTATATGTTGTAGCACTTGTTCGTTCTTGCCTTCGCCTGCAACTCCTTTCGATGCGTGGAATGGATGTGGGTGGGGCTAGGTCTTCATAAGGGTGCTAAGTACCTACCTGTAGCTCAGGTCCTGAGCTACAGGCAGTTAAATTTGGGTATGTCATGTTTTGGCAAAAATTGAAAAAAAGGGTAGTATCCTTTTAATCCTCCACCCCCTCCGTACTCCCTTTCTGCTAACGACTTAGTCAACCATATTGAAAAAAAGGTTGATGACCTACGCTCCTCATTCACTCACGCTACGGAGTCCACTGGTCCACTCTCACAGAACCGCTATATTTGTTGACCTCTTTCTCGCCTCTCTCTCTCCAGATGAAATACTGTGACTAGTGATGTCCGGCCACCCGACAACCTGTCCACTTGACCCCATCTCCTCCTCCCTTCTCCTGACAATATCTGGAGACCATCTACCATTCCTCATGTCCCACATCAACTCATTCCTGACCATTGGCTGCGTACCTTCAGATGGCCAGTTGCTCCCCTCCTCAAGAAACCAACACTCAACCCCTCTGACGTCAAAAACTACTGATCAGTATCCCTTCTTTCTTTTCCTTCCAAAACACTTGAGCGTGCTGTCTATGGCCACATCTCTCGCTATCTCTCTCAGAATGATCTTCTTGACCTTAACCAGTCAGGCTTCAAGGCAGCTCACTCAACTGAGACAACTCTCCTCTGTCAGGGAGGCTCTTCGCTCTGTCAAAGATGACTCTCTCTCATCTGTTCTCATACTCATAGATCTATCTGCTGCCTTCAACACCATGGACCGTCAGATTTTCCTCTTCATCCTCTCAGGGCGGGACATCTCAGGCTCACTACCGGTATCCCTTAGGGCTCTGTTCTAGGACCTCTCCTCTTTTCTTTTTACACCAAGTCACTCGGCTCTGTCATATTGAAAGTTTGGGACTATAAGGTTCTATAGGCATTTTTGTCAAAATGTTGCTATTGACATAGCCTTGTTCAGTTCAATGTCCTCTACCTATATAGTACTCTAAATACCCTAATTCATGTTGTTAAGTTCAAAATAATACAATATAAAAATTGCTGACACCATTCAAACCAATGAGGGTTTCGAAAATGAATGCCAATTTTCTCAGAATCATATTTTTGCAGATAGAACCTTATAATCCCAAGCTCTTGATATCCTCACATGGTCTCTCCTATCATTGCTACTGTATGTGGATGGTGCTCAACTTCTTTTCTCCTTCTCCACTTCTGATATCCAGGTGGCGACACATCCCATCTTGGATTTCCACCTCAGGCTCAATCTCAACAAGATGAAGCTGATCTTCCTCCTGGGGAAGGCCTGCCCGCTCCAATACATCTCCATCACATTTGAAATCTCCAGGGTGTCCCCCTCCCAGAGTGCAAAGAACCTTGGCGTGACCCTGGACAACACCCTGTCATTCTCTGCAAACATCAAAGCAGTGATTCACTCCTGCAGGTTCATGCTCTACAACATCCGTAGAGTATAATCTTTCCCCGCACAGGAAGCAGGGCAGGTACTGATCCAGGCACTTGTCATCTCCCGTCTACACTACTGCAACTCTCTGTTGACTGGGCTCCCCACTTGTGCCTTCAAACCTCTGCAACTTATCCAGAACTCTGCAGCATGCCTGGTGTTCAACCTTCCCAAGTTCTCCCATGCCACCCCGCTCTTCAGCACACTCCACTGGCTCCCAGTCAAAGCTCACATAATCTTCAAGACCTTGGTGCTTGCCTAAGCAGCAGCAATGGGAACTGTGGTCAAACCATACACCCCAACTGGAACACTCCGTTCTGCCACCTCTGGTCTCTTGGCCCTGCCACCCTTATGGAGGGGCAGCTCCCGCTCATCCTTGTCAAAGCTATTCTCTGTCCTAACACCCCAATGATGGAACAATTTTCACTGTAATGTCAGGACAGCGGAGTCCCTGCCCATCTCCCGAAAACTTCTGAAACTTTAAAGAGTATCTTAAATAGTGGTGGAAAAAGTACCCAATTGCCTGACTTGAGTAAAAGTTAAGATAGCTTCATAGAGAATGAGTCAAGTAAAAGTGAAAGTCGCCCAGTAAAATGCTAATTGTGTAAAAGTATTTGGTTTTAAATATACTTATGTATCAAAAGTAAATGTAATTAAAAATATATTTAAGTATCAAAAGTAAAAGCATAAATCATTAGAGATTGCTAATATTAAGCAAACCAGATGCCACAATTTTCTTTTTTTTCAATTTACAGATAGCCAGTGGCACAGTACAAAATGCAGACATAATTTACAAACAAAGCATTTGCATTAAGTGAGTCTGCCAGATCAGAGGCAGTAGGGATGACCAGGGATGTTCTCTTGATAAGTGTGTGAATTGGACCATGTTCCTGTCCTGCTAAGCATTCAAAATGTAATGAGTACTTTTGGGTGTCAGCGAAAATGTGTAGAGTAAAAAGTACATTATTTTCATTAGGAATGTAATAAAGTAAAAGTTGTTGAAAATATGAAAAGTAATGTACAGATACACAAAAAGTGAGTTCCAGAGCCTGTAAAGCTTCATGCACTCTGGATAAATGTTAAACAATACTATAGTGTTTGTTCATTGCGACCGGTAATAGGCTTCGGATAACTCGCAGCTATGGGAGCTGCCCTTTGTGGTTTAACCCTACTGCTGCTCTGTATGACTAAAATGTGTAAACAGTATCCTGCATTATGCATCTATGCATTTTGAAGTGTTTAATATTTACTTTTTTTCAGTGACATATAATCCCTTCCGTGAATACACATTATTTGATATTGCTATTAATGGTATCCATATTTTAGCTGATATTTTGGAACATCTTCATCTCCCTAGCTCCAAAGCAGTGTATCGTTACAGTTCACCTGGAGCTATATTTTACTATATTTACCACTTCTGACATTGTACCACATCTACAATAGATAATCTCTCCCCTTTCCCTACAGTCTATATTTATGCACAATTTCTCATTCAATACATTCTCTGTACATACAGTGCCCTGAGCCTGTAAAAAAGATGAGGGCTTAATATGTAGGGTTTGACATTGCGGATACAACGAGACCAAAGTGTTGAGGTTCCTCTGAAAAAAATGTTGACAGGATCTCTCCTTCCTCTGGTGGGTGCCTAACAAGGCCTCAGCAGCTATTCCCAGCAGGGGGACGTCACATAAAGAGAGGGAGATCACTAGCGCTTGGTGTTTAATATTCTCAACATAAATTATAGGAGTGCCATGGGACTAGGCTGTTCCCCTTGTTTCAGCCCAGCTAGCGACACAGTAAAACAGTCCACCTGCTCCAATTTCAAATACATTTTGAGGAAGAGTTTAGGAGGTTGACGGCACATAGAGTAGATGATAGATGGTACGGTTGTGTTCACGTTAGCATGCTGTTTTGAGCATGGTTATAAAGGTTTTAAATCAGAAAAGTTATACTGTAATACTGCAAATGCTTAACAAAATCATCAACTCACTACATAAAACATTTTTCACTGAGATAATTTTGGCATGTATCCCCTCCCAAAAATGTTGTATCCCAGATTACAAAAATATATCCCTGTAATATTGTATGGGACAGCCTCCATTGAGCTGGGTGTTTCTCACTGAGACTCATCTTCTAGAACTTCCCCTGTAATAAAGGCCTATTCCCCATGGGAGCTGCATAGACTGCTAGAACTCTTCATTTCCACCTTGCTTTTCAACCTCTAGCTGACTGTGGGGAGATCAGCCCTGGAGACACCCCACTCATCTGTGATACTGGGCTCCCCACCACCAGCCTGCCTCTCTGGGGAGAATCTTTGATTACTTTTATCACCTGTGTGCTTTTTGGTTGGCATTCTACATCAGAACATGTATATTTCATGAGAATTTAAAATATAAATGATATTGCCACTTGATTGATTATATCCATTGTGATACACTGCACAAACCAACTCCATTTCATGCATCACACTCGTAAATGTCTGCTTCACTGAAATTCCTGGATACTGTAAGACATTTTATCAGTATTGGAGCACTACGAAGGGAAGAGATTTAAAAAAACGATTGCTTTGATTAATGTTCTTAGAAGGATAGTCATCTCCAAAATTGTTGGCACCCTTGATAAAATCAATAATACAAATACTGAGCTATATTGAATGCAAAAAAATATAAATTATATTATTTTATACTAATACAATTGCTCAGAGGAAGAGATTTTGTTTAACAGGTAATACTTTTTTTCTCAAATAGATAGCTGTCAAAATTATTGGCACCCCTAAAGATTCATATAATTCAAATAAAACAAAATTGAATCAGCATTAACATTTTACTTTTAAAATGAATCTCCGTTTAGTTAATATTAATAGACCAATTGATGTCACCAGGTAGGCCAAAACTCCATCCCACCACAACAGGCTGAAATTTCAGGTGGTCTTTTCAAACAGGTCTTACACGAAAAGGTCACTATCATAATTTTCACACTTTCACAGTATTATTCAAACCTCATAGCGTGGAAATATATATTTTAAAAATCAAGTTTTTGACTGCCATTGTATTAGTATGAAATAAAATAATTGTCAAAATGTTTAGAGCAGACAATATAGCTTAATATTTGTATTATTTATGTTATACAGTCTTTTTTTGCTAATCTTTATAAGTGTGCCAATAATTTGGGAGGTGACTATACTTGTGAACTGGTTTTGGACATCTCGTTCTTGTATTTTCTCTATTATTTTATATCTATTACTTCTGTCAATCATGTTAATCCTCTCTGACTACGACAATCTTGTGATTATAATTACCTACGTTTCATTCAAATTACAAAAGACACAAGGCTTACTGTAGATGAAGCTAGCAGTGATTGAAAATATCTTACTTAAAATATTAGAAATGATTGAATAAAAGTCTAGTAAAAAGCATTGGACCACTTGGGGAATGGTGGCTTCTAAGGAAACATATAATAGGTCTAAGATTAAACAAATCAAGCACATGGTCCATAAGATTCCATATGTCTTAGAATAGTCTTACAAATAAAAAATACATAAGACATAATATGTCTATTGGGTCCAGCCTTATCTTTTGTTCCTTCAGAGCAGTATTTTACTGAGAGGGGAATGTCTGCACCTGATCTCTCTGTGTGTCTCTCTCGCTCTCTCTCTCATTTCTCAATTTCAGGCATGGGAAAGCAAGTAAAATAGATAATAAACAAAAGTGAAATAAACTATACAAAATTTACAGTAAACATTACACTCACAAAAGTTCCAAAATAATAAAGACATTTCAAATGTCCTATTATGTCTATATACAGTATTGTAATGATGTGCAAATAGTTAAAGTACAAAAGGGAAAATAAATAAACATAGTTATACGTTGTATTTACAATTATGTTTATTCGTCACTGGTTGCCCTTTTCTTGTGTGCTGTGAATGCACACTGTGGTAAATTACCCAATATATATGGGAGTTTATCAAAATTGGACGCGTTTGAATTCTTTGTGGGTCTGTGTAATCTGAGGGAAATATGTGTCTCTACTCATACATTTGTCAGGTTAGAAAGTGCCTCTTAGTTTCCACCTTATTTTGTGGGCAGTGTGCACATAGCCTATCTTCTCTTGAGAGCCAGGTCTGCCTTTGGCGGCTGTTCTCAATAGCAAGATTATGCTCACTGAGTCTGTACATAGTCAAAGATTTCCTTAATTCTGGGTCAGTCACAGTGGTCAGGTATTCCGCCACTGTGTATTCTCTGTTTAGGGCCAAATAGCATTCTAATTTGCTCAGTTTTTCATTCCAATGTGTCAAGTAATTATCTTTATGTTTTCTCATGATTTGGTTGGGTCTAATTGTGTTGCTGTCCTGGGGCTCTGTGTGGTCTGTTTGTATTTGTGAACAGAGCACCAGGACCAGCTTGGTTAGGGAGCTCTTCTCCATGTTAATTTCTCTGTAGGTTATGGCTTTGTTATGGAATGTTTGGGAATCGCTTCCTTTTAGGTGGTTGTAGCATTTAACGTCTCTTTTCTGGATTTTGATATTTAGCGAGTATCGGCCTAATTCTTAACCTCATGCATTATTTGCATGCATTATTTGTACACAGAGGACAGTTTTGCAGAAGTCTACATGCAGAGTCTCAATTCGGTGTTTGACACATTTTGTGAATTATTGTTAGGTGAGCGGACCGCAGACCTCACAACCATAAAGGGCAATAGGTTCTATAACTGATTCAAGTATTTTTTATCAGATCCTAATTGGTATGTCAAATTTTATGCTCCTTTTGATGGCATAGAAGGCCCTTCATGCCATGTCTCTCAGGTCTTCACAGCTTTACGGAAGTTACCTGTGGTGCTGATGTTTAGGCTAAGGTATGTATAGTTTTTTGTGTGATCTAGGGCAACGGTGTCTAGATTGAATTTTGTATTCATGTCCTGGCAACTGGACCTTATTTGGAACACCACTATTTTTGTCTTACTGAGATTTACTGTCGGGGCCCAGGTCTGACAGGGAATATCTCTCTCTCTCAATGGTTTATGTCATCCCTAGGGGGTGAGACAGCCATTGAAGATGCTTGTGTGGATGGGTTTGGAGTTGCCCAAAGTCCATTTTGTCATGGGAACAATATAAAAATAAAGCAGTACTTTCCGGGCCTTAACTTATTTCATTTTGTCAGAGCCAGATGACTGCATTCCATTTGGGTGCTGTCCCCATCGGGTGGTTGACATGGTTTTTATAACCATCTAGAAACAGCCTTTCTCTTCCCCACCAAGTCTGGTCTCATAGACTAAATGTTACAAATTAACTGTAAATCCGAGACACCTAAGTCATATTGATATGTTATGTTTGGAATGGTTACATAAAACAGAAAGTTACTTAAGGAAAAAAAAACTAAAGTAGGGTGGTTGGTCGAGGTGGATGGGTAGATTTATAACGCGAACATCTGGTAACTAAAAGGTTTCATGTTTGAATGTCATCAGAGTCAACTTTAGCATTTTAACTTTGCAACTACTTTCTACTTTTTATCTACATTGTAACTACTTAGCATGTTAGCTAACCCTACCCCTAGCCTACCCCTTAACCCTAACTCCTAGCCTAGCTAATATTATCCACCTAGCAAACATTAGCATTAGCCACCTAACTTACGCTAGCAACAACAAATTGGAATTCATAACATATCAATCATTTATACATTTTGTAACATAATGTACGAATTCTAATTCGTAACAATTTGTACAAAGTGCTATTCGAAACATATCATAAAATTTGTAAATCATAACATATCATGCGAAATGATTGCTGGACATCCACAAATCTCAAAGAGAAGTACAGTTGAAGTTGGAAGTTTACATACAGCTTAGCCAAATACATTTAAACACAGTTTTTCACAATTCCTGACATTTAATCCTAGTAAAAATGCCTGGTCTTAGGTCAGTTTGGATCACCACTTTATTTTAAGAATGTGAAATGTCAGAGTAATAGTAGAGAGAATGATTTATTTCAGCTTTTATTTCTTTCATCACATTCCCAGTGGGTCAGAAGTTTACATACACTCAATTAGTATTTGGTAGCATTGCCTTTAAATTGTTTAACTTGGGTCAAACGTTTCGGGTAGCCTCCACAAGCGTCCCACAATAAATTGGGTGAATTTTGTCCCATTCCTCCTGACAGAACTGGTGTAACTGAGTTAGGTTTGCAGGCCTCTTTGCTTGCACCCACTTTTTCAGTTCTACCTATGTAACCGATGTGAAATGGCTAGCTAGTTAGCGGTGGTACGCGCTAATAGCGTTTCAATCGGTGACGTCACTCGCTCTGAGACCTGAAGTAGTTGTTCCCCTTGCTCAGCCGTGGCTTTTGTGGCGTGATGGGTAATGATGCTTTGTGGGTGACTGTTGTTGATGTGTGCAGAGGGTCCCTGGTTCGAGCCCAGGTAGGGGTGAGAAGAGGGACGGAAGCAATACTGTTACACCTACACATTTCCTATAGGAATGAGGTCAGGGCTTTGTGATGGCCACTCCAATACCTTGACTTTGTTGTTATTAAAATTAAAGGCATTTGCCACAACTTTGGAAGTATGCTTGGGGTCATTGTCCAGTTGGAAGACCCATTTGCAACGAAGCTTTAAGTTCCTGACTGATGTCTTGAGATGTTGCTTCAATATATCCACATAATTTTCCTCACTCATGATACCATCTATTTTGTGAAGAGCACCAGTCCCTCCTGCAGCAAAGCACCCCCACAACATGAGGCTTCCACCCCCATGCTTCACGGTTGGGATGGTGTTCTTCAGCTTGCAAGCATCCCCCTTTTTTCCTCCAAACATAACAATGGTCATTATGGCCAAACAGTTCTATTTTTGTTTCATCAGACCAGAGGACATTTCTCCAAGGAGTACAATCTTTGTCCCCATGTGCAGTTACAATCCGTAGTCTGGCTTTTTTATGGTGTTTTTTTTGGCTTTTTTATGGTGGCTTCCTTGCTGAGCGGCCTTTCAGGTTATGTTGATATAGCACCCGTTTAACTGTGGATATACTGTAGATACTGTTTACTCCAGCATCTTCACAAGGTCCTTTGCTCTTGTTTTGGGATTGATTTGAACTTTTTGCACCAAAGTACATTCATCTCTAGGAGACAGAACACTTCTCCTTCCTGAGCAGTATAACGGCTATGTGGTCCCATGGTGCTATACTTGCTCACTATTGTTTGTACAGATGAACGTGGTACCTTCAGGCATTTGGAAATTACTCCCAAGGATGAATCAGACTTGTGGAGGTCTACAATTTTTTCTGAGGTCTTGGCTGATTTCTTTTGATTTTCCCATGATGTCAAGCAAAGAGGCAAAGAGTTTGAAGGTAGGCCTTGAAATACGTCCACAGGTACTCCTCCAAATGACTCAAATTATGTCAATTAGCATATCAGAAGCTTCTAAAGCCATGACATCATTTTCTGGAATTTTCCAAGCTGTTTAACTTCTTATGGGCAGGTGGGACGGTAACGTCCGGTAACATCCTGGCCAACATCTGGTGAAATTGAAGAGCTCCAAATTCAAAATACAGAAATATTCAAAATAAACATTCATAAAAATACAAGTGTTATACATCGGATTAAAGATTAACTTCTTGTTAATCCAGCCGCTGTGTCAGATTTCAAAAAGGCTTTACAGCGAAAGCAACTATGCGATTATCTGTGGACAGCGCCCCGCTTACAAAAACATACAAACATTTTCCAGCCAAGTAAAGGAATTACAAAAGTCAGAAACAGCGATAAAATGAATCACTTACCTTTGATGATCTTCATATGGTTGCAGTCACAAGAGTCCCTGTTACACAATAAATGTTTGTTTTGTTCGATAAAGTCCCTCTTTATGTCCCAAAAACGTTGTTTTGTTGGTGTGTTTTGTTCAGTATTCCACTGGCTCAAAGGCGGTCACGTGCAGACGAATACATCCTAATAGTACCGGTAAAGTTCGTCTAAACATGTCAAACGATGTTTATAATTAATCGTCATGTTGTCTATTGTCTAAACAATCGATAATATTTAAACCGGACAACAGCGTCTTCAATCGAAAGGAAAAACAACAAAGGGCGCGCAATCGGTCACGCAAACTAGCTCTGGTTCATTCTAGAGTCCACATAGAAAATGGTCTCATTCTTCCTCATTTTTTAGAAAACGTTAAATGTATTGTGTATTAAAACTACATAAGTGTTGCTCTCCACTTTCTGAAGGACTGAGTTTTGAAATCAGTGGAATTCGAGTATGATAGCTTCTGGATTACATCTTCAAACGAAGGGCAACCATGGCATCCGACAGGAGATGCGTCCAACCGTGAATGATGTATACGGGTAAAATAGTCTGGCTAGCTACATTATCAGATATTACATGTTCCTAATTTTGACAGAAATAGACATTTATTTGGCTAACTAGCCAAGCTAACGTTAGCTGGCTGGCTCGCTAGCTAACGTTATGTCTATGACCTTATTATTAATTTCTCAGAGCTATTTGCTTAGCTAGCTATAACCTAATGTTAGCTAGCTGACATTGAACCTGGTTGGTTAGCTACCTGCAGATTCATGCAGGGTAGTAACGTCATGAGTTGTGATCATGGTTAATTTTTTACCTAGCTAGCTAGCTACATGTCTTAACAAAAGAATCCAATATGCAAGTAACCATTTCGGGTGTGTTTTCGATTTCAGAGCACTCTAGTCTGAGTGTGCCAGAGAGCGCAGAATAACTGATGAATTTACAAATGCTCAACAGCTGTTGAATATGGCCGGTGTCAGTAAACGTCAGTAAACTCATTGGCCAGAGTGTTCGCTGTGCGCTCTGAAAGTGAAACGCTCTGAATTTACGAACGGACAATCTGACAGCACAGTTGCAGTCACCAATGCCCTGGATAACATAACAGCCTAACCAGCTCTGCTAGGTCGAGTAATGTTCAGTGAGCTATTCTCTCTCACTTAGATGTCTGGAAGTAGCTAGCAAGTTAACTCGGGTGCTTGGCTGCTGTCGCTAGTACATTCAACCCTTAAGAGTGTGTGAATGATGCTGAATGGGTGTAGACAAAGAAGGGCTCTCCAATAGTAGTACCAAGACATTCAAAGGCCTTATTCTCAAAAGTGAGTTTACAGGTTTATGAACTTTCAAAACAAAATTACTTTCCCATTGTTCCTCAACTGTAGTGTATGATATACCATTTTGTAGTTTTAAGTCAAAATTAAAAACTTTGCTACATTAGACCGATTTGTCACATATGGTCAGAGTGAGGTGATCTCTCATTTGTGTCTGGAAGTAGCTAGCAAGCTAGCCAACTTTAGCCAGTTAGCTTTGGTGCTTGACTACCGTTGGGAGGTCAGAATGCTAAGATCAATCCTACTCCTCGACCACAGCATCCAGTGTGCGCTCTGAACGCTCCGAGAGCGAAACACTCTGAATTTACAAACGGATAATCTGACAAAGCTCTGAATTTACGAATGGCCAGGGTGCACTCTGGGCGCACTCTGGCACTCCAGAGAGCCTTTACGAACACACCCTTTGTTTTCTTTGTTTTTACAGCATCTTTGTAATGGACAGCAGTACATAGAATAAATCTATTATTATTATTATATAGTTTGTATTGATATTTCATTAATATATTAGCTCAGTAGTACTGTAATAAACAAAATGACACAGTGGGAAGTTGAAGTTAGGAGAGAGAAAGATGAGTTTGAAGAGGAGAAAGAGTTTGCACAGATACTGTATCAGCAGGAATATTTGCAAAGCAGCATGGTGTGAATTACATTTCAACAGCTGAATCCCAATTTGTTGGGTAAAGCTTTGAGGATGGCCCCAGCAGGGTTCCTATTGTATTCCTTTCTGCCAGAACGCAACGTGTTCGATCTCCATCATCTCCCTCCCTGTTACGTTATGGATGAAATCTCATTATATTACTCAACCATGAGCTACTAATCATCCAACTGTTGACCTGTACCCTCCAGAGATGCTGTTTTGAAATTAAACAGACATTTATAAGAAATGTGTATATTTACAGTAGTGCTCGGTAAAGTCACATGATAACTTCGTACAAAATATTGAAAAGAAAACAGTTAAATCAGAGTAGCTTTAGACTCTGGTCAGCCTACAACCATTGTACTTGTCAATTGCAGCAACATGGATTAACTGTGCCATCCTGCAGGTGTCCAAGTTCATTTCGGAATACCTTCACTTCATAAGACTGTTCATTACATCGTTCCCTCACAGGGTGAGTCTGATAACAGAGTAATCAGTAGTTAATTACGGAGAAGATCTCATTGAGGGGTACAATTTAGATGTGTTAGCCAGACTGATTAAACAGCTTACACTTCAAATGCTTTTATGTCAGCTGCTAAGACATCACAGGCAAACTTTCCGTTAGATATTCTCAGTTACAGGAGATAATATTAAAATCCTTCCAGAGGTTCGCCATTGGACTACCACTGATCAGAATAGTACTTAAAATGTCATTATAGTTAGTGAGTGTAGCCCTGTATTTGGAGGTCTGGTTGAGGAAGTCACTACAGGGGGAGGCATAAGGACAGAACAATGGTGGGGCAACCTGGACTCAGGGGTAGACGTAACATAATAAAAGTAAATCTCTCCCTCCATTTAGTATGATATACAGTTGAAGTCGGATGTTTGCATACACTTAGGTTGGAGTCATTAACTTCTTGTGGGACGGTAGCTGGCCAACATCTGGTGAAATTGCAAAGCGCGAAATTCAAACAACAGAATTATAAATATTTAACTTTCATAAAATCACAAGTGTAATACCTCAAAATAAAGCACCTCTTGGCGCTAGGGATCAGATTATTATTTATTTTTTCAAATAATGTACCCAACGTAAACGGAAATTTTCTCTGGCCCAGATCGTAGAAAATGCATATAATTTACAGATTAGGATAGAAAACACTCAAGTTTCCAAAACTGTCAAAATATTGCCTGTGAGAAAAATAATATTTATTCTGCAAGCGAAATCCTGAGAAAAATTAACCCAGAAGTGATATTTAAAAAAAAGATTATTTGTTTCCTTTCCCCTCTAACCTCCATTTAAAGGGGTATCAACCAGATTCTTTTTCCAATGGCTTCCTCAGGCTGTGACCAGGCTTTAGACATAGTTTCAGGTTTTTATTTTGAAAAATGAGCGAGATGTTTCAAAAGAGGTCAGGTGTCCTCCGAATATTTCCTGCGCGCGAGAGAGGGGCTCCCCATTTTCCTTTTGTCTCTTAATGAATAGGTTATGCTCCGGTTGAAATATTATCGATTAAGTTTGTTAAAGACAACCTGAGGATTGATTATAAAAAACATTTTAAATGTTTCTACGACCATTTCGGATACTTTTTGGGATTTGTCGAACGGAACACGGCTTTTGATTTTTCATCAACGCGCAACCCAAATGGCGTTTTTTTTGTGATAAAAGTAATATTTATCAAACAAAAATAACAATTGTTGTGTAACTGGGAGTCTCGTGAGTGGGAACACCCGAAGATTATCAAAGGTAAGCAATTAATTTGATTGCTTTTCTTACTTTCGTGACCAAGCTAGCCAAGCTAATATAAGGCTAAACTGTTATAGCATTGAAAGCTACACTCACAAAAGCTTGGATTTCTTTCGCTGTAAAATATATTTTCAAAATCTGACACCATAGGTGGATTAACAACAAGCTAAGCTGTGTTTTGGTATATTTCACTTGTGATTGCATGATTATAAATATTTTTAGGAATATTTCTGAATTTGCAACCTGCAATTCAGCGGTTGTTTAGGAAAGTGAACCCGTATTCGGTATCCGTAGATCAGAGAAGTTAACTTCTTGTTAATCCAGCCGCTGTGTCAGATTTAAAAAAGGCTTTATGGCGAAAGCACACCATGCGATTATCTGAGGACAGCGCCCCGCATAGAAAACCATGAAAAACATATTTCAACCAGGCAGGTGTGACGCGATATAAAAAATGCCTTACCTTTGATGATCTTTTTCTGTTGGCACTCCAAAAGATCCCAGATACATCACAAATGGTCCTTTTGTTTGATAATGCCCTTCTTTATATCCATATCCACTCAGTTTAGCTGGCGCGCTTCAGTCAATAATCCACCCAGTTTCCCTCCATCAAAATGCATACAAAATGAATCCCAGACGTTACTAATAAACTTTTCCAAACAAGTCAAACAACGTTTAAAATCAGACCTTAGGTACCGTAATACGTAAATAAACGATACAATTTAAGACGGATAATCGTTATTGTCTCTACCGGAGAAAAATACCAAAGAACGCGCTCTCTTCCATGCGCTTGGAAACACTACAGCCAAAATGGGAGCCACCTAGAAAAACTACAATTTCTGGCTCATTTTTCCAAAAACCAGCATGAAACTCTTTCTAAAGTTGTTGAGCATTTGTAAATTCATCAGTTATTCTGCGCTCTCTGGCACACCCAGACTAGAGTGCTCTGAAATCGAAAACACACCCGAAATGGTTACTTGCATATTGGAGTCTTTTGTTAAGACATGTAGCTAGCTAGCTAGGTAAAAAATGAACCATGATCACAACTCATGACGTTACTACCCTGCATGAATCTGCAGGTAGCTAACCAACCAGGTTCAATGTCAGCTAGCTAACATTAGGCTATAGCTAGCTAAGCAAATAGCTCTGAGAAATTAATAATAAGGTCATAGACATAACGTTAGCTAGCGAGCCGGCCAGCTAACGTTAGCTAGCTAGCTAGGTAAACAATGAACCATAATCACAACTCATGACGTTACTACCCTGCATGAATCTGCAGGTAGCTAACCAACCAGGTTCAATATAGCTAGCTAAGCAAATAGCTCTGAGAAATTAATAATAAGGTCATAGACATAACGTTAGCTAGCGAGCCAGCCAGCTAACGTTAGCTTGGCTAGTTAGCCAAATAAATGTCTATTTCTGTCAAAATTAGAAACATGTAATACCTGATAATGTAGCTAGCCAGACTATTTTACCCGTATACATCATTCACGGTTGGACGCATCTCCTGTCGGATGCCATGGTTGCCCTTCGTTTGAAGATGTAATCCAGAAGCTATCATACTCGAATTTCCACTGATTTCAAAACTCAGTCCTCCAGAAAGTGGAGAGCAACACTTATGTAGTTTTAATACACAATACATTTTAAAAATGCTGCTTTTGACAGGATTACTGAAACATAATGACCAGCTCAAATAGACAGAAACAGGCTATATGGCAGACCAATCCAAACTCATCTCGCGGCATGTCCACCCCACTCATTAGCTCAGCCAATCATGGTTAGTGGGAAGGTTGCCGACTTTTCTTTGGCTAAACCAACTAGGCTCGTAATTTAACAATTGAATTGGTATTTACAGATGGTTTAACTGTTTGTTATTAAGGCACATGAAAGCTCACATGTTCGAGAAGGCATTTCTGGAATATATATTTAAAAAATGAAAATAATTTGTTCAAACGGCACTCCTGTGAAGTAGTGACCCGCAACATATGCTTAGTTTCCTCAAATGGGTCACATAGCAGGGCTGGTTAGGCTGTTTTTATGTTATCTAGAGCGTTGGTGACTGTAACTTTTCTGCTGGCAACAATTTAATTACGTTTTGTTGCCGATGTTTACTGACACCGGTCATATTCAACAGAGTGAATTTACGAATGCACCCAAATATAAAGATCTGACAGGTCTTGGGCAATGTTCTTCCACAGCTTCAGATCAAAATATTTTCTTCAGCCAGGCAGTTCAGAAAGGCTGGGCAGTATTAAGCGGGGGGAAATGCGATGGCACAGAGAGGGAGCAGCGTCAGTCAGTTACTTAGACAGGCCCGGAGCTCTTTATCAGGCAACTTGTTCATTGTCTCCTCCTCCTCCTCTGTAGGTAGGCTGGATTGTCCACTACTGAAGTGTAGCACCCACCTGAGTGATACTTCGGCAGCTATAAGCTCCAGAAAGACCACCACACTTCGGCAGTAGTCAGGAAGTAGTCCCCTACGAGGCGACCCTCTTTC
This sequence comes from Salvelinus alpinus, assembly GCF_045679555.1. Lineage (NCBI taxonomy): Eukaryota > Metazoa > Chordata > Actinopteri > Salmoniformes > Salmonidae > Salvelinus > Salvelinus alpinus. Next base: position 42,681,919 of record NC_092100.1, read on the forward strand.
AACCCTTCACACTGCAGTCCACATACCCATATCCACTTATGTCTGCGGGCTCTATTTTCAGTTGGCAATATATTATTAAGCCAATGCGTTTGTCAAATGCATGCTCCTTTGCAATTTCGACCTGTTCAAAGACTGTTTTTTATATTTATTTTTCCCATTTCGTTTAATTTGATTAAAAAACAAGCACAGCCTCCCTTCCTCTCAGTGATTTTTTATTTTTTTTGTCCTGCCCAATTAATTCGCCAAGTGTTCAAGAAAATAGATATTGAGCTTGGCTCGTGAGACTGAAATAAACCTTAATCGCCAAATTTGGGAGCAGCAAATCAGTGAGCGGACACCACCTTCTTATATATGTAGGCTATTTTTCAATTTTTTTTGCCAGCTCCTGTTATTTTTGGGATGTGGATAAAAACCCTCCATGTAGGCTAATTATGCCCATCATCGAACAAGACATGAGATAATCCGGTGACACCCATATTTAGATACATTTCAGTTATTTTCCTGTAATATCTTCCATTTTGTTTTATAAAAAAACAAGCCCATTAACCTACTATAACGAAAGCTGGTTCAACAACAATGTGTCTGGTGTATTTCTTATCCTAGCCATGCATTAGCCAAGTAACATATCCATAAAAGGTTTCTAAATGGTCTACTTGTGAGGCTTTTTCCATCATGCTTTTGCATTATTCACAATTCACATAAGATGTAACGGGTGACGCTCTCCTCATCCTCGGAAGAGGTGAGGAGAGAAGGATCTTCAGACCAAAACGCAGGCTCAGGGAAATAAGCCATCTTTATTATAAATTACGATGGCACACGAAACGAAACAAAACACTTTCCAAACTACAAAAACAGAAAACGACGTTGACGAGACCTGAACATAAACTTACATAACTAAACATAAACTTACGTACAGGTAACAGACGACATCGAAACGAACAACCGAAACAATCCCGTATGGTGTAAGACATAACACAGACACAGGAGACAATCACCCACAACGAACACTGTGACAACGCCTACCTAAATATGACTCTTAATTAGAGGAACGCCAAACACCTGCCTCTAATTAAGAGCCATACCAGGTAACCCAAAACCAACACAGAAACAGAAAACATAGAATGCCCACCCAACCTCACGTCCTGACCAACTAACACACAAAAACTAACAGAAATAGGTCAGGAACGTGACAGTACCCCCCCCACAAGGTGCGAACTCCGGACGCACCAGCACAAAGTCTAGGGGAGGGTCTGGGTGGGCATCTAACCACGGTGGTGGCTCAGGCTCCGGGCGCGGTTCCCACCCCACCATAATCCATCCTAGCCCCCTCCCTTCAAGAATGTCCACCCTCTTACTTCCCCCACAAAATCCTCCTAATAACATATCTAATAATGACAATACCGGGACAGAGAGATAAACCAAGACAGAGGGATAGATAAGACTATAGAGGTAGATAAAGATAGAGAGGGAGATCAGGATAGAGGGGCAACTCCGGACTGAAAGGCAGCTCCGGACAGAGAGACAGCTCTGGACTGATGGGCAGTTCTGGGTATTTAACCTTTTCAGGCTGAAGGGCAGCTCATGGCTGACTGACGAATCTCGACGCTCATGGCTGGCTGACGGCTCTCGACGCTCATGGCAGGCTGACGGCTCTCGACGCTCATGGCAGGCTGACGGCTCTCGACGCTCATGGCAGGCTGACGGCTCTCGACGCTCATGGCAGGCTGACGGCTCTCGACGCTCATGGCAGGCTGACGGCTCTCGACGCTCATGGCGCTCTGACGGCTCTGGCTGCTCATGGCGCTCTGACGGCTCTGGCTGCTCATGGCGCTCTGACGGCTCTGGCTGCTCATGGCGCTCTGACGGCTCTGGCTGCTCATGGCGCTCTGACGGCTCTGGCTGCTCATGGCGCTCTGACGGCTCTGGCTGCTCATGGCGCTCTGACGGCTCTGGCTGCTCATGGCTCGCTGGCGGCTCTGGCAGATCCTGTCTGGTTGGCGGCTCTGGCAGATCCTGTCTGGTTGGCGGCTCTGGCAGATCCTGTCTGGTTGGCGGCTCTGGCAGATCCTGTCTGGTTGGCGGCTCTGGCAGATCCTGTCTGGTTGGCGGCTCTGGCAGATCCTGTCTGGTTGGCGGCTCTGGCAGATCCTGTCTGGTTGGCGGCTCTGGCAGATCCTGTCTGGCTGACGGCTCTAGCGGCTCCTGTCTGGCTGACGGCTCTAGCGGCTCCTGTCTGGCTGACGGCTCTGTAGGCTCATGGCAGACGGGCGGCTTTGCAGGCTCATGGCAGACGGGCGGCTTTGTAGGCTCCTGGCAGACGGATGGCTCAGACGGCGCTGGGGAGACGGATGGCTCAGATGGCGCTGGGGAGACGGATGGCTCAGATGGCGCTGGGGAGACGGATGGCTCAGATGGCGCTGGGGAGACGGATGGCTCAGATGGCGCTGGGGAGACGGATGGCTCAGATGGCGCTGGGGAGACGGATGGCTCTGGCCGGATATGGCGCACTGTAGACCTGGTGCGTGATGCCGGAACTGGAGGCACCGTGCTAATGACAAGCACCTTCCTACTAGTGCGGGGAGCAGGGACAGGGCACACTGTATTCTCAAAGCCTACTCTATCCCTGATGCGTGGTACCGGCACTGGTGACACCGGGCTGAGGACAAGCACATCAGGATTAGTAGGGGGAGAAGATACAGTGGGTTCAGGGCTCTGGAGACGCACAGGTAGCTTAGTGCGTGGGGCCGGAACTGGAGGCACCGGGCTAGATACACGCACTACAGGGAGAGTGCGTGGAGGAGGAACAGGGCTCAGGATACGCACTGGTAGCCTAGTGCGTAGTGTAGACACTGTAGGTACTAGGCTGGGGCGGGGAGGTGGTGCCGGAAATACCGGACCGTGGAGGCGTACTGGCACTCTTGAGCATTGAGCTTGCCCAACCTTACCTGGTTGAATACTCCCGGTTGCCCGACCAGTGCGGGGAGGTGGAATAACCCGCACCGGGCTATGTAGGCGAACCGGGGAAACCATGCGTAAGGCAGGTGCCATGTATGCCGGCCCGAGGAGACGCACTGGAGACCAGACGCGTTGAGCCGGCCTCATGACACCTGGCTCAATACTCAATCTAGCCCTACCAGTGCGGGGAGGTGGAATAACCCGCACTGGGCTATGCACTCGTACAGGAGACACCGTGCGCTCTACTGCGTAACACGGCGCCTGCCCGTACTCCCGCTCTCCACGGTAAGCCTGGGAAGTGGGCGCAGGTCTCCTACCTGCCCTTGGCCCACTATCTCCTAGCCCCCCCCCAAGAAATTTTTGGGAATTACTCACGGGCTTTTTTGGCTTCCGTGCCAGACGCGTTCCCTCATAGCTCCGGTTCCTCTCCCCGGTAGCCTCTGCTCTCCTCCGTGCCTCCAGCTCAGCTTTGGGACGGCGATTTTCTCCTGCCTTAGCCCAGGGACCTTCTCCATTCATTATTTGCTCCCATGTCCAGAAATCCTTTCTCTCCTGTCCCTTACTCTGTTTAGTTTCCCTTTGCCGCTTGGTCTTAGCGTGGTGGTGGGTGATTCTGTAAGGGCTGTCGCTTTCCTCATCCTCGGAAGAGGTGAGGAGAGAAGGATCTTCAGACCAAAACGCAGGCTCAGGGAAATAAGCCATCTTTATTATAAATTACGATGGCACACGAAACGAAACAAAACACTTTCCAAACTACAAAAACAGAAAACGACGTTGACGAGACCTGAACATAAACTTACATAACTAAACATAAACTTACGTACAGGTAACAGACGACATCGAAACGAACAACCGAAACAATCCCGTATGGTGTAAGACATAACACAGACACAGGAGACAATCACCCACAACGAACACTGTGACAACGCCTACCTAAATATGACTCTTAATTAGAGGAACGCCAAACACCTGCCTCTAATTAAGAGCCATACCAGGTAACCCAAAACCAACACAGAAACAGAAAACATAGAATGCCCACCCAACCTCACGTCCTGACCAACTAACACACAAAAACTAACAGAAATAGGTCAGGAACGTGACATAAGATTACTTGCAGTGCATACTCCATTAGGCCTGTATCCACCCCAATTTCCATAGAGCGATTACTAAAGAGGGCTCCTACAAACATATTCACATTTTTCAATCCTAGAAGGTCATATCAATGGTAGACCTAGTCTATATCTTGCTTATTGAGAATGTGCCTCACACATACAATACAATTTCCGGGAGCCTAGTAATTTTTTTGGGGGGGGAGAAGTGCAATGCATAAAGGCCTGTACTCGTTGAAGAAAATGACAACAATGTTGACTGTCAACACTCCAAACAAATATAGCAAACTGTTGCTATTGACCTACAGAACTTGAGACAAACACATGCCCTATTAAGCCATGGAATGCCTCGATTTGCCAGTGATTGGCCAAGCCCTCATTACAGCTAAAACTTGTTTGTTAATTAAAACCCTGCCCTTTCACATCACCACTAGCTATTGCCCTCATAATTCTGGCTGTAAAAATAGCAAATATATTTCTGACACACTCCTGGACCTATAGCGCTACCACCAGCACTTAGATGTATTAATGCGTTAGATTGTTAAAATAGAGCCCTGAAACTAGTACTTATCTACCACTGTGGATAAATACAGTTGCATTGGCATTGATGCATTTGCACTCTAAATATCAGAGCAACGTCATGAATATTTAATTGTCAATTTTTATTATTACTGATGATTATCGATTGGCGTATCCCCTATTGTCTCTGAAGACTTGCATAAAGCCTCAGTAATTTTTCCTTTAATGAACTGTTTGTTAATTTTCCTTTCTTCTAATATTCTAAACTACAATTGATCCTAATCTCTTGCCGGTGGATATGAATGAAATGTCAGAAAACGTAGAAAGATATTCTCCCCATGGTGAAGTTATTTAAATGAAGCATTTCCTTTGTCCAGCTTAGTTCCTCCTTTGAAGTGAATATGTGTCTACTGTAAGCTAAACCAGAGCTGGTTGTCACTTTTCAACCAGCACTGTCAAAACAAGATAATTTTTTATGAATACACCTACATATTTTTTTTCAGATGACCTGTGCTCTGTTGGTATCAAATAAACATTGTATCTCGACCTGCATGTGTTTGTGACCCTGACTAGCCTTAGCTACTCTGCAGATATGGAACTGCAGATATATTAATATAATGGGGAAATCCATTTTGAGAAAAGGTATCACTCACTAATGAGAACTTGTTTTGTGTTAAAGTCTACCAAAGCGCATAGTCTGTTGGAGAGTTTGGACTAATATGCTTTGATGAGTGTAGAGTTTGAGAGTAGCAGGAACTTTCTAGACCTCTGCAGTCAGTGTTAAAATTATGGAGCTCACAGAGAACGGAGCTCACACCTGATTTTAATGGGCAGACAGCGCAGCGAGAATTTAATTAGTAAAGTGTGTCCTACTTTGGCACAGGAGTCAGTTAGCTCAATCTGCTTGAAAGAGCCATTGCAACAATGATCAACTGAGTGTAAAACAGCAGAATACATGTATATTACAATTCATGTTCTTTTCTAAATATTTTAATTTATTCAACGGGAGGTTTGGAATTCCCATTGTTATCCTGAACCTATCCTGCCCATGATATATGAGATTACATACACATGACCAAATTCATATGAAGTGGCATCATTTACGTTGTTACCTAGCAATGCACAACCACTACTACTTTTACAATTAGGAGGAGGATATGAAAGAAATGAAACAAGAAGAAGAGCAAGTGGACCAGCAGCCTGAGCCTAGCGTTAATCAGTAGCGCTGCTATAGACGACATAGATAAGGAGAGAAATGAAAAAGCTACATCAAGACAAATCAACTGAGCAGGGAAGTGCTTTCTGAAATGGCTGTCAAAAAAGGGGATAAACATCAATCTGGCAACTGTTTCAAAACAGGAGATGGGTAATATTCTCTGGAGTTTCTACACCACCGCAAGGACTGCTAAAGGAGACCGATATGGAATCAGCAGCTTTGCAGACTGCGAGCAGGCCAAAACCGCCACTTAAATGAGCCTCCAATGTGCCGGTCTTGGTGCCTGATGAGAGATACTGAGTTTCTGAACTCAAACAATGTCTTTGCTGGTATCATAAAACAGCTGGGAAGGGAGGGCAGGGACAGAACCAGCAACTACCCAGCTATAACGCAGCAGGACATAAAAAATCCTCTGCTAGTTCGAAGCCTTGAGCCCCACCACCCCTAGAGGATTACTGAATAAGGTGTGGTTTGATTTGCAGTTGCACCATAGCTGAGGAACCGATGGAAATCGCAAACTGAAGCTAGAGTCATTCGTAATAAAAGAAGACAAAAAGAAGACAACCATTTTGAGATAAGCAACACTGAGTTTCAATGAAGAAACCAAGATCTCTGCCCCATGGAAATTTGCAATTCAGTATAAATAGCTGTCGATGCTGTGACCATCTGAAACAATGTGTCATTGTGGTTTCTATTCTGATCTACAGTATCAATGTCTTTGCTACAATGTTCAGCACTGTTTTCATATCCATGAACAGCGCCCCAATGCAATGTTTCGATCTGGCATTCATTTGTCCTATGCATAGGCCAGACTATGCACATAGGCCAGACTGTGCACTGTTTTCAGAACCATGGACAGCGTCCCTAGAAACCAAGTTTCTGAAACTACACTACATTACCAAAAGTATGTGGACACCTAGTTGTCGAACATCTCATTCCAAAATCATGGACATTAATATGGAGTTGGTCCCCCCTTTGCTGCTATAACAGCCTCCACTCTTCTGGGAAGGCTTTCCACTAGATGTTAGAACATTGCTGTGGGGACTTCCTTCCATTCAGCCAGAAGAGCATTAGTGAAGTTGGGCACTGATGTTGTGTGATGATTAGGCCTGGCTCGCAGTCGGCGTTCCAATTCATCCAAAAAGTATTTGATGGTTAAGGTCAGGGCTTTGTGCAGGCCAGTCATGTTCTCCCACACCGATCTCGACAAACCATTTCTGTATGGACCTTGCTTTGTGCACAGGTGAATTGTCATGCTGAAACAGGAATGGGCCTTCCCCAAAGTGTTGTCGGAAAGTTGGAAGCACAGAATCATCTAGAATGTCATTGTATACTGTAGCGTTAATATTTCCCTTCACTGGAATTAAGGGGCCTAGCAGGAACCATGAAAAAAGCCCCAGACCATTATTCCTCCTCCATCAAAACTCTACAGTTGGCACTATGCAACTGATTTGTCCGTCGGACTGCCAGATGGTGAAGCGTTATTCATCACTCCAGAGAACGTGTTTCCACTGCTCCAGAGTCCAATGGTGGCGAGCTTTACACCACTCCAGCCGACGCTTGGGATTGCGCGTGGTGATCTTAGGCTTGTGTGCGGCTGCTCGACCATGGAAACCCATTTCATTAAGATTTCGACTAACACTTATTGTGCTGGCGTTGCTTCCAGAGGCAGTTTGGAACTCAGTAGTGAGTGTTGCAACCACTTGGACTTCAGCACTTGGCGGTCCCTTTCTGTGAGCTTGTGTGGCCTACCACTTCACGGCTGAGCCTTTGTGGCTCCTAGACGTTTCCACTTCCCAATAACAGCACTTACAGTTGACCTGGTCAGCTCTAGCAGGGCAGAAATTTGTCAAACTGACTTGTTGTAAAGCTGGCATCCTATGACGGTGCCACGTTGAAAGTCACTAAGCTCTTCAGTAAGGCCATTCTACTGCCAATGTTTGTCTATGGAGATTGCGTGGTTGTGTGCTCGATTGTCAGCAACTGGTGTGGCTGAAATAGCCGAATTCACAAATTTGATGGGCTGTCCACATACTTTTGTAGAGTGTATCAACCAGCGCTTGGGTAGTTTTGCTTTACATGCCAATCAATGCGAATAGAACTAACGACCAGAAACTGTATCGAGGAGAAGGAGAAGACCACGGTTCAGCGTGGTAAGTACTCATAATTACTTTTAATGAATACTAACAAAACAACAAAAACGAAAAACGAACAGTTCTGCCAGGTGAACATACACTAAACAGAAAACAACCACCCACAACACACAATGGAAAATAGGCTACCTAAGTATAGCTCCCAATCAGAGACAACGATAGACAGCTGCCTCTGATTGGGAACCACACCAGGCCAAACACAGAAATAGACAACCTAGACATACAACATAGAATGCCCACCCACATCACACCCTGACCAAACAAAACATAGAAACATACAAAGCAATCTATGATCAGGGCGTGACAGAAAGACCTAAAATGTCATTTGACAACCAGTGTTAGTGAATGTAGCATCACGTTTTGTTGAAACATTTCTTTTTAATGCTGGTAACCCGTTGTATAAAAGCAATAATATACTGTGATCACGTCAAAGCCATGATAAAAAGTCATAACATATGGCCTCTCATGTATTATTGCTTAAGTACTTGGCTGTATATTTCGACAGAAGATGAAACGAAGGACAGACAGAGGGTTAGGCGGTGTGTGGGATGTGTATTTACATTGTCGTAGATGGCGTGTGGGGTGTTAGTGAGGTGAAGTATACCTATTAAATGAAACAATCTGATGAGGCTGGCAATCACTTCGGAACACAGGAATGTGTTTGATGAGCAAATATCACAGGGTGTGTAATGCTGATTCCAGAAAATGGTGAGATGTGTTTGGCTTTCCTTTTTTCTTCTAGGTCGCTGGGCACTTTGCAGCTGACACAATTAATCTCTTTCCAACAGGCACTCCTTTTCTAATTTAATTTCTGTTGTCTTTGATTCAAAGCCGTGGTAATGATCCACAATGTCCCCATCTGTTCCTGGCTTCCTGTTCCACATATGCACAGCTCTGTTCTCTCTGTTCTCTCGCGCCTTTGATGTCCCTCCTATCGCACAGCTTTAATAGCCACATATGTCACATGATTCACATGTATTACATTTAGAGGAGATCTTCAGGTTGTGACACGTCACACTTGTTCACCCTTTTGATGACTTACCCTCCTCCTGGAGCGGTGCCCTCCTACAGAGCTACCCTAATCTAACAATCAGCTGCTTCTCAGAACCTTTTTGGCTGAATAAGTGTGTTTGTGTAGTGCTGGAGAAAAACCTTGCAGATCCAATGGAGCTCCAAGAGGAGGATTGGCAACCCCTGCCCAAGACATTAATAGTATGTTGTATGTTTTCCACCTCCTTCCAAGAACCTGAGGAAATGTCAGGATTCCATGATGTCCACAGCATATAAAATCCCAGTAAGGGATTGAGAAATGGTTCCTCGGACCATGGTATACCTGTTAAAAGTATTACCTCTTCCTAAAATTGTATCAGGAGATAGGTACAGGTGATATTTCCTTATTTCTGAAACTAACTCCAACACAAATAGATTGTATTTACCTGAGAAACGTATTATTCAGAGTTTCCCAGCTCACCTTAGTGGGCCACTAGCTCATTATGCTGCCCCATAATATGAACAACTGTCTCAATTATTATTCCTAAAATGTGAATTCCCCTTTGAGACTACATTAGGAATCATTCCAAGTCCCGGATAAAACAATCTACTGGATCTCTTGAACACAGTTTCACAGAAGTCTGTGGGACAATGACGAATGGAAAACATCTTCCTCATTATCAGACAAGGGAATCCTTATGGGGACGGAACACTTATGACACAGTTGCTACAGGAGAACAGCTCTCCCACACCCGATCCATCCATTCTATCTCACCTTTGGGGGAGTGGTACTCCACTCTTTCCTAAACTTGCCTATGACGCTTTAATCTTCTAAATGCTGCTTGAGGATTTGAATTTATGCGCATACATCTCGGGCCCCAGCCCTTACCTTGATTAATGGCCCCCATCTATCAGGGTGCCATGCAGTGCTCAGGCCTCGCCCCACCAGACAGCTTTGCTTTAGAATAATGGGAATGCTCCGTCCCCAACCCCAACCATGCCGCATCTGCAATGATTGTGCATCTTTTTGATCTATCTGTCAGGCCACTCCATTAAGAAGGACAGAAGGGGATGGTGAGAGACAGGGTGAGAGGGGAGAGAGGGACGAGGGAGAAAGTCAGGGGAGGGAGGCATTGCGGCAAGGCGTCTTTGTGTCTTTACCTGTACAGTAGCTGACAGGCTGTAACTTTGTGAGGAGCACTGCAGTCCCCAACTGATAAACACAAGGATACAGTCAAATACACACACACATATAAATGCAGCTGTGCACCAATGGGGCTGCGGTTTCTCCTTTTTCCAGTCCCAATCTGTGGCACGGAGCCTCAGAGACATTCTGTCTGTCATCAATAACCTTGGCAGCGACTAGTGCTGACTCCAGGTTCTCTCAGAGTGCTGCCTCTCACTGAGACTCATTGCTATTCTACACATGTACACAGTCACAGACAACCACACATGCTGCAGACATGCTCAATCCCACACAGCCACAGAGCACAAGCATACAGTATGGATATACAGTGTTGTATACACAGGCAAGAAGACAAACAGGCACCCAGGCAGATGCACACACACAGCTACACACACACAAGCACACAACATGCATGCGCTCAGCCACCCACGCACACAAGCACACACGCACAAACACACACACCATCCTCAAGTCAGGTTTGTAATGTAGCTGTAGGTTCATAATTGATTGCGACATTTCATTAATCAGTGGGTAAGACTTCACCTCAGGAGCCCTGTGCAGAGACACTATCTCAACTGGGGTTCTGCAACACTGCCCTTCTGTTTAGGAAACACACTTTTTACACCTCACTTGCTCCTGAAAAATTATTATCTGCGATTACTGCTTTCTCTCGTTGAGGTAATTATATGCCACGCAAGTGTGCCTCGTGCCGGCATGCTAATATTCTATAAAGTCTACAGCTATTCATGCTTTTAAACTAGCCATTCATCAATGTCAGAGGAATGTTCTTCTCTGTTGATTGCGCTTTTGTTTGTCTCATTACTGGTCGACCGGAGAACGAAAATAGCCTGTCCCTCAGGACAACAAGCAGACAGGCAGGAATTTATCAATCTTTAGTTGAGAAATCATGTGGAAGTGTCACAAAATAAACTGCAACCATATTAGTGCATTATGATCAAGAAAATTAACCAGCGCATCCACAACACCCACGCTCGCTTGTAACCCACCATCTTGCATGCTCGATACTTTGCCGGTATTGTTTTTAAATGTCACAGCCCTATTACATTGCCCGCTGGGGTGGGAGGTGATATGTGAGAGTATTGTGTTGTTGCCTGTTGCTGACATTTCCACTGGCTGGATATTGCTGCTCCACTCCCCAGACGCTCACAGGCGCCTATAGCTCCCCAGCCCATCAAAAGAGGACCAGGAAACTGGAAGGGATGGAGTGGGTAAAAATTGGGTGGAGGAGAGTTACTGCAAACTGTCTATGAAGACTTCAATTCTGGATTTAATTGAAAAAAGCACAGGGCCTCATGATAGATTCCATGTGAATGCCTGAAGAAGCTCTTTTGCACATTCCCAATTCCTTTCCGAAATCAATTTGAAAGGGAATGTAACAGTGTGTGTGTGTGTGTGTGTGTTTGTGTAACATTGCTTGTGTGTAACAGTGTGTGTGTAACAGTGTGTGTGTGTAACAGTGTTTGTGTGTGCTTGTATGTGTGTTTGTGTGTGCGTGTGTGTGTGTGTGTGTGTGTGTGTGTGTGTGTGTGTGTGTGTGTCGGGGGGGTAGTGAGGGTGAATGACATAATAACCCATTCTTAAACATGGTCTTTTACAGACCATATGACAGTTATATGAGTTAGTGTGTATGCATGTGTGTGTGTTGTGTTTGTGTATAAGCATGTACCTTTAAAGCTTATTGCAGCATCAGACTGGTATTGCCTTCTGCTCTTCTCCAGATGACTGCACACCTGAATCTGTCTTTTTCCTTCCTCTGATTTGCCCTGGACACTGCTGAGGTCAATCGGTTGTTTTTCAGGTCTATAAAAATGGTGGACTGGCCACCCTGTAAAGGAGCGAGCCCCAACACTGTGTGGAACTGGGGTAATGTTCATCAGGCCTCATGTTGACCCTGCTGTGCACCCTCAGCAATATCTAGCAGGCAAAAATTGCTTTTTTTTGTTCCACCATTTTCCTCCCACTGAAGGTAAACAACGCAGCATTGTAATGAGAAAACCCTCTCTCTCTCTCTCTCTCTCTCTCTCTCAAACACACAAAGGAGAAAAAAGGGAGCGCAGGGGTAAAAATGTATTTGTTCCTGTAATTACTTCACTGTGAGGTACAGGTCTACTCTTGTCCTTTTTCTCTGCTGAAGGATTGTCCTGGGAAAGCACATGTGTTGAACACAGCTGATCCCTGAATCCCATTTGGAAGGGAAGCGGTTGTTTACAGATGACATACAGTGAGCTCCAAAAGTATTGGGACAGTGACATATTTTGTGTTGTTTTGGCTCTGTTCTCCAGCACTTTGGATTTGAAATTATGCAATATTTACAGACTATCAGCTTTAATTTGAGGGTATTTTCATCCATATCAGGTTAACCTCCTCCATTTCAGGGGACTAGAAGTATTGGGACAAATTCACTTATACAGTGCATTTGGAAAGTATTCAGACCCCTTCCCTTTTCTACATTTTGTTACGTTACAGCTTCATTTTAAAATTGGTTAAATAATAGTTTTTCATCATCAACCTACACTCAATACCCTATTTTTGCAAATGTAAAAAAAACAATACAGAAGTACCTTATTTACATTTACAAGTATTCAGACCCTTTGCTATGAGACTCGAAAATGAGCTCAGGTGCATCTGGTTTCCATTGATCATACTTGAGATGCTTCTTCAACTTAATCGGAGTCCACCTGTGGTAAATTTGATTGATTGGACATGATTTGGAAAGGCACACACCTGTCTATATAAGGTCCCACAGTTGACAATAAATGTCAGAGCAATAAACAAAGCCATGAGGTCGAAGAAATTGTCCGTAGAGCTCTGAGACAGGATTGTGGCGAGGCACACATCTGGGGAAGGGTACTAAAATGTTTCTGCACCATTCAAGGTCCCAAAGAACACAGTGGCCTCCATCATTCTTAAATGGAAGAAGTCTGGAACCACCAAGACTTCCTAGAGCTGGCCGCCTGGCCAAACTGAGCAATTGGGGAGAAGGGCCTTAGTAAGGGAGGTGACCAAGAAACCAATGGTCACTCTTAGCAGAGCTCCAGAGTTCCTCTGTGGAGATAGGAGAATCTTCCAGAAGGACAACCATCTCTGTAGAACTCCACCAATCAGGCCTTCATGGTAGAGTGGCCAGACGGAAGCCACTCCTCAGTAAAAGGCACATGACAGCCCGCTTGGAGATAACCAAAAGGCAACTAAAGGACTCTCAGACTATGAGAAACAAGATTCTCTGGTCTGATGAAACCAAGATTGAACTATTTGGCCTTAATGCCAAGCGTCTCATCTGTCGGAAACCTGGCACCATCCCTACGGTGAAGCATAGTGGTGGCAGCATCATGCTGTGGGGATGTTTTTCAGCGGCAGGGACTGAGAGACTGACTAGTCAGGATTGAGGGGAAGATTAACGGAGCAAAATACAGAGAGATCCTTGATGAAAACCTGCTCCAGAGTGCTCAGGACCTCAGACTGGGGTGACGGTTTACCTTCCAACAGGACAACAACTCTAAGCACACAGCCAAGACAACACAGGAGTCGCTTCGGGACAAGTCTCTGAATGTCCTTGAGTGGCTCAGCCATAGCCTGGAATTTTACCCGTTCGAGCATCTCTGGAGAGACCTGAAATAGGTGTGCAGCGACACTCCCCATCCATCCTGACAGAGCTTGAGAGGATCTGCAGAGAAGAATGGGAGAAACTCCCCAAATACAGGTGTGCCAAGCTTGTAGCGTAATACCCAATAATACTTGAGACTGTAATTGCTGCCAAAAGTGATTCAACAAAGTACTGAGTAGTGTCTGAATACTTATGTAAATGTGATTTTTCCAGATCTTTATTTTTAATAAATTAGCAAAAAATTCAAAAAAACAGTTTTTGCTTTGTCATTATGGGGTTTTGCGTGTAGATCGATGAGGGAAAAAACAATTAAATACATTTTTGGATAAGGGTGTCAGGTAACAAAATGTGGAAAAATTCAAGGGTTTGGAATACTTTCCAAAAGCACTCTGTGTATTTTAGTTGTCAAAAGTTTAGTATTTGGTCCCATATTCCTAGCATGCAGTTATTACATCAAGCTTTTTGGATGCATTTGCGGTTTGTTTTGGTTTTATTTCAGATTATTTTGTGCCCAATAAAAATGTATGGTAAATAATATATTGTGTCATTTTTTTGTAAATAAGAATAGAATATGTTTATTGTGGATGCTACTATGATTATGGATAGTCCTGAATGAGTCGTGAATAATGATGAGTGAGAAAGTTACAAACAAACAAATATTCATACCCCCAAGATATACTAAACTCTCACCATTACAATAAAGGGAGGTTTGTCGTTTTTTGGGGGGGTATTTATTTATTTATTTCACCTTTATTTAACCAGGTAGGCTAGTTGAGAACAAGTTCTCATTTACAACTGCGACCTGGCCAAGATAAAGCATAGCAGTGTGAACAGACAACAACACAGAGTTACACATGGAGTAAACAATAGACAAGTCAATAACACAGTAGGAAAAAAATTAAATAAAATGAGTATATACATTGTGTGCAAAAGGCATGAGGAGGTAGGCAATAAATAGGCCATAGGAGCAAATAATTACAATTTAGCAGATTAACACTGGAGTGATAAATCATCAGATGATCATGTGCAAGTAGAGATACTGGTGTGCAAAAGAGCAGAAAAGTAAATAAATAAAAACAGTAAGGGGATGAGGTAGGTAAATTGGGTGGGCTGTTTACAGATGGAATATGTACAGCTGCAGCGATCGGTTAGCTGCTCAGATAGCAGATGTTTAACTTCTTGGGACTATAGGGGGTGCTGTTCCGCATTAGCATATTTGGGTCTCCAAATTAAACTGCCTCGTGCTAAATTCTTGATCGTACAATATGCATATTATTGTTATTATTGGATAGAAAACACTTTCTAGTTTCTATAGAAGTTGGAATTTTGTCTCTGAGTGGTACAGAACAATATCTACAGCACTTTTCATGACAGGGGTCAGATTTCAGAAATTTTTACCCCTGATCTGGAGTCTGTTTTTAAGGCGACAGTGAATGCTATGAAGAAACCGACACTGCCTACGTCTTCCTCTGGGTGTCTGTACGTCATCACGTTTTGAATGGAGTCTATTGCACAATCCCAGCCCATATAAAACCACAAAACGTGGGAGGACCTCTCTCTCTTCTCCGCGCGCCACAAGCAAGATGGACATCGGACCTGCCTCATTCCAAATCGTTGTTTAACTAGTTATATTTCTCCGGTCATGTTTTCAGTCGTTATAGTTGTTAAAAACATCATAATGTAGTTAATTTGAACCGTTTTATAGCAATTTATATCCGTTTAGTGCGATTTTGAGGAATTTCTTTGTCGTGCACTTTTTAGCTTTGGAAACGTTTCGGGGTGTCGGTCGTTGGTGGTGGACATTTCGAAGGACAGAGGACATCTATCGACCAAAAGACGTTTATAACATAGAAAGGATACATTGCCCAAGAATCTGATGGAAGAACAGCTCAAAGTAAGCAATATTTAATATGATAAATCGTTGTTCTGTCGAAATATTTTAAACGCATATTTCGCCATTTTGTTTGGTATAGCTTCACTTGGCGAACCCTGTATTGAAAAGTAAGGATAATTTTAAAAATGTAAATCAGCGGTTGCATTAAGAACTAATTTGTCTTTCGATTCCTGTCAACCCTGTATTTTTTAGTCAAGTATATGATTAGCTTTCGATTAAACTAGATCACTCTGAAAGCTGACGTTCCTCATTTTGAGGCTTGAGTTGTGACTATTTCCATTGTATAACCACGGTTTTGTATGGCTAAATATGCACCTTTTCGAACAAACTGTATATGTATGTTGTAAAATGATGTTACAGGAGTGTCATCGGAAGAATTCTGAGAAGGTTAGTGAAAAAATTAATATATTTTGGCGGTGATTACGTTATAGCGCTCTTTGGCTGGAATCGATGCTCTGGTAACGTTTGCACATGTGGTATGCTAACTTATCGATTTATTGTGTTTTCGCTGAAAAACGCTTAGAAAATCTGAAATATGGTCTGAAATCACAAGAACTGGGTCTTTCCATTGCTATGCTTTGTCTATTTTTATGAAATGTTTTATGATGAGTAAATTGGTCATACACGTTGCTCTATCTAGTAATTCTAGTCGATTTGTGATGGTCGGTGCAATTGTAAACTGTGATTTCTACCTGAAATATGCACTTTTTTCTAACAACACCTATCCTATACCATAAATATGTTATCAGACTGTCATCTGATGAGTTTTTTTCTTGGTTAGTGGCTATCAATATCTTAGTTTAGCCGAATTGGTGATAGCACCTGAAGGAGTAAGAAACTGATGGAGTTAGAAAAGTGGTGTATTTTGCTAACGTGTTTAGCTAATAGATTTACATATTTTGTCTTCCCTGTAAAACATTTTAAAAATCTGAAATGGTGGCTTTATTCACAAGATCTGTATCTTTCATCTGGTGTCTTGGACTTGTGATTTAATGATATTTAGATGCTACTATCTACTTGTGAAGCTATGCTAGCTATGCTAATCAGTGTGTGGGGGGGGTGGGGGGTGATCCCGGACCCGGGGTAGAGGCTCGTGAAAGGTTAAAGTTGGTGAGGGAAATAAAAGTCTCCAACTTCAGCGTATGATATTTGTGCATCTGTAACTTTCTTACTCCTCATTATTTATGGTTCATTCAGGACTATCCGTAGTCATGGTAGCATCCACATTAATATAATATATATATATATATAGTGCTGGAGTAGGGAGTCAAAACTGCAAAAATGTGTCACTGTCTCAATACTTTTGGGGCTCACTTTGCACAAAACATTAGGAACACCTCCTTAATATTGAGTTGCAATCCTTCTTTAAACTGTCTCCTCCCCTTCATATACACTGATTGAAGTGGATTTAACAAGTGACATCAATAAGGGATCCTAGCTTTCACCTGGATTCACCTGGGTAGTCTGTGTCATGGAAAGAGCAGGTGTTCCTAATGTTTTGTACACTCAGTGTATGTAACATGTGATGACACCATGTCTCAATTTATATTCACATCCGAGAATACGACTATCACGCTTTCATTGGTATTTCTTATGCCTTGGCAGAGACATGGCCTTTCAGTATAAATATATATTCTAGAGTCTTTTTTGCTTCTCTATGGCTGCCATACCTTTTAATTATAATATGATATACTAAACATAGCACCATTTTCCTTGTACTCAAAATAAAATAAAAATGTACAAATCATAAACAGTAATCATGGCAAGCACAACTACACAAACAGTACATTTCTCCTCCAGGCATCGTGAACAAACTGAATAATCTCAAACATGCCCTGTCTGAAACAAAATTCAATCTTCTGTTCGTCCCGTATGCAGACTACTTCAGGGTTATCACCATTTTTCTTTTACAAAAAATAATGTCTCAGATCGTGATACAGAGGGCAAAAAAACACAAAATGGATTTTGTTTCGATTTCCCCAAGATCACACAGTAGGTTAATTCTCTCCTCTTCAGGCACTGTTAAATCTACCCATCTCTATAGCCAGAGGGAGGGCTCCGGATTTGAGTTAAACACAAACTGTCCTTTGGATTTTTGTTAGGTTCAGGCGGGCATATGGTTCAGGGGTGTAATTCTCTTTGATGAGAGTGTACGTTTAGGTTTAAACCAAATATCAGCTGCCCATTTTTTCTCGTGAATCAAAACAATGTTTTTCCTTGATTTGTATAACACCACATGGTAAATACATATATGAGCAGGTTTCAAAAATATTTTGAGATAGTCAATGCATGTTGTGTCTCAAACGATGGCAGGCACAACAGAAAAACCTCAGATGATGTAAAGTAGGGTCTAAGCTGCAACATACAGTTGAAGTCGGAAGTTTACATACACTTTAGCCAAATACATTTAACACAGTGTCCAAATAAGGGCCAGATGTATACAGAATGGTGTTGTCTGCGTAGAGGTGCAGCAAGAGAGACATCATTGATATATACAGAGAAAAGAGTCGGCCCGAGAATTGAACCCTGTGGTACCCACATAGAGACTGCCAGAGGTCCGGACAACAGGCCCTCCGATTTGACACACTGAACTCTGTCTGCAAAGTAGTTGGTGAACCAGGCGAGGCAGTCATTTGAGAAACCAAGGCTATTGAGTCTGCCGATAAGAATACGGTGATTGACAGAGTCGAAAGCCTTGGCCAGGTCGATGAAGATGGCTGCACAGATGGCTGTTTTTTATCGATGGCGGTTATGATATCGTTTAGGACCTTGAGCGTGGCTGAGGTGCACACGTGACCAGCTCGGGAAACCGGATTGCACAGCGGAGAAGGTACGGTGGGATTCGAAATGGTAAGTGATCTGTTTATTACCTTGGCTTTCGAAGACTTTAGAGAGGCAGGGCAGGATGGATATAGGTCTATAACAGTTTGGGTCTAGAGTGTCACCCCCTTTGAAGAGGGGGATTACCGCGTCAGCTTTCCAAACTTTAGGGACCTCGGATGATACGATAGAGAGGTTGAACAGACTGGTAATAGGGGTTGCAACAATGGCGGCGGATAGTTTTAGAAAGAGGGGGTCCAGATTGTCTAGCCCAGCTGATTTGTATGGGTCCAGGTTTTGCAGCTCTTTCAGAATATCTGCTATCTGGATTTGGATGAAGGAGAAGCTGGGGAGGCTCGGGCAAGTTGCTGCGGGAGGGGCGGAGCTGTTGGCCGGGGTTGGGGTAGCCAGAAGGAAAGCATGGCCAACCATAGAGAAATGCTTTTTGAAATTTTCGAATTATCATGGATTTATCGGTGGTGACCGTGTTACCTAGCCCCAGAGCAGTGGGCAGCTGGGAGGAAGTGCTCTTGTTCTCCATGGACTTTACAGTGTCCAAAAACTTTTTGGAGTTAGAGCTACAGGATGCACATCTCTGTTTAAAAATGCAAGCCTTTGATTTCCTGACTGACTGCGTGTATTGGTTCCTTACTTCTCTGAACAGTTGCGTATCACGGGGACTAATCGATGCAATTTCAGTCCGCCACAGGATGTTTTTGTGCTGGTCAAGGGCAGTCAGGTCTGAAGTGAACCAAGGGCTATATCTCTTCTTAGTTCTACATTTTTTGAAAGGGGCATGCTTATTTAAGATTGTGAGGAAATTACTTTTAAAGAACGACCAGGCATCCTCGACTGATGGGATGAGGTCAATATCCTTCCAGGATACCCAGGCCAGGTCGATTAGAAAGGCCTGCTCGCAGAAGTGTTTTAGGGAGCGTTTGACAGTGATGAGGGGTGGTCGTTTGACCACAGACCCATAGCGGATGCAGGCAATGAGGCAGTGATCGCTGAGATCCTGATTGAAAACAGCAGAGGTGTATTTGGAGGGCAAGTTGGTCAGGATAATAGCTATGAGGGTGCCCATGTTTACAGATTTAGGGTTGTACCTGGTGGGTTCCTTGATCATTTGTGGGATATTGAGGGCATCTACTTTAGATTGTAGGACTGCCTGGGTGTTAAGCATATCCCAGTTTAGGTCACCTAACAGAACGAACTCTGAAGATAGATGAGGAGCAATCAATTCACATATGGTGTCCAGGGCACAGCTGGGAGCAGCTGAGGGGGGTCTATAACAGGTGGCAACAGTGAGAGACTTATTTCTCAAGAGATACATTTTTAAAATTAGAAGTTCGAACTGTTTGGGCATCGACCTGGAAAGTATGACAGAACTTTGCAGGCTATCTCTGCAGTAGATTGCAACGGAAAATGTTGTATTTGGGTATGGAACTCTCAGAATATTTGGTGGCCTTCCTAAGCCAGGCTTCAGACACGGCAAGGATATCAGGGTTGGCGGAGTGTGCTAAAGCAGTGAGTAAAACAAACTTAGGGAGGAGGCTTCTGATGTTAACATGCATGAAACCAAGGCTTTTTCGATTACAGAAGTCACCAAATGAGAGTGCCTGGGGACACGCAGGGCCTGGCTTAACCTCCACATCACCCACGGAACAGAGGAGGAGTAGGATGATGGTACGGCTAAAGGCAACCAAGTGCGTTGGGGACAGAGAATAAAAGGAGCAGATTTCTGGGCGTGGTAGAATAGATTCAGGGTATAATGTGCAGACAGGGGTATGGTGGGGTGTGGGTACAGTGGAGGTAAGTCCAGGCACTGAATGACGATAAGAGAGGTTGCATCTGTGGACGTGCTGGTTATACTGGGTGAAGTCACTGCATGTGTGGGGGGTGGAACAAAGGAGGAATCTGAGGCATGATGAGTGGGACTAGGGGCGTCTGCGGACCAGTCGTGGTGGTACGGCAGGGCGTCGTGTGGACAAAGGGTCCGGGACAGATGGCGAAAGAGGTATTGTAGTTGTAGTAGTTTTGTTTGCTAGCCGGGAGATGCGCCTGGCTCGCGGCTAACTGGTGCTAGCTTCGGGGCAGGGGCATTAGCCACTCGGTAGCAGCTAGCCAGCAGCGATGATCCGCTGCAAAGGTCCAGAGCTTACGGAAAGTATCCGGTAGAAGTAGTGGATTCTAACCGTG
The DNA here is from genome assembly GCF_045679555.1 of Salvelinus alpinus. Classification (NCBI taxonomy): domain Eukaryota; kingdom Metazoa; phylum Chordata; class Actinopteri; order Salmoniformes; family Salmonidae; genus Salvelinus; species Salvelinus alpinus. The sequence goes on from NC_092100.1 coordinate 42,702,585, forward strand.
TCCAGGAGGCATCGGCTGGGTAGCTGGGTGATCACAGAGTGGGCCGGGAGGTGGGCCTGGCTCAGGGCTAGCTTCGGGGCTGGGCCACCCACTCGGTAGCAGCTAGCTAGCTGTGATGATCAGGAGTGATGGTCCAGGGTTTACAGCAGGAATCCGGTGTTGTAATGGAGAAAAACAGTCCGAGGCTGGTAGGTATTATCCAGGCTAAAAAATAACGGTTGGTGCCTGACCAGAAGGTAAAGGATGCTAGCAGTGACTAACAATGACTAAAAAGGCAGTAGCTAATTAGCTGGCTAGCTTCTGATGGAGGAATATTTAATTTAAAAATAGAAAAGAGATTGAAAATAAATTGAAATATATACAAAAAAGATAAAAAGTAAATGAGAGGACGACAAACCACGTCTGCACTGCTACGCCATCTTGGAATCAAATGTCCTCTGGTCTGATGAAACAAAAATAGAACTGTTTGGCCATCGTTATGTTCGGTGGAAAAAGGGGGAGGCTTGTAAGCCACAGAACACCATCCCAACCGTGAAGCACGGGGGTGGCAGCATCATGTTGTGGGGGTGCTTTGCTGCAGGAAGGACTGGTGCCCTTCACAACATAGATGACATCATGAGGCTCGAATATTATGGGGATATATTGAAGGAACATCTGGAGACATCAGTCAGGAAGTTAAAGCTTGGTCGCAAATGGGTCTTCCAAATGGACAATAACCCCAAGCATACTTGGAGTGGCCGTCACAAAGCCCTGACCTCAATCTTATAGAAAATTTGTGGGCAGAACTGAAAAAGCGTGTGCGAGCAAGGTGGCCTACAAACCTGGTTCAGTTACATCAGCTCAGTTATGTCAGGAGGAATGGGCCAAAATTTACCCAACTTAAAATTGTGGGAAGCTTGTGGAAGGCTACCCGAAACGTTTGACCCAAGTTAATCAATTTAATGGCAATGCTACCAAAAACTAATTGAATGTATATGTAAACTTCTGACCCACTGGGAATGTGATGAAAGAAATAAAAGCTGAAATAAATAATTCTCTCTACTATTATTCTGACATTTCACATTCTTCAAATAAAGTGGTGATCCTAACTGACCTAACACAATGAATTTTTACTTGAATTAAATGTCAGGAATTGTGAAAACTTCCGACTTCATCTGTACTTCTCTTTACCTTTAAAGAGGTAGAGGGGGAAAATACACATACAGTGGGGCAAAAAAGTATTTAGTCAGCCACCAATTGTGCAAGTTCTGCCACTTAAAAAGATGAGAGAGGCCTGTAATTTTCATCATAGGTACACTTCAACTATGACAGACAAAATGAGAAAAAGATATCCAGAAAATCACATTGTAGGATTTTTAATGAATTTATTTGCAAATTATGGTGTAAAATAAGTATTTGGTCAATAACAAAAGTTTATCTCAATACTTTGTTATATACCCTTTGTTGGCAATGACAGAGGTCAAACGTTTTCTGGAAGTCTTCACAAGGTTTTCACACACTGTTGCTGGTATTTTGGCCCATTCCTCCATGCAGATCTCCTCTAGAGCAGTGATGTTTTGGGGCTGTTGCTGGGCAACACGCACTTTCAACTCCCTCCAAAGATTTTCTATGGGGTTGAGATCTGGAGACTGGCTAGGCCACTCCAGGACCTTGAAATGCTTCTTACGAAGCCACTCCTTCGTTGCCCGGACGGTGTGTTTGGGATCATTGTCATGCTGAAAGACCCAGCAACGTTTCATCTTCAATGCCCTTGCTGATGGAAGGAGTTTTTCACTCAAAATCTCATGATACATGGCCCCATTCATTCTTTCCTTTACACGGATCAGTCGTCCTGGTCCCTTTGCAGAAAAACAGCCCCAAAGCATTATGTTTCCACCCCCATGCTTCACAGTAGGTATGGTGTTCTTTGGATGCAACTCAGCATTCTTTGTCCTCCAAACACGACGAGTTGAGTTTTTACCAAAAAGTTCTATTTTGGTTTCATCTGACCATATGACATTCTCCCAATCTTCTTCTGGATCATCCAAATGCTCTCTAGCAAACTCCAGACGGGCCTGGACATGTACTGGCTTAAGCAGGGGGACACGTCTGGCACTGCAGGATTTGAGTCCCTGGCGGCGCAGTGTGTTACTGATGGTAGGCTTTGTTACTTTGGTCCCAGCTCTCTGCAGGTCATTCACTAGGTCCCCCCGTGTGGTTCTGGGATTTTTGCTCACCGTTCTTGTGATCATTTTGACCCCACGGGGTGAGATCTTGCGTGGATCCCCAGATCGAGGGAGATTATCAGTGGTCTTGTATGTCTTCCATTTCCTAATAATTGCTCCCACAGTTGATTTCTTCAAACCAAGCTGCTTACCTATTGCAGATTCAGTCTTCCCAGCCTGGTGCAGGTCTACAATTTTGTTTCTGGTGTCCTTTGACAGCTCTTTGGTCTTGACCATAGTGGAGTTTGGAGTGTGACTGTTTGAGGTTGTGGACAGGTGTCTTTTATACTGATAACAAGTTCAAACAGATGCCATTAATACAGGTAACGAGTGGAGGACAGAGGAGCCTCTTAAAGAAGAAGTTACAGGTCTGTGAGAGCCAGAAATCTTGCTTGTTTGTAGGTGACCAAATACTTATTTTCCACCATAATTTGCAAATAAATTCATTAAAAATCCTACAATGTGATTTTCTGGATATTTTTTTTCTCATTTTGTCTGCCATAGTTGAAGTGTACCTATGATGAAAATGACAGGCCTCTCTCATCTTTTTAAGTGGGAGAACTTGCACAATTGGTGGCTGACTAAATACTTTTTTGCCCCACTGTATATACAGTGCTAGGGGTGCTCTTTCTACAAACCAATGTCTACACATGCACACTCACACCCAGAGAGATAGGGCTGAAAATGTCTCAAGGCCTCCATCAACATCAGAAAACAACAGGAAGGCCCCATCCTTCCATTTGGATCCTGAGACGCCTGTGTGCATACCTTCACACAGAGTGGGAGAGAGAGATTGCGTTCGTGCGGCTGGTAGGATAAAAAGCATACCTTTACCTTAGTTATCCTCGGATTAAAGCATATTTTTCCTTTGGGGTTGGTGGAAGTGTGTAACAATGCATTTACCTTTCTGTTTGTGTGTGCATGCAAGTGCATATGTTTGCTGTGTGTGTGTGTGTTGTTTAGTGTGTGTGTGTGTGCGTGCGTGTTGTGAGTGGAATGAAAAATAAGTATTTGTGTGTGTCTGTCTGTGTGTGGTATGTGTGTGTATGTTAGTGTTTATGAGTGTGTTTGTGTGTGTCAGGGTTTCCGTAAGGAAAATGTGGTATCAGACAATATAACCAGGAAGATTTACTTTTATCTGCCATTTGAGATATTTACCGGACCCATATGTATTGGGTGCATAACCCATTAGGGCATCCACCAACAGTGCTCAGAATGACAGAAATCACCTTTTAGATTATGGTAATTCATCTTAACCAGACATGCAACTCCTGTAATGAAGCAGCCAATAAAGGGGATTTGAAACATTTGACAAAATGCAATTTGCGGGAGAACTCCATTCATAACAGCGCACCTGATGAGAGCGGTTCCATATGTGACAGAGATGAAAATCTCCTTTGTGATCAAGCCATCAATGTCACGTGATTATTGGTGTCGTAAAAATGTTAGCTAACATATTAGCTTTTAGCATGTTTGACATTTCAGTGTAAATCTACTACTGTACTATCAGCTTTTTGATAAGAGGTTTAGCTAAACAAAATGTGTCCCGTATTATCGCCTTACAAACCAATAACCCAGTTATTGGTCACCTTATTGGCCACCTTACTATTTTGTTCAATTACAAGAAATATATCTGTTTAATTTTGTACAAAAAAGAGACACCAACCTTGTGTCTGAAGTGTTTACTCGGTAGATGACTAGTTTACTAGCCTTCTAGTAAAAAAAAAAATTACTTGCCTGTCAACTTTTCATTGTGTAGCTACTGTAGACTCGCAGTCGAATTTGACAATATCAAATAAAATTTTATTTGTCACATACACATGGTTAGCAGATGTTAATGCGAGTGTAGCGAAAGGGTTGTGCTTCTAGTTCCGACAATGCAGTAATAACCAACAAGTAATCTAACCTAACAATTCCACAACTACTACCTTATACAAACAAGTGTAAAGGGATAAAGAATATGGACATAAAGATATATGAATGAGTGATGGTACAGAACGGAATAGGCAAGATGCAGTAGATGGTATAGAGTACAGTATATACATATGAGATGAGTAATGTAGGGTATATAAACATAAAGTGGCATAGTTTAAAGTGGCTAGTGATACATGTATTACATAAAGATGGCAAGATGCAGTAGATGATATAGAGTACAGTATATACATATACATATGAGATGAGTAATGTAGGGCATGTAAACATTATATTAAGTGGCATTGTTTAATGTGGCTAGTGATACATTTTTACATACATTTCCATCAATTCCCATTATTAAAGTGGCTGGAGTTGAGTCAGTATGTTGGCAGCGGCCACTAAATGTTAGTGGTGGCTGTTTAACAGTCTGATGGCCTTGAGATAGAAGCTGTTTTTCAGTCTCTCGGTCCCTGCTTTGATGCATCTGTACTGACCTCGCCTTCTGGATGATAGCGGGGTGAACAGGCAGTGGCTCGGGTGGTTGTTGTCCTTGATGATCTTTATGGCCTACCTGTGACATCGGGTGGTGTAGGTGTCCTGGAGGGCAGGTAGTTTGCCCCCGGTGATGCGTTGTGCAGACCTCACTACCCTCTGGAGAGCCTTACGGTTGTGGGCGGAGCAGTTGCCGTACCAGGCAGTGATACAGCCCGACAGAATGCTCTCGATTGTGCATCTGTAGAAGTTTGTGAGTGCTTTTGGTGACAAGCCGATTTTCTTCAGCCGCCTTCTTCACAACGCTGTCTGTGTGGGTGGACCAATTCAGTTTGTCCGTGATGTGTACACCGAGGAACTTAAAACTTACTACCCTCTCCGCTACTGTCCCGTCGATGTGGATAGGGGGGTGCTCCCTCTGCTGTTTCCTGATGTCCACAAGCATCTCCTTTGTTTTGTTTTGTTGACGTTGAGTGTGAGGTTATTTTCCTGACACCACACTCCGAGGGCCCTCACCTCCTCCCTGTAGGCCGTCTCGTCGTTGTTGGTAATCAAGCCTACCACTGTAGTGTCGTCCGCAAACTTGATGATTGAGTTGGAGGCGTGCATGGCCACGCAGTCGTGGGTGAACAGGGAGTACAGGAGAGGGCTCAGAACGCAGCCTTGTGGGGGCCCCAGTGTTGAGGATCAGCGGGGTGGAGATGTTGTTACCTAGCCTCACCACCTGGGGGCGGCCCGTCAGGAAGTCCAGTACCCAGTTGCACAGGGCGGGGTCGAGACCCAGGGTCTCGAGCTTGATGACGAGTTTGGAGGGTACTATGGTGTTAAATGCTGAGCTGTAGTCGATGAACAGCATTCTCACATAGGTATTCCTCTTGTCCAGATGGGTTAGGGCAGTGTGCAGTGTGGTTGCGATTGCGTCATCTGTGGACCTATTGGGTCGGTAAGCAAATTGGAGTGGGTCTAGGGTGTCAGGTAGGGTGGAGGTGATATGGTCCTTGACTAGTCTCTCAAAGCACTTCATGATGTCGGAAGTGAGTGCTACGGGGCGGTAGTCGTTTATATCAGTTACCTTAGCTTTCTTGGGAACAGGAACAATGGTGGCCCTCTTGAAGCATGTGGGAACAGCAGACTGGGATAAGGATTGATTGAATATGTCCGTAAACACACCAGCCAGCTGGTCTGCGCATGCTCTGAGGACGCGGCTGGGAATGCCGTCTGGGCCTGCAGCCTTGCGAGGGTTAACACGTTTAAATGTTTTACTCACCTCGGCTGCAGTGAAGGAGAGCCCGCAGGTTTTGGTAGTGGGCCGTGTCAGTGGCACTGTATTGTCCTCAAAGCGAGCAACAAAGTTATTTAGTCTGTCTGGGAGCAAGACATCCTGGTCCTCGACGGGGCTGGTTTTCTTTTTGTAATCCGTGATTGACTGTAGACCCTGCCACATACCTCGTGTCTGAGCTGTTGAATTGCGACTCTACTTTGTCTCTATACTGGCACTTAGCTTGTTTGATTGCCTTGCGGAGGGAATAGCTACACTGTTTGTATTCGGTCATGTTTCCGGTCACCTTGCCCTGGTTAAAAGCAGTGGTTCGCGCTTTCAGTTTCACGCAAATGCTGCCATCAATCCACGGTTTCTGGTTTGGGAATGTTTTAATCGTTGCTGTGGGTATTACGTCGCCGATGCACTTTCTAATGAACTCGCTCACCGAATCAGCGTATTCGTCAATGTTGTTGTTGGATGCAATGCGGAACATATCCCAATCCACGTGATCGAAGCAGTCTTGAAGCGTAGAATCAGATTGGTCGGACCAGCGTTGAACAGACCTGAGCGCTGGAGCTTCTTGTTTTAGTTTCTGTTTGTAGGCTGGAAGCAACAAAATGGAGTCGTGGTCAGCTTTTCCGAAAGGAGGGCGGGGGACGGCCTTATATGCGTTGCGGAAATTAGAATAACAATGATCCAGGGTTTTACCAGCCCTGGTAGCACAATCGATATGCTGATAGAATTTAGGGAGTTTTGTTTTCAGATTAGCCTTGTTAAAATCCCCAGCTACGATGAATGCAGCCTCAGGGTGTGTGGTTTCCAGTTTACATAGAGTCAGATAAAGTTCGTTCAGGACCATCGATGTGTCTGCATGGGGGGAAATATATACGGCTGTGATTATAATCGAAGAGAATTCCCTTGGTAGATAATGCGGTCGACATTTGATTGTGAGGAATTCTAAGGCAGGTGAACAGAAGGACTTGAGTTCCTGTATGTTGTTATGATCACACCACGTCTCGTTAATCATAAGGCATACCCCCCCCGCCCCTCTTCTTACCAGAAAGATGTTTGTTTCTGTCGGCGCGATGCATGAAGAAACCAGCTGGCTGCACCGTCTCTCGAGTGAGCCATGTTTCCGTGAAGCAAAGAACGCTACAGTCTCTGATGTCTCTCTGGAATGCTATCCTTGCTCGGATTTCATCAACCTTGTTGTCAAGAGACTGGACATTGGCGAGTAGTATGCTAGGGAGTGGAGCGCGATGTGCCCGTCTCCGAAGCCTGACCAGAAGACCGCTTCGTTTGCCCCTTTTACGGCGTCGTTGTTTAGGGTCGCCGGCTGGGATCCGATCCATTGTACTGGGTGGAAGGCAAAACACAGGATCCGCTTCAGGAGAGTCATATTCCTGGTCGTAATGATAGTGAGTTGACGTTGCTCTTATATTCAGTAGTTCCTCCCGACTGTATGTAATGAAACCTAAGATTACCTGGGGTACCAATGTAAGAAATAACACGTAAAAAAACAAAATACTGCATAGTTTCCTAGGAACGTGAAGCGAGGCGGCCATCTCTGTCGGCGCCGGAAGTAATGTTCCGGCAATATGTGTATTTATATAACTTTTTTGAAAACTCAACTTTCATAAACTGCAATGAAAATCAGTGGTCAGCTAGCTAGAATGGTGTATTTATCCACAAAACGCACTGTTATTTTCCAGTCTATTTAAATGTTGAGCTCGAGGTGATTTAAACCTCCAACCGCTAGAGAGTTACTGAAGTTAAGGAGTGTCCAATGTTGGGTGGAAAGTTTGCTATGATTGTGCCTTTGGCTTCTGGACAAAGAAAGTTGATATGAAAAACAATAGTTTTACTTTATTAAGATCCTCATTAGCTACTGCACATGCAGCAGCTACTCTTCCTGGGGTCCACATAAAACATACAAATACATGACAAATTATAGAACGGTAATAGACAAGAGCCACATACGATATTACATAACATTTTAAATAAAACATTTTAATAAAAGCTTTAATTTTGTAGCTTTAATTTGGTGTCTTTCATGTGTGATTTCATGAAAGATTGATTTTTATAGTAATGTATTTGAATTTGGCGCGCTACATTTTTTCTGGATTTTGGCCAAGTGGGACGCTACCGTCCCACATATCCTAGAGAAGCTACGCATCCCGGATCCGGGAGCACCCCGCACAGTAAAAAAGCTGACTAGCATAGCCTAGCATAGCGTCACAAGTAAATACTAGCATCTAAATATCATTAAATCACAAGTCCAAGACACCAGATGAAAGATACACATCTTGTGAATCCAGCCATCATTTCTGATTTTTAAAATGTTTTACAGGGAAGACACAATATGTAAATCTATTAGCTAACCACGATAGCAAAAGACACAACTTTTTTTTCCCACCATTTTTTTCCTGCATGGGTAGCTATCACAATTTCGACCAAATAAAGATATATATAGCCACTAACCAAGAAACAACTTCATAAGATGACAGTCTGATAACATATTTATTGTATAGCATATGTTTTTTTAGAAAAATGTGCATATTTCAGGTATAAATCACAGTTCTACATTGCAGCTGCAATCTGAAATAGTGCCGAAGCTGCCACAATAATTACAGAGACCAACGTCAAATACCTAATTACTCATCTTAAAACATTTCTGAAAAATACACAGCGTACAGCAAATGAAAGCCCAACATCTTGTGAATCCAGCCAATGTCAGATTTTTTAAGTGTTTTACAGCGAAAACACAATATAGCATTATATTAGCTTAGCACAATAGCCAGAAACACAAGCAATTTACCAGCAGCACAGGTTAGCGATCGTAACAATACAGCAAAATATATATAATTTTGGACTAACCTTGATATACTTCATCAGATGACAGTCCTGTAACATCATATTACACAATGCATATAGGTTTTGTTCGAAAATGTTCATATTTAGCAGCACAAATCGTGGTTATACAATGTGATCAGTGGCAACAGGTCATGCATTCTGGCCGGCGCCATCTTGGAAAGGCACCTAATCTAATCAATAAATAATCGTAAACTTGACTAAAAAATACAGGTTGGACAGCAAATGAAAGATGCATTAGTTATTAATGCAACCGCTGAGTTAGATTTTTAAAATTAACGTTACTAGACATACTAGTCTGGCGTTACAGCCAGACTAGTGCCGCAATAATGGCGGACAAATGCGTTTACATTTTTCCACATAAATACGGAATAACATCATAAATAGCTCTTACTTTTGGACGAGCTTCCATCAGAATCTTGGGCAAGTGGTCCTTTGTCCAAAAGAATCGTTGCTTGGTTGTAAAACGTCGTCTTCAACTTCGGAATTAGCAGCTAACAATAGCTATGTGGCCACAACATGCCCAAATCCTCAAAACGCAATACTAAGGAAATTCCGAAAATAGCAATATACTCGCATAAACTGATATAACTCGGTTTAAAATAACTTCGTTATGATGTTTCTAACACCTATATCGAATTAAATGACAGACGGATATATCTAAGGTCGATAACTGAGCGTTTCAAAATGCCATCCTGAGGTCTTGCTTTGCGCAATGACGAACGTCGAAAAGAGAGCTCCCTTCGTTCCTTGGCCTTTTATAAGCTCTGAGAACTACGTAGAAACTCCATTCCACTTCTCATTGGTTACTGACATCCAGGGGAAGGCGGGTGCAGTTCATGTCGACCCATAGGATACATACAGAGCTTTAAACTGATCTGAGAACAGAGCCTCGTTTTCAGACCTTCGCAGTTCCTGTCATGGATTTCGCTGCAGAAAGAGTTCTGGTTCACCCACAGACATAATTCAAACGGTACTAGAAACTAGAGATTGTTCTCTATCCAATAGTAATAATAATATGCATATTGTACGAGCAAGAATTGAGTATGAGGCAGTTTAATTTGGAGACGATATTTTCCAAAGTGGAAACAGCACCCCCTATATTGAGAAAAGGTTATTAAGGGAAGCTTGTAGAAGTCTACCCGAAACGTTATACCCAATGTCACGATCGTCTTCTTGTGAGAGATTGGACCAAGGCGCAGCGTGTGCAAAATACATCTCTTTATTGTGTAAGAGAGAAAAAACACGAAAACGAACACTATACACAAACTAACAAAAAACGACCGTGAAGCTAAATAACGTAAGTGCACAGACAAGCAACAAACGTTCAACACAGACAATTACCCACAAACACATGATGCCCATGGCTGCCTTAAATATGGCTCCCAATTAGAGACAATAAACCACAGCTGTCTCTAATTGAGAACCAATCTAGGCAGCCATCGACATACAAACACCTAGACAAGAAATTTCCCCATTGAACCTACAAACCCCTAGATAACCCAAAACACATACTTCCCCATGTCACACCCTGACCTAACTAAAATAATAATGAAAACAAAGAAAAGTAAGGCAAGGGTGTGACACCCAAGTTAAACAATTTAAAGGCAATGCTACCAAATACTAATTGAGTGTATGTAAACTTCTGACCCACTGGGAATGTGATGAAAGAAATTTAAGCTGAAATAAGTCATTCTCCGTACTATTATTCTGACATTTCAAATTCTTAAAATAAAGTGGTGATGCTAACTGACTTAAGACAGGTAATTCTTACTAGGATTAAATGTCAGTAATTGTGAAAAACTGAGTTGAAATGTATTTGGCTAAGGTGTATGTAAACTTCCGACTTCTGTCTTATACTGCCAATTTTATGATATAGTTCATTCCATTTTACCTTTATTTATTCAAATCAAATCCAATTTTATTAGTCACATGCACCGAATACAACAGGTGTAAACCTTACAGTGAAATGCTTACTTACGAGCCCCTAACCAACCGTGCAGTTTTCAAAAAATATGGATAAGAATAAGAGGTACAAGTAATTAAAGAGCAGATGCAAAAAATAACAGTATATACAGGGAGGGTGCTGCAGTAAAATAACAATAGCGAGACTATATAGAGGGGGGTACCGATACAGACTCAATGTGCGGGGGCAACGGCCAGATGAGGTAGTATGTTCATGTAGGTAGAGTTATCAAAGTAACCATGCATAGATGACAACAGAGAGTGGCAGTGATGTGGAGAGGGGAGGGGGAGGGGGAGGGGGATTGGGCAATGCAAATAGTCTTTGTAGCCATTTGACTAAATTTTCAGGAGTCTTATGGCTTGGGGGTAGAAGCTGTTTAGAAACCTCTTGGACATAGACTTGGTGCTCCGGTACCGCTTGCCGTGCGGTAACAGAGAGAACAGTCTATGACTAACGTGGCTGGAGACCTTGGAAATATTTTGGGCCTTTCTCTGACACCGCCTGGTATTGAGGTCCTGGATGGCAGGAAGCTTGGACCCAGTGATGTACTGGGCCGTACGCATTACCCTCTGTAGTGCCTTGCGGTCGGAAAGTTGTCATACCAGGCGGTGATGCAACCAGTCAGGATGATCTCGATGGTGCAGCTGTATAACTTTTTGAGGATCTGAGGACCTATGCCAAATCTTTTCAGTCTCCTGAGTGGGAATAGGTGTTGTCATGCCCTCTTCACGACTGTGTGTTTGTACCATGTTAGTTTGTTGGCTATGTGGACACCAAGTAACTTGAAGTGCTCAAACTGCTCCACTAAAGCCCTGTCGATGATCACATTGAGGGAGAGGTTGCTATCCTGGCACCACACTGCCAAGTCTCTGACCTCCTCCCTATAGGCTGTTTCATCGTTGTCAGTGATCAGTGACACTGTTGTGTCGTCGGCAAATTAATGATGGTGTTGGAGTCGTGCTTGGCCATGCAGACATGGGTGAACAGGGACTACAGGACGGGACTGAGCACGCACCCCTGAGGTGCCACTGTGTTGAGGATCAGTGAGGCAGATGTGTTGTTACCTACCCTTACCACCTGAGGGTGGCCCGTCAGGAAATCCAGGGTCCAGTTACAGAGGGAGGTGTTTAGTCCCAGGGCCCTTAGCTTAGTGATGAGCTTTGAGGGCACTATGGTGTTGAACGCTGAGCTGTAGTCAATGAATGAGTAGACATTATCCACTCACTCTCCTTCCAGACTCACATTAAGCATCTCCAATCCAATATTAAATGTAGAATCGGCTTCCAATTTCGCAACAAAGCCTCCTTCACGCATGCTGCCAAACTTACCCTCGTAAAACTGACTATCCTACCGATTCTTGACTTCGGCGATGTAATTTATAAATTAGCCTCCAACACTCTACTCAGAAAATTTGATGCAGTCTATCACAGTGCCATCCGTTTTGTCACCAATGCCCCATATACTACCCACCACTGAGACCTGTATGCTCTCGTTGGCTGGTCCTCGCTACATATTCATCGCCAAACCCACTGGCTCCAGGTCATCTATAAGTCTTTGCTAGATATAGCTCCGCCTTATCTCAGCTCACTGGTCAACACAGCAACACCCACCCGTAGCACGCGCTCCAGCAGGTATATTTCACTGGTCATCCCCAAAGCCAACACCTACTTTGGCCGCCTTTCCTTCCAGTTCTCTGCTGCTAATGACTGGAACGAATTGCAAAAATTGGAGACTTATATCTCCCACACTATCTTTAAGCGTCAGCTGTCAGAGCAGCTTACCAATCGCTGCAGCTGTACACAGCCCACCTGTAAATAGCCCATCCATCCTACCAACTACCTACCTCATCCCCATATTTGTTTTTCTTCTCTTTTGCACATCAGTATTTCTACTTGCACAGCCTCATCTACACATATATCACTCCAGTGTAAATGTATTGCCTTACCCCCTTACTTCATTTGCACACACTGTATACATATTTTTCTATTGTGTTATTGACTGTACGTTTGTTTATCCCCTGTGTAATTCTGTGTTGTTGTTTTTGTCACACTGCTTTGCTTTATCTTGGCCAGGTCGCAGTTGTAAATGACAACTTGTTCTCAACTGGCCTACCTGGTTAAATAAAGGTAACATAAAAAATAGCATTCTCATGTAGGTGTTCCTTTTGTCCAGGTGGGAAAGGGCAGTGTGGAGTATAATAGAGACTGCATCATCTGTGGATCTGTTGGGGCGGTATGCAAATTGGAGTGGGTCTAGGATTTCTGGGAGAATGGTGTTGATGTGAGCCATGACCAGCCTTTCAAGGCAATTCATGGCTACAAATGTGAGTGGTATGGGTCGGTAGTCATTTTGGAAGGTTACCTTCGTGTTCTTAGGCACAGGGACTATGGCGGTCTGCTTAAAACATGTTGGTATTACAGACTGCAAAATTCAAGGCACTCGCACATCTGAGCAAACTTTTTGCAGGTGCATGGCAATAGTTGAACAAGATTAATGAAAAATGAAACCGCACACTGCTCTTGATAGTATCACTGATCTTTAAAAAGCTTATGTATCGGCCTCATGGGCTTCGTCAGAGTTGACCACCTGTTTACTCGATCATACAGTCATCTGGAATAGCTGATGCTCCAATGCATGCTTCAGTGTTGCTTGCCTCGAAGCGAGCAAAGAGGTTATTTAGTTCGCGTCCGGGTTACAGTACCGCTTCTTGAAAGCGGCAGCTCTACCCTTTAGCTCATTGCGGATGTTGCCTGTAATCCATGGCTTCTAGTTGGGGTATGTACGTACGGTCACTCTGAGACGACGTCATCGATGCACTTATTGATGAAGCCAGTGACTGATGTGGTGTACTCCTCAATGCAATCGGAAGAATCTCTGTAACATATTCCAGTCTCTGTTAGGACTGTTTTGCTGTAGCTTAGCATCTGCATCCTCTGACCACTTCCTTATTGAGCGAGTCACTGGTACTTCCTGCTTTAGTTTTTGCTTGTAAACACGAATCAGGAGGATAGAATTATGGTCAGATTTGCCAAATGCAGGGCGAGGGAGAGCTCTCTGTGTGGTATAAATGTTGTCTAGAGCTTTTTTCCTCTGGTTGCACATTTAACATGCTGGTAGAAATTAGGTAAAACGGATCGAAGTTTCACGTCATTAAAGTCCCCGGCCAGTAGGAGCGCCACCTCTGGATGAGCATTTTCTTGATTGCTTATGGCCCTATACAGCTCGTTGAGTGCCATCTCAGTGCCATCATCAGTTTGAGGTGGTAAATAGACAGCTACGAAAAATATAGATGAAAACTCTCTTGGTGTAGCATTTCGCTACACTCCCATTAACATCTGCTAGTACTGTTGTCTACAGCTTATCATAAGATACAGTACTCTACCTCAAGCGAGGTAGGGATAAATACACCGGGGAAGATATGAGACACCTGCAGGAAGTGGTGGAGACAATCACAAGGACAGGTGAAACAGATCAGGGCGTGTAATCGCTGTCCAGAATATATTTTCGTACATAAGAGTTAGTAGCAGCAACATTATGTACAAAATAAGTTTAAAAATAAGTTACAAACAACGTGAAAAAACAAACAAAATGTCACGCCCTGACCTTAGAAAGCCTTTTTATTTCTCTATTTGGTTAGGTCAGAGTGTGATTTGGGTGGGCATTCTATGTTTTCTGTTTCTTTGTTTGTGGTTCCCAATCCGAGGCAGCTGTCTATCGTTGTCTCTGATTGGGGATCATACTTAGGCAGCCCTTTTCCCACATTTAGGTTGTGGGATCTTGTCTTTGTTTGTTGCATGTGTTTGCACTCCGAAGCTTTACGTTCATTGTGTTGTTTATTGTTTTTTTGGTGGAACATTTAATAAAGAAAATGTACGCCTACCACGCTGCACCTTGGTCCGGTCTTTCTACCGCTAACGACGGACGTAACACAAAATAGCACAGTTGGTTAGGAGCACGTAAAACGGCAGCCATCCCCTCCGGTGCCATTCTAATAACTGAAGTTATTTTGTTTTGTTTAGAATTTGATTATAATTATTTGTTCTCTTTTTAGGCCTCATCAATTATTAATTGAATCTTGCTTATTGACAATGTTTGGCATGTCCATGCTCAGCCTGTCACGCCCTGACCTTTTATTTCTCTATTTTGGTTAGGTCAGGGTGTGACTAGGGTGGGTAGTCTAGTTTTTCCTTTTCTATGTTGGCCTGGTATGGTTCCCAATCAGAGGCAGCTGTCTATCGTTGTCTCTGATTGGGGATCATATTTAGGCATCCTTTTTCCCATGTGGAACTGTACGCACGCTGCGCTTTGGTCCATTTATTCCAACGATCGTGACAGAAGATCCCACCACAACTGGACCAAGCAGCGTGCCCAGGAGGAGATGGCATCCTGGTCTTTGAAAGAGGTCGAGGAGAGAATATCCTTGACTTGGGAGGAAGTCTTGGCAAGACACGAAAGTCTGTCGGGGAAGCAGGCGGAAGCAGCGATGGAAGGACAGCGACGACACCGGGGTTCGCGCCCACGACGTAGGCCCAAGAAGCAGCCTCAAAAATTTTTTAGGGGGGTCACACGGGGTGGTTGGCGGAGCCAAGGTGGGAACCAGAACCAACTCCATGTACTCACCGTGTGGAGTTGGTCACCATTCAGGTGCCATGTTTTGCGGTTCTACGCACCGTGTCTCCAGTGCCCCTCCACAGCCCGGTGCGTTCTGTGCCAGCTCCCCGCACTTGTCGTGCTAAAGTGGGTATCTGTCCAGGACGGGTTGTGCCGGCTCAGCGCTCCTGGTCTCCAGTACGCCTCCAGGGTCCTGTATATCCTGCGCCGGCTCTTCGCACTCTGTCCCCAGTGCACCTTCACAGCCCAGTGCGTCCTGTGCCAGATCCCCGCACTTGCCGTGCGAAGGTGGTTATTTGTCCAGGACGCGTTGTGCCAGCTCTACGCTCCAGACCTCCAGTGCGCCTCCACGGTCCAGTATATCCTGCGCCGGCTCTACGCACTGTGTCCCCAGTGCGCCTTTACAGCCCAGTGCGTCCTGTGCCAGCTCCCCGCACTTGCCGTGCGAAGGTGGTCATTTGTCCAGGACGCGTTGTGCCAGCTCTACGCTCCAGGCCTCGTGCGTCCCCACAGCCCGGTACGTCCTGAGCCAGCTCCACGCACCAGGCTGCCAGTGATGATCCATGGCCGGCTGCCAGTGATGATCCATGGCCCGAAGCCTCCAGTGATGATCCATGGCCCGGAGCCTCCAGTGATGATCCATGGCCCGGAGCCTCCAGTGATGATCCACGTCCTGGAGCCTCCAGAGACGATCTACGGTCCGGAGTCCCCGGTGACGATCTACGGTCCGGAGTCCCTGGCGACAATCCACGGTCCGGTTCCTCCGGCGACAATCCACGGTCCGTAGTCCCCGGCGACGATCCACGGTCCGGAGCCTCCGACGACGATCCATGGTCCGGCGCTTACGGCGACGATACCCGCAGCAGAGGCGCCACCGAAGCTGGCGGAGCGGGGTTTACGTCCTGCACCGGAGCCGCCACCGAGGCTAGATGCTCACCCGGACCCTCCCCCATAGTCAGGTTTTGCGGCCGGAGTCCGCACCTTTGGGGGGGTACTGTCACGCCCTGACCTTAGAGAACCTTTTATTTCTCTCTTTTGGTTAGGTCAGGGTGTGACTAGGGTGGGTAGTCTAGTTTTTCTTTTCTATGTTGGCCTGGTATGGTTCCCAATCAGAGGCAACTGTCTATCGTTGTCTCTGATTGGGGATCATATTTAGGCAGCCTTTTCCCACCTGTTGTTTGTGGGATCTTGATTTTGTGTAGTGCCTGTGAACACTGCATTTACTTCACGTTTCGTTTGTTCGATATTGTTTTTGGTGAGTTTCATTTATTAAAACATGTGGAACTCTACGCACGCCCCGCCTTGGTCCATTTATTCCAACGATCGTGACACAGCCATAATGCAATTTAGAGTAGGCCTTGCCCTTATCAGTGTGAATGGTATTGAAGCCATGCAATTACTGAAAACAATGTGGACTGCAAATGGGTTCAAGTAAAGGTATTTAGCAAAGATACAGAAGGCCTTCATTTTGTTATTTAATTCCTGTAAGCCATTTAGCAAACTATAACTTACACTGGAATGGGAGTTGATTCCAAGGCAATACATAAAAGACCGTTAATACACAACTTGAAACATCTACATATTTCGCCATGGAACATGTTCTGATTGGCCTCGACACACTCACAACATGTTTATTCATGAAAACCCAGCCCTTTTGAGCCAACGACAGCAACTGCACCGGTAATTGTGCTTGTGAAAATAGCCTAAATATTTCTGACACACCCCCGAACCTTAAGAGATCGATTGACCATTGTGTTAGGTTTGTTAAAATAGTGCTCAATTTATGTCGGAACTTTGTACTGCAATACCAGGAATCTCAACACTTCTTTCAATAGGAAAGGCTAAAGACAGACTGACTTTGTAAATAACTCTAGCACTGCCATTCAGTGGCAAACCACAAGGTTTTACATTTCATGGTAAGCACATTGAGTCAACCTACAGGTATGTTTCTAGTGACTGCAACAGAAGTCAAATGTCGAGCTGGCTGTCACATAGCTAACGCTGTGGCATTGCATTCCATGCAAGCTGTAATTTATTTTGTAAAGGCTGGCTGATACTCAGGGAGCTTTGTGGAGTGTGGCTCATTGTGATTCCAGTGAGGTAAAGTGTATTGCTGCGGTACACAGTATGTGCCATATCTCAACTAATTATGCCAAATTACCATTTTGGAACTTGAATGTACCAATTGGTTGCTTTTCATAATTAGAGGTTGGACCTTATGGCTTGAGAGGCTTGCCTGGCTCTTAAAAATTGTTTATTGTTGATGTGAGGTTGTCATGCCTGGTTTGCTTTAAAAGGTTTAGTGAAAAAACACAGCAATGCAGAGGGCTTATCAGATCTCTCAGACCTGATTTACAACCTCTCCCTGAGTTACAATTACAACCCTGATGGAACCTAAATGCATGAACAGCAGTCTTTGTGTGTGTGTGTGTGTGTGTGTGTGTGTGTGTAGTAACTATCTATTGCTCTTCATCAAGCCAACTTCAGAAACATATAACAAGTAATTGAATCTGCAGACAATTAGCCTGCTTCTTTTGTTAGTATAGCTAAAAGGCAACAAAACGCTTTTTGAGTTATATTCTGAGATTCAGCTCAGCTGTAGATGGGTGTTTTGTGTCCATTACATGTATAGCCACCTCGTCACACAAAACAGTCCATATTTCAGACCATTTAATCCATGGATGGGCTCAACTTGGTGGGGGCCACAAAATATCGGAACTCATATTGAAGGGCCGTAGTGGCTTGTTGGTCTGCATACCCACATCCATACCCACACATGCAGTCAGAGAAGGCCCTACCTTGCAAGAAAAACATTTTAGCCATCCCACTCCTCACAGCAGAGAGTTTATGTCCTGCAGTTTTGCCATGGGCTATAGAAAAATGCTGCATTTATACAGTGCATTCAGAAAGTATTCAGACCCCTTGACCTTTTCCATATTTTTTTACGTTACAGCTTTATTCTAAAATTGATTCAATCATTATTTTCCCTAATCAATCTACACACAATAGCACATAATGACATAGCAAAAACTGTTTTTTTTTATGTTTACAAATGTATAAAAAAATCAAAAACTTATTTTACATTTACATAAGTATTCAGACCCTTTACTCAGTACTTTGTTGAAGCACCTTTGGTAGCGATAACAGACTTGAGTATTCTAGGTTACAACACTACAAGCTTGGCACATCTGTGATTAGAGGGTTTCTCCCATTCTTCTCTGCAGACCCTCTAAATCTCTGTCAGGTTGGATGGGGAGTGTCGCTACAGAGCTATTTTCAGGTCTCTCCAGAGATTGGGTTGAAGTCGAGGCTCTGGCTGGGCCACTCAAGGACATTCATTGTCCTGAAGCCACTCCTATGTTATCTTGGCTATGCGCTTAGGGTCGATGTCCTGTTGGAAGGTGAACCTTCGCCCCAGTCTGAGGTCCTGAGCGTTCTGGAGCAGGTTTTCATCGAAGACCTCTCTGTACTTTGCTCCCTTCATCTTTCCATCGATCCTGACTAGTCCCATAGTCCCTGCCACTGAAAAACATCCCAACAGCATGTTGCTGCCATCACCATGCTTCACTGTAGGGATGGTGCCAGGTTTCCTCTAGACGTGACACTTGATATTCAGGCCAAAGAGTTCATCTTGGTTTCATCAGACCAGAGAATCTTCTTTAAGGTGTCCTTAAGGTGCCTTTTGGTAAACTCCAAGTGGGCTGTCATGTGCCTTTTACTGAGGAGTGGCTTCCGTCTGGCCACTCTACCATAAAGTCCAGATTGGTGGAGTGCTGCAGAGATGAGTGTGCTTCTGGAAGGTTCTTCCATCTCCACAGATGAACTCTGGAACTCTGTCAGAGTGACCATCGGGTCCTTGGTCACCTCCCTGACCAAGGCCCTTGCTCAGTTTGGCCAAGCGGCCAGCTCTAGCAAGAGTCTTGGGTGGTTCCAAACTTATTCCATTTAAGAATGATGGAGGCCACTGTGTTCTTGGGGACCTTCAATGTTGCAGAAATGCTTTGGTACCCTTCCCCAAATCTGTGCCTCAACATAATCCTGTTTCGTAGCTCTACATACAATTCCTTCAACCTCTTGGTTTTGGCTCTGACATGCACGGTCAACTGTGGGACCTTATAGAGACAGGTGTGTGCCTTTCCAAATCATGTCCAATCAATTGAATTTACGACAGGTGGACTCCAATCAAGTTGTAAAAACATCTCAAGGATGATCAAAGGAAACAGGATGCACCTGAGCACAATTTCGAGTCTCATAGCAAAGTGACTGAATACTTATGTAAATTGAATATTTCTGTTTTTATTTTTAACATTTCTAAAAACCTTTTTTCTCTTCGTCATTATTGGGTATTGTGTGTAGATAGATGAGACTTTTTTTTATGTAATCCATTTCAGAATAAGGCTGTAACGTAACAAAAATGGAAAAAGGGAAGGGTCTGAATACTTTCTGAATGCACTGTATAAGCATTTTTGCAGCAATTCTATGATATGTGAATGAGAGTGACTAACAAAATCTAGTGGGGGCCCCCCGATCGGTAATTCGACCATGAATGGTACACGTTTAGATAACTAGCCAGACTGACTTACCAATCTTAATTTTCTTTGCTCACATGGGCTAATTGAGAAAAACTGCTGATTCAAAACCAAATTTCGAAATTGCGAAATTGCACCTCGCAAATTCTATTATTATAACTCTCAACAGTAAGTTGATACTGCGACTGAGTCCATGATAGCAACATGTTAGTTGTGCTGCTGACACATAAGTCACTGCTCCGAGGTTAGCCACCATGCACAACCAAGTGATTCATTACTGTTGCATGTTTGCACTCCTGCTTGTTTCACAGCCTTATCGATGTCAGGTGTGTGTGTGTGCGCGTACGCATGTGCATGTGTGTGTGTGTGTCTGTGTGTTGGAAGGGGGAGGGTGTTATGGCATATAGCAGACGGTAATCGTAAAACGCTTCACATCTGTGTCTTAATTATTATTGTCTGCTTTGCAAGCTGACTCACAAAGAGAAAAATCCTATTTCCTCGCCTATCACAGGAAAATGTAACAATCATGTTTTTACATGATAAGAACTGTTAGATTGGCCACCTCTAACACACTACTTGTTGACTGACGTCAGATATACAGGACCATCAAGATACAACATTTAAGTATTTGTGTTTTCAATGTCAACTGCAATGACGTGTGCTGATGCAAGCTCTGAACAACTTGACTTTAGGGAGCTTGTTTCTTGTGAGATAGTAGTTTAAAGAACATACACAAATTATAATGTAAAATATTATTTTCACAATGTGTAACTTACATTCAAAATGATTAGTGCTAGCCATAACATCACACGTGGATACTTCAGGTATGTATTGAGGTTCAGGCTGGAATTAATCAGAACTCCACTTGAATGTCCACATAGACTAATTGTACCCAATGACATACGGTGGATTTGGATACATGTAGAATTAGGAAGTACATTTTGACATACCATTTTAGATCTCTTCAGAGCCTTTTGATTAGTTTGAATGTAAATGTTTCAGTAATTAAAAAATAAACAGATAAATATTAATGAAATATACAGGTTTTCAGCAAGCTGCCAATTGGTATGTGCTTGGCTTTCCATCCTGGATACATTTAAAAATGTTTTTTTATAATAATCAGTCAGATAAAATATGAGGAATGTTTAAAGCCTGCGCTTGCTTTTTCTTTTTCCTCATTTTTGGCAGCAGAGTTTATTCTTAACTTCTTAAAGTAGATGTTAAATCATGTTTCCCCTGATAATAAAACAAATGGATGAGCTCCATTCACTTTCATCAATTGCTCCTTACTTTGCCAGGGGAAGGCCCCAAAAAATGTCAAAGACTCCAGTCACCCAAGTCATAGAGTGTTCTCTCTGCTATCGAACAGCAAGAGGTACCGGAGCGTTAAGTCTAGGTCCAAATGGCTCCTTAACAGCTTCTATCCCCAAGCCATAAGTGTCACGCCCTGACCTTAGAGATCCCTATTATTCTCTATGTTTGGTTAGGTCAGGGTGTGACTCGGGTGGGAAAGTCTATGTTTTCTATTTCTTTGTTTTGGCCGAGTGTGGTTCCCAATCAGAGGCAGCTGTCTATCGTTGTCTCTGATTGGGGATCATATATAAGTTGTCATTTTCTGTTTGGGTTTTGTGGGATCTTGTTTTCTGTTTCGTGTCTGTACCTGACAGAACTGTGCGCTTTCGTTTTCACTTTGGTTATTTTGTTTGAGTGTATTTTGAAAATAAAAATCATGAACACTTTCCACGCTGCACTTCGGTCCACTCCTTTCGATGAGAGTCTTTACAATAAGACTGCTTAACAATTAACCAAATGGCCACCCGGACTATTTGCATTGAACCCCCTTTGTTTTTACACTGCTGCTACTCACTGTTTATTATGTATATGCATTAGTCACTTTACCCCTACCTACATGTACAAATTAGCTTGACTAACCTGTACCCACGCACATTGACTCAGTACCGGTACCCCTGTATATAGCCTCATTATTGTTATTTTATTGTGTTACTTATTATTATTTATTTTATTAAATGAGGTTTATTTAGTATTTTCTTTTATAGATATATACAGTGCCAGTCAAAAGTTTGGACGCACCTACTCATTCAAGGGGTTTTCTATATTTTAACTATTTTCTACATTGTAGAATAATAGTGAAGACATCAAAACTTTGAAATAACACATATGGAATCATGTAGTAACCACAAAAGTGTTACTGTATTGTATACTGTTGCTGAAATTCCAGGCAAATAATTGCAATGCTTCTTGCTTGGGGCTATGGTCTTCATAGCCTTGAACTTATAACCCAACCAAGCTTACTTCCATGTCAATGCGTCATATACTCTCAGTCCTGTACTGTCCAATAATCCTCATTTAAAAAGACACATGGTGATTCTTTGTTTTTACACAGCTCTGACACTCATGTCAAGAAGCCTCTGTGGCTTGTTATCAGAGCACATGTCTTTTAAAACACCAAAATGGGCAGCTAGTTGTAGAAGGTATACTGAAACATCAGTACTTTTTTGATACTAGAACATGAAAAACGGTTCGGTACTCAAATTGTTTTTGCTTTTTGTACTTCTGTCAAATGTGTCCCATTATAGTGCGAGCTCACCGCTCATGCCTCTTGCCTGCTCCACTTACTCATTGCTAGAGCACTGGGAGTCTGGACTGCAACATGTTAGCTCCTCACTCTTGCTGCACAGAAGTTAAAACACTTGAATAATGCAACAGGGCATGTAGAAATGTTGAAACTATTAATTACTGTTTGCAAAACGATGTCCATAAAGGCTAGAACACTTTACAATGCAAGAAAATACTGGTAGCTTCCAGCTTTGTAGGCTAACTTTCCTTGATACTGTAGCTTACAGTTGAAGCTAACATCAATGTGCTCTCCTAGTACTCTGTTTGTGATATCATAACGCAAAATATGTTGATTTCAAAGCTGATTGTCACCAAAAACGTCATTAATTCACTTTATCGTCTCTCCATCACCTCCAATGATACTTTCCCCCTTCGTCTGTCACGTCTCTTCCTCACCGAACTCAACTGACTGTGTGTGGGTGTACGCCTTGTCATGAATGACAGCATTAATGGGTTTAAAGAGATACTGCACACTTTTATAAAAGAAGAGATGCTACTTCTATGCAAATGTTGTTAATCAGTAGAATAAAATAAGTCTGAAATGGAAGGGAAACAGATTGTTCGTCTTCTGTAGCCAATTGAAATCAGCGAAAATTAGCTCAATAACTCAATGCATGCACACACTCCTGCTGAAGATTTAATCCTGAATGATAGGTTAAAAGCGCATTCCAGCCGGTGTCTATTCCACAAGTTACCACTGGCCAAATCTATGACGTTAAAATGCTGATTTACTGTTCCATCTGACTGCGCAATCCACTATCTCATCAGCCCAGCCAAGCAATTTATGAACTTGATATCCACAAAAAAAAGCATCTAGACATTATATCACATTTCCTTTGTACTAACATTTAGTTTTCAACAGCGGACGTTTGTATACACCTTGATGCCTGTCTCTCCGACATTTGCAACATTGTTTCAATATTCAAATTCGACCTCCAGCTGTCCCATAGTAATGAACGTGTCAGGAGTCGGGACGAGACAGACAGGCAGGCAGGCAGCGTTTCTCAACCAGTCAAAATAATGAATCAGCTGGAATCATTTTTATGTATATATCCAAAAAATGTCAATTGAAAACATATCAAATGTAACGAAGTGCAGCTAGTTTGCCAGCTTCAGTTTGAAGTGATTGTGTTAGCTGTGTTGCTGGCTACTGTAGCTTCTCTGAACGAGTGTCCTGAACGAGAGAGCAAATTATCTATGCCAGGCAAAATTACGCCTCATTAGCTCATTAATATGGATGTATCCAAATAAATGTCTCTAGAAAACAGCTTAAACAAATGCAAATAATTTGCTATTATTCTGGCTGCACTTTTTGACGTGACTGTAGTAAGTTAGTCGTAGTTGGCTAGCTAGCAAGTAAGGGATAAGAGTGTTGCCAGCCAGTATGGCAATGGAACATTTAGAACGAATGTGTCGTGTTCATAGATACAGAACAAAAACACTGAACAACTGGTCACATCTTTGGCAACTGAACCCTTGGGTAGTTAACCCTAGATTTGTGTCGGGACTATATCTTGTGGAAGGATGAAATATTATGAATATATTCAATAAATTAACGTTTTTAATGAAAATATGTCAATCATTAATTGAATATGTTGGTAATCTGTTGTATAAAAGTGATAATGCCCTCGAAGCCGGTGTTTGGAGGATATATTGGCACGTCTCGGGCCTAACAACAACCGTGCCAATATATCCTCCAAACACTGGCTTCAAGGGCATTATCACCTGTATTGAGAATGGGCAACCTAGGCTACATCTTGATTTACCCAATTTATCAATAGATATTAACCATTCAAATAAATAATTTGTACAATTGCATAATTAATTCATTAATGAATACATGGCTGTCTCTGAAAAATGCTGACATCAATTTTAAAATGTAATGATATTGATCTCAAAGGATGCCCAACAATTAAACAGAGCAGTATCTGAGTTTATCTGTCTGGATAACAGCCATTCTGTGACTTTGGCTTACACACCTTTTTTGCCTTGGTATCGTTTTTGGTATTGTGTATTGTCATGGTATTTAGTATTGTGATACTAAACCTGGTATCAGTATCAAAGTCAAAATTATGGTATAGTGACAACACCACCATGGACAGCTAGAGCCCTATACCAATGCATCTACAGCACAGGTGTCAAACTTGTTCCACGGAGCACCGAGTGGCTGTGGGTTTTCACTCCTTCCTTATACTTGATTAATGAATTAAGGAAACTAACTCCCCACACCTGCTTGTCTGAGGCTTAATTGAAGAGAAAAAACAAAAACCTGCAGACACGAGGCCCTCCATGGAATGAGTTTGACTCCCCTGACCTACAGACTTAAACAGCACCATTGACAGCTTCAGTCCTATACCAAGGCAGATACAGACCTATACAGAACCATGGACAGCTACAGCCCTACACCAATGCAGCTATAGTCTAAACTAGAACCATGGACAGCCACAGCCCTATACCAAGGCAGCTACAGCCTTAAACAACACCATGGACTCCTGCAGCAGCTACAGTAACAACATCAAAAATACCATGGACCGATACCCAGAGAGCTATAGCCCTAAACAGTCACTAGTGGCCTCGAGAGGACAGCATTACAGTCAGTGCTACATCTCTGCCTACACACTCAAGACACATAACCATTAAAACTTCTTAATTAACCATTAAAACTTCTTAATTCAAACAACAGAAATCTCATAATTAAATTCCTCAAACATAGAATAATCTCATACCATTTTAAAGGTAATCTTGTTGTTAATCCCACCAAAGTGTCCGATTTCAAATAGGCTTTTCAGCGAAAGCACCACAAACGATTATGTTAGGTCACCACCAACTCAAAGAAAAATTCAGCCATTTTTCCAGCCAAAGACAGGAGTCACAAAATGCACAAATAGAGATAAAATGAATCACTAACCTTTGATGATCTTCATCATATTACCCAATACATATATGTCTTGTTCGATTAAGTTCATATTTATATCCAAAAACCTCCGTTTACATTGGGGCCATGTTCAGAAATGCCTCCAAAATATCTGGAGAAATTGCAGAGAGCCACGTCAAATAACAGAAATACTCATCATAAACTTTGATGAAAGATACATGTTTTACATAGAATTAAATATACACTTGTTCTTAATGCAACCGCTGTGTCAGATTTCAAAAAGCTTTACGGCAAAACACAATATTCAATAATCTGAAAACAGCGTTCAGCCACAAAAGCAAGCCATACAGTTACCCGCAAAAATTGTGCAGTCAACAAAACTCATAAAAAGCATTATAAATCTTCACTTACCTTTGCTGATCTTCGTCAGAATGCACTCCCAGGACTCCCACTTCCATAAGAAATTGTCGTTTTTTTTCGGTAATGTCCATCATTTATGTCCAAATAGCTATTTTTGTTGCGTGTTTGGTATACAAATCCAAATCCAACAGGGAAGCGCGTTCACTAAAACCTGACGAAATGTCCAAAAGTTCCGTAACAGTCCGTAGAAACATGTCAAACGATGTATTGAATCAATCTTTAGAATGTTTTTAACATAAATCTTGAATAACGTTCCAACCGGAGAATTACATTGACTTCAGATAAGCAATGGAACGGAGCTCCCTCATGTGAACTCGCATTGTCACCTCATGGCAGACCTGACTAATTCTCCTCTCATCCGGCCCCCCTTCACAGTAGAGTCATCAGACAAAGTTCTACAGACTGTTGACATCTAGTGGAAGCCGTAGGAAGTGAAGACTCATCCATATCTCGCTGTGATTTCAATGGGAGCTTGGTTGAAAATCTACCAGCCTCGGAATTTCCACTTCCTGTTTGGATTTTTTCTCAGGTTTTTGCCTGCCATATGAGTTCTGTTATACTCACAGACATAATTCAAACAGTTTTAGAAACTTCAGAGTTTTTTCTATCCAATACTACTAATAATATGCATATATTAGCAACTATGACTGAGGAGCAGGCCGTTTTCTCTGGGCACCTCTGTGCACCTTTCATCCAAGCTACTCAATACTGCCCCTGCAGCCATAAGAAGTTAATGGCCTCAACCTTCACTGTGAAAATACAGGAACTACATTGAACACTCATCTGACAGATACATTTTCTCCTCAACCTGCCATGCAGCAAATACTCATGATACTAACTAATATTTAGCTGAGTGAGAAAGTTACAGAGGCACAAAGATCATACCCCCAAGTCATGCTAACCTCTCACCATTACCAATAATAGATTATTTTAGCATTTTGGGGGGATATTTATGCCTCTAACTTTCTCACTCATCATTACTTACGATTCATTCAGGATTATCTGTAATCATGGTAAAATCAATATTAATGTAGAAATGTTCAGAAACATACAATATTCTATTCTTACTTACGATAAAAGTGACTCCATAATGACACAATATATTATTTACCAATCATTTCTATTGGACACAACATAATCTGAAATACAACCAAAACAAACTGCAAAAGCATCCAACAAGTTGGAAGTCACAAGTTTGAAATACTACTCCTCTGACTATTTTAATACACATATACAGTGCCTTGCAAAAGTATTCACCCCCTTGCCATTTTTCCTATTTTGTTGCATTACAACCTGGAATTTAAGTGGTTTTAATTTGGATTTCATGTAATGGACATACACAAAATAGTCTAAATTGATGAAGTGAAATGTAAAAAAAGAATGTGTTTAAAAAAATCTAAATAATGTCAAACGGAAAAGTGGTGTGTACATATCTATTCACCCACTTTGCTATGAAGCCCCTAAATAAGATATGTTGCAACCAGATTAATTAAATAAAGCATTATTAAATAAAGTCCACCTGTGTGCAATCTAAGTGTTACATGATCTGTCACATGATCTCAGTATATATACACCTGTTCTGAAAGGCCCCAGAGTCTGCAACACCACTAAGCAAGGGGCACCACCAAGCAAGCAGCACTATGAAGACCAAGGAGCTCTCCAAACAGGTCAGGGACAAAGTTGTAGAGAAGTACAGATCAGGGTTGGGTTATAAAAAAAATATCTGAAACTTTGAACTTTCCACAGAGCACCATTAAATCCATTATTAAAAAATGGAAAGAATATGCCACCACATAAAACCTGCCAAGAGAGGGCTGCCAACCAAAACTCACGGACCAGGCAAGGACGGCATTAATCAGAGAGGCAACAAAGAGACCAAATATAACCCTGAAGGATCTGCAAAGCTCCACAGTGGAGTTTGGAGTATCTGTCCATAGGACCACATTAAGCTGTACACTCCACAGAGCTGGGCTTTACGGAAGAGTGGCAAGAAAATAACATTGCTTACAGACAAAAATAAGCAAACACATTTGGTGTTTGCCAAAAGGCGTGTGGGAGACTCCCCAAACATGGAAGATTGTCCTCTGGTCAGATGAGACTAAAATGTAGCTTTTTGGCATTCAAGGAAAACGCTATGTCTGGTGCAAACCCAACACCTCTCGTCACCCCGAGAACACTATTCCCACGAGGGAAGCACGGTGGTGGCAGCATCATACTGTGGGGATGTTTTTCATCGGCAGGGACTGGGAAGCTGGTCAGAATTGAACGAATGATGGATGGTGCTAAATACAGGGTAATTTTTGAGGGAAACCTGTTTCAGTCTTCCAGAGATTTGAGACTGGGACGAAGGTTCACCTTCCAGCAGAACAATGACTCTTAGCATACTGCTAAAGCAACACTCAAGTGGTTTAAGGGTAAACATGTAAATGTCTTGAAATGGTCTAGTCAAAGCCCCGACCTCAATCCAATTGAGAATCTGTGGTATGACTTAAAGATTGCTGTACACCAGCGGAACCCATCCAACTTGAAGGAGCTGGAGCAGTTTTGCCTTGAAGAATAGGTAAAAATTCCAGTGGCTAGATGTGCCAAGCTTATAGAGACATACCCCAGGAGACTTGCAGCTGTAAATGCTGCAGAAGGTGGCTCTACAAAGTATTGACTTTGAGGGGGTGAATAGTTATGCACGCTCAAGTTTTCAGTTTTTTTGTCTTATTTCTTGTTTGTTTCACAATAACAATTATTCAATATCTTCAAAGTGGTAGGCATGTTGTGTAAAGCAAATGATACAAACCCCAAAAAAACCCAAGGGGGTGAATACTTTCACAAGCCACTGTATTTGGAGCCAATTTTGGTTCAATGAAGAAGAACCCCTAGGGTTCTGATAAAGGTTTCTATATATAACTTTTAAGGGTTCCATATTTGAAGCAAGCAATTAAAAAAAAAATGGTTCTATATGGAATCTTTTTTTTCTACGAGTGTAACATTGAGAAATTGTTACAGCATCAGGTCTAAGTATCTGATGCTGTTGAACTCAAAGTGTGGACCCGCACATATTCTGAAAAAGTGTTAAATTCAACACTCAGAGTAGATTGAACACTGGACAATCTTCTGTGTGTGACTGTCAACAAATGTTGACATTGCACACGCAGTGAATCAAAAGCATACAATAACGGACAAATAATAGAAGACCAATTGCTTTCCTACACAAAAAACACAGACGTCATTATAAACACTTCAAATGTATGTGGGCGTGTGTGTGTATTGTATTTCTGTCTTCATGTGGGTTGTCTTCAGAATGACTTACATGTGTTGTCAGGTCAGCCGTCTTCAAATCAAAATCAACTCAGATCAAATGGTATTAGTCACTTGCTCCAAATACAACAGGTATGCTTACTTATGAGCTACCTAACCAGCAATGCAGTTTAAAAAATGAAAATACGAATAAGAGTAAGAAATAAGACTAACAAGTAATTAAAGAGCAGCAGTAAAATAACAATAGCAAGATTATATAAAGGGGGTACCGGTACAGAGTCAATGTGCGGGGGACCAGTTAGTCGAGGTAATTGAGGTAATATGTACATGTAGGTAGAGTTATTAAAGTAACTATGCATAGATGATAACTACATAGAGTAGCAGCGGTGTGTAAAAGAGGGCGGGGCAATGCAAATAGACTGGGTAGCCATTTGATTAGATGTTCAGGAGTCTTATGGCTTGGGGGTAGAAGCTGTTTAGAAGAATCTTAGACTTGGCGCTCCGGTACCTCCTAGAATTGGCGCTCCGGTACCGCTTGCGGTATGGTAGCAGAGAGAACAGCCTATGAATAGGGTGGCTGGAGTCTTCGACAATTTTTAGGGCCTTCCTCTGACACCGCCTGGTATAGAGGTCCTGGATGGCAGGAAGCTTGGCCCCAGTGATGTACTGGGCCGTATGTAGTGTAGTCTGTAGTGCCTTGCGGTCGGAGGCTGAGCAGTTGCCATACCAGGCAGTAATGCAACCAGTCAGGATGTTCTCGATGGTGCAGCTGTAGAACCTTTTGAGGATCTGAGGACCAATGCCAAATATTTTCAGTCTCGTGAGGGGGAATATGTTTTGTCGTGCCTTACTCACGACTGTCTTGGTGTGTTTGGACCATGTTAGTTTGTTGTTGATGTGGACAACAAGGAACTTCATGCTCTACAAGCTAACAAACAAACTTTTTCAACTAGATGTTTCTATCTTACACTCATTTTGTTGAAACTGACTACCATACCGTGGCAGTTGCTATGCCCCTGTATACTGTCATTGTAATAATAATTCTGTCTGTTATTGTAATTTCCCTCCACAAATAGCAGCATTGGTTATGTATAGCAACCCGTTCATTAGCCATCGTCATTACTATGGTACGTAAACAACCTAATTAGCCCTCATTCTCATTGAACACACCGATAAGAGTAGAGTATGATAGACATATCCATGATCACACATATTCATAATGGCGTAATGTTGGGTTCTATTCAGAAAGCTAATGAAGATGAGCCCAACCTGACCCCTGGTTACTGGGCATGCTCTGAGGCTGAGGGAAACCATGCCAGACGCCTTTATGACACATTTTTTTCTGCAGTCAACCGCATGCTGTGAATAAGCTTGCAGTATATTTTGTGTGTTCATATTCCAGAGTGGATGGCTACTGTTTTTTTGTGACCTTTTATGCACACAACCCAATTTGGCGAGAGCAGCAGAAATCTGAGTTGTTTGTTTAGATGCTGTAGTTTGTAGGCAGAGTGCCCTATTCTGGATGTCACCGCAATTTGGGCTCAGGCTCAGATCTGGATATTCTGTTTTAGGGTGATATTTGTTTTTCCTGTTGGTTTCTCAAGAATGTGACATCTCTCGGGGGATGAATGTATGCAAAATCCTATGTGTATTATGCTCCATGTTTACTTAAAGAATGTTATTTTGTTACCTTTTACATACTACTGTAATATATGATTTGGGTGCAGATATGGATCATTTGAAAATTCATCAACTAAAATACATTTATATAAGCATATATTAGTTGAGAAGAGGTTTACGTAAATCCACATTTAGTGCATTTCTACTGCCGGTGTTGGTTATTTTTAATATTCTACTTCTCGAAAGCTTATCCTTTGAGCATAGAGAGCGGTTCCTGAATGGCCATCTCTGCTACTCAGCAACCTTCTCTCTGTGCGTCTGCAGAATGTTAAGCTGTGTAGAAAAGCCCTCAGGCTCCGGGCCCCTGAATCCTCTATACTCTGCTCTGCCCCACAGTTTTCCAGCACCAATCTGTCACTTCCTCTCAGCTGAGAAGGCAGCACGGCGGCCAGGGCCCAGAGCAACCACTCTCTTGGCATGCACCTCCTTCCAGGGGTCAGTGAGAATTAGGCTGCCATAAACGGCCATGCCCTGGGTCTCACAGAGATAGCATGCACTCATTCCTTTCACTGCCCTCCTCCTCTACCTCTACCTCCAGCTCCAGCTCCAGCATAAAACTTAATGGAGTTTATTCTGTTCTAAAAAAATTGCGAGCGAGAGAAAGCAACCAAATCCATGCTTTTTGTGTGGGGGGCACACTGGTGAGGGTGAAATGAGCGAATCACTTCAGCGGTAGTGAGGTGCGGGCTTGTTCCTCTACCTCAGAGGCCTGGGCAGATGTTTGGGAGAATTAGGGGATCTGTGGCATAGTCTGGGAGGGCCCAAACAGCCCCTGGTAGATGGATGGAAACAAGATCAGCTCCACAACAGCTGCTGGGAGGACAAGAGGCAGGTGTACAGGCAGTGTTTTAGCATTCTAAGCAAAGTTTCTGCTTCCCTGGTTGCTTGGTGCATTGTAGTCATCCATGCATTAATTACTAACTACATACTGTACAGCCTCTCTATTTGCTTGATATTGTAAAGTTAGAGTTCCATTGCACATGTGGTGGAGAAGTCAACGCTGAGAGGGAATTGTTGGTGCATACTGTGCCTTATTGATAGATACTGTGTCTTCTGGTGCTGCAACCCTTAGTGTATTCAATAGGGAATACACGGCTTGTGGAGTGCTATCATGTGACTGCTCCCAAACAAGCACAAACTTCCTGGCACAGTTTTATTGCAAAGGAATCTGTTTGTGCAATAACAATAAATAAAAACAAAAACAAAACAAGCACAGATATGATACCTCAGCTCTTCATTAGTCCCAAGACACAATACAAACCAATAGCCTTCGAATATTGCATTTGGGATGCCAACAAGTGTCTGTCACATGATAAAGTGCATATAAAATGTACAATTCATACAGATATAGGAACTTAATTTGATCACTCTTTTGTTGCTGAGAATTGTCCTGCACCGGGAATGCAGATGAGCTTTGTGATTTACATAAATGTACTGAAATTCCCTGACATTTTGGCCATCTAATAGCCTAACCACGGATAAAGCAACATTATGGACTAAACATTCAAATCCTGTTGCTGCAGGACTATTTCGCAAATAGGTCAAATTAAGATCCTACACGTGTATGTATAGTCAGGATTTTAACAGCACTGCGTGATACCCAGCCTATATTGAACTTTAAATACTTGAACTTTGAAGACTGATTTATTTATCTGGTTCTTTTCTGCTTATTTGGTATTTTATTAGGATCCCCATTAGCTGTTGCAAAGCAGCAGCTACTCTTCCTGGTGTCCACACAAAACATGAAACATGACATAATACAGAACATTAATAGACAAGAACAGCTCAAGGACAGAACTACATTAAAAAAATGCATCCTTATTCGATGCCAAACCCACCACTGGTGTGCATAACCGAATAGCTCTATTTTTATGTCATCTGAACATAACACCAGTTCCAATCCAAGTGCCAATACCATTTAACATACTCCAGGCATTTCCATTTTTTGGATGACATGAAAATACAGCTCTATGTCCAAGCACGCCAGTGGTGGGTTCAGCGTTGAAATAAAGATGCAGAAAAACGCCTCATACCTACTTTAAATTATGGTTCTGGATCTTTGATGTGATGGGGCTATTTTGCTTCCACTAGTCCTGGGGCTCTTGTTAAGGTCAACGGCATCATGAACTTTACCCAGTACCAGAACATCTTAGCCAAAAAACTGGTTGGCTCTGCCAAGAGGCTAAAACTTGGCCACAATGGATCTTCCAGCGAGACAATAACCCCAAGCACATATCAAAATCCACAAATAAATGGTTTAATGACCACAAAATTCAACATTTTGCAATGGCCATCTCAGTCTATGGACTGGAACCTCATTGAAAATGTGTGGTTTGAATTGAAGAGGGCAGTCCATAAGTGCATACGAATGATATCAATGATCTGGAAAGATTCTGTATAGAGGAATAGTATAAGATCACTCCCAATGTGTTCTCCAATCACAAGGTGAGGTATTAAAAGTTATTGAAAAGAGGGTGGCCAATAATGTTGAATCCTACCTTTTCAATAACAAATGTTTCACTTGTTAAACAAAATATTGTAGTATAAAATAATATAATTTTAAAAAAGTGGAACATTTGTATTATTTATTTAATAGTCTTTTTTATCATCTTTATCAAAGGTCCCAAAAACGTTGGACCTGACTGTATACACTGAGTGTACTAAATATTAGGATCAACTTCCTTGTATTGAGTTGCACCTCCTTCTGTCCTCAGAACAGCCTCACCGTGGGGTGTGGAATTTAAAAGGTGTTGATAGCATTCCACAGGGAGGCTGGCCAATGTTGACTTCAATGCTTCCCACAGTTGTGTCAAGTTGGCTTGATGTCCTTCGGGTGGATGAGCATACTTGAAACACACAGGAAACTGTTGAGCATGAAAAACCCAACAGATTTGCTGTTCTTGACACACTCAAACTGGTGCGTCTGGCACACATCTTTTGTCTTGCCAATTCATCCTCTGAATGGCACACATACACAACCCATGTCTCAATTGTCTTAAGGCTTAAAAATCCATATTTAACCTGTCTTCGCCCCTTCATCTACACTGAATGAAGTGGATTTAACAGGTGACATCAATAAGGGATCATAGCTTTCACCTGGATTTACATGGTCAAAGTAGGTCATGGAAAGAGCAGGTTTTCCTAATGTTTTGGACACTCAGTGTAGATCCCGGCTTTGATATGTGTATGTATGATTTATATGTATGCAGTAATTATATAGTACTGGGTGCAAGATGCAGTCACTATGATGGTAAGTGAAGAAGACAATAGCTTTGAATCCAGAGGAATTGCAAAATGGAGAATGCTCCTTGATTAGAAAAAACCTTTTGCAATTATGTTAGCATAGCTGAAAACTGTGTTCTGATTAAAGAAGCAATAAAACTGGCCGTATTTAGACTAGTTGAGTATCTGGAGCATCAACATTTTTGTGTTCGATTACAGGCTCAAAATGGCCAGAAACAAAGACTTTCTTCTGAAACTCGCCAGTCTATTCTTGTTCTGAGAGATGAAGGCTATTCCATGCGAGAAATTACCAAGAAACTGAAGATGTCGTACAACGCTGTGTACTACTCCCTTCACAGAACAGCGCTGGCCTTCCTGGCAGAGTTCCTCGTTCCAGTGTCTGTATTCTTTTCCCCATCTTAATCTGTTATTTTTATTGGCCAGTCTGATATATGGCTTTTCCTTTGCAACTCTGCCTAGAAGGCCAGCATCCCGGAGTCGCCTCTTCACTGTTGACATAGAGACTGGTGTTTTGCGGGTACTATTTAATGAAGCTGCCAGTTGAGGACTTGTGAGGCGTCTGTTTCTCAAATTAGACACTCTAATGTACTTGTCCTCTTGCTCAGTTGTGCACCAGGGCCTCCCACTTCTCTTTCTATTATTTTTAGGGCCAGTTTGCACTGTTCTGTGAAGGGAGTAGTACACAGCGTTGTACGACATCTTCAGTTTCTTGGCAATTTCTCGCATGGAATAGCCTTCATCTCTCAGAACAAGAATAGACTGACAAGTTTCAGAAGAAAGTCTTTGTTTCTGGCCATTTTGAGCCTGTAATCGAATGTCAAATATTTAGGTTATCTGGTTTAGCGACTTCTCAGTTTGATTACAGCTTTCCTTGTCTCCCCTTAACAATGCCCCTTCCCCATGCAGAAATAAAGAGGCTTTATTCAAAACTGCAGAATCAATTACACTGTATAGAAAACCACTGTGCTATTTCACAGCTAACATATCAACATGACTATCTTTGAAACTGCTGAGACAACAGTAAAATTCAAAGGGATTCGGCTTCTTTTTTCCGTTCCTGTGAATATATCACTTCATTGAAAACTCAATTTTATTTTCATGTTTCCTTACAGTAGCAAGGGCACACAGGGATGTTATACACAATACACATAGACAAACATGGCACGAATGCACACAAACGCACACAGACACGGTAAGCATGGGGTACAGAATATTTATGCCCCTAGTAAATGTGCAGGTGCTAGTTAAGACCAGTTTATCTACAGCAGTACACTTGTTGACAGCACACCTGTTAGCCGATGAAAGGGTGTACATTAAATATTATCCCTCCACTACACCATGAATCTTATCTGATAGAATCACACTGCACACTGTAAATAATGTGAGCATATCTGTCTTAGCCACTGTGGTCGCTTTCTCAAGCTTTCTGCTTGTGTTCTGGCCTGTGCTGCTGTGTTCAGGCCACTGTTGTTATTCTCTCTCTCTCCTCCACCAGTCACTGCGGTGCCAAGGCATGCAGAAATTCTGATGTGCTCATAATTAATGAGTGCTGTTGCATTCTGCTCCCCTTCCATATTCTGGCCTGTCAGCTTAGCTCTTGTATAATTATGTTAATGATAAGTGACACGGTTGTAACATATCACCACTCATAGATGAGCAATCGTTCACCACTGGCAAAGCCTCACGCTTCCTGCTCCTTTCCTCACTTCCTGCCAACATTTGGCGGCTGCAGCTATGGCAGGGTCTTCTAGGTTCTTTACACAAACATAAGTTAGCTAGAAGAACATACATACCCTGCTAATGTGAACATTAGACTTCTTTAGAATGTAAATAATTTGGAGTTCGTCCAACTTCAGCTCCATTACTGTTGGTACTTTAACTTCCCCACCCCACTTCTCCAGCCTGTCCACCTGAATCTCTGTCAATATTGCATAAACGATTAAATATATAATGAGAGGCCTTTGTGCAACGCCCAGACCTCTGCCACCTGTCTGGAGGCCTTTCTATCCTCATCCTCAGCAGTGCAGAGATTGATTAACCCAGTCTGAACCCAATGCTGTAACTGTGGGGAAGCCTGGCCGGTTTCTCTGATTCAATTATTTGAAACATTTGGAGGATCGTTTTCTGGTTTTCCTGTTATTTTGTTGTTATTTTTAAGGCTGCAATCAATTCCTTAATTAATACGCAGATTCTTAATGACTCTTACCAGAGGAAGGTGTTGAATAAATGTTTTATTTAACTAGGCAAGTCAATTAAGAACAAATTCTTATTTACAGTGATGTCTTAGGAACAGTGGGTTAACTGCCTTGTTCAGGGGCAGAAGAACAGATATTTACATGATCAGCTCGGGGATTCGATCACTGGCCCAATGCTCTAACCACTAGGCTACCTGCCGCCCCAAAAGGGAGGGAGTTGACCTCCAAATGCTTGAGTAAGCAAACACTAAGACTAAGATAAAGCTATTTCTTATTCAAGAAATGGTGAATTTGATCACTCAGTTACAGCGCAGACAACTGCGTCATGGCCTCTACTGTGTGTCTTATGTGTGCCCTGACGAATTTGAAATCCATATGAGTTAATGACATACATTAGGAAAATCATTTTTTATGGCCACTCAGCAGTCTTTCGTGTTCCTTTGCTGTCCACAAGACATTCAGTTAGGTAAGTAATGTTCTGGTAAGGAATATAAGTACTCACTGCCAGGAGCATGTAAATAGATTACACAGTAGTCAGCCGGCCTTTTAGACCTAATGACTCAGAGTCATGTGTATGTGTCTAAGCATTGTATTACCGTAATGAATAATTTAATTGAGTCCTTCTGACAAAATATAGAGGACTTGATAAGACAGCTAATTGTACATTCATCGTTTAGGTTGAAGGCAACCTTTTCTCGCAATTCAAAAATAGATGTACTCTGCTCTGCTCATCACATCGTGGCGTGGGAGGCAGACAGACATTTGCATTAAACACCACAAGTACATATAAACAAAAGTCAACACACATTGACATTGTTTTTATTTCATGAAAGGACTTTAAATAAAAGTGCATTCTCATCATTGGTATACATCCAACTCATCTTATGCTGAGCATGTAGCCCTTCACAGTCTTTGGTTGCATTTGTAGCATGGCCTGCCTGCCCTTACGTTCCTCTTCTAGCCAAACCTCAGGAGATTCACTGGCAGCAGACTGCACACAATACCTCAGTCAGACAGTGCACAGTGCTGAGAGCCCCTCGCTATGACTTTCATTTGCATCACATACGGCAGGGCCTTTGTTTGCCAGCCCCACTCTGTGCCTAGCGATAAGCCCATGTAGCTAAAAACAGCGGGATTAGATGAGGCGTCTCCCGTGCGCAAGTATGAGGTTTCTCACCTGTTTGTTTGAGTGTTTGCTTGCTGTAAAATAAAGAACAAAAGACAGGGAAAGCCATTTCCACTGATATTCAGTACCAGTCAAAGTTTGGACACACCTACTCATTCAAGGGTTTTTCTTTATTTTTACTACACTGCTCAAAAAAATAAAGGGAACGCTTAAACAACACAATGTAACTCCAAGTCAATCACACTTCTGTGAAATCAAACTGTCCACTTAGGAAGCAACACTGATTGACAATAAATTTCACATGCTGTTGTGCAAATGGAATAGACAAAAGGTGGAAATTATAGGCAATTAGCAACACCACCAATAAAGGAGTGGTTCTGCAGGTGGTGACCACAGACCACTTCTCAGTTCCTATGCTTCCTGGCTGATGTTTTGGTCACTTTTGAATGCTGGCGGTGCTTTCACTCTAGTGGTAGCATGAGACGGAGTCTACAACCCACACAAGTGGCTCAGGTAGTGCAGCTCACTCAGGATGGCACATCAATGCGAGCTGTGGCAAGAAGGTTTGCTGTGTCTGTCAGCGTAGTGTCCAGAGCATGGAGGCGCTACCAGGAGACAGGCCAGTACATCAGGAGATGTGGAGGAGGCCGTAGGAGGGCAACAACCCAGCAGCAGGACCGCTACCTCCGCCTTTGAGCAGGAGGAGCACTGCCAGAGCCCTGCAAAATGACCTCCAGCAGGCCACAAATGTGCATGTGTCTGCTCAAACGGTCAGAAACAGACTCCATGAGGGTGGTATGAGGGCCCGACGTCCACAGGTGGGGGTTGTGCTTACAGCCCAACACCGTGCAGGACGTTTGGCATTTGCCAGAGAACACCAAGATTGGCAAATTCGCCACTGGCGCCCTGTGCTCTTCACAGATGAAAGCAGGTTCACACTGAGCACATGACCACATGTGACAGAGTCTGGAGACGCTGTGGAGATCGTTCTGCTGCCTGCAACATCCTCCAGCATGACCGGTTTGGCGGTGGGTCAGTCATGGTGTGGGGAGGCATTTCTTTGGGGGGCCGCACAGCCCTCCATGTGCTCGCCAGAGGTAGCCTGACTGCCATTAGGTACCGAGATGAGATCCTCAGACCCCTTGTGAGACCATATGCTGGTGCGGTTGGCCTTGGGTTCCTCCTAATGCAAGACAATGCTAGACCTCATGTGGCTGGAGTGTGTCAGCAGTTCCTGCAAGAGGAAGGCATTGATGCTATGGACTGGCCCGCCCGTTCCCCAGACCTGAATCCAATTGAGCACATCTGGGACATCATGTCTCGCTCCATCCACCAACGCCACGTTGCACCACAGACTGTCCAGGAGTTGGCGGATGCTTTAGTCCAGGTCTGGGAGGAGATGCCTCAGGAGACCATCCGCCACCTCATCAGTAGCATGCCAAGGCGTTGTAGGGAGGTCATACTGGCACGTGGAGGCCACACACACTACTGAGCCTCATTTTGACTTGTTTTAAGGACATTACATCAAAGTTGGATCAGCCTGTAGTGTGGTTTTCCACTTTAATTTTGAGTGTGACTCCAAATCCAGACCTCCATGGGTTGATACATTTGATTTACATTGATCATTTTTGTGTGATTTTGTTGTCAGCACATTCAACTATGTAAAGAAAAAAGTATTTAATAAGAATATTTCATTCATTCAGATCTAGGATGTGTTATTTTAGTGTTCCCTTTATTTTTTTGAGCAGTGTATTTTCTACATTGCAAAATAAAAGTGAAGACATCAAAATGATGAAATAACACATGGATTCATGTAATAACCCCAAAAAGTGTTAAACAAATCAAAATATATTTTAGATTTTAGATTCTTCAAAGTAGCCACCCTTTGTCTTGTTGACAGCTTTGCACACTCTTGGCATTCTCTCAACCAACTAAAAAGTCCCATTTTATTTCCAGTGTTGGAAAAATCCTGACATGCGGTATGAAAATTGCTGTGCTGAAATGTTCTACCCCCTTGCCTTCTATCGATGAGCATTCTGAGTGCGATAGCAATCCCTTTCTCCTTCAGTAATGCCAGAAGGAGAGAACTGCAGGTCGCCCTGTATCCAGTCGAAGGGAATTATGAAGTATTAGCGATTAATAACCTGGCTGATTGATTCTGGGTCACAGCAAGGGTTGTCAGTGCTTTTTGGATAGTCAGGTTGGCGGCCTTCCAGTATTGATTGGCGAGCAGGGAACAGAACAACAGAGGTGGATGAAGTTTTGCTGTGAGTGACAAAGCACTTCAATACCTGTCCTGTTGGGCCATTTATGATCCCATACCAATTGTCTGGTGCTAGTGGTGAGTCTGCGGGGTACTTTTATGTCAGCTGTAGTAAACAGAACAGCTAACTCTTTTTAAGTATCATTCATCCTTATAATACACAAGTATCTCTTTGATCAAGTCTTATCTCTTCCCCTGGAAATTACATTTTGGGTGGAAAGCCCTGACAGAGAAAGGGACAATGACGTGGAAGACAAATACTACCCAGTGGATAATACAGCTTATGTTACATTCTGATTCAAATGGCTCATTGAGTGGGGGCTTTGGCAGGAAATGAAAGGCAGACTAGTCTTTCAGACTAAAAACTGATTGACGTTTGCTACTGCACCATAAACAGCATGGTGTAGCAAGACGAAGGCTCTAACAGAGACATGGACAGCCATCCCAGTTATTCACAGAGAGAGATCCATCAATATGGAGCTGTGGGACTGGGGATGGCAGAATGGATAAAGGAGGGGGGAAGAGAAGAGGAGAGAATGAGATCTCTACATGTAACAATACGACCCCAGTGACTGTTTGGATTCTTCACATCTTAAAAATCAATTCCTCAAAAAATTTGACTGGGCTGGCTGGAGCTGGTGTCTGACCACAACATCACACACCTATTAGTCATCTGGTCAACAGCCACCACTGTTTTCATGTCAATTACTCTATTGCTGTTTTTCTCCCAGCTCTCAGGGTTATTTATTTACCCATTGAGACTCTATTAATCTGCTCAGCTGTTCATCGATCTCATCGGTGCATTCAGATGTTACATCTCACGTCT
This sequence comes from Salvelinus alpinus, assembly GCF_045679555.1. Taxonomy (NCBI): domain Eukaryota; kingdom Metazoa; phylum Chordata; class Actinopteri; order Salmoniformes; family Salmonidae; genus Salvelinus; species Salvelinus alpinus. The sequence goes on from NC_092100.1 coordinate 42,742,950, forward strand.
TTGGCTTCAAGAGCTATGATAACCAACAGTGTTGTTTACACCAAGCACTGTTCTAGGGCTGGCTGTGGAAACATTAATACTCTAAAAACCAATACTTGTTTGTACAGGTATCCTAATTACTCATAAATCAATTAAGGGGTGTTCCTCAAAAATCCTACTTACATTAAAATATCATAGCTGGATCATCTTGTTTTCTAGGAGACTTATGTAAATAAACAGTGGGGAATGTTTTCTGCTGAGGATGTAGGTGGCAGGGTGGACAGGCTAAGATGACCTGTAGGCAGTGAAGGTCACCATTTAGAATTCTGCATAGGTGTAGATAAACAAAGACTCCAGGAGAGTTATGCATAACCGTGAGCTAACATATCACTGATCCTCCAGTGGCATGCTCCTAAAAAACCTTTTATTAAACCTGACATCGCACACATAAAGCATTGAGATGCTCAAGTGACAACAGTCCACCATTTTGATTATAAAATGGGGTACAAAGATGGCAGCTATCCATGGGTTCAGACCTAACAACTTACCACACATGACCACATGGCATAAACAGCGTCTGATTTAAAGTTTTCTGTGAAAACTTTGGTATATAACCATCCATCACTTACGGGAATGTACACCTCTGTAGAGGGTTATGAGAGAGGGTCCCACGTCAGTGTATGTTGTGCGTTTATGGCTGTGTCAGGTTAGGGAGTACTGAATGTGTGAACAAGCTGCCCAGGGGACAATTAATTGGCCCTTTATAGATCGCCGAATGGCACTAAAGGCTCAGACACTGGGTGTGAACGGAAGATGAATCAGTTTAGTGCAGAACCAGACTTAGTTATTTAGTCAGTTTTAACATTGTTTTCTCTGTTGTTTCTAAATCTGCTGGGTGCTAGTGTTTTAGTCCTTATTTGAAGGAAAGGAGGCGCTTTAAACACAGTGGGAATTTCAAAGTTTTGTTTGTGACCTTAAACCTTCTCCATGGAGGTAAAATGGAGCAAGTGAATGCATGATTTATTATTCCAGAAGGCCAATTTACTCAACATATTTCAAATGTTGAAATACACCATTTTTCTGATCCAGCATAAACAAGTTGTCTTGAGCTGATTTGTAGAAATCCCTTAGTCCCACAGCTTTCTCAGTGCATTCCAAAAACATTATTTAATGATCTTTATTTCCATCTTCAGCAAACTGTCATTCAGAGCAACCTCATTAGCCATAGCATATTGTCACAACAGACATATTTGGGTCTGGATGTGGCAGGGACTGCAAATCGCCCCAAAATGTTTGCTATAATGAACTTGACATGTCACAGGGGATAGGAAACCATGGTGAAAAATTTGGTTGAAACAACAATTGAAAATACAAACACTACAGAAAGGAACTCACAGATGAGCAAAAACTTTCTAGGCACACACTGAGAAAAAATCTTCCAATTCGCAGTTAGATTGCACCGAGATCATCAGGTGATGAGTAAACGAAGGCACAGTTCAAAAGGAACACCTATGCTAGAATTCTATTCATTGACTACAGCTCAGCGTTTAACACCATAGTGCCCTCAAAGCTCATCACTAAGCTAACTTCACTAGGGGTAGGGTGCACTATTTTCACTTCCGGGTGAAAAGCGTACCCAAAGTAAACTGCCTGCTACTCAGGCCCAGAAGCTAGGATATGCATATATTGGATATTGGATAGAAAACACTCTAAAGTTTCCAAAACGTTTAAAATAATGTCTGTGAGTATAACATAACTGATTTGGCAGGTGAAAAACTTTTTTTATGTTTGTAGTTTTCTATTGAATGCCATTACAGTATCCATTGACTTAGAACTCAAATTGCACTTCCTATGGCTTCCACTAGATGTCATCAGTCTTTAGAAATTGTTTCAGGCTTGTACTCTGAAAAATGAGGGAATAAGAGCACTCTGAATGAGTGGACACTGCAGTGGCCCAGAGCATTTTCATGCGCACGACTGAGAGCGCAACTTTCTTGTTTACCTTTTATATTGACGGCGTTATTGTCCGGTGGAAATATTATTGATTACTATGACTAAAAACAACCTGAGGATTGATAATAAACATTGTTTGACATGTTTCTACGAACTTTACGGATAATATTTGGATTTTTCGTCTGCCTGTTGTGACTGCGTTTGAGCCTGTGTATTACTGAACAAAACGCGCAAACAAAACGGAGGTTTTTGGATATAAACATGGACTTTATTGAACAAAACAAACGTGAATGGGAGTCTTGTGAGTGCAACCATATGAAGATCATCAAAGGTAAGTGATTCATTTTATCACTATTTCTGACTTTTGTAACTCCTCTACTTTACTGTTAGTAATGATTTGTCTGCTGGGTGCTGTTCTCAGATAATCGCATGATATGCTTTCGCCGTAAAGCCTTTTTAAAATCTGACACCGTGATTGGATTAACAAGAAGTTAATCTTTAAACCCATGTATAACACTTGTATGTTTAATTAATTTTTATAATGAGTATTTCTGTTTTTGAATTTGGCACTCTGCAATTTCACTGGATGTTGGCCAGATGGGACGCTAGCATCCTGTACCTCCTGTTCTCCCTGTTCATTCATGACTGCATGGCCAGGCACGACTTGAACACCATCATTAAGTGGTAGGCCTGATCACAGACAACGATGAGACAGCCTATAGGGAGGAGGTCGGGGAGACCTGACCATGTGGTGCAGGGACAACAACCTGTCCCTTAACGTGGTCAAGACAAAAGGAGATGATTGTGGACTACAGGAAAAGGAGGACAGAGCACGCCCCCATTCTCATCGACGGGGCTGTGGTGGAGCAGGTTGAGATCTTCAAGTTCCTTGGCGTCGACATCACCAACAAACTAACATGGTCCAAGCACACCAAGACAGTCACGAAGAGGCCAAAATAAAACCTATTCCCCCTCAGGAGACTGAAAGTATTTGGCATGGGTCCTCAGATCCTCAAAAGGTTCTACAGCTGCACCGTCGTTGTTCTAGCGTTCAGTACACTTTCCAAACTCACGACACGCGGGCAGGTCCAGCGGAAACTACGGACGAAAAGTTAAAGTTATATTACAGTCCGTAAAAACATGACAAACGAAGAATTGAATCAATCTTTAGGATGTTTTTAACTTCTTAAGTGTAGGGGGCAGTATTTTCGTTTTTTGGCAGAAAAACGTACCCATTTGAAACTGCCTATTTCTCAGCCCCCGAAACTAGAATATGCATATAATTGTCAGATTAGGATAGAAAACACTCTAAAGTTTCCAAAACGGTCAAAATTCTGTCTGAGTTTAACAGAACTGATATTGCAGGCTAAAACCTGAGGAAAATCCAATCAGGAAGTGCCTCTGTTTTTGAAACCTCTCTGTTCTTATGCATCCCTATTATCCATTTAAAGGGATATCAACCAGATTCCTTTTTCTATGGCTTCCCTAAGGTGTCAACAGCCATTAGACATAGTTTCAGGCTTTTATTTTGAAAAATTTGCGAGAACGATCACATTGCGTATGTGGATAGGTGGGGGCTCTCAGAGTGAGTTGTGCGCAACAGAGAAAGGCGGCCATTGTTACTCCCGGTCCTAGTGAAAAACCAACACTCCCGGTTGATATATTATCGAATAGATATTTGAAAAACAACCTGAGGATTGATTATAAAAAACGTTTGACATGTTTCTGTGGACATTATGGATATTATCTGGAATTGTTGTCGTGAACGCTTTTTCCTGTGGATTTCTCAGCATAACGCGCGAAACGAACGGAGGTATTTGGATATAAAAATATCTTTATGGAACAAAAGGAACATTTGTTGTCTAACTGGGAGTCTCGTGAGTGAAAACATCCAAAGATCATCAAAGGTAAACGATTAATTTGATTGCTTTTCTGATTTTCGTGACCAAGTTACCTGATGCTAAGTGTACTTAATGGTTTTGTCGAGCGATCGATAAACTTACACAACCGCTTGTATTGCTTTCGCTGTAAAGCATAATTTCAAAATCTGAGACGACAGGTGGATTAACAAAAGGCTAAGCTGTGTTTTGCAATACTGCACTTGTGATTTCATGAATATGAATATTTTCTAGTAATATTATTTGACTGTGGCGCTATGCTATTCAGATTTGCTGATGACAATTATCCCGGATCCGGGATGGGTGGTTCAGAAAGGTTAACATAATTCTTCAATAATGTTCCAACCGGAGTATTCCTGTGTCTTCAGAATTGCTATGGAACAGAGCTCGCTCTCACGTGAATGCTCATGGTCAGAGCATCGTCACTTCATGGCAGACCTGACTCATTCCTCTCTCCTTCAGCCCCACTAAACAGTAGAGGCATCAGACAAGGTTCTAACGACTGTTGACATCTAGTGGAAGGCTTAGGAAGTGCAACATTACCAATATCCCACTGTATCTTCAATAGGAGCTGAGTTGAAAATCGATCAACCTCATATTTCTCACTTCCTAGATGGATTTTTTCTCAGGTTGATGAGTCCCTGATGAGTTCTGCTATACTCACAGACATCATTCAAACAGTTTTAGACACTTCAGAGTGTTTTTTATCCAAATCTGCTAATAATATGCATATTCTAGCTTTTTTGGCTTTGTAGCAGGCCTTTTACTCTGGGCATGCTTTTCATCCGGACGTGAAAATACTGCCCCCTACCCCAAAGAAGTTAATTAAACAGCCATCACTAACATGGAGATGCTGCTGCCAATATACAGACTCAAATCTCTGACCACTTAATAACGGCGCTTTAATCATGTTTACATATCCTACATTACTCATCTCATATGTATGTACTGTATTCTATACCATCTACTGCATCTTGCCTATGCCGCACATCATCGCTCATCCATATATTCATATGTACATATTCTATTCATCCCTTTACATTTGTGTGTATTTGGGTGTACCAAAATTAAATCAAATCAAATTTTATTAGTGGCGTGTCTTTGGCTATGCCGGATTAAGTGATATGACATGCTATTCTGTAAAATCATTTGTCTGTAATTAATATTACCTGATTAAGATGTCGTGTCTTTGGCTATGCCGGATTAAGTGATATGACATGCTATTCTATAAAATCCTTTCTCTGTAATTAATATTACCTAATTGAGCTAATAATGTAAATGTAATTAACTAGAAAGTCGGTGGGCACCACAAAATAATATTTATAGAGCAGTTATCTCCTGAATAAACTCTTAAAGACCTAGTAATATTTTACATCAATAGCAGTCAATATTAATCGTCAACCTTATTTCAGTCCCATCTGAAAGTTGTAAATTCTTGGTTATTTTCATGAACCCTGGCTAACAAGTTGAATCAGCAATACCAAATTGGGTTTAATGATGTATTTACTAAATACCTAACTAATCACACAGAATAACATATACACAGAATGAATCATACCTTGATTACAAATTATGTCATAAAGGAAAATGTCCCTAGCGGACGGAACAGATATGACAGCTGGTTACACAAAGGAAAGGGGGTTGGGTTTGAGTGAAAGAGCGGGAAGACTGAGGAACAAAGGGAGAAGCTGTGCTATCGTAAATACAATATCCTATGCATTCTAAATTACCGCCCATTTGGAAAAGGAAAATGCAATAAATATTTACTCTGAGTTGCGCTTCAATAGGTTGGTGGTAGATGGAAGGCTGTGGTGCACAACAGAGTCCTTTGTCCTTTGAAGAGTGTCTCTGGTGGTGAACGGGAAACGTTGTAGTGTCGTCGTTGTGTGGTAGACGGGATACTCGGTCTGTCCTCTCCTAGCCCACGTTTACAGCGGCCGCTGGTAACTCAACGGCTAGGAGGTATCACTTCTGTAGCGAATAAGAGTTCAAAGTTCATACCATTCGCATCCAAAGCTCACGCTGAGGTTGGCTTTGTTCTGTAGTTATTATCTGAATCCTTCTGACATCGGACCGTTGTCCTAATGTACCCAGAACAGGAGGTTACATTTCCGTCAAGGGCTTATATAGTGGAGGGAGAGAAGGGTGTGTTTCATAGTTTGTAACCCATGTCTCTTCACAGGGGCGGGCCACTGATTGAGCAGAGCTCTAATCTTATGAAAACCCAATTCTCTAATTTGGAAGCTTAAATTACTAAATTATTAAATTACATTTAATCTTTTCACAAATAGTTTCATTTAAATTGCATTTAAATTGCACAACAATTCCATGTGAATCTGATAACTATAATGTGTAGACTTTCCCAGATACTGTTTATGTCGTCCTGTCATCAGTCATAATGTCTCAGATGACAACCGAACTTACATCATATTCATTATGTTCCAATGCATATTTTCAACTGGGTATATTACCAAAATATGGTTCCTTTCCCTCCACTTGTTTGATGTTCCCAGAGTCTCTATGTGTAATGTGGTTTCTGAGTGAGAATGAAAACAAAATCAATGGGGGCCCCCAATCGGTAATGCGACCATGACCACTGCAGGTTTAGATGTCTGGCTGGACTAACTTTCACATAAAAATATGTTTAGCCTACGTGGGCTAATTAAGCGAGTGTCAGTGACTGACGTAAAAGGATAGAAACTGCTGATGCACAACCAAGTTTTGAAATTGCACCTAAATCTATCAAAAATAGAGAGCTTTACTGACCATGAGTGGTCTTGTTGCACTACATGTAATGAGGTCATGGAGAAGTGGTCCTTATGATGTAGATGAAACTGCTCATTCCTGTTTAATTCAGGATTTTTGATAAAAAGTCACCAAATCTTAAGACATATATTTTTTAGGAATAACAGTTTTGAGAGAAATATTATTTAGAGCCAGAGAGTATGTGGTTTCTGGAGAGTGGAGAGTTTGAAATTGGGATCCTTTGCTCTGGACAACGGCATTTCTATGAAAATGAATAGTATTGAACATGCAAATCATTCCCCTTATAATGTTTACCAAAATGTTATTTTTAAGCTCAAATAATACAACAACATATTTATTTTCAACTTTAAAATAAAGTTTCCTTGCCGTACAATGATTGTCCCGACTTTCAAGAATCCCTAGCCTATCATCAGCTAAAATAACTGGTCTACTATATATAGCTACAGATTAAATGAGCATAATAATATAACATCACACACAGCCAGAATCAAAACTGTTAAAACATTTTTTAAATGATGCTGTTCATCCAGGTAAACAGGAGCCATTTTCATTCTCGGGCTCAGTTCGAGTGGAGCTACAGTAGTGCGGGATCAGCACACTAGCTGAGAGCACTGGTTGTCTCCTTGGTGGTAATTTTTTTTTTTTACGTTGCTTGAAAAATGTAGTGGATGGTACATTTTCTGGGCTCACCCCAACAATAAATAAACACATCACTGCAGTCTGTTCCTCTACAGTGTTGAAGCCAATTCAATTACGGGCAGGCTTATCCACTTGAGCTGTGTGTAGCTGTTGCCCCATGTGGCAGGGGTGAACCCCATGGAGTATTGAGCACGTTTTGGTTGGCATTCTCTCAAGAAGAGGTAGGGGTTGGGTGTGGGGACAAAGTATCCGGGGCTATACCATCTAAACAAGCCAAAACAGTTAACACATTGCACAGCACTACGCTATTGTGCAAGTTTAGGATCTTTCAGTGTAATTCATCTGTATTGCTATGGGTGAAAGCAGTTTCTTACATAGGGGACACTTGTTTAATCTTGATCAAGAGGGGTAAAAAAAATCTGAATAATTGACGAGAGATAGGTTATAGAATAAAAACAAAATGTATGCTGACATAAATGATCAACGATCTGCCATTGTATCAAAACTATGATTTCACCTACACGTGGACTTTTCTGGACATTTGTATGCTACTGCTGCTGAAATAAGTAGAAAAACAGAAGTCAATGCGAGACACACAACCATTATCTAAGTTAGCATTTCACTGTAAGGTCTACACCTGTTGTATTCGGTACATGGGACTAATACAATTTGTTTTGATTTTACTTGATTTATCTCAATGGGTCAAAGAAGGAGGTGGGGATCTATGTAGTATAAACAATAGTTAATGATTAATGAGCCCGGTACTGTGGATGTCCTCAAAAGTCTTTAGTGAGACAATTAATCCCCAGATCCACCAGCACATTATCTAATATACTGTCTGCTGCTATCTCACACATTAAAACAAAAATAAACACAGAAGCACTGTATCATAATCGTGTTCAGGGTGATGGAAAGATGGGGAGGAGGCAAGGAGTGAAAGGCATGTCAGTGCAGGACATTGTATCCGGCAGCAGTGTATATGAAATAGATTTGATTTATTTAATTCATGCTTGCAGTCAACAAGACTGAATTATGCAAAATGCACCGTTATATTTAGACAATAGAATGGTTTGGCATTTTGGATACCTTCATGTATAAATCATGGCCCCTTGACAAAAAGGAAACTGAAAAAACAGACATCTCCACACAGTGTCATTAACCTCTCTCTAGTCTACACTCTTAGAAAAAAGTGTTCCAAAAGGGTTCTTTGGCTGTCCCCATAGAGTAACTCTTTTTGGTTCCAGGTAGAACCCTTTTTGGTTCCAAGTAGAACCCTTTTTGGTTCTAGGTAGAACCCTTTTAGGTTCCATATAGAAATCTCTGTGGAAATGGTTGGACATGGACTCCAGAAGGGCTCTACCTGGAACAAAAAAGGGTTCTACCTGGAACCAAAAAGGTTTCTTCAAAGGGTTATCCTATGGGGACAACTGTAGAACCCTTTTCGGTTCTAGATAGCACCATTTTTCTAAGAGTGTATCATCCCTTGGCTATGAAGAGGTCAAAACAACACCGCCTCTACTTCCCTACGATCCTGCTGTAGAAAATACCACAAATCCAGGTCTTTAAAGGGATCTACAGGGAGGTTGAGAGCCAACACAAACTCAGGCATCTGAGTGCAGCGATCGCTCTCCGAATCCTCCCCTGATGCAGGATGAATGCAAGGTCAAGTGTATTACGTTGACATTTCCGTTCATCATGTACTCTCCATAGGCCTTAAACAAGAGTTTTCCATTAGATTACCCTCTTTATTTCTTCTTAGTTAGATTGATTTAAAGTCTTATTTCTTCATAGTTAGATTGATTTAGAAGTCTTATTTCTTCTTAGTTAGATTGATTTAGAAGTCTTATTTCTTCTTAGTTAGATTGATTTAGAAGTCTTATTTCTTCTTAGTTAGATTGATTTAAAGTCTTATTTCATCTTAGTTAGATTGATTTAGAAGTCTTATTTCTTCTTAGTTAGATTGATTTAGAAGTCTTAATTCATCTTAGTTAGATTGATTTAGAAGTCTTATTTCTTCTTAGTTAGATTGATTTAGAAGTCTTATTTCTTCTTAGTTAGATTGATTTAAAGTCTTATTTCATCTTAGTTAGATTGATTTAGAAGTCTTATTTCTTCTTAGTTAGGTTGATTTAGAAGTCTTATTTCTTCTTAGTTAGATTGATTTAGAAGTCTTATTTCTTCTTAGTTAGGTTGATTTAGAAGTCTTATTTCTTCTTAGTTAGATTGATTTAGAAGTCTTAGTTCATCTTAGTTAGATTGATTTAGAAGTCTTGCATATGTGCTTGTGTATGCACCTTATGATCTCTCTCTCTCTCTTTTACACAATCACAGGAAATAATGGACCCAGCTACTGATATGACATTAAAGGGTACAGTATGGCTTACTGAATTATAATAGATGTGTTCAAATGGGACAGGAAAACAAAAAGTGTAGTGTAGTGTTATACTACTAATTAATATTAAGTTAAATCAGGTATAGGCCTACAGTTCTTTCACCAATGAGAAAAGTTCCATGGCTGAGGGTTAGCTGTAAATGAGCACTGCATATATTGCTTTTATCTACTGTACTGAGTTACTGTTGCTCCAAGTAGCTACGGAATGAGATGGATCAATATTGAACCCTGCAGAATCTGAGTGTGCGCTATAGAACAAGCACTAACACATCAGGCTGGCATATCTAAATTCCAGGGTGGTTTATTGTCTGTGAAGGACACATTTGTACAATGGACCGTGCTAAATTCAATCACTTCCACTGCTTAGTGTTGGAACCTGTGATGAGCTGTAGTGTCTGAAGTGGTGCAGAGTCTGAGTCAAGGAAATAAACTATTGGTTGACCAGGCATTGACCTTCCGTTGAATTGTGTTACTTTTACTTCATTTGTCTAACTGAAGTGAAGGGGAGCTCAGTGTTTGAATAGATACATTTTACTGACAAGTGTGAGAAGAGATCAGCTGGTGCCATAACATCAGGGCAGATTGGCTCCAGTTGACATAAAGAGGAGAAACAGACTATAATTGAATACATGGAGAGGCAGGAATGGGATTTTAAATGATTATTGAAGTTAAAAAATGAGAGAGGAGTTCATAAAGTAGCACAAAGAACAGTCCATTGAAGAAGCATTAATAATGCATATTGTGCCTCACCATTCTGAATACTTCCCAAATGTCATGTTTAAGGCCTTCCTGTTCTCTGTATAGAGATTGTTGTTATAACATCAACATACTGAAGATGCGGTGCAGTTATGCATCCCATGGTAATGTTGCTATACCTATTTTATATCGGATGATAGGGAGGATCTGTTTAGGTATCTTGTCGCATACCAAAAGGTTTATGTTATTCATCAGTGTCAGGATCCATTGACAGAGAGGAGCAAAGTGCATGAAGCCAGTGGTGTAGTGCTGATTCAGAAACAGACCAGACTAGCCATGACCTGTCAAATCTCTAATCTTGAGTCAAGGTTTATTACCCGGGTAAAAGTAAATGGCGTATTGATGGAATGTTACATATTCTGCAGGCATTCAAAGTTAACAGTCTGAATTAAAACTTTCAGTCAAATAGTCTTTTGATTAGTGTTTCCCACACCACTTGTGACCTGGGCATGGGCTGTATCTGACAGCTGTTTGGAGAGTGTACCTCCTGAATGCTAAAATAATTAAATTGATAATCTAAAAACTGCTGAAGAGTGGGACTGTTTTGCATCCTTTTTTCATTCCACTAGTTCAAATGTAAATCACCCTTATCCCCCAGCAGCCCTCAGATATTGTGTCAATGACCCTTACAGAGATGGAATTGTCAGTAATATCTTAAGCTAGCCATTTGCCATAATAAATCAAATCAAATCAAATTGTATTTGTCACATGCGCCGAATGGGGTACTTGTACTGAGTCAACGTGCAGGGGTACAGGTTAGTCGAGGTAATTTGTACATGTAGGTAGGGGTGAAGTGACTATGCATAAATAATAAACAGCGAGAAGCAGCAGTTTAAAAAACAAATGGAGGTGTAGTGTCAATGTAAATAATCCGGTGGCCATTTGATTAATTGTTCAGCAGTCTTATGGCTTGCGGGTAGAAGCTTTTAAGAAGCCTTTTGGTACTAGTCTTGGCACTCCGGTACCACTTGCCATCCAGTAGCAGAGAAAACATTCTATTTATTTAACCAGGTAAGTTGACTGAGAACATATTCTCATTTACAGCAACAACCTTGGAAATAGTTACATGGGAGAGGAGATGAATGAGCCATTTGTAAACTGGGGATGATTAGGTGGCTATGATGGTACAGAGGCCAGATTGGGAATTTAGCCAGGACACCAGGGTTAACACCCCTACATTAAGTGCCATGGGATCTTTATGTCCGCAGAGAGTCAGGACACCCGTTAAACGTACCATCCAAAAGACGTTATCCTACACAGGGCAATGTCCCCAATCACTGCCCTGGGATATTTTTTTTAGACCAGAGGAAGGGTGCCTCCTACTGGCTCTCCAACACCACTTCCAGCAGCATCTGGTCTCCCATCCAGGGACTGACCAGGACCAATGCTGCTTAGCTTCAGAAGCAAGCCAGCAGCGAGATGCAGGGTGGTATGCTGCTGGATATGACTTTGGTGACTGGAGTCTTTGACAATTTTTTGGGCTCTAGCCTCGACAGCTACATGTTTTGACAAATCAATGGCACCAAGGTTTTTAATTACACTTTCATTTATTAACAAGTTTCTCACAGCTCCTTTGTGTGATTTAATTATTGACACTTGGATGTGCAACCCAATTGAATGGCTTTAATCTTGATAGTGGATTATTTAAAAAAAATGTGCTACAAGCTTCAATAAACAATTACAAAACATGGCGTAGCAGCAGAGCGACATTACCATTTTGACCTCTTGGATTTTGATTAATGACTATGGCAATTTGAATGACTATGGCTGAACATGACAATCCCATATGTACAGTGGCTTGCGAAAGTACTCACCCCCCTTGGCATTTTTCCTATTTTGTTGCCTTACAACCTGGAATTAAAATAGATTTTTGGGGGGTTTGTATCATTTGATTTACACAACATGCCTACTACTTTGAAGATGCAAAATATGTTGTTGTTGGCGAACAAACAAGAAATAGGACCAAAAAATTTAAAACTTGAGCGTGCATAACTATCCCCCCCCCCCCCCAAAGTCAATATACTTTGTAGACCACCTTTTGCAGCAATTACAGCTGCAAGCCTCTTGGGGTACTGCTGCAGCTCCATCAAGATGGATGGGTTCCACTGGTGTACAGCAATCTTTAAGTCATACCACAGATTCTCAATTGGATTGAGGTCTGGGCTGTGACTAGGCCATTCTAAGACATTTAAAGGTTTCCCCTTAAAGCACTTGAGTGTTGCTTTAGCAGTATGCTTAGTGTTATTGTCCTGCTGGAATGTGAACCTCTGTCCCAGTCTCAAAGGGGATTTTGAGATTGTAATTTCATTACAAATCAAAAACGTCTAACACCTCATTGTGATCTCTACAGCACTGTTGACTGGTCGTCATTGACCTTGCGTAGGCTTAAACACTTGTATACACTGAATTCTAAGGCTATATTGGGTAAAATGCAATTTTATCTCTGTTCTTTTTTAGTCAGGTCGGTAAATTAAAAATCAATTACGGTCCCATTCTCATTTGCTTCTAACAGTACCAAAAATTATAACAGATCATGGTAGAAATAGTTTTAGTTACTTAGCTCCGTGGTCCTGGAATTCTCTCCTGAACATTTTAAAATTTGATGATCTAGTTTTGTTGGTGGAGTTTAAAGACTTGATCGATGTATATATCATGGAAGAGTGTAATTGTCTTTAAGACAGCTGTTTTTAGTCAAGACTTTCGTGTTTTTTATGTAAAATGTTTTTGTTGTACAGTACTGTAAGTGTGTTTATAGTTTAGTTTAATGTTGTGTAGTGTATGTAAGTTGTTTTTGTCTGAAACGTTGTTTCTCCTGCTGCTTTTGGACCAGGTCTCTCTTGGAAAAGAGATGTTATCTCAATGAGAAAAACCTGTATAAATAAAGGATTTTTTATTTTTTTTTAATCTATGGAAGACTGAACCAGGTTTCCCTCAATAATTTCCCTGTATTTAGCGCCATCCATCATTCCTTCAATTCTGACCAGTTTCCCAGTCTGACCAGTTTCCCATGATGCTGCCACCACCATGCTTCACTATGGGGATGGTGTTCTCGGGGTGATGAGAGGTTTTGGGTTTGCGCCAGACATTACATTTTCTTTGATGGCCAAAAAACTATATTTTAGTTTAATCTGACCAGAGTACCTTCTTCCATATGTTTGAGTCTCCCACATGCCTTTTGGCGAACACGAAACATGTTTGCTTATTTTTTTATTTAAGAAATGTTTTTTTTTTCTGGTCACTCTTCCGTAAAGCCCATCTCTGTGGAGTGTACTGCTTAATGTGGTCATATGGTCAGATACTCCAATCTCCTCTGTGGAGCTTTGTAGCTCCTTCAGGGTTATCTTTGGTCTCTTTGTTGCCTCTCTGATTAATGCCGTCCTTGCCTGGTCCGTTAGTTTTGGTCGGCGGCCCTCTCTTGGCAGGTTTGTTGTGGTGCCATATTCTTTCAATTTTTTAATGATGGATTTAATGATGCTCCGTGGGATGTTCAAAGTTTCGGATGTTTTTATAACACAACCCTGACCTGTACTTCTCCACAATTTTGTGAATACATATGCAGGCACCACTTTTAGGTAGTTTTTTATTACATTTTCTGAAACAAGTTATTTTTTTCATTTCAATTCACCAATTTTGACTACTTTGTGTATGCCCATTACATGAAATCCAAATAAAAATCAATTACAGTTTGTAATACAACCAAATAGGAAAAATGCCAAGGGGGATGAATACTTTTGCAAGGCACTGTAATACCATATATTAGAAACACTAGGGTCAACAGCAAAGGCTGTAGTAAACATATGGTGATTTGCATTGCAGCAAACAATTGTGTTGCATTCAAACTTCAAAGAAACCACATTCATCATTTAATTGTTGCTGTTTGGTTGAATTCTCTAATATGCCATCCACGTAATTAGTTAAACTTTTACGTTAATGTATACTAAAGTACCCTGGCTTGGTTTAGCCAATAAGAAGCCTTGTTAAGCTTTTGGGCCAATCCCATGAACTCTGGAATAACTGTTATGAGGAAAACTTTTGAGTTGCTCGGACTCGTGATGCTGCTCGAAACGTGAGGAGAAGAGAGACGACTGTTACGCACGCCTCTGTGAAGAGGGAACGCAACACCCTGCTACAACTCAACTCTCCGTGAAGCGAAAGAGGTATGGACTGTAGGTGCGAGTAAGCATGACAAAAAGGCAGAATTGACCGTTTACTAGGATTTTATTCCTTACACGGTAATATGGGCGGAACCAAAGCAAAGAAAGTAAATATCAAAGCTCCCCCTCTCCTATCTAACCTGCCTACCCACTACTTACCTAACTTAGCACCGCCTGGTGCGCTAACCAAAATACAGGGGGTGGTCCGCCCAGGTCTTACCTAGTGTGCTTAGACAGTGAATATACTACGGGTATATGTATGCCCGCGGGCCTCTTGCCTAAGCACTCCCTATGTGCCTTCCCCTTCCCCCCTGGGAACAAATGAAACAGAATATCAAACAATACTCAAACAAACTAATGAACAAAGGACATCAAATAAGCTCTAGTTGAGCAACAATCTCCCACGGAACATACCAACTGCTCCCAGCAACAACTAACACAGTACATACCAACGACCAACATGCTATAACCCTCAGCCATCAACCTTCTCTCTCAGCAATGATCTAAGTCTCTCTCTCTCTCTCTCTCTCTCTCTCTCTCTCTCTCTCTCTCTCTCTCTCTCTCTCTCTCTCTCTCTCTCTCTCTCGTCGGAGTGCATGCTGGGAGTGAGTCGTCAAGCAGGAGTGATTGTGAGAGCGAATGGAATTTCTTGTCACTCTATTGGGTTTTGGTATGTATATATATATATTGATTAGTTTAGTTGTTTTAAGGGTATCTTGTCTAACTATCACTAAGCACGTATAGGGGTGGTGGGATCGTTGAGGTTGGTTTTTCGCGAGGGCACAACCAGCGGGTGGGGCTGGTTGCAATGGCCACTCGCGGAAGTGTGGAGTTTGAAAAACTTAGTCGGAGGCATGGAGTAAAGATTCCTGCTGCGGCCGGGTGTTCAGTGGAAGAATGTAGCTTGGCTGTGGGTGCTATCATTGGGTATGATAGCATCAAATCAGCCTCAAGGATGAATAGCGCTGTAGTGATATTCTTAGATTCCATTGAAAAGGTGAATAAGATAGTTGAGAGGGGTGTTGTGTTGCGGGAGACACAGACGCCGGTATTTCCGCTTATGAATCCGGCGAAGAAAGTTATACTTTCTAACGTGCCACCATTTGTTAGAGATGAAGTGTTGGAGCGAGAGTTATCTCGCCATGGTCAAATCGTATCTACAATAAAGAAGGTTATTTTTTGGATGCAAATCTCCGTTGCTGAAACATGTCGTGTCTCATAGGAGACAAGTGCATATGATCTTAAAAAAGGACGGAGATGAACTGAATTTAGCGTTCAGTTTTAAGATTGATGGATTTGATTATGTCTTCTACGCTTCTACTGAATCAATGAAATGCTTTGGCTGTGGAAGAGAGGGGCATTTGGTGCGTAGTTGTCCCGAGAATGAGCGCGCTGAGCCCGGTAGTAGCTCTAGTGCTGGTGCAACTAACGCACCACCGCGAAGGGATGAACATGCTAAGGGTGCAGGGGAAGGGAGAAGGTGGGCAGATGTGGTTGGAAAAGTAGGAGAGGAAGGCATTGTGGATACGGGGGCAATTGTGGTAGATCAGAACAAAGAGGGAGGGGAAACAGTCGGTGAGATTGCGACTGCCGTCGCTGAGGTGGTGCTGGAAAATGAAATTGGAGGTCAAGAGGAGATTGAAATAACGGAAAAGGAAGCAGCTGTTTTCAAAGTACCGAGGAGTAAGAGGAAGAATTTAAGGGGTGGTGAAGGGTCTAATTCTAAGAGAAAGGTAGAGATGAATAAATCAGTTGAAGATGAACAAGTTGTAGAGATGGTGGAGTTTTCTTCTGGGGAGGATAGCGAGAGTGAGTCATCTGACGCGTCACAACAAAATAGCGAGATAAATGGGGTGGAAGGGAGGTATGGGATTGAGAAGGTACGTCAATTTCTGAAGTTGACAAAAGGGAAGAAATATATGCAGTATTACAATGTAACTGATTTTTTCCCTGAAAGTGAATTGTTTATTGAATCAGCAAAGTTTCTGATGTCAAAAATTACAGGGGGAGGTTTGAAAAGCCCTGAAATTGCTAGACTCAAGAAAGTGGTCACGAGAGTGATAAGTGATGTAAATTCTAAAGAAAATGAAAGAGTTCAGTTGCAGTTTTAACTCTGTAAAGAGATGTGGTGGCTGTATCTTCCTCTGTATATTTTTTTCATCCATGAGCAGTTTTAAGATTTCTTCTTTAAACGTAAATGGGGCAAGAGATGGTAAAAAAAGAGCCATAGTGTATGAGTTAATTAGGGGAAAGGGAAGTGACATAAATTTTCTACAAGAAACGCATAGTAATTTGGAAAATGAAGTTATGTGGCAACAGGAGTGGGGGGGACAGTGGTGTGTAGTCATAAAAACTCAAAAAGTGGGGGTGTGGCTATCTTGTTCTCAAAAGGGTTTTTGCCTTTGTCATATGAGGTTGAAGAGGTAGTTGAGGGGAGGTTATTAAAAGTTAGAGATAGGTATGAAAACATCACTATGTGTCTGATAAATGTATATGCCCCAGTGGTGACAGTTGAGAGGGTATGTTTTTTAGAGACATTATCAAATACCATTGAGAAATGTAACAAAGATATTATTTATTTATTGCTGGGGATTTTAACTGCACAGTCAGCGATTTAGATAGAAATCACCAAGAACCTCATATAGCCTCAAGGACTTTTTAAAAACGCCTCATTGTAACACATGAACTGTGTGATATTTGGCGGAGTCAACATGGAGGAACAAGGCAGTACACCTGGGCGCATGTGAGAGAGAACATCATCTCTATGGCCAGGTTAGATAGGTTTTATTGTTTTGAGCATCAATCTCAGGTCTGTAAATCAAGTGTGATAACCCCAGTGGGATTTTCTGATCATTGTTTAATAACAGAGGTGGTGTTCATTAACGATGTAAAACCCAAAAGCGCATACTGGCATTTTAATATAACTTTATTGAGTGATGCTCACTTCAGGAAATGTTTTAGTTTTTTCTGGGAGAGGTGGAGGTCTCAAAAGGCCAGTTTTGTATCCCTTCAACAGTGGTGGGATATAGGGGAAATCCAGATTCAACAATTCTGTAATCAATACACGAGGAATGTCACCAAGGATATCACCAGATCAATGAAAGCCCTAGAGTTTGAAATAGTGGAACTCATGACGTTGGTTGAGACCACAGGAGATCGAGGCCATACTCAGGCCCTCAAGAGGAGAAAAGCTGCATTGGCAGACCTGCTGGGTATCAGAGCACAGGGGGCATTGGTGAGAAGTAAGTTTCAGGGAATATCTGAAATGGATGCCTCATCCAAATTTTTCTTTGGTTTAGAGAAAAAGAATGGACAAAGAAAAAGTATTAATTGTCTCAAATCAGCTGTTGGACAAGAGCTCACTAGCCCTAGTGAAATTAGAAAGAGGGCAGTAGAGTTTTATGCTGAGCTCTACAAGTGTGAGTACAAAGAGGATAAAACAGTGACACAGCAGTTCTTTGATGGGCTCCCAAAGGTGGCTGCAGAAGCTCAGGTTGAGCTTGAGCAACCATTGTCTTTGCAGGATTTATACACTGCATTAAAAGGCATGGAAAATGGAAGGGCACCAGGCATTGATGGGCTTCCCGTTGACTTTTTAAAGTCTTTTTGGGCTATGTTGGGAGAGGATTGGCTAGCAGTAGTTAATGATAGTTTAACCGGAGGGTTACTACCAATAAGCTGCAGAAGGGCTGTCCTCACCCTACTGCCCAAAAAGGGTGACCCTAGGGAGGTGAAGAACTGGAGGCCGGTGGCTTTATTGTGCACTGATTATAAGATATTGTCAAAGGCTTTGTCCAACAGGCTGAGGGAGGTGATGGGGCAAATCATACATACGGACCAGTCCTACTGTGTTCCTGGCAGGCAGATAGGGGATAACATTTCTCTGATTCGTGATTTTTTTGGACGTCTCTAGGGCTATTGGGTTGGATGCTGGTCTAATTTCAATTGATCAGGAAAAGGCATTTGACCGAGTTGAACATCAATATTTATGGCACACGTTTGAGGCGTTTGGGTTCAGCTCTGGTTTTATTGCCATGATAAAGGTGACATTGAAAGTGTATTGAAAGTTAACGGTGGTTTGAGTGCTCCTTTTAAAAGTGTGTAGAGGTATTAGGCAGGGATGTTCTTTGTCAGGAATGTTATATGCCATTGCTATAGAGCCACTACTAAATAGCATTAGAAGTCGCATTGAAGGGGTGTACCTTTCAGAGGATATTCCTCCTATTCATCTCTCAGCCTATGCTGATGATGTAGTTGTGTTAGTGAAAAATCAAGCGGAGGTGGATAGTTTGAGTCTAATGGTTGATCGTTTTAGGGGAATATCCTCTGCAAAGGTAAATTGGGAAAAGAGTTGTGCTTTACAGATTGGAGAATGGTCTGGAGGGATCATGGCTTTGCCAGGGGGGCTAGAATGGTGTAAGGGAGGTTTTAAGTATCTTGGAGTGTACCTAGGAGATGAGGGGACTATGGAAAAAAAATTGGAGTGGGGTGGTTGAAATGGTGGAAGGGAGGAAGGGAGGATGAGGAGATGGCGTTGGTTACTATCTCGTATGTCATATAGGGGGCGCACTATTATAGTTAACAATGTGATTGCCTCTGCACTGTGGCATCGGTTGTCAGTTTTAGAACCACCATCTGGCCTTCTGGCTAAGATACAGGCAATTATTGTGGATTTATTTTGGGATAAATATCACTGGGTTCCACAAAGTGTTTTGTATTTGTCAAAAGAGGAGGGGGGACAAGGTCTTGTACATCTTGCTAGTAGGGCTGCTGCTTTCCGGTTTCAGTTTATTCAAAGGTTGCTTTATGGACCGGAAAATGTGGTGTGGAGAGGGGTGGCAGGTCTTGTATTACAGCGGGTTGGAGGATTAGGTTTAAAGAAGGCTTTATTTCTGGTTGGTAGTAGCCAGATTTCTAGGGAGGGAGTACCTCCGTTTTACAGAGGCCTTCTCCGAGTGTGGAGCATAATGAAGGTGTCCAGACGAACTTCAGCGGAGTCAGTGCATCGGCTGTTGGAGGAACCTCTGGTGTATGGGGCAAGACTGGATTGTACAACTGCAGCTGTTCCACATTTCTCCAAGATTCTGGTGAAGGGCAAAATCATCACCTTAAAACAGTTAATGGCCATGGCTGGGCCCGCCTTAATGGATGGAAGACGGGTGGCTGAACATTTGGGGATGAGGTCGGAAAGGATTGTCGGACAAATGCTGGGGAGCTGCAGGAAGGCTCTGTCAGCGGAAGAGTGGGGTATGCTTAGTAGCCACAAGAAGAAGGTACAAGATGAAGACGTCTCATTTCCAAGACTAGGGATTACACCAAATATCCCAGAGTCAGAAAGAAAGGCGTTATTGCTGGATTTGAGAGGGTTGGAGGAGGTGGGTTTGGATGAGGTGAATGGGAAGGACTTGTATAGAGGGTGTGTCAAGGTGTTGAATAAAGATAAATTGAAAAATAGAAAAGACACTCCATGGAGGGTAAAATTGGGCATTGATGACAAGGTAAAGCCAGAATGGAGAGCACTGTACAAGCCACCATTACAAAAGGGTACTGGTGATATGCAATGGAGGGTTTTACATGGCATCATTGCAGTTAATGCTTTTGTATCTGTTATTAACTCAGATGTTAGAGATGGATGTCCTTTTTGTAATATAAGAGAAACCATTTTTCACTGTTTTATGGAGTGTGAATGGATAAAACCTCTATTGGAAATGCTGGAATCTTTGTTTAAAGCTGAGGGGAGTTTTTCAATAACACTGTTTTTATTTTGGGGTTTCAATATAGTAAGCAACAGAAAAGAAAATGTCAAATGTTAAATTTTATTTTGGGACAAGCTAAGATGTCAATTTTTCTGAGTAGGAAACATAAGATAGAAACGGGATATGGGCAGGATGTAAGATGTGTTTTTAAAGGATTAGTGAAAGCAAGAATAAAAGTAGATTTTGAGTTCTTCTCAGCTGTAAGAGATCTCCTATTGTTTGAGGAGAAGTGGGCCTACGAAGGAGCGCTTTGTTTTATAGAGGAGGGGAAATTATTTTTTGCTGATGAAATAAGTTGAATGTATATGTTATGTATTTATTTTTGTTTAGGAATTACATTTGTTGTTTCATTTCTGAAAAGGCAGTGTGTCATTATTTATGTTAACACTTACAGTATAAAATAAAGGTTTTATAAAAACTCAACAAAAAAACCTCTCTCTCTCTCTCTCTCTCTCTCTCTCTCTCTCTCTCTCTCTCTCTCTCTCTCTCTCTCTCTCTCTCTCTCTCTCTCTCTCTCTCTCTCTCTCTCTCTCTCTCTCTCTCTCTCTCTCTCTCTCTCTCTCTCTCTCTCTCTCTCTCTCTCTCTCTCTCTCTCTCTCTCTCAAACATACAGTTTGTAATAACAAAAACCAACGCATCCCCAGTTAGTAAACCCGTGATAGAGCGTCAGCAACCACATTCGCTGAGCCCTTCACATAAGCTATCTGTACATTATATCCTTGTACAATCAGAGCCCACCGCATAAGGCGGCGGTTCTGATTGTACATTTATTTCAAGAACACCAATGTATTATGGTCCGTGAAGACCATTACAGGCAAGGCACTGGATCCCACATATACTTCAAAGAACTGTAAGGCTAGCAATAAAGCCAGCGTCTCTTGTTCAATTGTGGAGTACCTTGACTGACACGAGTTGAATTTACGGGAGAAGAAACTGACGGGCCGATCCACTCCATCTTCATCTTCCTGTAAGAGAACCGCACCCACCCCCACTATACTAGCGCCAACCTCCAACTTAAAAGGTTTGTCAAAGTTGGGGGCGGCAAGCACTGGGGCACTACAAAGTAGCGCTTTAGCGGACTCAAAAGCATGGTTACAGTCCTTGGACCACTTAAATGGTACCTTGGGACTAAGCAGAGATGAAAGGGGGGCTACTACCGTCGAAAAATTCTTACAGAATGTACGATAGTACCCTACCATCCCTAGGAATCTGCGCAACTGGCGGCGAGTTGTGGGAGCAGGAAAAGCAACAATTGCTTCCACTTTGCCAGATACTGGGCGCACTTGACCTCGTCCCACTTGTTTCCCTAAGTAAGTCACCGTAGCCTTCCCAAATTCACACTTGGCCAAATTGAGGGTTAAAGCAGCATTCTCCAACCGCTGTAACACACTTTTCAAAGTGGAGAGATGATCAGACCAAGTAGACGAATGTATCACCACATCGTCAAGGTATGCAGTACAATTTGGCACATCTGCAAACACAATGTTAACTAGACGCTGAAATGTAGCAGGTGCATTACACATGCCAAAGGGCATCACAGTGTATTGTACAAAGTTATCAGGCGTAACAAAAGCCGATATGTCAGAAGCTCGAGAGGTCAGAGGCACCTGCCAATAACCTTTTAACAAATCTAACTTACTAACGTAAGCAGCAGAGCCAATTCTATCAATGCAGTCATCTAATCGAGGTAGAGGAAAAGAATCAGACTTTGTAACGGCATTTACACGACGATAGTCCGTGCATAAGAGGGACGTACCATCAGGCTTAGGAACAAGAATACATAGGGAACTCCAGGAGCTGTTACTGGGTTTTGCCATGTCATTCTGTAATAAATAAGCTACCTCCCTTTTCTTTGCATTAACCCGGTACGGATGCTGACGTATAGGAGCAGCGTTCCCTACATTCACGTCATGTTCCAAGATGGACGTGCGACTTGGAACGTCCTGAAACACATTGAGAAAACGGTTTATCAATAACATAAGGTCCTTAGTTTGATCGTTATCCAAATGTTCCATTTGAGAGGGTAACTTCTTCAGCATCTCTGAATTACATAGGCGTTCACACTGCTGTAACGTATGGCGTAACTCCAACCCGTCCTCCTCATCCTCCTCTAGGTCCCAGCCAGGCTTCAGCACCACCGCATTCACACTGGAGATGGCGAGCTGGACCGGCTTACTTGAGGAGCTGTCTGGAGAGTCACGTACATAATATGCTTTTAGCATGTTAACATGACACACACGGGAAGAACGCCTTCGATCTGGGGTCTTTATCACATAATTGGTGTCACTGAGTTTTTTTCCACAAGATATGGTCCAGAGAAACGTGCTGACAGAGATGAGCCAGGAATTGGCAATAAAACTAAAACTTGATCCCCTGGTGCAAAAGAACGGCCAACAGCCTTTTTGTCATAATGCAACTTCATGCGTTTTTGCGAAGAGGAGAGAGACTTTTGGGCTAACGCACAGGCGGCGTGCAGTCTCTCCCGCATCTTACTGACATAATCCAACACATTTTTAGGGGCGCTACTGGGTGTAAGAGATAAGATATGCTCCTTCAAAACTTTCAGCGGACCCCGTGGGGTGTGTTCAAACACAAGGTCAGCAGGGCTGAACCCTAAGGACTCTTGTATCGTTTCCCTTATAGCAAATAGGACAAAGGGCACCCCCTCATCCCAATCGGTACTGGTATCCATACAATACTTGCGTAGCATTGCCTTCAGCGTCTGATGCCAGCGTTCAAGAGCCCCTTGACTCTCTGGATGATACGGACCTGATGGGAAATATACAGCGTCTTTAACAGATTTGAAAACAGTTTTGACATAAAGTTGGTTTATGACAAAAAGGCTGTTGGCCGTTCTTTTGCACCAGGGGATCAACTATTGTTGTTGAGCTTAAAACTTTTACACCTGTGAAGAGATAACGAAATTGTATTTAGCAAAAATACTGTTGCTTTAACTTACTTACATGTTACAAGTGTACAGAAGGTCTACGTAGTTAAACATCTATCTATCGAACTAACCTGAATTTGCCTGCTGTGTGGAGGATTAGCTATCATTGCAACAGGAGCTAGCGTAGCTTGTCGGATCGGGATGTGCTGAGAAGGGCTTTGTTCCGAGACAACCAGAGAACTTAATTTGTGATGCTGGACATCTCTCTATTGCATTTAGGGCATTTTCCACCATGGATTACAGATAGGAGAGAACCTTGGAATTATTGTTTCAGGGGGTTTGCTATGGTGCTGTGAGTAACATTGGGTTTTCCCATTCATTTGCTGAATCATTCGGTTTATATCAACATTTGTTGAGCTCCAACATGTGCCAACGTTAGCTTGCATGACTTGGTTTTGAGAGTGCACTATATACCCAGGGGTTTTATTTGTATTGCTATATTGTGAATGATTGTATTTGTATTACCTGATAATTTTTTCTTGATAGTGCATTCAAGTCAAATTGCATTCTGTGTGTGGTTGTATTTTATTTCAGTCATTCATTATGATTGCATGAGAGAACATTCTTGAAACAGTAATCAAAGTCTTTATATATCTATTAGTAATTACACTAGCCTCTCATTTTTTCCCTTGTGAGTCAATATCATTCAAGTTAATTTACTGATATGTCCCTTTCACCATTATTCTCATGCTGATCTATCCAGGTCTGTGGTAATAGGGTTACACATAGTTTGGTTGCAACTTTGTGAGAGAGAGATACAGATAATTATATTATATACAGAATGCAGAGAAATAGAGAGAAATAAAAAGAAAAGAGACTTGCCTATTATTCATTCTTATAATCTCTACCTCAACAGAAAATGTGCCTGGATATATGATAAGCATTACTCTGTGTGGGATCACACATCTAACTCTTCCATGATACTATGACAATGCATTTCATTATTTTTCAAGCACAATTTCCTTGACAATGCATGTTATTCTGTTTCAAGCACAAATTCTCCTGTTCGTCACCAACATTGAGAAAATTCCCAAGTACTGTTCACTTGGTGTCTGGCAAAGCCACTCACTGAATAATATAGAGTAGGAACAAAAGGTCAATGTTGAGGAGAAAATATACACCTCAGATTATTCGATTTAACAATTTTTCAATTTCACAACACTAAATCAAAATTTAGCAGGACACTTAATGATTAAGAATTGTTACCAAAAAAAAAGATATGTGTATCTCATCTCATGGCATGTGTATCAGACAGAGTAGTCTCTGCTAGCTGATACACAGCAAGCCTAGCTCAAATGGCCCCTTACACGTGCACTTAAACAGCCGGCACAAAGGTGACTTTGGCAGCGATTACAGCTGTAGGTCTTTCTTGGTAAGTCTTTAAGATTTTTCCACAACTGGATTGTACAACATTTGTCCATTATTATTTCAAAATTCTTCAAGCTCTATCAAAATGGTTGTTGATCATGGCTAGACAACAATTTTCAGGTCTTGCCATAGACTTCCAAGTAGATTTAACCTTTTACGGGGGCAGCCCGACACCGGTACACTTATGACAACATCCAGCTCAGGGCGCGAAATTCAAAATCTATTTTTTTTTAATATTTAACTTTCACACATTAACAAGTCCAAGACACCAGATGAAAGGTGCACATCTTGTGAATCAAGCCAACATGTCCGATTTTTTAAATGTTTTACAGGGAAGACAAAATATGTAAATCTATTAGCTAACCACGTTAGCAAAAGACACAACTTTTCTAACTCCATCAGTTTCTTACTCCATCAGGTGCTATCACAAATTCGACCAAATAAAGATATAAATAGCCACTAACCAAGAAACAAATTCATCAGATGACAGTCTGATAAGATATTTATTGTATAGCATATGTTTTGTTCGAAAAATTTGCATATTTCATGTATAAACCATAGTTTACATTTCAGCTACAATCCGAAATTGCACCGAAAGCAGCCATAATATTTACAGACACCAACGTCAAATAGCTAATTACTCATCATAAAACATTTCTGAAAAATACATAGTCTGCAGCAATTGAAAGACAGGCATCTTGTGATTCCAAACAATATTTCCGATTTATTAAATGTTTTACAGCGAAAACAAAATGTATCGCTATATTAGCGTAGCTACAATAGACAGAAATAATTGGGCGCCCACGGCCAGTTCACATGCACGACAGATATATGAAATAACATCATAAAATGGGTCTTACTTTTGCTGATCTTTCATCAGAATGTTGAAGAACGTGTCCTCTGTCCAGATGAGTCGTTGTTTCGATTCAGAATGGCAAATTTCCCTCTTCAATTAGCATTGGCACTAGCCGAGTGGCATAAATTTCTCCAACGTAAACACAGTCAGAGGACGGAACACGGCAAAACTCCCGAATAAAGTTTCAATAATCTGATTAAACTATATTGAAAAAACATACATTACGATGATATGGTCACATGTATCAAAAAAAATTCGAGCCGGAGACGTTAGCCGTTCGTTACCAAGGCAAAACAGAAGTCAATCCCACTTCCTTCAGAGTACCGGAAGTGGACGGTCACGTCAAAGAAATAGGTTTTTTTCCACCACAGACCAAGAGGAGCACATAAATTTCTTCTCTGATATCCTCTTTACACCAATAGGAAGGCGTATAGAGTGTCAGCAGACTCCTAAGTGTTAAGACCATGTATAGGCATCAAGTTGAAAAGAGCATCGATTTCTGACATTTCACTTCCTGGTCAGGAAAAGTGCTGCAGAAGGACTTCTGTTTCACTCAGAGAAATAATTCCAACTCTTTTAGAAACTAGAAAGTGTTTTCTATCCAAAAAGAATAATAATATTCATATTGTACGAGCAAGATTTGAGTAGGAGGCCGTTTGAAATGGGCACGATTTCACTGGCTACTCAACACTTTGCCTTGCAGCCATAAGAAGTTTTAAGTCAATACTCTAACTCGGTCACTCAGGAGCATTCACTGTCTTCTTGGGAAGCAACTCCAGTGTAGATTTGGCCTTGTAGTTTAGGTTATTTTCCTGCAGAAAGGTCAATTCATCCGAGTGTCTGGTGGAAAGCAGACTATAACAGGTTTTCCTCTAGGATTTTGTTGTACTTTGCTCCATTTCGTTTATTTTTTATCCTGAAGACTCCCCAGTCTACGATTACAAGCATACCCCGAACATGATACAGCCATCACTATACTTGAAAATATGGAGAGTGTTACTCAGTAATGTGATGTATTGGATTTACCCCAAACATAACACCTTGTATTCCAGACTAAAAGATAATTGCTTTGCAATTTTTTTGCAGTATTACTTTTGTGCCTTCTGTACAGGCTTTCTTCTTTTCAGTCTGTCATTTAGGACAGTAACTATAATGCCATGTTGTTGATACATCCTTAGTTCTCATATCACAGACATTAAACTTTGTAACTGTTTTAAAGTCAACATTGGCCTCATGGTGAAATCCCTAAGCCGTTTTCTTCCTCTCTGGCAACTGAGTTAGGAAGTATGCCTGTATCTTTGTAGTGGCTGGGTGTATTGATACACCATCCAACGTATAATTAATAACTTCACCATGCTCAAGGGGATATTCAATGTCTGTTTTTTTTTTAAAACCCATCTCCCAATAGGAGCCCTTCTTTGAGATGCATTGGAAAACCTCCCTGGTCTTTGTGGTTGAATCTGTGTTTGAAATTCACTGCTCGACTGAGGGACATTACTAATAATTGTATGTGTGGGATACAGTGATGAGGTAGTCAGTCAAAAATCATGTTTAACACTCTCCATGAGATTATTTTAATTGTTACACATTTTTACTCCTGAACCTATTTAGGCTTGCCATAACAATGGAGTTGAATACATATTGACTCAAGACATTTTAACTTGACATTTTTTTATTAATTTGTAAAACCTTCATTACACTTTGACATTATGTGGTATTGTGTTTAGGCCGGTGACAAAACAATCTCAATTTAATCAATTTTAAATTCAGGCTGTAAGACAACCAAATGTGGAAAAAGTCAAGGGGTGTGAATACTTTCTGAAGGCACTTTTCCTTGGGTATAGGAGATGAGATCCGTTTTGGCAAGAGCACACATTTCCTCTGATGGAGATAGAGCCCTCCCACCCTCCCCACGCCACCCAGAGCCCATCCCCTCAGTGAACCCTGGTGATGGATTTTCTCTAAAAATATTCTGTCACAGACATTCCAATATTAATTATCTCTGTCCTTCTACTCTTCTTCTCTTTGTGGCCATGCTTTCCCTACTTTCTTTCTCACAGTAGGCAGGTTTCCATTGGCCCAGGTTTAGTCGACAAAAACAATGTCTGAAGAAAAATCATTGTGACATTTGTACTGGAAACTGCAGATATACTATAGGAGTCGTTTTCAAAAAATGGAGTACAATTTTATTCGTTCAACAGTGGTAGATCTTTCTTTTGTCAAAGCTTTTTAAATAAAATCAAATGAAACTTTATTTGTCACATGCGCTGTATACAACAAGTATTCGTAAAGTGTTTACTTACAAGCCCTTAACCAACAATGTAGAGTAAGAAAATATTTGCTAAATAAACTAAAGTTAAAAAAGTAACACAATAAAATAACAATTCTGAGGTTATATACAGGGGGTACCGTTACTGAGTCAACGTGCACAGGTACAGGTTAGTCGAGGTCATTTGTACATGTAGGTAGGGGTAAAGTGACTATGCATAGATAATAAATAGCAAGTAGCAGCAGTGTAGAAAACAAATGGAGGTGTAGTGTCAATGTAAATAGTCCGGTGGCCATTTGATTAATTGTTTAGCAGTCTTATGGCTTGGTGGTAGAAGTTGCGACAAATGATGATGGAAACAGTGTTTGTTTAATAAATTATGGTTGCCGAATAATTTTGAATGTGTGTTCCCATTGAACTCTCTTTTGTGGATTTAAACAGCTGGACTTAGAATGTCGAATAAAAATTAAGTTGTTGAATTTTTTCCCTTGTCCATTTCGGTAAAATGTGCATTAATGAAGTGGCGACAGCCTGTATGCCCTGCCCACATATCTGTTGCATTTCTCAGGTAGCCAGCAAAAGTCACTTTCATTCATGTAGTCCTAGTAGAGATCTGAAACAAATTGGTGGTGAAACTTCGAATTGCAATGTAAAGCAATTCAGGCATTCTTGAATGTCAAGACAATCCTTGCATTGAAAGTAAAAATACTTTTATATAGTTTAATAAATGGATTTTGCAAGCAGTAGGCATTTAGGTTTTTAGGAACATTTAAAACAAATCATAAGTCCAGCTGTTTAAATCCACAAAAGAGAGTTCAATGGAAACACACCATGGTGGGCAACTGTCGCATCTATTTTCTATCCCAGCTTTCTATATGTCGACACAAAATCCCTGGACACGTTCATGGAAACCTACCTAGTGTCTCTCTACACCTGACAGCATCTCTCTTTGTCGTTTCTGTGTCTGTCTCTCTTTCTCTCGCATCCTTTTTCATCCGCTCACACAGATCATTAATGTATTTTATTTTAGAGTAAGTTTAATTTGTCAAATCAAAGTGGACAAGACAGACCATTCATTTGCAACAAAACAATACACTATTAGTAAGTAATCTCTCTCACGCATGGATGACCCTACGCCATGATATCAGATACTACACTGTGAGACAGATTTGACTACTTCGCACCGGTTATTTTTAGAAGAAGAACAAAAGGTGAATTGAGAATAAAGATGTGACAGATTTGTGTTTTCGTGGTTTATTTTTCAAAATGCCCTCTGGGCCCATCTGGAAGAATCATACCAGCTAAAATCTTGTAGTTTAAAAACACTTCTAACACATCACATAGCAAATGAGCTTAACTGTACAAGCGATTAAATTAGTTTAAAGGAAAAATAACATCAGTAAAAGTAACACTGAGTCCAGCAAAGACTAGATCCACAAAACCCCTCACTATAGATAGAGAAAAACAGTGAGTTCTGAGAGTTGGAGTAGTGGCAGCTGTAAAGAAACAACTAGCGGCGTCTGCGAGTGGAATTGCTAATACATTTCCAATGTGTTTTAGAGTAAGATAACAAGGAACAATGGAACTGCTGCAGAGGATAGAAAGTGCAGACAACCCACCTGGCTGGAGAGCTGTTTCTTAGGAAAACATATGCCACAGGCCTGCGGTAAAGTGTCAGACACAACTGAGAGGCTGAACGATGGTGGGCTACCATCAAAATACACACACACGTGCACAGACACACAAACAAACACACACAGGCATGTCACTCTCACACTCATACTCACATGCGCACGCACACACACACACACACTCCAATCACCAACCTCCCTGCACAGCTGAGAAAACGCAATATATGGACAGACACTACATGCCTGGGACTCACACATTCATTTATGCACTGTCTTTTTGTGCTTCTTGATATTTTACTCTCCTCTCTCTTCCACTCTGGCTTGCACACAGAAAGATGGTGAACATTTGCAGTGTGCAGTGAATCATAGTGGATGATTGGCATCAACAGAAAGGGGCAAAGGGCACCTCCCAAAGCCAGAGCGCAGTGACCTGTCAGCATCTAACAGAGTTTTTACAAAACACATTCTCAGCAGTGCTTCAGTATCTACCAACTTGGCTATAGATCTCTTCCTTAATATTCTCTCTCAACCCATGTCTCAAAGGAGGCTGGAGTTCATACAAGAAGTCTTCTCGGGTCCAAAAAGTTGGACCAGAATGGACCCGAGGACAATCAGACCCGAACACGAATGGACCCTAGGACAAACTGACCTAGAGCCGACCCGTAACCTAACAAGTCTGGGTCTAGACCAGAACAGATTGGACCCGAGTGACAATAAACATATATGTTTATCAGCCAAGTTGCTCTTCTGGTTAACGAGTAGGGCTTTATATGTTGGCTAGGCCTTCTATAAGTCAATAAATTCACATTAGTGTAAAATAAATATTTTATAGGCTATGCAGAGCCGTGGTCATGTCCATTCAGGTCCACTCGGGTCTATCAACTGTAGTTACATAGACCCGAGACCCATGACATTCAAACAGGACCCAACCCTGTTGACAAATTAGAATTTTGGATCCGAGACCTACTCGGGCCCCGGGTCCAATCTCGGGTATTTGGGTTCCTGTGGATCCGTGAATAACTCTAGTACATACAGTAACTCTAAAAGTTACAGTTAAGTAACATAGTTCATATTCCGTGTGCCTCAGTTGGTAGAGTGTGGTGCTTGCAACACCATGGATGTGGTTTCGTTTCCCATGTGGGACCAGTATGAAAAAGTATGAAAATGTACACTACTTTAAGTCACTCTGAATAACAGTATCTGCTAAACAAAAAAATAAATACTAATAGTGTTTGTGTTTCCAGCTGTTACAGAAACAGCACCTTGCTTAGTGCACAAAGTTTACTCCTCATCAACATTCCCAATGTGTTCAGCTTTGCAATGTCAGTCCCCCAGACTTAAGGCTCGGGTCCTAGAGAATAAAGAGTATTCAGCAGTTTCCTTAAATCAAACAGCCCATGAAGGTTTCATTTTCAATTGATCTGATGCAATTTACAGTACTTCCCAGAGTCAGGAGTTTTTGCTCACTGCTTTTTTAAGGACCGGAATGCTGCCAACAGGTCTGCTGCTGCTGTGCGTGTGTGTGTGTGTGTCTTTGTGTGTCCGTGCTTGCATGTGTTTGTGTGTGTGCATGCATGCTTGCTTGTGTGTGTGTGAGATAAAGAGAGAGCAAACGAGGGAGAAAGAGAGAAGCTAGAGTCATTGAGTATATGGGTCGAAACATTTCATTTGTTGATAAAAATTGTAGATTATCTAGGTTACGGTCTATACAGACATTGGTTTGTTATGTTAGGAATGCACCATTTATCTGATCAGAAAATTGAAGTTCAACCATGGGTTGCCATCTCCCAGGAATTTCTCCATTAGTCTCACTTGAAAGTTCTCAAGGGTTTTTCTCCTTCTTTATACGTCACCACTATTGATACAACTGAGAAATAAAGTATGACAATAAGGCAAACTAAAGTTTAGGCTTGACACACAAAAATAAACTGTGTCATGTTGTGACAGTATGTGCAGTACACCTCCTACTCATTGTGTTTTATCCATCTCATGTCAACAGAGGATGAGCCCTCAACTGCCATGGAAACATTGTTTTGGAATGGGAAACCATGTGGCAAGACCAAATCAAATCGACCAACTGCTAGGTTCAGAATGGCCATGACTGTAGCCTCTCCCTCTCTCCGCCTCTTTTCCCTTTTAAGGCTCCTGGCCTTGCCTCAAAATAATCCCAGTTGTGGGATTGCTAGGGGACTACAATTCAACTGGTGGAAATTAAACTTCCGCTACACCATGTGCCTTCAATGTGACGTTCTACCAGCTACACAGATACCAACCTAAATCAACTGTATACCTTATTATTTGAATTCCCAGGATAGAATGAATGCACGCGTCAGCCATCAAGGATTTAACCTCTGCAATTCATGAGCAGGACACTGCCATTGGACACGACGCAACGCGAGCAGTAAAGCAGCTTTCATTGATGTCAAAGAAAGCATTCCCTCAATGGCTGATGGCAGTGTTGGAGGCCCGATGTCTGTAGTGTAGCAGGGTTGCAAGAATGACACAACATAGATTTAGAGAATTAAAAGAACAATCAAAGTGCCCAATCATCACTTAAAATATTTGGTGTGTGACAGAATGGTGACACTCAATGAACTATTTGACCACTCAAGTCAGTCAAACCCAATATTGACCATTCAATACTAGAACAGCAAGGCCTTGAGGGTCTCCCCTCCAGGTGTCACCCATCTTCCACTATATCCCCTGTGCATTTACACCTGTGTTTTCTGTCTGTCTGTTGCCAGTTCGTCTTGTTTGTTCAAGCCTACCAGCGTTTTGTGTCTCAGCTCCTGTAGTTTCCAGTTTCTCTATTCTCATCCTCCTGGTTTTTGACCCTGGCCTGTCCTGACCCTGTACCCGCCCGCCTGACCACTCTGCCTGACCCTGAGCCTGCCTGCCGTCCCGTACCTTTGCTCCACCTCTGGATTACCGACCTCTGCCTGACATGACCCTGAGCCTGCCTGCCTTTCTGTATCTTGGCCTCTTCTGGATTATCGACCTCTGCCTGCAAAGAAACCACTACTAAAAGGGCACCAATAAGAAGTGACTTGCTTGGGCCAAGAAACATGTGCAATGGACATTAGACCGGTGGAAATCTGTCCTTTGGTCTGAGTCCGAATTTTAGATTTTTGGTTCAAACCGCCGTGTCTTTGTGAGATGCAGAGTAGGTGAATGGATGATCTCTGCATGTGTGGTACACACCGTGAAGCATGGAAAAGGAGGTGTGGTGGTGCTGTGCTGGTCACACTGTCAGTGATTTATTTAGAATTCAAGGCACACTTAACCAGCATGGCTACCACAGCATTCTGCAGCGATATGCCATCCCATCTGGTTTGCTCTTAGTGGGACTAAAATTTGTTTTTCAACTGGACAATGACCCAATACACACCTCCAGGCTGTGTAAGGGCTATTTCACCAAGAAGGAGAGTGATGGAGTGCTGCATCAGATGACTTGGCCTCTACAATCACCCTCCTCAACCAAATTGAGATGGTTTGGGATCAGTTGGACTGCAGAGTGAAGGAAAAGCAGCCAACAAGTGCTCAGCATATGTGCGAACTCCTTCAAGACTGTTGGAAAAGTATTCCAGGTGACTACCTCATGAAGCTGGTTGAGAGAATGCCAAGAGTGTGCAAAGCTGTCATCAAGGCAAAGGGTGGCTGCCAGAATATAAAATATAAACGTCCCTTTTTCAGGATCCTGTCTTTCAAAGATACTTTGTAAAAATCCAAATAACTTCACAGATCTTCATTGTAAAGGGTTTAAACACTGTTTCCCATGCTTGTTCAATGAACCATAAACAATTAATGAACATGCACCTGTGGAACGGTCGTTAAGACACTAACAGCTTATAGACAGTAGGCAATTAAGGTCACAGTTATTAAATCTTAGGACACTAAAGAAGCCTTTCTATTGACTCTGAAAAACAACAAAAGAAAGATGCCCAGGGTCCCTGCTCATCTGCGTGAACATGCCTTAGGCATGCTGCAAGGAGGCATGAGGACTGCAAATGTGGCCAGGGCAATACATTGCAATGTCCGTACTGTGAGACGCCTGAGACAGCGCTACAGGGAGACAGGACGGACAGCTGATCATCCTCGCAGTGGCAGACCACGTGTAACAACACCTGCACAGGATCGGTACATCCAAACATCACTCCTGCGGGACAGATACAGGATGGCAACAACTGCCCGAGTTACACCAGGAACGCGCAATCCCTCCATCAGTGCTCAGACTGTCCGCAATATGCTGAGAGAGGCTGGACTGAGGGTTTGTAGGCCTGTTTTAAGGCAGGTCCTCACCAGCCGTGACCGACAACAGCGTTGCCTATGGGCACAAACCCACCGTCGCTGGACCAAACAGGACTGGCAAAAAGTGCTCTTCTCTGACGAGTTACATTTTTGCCTCACCAGGGGTGATGGTCGGATTCACGTTTATCATCGAAGGATTGAGCGTTACAACGAGGCCTGTACTGTGGAGCGGAATCAATTTGGAGGTGGAGGGTCAGTCATGGTGTGTCACAGCAT
Source organism: Salvelinus alpinus (assembly GCF_045679555.1). Lineage (NCBI taxonomy): Eukaryota > Metazoa > Chordata > Actinopteri > Salmoniformes > Salmonidae > Salvelinus > Salvelinus alpinus. The sequence continues at coordinate 42,776,838 of NC_092100.1, forward strand.
CATCGGACTGAGCGTGTTGTTATTGCAGGCAATCTCAACGCTGTGCGTTACAGGGAAGACATCCTCCTCCCTCATGTGGTACCTTTCCTGCAGGCTCATCCAGACTTGACCCTCCAGCATGACAATGCCACCAGCCATACTACTCGTTCTGTGCATTTCTCCTGCAAGACAGGAATGTCAGTGATCTGCCATGGCCAGAGAAGAACCCGGATCTCAATCTCATTGAGCACGTCTGGGACCTGTGGATCGGAGGGTGAGAGCTAGGGCCATTCCCCCCAGAAATGTCCGGGAACTTGCAGGTGCCTTGGTGGAAGAGTGGATGTAACATCTCACAGCAAGAACTGGCAAATCTGTTGCAGTCCATGAGGAGGAGATGCACTGCAGTACTTAATGCAACTGGTGGCCACACCAGATACTGACTGTTACTTTTGATTTTGACCTTCCCTTTGTTCAGGGACACATTATTCAACTTATGTTAGTCACATGTCTGTAGAACTTGTTCAGTTTATGTCTCAGTTGTTGAATTTTGTTATGTTCGTACAAATACTTACACATGTTGACTTCTGTAACCGTAAAAGCCTTGGTTTCATGCATGTTAACATTAGAAGCCTACTCACTAAGTCTGTTTTACTCACTGCTTTAGCACACTCTGCCAACCCGGATGTCTTAGCCGTGTCTGAATTCTGGTTTAGGAAAACCACCAAAACCCTGAAATCTCCATCGCTAACTATAACATTTTCCGCCAAGATAGAACTGCCAAAGGGGGCGGTGTTGCAATCTACTGCAAAGATAGCCTGCAGAGTTCTGTATTACTATCCAAGTCTGTACCCAAACAATTCGAGCTTCTACTTCTAAAAATGCACCTTTCCAGAAACAAGTCTCTCACTGTTGCCGCTTGCTATAGACCTCCCTCTGCCCCCAGCTGTGCCCTCGATACCATATGTGAATTGATTGCCCCCATCTATCTTCTGAGCTCGTGCTACTAGGCGACCTAAACTGAGACATGCTTAACACCACGGCCATCCTACAATCTAAGCTTGTGCCCTCAATCTCACACAAATTATCAATGAACCTACCAGGTACAACTTCAAATCCGTAAACACGGGCACCCTCATAGATGTCATCCTAACTAACTCACCCTCCAAATACACTGTTTTACGCTGTTTTCAATCAAGATATCAGCGATCACTGCCTCATTGCCTGCATCCGTAATGGGTCTGCGACCAAACCTCATCACTGTCAAACGCTCCTTAAAACACTTCTGCGAGCAGGCCTTTCTAATCGACCTGGTCGGGGTATCCTGGAATGACATTGACCTCATCCCGTCAGTAGATGATGCCTGGCTATTCTTTAAAAGTGCCTTCCTCACCATCTTAAATAAGCATGCCCCATTCAAAAAAGATTTAGAACTAGGAATAGATATAGTCCTTGGTTCACTCCAGACCTGTCTGCCCTTGACCAGCACAAAAACATCCTGTGGCGTTCTGCATTAGCATCGAATAGTGCCCGTGATATGCAACTTTTAAGGGAAGCTAGGAACAAATATGCACAGGCAGTTAGGAAAGCTAAGGCTAGCTTTTTCAAACAGAAATTTGCATCCTGTAGTATTAACTCAAAAAAGTTCTCTGACACTGTAAAGTCCATGGAGAATAAGAGCACCTCCTCCCAGCTGCCCACTGCTCTGAGGCTAGGAAACACTGTCACCTCCGATAAATCGACTATAATTGAGAATTTCAATAAGCATTTCTCTACGGCTGGCCATGCTTTCCACCTGGCTACCCCCTACCCCAGTCAACTGCCCGGTACCCTCCACAGCAACCTGCCACCATTTCTCCTTCACCCAAATCCAGATAGCTGATGTTCTGAAAGAGCTGCAAAATCTGGACCCCTACAAATCAGCTGGGCTATCTGGACCCTCTCTTTCTAAAATGATCTTCAGAAATTGTTGCAACCCCTATTACTAGCCTGTTCAACCTATCTTTCGTATCGTCTGAGATTCCCAAAGATTGGAAAGCTGCCGCGGTCATCCCTCTCTTCTAAGGGGGTGACACTCTAGACCCAAACTGCTACAGACCTATATCTATCCTACCCTGTCTTTCTAAGGTCTTCGAAAGCCAGTAAACAAACAGATTACCGACCATTTCGAATCCCACCATACCTTCTCCACTATGCAATCTGGTTTCAGAGCTGGTCATGCGTGCACCTCAGCCATGCTCAAGGTCCTAAACGACATCATAACCGCCATCGATAAGAGACATTACTGTGCAGCTGTATTTATCGAACTGGACAAGGCTTTCAACTCATCCAGACTCACATTAAGCATCTACAATCCAAAAGTAAATCTAGAATCGGCTTCCTATATCGCAACTAAGCATCCTTCACTCATGCTGCCAAACATACCCTCGTAAAACTGACCATCCTACCGATCCTCGACTTCGGTGATGTCATCTATAAAATAGCCTCCAACACTCTACTCAACAAACTGGATGCAGTTTATCACAGTGCCATCCGTTTTGTCACCAAAGCCCCATACACTACCCACCATTGCGACCTGTACGCTCTCGTTGTTTGGCCCTCGCTTCATACTCGTCGCCAAACCCACTGGCTACAGGTTATCTACAAGACTCTGCTAGGTAAAGCCCCGCCTTATCTCAGCTCACTGGTCACCATAGCAGCACCCACTCGTAGCACACGCTCCAGCAGGTATATCTCAAAGCCAATTCCTCATTTGATCGTCTTTCCTTCCAGTTCTCTGCTGCCAGTGACTGGAACGAACTACAAAAATCTCTGAAGCTGGAGACTCATATCTCCCTCACTAGCTTTAAGCACCAGCTGTCAGAGCAGCTCACAGATCACTGCACCTGTACATAGCCCATCTGTAAACAGCCCATCTATCTACCTACCTCATCCCCATACTGTATTCATTTATTATCTTGCTCCTTTGCACCCCAGTATCTCTACTTGCACATTCATCTTCTGCACATCTACCATTCCAGTGTTTAATTGCTATATTGTAATTACTTCGCCACCATGGCCTATTTATTGCCTTAATTCCCTTATCTTACCTCAAAAAGCTTACACTGTATGTAAGCTTTTTGTTTTCTTTGTTCTACTGTATTATTGACTGTATGTTTTGTTTATTCCATGTGTAACTCTGTCTTGTTGTATGTGTCGAATTGCTATGCTTTATCTTGGCCAGGTCGCAGTTGCAAATGAGAACTTGTTCTCAACTAGCCTACCTGGTTAAATAAAGGTGAAATAAAAATAAAATAAAAAATGTTAAGTTTGCTGAATATAAACACAATTGACAGTGAGAGGGTTTTTCTTTTTAGTTTAGTTTGACTTTAACACTTTTTTGGTTACTACATGATTCCAAATGTGTTCTTTCATAGTTTTGATTTCTTCACTATTATTATACAATGTAGAAAATAGTAAAATAAAGAAAAACCCTTGACTGAGTAGGTGTGTTTTGATTGGTACTTTTGACTGGTACTGTGTGTATTTTTTTTTTTTACCTCCCAGAGACGCATCCACGGTCAGCAAAATTCTCAGTTCAGGCTGAGGCTCAGATTTAGAAGAATAATCAACAGAGATGTAATAATTAATTTCTTCTTTTTTTCATTCAGATCTTGTAGCAGCTCTAACACAACATGTTCATTAATTCGTCCTGGTCTTCTGGTCATTTGAAATCATGTACTCACTGTGTACTACAGGAGGCCAGAGTAGACATATAAAACTTATTGGATTTGATGGACTGATATAGGGTACATACCATTTTGAGATTAGAATATACCAACACAATAGAATGGCACACCCTGTTCTTCATGCACAATTGGTGATTACATAATGATGCATTATCTGCTTCCACTCTCTCATCAATTCACCCATTCTCCCCCATCATATTTTACTTCATTTATTTCATCTATTATTTGTGTGAAATTTCTTTCGGTATAGTTTAGATTCACTTTCGAGGCAATTATCGGGGTGATTATCAACTGGACACTGCACCTTGCAGTGTCGGGAGAATGAGCGGACCAGGCCCTACAGTAAGAAAAGGAGGGACAATGGGGGAAATCCATTTAAGTTATGACATGCCCTCCTAAAACTGGTTATAACTCAAGTTCTGTTTGTTATATTAAGGTTCTGACAACGGCAGTGTATTATATATACTTGTTTATTCACGACTTTAAAAAATGGCAGTGTAGTAAAATACATTCATAAGCAGTCAAAATTACTGCTTTAGCGGTTCTAGTGTTAAAAAGAGAAGCTGTCAATTTAATTATTATTTAACTTATTATTTTTTCTTTGATAGTCAATGATCACTACAAATTCAGAAAATTCCTATCTGCTACAATTGGCTCACTTTCCAGTGAAGATCAAAGACAATAAATAAATCCCAGCCACTTTGTTGTATGCTTAAAACAGCCTATTTATGATTTGCCTTCAGCCACCATTGTCTGCAATAAGTGTCCAATTCTGCTCGACAAAAGGCATATTTAGCAAATTATAACACACAAGATGTTTTGTCTATTTTAATTGGACTAATTGTTACCTCATTGCAATAATTCTCAATGCATTTATTAGGTGTTGGAGATGAGATGGCAGATAGACTCAAAGCCAGGTAGCATGGCTGCTACATTGTCCAGCTGGCTGAACCTCTATGTTGGCAGCTACTGGCTCAGCATAGACATAGTGGGTTGTAAAGGCTCCAACCACCTCAAACTACCCTGACACTTATTAATGAGACATTTTGTCACTTTTTTGTCAGCTACAGTAAGAGGAAAAAAAGTGTTGGAAAGCTTTATGCACAATCTGACTCCTTTAAAACCTTGAATGAGTACTTTTTATCCTATCAAATCAAATTGTATTTGTCACATGCACCGAATACAACAGAAGTAGACCTTACAGTAAAATGCTTACTTACAAGCCCTTTAACAACAGTGATTTAAGAAGTTAAGAAAAAAATGTGTTAAGTAAAAAATAGATAAGTAAAACATTTAAAATATAAGTAACAAATAATTAAACAGCAGCAGTAAAATAACAAGTGAGGCTATATACAGGGGGTACCGGTACAGAGTCAATGTGCTGGGGCACCGGTTAGTTGAGGTAATTAAGGTAATATGTACATGTAGGTAGAGTTAAATTGACTATGCGTAGATTATAAACAGAGAGTAGCAGCAGCGTAAAAGTGGGGTCTGTGTAGCCCAGGATTAGCTGTTCAGGAGTCTTATGGCTTGGGGGTAAAAGCTGTTAAGAATACTTTTGGACCTCGACTTGGTGCCCCGGTACCGCTTGTTATATGTTAGCAGAGAGAACAGTCTATGACTAGGGTGGCTGGAGTCTTCGACAATTTTTAGGGCCTTCCTCTGACACCGACTGATATAGAGGTCCTTGATGGCAGGAAACTTGGCCCCAGTGATGTACTGGGCCGTACGCACGACCCTCTGTAGTGCCTTGCGGTCGGAGGCCGAACAGTTGCCATACCAGGCAGTAATGCAACCAGTCAGGTTGCTCTCCAAAGTGCAGCTGTAGAACCTTTTGAGAATCTGAGGACCCATTCCAAATATTTTCAGTCTCCTGAGGGGGAATAGGCTTTGTTGTGCCTTCTTCATGACTGCCTTAGTGTGTTTGGACCATGATAGTTTGTTTGTGATGTTGACACCAAGGAACTTGAAGCTCTCAACCTGTTCCACTACAGCCCCAATGATGAGAATGGGGACGTGCTCAAGCCTCCTTTTCCTGTAGTCCACAATCATCTCCTTTGTCTTGATCACGTTGAGGGAGAGGTTGTTGTCCTTGCACTCCCTGTAGGCTCTCATCATTGTCGGTGTTGGGTCATCTGCAAACTTGATGATGGTGTTGGAGTCGTGCCTGGCCATACAGTCATGAGTGAACAGGGAATACAGGAGGGGACTGAGCACACACTCCTGAGGGGCCACGTGTTGAGGATCAGCGTGACGAATGTGTTGTTCCCTACCCTTACCACCTTGGGACGGCCCATCAGGAAGTCCAGGATCCAGTTGCAGATGGAGGAGTTTATTCCCAGGGTCCTTAGCTTAGTGATGAGTTTTGAGGGCACTATGGTGTTGAACGCTGAGCTGTAGTCAATGAATAGCATTCTCACATAGGTGTTCCTTTTGTCCAGGTGGGAAAGGACAGTGTTGAGTGCAATAGAGATTGCATCATCTGTAGATCTGTTGGGACGGTATGCAAATTGAGTCGGTCTAGGGTTTCTGGATTAATGGTGTTGATGTGAGCCATTACCAGCCTTTCAAAGCACTTCATGGCTACAGACATGAGTGCTACGGGTCGCCGGTCATTTAGGCAGGTTACCTTAGTGTTCTTGGGCACAGGGACTATGGTGGTCTGCTTGAAATATGTTGGTATTACAGACTCCGACAGGGACATGTTGAAAATCAGTGAAGACACTTGCCAGTTGGTCAGCCCATGCCTGGAGAACACGTCCTGGTAATCCGTTTGGCCCTGCGGCCTTGTGAATGTGGACCTGTTTAACTTCTTATGGCTTGGGGGCAATATTGGGTAGCTTGAATGAATAAGGCGCCCAAAGGAAACTGCCTGCTACTCAGGCCCAGAAGTTAACCTTTACTTAACCTGTACCACCCCCCCCGTTCCGCTAGCGGAACTCCTCCCACATTCCACTGAAAAGGCAGAGCGCGAAATTCAAAAAATATTTTTTTAGAAATATTTAACTTTCACACATTAACAAGTCCAATACAGCTAATGAAAGATACAGATCTTGTGAATCCAGCCAACATGTCCGATTTTTTTAATGTTTTACAGGGAAAACACAATATATATTTATGTTAGCTCACCAACAAATAGAAAAAAGCACAGACATTTTTCACAGCACAGGTAGCAAAATCAAAATCAACCAAACTAACCTAGAACAAACCAAAGAAACCAAGAAACAACTTAATCAGATGACAGTCTTATAACATGTTATACAATAAATCTATGTTTTGTTCGAAAAATGTGCATATTTCAGGTATAAATCATAGTTTACATTGCGGCTACAATCAGAAATTGCACCGAAAGCAGCCAGAATAATTACAGACACCAACGTGACATACCGAAATACTCATCATAAAACATTTCAGAACAATATATGGTGGATAGCTAATGAAAGAGAAAGATCTTGTGAATAGAGACAATATTTCCGATTTTTGAAGTGTTTTACAGCGAAAACACCACATATATTTATGTTAGTTCACCACCAAATACAAAAGACAGACAGACATTTTTCACAGCAACGGTAGCATGCAAGTAGCATGCACAAAGCTAACCTAACTAACCTAGAACCAACCTAAATAACCTAGAAAAAACTCCCTCAGATGACAGTCCTATAACATGTTACACAATAAATCTATGTTTTGTTCGAAAAATGTGCATATTTTAGCTATAAATCAGTTTTACAGTACTGCTACCATCATAGCTACCATCATAGCTACAGTCAGAAATCGCATGGGAGTAGCCAGAGTAAATACAGACACCAACGTCAACTACCTAATTACTCATCATAAAACATTTCAGAAAAATATATGGTGGATAGCTAATGAAAGACAAATATCTTGCGAATACAGCCAATATTTCCGATTTTTGAAGTGTTTTACAGCGAAAACACAATATATCGTTATATTAGCTTACTACAATAGCTAACACACAGCAGCATTGATTCTAGTCAAACGCTAGCGATAGCACAGTTCGACAGATATATGAAATAGTATCCCAAATTGGGTCCTTATCTTTGTTGATCTTCCATCAGAATGTTCTCCAAGGGGTCCTTTGTTCAGAACCGTCTTTATTTGGAACCAGAACGAACGATTTCCCTCTTGAATTAGCAAGCACACTGGCCGTGCTGTGCTAACCTCTCCGTCTTGACAAAATTCTTGCGTCGCATCACGTCTAAAGTCCAGAATACATTTCAATAATATAATTAAAGTATATTGAAAAAACATACTTTAGGATGATATTGTGACATGTATCAAATAAAATCGAAGCCAGAGATCATATTCACCTATAACGACGGTTTTCCAGGAGGCTACTCCAGATCCAACTTCGCGCCTTCCAAAAAAAATAAAGTGCGCACTTCTCACTCCAAGAGGTTGTATACAACCCCTGAACGAGATAATCAACTCATTTCTGCTCTCACTTCCGCATGACACCCAGGGGAAGGCGTATGACGTGTTTCTACAGTCATAAGTGACATGCCCTTTTATAGACAAGGTCTTAAAGAGAGACTTCGCATTTGGAAATCTCACTTCCGGATAGGAAAATGTCTGTAAAAAGAGTTCTGTTTCACTTAGAGAAATAATTCAAACGCTTTTAGAAACTAGAGACTGTTTTCTATCCAATAGTAATAATAATATGCATATTGTACGAGCAAGAATTGAGTACGAGGCCGTTTAAATATCATACGATTTTCCCCAAAAGTGAAAATAGCACCCCCTGGTCCTCATCAGGTTAACACCCATCCCGGATCCGGGAGCATCCTCATCAGTAAAAGCTGACTAGCATAGCGCCAAAAGTAAATAATAGCATATAAATATCATGAAATCACAAGTCCAATACAGCAAATGAAAGATAAGCATCTTGTGAATCCAGCCATCATTTCCGATTTTTTTAATGTTTTACAGCGAAAACACAATATGTATTTCTATTAGCTAACCACAATAGCCAAAGACTCAACCGCATATTTTCACCATGTTTCTAACGCATAGGTAGCTATCACAAAACCGACCAAATATAGATTTAATTAGTCACTAACCAAGAAACAACTTCATCAGATGACAGTCTTATAACATGCTATACAATAAATTTATGTTTTGTTCGAAAATGTGCATATTTGAGGTATAAATAATAGTTTTAAATTGCAGCTACCATCAAAAATATCACCAAAGCAGCCAGAATAATTACAGAGAGCAACGTGAAATACATAAATACTCATCATAAAACATTTATGAAAAAAACATGGTGTACAGCAAATGAAAGATAAACATCTTGTGAATCCAGCCAATATTTCAGATTTTTTAAGTGTTTTACAGCGAAAACACAATATAGCATTATATTAGCTTACCACAATAGCCAAACACACAACCGCATTTATTCACCGCATAGATAGCATTCGCAAAAACCAGCAAAATATATAAAATTAATCACTAACCTTGACCAACTTCATCAGATGACAGTCTTATAACATCAGGTTATACAATACACTTATGTTTTGTTCGAAAATGTGCATATTTAGAGCTGCAAAACGTGGTTATACATTGTGAATATGTAGCATCGATTCACCAGAATGTCCGGAGATATTTTGGACACTCACCTAATCTGACCAAAGAACTCATCATAAACTTTACATAAAAATACTTGTTGTATGGCAAATGAAAGATACACTGGTTCTTAATGCAACCGCCGTGTTAGATTTTTTAAAATAACTTTAACTAACAGCTTGCGTTATTGCGAGACAGCGCCCGCCAAGACGGCAGAGAATAGGAATAACATTTTCCACAGAAATACGAAATAACATCATAAATTGTTCTTACTTTTGTTGAGCTTCCATCAGAATCTTGTACAAGGAGTCCTAGGTCGAGAATAAATCGTTTAGAATGTCCTTTTCTCCTGTCGAATTCGTGCCACAATGCTAGCCAATGTTGATGACGTTCCTAGTTTCTCTCGACGCAAAGAACGGAAAACTCCAAAAGTCCAAATAAACGTTGAATAAACTGATAGAACTCGGTTGAAAAAACCTGCTTTACGATGTTATTATCACATGCATCAAATAAAATCAGAGCCGGAGATATTAGCCGTGTATACCGAACGCTTATCATAAGACAATATGGAGGTGCTTCCCGCGCCTTGGTAGACAAAGGAAATTCTGGACACGTCATTCCAAGAGCTCTTGTTCGACCTCAGATCAAGCTAGACACCCCATTCCACCTTCCACTGCCTGTTGACATCTAGTGGAAGGCGTATGAAGTGCATGCATATCGATAAATAAAAGCCAGTTGAATAGGCAGGCCCTGAAACAGAGCCTCGTTTTCAGATTTTTCACTTCCTGTCTGGAAGTTTGCTGCAAAATGAGTTCTGTTTTACTCACAGATATAATTCAAACAGTTTTAGAAACTTGAGAGTGTTTTGTACTCCCTGACGAAGGCCATGCAGCCAAAACGCGTCGGTTTTTAAACAACTTTGTTTCTATTGAACATGCCATACTAATAAAGGCATTTTAATTAATTATATGAAGAGTGCCTTGGTCCTCCTTTCTTTTTGAAGTACTTCACACCATTTTAAAGACACACTTCTTGTTAATCCCACCACAGTGTCCGATTTCAAAAAGGCTTTACGACGAAAGAACACCAAACGATTATGTTAGGTCACCACCAAATCACAGAAAAACTAAAAGTTCATATTTATATCCAAAAACCTCAGTTTACGTTGGCGCCATGTTCAGAAATGCCTCCAGAATGTCCGGAGAAATTACAGAGAGCCACATCAAATAACAGAAATACTCATCATAAACTTTGATGAAAGATACATGTTTTACATAGAATTAAAGATAAACGTGTTCTTAATGCAACCGCTGTGTCAGATTTCAAAAAAGCTTTACGGCAAAAGCACAATATTCAATAATCTGAGAACAGCGTTCAGCCACAAAGCAAAGCAAGCCATACAGTTACCCGCTAAATTGTGGAGTCAACAAAAGTCATAAATATCATTATAAATCCTCACTTACCTTTGCTGATCTTTGTCGGAATGCACACCCAGGACTCCCACTTCCACAATAAATGTTTGTTTTGTTCGGTAATGTCCATCATTTATGTCCAAATAGCTACTTTTGTTAGCGCGTTTGGTAAACAAATCCAAAGTCACGATGCGCGTTCACTAAAAGCATATGAAATGTCAAAATGTTCCGTAACAGTCAGTAGAAACATGTCAAACGATATATTGAATCAATCTTTAAGATGTTTTTAACATAAATCTTCAATAATGTTCCAACCGGAGAATTCCTTTGTCTTCAGAAATGCGATAGAACAGAGCTCGCTCTCACATGAACGCGCATTGTCAGAGCATGGTCAGCTCATGGCAGACCTTACTCATTCCCCTCTCCTTTGGCCCCACTTCACAGTAGAAGCATCAAACAAGGTTCTAAAGACTAGTGGCTTCTAGTGGAAGCCGTAGGAAGTGCTAACTGACCCATATCCCACTGTGTATTCGATAGGCAATGAATTTAAAACCTACAAACCTCAGATTTTCCACTTCCTGGTTGGATTTTTTCCTCAGGGTTTTGCCTTCCATATGAGTTCTGTTATACTCACAGACATCAGTCAAACAGTTTAAAAAACTTCAGAGTGTTTTCTATCCAATACTACTAATAATATGCATACATTAGCAACTGGGACTGAGGAGCAGGCAGTTTACTCTGGGCACCTCTGGGCACCTTTTCATCCAAGCTACTCAATACTGCCCCTGCAGCCATAAGGAGAAGTTTATCTAAAGTTCCATGCATAACACTTGTATTTTCATCAACATTTATGATGAGTATCTCTGTAAATTGATGTGGCTCTCTGCAAAATCACTGGATGTTTTGGAAGCAAAACATTACTGAACGTAACGCGTCAATGTAAACTGAGATTTTTGGATAGAAATATGAACTTTATCGAACAAAACATACATGTATTGTGTAACATGAAGTCCTATGAGTGTTATCTGATGAAGATCATCAAAGGTTAGTGATTAATTCTATTTCTATTTCTGCTTTTTGTGATTCCTCTCTTTGGCTGGAAAAAAGTGTTTTTCTGTGACTAGGTAACTTACTGACCTAACATCATCGTTTGGTGTGCTTTCGTCGTAAAGCCATTTTGAAATCGGACACTGTGGTGGGATTAACTTCTCACGAGTCACCAACCCTGATCCGGTAGCACCCCCCCCCACCCCCCACTGATTAGCATAGCTAGCATAGCGTCACAAGTAACTTGTAGCATCTAAATATCATTAAATCACAAGTCCAAGACACCAGATGAAAGATACAGGTCTTGTGAATAAAGCCACCATTTCAGATTTTTAAAATGTTTTACAGGGAAGACACAATATGTAAATCTATTAGCTAACCACGTTAGCAAAGGAGAGGATTTTTTCACTCCCAACAGTTTTTCCCTGCGTCAGTAGCTATCACTAATTCGACTAAATAAAAATATATATAGCCACTAACCAAGAAACAAATTCATAAGATGACAGTCTGATAACATATTTATGGTATAGCATAGTTTGTTTTTTTAAATGTGCATTTTTCAGGTATAAATCACAGTTCTACATTGCAGCTGCAATCTGAAAAGGTGCCGACCAAGCCAGAACAATTACAGAGACCAACGTCATATAACTAATTACTCATTTTAAAACATTTCAGAAAAATACACAGCGTACAGATATTGAAAGCCCAACATCTGGTGAATCCAAACAATATTTCAGATTTCTTAAATGTTTTATAACGAAAACAAAATGTAGCGCTAAATTAGCATAGCTATACCAGGCAGATTCGGCTGGGCGCCCACGGCAAGATCACATGCACAACAGATATGATATAACATCGTAAATTGGGTCTTACTATGGCTGATCTTTCATCAGAATGTTGATCAAAGTGTCCTTTGTCAAGATGAGTTGTTGGTTCCGTTCAGAGTCGTTCCTTTCCCACTCCATTTAGCACAGGTACCGGTCGAGTGGCACGGATTTCTCAAACGATACTAAAATCTAACAACGGAACACCGAAAAACTCCCTAAAAAATTCAAATAATCTGATTAAACTATATTGAAAAAACATACATTACGATGATCTGGTCACATGTATCAAACAAACTTCGACACAGAGATAATAATGGCCGCACAACAGAAGACAAACGTAGCTCCAATTTCCATGCAACAGAGAACCGGAAGTTGTCGGTCATGCCAAAGATTTTGCTCTCATTTCACGTCAGTCCCAGATAGACAAGAAATTTTTCCTCTGACGTCCTCTAGACACCCAGAGGAAGGCCAGTGAGTTGTGTTTCGGGTCATAGGAGGCACGACCATATATAGGCAGAGCTTTGAAGCCAGCATAAACATCTTGATTTTATGTTCTTGGTCATGGAAAGTGCTGTTGAATGACTTCTGTATCACTCAGAGACAAAATTGAAACGGATTTAGAAACTAGGGATTGTTTTCTTTCCAATGGTATGATTCATATGCATATAGTAAGAGCAATAATTGAATAAGAGGCAGTTTAATCTGTAGAGCAAATTATGCTAATGCGAAAATAGCACTCCCTGTATTCTCAAGAGGTTAACAACAAGTTTATCTTTAAAATGGTGTAAAATACTTGTATGTTTGAGGATTTTTAATTATGAGATTTCTGTTGTTTGAATTTGGCGCCCTGCACTTTCACTGGCTGTTGTCAAGTCGATCCCATTAACGGGATTAAAGGCATAAGAAGTTTTAAAGGTCTTACTCAAATTGTCTACGGAGCGCGTGTTCACACAGTCTTCCGGAACAGCTGATGTTCTCATGCATGTTTCAGTGTTACTTGCCTCGAAGTGAGCATAGAAGTAATTTACCTCGTGTGGTAGGTTCGTGTCACTTTCTCTCTATCTCTCTAACCCCCTACCCCCCTCTTTCTCTATCTCTCCCCCTGCTCTGTGCTACTGACTCAGGCTAACTAGCTGCTTTGTGAGGGGAACTAGATTACTTAAATACGTTCCATTAATCTGTTCAGAGTGTATTGCAACAATTCATTTTAGTTACACAGGAGGTTGCCCTGTCTGAAGCCAGAGCAACAAATGTGCAGTGTGAACACTTACATTTGAATCCATTTAAAAGTACAATGATGCACTTTAGCTAGTCCTATGTCATAGTGATATTAGACAACGCTTGTCAAAATGGGCACTAAACATGTGTCTCAATTTCTGTTGTGATGCAATTTGGCTCCTTGTTGCCCAGCATTTTGTCATCACACAGCCCCTTCTGTTAGTTATGAGCCCTAATTTAAGAGGCTAGTGGTTGGCCCTTCTCTGTTTGATCAGGCCAGGCTTGAACAGACACCTCCTATCTTGTACTTGTTCTGCTAGGCTAATCACAATGCTGCTGCTTCTCTATTCATTACACTGGGACACTTGACGGACTAACGGCTGACAAATGACTTTTCTCTCCCTGCCAGCACTGTTCTGTATTCACCGTGGATGATACAGCTCCCCGGCAGGGACCTCTGTCCCCCCTCCCTCCTCCTGCATATTTCTCTCATCCCTCAATTTGCCTTTATCAGCTCAAAATAAAAGTGGGGGCATATTGGTTTGATGGTAAATTGAAATTCATTGAAGCATTTACATGACATTTAGCAATGGTTGCTTAATGCAAGAATAATAAAACATATGTCAAACTGAAAGACCCGGCTTTCTGCTTTTCGCTATCTCATCGTTTGGCAAGCACATTTCCAATAAGGGAGTGCCTTGCGAAAGTATTCACACCCCTTGGCATTTTTCCTATTTTGTTGCCTTACAACCTGGAATTAAAATAGATTTTGGGGGGTTTGTATCATTTGACTGCTCCAGCTCTGTCAAGTTGGATGGGTTCCTGCTGGTGTACAGCAATCTTTAAGTCATACCACAGATTCTCAATTGGATTGAGGTTTTGGCTTTGACTAGGCCATTCCAAGACATTTAAATGTTTCCCCTTAAACCACTCGAGTGTTGCTTTAGCAGTATGCTTAGGGTCATTGTCAAGGTGAATCTCCTCCCCAGTCTCAAATCTCTGGAAGACTAAAACAAGTTTACCTCATGAATTTCCCTGTATTTAGCGCAATCCATCATTCCTTCAATTCTGACCAGTTTCCCAGTCCCTGCCGATGAAAAACATCCCCACAGCATGATGCTGCCACCACCATGCTTCACTGTGAGGATGGTGTTCTCGGGGTGATGAGTGGTGTTGGGTTTGTGCCAGACATAGCGTTTTCCTTGATGGCCAAAAAGCAACATTTTCGTATCATCTGACCAGAGTACCTTCTTCCATATGTTTGGGGAGTCTCCCACATGCCTTTTGGAGAACACCAAACATTTTTTCTTCTTTTTTTCTTTATTAAGCAATGGCTTTTTCTGGCCACATCCGTAAAGCCCAGTGGAGTGCCCAGCTCTGTGGAGTGTACAGCTTAAAGTGGTCCTATGGACAGATACTCCAATCTCCGCTGTGGAGCTTTGCAGCTCCTTCAGGGTTATCTTTGGTCTCTTTGTTGCCTCTCTGATTAATGTCCTCCTTGCCTGGTCCGTGAGTTTTGGTGGGCGGCCCTCTCTTAGCAGGTCTGTTTTGGAGCCATATTCTTTCAATTTTTTAATAATGGATTTAATGGTGCTCTGTGGAAAGTTCAAAGTTTCTGATATTTTTTTATAACCCAACGCCGATCTGTACTTCTCCACAACTTTGTCCCTGACCTGTTTGGAGAGCTCCTTGGTCTTCATGGTGCCCGCTTGCTTGGTGGTACCCCTTGCTTAATGGTGTTGCAGACTCTGGGGCCTTTCAGAACAGATGTATATATACTGAGATCATGTGACAGATCATGTGACACAAAAGCACACATGTGGACTTTATTTAACTAATTATGTGACTTCTGAAGGTAATTGGTTGCACCAGATCTTATTAAGGGGCTTCATAGCAAATACATATGCAAGCACCACATTTTCGTAAAAAAAATTTTTGAATTTTTTTAATAAACAAGTTATTTTTTCATTTCACTTCACCAATTCTGACTATTTTGTCTATGTCCATTACCTGAAATACAAATACAAATCAATTTAAATTACAGGTTGTAATGCAACAAAATAGGAATAACTGCAGGTGGGTGAATACTTTTGCAAGGCACTGTGTGTGTACGTGCATTCATGTACATGCATGTGCCTGCGTGTATGAAGCCCTATTCACTGTGTGCGAGCCCAGTGTTCATCTTTGCATTCTTGTACAGGTTGATCTATTCAAGGTACACCAGAACATTTAGCTCTACAGCAGGCATGTTTACTTGTGTTCCAGACTGGTTCAAAAGGCTAGACAGCTTTAATAATGATGGCAGGTTGGCCTTTACCGGACGTTTCCGGATTTTTCCAGCCACACCAACTATGAAATCACCACTGGCTGGATTACATCTGGGTTTAAAGACACCACTGGTCAACGGTACTTCAATCAGAGGGAGGAGTGGATCTGTTCTAAGCAAGTTAGTGTTACTGTGGGTGAGGCTCAAACTTGCTGATTAATCTATTTGTTGTGTTTTTTATGTATTCTACACTTAGGGCTCTGTTCAATCTGTATCGCTGAAATGTTACAGGTTGTGCAATAGAAATATAAAGGTAATTTCCCATTGAGCCGATATGTGGCATTTAACATAATTGCAGTCTCTGCCAACGTGAGAACATTGCCTTTATATAGCCCTTAAAAAAGTAGTCTGGCTACATGCAATGCCTTTCAGTTTGTTGACCATAACTCCTACTGCAACTAGTGATTTGCAAGCTATTGTTGCACATGGGAATGTGTGGAACTTACTTCTCAGCTTGAAGTGTCCCCACTTATGCCAGAAAATAGCTAGCTTTTTGCATCATGTGACTAGTAAGACGCTTCGGGATGGCGGTAACGTGTGCTAGCAAAACAATGGTCCTGGTTTCGAACCTCAGTGTGAAACATTATGAAATAATAGCACCTTTGGGCCAGTTCTTAGAATTGCACTTACTTAATATTCATAATGGATCTGCAGATTAGCCAATTTTATTTTCATTCCTTTGTCAGATTTCTTCCAGATGCTATAATTACACCCCGTAGACAGAGTATTATTCATGATTGGTCTTTCGTTACACTAAAGTCTTTATCTTTATTATATATTTATCATAATCTGCATCAATAGGCCTCACTCACACAAGGCTGTATTAAGCTGGTAATAGACTGCACAGAGTGGTGGTGGGATTGAATAATCCTATGAGGGAGCTGAAGGTAGATTTTCTAATTGCATGAGAGGATCAATAAATATTAAACAGGAGGTACAAGCCTTGAGGGATGGATCGAATAAGAGGCTGAAAAAAACACCATAGAACATGGGAGAGATGCGAGAAAGTGGACCTAGGTGGTTTGTTTTGTATTTAAGGTTATAGGGAATATATGTAGCTCTTAAATCTTTAGAGTCTAAGATGTTGGGGGAGGGGGGGTACTAAACTGATACATGGAATTGTTTTAAAATGATCATGCTATGGATCATTTAGGTGTTTGATTTACAATTTGAGGACCCCTTTAGGTAAAAAAAAAAAACAGGACAAAAACTTCACAACCTTTTTTCTTAAATGGATTTAACAAGTTACATCAATAAGGGATCATATCTTTCACCTGGATTAACCTGTTCAGTCTATGTCACGGAAAGAGCAGGTGTTCTTAATGTGTTGTCTCTCTCTCGCTCTCTCTCTCTCTCTCTCTATATATATATATATATATATATACAGTGGGGCAAAAAATTATTTAGTCAGCCACCAATTGTGCAAGTTCTCCCACTTAAAAAGATGAGAGAGGCCTGTAATTTTCATCATAGGTACACTTCAACTATGACAGACAAAATGAGAAAAAAAATCCAGAAAATCATATTGTAGGATTTTTTATGAATTTATTTGCAAATTATGGTGGAAAATAAGTATTTGGTCACCTACAAAAAAGCAAGATTTCTGGCTCTCACAGACCTGTAACTTCTTCTTTAAGAGGCTCCTCTGTCCTCCACTCCTTACCTGTATTAATGGCACCTGTTTGAACTTGTTATCAGTATAAAAGACACCTGTCCACAACCTCAAACAGTCACACTCCAAACTCCATTATGGCCAAGACCAAAGAGCTGTCAAAGGACACCAGAAACAAAATTGTAGACCTGCACCAGGCTGGGAAGACTGAATCTGCAATAGGTAAGCAGCTTGGTTTGAAGAAATCAACTGTGGGAGCAATTATTAGGAAATGGAAGACATACAAGACCACTGATAATCTCCCTCGATCTGGGGCTCCACGCAAGATCTCACCCCGTGGGGTCAAAATGATCACAAGAACGGTGAGCAAAAATCCCAGAACCACAGGGGGGGACCTAGTGAATGACCTGCAGAGAACTGGGACCAAAGTAACAAAGCCTACCATCAGCAAGGGCATTGAAGATGAAACGTGGCTGGGTCTTTCAGCATGACAATGATCCCAAACACACCGCCCGGGCAACGAAGGAGTGGCTTCGTAAGAAGCATTTCAAGGTCCTGGAGTGGCCTAGCCAGTCTCCAGATCTCAACCCCATAGAAAATCTTTGGAGGGAGTTGAAAGTCCGTGTTGCCCAGCAACAGCCCCAAAACATCACTCCTCTAGAGGAGATCTGCATGGAGGAATGGGCCAAAATACCAGCAACAGTGTGTGTGAACCTTGTGAAGACTTACAGAAAACGTTTGACCTCTGTCATTGCCAACAAAGGGTATATAACAAAGTATTGAGATAAACTTTTGTTATTGACCAAATACTTATTTTCCACCATAATTTGCAAATAAATTCATAAAAAATCCTACAATGTGATTTTCTGGATTTTTTTTCCTCATTTTGTCTGTCATAGTTGGAGTGTACCTATGATGAAAATTACAGGCCTCTCTCATCTTTTTAAGTGGGAGAACTTGCACAATTGGTGGCTGACTAAATACTTTTTTGCCCCACTGTATATACAGTACAAGTGTCAAAGGTTTGGACACTCATTCCATTTTTTTTGTTGTTGTTGCTATTTTCGACATTATAGAATAATAGTGAAGACATCAAAACTATAAAATAACATATATGGAATCAAGTAGTAACCAAAAAAGTGTTAAACAAATCTAAATATTCGTATTTCATAGTCTTATATTTTGATTAGTTTAACAGTTTTTTGGTTACTACATGATTCCATATGAGTTATTTCATAGTTTTGATGTCTTCCTTGTTATTCTACAATGTAGAAAATAGTAAAAAAAAAAGATCAACCCTGGAATGTGTCCAAACTTTTGACTAGTACTGTATATATCTTGCTGCAACAGAGCTAACTTTTAATTTTAATGCAGAGGACTAGACAAAGTTAAGACCTTATATTCTCCACCAGTGTGATCACAGGCACTGTCAGAGAAGGACAAAGGTCTCTCCACACAGTAGGCCTGTGGATCAAACCGTTTTTTCTCCTCTTATCAGCCAGATCCAGGGTCCATAAGGTAGCTCTTTTCAAATATGGGATAACAATGTCATTGATCAACGATAAACAACATTTGATCTTGGAATATAGAAGGATGGCACCACACACCATAACAATAGAGTCTTAAAGGTTGAATTATCCTTTTAAAGATCAGCTTTTAAAGGTGAATATTTGACCTGCTGTCCGATAAGTCTGAATTATTATTTTTCTTTCAACGTGTTTTACATGCTTGATTTGTGAATTGGTGCCAGATTATTGAAGATGCCTCTGGTGTTCTTAACTTTTGAATGATTTAATGAATTATTCACTAACTTCTGTGCATACGTTCAAGGAGACATATTGTAGTCATCAAACCTCAGCCATTCCTCAGTTGTATCTCTCATTTACTTATCATCTCATCTCTCTTTTTTCTGTCTAACTAGACCAACTGACATTGCAACTTTTTGTAAATTTAACATCAGTATAAAGTCTACAGCAAACATTCAAAAACAAGACTATCTAATCTTGTTTGTATTCTTCCTGAGTGTATGCATGCTCGAATGTGTGTGTGCTTGAATGTGTGCATGCATTCCTGAGTGCGCATGTGTGTGTTCTCTTGGCTGCAGCTGGATCACTGCTGTACCCACGTATCCACCGAGGCTCTCGGACAGAGCCCTTCAGCATTAATTACTGCGGTCATTAATCAGAGCAGTGCAGATAGCTGCGTAATCCCTCTGTAATGCATTTTTCTGGAGGGGGCATGCAATGTTAATTGGATCTGATCGGAAATTGGTATGATGGTCCCACACAGGACATCTTAAGGTACTGATAAGAAGATAGATCAATTGGTCCTTGGTAGTAGAACACCTTTTGTGCTGATACACACAACACAAGTAGCCAAGTTATGTTGTTGAGATACATAGCTAAAGTACAGCAACACCCTGTCATTGTCATTGAAAGTTGGTTCTTTGTTGCAAATATTTCTACTCAGCTTTGCATTTGGAATGCTACTGAGTTTTGTAAGAACTTCGAAATATTTGAATGTATGAGGAAAAGGTATTTTTTCCATTACAGTTCCTTAATGTCCTACCCCACCCGTCTTTAACCATTAATGCATTTAGGGAAGCATTCCTCCAAAACAAATCCAGACGTTTTAAGGCTCCTCTGTTGTGTTTTGATGACTCCCCAAGACTTCAGTGGCTAGGACTGACTTTGCTCTCTGCTGGGTATATTCACACACATCTGTTTTCTGGGGGAGGTTTTGAGGCTATAGTGCATGTAATATTTAAGTAACAGGGGAAAGCACAAGGACAACTGCTTTTGACATTTTCAACATAGACTTGCTTTGAATGCTCTCTGTCATCCTCTTGCTCTCTTTCTGTAACTCTCTACTTCCCTTATTTTTTTCTCCCTTCATTCAATTATTTTAGTTTTAGAGGTTTGTCAGAGTATAGCAGAGTCTCCTGATTTGATCATGGTATTCCTTGCCCACTGCAGAGAGATAAAGGCAGAGGTAGGCTAAATAACATAGTTATGTTAAAGGGAAACTCTGTTTTGCTATTTTTTCTTTACTCCCCTGTTGATACAGTCCCAAAATGTTTTGCATGTTAGCACTGTGGATGAGGCTCAAGGTTGCTGAACTTAAAACAAATTATGACACATACAGTATACAGTAGGCCAGAAATGCTTATGTGAATTTAAATCATGCATGTCAGTGAAATAAAATGAAAACCACAATAATATGCATGATATTTAAGCAAAGTGTTATAAGTATTTGTGTTAAGTAATGAATGCATTTGACCTGTTAATTGTGCTTAAGCTATATTATCAATTAGCATATCGTACTAAGTCTTAATTAACCTTGAATATATCATTGAAAATGAATTGAAAACAATCTGATTATAACATGCTTCAATCAGTGGAGTTTAAAGCTTGTCTCTGCCTTGCACAATAAGCAATATATTGATGCTGCTAGGAATGAGAACATTATGTTCCAAAACATAGTAATATTACTCTACATCCAGTTTATCAGAACACATCAAGCAGGCTCAGCATATAACAGGTAAAAACATCAGTGAGCTGCAGGTTGAACATTCTTGTTTTTTCATTGCTGTGATTCTTTGCCATTTTTGTGTAATTTCTGTTCCTTTCTGTTTCCCTAGCCTAATGGGGGATAATTGAAATGAATGGAATCTTATAAGAGTTAAGCTCCTGTTGTTGACAGGCTTCTGCTGCACGATAAATAGCTCCTCTGTCTCTCATCAGCTTCCACATAACAACCCAGCCAATTATGATCATCTATAAATGCTCAGATGCCTCCAGTGGATCAAGATTTAGTCGAGAAACACAGAAATAGAACTAAACACCTATTATTGTGCTATATTGCATGATGATATACCTAATGTGAGAATTTTATTTTGACACTCCCTCTGCTGTAATGATTTAGAGACAGCTAATTGACTCTTGGAAAGAAGAGCCTTGACTCTTGGTTGTTGGGAGAATTTTCGGTTTTAGATGGGAGTGATTGAAGCCACTATTTTCAGTTCTGCTTTTGTTTTGCAGAGACCTGATATTGAACATTGTATTTTTTCCAAAACAAATACAGTGAAATAATCTAAACTGAATGTCTATAAGTTTGAAGGTTGGCTGGTACATGCCTGGCAAGAGGCTGATGAAAGGAGCCAGCAAATGTTATAACCAAGCTCAGGGATGGAATGGGATTGCAGGCCTACTTAGTGCTAGAATAAAGAACATAAAGATGAAAAGACTGAGATGGTAGTCCCTCTGTTATTTTGAGTCTCTAGAGAATGATGGTCTGAGGAACAGATCCCAGTCAGTTTCTCAAAGAAGGCTATCGAAGAATCTTATGCTCTCAATAATCTCCCT
Source organism: Salvelinus alpinus (assembly GCF_045679555.1). Classification (NCBI taxonomy): domain Eukaryota; kingdom Metazoa; phylum Chordata; class Actinopteri; order Salmoniformes; family Salmonidae; genus Salvelinus; species Salvelinus alpinus. The sequence continues at coordinate 42,798,934 of NC_092100.1, forward strand.
AAAACCATGTCCCTACATTCACCTGCTCACAATATTATCCTGTTATCAGCTCTGCTAAAGCTGGTTTCAAGCAGGCAACTGGAAAGTAAACACACTTACAGATGAGGCAGATTTGTGTCTCCTGTATTACATCCTGGGCTTTGCAAAGTGAAGCTCTGGATCTGCAAACCATGGAACACAATTTACGAACAAGGGAGTGTAAAGTGAAAGACAGAATTGACAACAACATCTGTTTCCTCAACCTGGTGCTTTGATTTTGTGTACTTTTATATATATTATTCATGTCATTTTAAATAAATAAAAATTATACAGTCCAGCTAGACAGCGACTTTGCTTTGCAGTCATTGAAATGTGTCCTCCTCTTTCCCCAAATGTTCTTGTTGTTAATTCGCTCTTCAAAGGGGGACAGAATTTGAAGAGGTTCATTAACGTTGAACAACAAAGCTGTCTGGAGCCACAGACCATCTGAGACAAATGTATTTCATATGTGTTCTCTTCTACCTCACCGAGGGAGATCTGACGATAGTGTGTTGAAAGCTAAAGCCTTACATAAACCTCTATGGAAAAGCATCTTGAAGATGAATTTTCTCTCAAACAAAATGTTGAGTGTAAATGTCATGAAATCTTTGATATAGAAAGATCTGGGTATCACTTTATTTGAAAAGTCCCTCTGTAGATGCTCTACAGATTATCAGTAACATTTCAACTAACTATCTACTAACATAGACATCTGGTGTTTCTCTTATCTTTTCTCTGTGATTTATTTCCCAGTCTCAACTCTCACCAATATCTAATCTCTGTGGAGAACTGATAAAGATATGATCAAATACAATGTTGACATGAAACACCAACAACACAGCTCAGGTGCCAACATGAAAAGTTGATGAAGACATTCCTCATAAAAAAAAAACACAAGCCAAATTTGCAATTTCACATGTGAAACGATATTTTCACATGTATTAGATTTAGAGTTCACATGTTAACACCACCTTTTCACATTTGTGACTCGTTTTAGGAAACTAAGCGTATGTCACACATCACTAATTCACAGGAGAGTATTTGAACGTAAATTTTAGTTTTTTTATCAAAATTAGTTTTTGGGCAGAAATGCCTTCTGGAACATGTGAACTTTCATCTGCCTTAATAACAAATGTGTATGCCATATGTAAATACGATTAACATTGTTAAATTTTGAGCCTAGTTGGTTTAGCCACCGAAAAAGTCAGAAACCTTCCCGCGAGCCATGATTGGCTGATATAATGGGTGGGCTGGACCTGCCGAGAGATGAGTTTGGATTGGTCAGTATATTACATTTACATTTACATTTAAGTCATTTAGCAGACGCTCTTATCCAGAGCGACTTACAAATTGGTGCATTCACCTTATGATATCCAGTGGAACAACCACTTTACAATAGTGCATCTAACTCTTTTAAGGGGGGGGGGGGGGTTAGAAGGATTACTTTATCCTATCCTAGGTATTCCTTAAAGAGGTGGGGTTTCAGGTGTCTCCGGAAGGTGGTGATTGACTCCGCTGACCTGGCGTCGTGAGGGAGTTTGTTCCACCATTGGGGTGCCAGAGCAGCGAACAGTTTTGACTGGGCTGAGCGGGAACTGTACTTCCTCAGAGGTAGGGAGGCGAGCAGGCCAGAGGTGGATGAACGCAGTGCCCTTGTTTGGGTGTAGGGCCTGATCAGAGCCTGAAGGTACGGAGGTGCCGTTCCCCTCACAGCTCCGTAGGCAAGCACCATGGTCTTGTGGCGGATGCGAGCTTCAACTGGAAGCCAGTGGAGAGAGCGGAGGAGCGGGGTGACGTGAGAGAACTTGGGAAAGTTGAACACCAGACGGGCTGCGGCGTTCTGGATGAGTTGTAGGGGTTTAATGGCACAGGCAGGGAGCCCAGCCAACAGCGAGTTGCAGTAATCCAGACGGGAGATGACAAGTGCCTGGATTAGGACCTGCGCCGCTTCCTGCGTGAGGCAGGGTCGTACTCTGCGAATGTTGTAGAGCATGAACCTACAGGAACGGGTCACCGCCTTGATGTTAGTTGAGAACGACAGGGTGTTGTCCAGGATCACGCCAAGGTTCTTAGCACTCTGGGAGGAGGACACAATGGAGTTGTCAACCGTGATGGCGAGATCATGGAACGGGCAGTCCTTCCCCGGGAGGAAGAGCAGCTCCGTCTTGCCGAGGTTCAGCTTGAGGTGGTGATCCGTCATCCACACTGATATGTCTGCCAGACATGCAGAGATGCGATTCACCACCTGGTTATCAGAGGGGGGAAAGGAGAAGATTAATTGTGTGTCGTCTGCATAGCAATGATAGGAGAGACCATGTGAGGATATGACAGAGCCAAGTGACTTGGTGTATAGCGAGAATAGGAGAGGGCCTAGAACAGAGCCCTGGGGGACACCAGTGGTGAGAGCACGTGGTGCGGAGACAGATTCTCGCCACGCCACCTGGTAGGAGCGACCTGTCAGGTAGGACGCAATCCAAGCGTGGGCCGCGCCGGAGATCCCCAGCTCGGAGAGGGTGGAGAGGAGGATCTGATGGTTCACAGTATCAAAGGCAGCCGATAGGTCTAGAAGGATGAGAGCAGAGGAGAGAGAGTTAGCTTTAGCAGTGCGGAGCGCCTCCGTGACACAGAGAAGAGCAGTCTCAGTTGAATGACTAGTCTTGAAACCTGACTGATTTGGATCAAGAAGGTCATTCTGAGAGAGATAGCAGGAGAGCTGGCCAAGGACGGCACGTTCAAGAGTTTTGGAGAGAAAAGAAAGAAGGGATACTGGTCTGTAGTTGTTGACATCGGAGGGATCGAGTGTAGGTTTTTTCAGAAGGGGTGCAACTCTCGCTCTCTTGAAGACGGAAGGGACGTAGCCAGCGGTCAAGGATGAGTTGATGAGCGAGGTGAAGTAAGGGAGAAGGTCTCCGGAAATGGTCTGGAGAAGAGAGGAGGGGATAGGGTCAAGCGGGCAGGTTGTTGGGCGGCCGGCCGTCACAAGACGCGAGATTTCATCTGGAGAGAGAGGGGAGAAAGAGGTCAAAGCACAGGGTAGGGCAGTGTGAGCAGAACCAGCGGTGTCGTTTGACTTAGCAAACGAGGATCGGATGTCGTCGACCTTCTTTTCAAAATGGTTGACGAAGTCATCAGCAGAGAGGGAGGAGGGGGGAGGAGGGGGAGGAGGATTCAGGAGGGAGGAGAAGGTGGCAAAGAGCTTCCTAGGGTTAGAGGCAGATGCTTGGAATTTAGAGTGGTAGAAATTGGCTTTAGCAGCAGAGACAGAAGAGGAGAATGTAGAGAGGAGGGAGTGAAAGGATGCCAGGTCCGCAGGGAGGCGAGTTTTCCTCCATTTCCGCTCGGCTGCCCGGAGCCCTGTTCTGTGAGCTCGCAATGAGTCGTCGAGCCACGGAGCAGGAGGGGAGGACCGAGCCGGCCTGGAGGATAGGGGACATAGAGAGTCAAAGGATGCAGAAAGGGAGGAGAGGAGGGTTGAGGAGGCAGAATCAGGAGATAGGTTGGAGAAGGTTTGAGCAGAGGGAAGAGATGATAGGATGGAAGAGGAGAGACCCCTACAACTCATCCAGAACGCCGCAGCCCGTCTGGTGTTCAACTTTCCCAAGTTCTCTCACGTCACCCCGCTCCTCCGCTCTCTCCACTGGCTTCCAGTTGAAGCTCGCATCCGCTACAAGACCATGGTGCTTGCCTACGGAGCTGTGAGGGGAACGGCACCTCCGTACCTTCAGGCTCTGATCAGGCCCTACACCCAAACAAGGGCACTGCGTTCATCCACCTCTGGCCTGCTCGCCTCCCTACCTCTGAGGAAGTACAGTTCCCGCTCAGCCCAGTCAAAACTGTTCGCTGCTCTGGCACCCCAATGGTGGAACAAACTCCCTCACGACGCCAGGTCAGCGGAGTCAATCACCACCTTCCGGAGACACCTGAAACCCCACCTCTTTAAGGAATACCTAGGATAGGATAAAGTAATCCTTCTAACCCCCCCCCCCCCCCTTAAAAGAGTTAGATGCACTATTGTAAAGTGGTTGTTCCACTGGATATCATAAGGTGAATGCACCAATTTGTAAGTCGCTCTGGATAAGAGCGTCTGCTAAATGACTTAAATGTAAATGTAATGTAAATGAGAGAGTAGCGGGGGAGAGAGAGCGAAGGTTGGGACGGCGCGATACCATCCGAGTAGGGGCAGTGTGGGAAGTGTTAGATGAGAGCGAGAGGGAAAAGGATACAAGGTAGTGGTCGGAGACTTGGAGGGGAGTTGCAATGAGATTAGTGGAAGAACAGCATCTAGTAAAGATGAGGTCAAGCGTATTGCCTGCCTTGTGAGTAGGGGGGGAAGGTGAGAGGGTGAGGTCAAAAGAGGAGAGGAGTGGAAAGAAGGAGGCAGAGAGGAGTGAGTCAAAGGTAGACGTGGGGAGGTTAAAGTCACCCAGAACTGTGAGAGGTGAGCCATCCTCAGGAAAGGAACTTATCAGGGCGTCAAGCTCATTGATGAACTCTCCAAGGGAACCTGGAGGGCGATAAATGATATATATGTATACATGTATATGTAGGTAATCCTTTCTAATGCAGCTTTTTTTAAGATATCACATAGTTGAACTGCAAAAGTGTTGCTCTCCACTTTCTGGAGGACTGAGTTTTGAAATCAGTGGAATGCCCGGTGGAATTACAGTATGATATCTAAGGAGATGGAGAAAATTCAGGCGTTTGATTGCAAATATGCAGAGGGAGTAGAAAAGAGAACACACAGAAGGCTGTTGTATAAAACACCTGTCTCCGTATTTCATCTTCAAACTAAGGGCAACCATGGCATCCGTGACAGAGAAGGAGAAACGTCCATCCATGTATACAGGTAAAAAAAGCTAGCTAGCTACATTTTCAGATATTACATTTTTCAAATTTTCTCAGAATGTTATTTTCACTTCAAGTTAAAGCGTACTGTTAGTTAGCTAGCTAATGTTAGCTGGTTGTCTTGCTAGCTAAAGTTACGTGTATGATCTGTGTAGTAATATTATTCATATCTCAGAGACATTTGTATTGCTAGCTATAGCCTAATATTGAACCTAACATTGAACCTGTTTGGTTAGTTACCTGCAGATTCATGCAGGGTAGTAACGTTATGAGTTGGGATTACGGATCATTGTTTATCTAGCTAGCTACACGTCTAATCAAAGACTCCACTATGAAAGTAACCATTTCAATAGAATGTCCATGATGTCCATGTGACAACTGTCGATAGACGCAGTTGGTAAATTCGCTCTGGCTATCTACTCTGATATCAGAGCACTCTAGTCTGTGTGCCAGAGCACAGAATAACTGATGAATTTACGAACGCTCAACACCCACTGAATATGGCCATGTCAGTAAACGTTGGCAAAAAGACGTAATTAAATTGTTGCCAGCAGCACAGTTAGTCACCAACACTCTGGATAACATAAAAACAGCCTAACCAGCACTGCTAGGTTGAGTAAAATGTTCCGAGTGAGCTGTTCTCTCATTTGTGTCTGGAAGTAGCTAGCAAGTTAGCCAACGTTTGACAGTTAGCATGGGTGCTTGACTACTGTTGTCAGGTCAGAACCCTCGGATCAACCCTACTCCTTGGCCAGAGCGTCCAGTGTGCGCTCTGAACGCTCCGAGAGCGAAACGCTCTGAATTTATGAACGGTCAATCTAACAACGCCCTGAGTTTACGGACGCCCAGAGTGCACTCTGGCATTCCAGATTGAATTTACGAACACATCCGTAGTATAGACCAGCCTTTAGTCTTGAAATCTTTGGTTGTTTAGTACAAGGCATCACATGTAAATATTAAAGAGATGGGTGGGGCTAAGGCTTAAGAGGGTGTGAATGATGCTGAATAGGTGTAAACAAAGAAGAGGTCTCCAGTAGGTTTACCAAAAATATTCAAGGGCCATTTTCTCAAAGTGAGGTTACAAGTTCATCAACATTCAAAGCAGAATAATGTTCCCTTTGTTCCTCAACTGTAGTGTATGATAAAAAATGTTTAGCTCTGAGTCTCTACTTTTACCTAATGTAAAAAACACAATTTCAAATGTTGCTACATAAGACCGAATCAACCTGGTCAGTCATATTTGAGAAGAAAAAATAATGCACCTATTAAAATTTCAACAATTATAGTGTCACATGTGAAAATCTCACGTTCACATGTGGAATTGCAAGCTCACATGTGAAAATATAATTTGCAGTTTCACATGTAAGAAAACTCCACATGTGAAAATCTCACTTTCACATGTGTAATTGCAAGTTCACATCTTGTTGTGAAATAGTATTATTCCCTCACATGTGAAAAAGTGGTGTTAACATGTTGCAGTAGCAATGTTTCCACATGAAATTGTAAATTCTGTAGTCATTCAATAAAAAGGTAACTTAGCCTACCTGAGTATAAATTGCCTTCAAAAAAGTCGTCAGACCCCTTAACTTTTTCCACATTTTTTTCCTCTTCAATCTACACACAATGTAATGACAAGGCAAAAACTTTTTTTTAGACATTTCTGCTAATTTATTAAAAATAATAAATAGAAATATCAAATTTACATAAGCTTTCAGACCCTTTACTCAGTACTTTGTTGAAGCACCTTTGACAGCAATTACAGCCTTGAGTCTTCTTGGGTATGACGCTACATGCTTGGGACACCTGTATTTGGGGAGTTCCTCCCATTCTTCACTGCAGATCTTCTCAAGCTCTGCCAGATTGGATGGGAAGTGTTGCTGCACAGCTATTTTCAGGTCTCTTTGTCACGCCTGCTCTCGCCCCCACCCCCTGGTGCTCGAGGGAGCCAGGCTGCCCATCATTACGCAGAACAGTCACCATCATTACACGCATTACCGCAATATTGGACTCACCTGGACTCCTTCACTTTGTTGAGTGCCCTCTGTTGATTGCCCCCTTTGTTCCCTGTGTTAGCGTTGATGTCGTTATTTTCCCCTGTCCAGATGCTGTCTTTGTTTGTTTTTTGTCTGTTATCCATTAAATGTTCACTCCCTGTACTTATTTCACGTCTCCCAGTGTCGGTCCTTACACTCTTCAGAGATGTTCGATCAGGTTCATGTACGCACAGGATCGGTACATCCGAACATCACACCTGCAGGACAGATACAGGATGGCAACAACAACTGCCCGAGTTACACCAGGAACGCACAATCCCTCCATCAGTGCTCAGACTGTCCGCGATAGGCTGAGAGAAGCTGGACTGAGGGCTTGTAGGCCTGTTGTAAAGAATGTCCTCACCAGACATCACCGGCAACAACGTCACCTATGGGCACAAACCCACCGTCTCTGGACCAGACAGGATTGGCAAAAAGTGATCTTCACTGACGAGTCATGGTTTTGTCTCACCAGGGGTGATAGTCAGATTAACGTTTATCGTCGAAGGAATGAGTATTACACCAAGGCCTGTACTCTGGAGCGGGATCGATTTGGAGGTGGAGGGTCCGTCATGATTTGGGGCGGTGTGTCACGGCATCATCGGACTGAGCTTGTTGTCATTGCAGGCAATCTCAACACTGTGCGTTACAGGGAAGACATCCTCCTCACTCAGGTGGTACCCTTCCTGCAGGCTCATCCTGACCTGACCCTCCAATATGACAATGCCACCAGCCATACTGCTCGTTCTGTGCGTGATTTCCTGCAAGACAGTAATGTCAGTGTTCTGCCATGGCCAGCGAAGAGCCCGGATCTCAATCCCATTGAGCATGTCTGGGACCTGTTGGATCGGAGGGTGAGGGCTAGGGCCATTTCCCCCAGAAATGTCCGGGAACATGCACATGCCTTGGTGAAAGAGTGGGGTAACATATCACAGCACGAACTGGCACATCTGGTGCAGTCCATGAGAAAGTGATGCACTGTAGTACTTAATGCAGCTGGTTGCCACAGCAGATAGTGACTGTTACTTTTGATTTTTCCCCCCTCTGGTCAGGGACACATTATTCAACTTATGTTAGTCACATGTCTGTGGAACTTCTTCAGTTTATATCTCAGTTGTTGAATCTTGTTATGTTCATACAAATATTTACACATGTTAAGTTTGCTGAAAATAAATGCAGTTTACAGAGAGAGGATGTTTATTTGAGTTTATTTATTTAATCCATTTTAAAATTAGGCTGTAACGTAACAAAATGGGATAGAAAGTCACTGTATCAATTCCAGTCCGTAAAAAATAATTTGCTGTCTATTCGGAGTGTCGTTGACCAGTGATACTAGGTTGGCCAGTGATCATTGGGAGAAGCCTAGTTAAAAGAACAGAGAATGAGCCTCTCGAGTGGAGCAGTTGTCTAAGGCACTGCATCGCAGTGCTATCTGTGCCACTAGAGATCCTAGTTTGAGTCCAGGCTCTGTCGCAGCTAGCCATGACTGGGAGACCCATGGGGCGGCGCACAATTGGACCAACGTCGACCGGGTTAGGGGAGAGCTTGGCCAGCCGGGATGTCCTTGTCCAATCGTGCTCTAGTGACTCCTGTGGTGGGCTGGGCGCATGCACACTGACACGGTGGCCAGGTTCGGTGTTTCCTCTGACAAATTGGTGAGGCTGGCTGCAGGGTTAAGCGGGCATTTTGTCAAGAAGCAGTGTGGCCTGGCTGGATCATGTTTCGGAGGATCCATGGCTCTTGAACTTCACCTCTCCCGATTCTGTACAGGAGATGCAGCAATGGGACAAGCTAACTACCAATTGGATACCATGAAAAAGTTGTATACATTTTTTTTAAATAACAAATAATCTAGTGCTCTTTGTCTCCTTTTTTGTTACAATTGCGCTGTCTGAGTAAAGCAAGTTAACTTTTGGTAATAAAAATAAATAAAAAATCCTCACAATGTCTGAAAGCATTTGAAATATACTGAAAACATTGAAAAATACATAATCTTTTCAGATTAAAATAACAATACGATGTCAAAATTAGTTGACTTTGTGGTTAAAGAAATTGTGTTTATCAATTTACTTGATTTAGGTAACCGTTACTTTGGACAAAATCAAGACGTCAATAATCTTGTAATGATTTTTGTAGAAAAACAAATGTAAATTGCAGCAAAATTTTTGCTAATTATGAATTTGCAATTAATTATGATTAATCACAGCGATTAACTCAATGCATTTTATAAAATAGTTTACCACCCCTAGCTGACATTAAAATGTGAAAATGCACATGTAAAAGTCTAACTGATGTGATGAGGTAACCCTGCGACTTCAAAGTTGGTGTTGGAGAAATTTGTGTTAGACCCTTGGTCTAATGGTCAAGACGTTGGCATCATGACATCATGACGGCACCGACAGAGAGGGTTCTCTCGCTTCTAGTCCTAAGGAAACTATGCAGTATTTTGTTTTTATGTATTATTTATCACATTTTTTGCCCAGAAAATCTTAAGCGTTATTACATACAGCCTGAGGGAACTATTGGATAACAGAGCGATGTCAATTTACCAACATTACGACCAGGAATTCGACTTTCCTGAAAAGGGTCATTTGTTCGCACCACCACCCAGGGCATTTGATCTGATTCCCGAGGCTGACCCAAAACAACGTCGCCACAGAAGAGGTAGACGGAGCGGCCTCCTGGTCAGACTTCGGAGGCTGCACACCACCCACCTTTTCCGAGTATATCGCCAATGTCCAGTCTCTAGATAATAGGAACTCAAGTCCTTTTGTTCACCTGACCTGGAATTCCTCAAAATCAAATGCCAACCATATTGTGTCCCAAGAGAATTCTCGACAGTTATTGTCACAGCTGTGTATATCCTCCCTCAAGCCGATACCATGATGGCCCTCAAGGAACTTCACTGGACTCTATGCAAACTGGAAACCATATATCCTGAGGGTGCATTTATTGTTGCTGGGGATTTTAACAAAGCAAATTTGAAAACAAGGCTACCTAAATTCCATCAGCATATTGATTGTAGAACTCGTGCGGGCAATACACTGGATCACTGATTCTCTAACTTCCACGATGCATACAAGGCCCTCCCCGCCCTCCCTTCGGCAAATCTGACCATGACTCCATTTTGCTCCTCCCGTCCTATAGGCAGAAACTGAAACAGGATGTACCTGTGACAAGAATTATTCAATGCTGGTCTGACCATTCGGAATCCACTCTTCAAGATTGTTTTGATTACGTGGACCGGAAAATGTTCTGGGCAGCCTCAGAGAATAATATAAATTTATAAGCTCATTCTGTGAGTGATTTTATAAGGAAGTGCATCGGAGATGTTGTACCCACTATGACAATTAAAACCTACCCTAACCAGAAACCGTGGATACATGGCGGCATTCGCGCAAAACTGAAATTGAACTGCAAAACTGCATTTGACTGGGAATAGGGCAGAAAACAAACATTGTAGTTATTCCCTACGCAAGGCAATCAAACAAGCGAAATGTCGGTATAGGGACAAAGTGAAGTCACAATTCAACGGCTAGGACACGAGAGGTATGTGGCAGGGTCTACAGGCAATCACGGACTACTAAAAGAAAACCAGCCACATCACGGACACCGAGGTCTTGCTTCCAGACAAACTAAACACCTTCTTTGCCTCTTTGAGGATAATACAGTGCCATCGACGCGGTCCTCTACCAAGGACTGTGGACCCTCCCTCTCCTTCTCCGTGACCGACGTGAGTAAGACATCTAACCGTGTTAAACCTAGCAAGGCTGCCAGCCCAGACAGCATCCCTAGCTGCGTCCTCAGAGAATGCGCAAACCAGCTGGCTGGTGTGTTTACGGACATATTCAATCTCTCCCTACACCAGTCTTCTGTCCCCACATGCTTCAAGATGTCCACCATTCTTCTTGTACCAAAGAAGGCAAAGGCAACTGAAATAAATGACTATCGCCCCGTAGCACTCACTTCTGTCATCATGAAGTGCTTTGACAGACTAGTCAAGGATCACATAACCTCCGCCTTACCTGCCAACCTAGACCCACTTCAATTTGCATACCACCCCAATAGGTCCACAGACAATGCAAACGCCATCACACTGCACACTGCCCTATCCTTCTGGACAAAAGGAATACCTATGTAAGAATGCTGTTCATTGACTACAGCTCAGCATTCAACACCATAGTACCCTCCAAGCTTGTCATTAAGCTTGAGGCCCTGGGTCTCAACCTCGCCTTGTGCGATTGGTTCCTGGACTTCCTGACGGGCCGCCCCCAGGTGGTGAAGGTAGGAAACAACATCTCCACTTCGCTGATCCTCAATACTGGGAGGATGTTGTCCTCTTCCCTGCTCATCCATGACTGCGTGGCCATGCACGCCTCCAACTTGATCATCAATTTTGCAGACGACACAACTGTAGTGGGCTTGATTACCAACAACGACTAGACAGCCAACAGGGAGAAGGAGGGCACTCGGAATGTAGTGTCAAGAAAACAACCTCTCACTCAGCATTAACAAAACAAAGGAGATGATCATGGACTTCAGGAAACAGCAGAGCCAGCACCCCCCTATCCACATCGACGGGACAGCAGTGGAGAAGGTGGAAAGTTTTAAGTTCCTCGGCATACACATCACGGACAAACTGAAATGGTCCACCCACACAGACAGTGTGTTGAAGAATGCGCAACAGCGCCTCTTCAAACTCAGGAGGCTGGAGATATTTGGCTTGTCACCTAAAACCCTTACAAACTTTTACAGATACACAATTGAGAGCATCCTGTCGGGCTGTATCACCGCCTGGTACGGCAACTGCACCCCCCACAACTGCAAGGCTCTCCAGAGGATGGTGCGGTCTGCACAACGCATCACTGGGGAGGAACTACCTGCCCTCCAGGGCACCTACAGCACCCGATGTCACAGGAAGGCCAAAAAGATAATCAAGGACAACAACCACCCGAGCCACTGCCTGTTCACCCCGCTAACATCCAGAAGGTGAGGTCATTACAGCTGCATCAAAGCTGGGACCGAGAGACTGAAAAACAGCTTCTATCTCAAGGCCATCAGACTGTTAAACAGACATCACAAACACAGAGAGGCTGCTGCCTACATACAGACTTGAAATCATTGACCACTTTTATAAATGGATCACTAGTCACTTTAATAATGTTTACATATCTTGCATTAGTCATCTCATGAATACATTATATTCTGTATTTTATACAATCTATTGCATCTTGTCTATTTCCGCTCGGTCATCGCTCATCCATATATTTATATGTTCTCAGTCCATCCCTTTACTTACATTTGTGTGTATTAGGTAGTTGTTGTGGAATTGTTAGATTACTGTTAGATATTACTGCACTGTCGGAACTAGAAGCACAAGCATTTCGCTACACTCTCAATAACATCTGCTAACCAGATATTCCATAAAAAATCTGCTTTTTACAGCTACAATAGTCATTTACAACATTAACAATGTATACACTGTATTTCTGGTCAATTTGATGTTATTTGAATGGACAAAAACATTTATTTTCTTTAATGTGTCCGACTCACATGTCTGTTTTTCCCACAATCCATTTCACGTGTTTTATTCACATGTGAAAAATATTTGTGAAATGTCAGAAGTGTCTGAAAAACACGTGTCTGACTAGTGCCATTTTTCACTTGATTTGGTTACACCTGTGTTCACGTGTAAAAACCATGTGTTTTTTTTTGTAAGGGATGCCTTCAAAACCAACATTAATTTCATCAATGCATTCTTGGCTAGTAAAACTATATACAATATGCGTTCCTAGTTGACAACCAGAGTCAATTTCTCTGCTTCAACTGAATCTGCTAGAATGCAAGCTTGCTTGTTTGAAAAGGGTTGAGATCACAGTGAAGAGGATGGCAGATGTACACTCTCTGGGTTTCTTTTCTGTGACAGGGGCATGTTGAGGAGAGGGGAGAGAAGGGATGAGACCCAGCGAGAGGAACTGGGTGTTTCTGATGTCACGGGAGGGAGCGTGCTTATCTGGAACCCCTGCTGTACACCACATGGCCTGCTCATAGGCTTGTGTAATGTCTCATTTGGAGAGATACATCTCTCTCTACCCCATCTCAAATTTAAGTGAACCCTACTGTACAGAATCAAATCAAAACAAATAGCATTTTTCACATGCGCCAAATACAACAGGTGTAGATCTTACAGTGAAATGCTTACTTACAAGCACTTAACCAACAATGCAGTTAAAAAAAATATAAGTGTTCGGTAAAAAATAGAGAAGTAAAAAATAAAAGTAACAAATAATTAAAGAACAGCAGTAAAATGACAGTAGCAAGGCTATATACGGGGGTACCGGTACAGAGTCGATGTGCGGGGACACCGGTTAGTCGAGTTAATTGAGGTAATATGTACATGTAAGTAGAGTTACAGTGATGTATGCATAGATAACAGACAGAGAGTAGCAGCAGTGTAAAATATGGGTGGGGGCAATGCAACTAGTCTGGGTAGCCATCTCATTAGCTGTTCAGGAGTCTTATGGCTTGGGGGTAGAAGCTGTTAAGAAGTATTTTGGACCTAGACTTGGTGCTCCGGTACTGCTTGCCGTGCGGTAGCAGAGAGAACAGTCTATGATTAGGGTGGCTAGAGTCTTTGAACATTTTTAGGGCCTTCCTCTGACACCGGCTGGTATAGAGGTCCTGAATGGCAGGAAGCTTGGCCCCAGTGATGTACCGTGCCGTACGCACTACCCTCTGTAGTGCTTTGTGGTCAGAGGCCGAGCAGTTGGCATACCAAGCATTGATGCAACCAGTCAGGATGCTCTCGATGGTGCAGCTGTAGAACTTTTTGAGGATCTGAGGACCCATTCCAAATCTTTTCAATCTCCTGAGGGGGATTAGGCTTTGTTGTGCCCTCTTCACGACTGTCTTGGTGTGTTTGGACCATGATAGTTTGTTAGTGATGTTGACACCAAGGAACTTGAAGCTTTCAAACTGCTCCACTTCAGCCCCATCGATGAGAATGGGGGAGTGCTCGGTCATCCTTTTCCTGTAGTCCACAATCATCTCCTTTGTCTTTATCACGTTGAGGGAGATGTTGTTATCCTGACACCACACGTCCAGGTCTCTGACCTCCTCCCTATAGGCTGTCTCATCGTTGTCGGTGATCAGGCCTACCACTGTTGTGTCATCGGCAAACTTAATGATGGTGATGGAGTCGTGCCTGGCCATGCAGTCATTAGTGAACAGGGACTACAGGAGAGGACTGAGCACACACCCGAGGGGCCGTATGTGTTGTTACCTACTCTTACCACCTGGGGGCGGCCCGTCAGGAAGTACAGGATCCAGTTGCGGAGGGAGGAGTAACACTCTTTACAGACATACGTTACGGTATCTTGCCTGTAAAAAAAACCTGGCAATGTTTTTTAGAACCCAATTCATACAGTCCCATTTTCACCACATTCTTTCCGGGATATGACTTTTATAGCCCCTGTGCACATGCTGGCAAGTTTAGCAGAAGGAGTAGACTTGGGCCAATGTTGGTGGGCGTCTATTTTAAAGCTGCAATATGTAACTTTTTGGGTGACCCAACCAAATTCAGATAGAAATGTTAGTTATACTGTAGGTCAACAGTACATAGCTACCTCAATTACCTAGCACATCAATTTAGTACTAGTTTTTGCTGTATATAGCTATGATATTTTCTGCGCCCTAAATATAGCCATGTTATTTTTGCTCTTTAATTTGATTTCTTATTCATTGTGTAACTACTTCTAATTTTCATTTAATGAAATGTTTTACTTTATCTTTAACTCTTCATTGTTGGAAAATAACCCGTAAGTAAGCATTTCATTGTTAGTCTATACATGTTGTCTCCAAAGAATGTGACCATTTAATTTTTTGTTATTTGATCTCTTCTCTTCCCTCACTCCACTTTGTTGGGGTATTACATTGAGAGTATCTTCATCATGATACTGATAGAAAATAATAGTAATCTATTATTAAAGCATGAAGTCTCGTGTTCATATTTCACAACCTCTGACGTTGCCTGTAACGCAAGTTGGCTTACGCTTCATTTAGGGTACATGCTAAATGTTTATAATTGCTAAATGTTTCAAATCAATAAAAGTTTAGTAAAACTAATAGATGAGCTATACCACCTCTACTTATTTGCCCAGCCAGAGAATTAACCAAATATAGGCTGCAGATGGAGATTCAGTGAAACAAAATCATATTGATCGATTAAGACAAAGGCTTTTGGTCGGGAGTAGGCCTAGGCTATTAAGGTCGTGTCTACACTTGACACTTAAATGCAACTTATGCTATCAGAATACGAAGATGGCAAAGAAAACGAAGATGGCAGTCTAGACACACAAAACTTGCTTCGTGGTCCGATTTGCAAATTCGTAAAATATTGTACATTTTGCAAATTTATAACAAATTGTACATTTTGCAAATTTGTAACATATCATACGAATTATATTTCGTAAAATATCATACAAAATGGATGATGGACATCCACAAATTAATACATACCATACTAAACACAACATATCATACTAAACAGAGTGTCTCGGATTTACATGCAGAGACCAGGTTGCTTTAGGAGATTCAGTAAGCAACACTTTGATGCTTTTAATTGCAATAGCCTACTTTAATCAAATATTTTCGTCATTCAGTGATATTTTTTCCCACAATAATTCTTTATGCATCCATCTGGTTATGGTAAAAAAAAAACAGTGCATGTGGTGGGCTATTCGAAAAGATGGGTGACATGACTTGCAAAGTTCAGAACTGGCAGGAGGATAGTAATGGGCGCTGCCTAGCAATCATCAAGAGTTTAAGAGCGTAGAGCGTGCCACATTTTATACTTAGCCGTAGGCAGAACTTTACCGCAATCATGACTACGTTGGTTGGCAGAAATAAAAGTAGGGGCTTTGTCGCTAGCAATTAAAAGATGGTTTGATAGGTGTATACAGTAGGGATTGTCTTTTACTCAAACCCTATGAATTCAGCTCCTCTTTTTCCTTCCCCCTCTGTTTGAAGGAGACCGCATGCTGTACTGCTGTAAGGCACTGATTCTGCAATGTAGGTAATATGGTCAATGGAGCAGTAATTTATCAACCCATAAATAGAACCATGCTTTTTGGATGTACATACAGTATATAGGATCTGAATTTGATCGCCCTGCAGGAAATGTAAAACTTGTGCTGTATTTTGAGTTTAAAAAGGCTTTTGATGTTTGTAATTTCCACTTACGAAAAATGTATCAACCCCTACAAAATTGGCCATTAGTTATAATCAACGTGATAATTATTTCCCTGCTGTAGCAAACTGGCTCAAATTAAGATCCTACACCTGAAGGCAGTGCAAAACTTTTAAAACTTCTTGATACTTTGGAGCGGAATGTCTAGATTTGCCTTTCTCTTTTAAATCCCGATCAGAAGCTAAACCTGATGCACTCTGATGCATCTCTTACCTTCTCCCCTGGAGGCTAGGGCCCCAAAAGAAGAAGACACACACAGGACTCTGAAATTGCTTGATGCTGCTCTAACTGAAGTCCTCCTGCACTATAGTGTGCTCTGCAGAGACAGGAAGTGGTGATAATGGAGAAGGTCTGGTTCCCTAAGGGCCAAGGCAGAGCGGAATGGCCTGGCCACTTACTGGGATCACACTGCAGGGCCACAACCCTCATGGGACAGTCCTCACCGATGTGAGAAAAGCATGGTCACCCTGGGAACACACACATTACACATCAACCACCCACCCTACCCTATACATACACACTTATGTCCTCCACAAGTCAACCTTTTCATTTGACTCCATGTAAGGGTGAGGATGGAAATTTCAGGGAGCATTTGTTCAATCCCTCCCTCCTTCCCCTCTCTCTCTCTCTCTTCCTCTATCCATCCCTCTCTCCTGTTCTCTCTCTCATACTGCCTCTGTCATTTGACAATACATTTTGCATTAAACCTCCTGCTCAATGTTCCCCCAAAAATGTTTTGTCCCTGAGCAAATTTCAGGTCTGCTGAGTGCAAACTTGAACATTGTGAAAATTCCGTCCAACTTCTAGGGTGCTTTTACTGTGAACACTGAGGCTATACCTGCTTTAAGTGACAGTTTTAACAGTGGCCAAGTAGGCTACTTTCGCTATTTCATTATAATGTAGACCTACCAGAGTGGCCTACCACCAAAAACTATGGAGAAAAATGAATCCCATAACAATTTAACTAGGAATTAGCTGTACCATTAAGCCTACAGTAGCAGCATGTGTGTGGTGTTCAATGTAGGCCTACTTTCATGAGAAAAAAAACATGCAGGACATTAACCCATTTATCCACTTGATCTTCAGACAAAGAGGTGACTGAAATTGTTGTTGTTTGATGGAAGAAACCACTTTACAAAATAAAATATATTTATATTCCCATACAATTATTACAAAGAATCAAAAAGTATATTACACTCTCCCTATTGGCTACTTAGCTTATTCAAGACCGTCTCAACATATAACACTGCCCCTTTAAGACATAAATCTCTTTACATGGCTAGAAATGCACACATTTTGTGCTCTTGTAGGAAGCAACCACTCCCCCATTGTTGACTAGGAATTAGCTATAACTGGAATAATAACTCACTAACTAGTAAAGAATATGAACAAATGTGCACACTTGGCTACATCCAGCTATCACTTTGATCTCAAAACAAGTTAATCTACTCTTGACTGCTCATGTCATAGCCTAAACACAGTCCTGTTCAAAGTGAATGGCACAGAGCCATATATGGCAATGATTATT
Source organism: Salvelinus alpinus (assembly GCF_045679555.1). Taxonomy (NCBI): domain Eukaryota; kingdom Metazoa; phylum Chordata; class Actinopteri; order Salmoniformes; family Salmonidae; genus Salvelinus; species Salvelinus alpinus. The sequence continues at coordinate 42,816,605 of NC_092100.1, forward strand.
TGCATATAGGAGGACTACAGCTCTGATTGGTTATGGTGCACCTGTCTGTGTAGAGAAGGGATCTGAGCAGTACCTGTCAATGCAATATAATCCTACTCCAATGCGCTCTGCCTATAATAAAATCTCTTGCACAGTATATTTTGCAAACTAAGTCTTGCATAGTTTGTTTTGTTTCCCTATATTACATTGAAAGTAGCTAACATTGCATTGATTCGATCAGATTTCCCACACCAGAGCGAAACATTGATAGTGTTAAATAAATGGGAAAACTCAAGAAAGGTGAGTGAAGTTCAATCTCGTGCTTCTCTGTGCAGGCGGATATTTCTTCTGCATGGCAGTATGAGGGGAGCTGGGCGCTTGCGCAGGCACACAGCTTAGACGGAACATTTCTCCTGCTCCCCTTCATGTTAATAATGCTACTCTGTAATGCAGATCAGCGAGATAAGGGCTCCCATCCTAGATCAACAGCTCTGAAGTGCTTGACGGGGCCAGGTGCCTCATTTATAACTGTTGTGTAAATGTAACTTTCAATATCTGTGTGCACCATTTCTGGAAAGACTGCACATGTACAAAAATATTGAGATTTATAAACTTGGCTCACGCGATACTGTACATACGCATGTTTCCCATTAGGAATCAGACCCATCCTGATACTGTGCTCATGCGCGTGAACAGGCATTAAAACCAATCATTCACCTTTTATGGTGACAATATTTGCCGTATACTTTGGAGGTATTCAAATTAAGCCAATGTAGTTTTCTAAAGGAAATAGCAATAGTGAACTTGATCAAATGTCTTTATATGGGATGGCAGAATGTTAAACTTTTGCAGTTCCATTTTCTGTAGGCCTATGCTATCTGACAGACAAAACGTTTTTGAAAGGCAACAATTGCACATTTTTGTGGACCTGTAAACAGACTGTTTGAAATTAATATGGCCTAATGTTTTGCATTTATTTTTTCTCAAACTTGTGCTGTGCTGCCCAAATTCTCAAACATTGTTTACTTGCAGTGGTAGCCATACACACTTCACTGCAAAATATCAACTGTCTGTTCACCTGTTAAGTTCTACTGAATGTTATAAACCACACTTATTTTCTGATGCATATAGCAAAATACTTGAAATAATAGTGTATCTAATTGGCCCAATTAACTGAGAGATGCGCATGGTAATTTGTTGTATGCTATTGCTACTTTGGGAATATGAACCCATCATGGCCAGAAAAGGTGAAAATGTATTCTGCAATGGTATGAAAATATGGATTGTGTATAAATGTAAAATTGTCTACTCAAGAAATGTGAAATTACAGTATCCAGATGTAAACTACAACTGTCTGTTCCAATGTTAATAAACTGTGCTCTGGATCAGATGGCATAGAGCAAAATACTTGAGAGATGGGATGAATGGTATCCTTGTTGTAGGCCTATGCTACCTCGTGAGCATGAAACCATCACAGAAAAGGTGAGGAATTTATTATGCAATGATCATGGAAATTAAATAAATAATAGTTGCCTATTTCTAATTATACTGAACAAAAATATGAACGCAACATTTAGAATGTTGGTCCCATGTTTCATGAGGTGAAATAAAAGACCCCAGAAATGTTCAATACGCAGAAAAATATTATTTCTCAAAAATTGTGTGCACATATTTTTGACATCTCTGATATAGTTTTTTTCCTTTGCCAAGATAATCCCATCCACCTGACAAGTGTGGCATATCAAATATCGCATGATCATTACAGAGGTGCACCTTGTACTGGGGACAATAAAAGGCCACTCTAAAATGTGCAGTTTTGTCACACAACACAATACCTATGATGTCTCACGTTTTTAGGGAGCGTGTAATTGGCATGCTGGCTGCAGGAATGTCCACCAGGGCTGTTGCCAGAATGCTAATTTCTCTACCATAAGCCGCTTACGTCATTGTTTTAGAGAATTTGGCAGTACGTCCACCGGCCTCACAACCGCAGACCACCTGTAACCACACCAGCCCAGGACCTCCACATCCGGCTTCTTCACCTGCAGGATCGTCTGACACCAGCCACCCAGACAGCTAATGAAACTGAAGAGTATTTATGTCTGTAATAAAGCCCTTTTGTGGGGAAAAATGACCTCCCAGGCCCACCCATGGCTGTGCCCCTACCCAGGTAGTTTATAGTTTTGTATATTTTTTAAAAGAAAATAGATTTTCTTTCTTCTCACTAACAGCAAATGATTCTGTCTTGTTATTAATAACCTGTTTATTGTTATGAATAAGCGTGTCCATCATATCCCCCATTTGCACACAATACTAATCTACATAGTTGCCAGCTTCCAATGCAATACTTCAACCACTAGAAACTGTGCGTACTCGTGGTCAAAAGTTTGCAGGAAGGTGAGCATATTTTCAATTCAAATAAACATTTTCATAAATGCTAACTGTTGCCTGAAAACTGGATTATGTATGATTTGGGGATTATTTTGTATGTATGCAATGTTTATTAATGAGAACCCAGGTGTTTAGGAGACACTGCTGCGCAGGGAGGTAGAACACCCATCTCCTTTTCCCATAAAACAATTACAATTACCACAGCCTCACTGCTAGATTATCGTAAGCATGGATGTTGTGGATGTCCTTGTTGTGATTAAACAAATTAATAATGGAGTGTCTGTTAGTGCTGATGTAGAACAAGGGAAAAGTTGATCATGATTCTCGTATTAGACTGGCGGTCTTTTGTTACCCAGGCTTGGTTATTTGGATGATATGAACTCTAAAGAATTTTAGTGCACTAACAATCATCTCATTTGCACAATATCCAGTTGGACCTAGTGGCCTCTTCAGCTCTGAAAGTAAAAATTAAACTCCTACAGATAATGAGGTCTGCAGTATGAATATGTTCTGGGTTTCTACAGATTAAGGCATGTGCCTGAGAGGCTTAGGCTTGTGTTTGGGTATGCTGTACTGTGCCCAAGGTTAATTGTGTTTCTGAACCAATAGACTAGCCTGTGTTCTCTGATTTCAGATTATATGTACAGCCTTACCCTCAATATAATGAGCATCTCATACAAATGCATTATCCGCTAATTTCATCAGTATTAGCTGTGATTTTCTGTCTAAATCTTTGAGGACAAGGATTAAAAGGTCATACATTTGTTACCCAGATTATTTATCTCAGCAATACTGACTTGGTTAATATTGTTTTAAATCCTCCCAATATCTACATGATACAGAATGGGCATTGCTCACCAGCCAGTGAATACAGACTACTAAAGCTATTGCAATAGCTGAGCATGTCCATGACAAAGACTGTAGAAAATGTCAAAGAAATTGCTGCATTTTAATTTTGAAGATATTATTGTTTTTTTCAATCAGTTTTCACAAGTATGTGGTACATTTCCAACTCTAAGCAACAACATCAAAACAGATCACCAAAATGGCTCATGTTTCAAAACTCTAAGTACAACAAAAGCAAGATGGTGCCAACAGAGAGTGTCACCTCGCTTCTAGTCCTTAGGAAACTATGCAGTATTTAGTTTTTTTATGTATTATTTCTTACATTGTTAGCCCAGAAAATCCTAAGTGTTATTATATACAGCCGGGAAGAACTATTGGATATCAGAGCAACGTCAACTTACCAGCACTACGACCAGGAATACGACTTTCCCAAAGCGGATAATTTGTTCGAACCACCCAAGGCATTGAAACTGATTCCAGAGGCTGACCCAAAACAACGTCGCCGCAGAAGAGGTAGACGGAGCGGCCTTCTGGTCAGACTTTGGAGGCACGCACACCACCCACCGCTTCCGAGTCTATAACTCGCTAATGTCCAGTCTCTAGATAATAAGGAAGACGAAATTAGGGCAAGGGTTGCTTTCCAGGAAAACATCAGGGATTGAAACATACTCTGTTTCACTGAAACATGGTTCTCCGGGGACATGCTGTCGGAGTTGGTACAGCCACCAGATTCTTTGTGCGTTGCGCTGACAGGAATAAAAATCTCTCTGGGAAGAAGAAGGGCTGCGGTGTATGTTTCATGATTAACGACTCATGGTGTAATTGTAACAACATACAGGAACTCGAGTCCTTTTGTTCACCTCACCAATAATTCCTCACAATCACATGCCGACCGTATTATCTTCGAAGAGAATTCTCATCAGTTATTGTCACAGCCGTGTATATCCCCCTCTAGCCGATATCACGACGGCTAGAGGGAACTTCACTGGACTCTATGCAAACTGGAAACCATATATCCTGAGGCTATATTTATTGTAGCTGGGGATATTAACAAAGCAAATTTGAGAACAAGGCTACCTAAAATCTATCAGCATATTGATTGTAGTACCCGGGCTGGCAAAAAACTGTATCACAGCTACTCTAAAATCCGCGATGCATACAAGGCCCTCCCCCGCCCTCCATTCGGCAAATCTTTGCTTCTCCCCTGCTATAGGCAGAAAGTCAAACAGGATGTTCCCGTGAGAAGGACCATTCAACGCTGGTCTGACCAATTGGAATCCACGCTTCAAGACTATTTTGATCACGTGGACTGGGACATGTTCCGGGTAGCCTCAGATAATAATATAGATTTATACACTGATTCGGTGAGTGAGTTTATAAGGAAGTCAATAGGAGCTGTTGTACCCCCTGTGACAATTAAAATCTAACCAGAAAGCACAAAACAGAAAGCGCGAACCAACGCATTTAAAGATGGAAAGACGACCGGGAAAATGGCCAAATAAAAAACAGTGTAGTTATTCACTCCGCAAGACAATAAAACTAACTAAATGTCAGTATAGCGACAAAGTGGAGTTGCAACTCAATGGCTCACACACGAGACGTATGTGGCAGGGTCTACAAACAATCAAGGACTACAAAAAGAAAATCAGTCACGTCACGAACACTGACGTCTTGGTTACAGACAAACTAAACACCTTCTTTGTCCACTTTGAGTATAATAGCGTGCCATCGACGCGGCCCTCTACAAAGGACTGTAGGCTCTTGTTCTCCATGGCCGACATGAGTAAGAAATGTAAACATGTTAACCCTTGCAAGGTTTCCAGCCCTGACAGCATCCCTAGCCGCGTCCTCAGAGCAGGCGCAGACCAGCTGGCTGGTGTGTTTACAGACATATTCAATCTCTCCCTATCCCAGTCTGTTGTCCCCACATGCTTCAAGATGTCCACCATTGTTCCTGTACCCAAGAAGGCAAAGGTAACTGAACTGAATGACTATCGCCCTGTAGCACTCACTGCTGTCATCATGAAGTGCTTTGAGAGACACGTCAAGGATCATATCACCTCCACCTTATCTGTCACCCTAGACCAACTGCAATTTGCATACCGCCCCAATAGGTCCACCGACGATGCAATTGCCATCACACTGCACACTGCCCTATCCTTCTGGACAAGAGGAACACCTAGGTAAGAATGCTGTTCATTGACTACAGCTCAGAATTCAATATCATTGTACCCTCCAAGAATGTCATTAAGCTTGAGGCCATGGGGCTCATCCCCGACATGTGCGATTGGGTCCTGGACTTCCTGACGGGCCACCCCCAGGTGGTGAAGGTAGGAAACAACATCTCCACTTCGCTAATCATCAACACTGGGGCCCCACAAGGGTGCGTTTTCAGCCCCTCCTGTACTCCCTGTTCACCAATGACTGCGTGGCCAAGCACGCCTCCAACTCAATCATCAATTTTGCAGACGACACGACAGTAGTAGGCTTGATCACCAACAATGCCAAGACAGCCTGTAGGGAAGAGGTGAGGGCACTCTGAGTGTGGTGTCAGGAAAACAACCTCTCACTCAACGTCAACAAAACAAAGGAGATGATCGTGGACTTCAGGAAACAGCAGAGGGAGCACCCCCCTATCCACATCGACCGGACAGCAGTGGAGAAGGTGGAAAGTTTTAAGTTCCTCGGCATACACATCATAGACAAACTGAAATGGTCCACCCACACAGACAGTGTGGTGAAGAAGGCGCAACAGAGCCTCTTCAATTGAAGAAATTTGAGGTTGAAGAAATTTGGCTTGTCACGTAAAACCCTCACAAACTTTTACAAATGCACAATTGAGAGCATCCTGTCGGGCTGTTTCACTGTCTGGTACGGCAACTGCACTCCCCGCAATTACAGGGCTCTCCAAAGGGTGGTGCGGTCTGCCCAACGCATCACTGGGGGCAAACTACCTGCCCTCCAGGACACCTACAGCACCCGATGTCACAGGAAGGCCAAAAAGATCATCAATAACAACCACCTGAACCACTGCCTGTTTACCCTGCTACCATCCAGATGGCGAGATCAGTACAGGTGCATCAAAGCTGGGACCGAGAGACTGAAAAACAGCTTCTAGCTCAAGGCCATCAGACTGTTAAACAGCCATCACTAACACAGAGAGGCTGCTGCCTACATACAGACTTGAAATCATTGGCCACTCTAACAAATTGGTCACTAGTCACTTTATCAATGCCACTTTAAAATGATCCGCCCCTTTTTTCAATTTTCGCCAAGAATGACATGACCAAATCTAACTGCCTGTAGCTCAGGAAATGAAGCAAGGATATGCATATTATTGATACCATTTGGAAGGAAACAGTTTGAAGTTTGTGGAAATGTGAAATTAATGTAAGAGAATATAACATATTAGATCTGGTAGAAGATCATTTTTAGTATATCCAGTAGAAGATAAGTTTTTTGTATTATTTTTGTACCATCATCTTTGAAATGCAAATGTATTATTCCAGCCCAGGCACAATTTAGATGTTGGCCACTAGATGGCAGCAGTGTATGTGCAGAGTTTTAGATTTATCCAATAAACCATTGCATTTCTGTTCAAAATTTTGTATCATGACTGCCCAAATGTGCCTAATTGGTTTATTAATAACTTTTCAAGTTCATAACTGTGCACTCTCCTCAAACAGTAACATGGCATTCTTTCACTGTAATAGCTACTGTAAATTCGACAGTGCAGTTAGATTAACAAGAACTTAAGCTTTCTGACAATATCAGATATGTCTATGTCCAGGGAAATGTTCTTGTTACTTGCAAACTCATGCTAATCGCATTAGCGCACATTAGCTCAACTTTTCCCTGGGGGGGACACCGATCTGTAGAGATCCTTAAGAGGTTTTAATAATGATGTTTACATATCTTGCATTACTCATCCCATATGTATATACATTGTACTCTATTTTATATCATCTATTGCATCTTGCCTATGCCGCTCTGCCATTGCTTATCCATATGTACATATTCTTATTACATCCCTTTACTTAGATTTGTGTGTATTCGGTAATTTTTGTGGAATTGTTAGATTACTTGTTGATATTGCTGCACTGTTGGAACTTGAAGCACAAGCATTTCACTGCACTCGCAATAACATCTGCTAACCATGTGTATGTGAACAATAATTGTTATTTGAATTCACTAAGTACAACAAACAAATTCACAAAGTCACTTGTTCACTGCACCAAATCATTATTTCAATTTGTATACATATTCGATCATAGTATCTATCTGCTTTTCAAAATTCAATATTCACATTCCTTTTGATATGATTTTCTTTAACAATTGTTAACAATACATTTAACTATCGCTTAATGAAACTGCTCAAAACTGATAAATACTGAACCAAAATTATGTAGTGTCAAGAACCCCCTAGGTCTAAGGTCTCGGGGAGAGTTTCTTCCAAGCAAAAATATGGAATTGTTTTAAGATAGTCATACCAAGGATCATTTAGCTATTTGATTTAGTATTTTAGGACCACTGTACTGTAGGTATCAAATAAAAATAAAGTATTTGATGAAACATTGAATTTGGCCTAGCCACTAGCCCATAGATACACATTGAACAACATATTCATACATGGCAAAACAGATAGTCAAAAAAGTAATCAAAAGGAAGTATGTATTGAAGTGTCTGTCCTATATCTCAGACATATAATAAAGCTCAGGAAATTATATTGATTAATTTAACCATATTTAACCCCTTTTGTGTCTTTTTCCCAGTCTGCCCTGTATAGACTGCACGTGCCCGGTATCCAAAGATGCATGGCTTGAGACAGAGATTTGGATATAATGACGAGATGCTTGTGTCTCCGCCCTAATAATGGGAGTTGTTGTCGCAAAGGCAGGAAGGTAGGCGGTCTGCTTATCTGTCTGAGTATTAAGAGCAGAATCGCTGCATTCCTGCATTGACAAATTTTGACAGGATTTAAACATCTCTCCTATTCCTCTCTGCTTGAGATGTGATCACTGGTTGTGTGTGTGTGAGTGAGAGAGAGAGAGAGCATCCATGCCAGCGTGTGTCAGTGTGTGCGTGCGCATACACATCTGCTAGTTAGCATGTTTCCCTTGTGCTCCGTATGGTTGTTGTATAATTACATAGGACACTTGGCTCTGCTGAGAGATAAAAAGCGAGTCGCCAGAGATGAATGTGGTCTCACACTGTTAAGTTGCCGACATCTTTGTTCAAATTGCCTGTTTGCTTGAATTACCTCAGTGGAGTGTTGTCTCACATGTGGTGTTAATTTCTACTGGGACAGCATATGCACACTGATTACAGGTTTCTATCACTGTATGATAATTAACCGCCTATCTATCTTTTTTTTGCTGTTGACTCCTACCTCAAGCATAATTGGTCCTGACAGATATACTAAATGGAAATGTAACCAATGGTTTGTTAGTTGAAACTCTTATATTGTTAAAGAAAGAAACAATGGAATATATGGGCGGCATGTAGCAAAGCGTTTAAGAGCGTTGGGCCAGCAACCGAAAGGTGAAAATGTGTTGATGTGCCCTTGAGCAAGGCACGTAATTGCTACAGTAAGTCACTCTGGATAAGAGTGTCTGCTAAATGACTAACATGTAAATATATATAAGGGACAGGACACAAATCCATTATCAGCTAACCTAGTTGGCACTTGTCAGAGAAAATCATCCCTCATTGTGTCATACCACTGACTCTTATGTTTTCAGAGAGGTACCATTAATGTGACACTTTCTGCAAGGCAGGTGTGGGCAAAAATGTCAAGTCCTCCTGTACAAAGAAAAAGGAGTGCCCTGACACACTGTATTGCAACGACTGCAGTTGCGTGACAGAGCCAGACATTCCCTCTGGCTTGAGGCTCATACAGAGAAGACACTTTGGATGACTATAGCCAGCATGTCACAATGCAGAATGAGTGCTTTTACTGGCGATCGGACTGAACAGGTAGACTATGGTAATGTCAGCATCCTTTGGAGAAGGAAGGAACTTCAAAGTGTTTGTGTAGTAATGTGGGCATTATGTATGATCTCTCTCTCTCTCTCTCTCTCTCTCTCTCTCTCTCGTAAAATAAACTCATACCTAACCGGCCAATCACAGACACAAAACAAAAAAGAAGTGTATTCTTCACCGGAACAGTCTCGCTCATCCATCAATGGGAGAAGAAACAAGCAATGTTTGGAATTCTAAAGATGGGGTGTTGTTAATGAGTGGATTCATTCCATTCCATCGGCTTTGGTGTCATCGCTCTCTTTCTTCACTGTCTGAGCTCGCACTCCTGTAGTTACCAGCCTGCTGGTCCATGGCAGCACTCGTGGTCTGATTCATATTTATGGCCTGGTGGAGCTAGTTCAGGCCCAAAGGAGGCAGTCTGTTGTTAGAGATGTGAAGCCATCCTGTGTGCTGAAACATCTGCACATGCTGCCCAGTGTAAACTCATATGGTGTATGGACTGTGCTGGGCTCTGTCACAAAATAACACCTACTACAGGATTATATTCTTATGGAAGAGTATTAAGGCCAAGTATGAAAAAACTAAATAAAAAGTAATGGTACTTTTTGCACGATAGTAGGCAACTTTAAAAAGTGGCAATATTTTGAGAATAAAGTGGCAATATTTCAAGAAGTCACAGTTATATTTCAAGATTAAAATAGGGGATTTGGTTAAATGCATGTCTCCCTGTTGCTGTGCGCACCAACGTTGACATGCCTACAGTAAGATGACCTATCTCATTGAAATGTCTGCAGTCAGATTACCTGATAAAACTATACTTTAGAATTGGCTTTAGTAATAAGGAAATCCTTTATTCTAAAGCACATAATAGCCATATTATTATGGGTAGGACTGTTAGGATCTGAGAGAGGTTGTGCCACAGATTATTTTAAGGAGAAACCACTCTGATTCGGATGAGGTATTTCTGAGTGGTTACATACATACAGTACTAGTTTGGAAACCTTTGACTGGTAGAATAGCTAACATTTGCCTTGATGAGGGTTTTTCTTTATTTTTACTATTTTCTACAATGTAGAATAATAGTGAAGACATCAAAACTATGAAATAACACATGGAATAATGTAGTAAGCAAAAAATGTGTTAAACAAATCAAGAAATATTTTAGATTTTAGATTCTTCAAAGTAGCCACCATTTGCCTTGATGACAGCTTTGCACACTCTTGGCATTCTCTCAACCAGCTTCACCTGCAATGCTTTTCCAACAGTCTTGAAAGGTTTCCTACATATGCTGAGCATTGTTGGCTGCTTTTCCTTCACTCTGTGGTCCAACTCATCCCAAACCATTTTAATTTGGTTGAGGTCGGGTGATTGGGAAGGGCAAGTCATCTGATGCAGCACTCCATCACTCTCCGTCTTGGTCAAATAGCCCTTACACAGCCTGAAGGTGTGTTGGGTCATTGTCCTGTTGAAAAACAAATGACAGCCCCACTGCAAGAGAGCAAACCAGATGGGATGGCGTATCGCTGCAGAATGCTGTGGTAGCCATGCTGGTGAAGTGTGCCTTGAATTCTAAATAAATCACTAACAGTATCACCAGCAAAGCATCACCACACCATCATTCCTCCTCCTCCATGCTTCACGGTGGTAACCACTCATGCGGAGAGCATCCGTTCACCTACTCTGCATCTACTCTGCATCTACTCTGCATCTGGCGTAGCAGATGCGTAGCAGTCGGACGTGTGTTTGTCTTGTCCCGTGTAAATAGTCCTCGTTTTTTTTTTCGTATGCATTTCGTATATATTTTAATTTCACTTTCCATTTAGGAACTGAATATACATTCCGCCTCACCCAATGTGGTACGGATCTGCTATTTCTTTTATACTTTAGAACCGTAACCCCAATCAGAAGCTAGCCAGATAACTAGCTACTAGCTAGTAGTCAGTTAGCCACTGCTGCGGTCTTCACCCTTAACTCGGACACCAGCCAGCTTCAGCTCGGGCCAATACCTGCCAGTCTGCAAGCGCGATATCAACCCAGAGCATATAGGACTGCTTTTTCACTACCACATCACCGGATTTTTTTTTTCTTCTACTTCATCACCGGATTTAAGCCGCAGGCTCTGGACATTTGCACCTTGATTTCGCAGCTAGCTAGCTGCAAACCGTGTGTCTATTGGCTTACGTCGATCCCGGAGCAAACGTAATTTATTCCGGAGCTAGCTGAGGAGCTCCATCAGCCATTCCTGGGCTACAGTCACCTATCCGGACCCGTTTTTTTGTTTTTTTGTTGTTGCTGCAGATACGGAGCCCCACCGGGCCTTCACGACTGACTGCCGACGTTATCTGCCCGAGGGAGTTATCCAACTGGCACCCCCGTCCCGACGTTACCTGAACACTCATCTGGGGCCCGCTAATCGTTAGCTGTCTTATCGGCTGCTATCTGAATAAGTATATCGGACAATTATTATTATTATTATTATTTATTTTATTTTTTTCTTGGGCCACTATATCTATTTTGCCAATTTGGATTGATCCCCTCTACCACACGGAACCCCACTAACCTACCGACGGAAACGCACGAGGTATCTACAATTAGACCTCCATCCTATGCTATCTTGCTACCGATAGCCTCCACCCGGCCTACTGTCTGGATCGCCGTGACCCCAACCAACCTCTACTCACTGGACCCTTATTGATCACTCGATTAAGCATGCCTCTCCTTAATGTAAATATGCCTTGTCCATTGTTGTTCTGGTTAGTGTTTATTGGCTTATTTCACTGTAGAGACTCTAGCCCTGCTCACTATACCATATCCAACCTCTCAGTTCCACCACCCACATATGCGATGACATCACCTGGTTTCAATGATGTTTCTAGAGACAATATCTCTCTCATCATCACTCAATACCTAGGTTTACCTCCACTGTATTCACATCCTACCATACCTTTGTCTGTACATTATTCCTTTAAGCTATTTTATCGCCCCCAGAAACTTCCTTTTACTCTCTGCTCTAGTAGCTCTAGACGACCAATTCTCATAGCTTTTAGCCGTACCCTTATCCTACTCCTCCTCTGTTCCTCTGGTGATGTAGAGGTGAATCCAGGCCCTGCAGTACCTAGCTCCACTCCTATTCCCCAGGCGCTCTCTTTTGATGACTTCTGTAACCGTAATAGCCTTGGCTTCATGCATGTTAACATTAGAAGCCTCCTCCCTAAGTTTGGTTTGTTCACTGCTTTAGCACACTCTGCCAACCCGGATGTTTTAGCCGTGTCTGAATCCTGGCTTAGAAAGACCACCAAAAATTCAGACATTTTCATCCCCAATTACAAGATTTTCAGACAAGATAGAACGGCCAAAGGGGGCGGTGTTGCAATCTACTGCAAAGATTGCCTGCAGAGTTCTGTTTTACTATCCAGGTCTGTTCCCAAACAATTTGAACTTATACTTTTAAAAATCCACCTCTCTAAAAACAAGTCTCTCACCGTTGCCGCCTGCTATAGACCACCCTCTGCCCCCAGCTGTGCTCTGGACACTATATGTGAACTGATTGCCCCCCATCTATCTTCAGAGCTCGTGCTGCTAGGCGACCTAAATTTGAACATGCTCAACACCCCAGCCACCCTACAATCTAAGCTTGATGCCCTCAATCTCACACAAATTATCAATGAACCTACCAGGTACCACCCCAATTCCGTAAACACGGGTACCCTCATAGATATCATCCTAACAAACTTGCCCTCCAAATACACCTCTGCTGTTTTCAACCAAGATCTCAGCGATCACTGCCTCATTGCCTGCATCCGTAATGGGTCAGCGGTCAAACGACCTCCACTCATCACTGTCAAACGCTCCCTGAAACACTTCAGCGAGCAGGCCTTTCTAATCGACCTGGCCGGGGTATCCTGGAAGGATATTGATCTCATCCCGTCAGTAGAGGATGCCTGGACATTTTTTTTAAAAATGCCTTCCTCACCATCTTGAATAAGCATGCCCCATTCAAGAAATTTAGAACCAGGAACAGATATAGCCCTTGGTTCTCTCCTGACCTGACTGCCCTTAACCAACAGAAAAACATCCTATGGCGTTCTGCATTAGCATCGAACAGCCCCCGTGATATGCAACTTTTCAGGGAAGCCAGAAACCAATATACACAGGCAGTTAGAACAGCCAAGGCTCGCTTTTTCAAGCAGAAATTTGCTTCCTGCAACACAAATTCAAAAAAGTTCTGGGACACCGTAAAGTCCATGGAGAATAAGAACACCTCCTCCCAGCTTCCAACCGCTCTGAAGATAGGAAACACTGTCACCACCGACAAATCTACTATAATTGAGAATTTCAATAAGCATTTTTCTACGGCTGGCCATGCTTTCCACCTGGCTACCCCTACCCCGGACAACAGCACTGCCCTCCCCTCTGCTACTCGCCCAAGCCTTCCCCATTTCTCTTTCTCCCAAATACAGTCAGCTGATGTTCTAAAAGAGCTGCAAAATCTGGACCCTTACAAATCAGCCGGGCTAGATAATCTGGACCCTTTCTTTCTAAAACTATCTGCTGAAATTGTGGCAACCCCTATTACTAGCCTCTTCAACCTCTCTTTCGTGTCGTCTGAGATTCCCAAAGATTGGAAAGCAGCTGCAGTTATCCCCCTCTTCAAAGGGGGGGACACTCTTGACCCTAACAGCTACAGACCTATATCTATCCTACCCTGCCTTTCTAAGGTCTTCGAAAGCCAAGTCAACAAACAGATGACCGACCATTTCGAATCCCACCATACCTTCTCCGCTATGCAATCTGGTTTCAGAGCTGGTCATGGGTGCACCTCAGCCACGCTCAAGGTCATAAACGATATCTTAACCGCCATCGATAGGAAACAATACTGTGCAGCCGTATTCATTGACCTGGCCAAGGCTTTTGACTCTGTCAATCACCACATCCTCATCGGCAGACTCGACAGCCTTGGTTTCTCTAATGATTGCCTCGCCTGGTTCACCAACTACTTCTCTGATCGAGTTCAGTGTGTCAAATCGGAGGGTCTGCTGTCCGGGCCTCTGGCAGTCTCTATGGGGGTGCCACAGGGTTCAATTCTTGGACCGACTCTCTTCTCTGTATACATCAATGATGTCGCTCTTGCTGCTGGTGATTCTCTGATCCACCTCTACGCAGACGACACTATTCTGTATACTTCTGGCCCTTCTTTTGACACTGTGTTAACAACCCTCCAGGCGAGCTTCAATGCCATACAACTCTCCTTCCGTGGCCTCCAATTGCTCTTAAATACAAGTAAAACTAAATGCATGCTCTTCAACCGATCGCTGCCTGCACCTGCCCGCCTGTCCAACATCACTACTCTGGACGGCTCTGACTTAGAATATGTGGACAACTACAAATACCTAGGTGTCTGGTTAGACTGTAAACTCTCCTTCCAGACTCACATCAAACATCTCCAATCCAAAGTCAAATCTAGAATTGGCTTCCTATTCCGCAACAAAGCATCCTTTACTCATGCTGCCAAACATACCCTTGTAAAACTGACCATCCTACCAATCCTCGACTTCGGTGATGTCATTTACAAAATAGCCTCCAAAACCCTACTCAATAAATTGGATGCAGTCTATCACAGTGCCATCCGTTTTGTCACCAAAGCCCCATATACTACCCACCACTGCGACCTGTACACTCTCGTTGGCTGGCCCTCGCTTCATACTCGTCGCCAAACACACTGGTTCCAGGTCATCTACAAGACCCTGCTAGGTAAAGTCCCCCCTTATCTCAGCTCGCTGGTCACCATAGCAGCACCTACCTGTAGCACGCGCTCCAGCAGGTATATCTCTCTAGTCACCCCCAAAACCAATTCTTCCTTTGGACGCCTCTCCTTCCAGTTCTCTGCTGCCAATGACTGGAACGAACTACAAAAATCTCTGAAACTGGAAACACTTATCTCCCTCACTAGCTTTAAGCACCAGCTGTCAGAGCAGCTCATAGATTACTGCACCTGTACATAGCCCATCTATAATTTAGCCCAAACAACTACCTCTTTACCTACTGTATTTATTTATTTATTTTGCTCCTTTGCACCCCATTATTTCTGTCTCTACTTTGCGCTTTCTTCCACTGCAAACCAACCATTCCAGTGTTTTTAGTTTTTATTTTACTTGCTGTGTTGTATTCACTTCGCCTCCATGGCCTTTTTATATTTTTATTTATTTATACATATATTTGTTTGCCTTCACCTCCCTTATCTCACCTCACTTGCTCACATTGTATATAGACTTATTTTGTTCACTGTATTATTGACTATATGTTTGTTTTACTCCATGTGTAACTATGTGTTGTTGTATGTGTCGAACTGCTTTGCTTTATCTTGGCCAGGTCGCAATTGTAAATGAGAACGTGTTCTCAATTTGCCTACCTGGTTAAATAAAGGTTAAATAAAAAAATAAAATAAAAATCTCACAAAGACATGGAGGTTGGAACCAGAAATCTCAAATGTGGACTCATCAGACCAATGGACAGATTTTCACCTGTCTATTGTCCATTACTCGTGTTTCTTGGCCCAAGCAAGTCTCTTCTTATTGTTGGTTTCCTTTAGTTTTGGTTTCTTTGCAGCAATTCGACCATAAAGGCCTGATTCCCGCAGTCTCCTCTGAACAGTTGATGTTGAGATGTGTCTGTTACTTGAACTCTGTCAAGTATTTATTTGGGCTGCAATTTCTGAGGCTGGTAACTCTAATGAACTTATCCTCTGCAGCAGAGGTAACTCTGGGTCTTCCTTTCCTGTGGCAGTCCTCATGAGAGCCAGTTTCATAATAGCGCTTAATGGTTTTTGTGACTGCACTTGAAGAAACTTTAAAAGTTATTGAAATTTTCCACATTGACTGACCTTCACGTCTTAAAGTAATGATAGACTGTCTTTTCTCTTTGCATATTTGAACTGTTCTTGCCATAATATGGACTTGGTCTTTTACCAAATAGGGCTATCTTCCGTGTACCACCCCTACCTTGTCACAACACAAATGATTGGCTCAAACGCATTAAGAAGGAAAGAAATTCCACAAATTATCTTTTAAGAAGTCGGGGGTGGGGGTCTAATACACTCATTCAAACAGGCGTCACACACACACACACATGCACAAACACACGGAATCCACAATGCAATACCATTCTAACGGCCATGGTGCGTTGTCAGACTGCAAGAGGCATCGAGTTGCATGCGTGGTGCATTTCCAATTCTTTACAATTGTATCCTCAATCCCCTACATATACTGAAACAGTGCATATTATATTTTAGAGTAACAGGTAGGCCAGCAGCCTATATGTCGAAACTAAAGGTTAATTTAAAAATGTGTGCCTAATGGCATGGTGTTTCATGTAAGCTACACTTCCACTAAAGTAGCTTCATAGGCATATGTGTATTATCTTGTGAATGTAGGTCACGGATTGTGTGGAGAAGGATTGGGCGTCCCTGTCGGGCTCAAGGCTGACCCAAAACCCATGGCATGGAACTTGCATAGCCACGGGGCAGGGGTTTGGGTAAAGCCCAGTCTGAGACGGTTTACATTCCATTATTATCACCTAACAGCCAATAGGTCTAGCCACTAGCCTCAATAAGGTGAACAAGTGGTAGTGGTATAGTTTAACCAAATAGTCTATAACAGAGACGATGCCACTGATTTGGGATAACCTATGCATCCTTCATTCCTCCCATCCTTGAAGACTGATAGATGGATAGTAAAAGGAGATATTACGCTAGTTTACCAACCAAGTCATGTCAGACAAATTATTATTTCTTTATAGCCTATATAGTCTATCATAATTTATCTAATAGGCCTATATTTAGATCAAGAAATGGACAATCCATCCATGAATATATTCAAACACCATCTAAGATTAGCTGGTTTGCGCATGTAAAAGTGGTCCTTGATTTGCCTCTCCTCCCACAGACACTTGTTTCATTGTTCAATCATCCCGCAGCTGTTGGATAGGCCTATAATTTACTTTCACTTAACCACTGTAATGTACGATTAGCCTACACGTTAGGGTACTCAATCTAGTGGGCCGCTATAGGTTTATAATGGGCTGCAAAATAGCGGTGTAGTGGAGAATTTGAAGAGCAGCTTGACATGGGACATACACACACTCATAGCCCCCAGTCTCCAGGATCCCAAGATAATTTGTTTTATTGGGTGTGCTCATGTAGCCTACTCGTCTATAGTTGTTAGAAGGATAGTTGCCATTAATGGCCCAGTGCACTACTTTTGTCGGAAAATATTTATTTCAAAATGATATATTATATACATTTTTATTATTAATATATATATTTGTTTTTATTGTAATTTTTTCAGCTGGAGCTGCATCACCCTGCATCATAATGTACTACTGTTAGTAAATCACCATGAATAAGGTCATTAATAGTTGCCATTATGCACAGATCTTTTACAAGGTGTTCGCCTAGGCTACGCAGTAGAACGTTATAGCGAATTCGGATGGCAGACTGACAGGGACTCAAACCCAGTTCTCTTCCCATTCAGTGACAGTGGCAAGAACGTTTTTTGTTTGTGCTCATAATGCACCATGGCCGTTAGAAGAGTGTATACCTGTAGTCTGAAATTGCCAGGGGGAAACTTGGTGTGCGTGTGTGCAAGATATTAGATCATTAGATTGATAAGCGTGTTTGAATGAGTGTATTAGATCACTGGGGGGAGGGGATTATTAATGGCCCAGTGCACTACTTTTGTCGGAAAATATTTATTTCAAAATGATATATTATATACATTTTTATTATTAATATATATATTTGTTTTTATTGTAATTTTTTCAGCTGGTGCTGCATCACCCTTAGCATCCATACTTCCTGCGGCTATGCACACAACCTGCCGTCTCCACCTTTGTATGTAACCACAGTTCCTCCTTCGGAAAATAATCTGTGGCACAACCTTATAGTAATATGATTATTATGTACTAAAAGTGCCGGGTTTTCCTTCTAACTACAAAGCCAATTCTAATGTATAGTATCACCAGGTCATCTACTGTAACTGCAGGCATTTTAACAGTTTGAGCGCACAGCAACAAGGAACCAGGGAGACATGCACTTACCTGTAACCAAATCCCCTACATTCATCTTGAAATATAACTGTGACTTTAAAATGTGTGAATTTAGAATTTATTCTCTAAATATTGACACTTTAAATATTGACCTTTTTTTAAGTCCAATACTCCAAAAAATAGTAATCCAAGTACCACCACCAGATGCTGTTCTCTTCACTTCGTTCTCATACTCTTCTGTACATTCTTCCATCATTTCAAGCACTCAAATTTCCATTCCATTTTGAACCTGCTCAAGAAAGATCCACATGTTTTGATCATGTATGATGAGTTTGTGGTTTAATTCACTGCAGCTGCATTCTACAGTGGTACATTAATATGAGAGGGGGTTATTATATGAAGTGGATAATGTCCGAACAACAGGAGGTATATCATGTATAAATATAGCAACATTTCCCAGTCTGTCTCTAAATCGACATCTCCAGGTGATCGTATGCCACCTGATAATTGCAGTCCAACTCAAAGTAACCCCCAGTGGGACGCCAAACGTGCCAGCCCTGCCGCTACCTCAAATAAAATCAAAGTTTATTGGTCGCATACACATATTTGCAGGTGTTATAGCAGGTGCAGCGAAATGTTTATGTTACTATAAAGTACAATGTCTTGCAAATACAATACAACTACACAAGTAATTCAAAAATCTAAACAAGAATTCAAGAAATAACAATATTTTAGAGTGAATAAAAATACTGTATATTGTAAAATATATATAATTTAGAAAATAAAATGGTATATACAGTACTGTATGTTGGGGTGGTATGTTCCATATCCTAGTCTTTGTCACCCCTTCAAAAAAAGATCAGGACATGGACATATTTGAAGAGTTAATCAATAGCACTAAAATCATGAGTCTTTGGAGTGGCTATTACTCATGCTGCCTAATTATGTTATTGGAGAATTACACAGTGGGGACTGAAGAGGATAACACATGCAGGCCAGGAAGTAACACAACTATCACATAGGAAGTAATTATCCAGGAAACACTACTATATACGTTATTCCTGGACCAGGTTCAGAGCCGTAGTCCTCTCCCCAGGTGTCGGTTACACAACAATGGCTGTGCTGGCTGCCGTTACTGCCAAATTAGCAAGTCTCCCTTTATAACAACTTAACGAAATTCAAGTGATTGTGCGCACATACTTGTGTTCCTTTATAAAATGTTGTTTTAAAGTGCATTCAATCTTCCTCCTTGAGTAAAAAAATAGATCAAAATGTAAGGCCACTATGGGTGATGGAACACACACTCTACATGTTTTTCTCTACTCCCTTTCTCTCCATGCATACATGCCACTACATAGAGAAGGATGGAGTAACGTCCTAAGCATCTAATCTAATTGAGAAATAGAAAATGTTTCTACACAGAGGGCTGCCATTTCCTATTCAACATGTTTAACAATCAACCCTGGTGTTATGTCCAAATCAGAGGAGTTACCACACAGGTCAGCTTTAAGTCTTCCCTACAGGGATTCAAAGGCTCTCCACTGGTGTATACCGTCTCACGCTTCAAACAGCCACCAATGCATGTCATTACTGCTGCTGGATGTGTAATGGAACCACAGACAGGCCTATAGTAGCACCTCCCTCCCTTTCCTCCCTTGTCCACTGAGGCAGAAATTGGCCAAAGCAGGAATATGTCCAAGACTACTATCATTCTGTTGAATCTAAACACCTCAGCACACTATCCAGTATCCATATTCTCATGGCACGTATTATCGCGTCAAGAAAGTGCAGCCATAACATATTTATATTGGCCTCGACACCATGTGATTACATCTGTGCAAACGTTGAAATTATGTTGCTTTTTAGCATTCCTGCTCCGCATGACTTGTCACGCTCCAAATAGTGCTGCTGTCAAAATATCAGGGTGAGCCAGCGTTGACTTGACAGTGAAATAACTATATCATACGTAAGCAGGTTGTGGTCAGCAAAAGCTGTTTTCCATTCCCCAAAAATAATTGTTGTACTTGAATAGAATCAGGGGTGCCAGGCTATACTCTTTGGATTAGGCTGTTGAAAGCATTTTACTTTTTTACAGTGCCAAGCAGGTACCGCAGCCCATGTCTCTAATAGCGGAGAGCATTGTGGGTGATGATAGTGGGCGCTTATCTTATTAACTAGCGAGCAGAGGTAGATGGATGGCAGTGCAGTGGTGATCCTCTCTATACGGGCTCCTGCCTGGTTATCTGGATGGTAATATACCCTTCTGAGGATTGGTGGGTAGAGGCTGAGTTGTCAGAGGTTCAGTGTTGAGTGGCACACAGGCAGCTGGGGCAGATCGTCCCAGGTCCCCAAGCCTCCATCTGCCCTGCCTGCAGTCAGACAGTCAAAGGTTACATCCAATTCTTGTAGGCAGACATCTGTATTACTATAGGAGAAATTTGAACATTTGTGTTGTTGTTGATGGTGGCGGTAAACACTGTCTCAGGCGCCGCTCCAGAATCTCCCATACGTGTTCAATTGGGTTGAGATCTGGTGACTAAGAAACACACACGCCTTTGAGATCTCTTTTTCTGGCAACTGTAGCCAAAATAATGGGCAACTGGGCATTTTATACATGGCCCGAAGAAGGATGGAATGTTAAAAGCTGTACTTAATCAGGAACCACACCTGTGTGGAAGCAGCGGCTTTCTATATACTTTGTATCCCTCATTTACTCAAGTGTTTCCTCTATCTTGGCAGTGACCTGTATGCACTGTATGCTACCGCTACCAAAAGCTTGAGTAGAAATTGGAACACTTATTTGCTATCCTTTCCCTTTTACTGGAAGACTATGAATCATATAGTATATAGTCAGGGGCTATTGTATATGTACTGTATACAGTTGAAGTCGGAAGTTTACATACACCTTAGGCAAATACATTTAAAGTCAGTTTTTCAATTTAATCCTAGTAAATATTCCCTGTCTTAGGTCAGTTAGGATCACCACTTTATTTTAAAAATGTGAAATGTCAGAATAATAGTAGAAAGAATGATTTATTTCAGCTTCTATTTCTTTCATCACATTCCCAGTGGGTCAGAAGTTTACATAAACTCAATTAGTATTTGGAAGCATTGCTTTAAAATTGTTTAACTTGGGTCAAACGTTTCTGGTAGCCTTCCACAAGCTTCCCACAATAAGTTGGTTGAATGTTGTCCCATTCCTCCTTACAGAGCTGGTGTAACTGAGTCAGGTTTGTAGGCCTCCTTGCTCGCACACGCTTTTTCAGTTCTGTCCACAAAATTTCAATGGGATTGAGGTCAGGGCATTGTGATGGCCACTCCAATACCTTGACTTTGTTGTCCTTAAGCCATTTTGCCACAACTGTGGAAGTATGCATGGGGTCATTGTCCATTTGGAAGATCCATTTGCGACCAAGCTTTAACTTCCTGACTGATGTCTTGAGATGTTGCTTCAATATATCCACATAATTTTCCTGCCTCATGATGCCATCTATTTTGTAAAGTGCACCAGTCCCTCCTGCAGCAAAGCACCCCCACAACATGATGCTGCCACCCCCGTGCTTCATGGTTGGGATGGTGTTCTACGGCTTGCAAGCATCCCCCTCTTTCCTCCAAACATAACGATGTTCATTATGGCCAAACAGTTCTATTTTTTATTTCATCAGACCAGAGGACATTTCTCAAAAAAGTACAATCTTTGTCCCTATGTGCAGATGCAAACCGTAGTCTGGCATTTTTATGGTGGTTTTTTGAGCAGTGGCTTCTTCCTTGCTGAATGGCCTTTCAGGTTATGTTGATATAGGACTTGTTTTATTATAGATATACAGTAGATACTTTTGTACCAGTTTCCTCCAGCATCTTCACAAGGTCCTTTGCTGTTGTTCTGGGATTGATTTGCACATTTCGCACACAAAGCAAATTAATTTCTAGGACACAGAACGTGTCTCCTTCCTGAGCAGTATGACGGCTGCGTGGCCCCATGGTATTTGTACTTGGGTACTATTGTTTGTACAGATGAACGTGGTACCTTCAGGTGTTTGGAAATTGCTCCCAAGGATGAACCAGACTTGTGGAGGTCTACAATTTTTCTTCTGAGGTCTTGGCTGATTTTCCTATGATGTCAATCAAAGAGGAACTGAGTTTGAAGGTAGGCCTTGAAATAAATCCACAGGTACACCTCCAATTGACTCAAATTATGTCAATTAGCCTAGCAGAAGCTTCTAAAGCCATGACATAATTTTCTGGAAATTTCCAAGCTGTTTAAATGCACAGTCTACTTAGGGGATGTAAACTTCTGACCAACTGGAATTGTGATACAGTGAATTATAAGTGAAATAATCTGTCAGTAAACAATTGTTGGAAAAATTACTTGTGTCATGCACAAAGTTGCCAAACTATAGTTGCCAAAAACTATAGTTTGTTAAGAAATTTGTGGAGTGGTTGAAAAACGAGTGTTAATGACTCCAATCTAAGTGTATGTAAACTTCCGACTTCAACTGCATGTGCATTTAAATCTGATTATTTCGAAGAACATGCAACTGTATATACAGGTCATTGAGAATGCAATGTAATGAGGGCACAAATACATAATTAATCTGATCCTTGATTAACCCTTGATCAATCTAAAAGCCTGTGTTTGTTCCTTGGATTTAAAGACAGGCTCTTTCCAAAGGGATTCTGTCCAGGAACATATTACCCTCCCTTAGATAAGACATACCATTGAGATAATAGTCCTGTCTGTGGACCTCCTGCTGGTCTCTAAGGTTCCAGACCCAGTGGATGCTGAGATGATTGCCCCCACATTGTGTTCTGCCTCCTGGGGAGGAGAGGGGTGGGTGATGGGGGAGACTTCCACATGGAGCCTGGGCGGTCCAGAGCAACATGGGGAGCAGGGGAAATTGGGAGGGCAGAGCAGAGCAGGCTGCTAACCTACGTGTTTCAGAGTGTTTTCCCCCAGCCATCATTAATTGCTGCATTACCAGCAGTGATTTGTGGTCCCCAAAGCTGACGGTACAACCCAGCCATAGCATATGTGCAAGAAGTGCTCAGGCAGAGGAGAGGGAAGTGTTGTGCAAGTGCTTATTTCCTATTTTTCTTTAGCTTTGTTGTTTCCTCTCTCTCTCTCTTACATGCACACACGCACACACACACACACACACACACACACACACACACACACACACACACACACACACACACAAATACAGATGTGAAGGATTTGCACAAACATGTTATCCTCAATATCATTAAGAACTGACAATTCAATGAGACTCAAGAGGAGGTAGATTTAATACATACACTTCTGACTGCATGATCAATTTGTATAATACATCCAGTATGTAGCCTCGCCTTCCCAATTGAATGGAATCATTTCATAGCAATTATATTTGGCATGATTGCAGTTTTCTTCGTAGCTGTCTGATCTCCATATCATAGTGAGTAAAACATGTAAAGATAGTATGGTGAAAATGAAAGAAAGCTTTTACACTACATCTCTCTGATGCACCAAAAACATTTGTTCTCTAATATGAGCCATTTGGAGAAACACTCTTAATAGCACCACTTTCGGATCAACATTATTATGTCAAAGAATCTTCACTTAAGACACTTAAAAACTTCTCTCTGCTTTTGGTTGTCTGCAATGTATCAGACACAAACAACATACAGATGAGTGAAACCGTACATTTGTATGCATTATGCACCAAGGTTTTCATTTTGTTTTCTAAACCTTTGAAAGAGTATTTTTCAAAATTCCCCGTTCCATTAGACGTTACGAGGAGATAATACTTTTTTTAATGGTATTTACACTCCAGCAACCCAAAAAAATTGTATAAATCCTACACTGGACCCCCAAAGATATGTATTTTTTTCAGGGAGGAGGGGGGAGGGGGATCACTTACAGAAGGTGTTATTGATCTTACACATCCTTTGCACAGAAAGTGCACATTCTAAAGTGCATATGGCTGTTCATGATATATAATAACTCTACCACTACTATTAAATATACATTTATAGTGCCTTGCAAAAGTATTCATCCCCCTTGGCATTTTTACTATTTTGTTGCATTACAACCTGTAATTTAACTTCTTATGGCTGGGGGCAGTATTGAGTAGCTTGGATGAATAAGGTGCCCAGAGTAAACTGCCTGCTACTCAGTCCCAGAAGCTAAGATATGCATATTATGGTTGGATTTGGATAGAAACCCCTCTGAAGTTTCTAAAACTGTTTGAATGATGTCTGTGAGTATAACAGAACTCATATGGCAGGCAAAAACCTGAGAAAAAATCCAACCAGGAAGTGGGAAATCTGAGGTTTGTAGGTTTGCCTATCCAATATACAGTGTCTATGGGGTCATATTGCACTTCCTAAGGCTTCCACTAGATGTCAACAGTCTTTAGAACCGTGTTTGATGCTTCTACTGTGAAGGAGGGGGGAATGGGAGCTGTTTGAGTCAGGGCTCTGGCAGAGTGCCACGAGCTCACTCAGGCGCGCCCCCGTGAGAGTTAGCTGCGTTCCATCGCATTTCTACAGACAAAGGAATTCTCCGGTTGAAACATTATTGAAGATTTATGTTAAAAACGTCCCAAAGATTGATTCTATACATCGTTTGACATGTTTCTACAAACTGTAATGGAAGTTTTAGACATTTCGTCTGGCCTGCGTGTCAATTTGGATTTTGGAACTAAACGCACAAACAAAAAGGAGGTATTTGGCCAATATATTATGGACGTTATCAAACAAAACAAACATTTATTGTGGAACTTGGATTCCTGGGAGTGCATTCTGATGAAGATCATCAAAGGTAAGTGAATATTTATAATGCTATTTCTGACTTCTGTTGACTCCACAACATGACGGATATCTGTATGGCTTGTTTTGGTCTCTGAGCGCTGTACTCAGATTATAGCATGGTGTGCTTCTTCCGCAAATTTTTTTTGAAATCTGACACAGCGGTTGCATTAAGGAGAAGTGTATCTAAAGTTCCATGTATAATACTTGTATCTTTTATCAATGTTTATTATGAGTATTTCTGTAAATTGATGTGGCTCTCTGCAAAATCACCGGATGTTTGGGAGGCAAAACATTACTGAACATAACGTGCCAATGTAAACTAAGATTTTTGGATATAAATATTTACTTTATCGAACAAAACGTACATGTATTGTGTAACATGAAGTCCTATGAGTGTCATCTGATGAAGATCATCAAAGGTTAGTGATTCATTTTATCTCTATTTCTGCTTTTTGTGACTCCTCTCTTTGGCTGGAAAAATGGCTGTGTTTTTCTGTGACTAGCTACTGACCTAACATAATCAGATGGTATGCTTTCGTCGTAAAGCCTATTTGAAATCGGACACTGTGGTGGGATTAACAACAAGATTATCTTTAAAATGGTGTGAAATGCTTGAGGAATTTTAATTATCAGATTTCTGTTGATTGAATTTGGCGCCCTGCACTTTCACTGGCTGTTGTCAAGTTGATCCCGTTAAATTGATTTTTGGGGGGATTTCATGTAATGGAAATACACAAAAGTCTAATTTGGTGAAGTTAAATAAAACAAATTACTTGTGTGTGCATATGTATTCATCCCCTTTACTATGAAGGCCCTAAATAAGATATGGTGCAACCAAATACCTTCAGAAGTCACATAATTAGTTAAATAAAGTCCACCTGTGTGCAATCTAAGTCAAATCAAATCAAAGTGTAGTTGTCACCTGCGCCGATACAACAGGTTTAGACCTTACAGTGAAATGCTTACTTACAGGCTGTCACATGATCTGTCACATGATCTCAGTAGTGTTCTGAAAGGTCCCAGAGTCTGCAACACCACTAAGCAAGGTGCACCACCAAGCAAGCGGCACCATGAAGACCAAGGAGCTCTCCAAACAGGTCAAGTTGTGGAGAAGTACAGATCGGGGTTAGGTTACAAAAAACCCACGAAGCACCATTAAATACATTATTTAAAAATGGAAAGAACATGGCACCACAACAAACATGCCAAGAGAGGGCCGCCCACCAAAACTCACGGACCAGGCAAGGAGGGCATTAACCAGAGAGGCAACAAAGAGAATAAAGATAACCCTGAAGGAGCTGCAAAGTACCACAGCGGAGATTGGAGTATCTGGCCATAGGACCACTTTAAGACATACACTCCACAGAGCTGGGCTTTACGGAAGAGTGGCCAGAAAAAAGCCATTGCTTAAAGAAAAAAATAAGCAAACACGTTTGGTTTTCACCAAAAGGCATGTGGGAGACTACCCAAACATATGGAAGAATGTACTCTGGTCAGATGAGACTACGTTTTTTAGCCATTAAGGAAAACGCTATGTCTGGCTCAAACCCAACCCCTCTCATCACCCCGAGAACACCATCCTCACAGTGAAGCATGGTCGTGGCAGCATCTTGCTGTGGGGATATTTTTCATCGACAGGGACTGGGAAACTGGTCAGAATAGAAGGAACGATGGATGGCGCTAAATACAGGGAAATTCATGAGGGAAACCTGTTTCAGTCTTCCAGAGATTTGAGACTGGAACGGAGGTTCACCTTGACAATGACCCTAAGCATATTGCTAAAGCAACACTCGAGTGGTTTAATGGGAAACATTTAAATGTCTTAGAATGACCTAGTCAAAGCCCAGACCTCAATCCAATTGAGAATCTGTGGTATAACTTAAAGATTGCTGTACACCAGCGGAACCCATCCAACTTGAAGGAGCTGGAGCAGTTTTTCCTTGAAGAATGGTTAACAATCCCAGTGGCTTGATGTGCCAAGCTTATAGAGACATACCACAAGAGACTTGCAGCTGTAGCTGCTGCAAAAGGTGGCTCTACAAAGTATTTACTTTTGTTTCAGTTCTCAGTTTTTTTGTCTTATTTCTTGTTTGTTTCACAATTAAAAATATTTTGCATTTTCAAAGTGGTAGGCATGTTGTGTAAATCCCAAAAATCTATTTTAATTCCAGGTTGTAAGGCAAGAAAATAGGAAAAATGACAAGGGGGGTGAATACTTTCGCAAGCCACTGCATCTGGATATAATTTCATTATCTGTGCTACCAGGCTCCATTTGTTTTTATTGTTACACACCGTTGGCTCATAAATGGCAACGCAACTACCACGGACCATGGGCAGAATTAATGCTACATATGATTGTTTCAATGAACATTGTTGCGGATACACTTTCAGTGTTTATTACATGTCACAGGGGTGTCTACACAGGGACAGCAGGCCTCCAATTTTGTCCAGTGGTTAATCAAGTAGATTTATGGATTTTGGACACACACATGAATCAATTACTTACTACAATTGACGTCAGTTGAAGCCTGCATTTATTGAAGCCACCGCCATTTGTGTCTATGCTGTACTTTTACAGAAATCAAACCAAACCATGCCCTTTTGTTTAAATCTGCACATGTTTTGATGCATCCGCTATGGTTATTTACAGTGCAGTGTGTTGGCTGGCTGCTGCTGCAGAATGATATCAAAGCAGCTCCTCCTGTAGCTCCCATGGCTCGGTGACTGGCGGTAGAGACAGTCCTGGGGCTGCCTCGTCACCCGCGGTGAGAGCCAGGTGTTCGGTAGCTGCCTGTGCCTCTCCCTGCCGGCTCCACAGATCCCCGCTTCACAGCATCCACCTGGGGAGACCTGGGAATTGTGGCTAGGGCAGAGGGCTCATCTACTGCCCTGTGAGGCAGTAGATGAGCCAGACGTTGGGCTGTGCAAGGACACATCCCCTCTGGCGGGTCCTGAGGCATGGAGCCACATCACTCAGCCTGCCCAGAGCAGATGCAGGAGAGCTGGAGTAGGGACAGGGAAGCAGCGGAGAGGGGATAGTGGGGACCTGGTTCATCGAAGCAGATGACCGGGAGCTGTTGTGGAAGCATTTGAGCTCTCTATTGCATTTTCTCAGTCTCGCTATGCATCTATCTTTGTGTATATCTTTCCTGTAAGTATGGCACTTACTTTAGTCTATGTAGCTCTATAATGTCAGTCCGAAGAAGAGATAGTCTCTGTAGACTGAATATTGTCAGTATCAAAAAGTATGTTCTGGGTACCCCAGATCCTTTTGTTTACTCACAATATCCACTTGGATAGAAAAAAAGTCCATCACTCAGGTGGTCCATGCCTGGCCATTTTAATTCCATTATTTTGCCTCCAATTAAACTGTCAGGCCTTGTTCCCCATGCACGCTCTTCCCCTTTATCCTCAGTTACTGTGGAGTCCCTAAGTGGGGCAGTGGCAGGCAGCAGAGAGGGCTGGGTGAGTGTGAGTCTCTCTCTCTCTCTCTCGCTCTCTCTCTCTCTCTCTCGGAGTGAGGACTGACCAAGTGATGAATCAAACACAATTGGCAGGGGCGACCAGGGTAATGACTCCCATCTGTTGGAGCCACAAATAAAGGAGAGAGGGGGTGCCAGTAAGGGAAATAACCGTCAAACCAGGGCTATGGGAGTCTGTGCTGCAGTACATTTATTTACACTTTGAACTCAGAAAGGAAAACTCAAAGGAGACATGCTTTTCGCCTACACTCTATGCTTTGACTTTGGTCATCACCATCCCCTGTCTCAGTGGTGAGTCAGCAGGTTCAACTGTGCTGTAAGGGATCCTATAGGTATGAAACATAGACCCTGACCGGTTCTGACAACACCTCTGCCTGCTTGGCACGTATCAGTCCAGTTACCTGGCATGGTGTTCAGTTGCCAGGCAAATACTATTAGTTGGTTTTATCAAGGTTTCAATGAATTGCTTGATTAATTGAGTTGATCTCTTATGTTATGTTTGTTGGTGGAGAGATACTTCAGTGTGCAAGTAAAAAATGAGGGTCCTTTTATGTGAGAATTATCGCTCACCCTTGGCTAATGAAATGGTGACACACATGTTGAACAGTTTTATGGAGCAGCAATGTCAGCACTGTTCACTTCATTTTTTCACAGTGTGATTCATATGCTTTCCTCTTGGCCTTTCTCTGTTCATTTTGTCCCATTTGATTTGGGAAATATGTTCAGGGTCACTTCTGATCAGCAAAGGGCTCTTCTCAAGAGATAAGCTTATATGGCATCACAGACAAATAATAAACAGAAGGAAAGAGAGAAAGAAACAGCCTCTGGTTTGTGTTAAAAGAAGAGATTCAGAATGTTATTGTGTTGTGATATACCAAGATCTTCAGATTGTCCATGAGTCTTTCAGTTTTACTGATGGTGTTTTGTACAGTAGCACTGTATATATTCCCTTCATAGATAGAGCTGTGTTGAAATGGTTGTTGGAAGGTGACCCACACACACACACACAGTGTACATCCTCCCTACTAGCAGCTCAACCGTTGTATTTGTATGAACAGTATTCCTGTCTATTGATTTGTTCTCTCTAGCCAAATGAGTGTAAAAGGTGGATGCAGAAAACAGTGATGACTGATTAGGCCTGGCTCAGATCCCATCACAGCTCCCTGTACCTGCTCCTTGTCACTTTCTGCTCTCCGTTGCATCCTTTCATTCTGTCAGTTCCTCTCCTCCGCTGCATCCTTTCATTCCTGCCCATCGGCCAGCCAGCAGACTGCACAGAAGGTCAGAGCGTCTAGTGCTGCCAAAACTCTGAGGATTTTTTGCCCCCCTCTTTCTTTTAGCGTTCTCTTTCCTCAGAAGTGCAGATTCTGGACCTCCTAATGAGTGTGTGTCACTCCCAGATACCATCTGTTCCTCAGTGCTCGCTGTGTGAATCAAATAAATATAGAACATGTGAAATCTTTCAAATGAGCCTGATTAATCAAAGTCCCGAGACTCTAAGTCCCCCCCCCCTCCACACACACACTGGTTGCACCACACACACACTGGTTGAATCAACATTGTTTCCACGGCATTTCAATGAAATTACATTAAACCAATGTCGACTAGAGGTTGAATTGACATCTGTGCCCAGTGGGACCCGTGTTGTTCAGACTCTGACATGCTGTCTATTGATATATGTTGGCTACACTCTACAGTACACTATGTACTAGAGCCAGGACCGTAGCTAGATATGAGAACACCAAGGTTCGGACCTCGCTCATTAAAATAAAAATACAATTAAAATAAATGAAATAATTTGGAACTCAGTCGCGGTCTCAATTTACGTATGAGAGTTAGAATAGTATAATACACAAGGTGCAATTCCATAACTTGGTTGTGCATCAGCAGGTTTCCTCTTGTTGTATGTAACTCACTGAAAGTCATTACATATGCCAATGTCTTTTCATTTTTTGTATTTTGTTTTGTAAATTAGTGTTGTTAGTCCAGCTATCTAATATGTACTAATCCGTGCCCAGGGGCCATGACCTCCAGGTGGCCCCATTGATTTTGTTAGTCACTCGCACTCAGATATCAAATTAACATGGCATATACAGTACAAGTCAAAAGTTTGGACACACATACTCATACAAGGGTTTTTCTTTATTTTTGCTATGTTCAACATTGTAGAAAAGTAGTGAAGACATCACGTAGAAACAAAAAAAGTGTTAAGAAAATCAAAATATATTTGAGATTTGACATTCTTCAAAGTAGCCAACCTTTGCCTTGATGATAGCTTTGCACACTCTTGGAATTCTCTCAACCAGCTTCATCATGAATGCTTTTCCAACAGTCTTGAAGGAGTTCTCATATATGCTGAGCACTTGTTGACTACTTTTCAATCACTCTGCGGTCCAACTCATCTGAAACCATCTCAATTGGGTTGAGGTCAGGTGATTGTGGAGGCCAGGTCATCTGATAGAGTACTCCATCACTGTCCTTCTTGGTCAATCAGCCCTTACACAGCCTGGAGGTGTGTTTTGGGTCATTGTCAGGTTGAAAAACAAAATAGTCCCACTAAGCGCAAAACAGATGGGATGGAGTATCACTACAGAATGCTGTGGTATCCATGCTGGTTAAGTTTGCCTTGAATTCTAAGTAAATCACTGACAGTGTCGCTAGCAAAGCATCACCACACCATCATACCTCCTCCACCATGCTTCCCGGTGGGAATCACACATGCAAGGATCATTCGTTCAACAACTCTGCATCTAACACACGGCGGTTGGAACCAGAAATCTCAAATTTGGACTCATCAGACCAAAGGACAGATTTCCAAGGGTCTAATGCCATTGCTTGTGTTTCTTGGCCGAAGCTTGTCTCTTCTTATTATTTGTGTCCTTTAGTAGTGGTTTCTTTGCAGCAATTCGACCATGAAGGCCTGATTCACGCAGTCTCCTCTGAACAGTTGATGTTGAGATGTGTCTGTTACCTGAACTCTGTGAAGCATTTATTTGGGCTGCAATCTGAGGTGTACTTGACTCTAATGTCCGTATCCTCTGCAGCAGATTTAACTCTGGGTCTTCCTTTCCTGTGGTCGGTCCTCAAGGGAGCCAGTTTCATCATAGCGCTTGAAGGGTTTTGCGACTGCACTTGAAGAAACATTCAAAATTCTTTAAATGTCTCAAAGTAATGATGGACTGTTGTTTCTCAATGTATCTTAGCAAATAGGGCTATCTTCTGTATACCACCCTACCTTGTCACAACACAACTGATAGGCTCAAACGCATTACGATGGAAAGAAATTCCACACATTAACTTTTAACTAGGCACACCTACAGTTGAAGTCGGAAGTTTTCATACACTTAGGTTTGAGTCATTAAAACTAGTTCTTAAACCACTCCACAAATGTCTTGTTAGCAAGCTATAGTTTTGGCAAGTCGGTTAGGACATCTACTTTGTGCATGACACAATTGTTTACTGACAGATTATTTCACTTATAATTCCCTGTATCACAAGTCCAGTGGGTTAGAAGTTTACATACACTAAGTTGACTGTACCTTTACACAGCTTGTAAAAATCCAGAAAATGATAGAAGCTTCTAGTAGGCTAATTGACATAATTTGAGTCAATTTGAGGTGTACCTGTGTATGTATTTCAAGGCCTACCTTCAAACTCAGTGCCTCTTTGCTTGACATCATGGGAAAATCAAAATAAATCAGCCAAGACCTCAGAAAGAAAATTGTAGACCTCCACAAGTCTGGTTCATCCTTGCGAGCAATTTCTAAACGCCTGAAGTTACCACGTTCATCTGTACAAACAATAGTGCGCAAGCATAAACACCATGGGACCAAGCAGCTGTCATAACGCTCAGGAAGGAGACGCGTTCTGTCTCCTAGAGATGAATGTACTTTGGTGCAAAAGTGCAAATCAATCCCAGAACAACAGCACAGGACCTTGTGAAGATGCTGGAGGAAACAGGTACAAAAGTATCTACTGTATATCTATAATAAAACAAGTCCTATATCAACATAACCTGAAAGGCCGTTCAGCAAGGAAGAAGCTACTGCTCAAAAAAACGCCATAAAAAAGCCAGACTATGGTTTGCAACTGCACATGGGGACAAAGATTGTACTTTTTAGAGAAATGTCCTCTGGTCTGATGAAATAAAATATAGCACTGTTTGGCCATAATGACCATCGTTATGTTTGGAGGAAAAAGGGGAACGTTTGCAAGCCGAAGAACACCATCCCAACCGTGAAGCAAGGGGGTGGCAGTATCATGTTGTGGGGGTACTTTGGTGCATGAGGAACTGGTGCACTTTACAAAATAGATGGCATCATGATGCAGGAAAATTATGTGGATATATTGAAGCAACATCTCAAAACATCAGTCAGGAAGTTAAAGCTTGGTTGCAAATGGGTCTTCCAAATGGACAATGACCCCAACCATACTTCCACAGTTGTGGCAAAATGGCTTAAGGACAACAAAGTCAAGGTATTGGAGTGGCCATCCCAAAGCCCTGACCTCAATCCTATAGATCATTTGTGGGCAGACCTGAAAAAGCGTGTGCGCGCAAGGAGGCCTACAAACCTGACTCAGTTACACCAGCTCTGTCAGGAGGAATGGGACAAAATTCACCCAACTTATTGTGGGAAGCTTGTGGAAGGCTACCTGAAACGTTTGACCCAAGTTAAATAATTTAAAGGCAATGCTTCCAAATACTAATTGAGTTTATGTAAACGTCTGACCCACTGGGAATGTGAAGAAAGAAATAAAAGCTGAAATAAATCATTCTCTCTACTATTTTTCTGACATTTCACATTCTCAAAATAAAGTGGTGATCCTAACTGACCTAAGACACGGAATTTTTACTGGGATTAAATGTCAGGAATTGTGAAAAACTGAGTTGAAATGTATTTGGCTAAGGTGTATGTAAACCTCCGACTTTAACGGTATTAATTGAAATGCACTCCAGGTGACTACCTCATGAAGCTGGTTGAGATAATGTAAAGAGTGTGCAAAGCTGTCATCAAGTCAAAGGGTGAGTAGTTTGAAGAATGTCAATTATAAAATATATTTAGAATTTTTTAACACTTTTTTGGTTACTACATGATTGCATATGTGTTATTTCATAGTTTTGATGTCTTCACTATTATTCTACAGTGTAGATTTTTTTTAATAATAAATATGAGTCGGTGCGTCCAAACTTTTGACTGGTACTGTAAGTCATGGCAAAATGTTTAGCATTGGAGGAAATGTGCTTCTAAAACAGCAAAAAATCTCCCCACATCATGGCAAAATGTGTAGAATTGCAGGAAATGTGATGTAAAACTGCAACAACAAAAAAAACAGTTATGTAATGCAAACATATTTGTTTAGCTTTTGTTAATAAAATACTTTTTTTCTGCGAGCAGATCCCTCGGTACGTGTTAAATTCCAGTTTTTAATCCCGGTGCTTAGTTCATGTGAGTTAATGTGTATTGGCTAGTTGTATAGCTAATAAACTATGTGTTTGTAGATCAGCTGAAGTGAATCAAGCTACAGCATCCAATATGATAATGGCCTGGGTCATTTTTGCTTGTTTTTGCTGTTCTCTAAATAGCATTCTAGAGTTTTTAAATTGCATAGATGTGCAGTACATAAGCTTACACTTTCTTGAACATGTATTGGATTCCCCCAACTTTCTTAAAATGGCTTGGATCTCCACAGTCTGTGTGTGTGGGAGAATAAATCATGTGCACTGTCATCATCACTTAGAAACAAGAAATTAGCATCACAGTGACAATGCGCTCCCAGTAACACAAAACCTTGGACATTTTGTTTCAATTTTACCCTCTCTAATTACGAGCCATATTGAATTTAACTAACAAGGCTGTGGGTCCATGTCCCCACAGACGAACAGAGCGGGGGTTCTCAGTGTTCACCAGTGTTATTCCAATCAAATCATGCTCTGTCACAACCCATGAGCATCCTCCCACTGCCTAACGACAAGTGACAGGTGAGAGCTCAGCTATGGTTAGAGAACACTGGGAGGATGTTTTACATTGATTACCTTGGTGACACAGAATGAGAACAGGACACCAGCTTCAGGAGGCATACTTTGAGACTATAATCAGTAAAACACCATGCATAAGGAACATAGATTTGATATGACCCATTCTCAAAGCTTTTTTACATTGTAAAGGGGGTGGTTGGAAAACTCACCTCATCCACTACCAATGTGCAACCTCCACCAGGGTGACAATGCCACAGCAGCCATTTGGTATAAAGAAGCTAACAACACAACAGCTATCACAGTGAGGAAGATAGGAATGTATCATGCCTGCAATAAGATTCCTGACAGACACTACTGTAAGACAAAGGTATTTCTCTGTAGATGGCTTCATGATTGTTAGAGGCTATACTATACTGATGAGACAGCGGGTGGATAGACTATAAATGGCACATATGCCTGGAGTCATCAAGGCAGAGTGATTAAAGCTGAAAGTGGTTTGAGTACTCACAGCCAGGCTGTGCCAGCAACAAGCTCTCACAGTCTCACTGCAGAATTAGTCGTTCAACAACGGTCTCTAAACGTAACATTTGGAAGTTGCTCCAAACATCAAATTTCAAAGAGTTTTTGTTTCCCCTGCTGCTCTTTATTGTTCCATTCATTAAGTTAATGCTTCAGTCTACGCACAAATTCTGAATGGTTAATGTAAATGTTAAGGTTTGGGATTAGGTTAAAACTCCACAACTGGGATCGAAACATGCAAAGTTATGATCCAGAGACATGGGATTACGTCCATCTGCAACCACCGTCCACAACACCCAACACGCACAACCCAAGCCTACGTGATGTTAATAGAACTCACTGTTGTCCCTAGTGGCTGGTTTAAAAGGCATTTCCCGACGTCCTCAGGACATGGATAGACGTCCAATTTCGATGTCAATCTTGAACGAAATGGCTGGTGCCAGACCTTCTCTGCAGTTCAGACTCCCACACACAATGTATGTGTGTTTAGGCCCATGGCACGCTTGTTATTTTGGCTCTCACTGGCCACAGGGTTGCAATGATTCAAACTTCGGTGGACACCTTACCTGGGGTTTTCCCCTGAGCTGTTCTGAGTGCAGTGGAGTCTCAGACAAGAGGGAGAGCAACCTGCCGTGCCCTGTCAGGCTGTTTTTAGATCGGTAGAAAAACAGATTTAACCATTGGCTAAAGCTCTCGTTGTGGTTAAGCTTTTGGTCTGGTTTAAAATAGCCCCCGTATAAATCACTTCTATACCTAATATCTTGTGATATGTCACAAATATGTGCAATTGAAAATGATACTGTCAACATTATGAGTAGTCCACTTTCTTGTTTTGCTATGCCTTATCAAGCATGATGACCTTCTGTATACACGATAGAGAAAAAAGCAATTTCAGCTCAATGTTTGCTTGATATAGTGGGCTCTTATATCCATCCAGCTCCTGTGCAAATCTTTAGAAAACCTTTTGACCTCCTTTCGTCCAATAGATGGGTTATAAACAAAATCAACTTGTGCGCAACAATGGGGCAAAACAGGCATGAGTCAAAACACCTCAAAACAAGCCATGGTATCAATAACAAGATACAACTAGCTGAAACAATCTACCTACGATTGCCCACATGGCAGCTTCTTATCATTGTTTCAAGCTAACTGATCGTTCAGAATCATAACAATGCACGGCTTCTGGCCACATCAATGCGCGTGCATCATACACTCTTTTTTTATTTACTTATTTTATTTCACCTTTATTTAACCAGGTAGGCCAGTTTTGAATAAGTTCTCATTTACAATTACGACCTGGCCAAGATAAAGCAAAGCAGTGCGACAAAAACAACAACACAGAGTTACACATGGGATAAACAAACGTACAGTCAATAACACAATAGAAAAATCTGTATACAGTGTGTGCAAATGAAGTAAGGAGGTAAGGCAATAAATAGGCCAAAGTGGCAAAGTAAATACAATTTAGCAATTAACACTGGAGTGATAGATGTGCAGATGAGGATGTGCAAGTAGAAATACTAGTGTGTAAAAGAGCAGAAAAACAAAACAAATATGGGGATGAGGTAGGTAGTTGGTGGGATGGGCTATTTACAGATGGGCTGTGTACAGCTGCAGCAATCGGTAAGCTGCTCTGACAACTGATGCTTAAAGTCAGTGAGGGACATATAAGTCTCCAACTGCAGTGATTTTTGCAATTCGTTCCAGTCATTGGCAGCAGAGAACTGAAAGGAAAGGCAGCCAAAGGAAGTGTTGGCTTTGGGGATGACCAGTGAAATATACCTGCTGGACTCGTACTACGGGTGGGTGTTGCTATGGTGACCAGTGAGCTGAGATAAGGCGGAGCTTTACCAAGCAAAGACTTATAGATGACCTAGAGCAAGTGGGATTGGCGACAAATATGCAGCGAGGACCAGCCAACGAGAGCATACAGGTTGCAGTGGTGGCTAGTATATGGGCTTTGGTGACAAAACAGATGGCACTGTGATAGACTGCATTCAATTTGCTGAGTAGAGCGTTGGAGGCTATTTTGTAAATGACATCGCCGAAGTCAAGGACCGGTAGGATAGTCAGTTTTACGATGGTATGTTTGGCAGCATGAGTGAAGGAGGCTTTGTTGCGAAATAGGAAGCCGATTCTAGATTTAATTTTGGATTGGAGATGCTTAAAATTAGTCTGGATGGAGAGTTTACAGTCTAGCCAGACACCTAGGTATTTATCGTGTCCACATATTCCAAGTCAGAACCGTCCAGAGTAGTGATGCTAGTCGGGCAGGCGGGTGCGGGCAGCGATCAGATGAAGAGTATGCATTTCGTTTTACTAGCATTTAAGAGCAGTTGGAGGCCATGGAAGGAGTGTTGTATGGCATTGAAGCTCGTTTTGAGGTTTGTTAACACAGTGTCCAAAGAAGGGCCAGATGTATACAGAATGGTGTCGTCCGCATAGCGGTAGATCAGAGAGTCACCAGCAGCAAGAGCGACATCATTGATATATACAGATAAAAGAGTCGGCCCGAGAATTGAACCCTGTGGCTTCCCATAGAGACTGTCAGAGGTCCAGACAACAGGCCCTCCAATTTAACACACTGAACTCTATCTGAGAAGTAGTGAACTAGGCAAGTCAGTCAGTCATTAGAGAAACCAAGGCTGTTGAGTCTGCCGATAAGAATATGATGATTGACAGAGTCGAAAGCCTTTGCCAGGTCGATGAAGACGGCTGCACAGTACTGCCTTTTATCGATAGAGGTTATGATATTATTTAGGACCTTGAGCATGGCTGAGGTACACCCGTGACCAGCTCGGAAACCGGATTGCATAGCAGAGAAGATACGGTGGGATTCGAAATGATCGGTGATCTGTTTGTTCACTTGGCTTTCGAAGACTTTAGAGAGGCAGGGCAGGATGGATATATGTCTGTAACAGTTTGAGTCTAGAGTGTCTCCCACTATGAAGAGGGGGATGACCGCAGCCGTTTTCCAATCTTTAGGAATCTCAGACGATACGAAAGAGATGTTGAACAGCGAAAGAGAGATTGAACATGACAGACTGACTAGGTGAATCCAGGTGAAAGATATGATCCCTTGTTGATGTCACTTGTTAAATCCACTTCAATCAGTGTAGATCAAGGGAGGAGACAGGTTAAAGAAGGATTTTTAAGCCTTGAGACAGTTTATACATGGATTGATTTGATTTGATTTGATTTGTATGTGTGCCATTCAGAGGGTGAACGGGCAAGAACTGCAACGCTGCTGGATTTTTCACCCTCAACAGTTTCTCGTGTGTTTAAAGAATGGTCCGCCACACAAATGGTATCAAGCCAACTTGACACAACAGTGGAAAGCATTGGAGTCAAGAATGCTTCGACACCTTGGGGCACACCTATGGGGCGCACCTATGCCCCGATGAATTGAGGTTGTTCTGAGGGGGTGCAACTCAAAATTAGGAAGGTGTTCCTAATGTTTTTTACACTCAGTGTAGTGTAGTTGGAGCTGACCTTATTGCATCAGAGATAATGAATCTGTGCTACAGTAAGCAGAACGTTAGAACTTTACTTCATTAATAGTGCATTGTCTAGTTCAGTCCTGTACTAGAATGTATAGTGCTGAGTCTTACTGAACAAGGAGGGGCTCCATGCGGGACCCAGATAAACACGGTCTGTGTGTGAGTGTGTGTATATGTGCCTGTGTTCGTGCCCATGTTTGTGTGTGTGTGTACACACTGCTGCAGCCATCCACAGACTGTCTCAGTAAATAATTAACCTGGTATGACTATCTCTCCCGCTGCCATCTTTAAAAAAATTATACCAACATTATGCATCCCATGAATCATGTGTGATCCAGCCACACTATGCTTGAACATGTTGCTTTACGAGCCACAGCCTTCCACTGTCAGGCTGCATCCTGTGGCAGGCAGTCGATGCTCGGCCCTCACAGCACATCCTGTCCAGCACCAACACTCTCTCCCACAATATTGATCTCCTCCCCTGGCAAAAAGATATTTCAGGCAAGGTCAAATTCCTTCCACCAAGCTCGTGGTAGAGAGAAGCGTCGAAGGAGTGTTTAAACATTTTTTTTGTTAGGTTCCCCATTAGCAGACGCCAATGGTGACAGCTAGTGTTCCTGGGGTCCAACACATAACAAAATACATTTCTAAAAAAAAAACTTTACAATTTGCATACATTTAAAACATTAACATAGACACTACAGACTTATATAGAGTGCCTTCAGAAATGATTCACACCCCTTGACTTTTTCCACATTTTGTTGTGTTACAAAGTGTGATTAAAATGTTTTTAATACTCTTTTTTTCAAAGATATACACAAAATACTTTGTAATGTCAAAGTGGAAGAACAATTCTAACAATTGTAAAACATAATAAAAAATAAAACACAAATATATCTTGATTAGATAAGTATTCAACAACCTGAGTCAATACATGTTAGAATCACCTTTGGCAGTGATTTCAGCTGTGATTCTTTCTGGGTAAGTCTCTCAGAGCTTTCCACACCTGGATTGAGCAACATTTGCCCATTATTTTTTTTTAAATGATTCAAGCTCTGCCAAATTGTTTGTTGGTCATTTCTAGACAACCATTTTCAGGTCTTGCCATAGATTTTCAAGCAGATGTAATTAAAAAATGTAATTTGGCCACAGGAAAATTCACTGTCTTCTTGATAAGCAACCCCAGTGTAGATTTGGCATTGTGTTTTAGGTTATTGTCCGGCTGAAAGGTGAATTCATTTCCCAGTGTCTACCGGAAAGCAGACTGAACCAGGTTTTCCTTTAGAAATTTGTCTGTGCTCCAAAAAAAATTATCCTGAAAACATCCCCAGTCCTTAACTATTACAAGCATACCCATAACATGATGCAGCCACACTATGCTTGAACATTTGGAGAGCAGTACTCAGTAATGTGTTGTATTGGATTTTCCCCAAACATAACACTTTGACACATTTTTTGCAGCATTACTTTAGTGCTTGTAGCAAACAGGATGCACGTTTTGGAATATTCTTTATTCTGTACAGGATTCTTTATTTTCACTCTGTCAATTAAGTTAACATTGTGGAGTTACTACAATGTTGTTGATATATCGTCAGTTTTCTTCAAGCACATCCATTAAACTCTATAACTGTTTTAAAGTCACCATGTGCCTCATGGTGAAATCACTAAGCGGTTTCCTTCCTCTCCGACAACTGAGTTAGGAAAGATCCCTGTATCTTTGTCATGACTGGGTGTACTGAAACACCCTCCAAAGTGTAATTAATAATTTCTCCATGCTCAAAGGGATATTCAAGGTCTGCTTTTTATTTTTTTACCAATATTTGTCCTTCTTTGAGAGACATTGGAAAAACTCCCTGGTCTTTGTGGTTGAATCTGTGTTTGAAATTCACTGCCTGACTTAGGGACCTTACATATACAGTGGGGAGAACAAGTATTTGATACACTGCCGATTTTGCAGGTTTTCCTACTTACAAAGCATGTAGAGGTCTGTAATTATTATCATAGGTACACTTCAACTATGAGAGACGGAATCTAAAACAAAAATCCAGAAAATCACATTGTATGGTTTTTAAGTAATTAATTTGCATTTTATTGCATGACATAAGTATTTGATACATCAGAAAAGCAGAACTTAATATTTGGTACAGAAACCTTTGTTTGCAATTACAGAGATCATACGTTTCCTGTAGTTCTTGACTAGGTTTGCACACACTGCAGCAGGGATTTTGGCCCACTCCTCCCTACAGATCTTCTCCAGATCCTTCAGGTTTCGGGGCTGTCGCTGGGCAATACGGACTTTCAGCTCCCTCCAAAGATTTTCTATTGGGTTCAGGTCTGGAGACTGGCTAGGCCACTCCAGGACCTTGAGATGCTTCTTACGGAGCCACTCCTTAGTTGCCATGGCTGTGTGCTTCGTGTCGTTGTCATGCTGGAAGACCCAGCCACGACCCATCTTCAATACTCTTACTGAGGGAAGGAGGTTGTTGGCCAAGATCTCGCGATACATGGCCCCATCCATCCTCCCCTCAATACGGTGCAGTCGTCCTGTCCCCTTTGCAGAAAAGCATCCCCAAAGAATGATGTTTCCACCTCCATGCTTCACGGTTGGGATGGTGTTCTTGGGGTTGTACTCATACTTCTTCTTCCTCCAAACACGGCGAGTGGAGTTAGACCAAAAAGCTCTATTTTTGTCTCATCAGACCACATGACCTTCTCCCATTCCTCCTCTGGATCATCCAGATGGTCATTGGCAAACTTCAGACAGGCCTGGACATGCACTGGCTTAAGCAGGGGGACCTTGCGTGCGCTGCAGGATTTTAATCCATGACGGCGTAGTGTGTTACTAATGGTTTTCTTTGAGACTGTGGTCCCAGCTCTCTTCAGGTCATTGACCAGGTCCTGCCGTGTAGTTCTGGGCTGATCCCTCACCTTCCTCATGATCATTGATGCCCCACGAGGTGAAATCTTGCATGGAGCCCCAGACCGAGGGTGATTGACCGTCATCTTGAACTTCTTCCATTTTCTAATAATTGCGCCAACAGTTGTTTCCTTCTCACCAAGCTGCTTGCCTATTGTCCTGTAGCCCATCCCAGCCTTGTGCAGGTCTACAATTGTATCCCTGATGTCCTTACACAGCTCTCTGGTCTTGGCCATTGTGGAGAGGTTGGAATCTGTTTGATTGTGTGTGGACAGGTGTCTTTTATACAGGTAACGAGTTCAAACAGGTGCAGTTAATACAGGTAATGAGTGGAGAACAGGAGGGCTTCTTAAAGAAAAACTAACAAGTCTGTGAGAGCCGGAATTCTTACTGGTTGGTAGGTGATCAAATACTTATGTCATGCAATAAAATGCGAATTAATTACTTAAAAATCATACAATGTGATTTTCTGGATTTTTGTTTTAGATTCCGTCTCTCACAGTTGAAGTGTACCTATGATACAAATTACAGACCTCTACATGCTTTGTAAGTAGGAAAACCTGCAAAATCGGCAGTGTATCAAATACTTGTTCTCCCCACTGTATGTGTGGGGTACAGAGATCAGAACCTTTTTTTAAATTTCCGCCAAAAATGACATACCCAAATCTAACTGCCTGTAGCTCAGGACATGATGCAAGGATATGCATATTCTCGATACCATTTGAAAGGAAACTTTGAAGTGTGTCTAAATGTGAAATTATTGAAGGTGAATATAACACATTAGATCTGGTAAAAGATAATACAATACTTTTTTTCTTTCTTTTTTTCCATCATCTTTGAAATGCAAGAGAAAGGCTACAATGTGGAAC
Organism: Salvelinus alpinus; assembly: GCF_045679555.1. Lineage (NCBI taxonomy): Eukaryota > Metazoa > Chordata > Actinopteri > Salmoniformes > Salmonidae > Salvelinus > Salvelinus alpinus. The sequence continues at coordinate 42,858,901 of NC_092100.1, forward strand.
AAACTCCCTCACGACGCCAGGTCAGCGGAGTCAATCACCACCTTCCGGAGACACCTGAAACCCCACCTCTTTAAGGAATACCTAGGATAGGATAAAGTAATCCTTCTAACCCCCCCCCCCCCCCCCCCCCCTTAAAAGAGTTAGATGCACTATTGTAAAGTGGTTGTTCCACTGGATATCATAAGGTGAATGCACCAATTTGTAAGTCGCTCTGGATAAGAGCGTCTGCTAAATGACTTAAATGTAAATGTAAATGTATTATTCCAGCTTAGGCGCAATTTAGATTTTGGCCACTAGATGACAGCAGTGTATTTGCAACATTTTAAACTTACCCAATGGACCATTGGATTTCTGTTCAAAATGTTGTATCAAGACTGCCCAAATGTACCTTATTGGTTTATTAATACATTTTCAAGTTCATAAATGTGCACTCTCCTCAAACAATTGCATGGTATTCTTCCACAGTAATAGTTACTGTACATTGGACAGTGCAGTTCGATTAACAAGAATTTAAGCTTTCTGCCCATATCAGATATGTCTATGTCCTGGGAAATGGTCTTGTCACTTAAAACGTCATGTTAATCGCATTAGCGCACCTTAGCTCAACAGTCCCATGGGGGGGGACAAAGGTACAGTTAAACAGTTAAAATTATTATTGCACACGGATTGTGTCCATTAACCTTTTCTGTGACTTGTTAAGAAATGTTTTACTTCTAAACGTATTTAGGCTTGTCATAACAAATAGGTTGAATACTTACAGACCGAAGATATTTCAGCTTTTCATTATTTTTTTATCTGGAAAAATGTGTAAAAACAAAATTCCACTTTGACATTATGGGGTATTGTGTGTAGGCCAGTGGCAATCTTCCTTTAATTATTTTTAAATTCAGACTGAACACAACAAAATGTGGAAAGAATCAGGCACTGTATTTATATAAGAAATCAAATAATCTACAACAAACAGATATTTACATAAATAAGTGCTCTGACATGCTTGGATAAAAATGACCAAGCAGTGGTTTTATTTGTCTAGCTGCTCAATCTAGCTCTCCGCTGTCCTTCAACCCATCAATCCTCGCCTCTCCTTCCAGTTTTCTGCTGCCAATGACTGGAATGAACTACAAAAATCTCTGATACTGGATACACTTATCTCCCTCACTAAATTTAAGCACCAGCTGTCAGAGCAGCTCACAGATTACTGCACCTGTACATAGCCCATCTATAATTTATCCCAAACAACTACCTCTCCCCCTACTGTATTTATTTATTTTGCTCCTTTGCACCCCATTATTTCTATCTCTACTTTGCACATTCTTCCACTGCAAATCTATCATTCCAGTGTTTTACTTGCTATATTGTATTTACTTCGCCACCATGGCCTTTTTTGCCTTTACCTCCCTTATCTCACCTCATTTGCTCACATTGTATATAGACTTATTTTTCTACTGTATTATTGACTGTATGTTTGTTTTACTGCATACTCTCAACTTGCCTACCTGGTTAAATAAAGGTGAAATAAATCAAATATAAATCCATCTACGAATTTACTTAATCTAGATGTTCTGGGAGGCTTGGAGAGCAGTGTATTGCAATTTATTACCTCTTGGGCCCAGATGAATCAAAACAGATTTCATTTTTCCATTGACTTTAGATCAGTCCATGACTTCTCAGGAATTGATCCAAACATTCAAAGAATAAATATTACATGAAAAAGAAATACAGCTCAAAAGGTGGTGTGATCTATAGTGATTGTGGCCCTAGGATGCATCATTTAATATATTGCCTTCAGAGAGCTGGCTGTGGTTCTCTTTATTATGGCTCCATTAATGACATCTCTCAGACCAACTCCCACAGCTCAGAAAGAGAGAGAGAGACCGAGGGATAGGGTGAGCGGTGAAGAGGTGAAGGTGTTCCTAATGTTTGGTATACTCAGTGTAGAGCTCACCTCTCTGTATTGTCATTGGGCTGCTAATGAACATTTGGGAGGGTAGACTACATACAAGGCCCAAGACTCAAAATACATTATTATGATCACATAATTTCCATGGCAACCTCTCCTGTGGTAAATCTGATTAATTACACATTGAGTATGTTCACATGCATATTAATAATGTGTTATTAAACTGATTATGGCAGTAGGCAGGTTATGCAATAGTCATGTAAACACCCTACTCTGCTTATCTTAGTCGATGTCAGGTCAAAATCGAAGTAAGCATACACTAATTTAAACATCTTGTTTTCTCAGCAATGTTTTGAATGATTAGGACACGTAACAACCTTAATCGGCATTCCAGCGGTGTATTTGACCAGCTCATGTGCTAAGCGAGCCTGCCTCTTTAGCGTGAGTGAAGTGATTTTGGAACAGCTAAATGTATACGTCTTAGAAGTAGTTTTCACATACGAACTTTACATGTCCGAACTGAGAATCAAATATGAATCCCAAAAAGGACATGGTCAGGGACAGCGGACAGCGGCAGGAATCAGGGACAGTGGCCGCTGAGAATAAGAATGGAATAATGAAAGAGAGAATAGTGAATACTTCAGCTGGAAACCTGCTTGTCACATTTGAGACATGAAGCTAATTTACTCTAAAGGGCATTATTGTAATGGGAGACGAAAGTGTTATAAATGCGAGTCTGGCTTTCTTCTCGTCGTGCTTGGGCAAAGAGAGATTTATTTCCTCCCTTTGAACCTGTCAGATGAATCTGATCATCATACACAAGGCGGATTTATACCAGAACGACCTATTCTGTAGAGCCATCCTTTTTCAGGGACATCTGATGCCTGTAATATACAGTACCAGTCAAAAGTTTGGACACACGTACTCATTCAAGGGTTTTTTCTTTATTTTAACTATTTTCTACATTGTTGAATAAGTGAAGACATCAAAACTATGAAACCGCACATATGGAATCATGCAGTAATCACAAGTGTTAAACAAATCGAAATATATTTGAGATTTGACATTCTTCAAAGTAGCCACCCTTTGCCTTGATGACAGCTTTGCACACCCTTGGCATTCTCTCAACCAGCTTCACCTGGAATGCTTTTCCAACAGTCTTGAAGGAGTTCCCACATATGCTGAGCACTTGTTGGCTGCTTTTCCTTCACTCTGCGGTCCAACTCATCCAAACAATCTCAATTGGGTTGAGGTCAGGTGATTGTGGGTGCCAGGTCATCTGATACAGCACTCCATCACTCTCCTTCTTGGTCAAATAGCCCTTACACAGCCCGGAGATGTGTTTTGGGTCATTGGTACTGTTGAAAAACAAGGACAATTACTCAAAGCCAGGGGTGGGAAACTCCAGTCCTCAGAGGTCTGATTGGTGTCACACTTTTTCTCCATCCCTAGCAAACACAGCTTATTAATCAAATTGCATTGTAAACTGAAGATCATGATTAGGTGATTATTGGAGTCAGGTGTGTTAGCTGGGACTGGGGAAAATTGTGACACCAGTCAGGAATTGCCCACCCCTGCACTAAGCGCAAACCAAATGGGATGGCGTATCGCTGCAGAATGCTGTGGTAGCCATGCTGGTTAAGTGAGCCTAGAATTCTAAATAAGTCCCTGACAGTGTCACCAGCAATGCACCCTCGCACCATCACAACTCCTCCTCCATGCCTCATGGTGAGAACCACACTTGCGGAGATCATCTGTTCACCTACTCTGCGTCTCACAAAGACACGGCGGTTGGAACCAAAAATCTCAAATTTGGACCCATCAGACCAAAGGACAGATTTTCACCTGTCTAATGTTCATTGCTCATGTTTCTTGGCCCAAGCAAGTCTCATCTTCTCATTTGGTTTCCTTTAGTAGTGGTTACTTTGCAGCAATTCGACCATGAAGGCCTGATTCACGCAGTCTCCTCTGAACAGTTGATGTTGAGAAGTTTCTGTTACTTGAACTCTGTGAAGCATTTATTTAGGCTGCAATTTCTGAGGCTGGTACCTCTAATGAACTTATCCTCTGCAGCAGAGATACGTCTGGGTCTTCCTTTCCTGTGGCGGTCCTCATGAGACCCAGCTTCATGATAGCGCTTTATGCTTTTTGCGACTGCACTTGAAGAAACTTTAAAAGTTCTTGAAATTTTCCACATTGACTGACCTTCATGTCTTAAAGTAATGATGGTGTCACGACTTCCGCCGAAGTCGGTCCTTCTCCTTGTTCGGGTGGTGTTCGGCGGTCGACGTCACCGGCTTTCTAGTCACCATCGATCCATTTTTCAGTTTCGTTTTGTTTTGTCTGTATTAATCACACCTGGTTCCAATTCCCCTATCATGTTCCCTATTTAACCCTCTGGCTTTCATTTCTGTTTTGTCCGTGATTGTTTGTGCGTTAGTGGTTGTGGTTTATACATTGTGTTTGTGATTATTTCCATTTGTGGAATTTTTGCCATTAATCGTGAGTAAACACTGTGGTTTCGCTCAACACCTGTGTCCTGCGCTTGACTCCGATAATTCTCCGCACACAACCCTGACAGATGGACTGTTGTTTCTCTTTGCTTATTTGAGCTGTTCTTGCCATAATATGGACTTGGTCTTTTACCAAATAGGGCTATCTTTTGTATACCACCGCTACCTTGTCACAACACAAGTGTTTGGCTCAAACACATTAGGAAGGAAAGAAAATCCACAAAAGAACTATTAACAAGGTACACCTGTTAATTGAAATGCATTCCAGGTGACTACCTCAGGAATCTGGCTGAGAAAATGCCAAGATTGTGCAAAGCTGTCATCAAGGCAAAGGGTGGCTACTTTGAAGAATCTCAAATATGTTTTGATTTGTTTAACACTTTTTTGTTTACTACATGATTGTATATGTGTTATTTCATAGTTTTGATGTCTTCACTATTATTCTACAATGTAGAACACAGTAAAATAAAGAAAAACCCTTGAATGAGTAGGTGTGTCCAAACGTTTGATTGGTACTGTAATAAACATTGCTTTGTGTTTGTTTTGTGAAATCAACTTTGCCTATCCATCTTTTTAATGTCCTGCTGTACTGTATGAGCATATGAAATCAGAATGTGCTGTGTCAGAGGAATTGCCTTAACCATATCACCAAGCCTCTGTCAGCTCTGACAGACCTGCAGAGTGAAAGAGGGATGGAGAGAAAGAGAGAGAGTGATGAAGAAAGAAAGAAAGAAAGAAAGAAAGAAAGAAAGAAAGAAAGAAAGAAAGAAAGAAAGAAAGAAAGAAAGAAAGAAAGAGTCAAACAGCTCTTAAGTGGGCGGGCTCTCATAATGGACGGCCCATTAGAGGGCTGCAGCTACGCAAAGTGTTGTAAACTAAAATGTATACTAAAATGTAAAGCGTTGGTCCCATGTTTCATGAGCTGAAATAAAAGATCCCAGAAATGTTCCATACGCACAAAAAGCTTTTTTTGGGCAGTATATCCAATCGGCCTCACAACCACAGACCACGTATCTGGAGTTGTGTGGGCGGGCAGTTTGCTGATGTTAACATTGTGAACAGGGTGCCCCATGGTGGCGTTATGGTATGGGCAGGCAAAAGCTACGGACAACAAACTCAATTACATTTTATCAATGGCAATTTGAATGCACAGAGATATCGTGTAAACAAAATCCTGAGGCACATTGTCGTGCCATGGAAGCTAAAAATGTCCCAGTTCTTCCATGGCCTTCACACTCACCAGATATGTCACTCATTAAGCATGTTTTGGATGCTCTGGATCGACGTGTACGACAGCGTGTTCCAGTTCCCGCCAATATTCAACAACTTTGCACAGCCATTGAAGAGGAGTGGGACAACATTCCACAGGCCACAATCAACAGCCTGATCAACTCTATGTGAACGAGATGTGTTGCCCTGCATGAGGCAAATAAAGGTCACACCTGATACTGACTGGTTTTCTGATCCAGGCCCCAAACATTAACACATTAATCATGTAATTCACCCATTGTCAATCCCTGTCCACCATTTCTTTCCTTGTCAACTTCACTGTTAAATAATTTAAGAATAAATATATGCAGTGCATTCGGAAAGTATTCAGACCCTTGACTTTTCCAAATTTTGTTAAGTTACAGCCTTATTCTAAAATGTATTTAAACAGTTTTCCCCCCATCATTCTACACACAATGCCCAATAATGACAAAACAAAAACAATTTTGTAGAAATGTTTGCAAATTTATATAACAAAATATATATATATATTCCATTTACATATAAGTACTCAGACCCTTTACTCAGTACTTTGTTGAAGCACCTTTGGCAGCGATTACAGCCTCGAGTCTTCTTGGCTATGATGCTACAAGCTTGGCACACCTGTATTTGGAGAGTTTCTCCCATTCTTCTCTGCAGATCCTCTCAAGCTCTATCAGGTTGAATGGGTAGTGTCGCTGCACAGCTATTTTCAGGTCTCTAGAGATGTTCCATCGGGTTCAAGTCCAGGCTCTGGCTGGGCCACTCAAAGACATTCAGAGACTTGTCCCGAAGCCACTTCTGCGTTGTCTTGTCCGTGTGCTTAGGGTCATTGCCTGTTGGAAGGCGAACCTTCGCCCCAGTCTGAGGTCCTGAGTGCTCTGGAGTAGGATTTCATCAAGGATCTCTCTGTACTTTGCTGCGTTCATCTTTCCCTTGATCCTGACTAGTCTCCCAGTCACTACAGCTGAAAAATATCCTCACAGCATGATGCTGTCAGCATCATGCTTCACCGTATGATTGGCGCCAGGTTTCCTCCAGACGTGACAATTGGCATTCATGCCAAAGAGTTCAATCTTGGTTTCATCAGACCAGAGTATCTTGTTTTTCATGGTCTGAGAGTCCTTTAGGTGCCTTTTGGCAAACTCCAAGCACGCTGTCATGTGCCTTTCACTGAGGAGTGGTTTCTGTCTTGCCACTCTACCATAATGGCCTGATTGGTGGAGTGCTGCAGAGATGGCGGTCCCATCTACACATAGAAACTCTGGAGCTCTGTCAGAGTGACCATCGGGTTCTTGGTCACCTCCCTGTCCAAGGGCCTTCTACCCTGATTACTCATTTTGGCTAGGCGGACAGCTCTCGGAAAAGTATTGGTGGTTCCAAACTTTTTCCATTTAATAATGATGGAGGCCAATGTTCTTGGGGACCTTCAATGCTGCAGAATTGTTTTTGTACCCTTTCCCAGATCCTTTGACCTCATGGCTTGGTTTTTGCTCTGACATGCACTGTCAACTGTGGGACCTTACATAGACAGGTGTGTGCCTTTCCAAATCATGTTCAATCAATTGAATGCACTAAAATTGGCTAACACTTATAAATTGTTTTGTGCAGTCTAGAAAATGGTGTGTTCTGATGGTATCGGAAACGTGAACATTTGTGACATGTATGTTAACAAGCATTTGTTGTGACACCTCTGTAATTGCAGACTGCAATTACCACCGGTTACATGTTGTTAGTACAGTGTAACTATGAATTATTACAATTTCAATACTTGTTACAGTGTTTCTAGCTACATATGTAATTACATTGTATTACGGACCCCTTAAACGGAAGTGTTACTCTAGCGACTGTTCACATCTTGTATTTGAATTGAAGTAGAAACTAGATAGGGGTATGCAAGTACATATTAATAGAGGCTTCATGTCAAGATGTCTTCATAAGAAAAGCGGAGACGACAAATGATGATAAAGCACAACCATATTCAGTAGGTTGAGAAACAGTGTACACAGAGATAAGAAATAAGGGAGAAGTTCCACTGAAGGTCTCAGTGACAAATGACTAAATCATCTATCCTGTTATGCAGTGAGACTATCCTACTCCTCTAAGAGACACAGAGGTCACGAAGAACTTCACAGAGAAAGAGACAAAGAGAGAGATAGAGAGGGGGCGGGGGGAGTATAAGAGCTGCTAAAGAAAGAGAAGAACTGCCATGGTCTCATGTTATATCATATCCCATATCCCATGCTGTAATCATATCCGTCTCTGGGTAGGCTTTAAGCTTTAATGCAGTACATGAGCAGCACTGTCAACAGGCTCCCCTAGAATGGAAGGGAAATGTAAGCTACTTCAACAGTCACACTGACCAGTCACTGTGACACAAAGGGAACACGCATGTCTGTAAAAAAAAGCTTTTCTGAATCATTCACTTCCTTCTGAACTCCAACACCAAGTTCATCTGATATGTACCACAAATACATATATTTGACAAGTGATAATAATTCTATAGGTTTCTCAGAGTTCGATATACTACTTTACATACAGTACGAGTCAAAAGTTTGGACAGCCCTACTCATTCAAGGGTTTTTCTTTATTTTTACTATTTTCTACATTGTAGAATAATAGTGAAGACTTCAGAACTATGAAATAACACAAATGGAAGCTTGTAGTAACCAAAAAAAGTGTTAAAGAAATCAAAATATTTTTTATATTTGAGATTCTTCAAAGTAGCTACCCTCTTGTCATTCTCTCAACCAGCTTCACCTGGAATGTCACATGACTTGACGCTGGAGAGACGAAACAGGTATGGGGAGTCAAACACTTAATAAGGAACGTACATGGAACGAGACAGGAACAGCGTGAGCATACAAGAAAACAAAGACAAAAAAACAATCAATCAATGCAGAAGCGGGGAACAGAGCTGGGGAACTGACAAATATAGGGGAGGTAATAACAGGGGATGAGTGAGTCCAGGTGAGTCCAATATCGCTGATGCGCGTGACGAGGGAAGGCAGGTGTGCGTAATGGATGATAGGAGTGCGTGATGCAGGGCAGCCTGGCGCCCTCAAGCGCCGGGGGGGAGAGCGGGAGCAGACGTGACAGTACCCCCCCCCCCCCCCCCCGTACACCTGTTAATTGAAATGCATTCCAGGTGACTACCTCAGGAATCTGGCTGAGAAAATGCCAAGATTGTGCAAAGCTGTCATCAAGGCAAAGGGTGGCTACTTTGAAGAATCTCAAATATGTTTTGATTTGTTTAACACTTTTTTGTTTACTACATGATTGTATATGTGTTATTTCATAGTTTTGATGTCTTCACTATTATTCTACAATGTAGAACACAGTAAAATAAAGAAAAACCCTTGAATGAGTAGGTGTGTCCAAACGTTTGATTGGTACTGTAATAAACATTGCTTTGTGTTTGTTTTGTGAAATCAACTTTGCCTATCCATCTTTTTAATGTCCTGCTGTACTGTATGAGCATATGAAATCAGAATGTGCTGTGTCAGAGGAATTGCCTTAACCATATCACCAAGCCTCTGTCAGCTCTGACAGACCTGCAGAGTGAAAGAGGGATGGAGAGAAAGAGAGAGAGTGATGAAGAAAGAAAGAAAGAAAGAAAGAAAGAAAGAAAGAAAGAAAGAAAGAAAGAAAGAAAGAAAGAAAGAAAGAAAGAAAGAAAGAAAGAAAGAAAGAGTCAAACAGCTCTTAAGTGGGCGGGCTCTCATAATGGACGGCCCATTAGAGGGCTGCAGCTACGCAAAGTGTTGTAAACTAAAATGTATACTAAAATGTAAAGCGTTGGTCCCATGTTTCATGAGCTGAAATAAAAGATCCCAGAAATGTTCCATACGCACAAAAAGCTTTTTTTGGGCAGTATATCCAATCGGCCTCACAACCACAGACCACGTATCTGGAGTTGTGTGGGCGGGCAGTTTGCTGATGTTAACATTGTGAACAGGGTGCCCCATGGTGGCGTTATGGTATGGGCAGGCAAAAGCTACGGACAACAAACTCAATTACATTTTATCAATGGCAATTTGAATGCACAGAGATATCGTGTAAACAAAATCCTGAGGCACATTGTCGTGCCATGGAAGCTAAAAATGTCCCAGTTCTTCCATGGCCTTCACACTCACCAGATATGTCACTCATTAAGCATGTTTTGGATGCTCTGGATCGACGTGTACGACAGCGTGTTCCAGTTCCCGCCAATATTCAACAACTTTGCACAGCCATTGAAGAGGAGTGGGACAACATTCCACAGGCCACAATCAACAGCCTGATCAACTCTATGTGAACGAGATGTGTTGCCCTGCATGAGGCAAATAAAGGTCACACCTGATACTGACTGGTTTTCTGATCCAGGCCCCAAACATTAACACATTAATCATGTAATTCACCCATTGTCAATCCCTGTCCACCATTTCTTTCCTTGTCAACTTCACTGTTAAATAATTTAAGAATAAATATATGCAGTGCATTCGGAAAGTATTCAGACCCTTGACTTTTCCAAATTTTGTTAAGTTACAGCCTTATTCTAAAATGTATTTAAACAGTTTTCCCCCCATCATTCTACACACAATGCCCAATAATGACAAAACAAAAACAATTTTGTAGAAATGTTTGCAAATTTATATAACAAAATATATATATATATTCCATTTACATATAAGTACTCAGACCCTTTACTCAGTACTTTGTTGAAGCACCTTTGGCAGCGATTACAGCCTCGAGTCTTCTTGGCTATGATGCTACAAGCTTGGCACACCTGTATTTGGAGAGTTTCTCCCATTCTTCTCTGCAGATCCTCTCAAGCTCTATCAGGTTGAATGGGTAGTGTCGCTGCACAGCTATTTTCAGGTCTCTAGAGATGTTCCATCGGGTTCAAGTCCAGGCTCTGGCTGGGCCACTCAAAGACATTCAGAGACTTGTCCCGAAGCCACTTCTGCGTTGTCTTGTCCGTGTGCTTAGGGTCATTGCCTGTTGGAAGGCGAACCTTCGCCCCAGTCTGAGGTCCTGAGTGCTCTGGAGTAGGATTTCATCAAGGATCTCTCTGTACTTTGCTGCGTTCATCTTTCCCTTGATCCTGACTAGTCTCCCAGTCACTACAGCTGAAAAATATCCTCACAGCATGATGCTGTCAGCATCATGCTTCACCGTATGATTGGCGCCAGGTTTCCTCCAGACGTGACAATTGGCATTCATGCCAAAGAGTTCAATCTTGGTTTCATCAGACCAGAGTATCTTGTTTTTCATGGTCTGAGAGTCCTTTAGGTGCCTTTTGGCAAACTCCAAGCACGCTGTCATGTGCCTTTCACTGAGGAGTGGTTTCTGTCTTGCCACTCTACCATAATGGCCTGATTGGTGGAGTGCTGCAGAGATGGCGGTCCCATCTACACATAGAAACTCTGGAGCTCTGTCAGAGTGACCATCGGGTTCTTGGTCACCTCCCTGTCCAAGGGCCTTCTACCCTGATTACTCATTTTGGCTAGGCGGACAGCTCTCGGAAAAGTATTGGTGGTTCCAAACTTTTTCCATTTAATAATGATGGAGGCCAATGTTCTTGGGGACCTTCAATGCTGCAGAATTGTTTTTGTACCCTTTCCCAGATCCTTTGACCTCATGGCTTGGTTTTTGCTCTGACATGCACTGTCAACTGTGGGACCTTACATAGACAGGTGTGTGCCTTTCCAAATCATGTTCAATCAATTGAATGTACTAAAATTGGCTAACACTTATAAATTGTTTTGTGCAGTCTAGAAAATGGTGTGTTCTGATGGTATCGGAAACGTGAACATTTGTGACATGTATGTTAACAAGCATTTGTTGTGACACCTCTGTAATTGCAGACTGCAATTACCACCGGTTACATGTTGTTAGTACAGTGTAACTATGAATTATTACAATTTCAATACTTGTTACAGTGTTTCTAGCTACATATGTAATTACATTGTATTACGGACCCCTTAAACGGAAGTGTTACTCTAGCGACTGTTCACATCTTGTATTTGAATTGAAGTAGAAACTAGATAGGGGTATGCAAGTACATATTAATAGAGGCTTCATGTCAAGATGTCTTCATAAGAAAAGCGGAGACGACAAATGATGATAAAGCACAACCATATTCAGTAGGTTGAGAAACAGTGTACACAGAGATAAGAAATAAGGGAGAAGTTCCACTGAAGGTCTCAGTGACAAATGACTAAATCATCTATCCTGTTATGCAGTGAGACTATCCTACTCCTCTAAGAGACACAGAGGTCACGAAGAACTTCACAGAGAAAGAGACAAAGAGAGAGATAGAGAGGGGGCGGGGGGAGTATAAGAGCTGCTAAAGAAAGAGAAGAACTGCCATGGTCTCATGTTATATCATATCCCATATCCCATGCTGTAATCATATCCGTCTCTGGGTAGGCTTTAAGCTTTAATGCAGTACATGAGCAGCACTGTCAACAGGCTCCCCTAGAATGGAAGGGAAATGTAAGCTACTTCAACAGTCACACTGACCAGTCACTGTGACACAAAGGGAACACGCATGTCTGTAAAAAAAAGCTTTTCTGAATCATTCACTTCCTTCTGAACTCCAACACCAAGTTCATCTGATATGTACCACAAATACATATATTTGACAAGTGATAATAATTCTATAGGTTTCTCAGAGTTCGATATACTACTTTACATACAGTACGAGTCAAAAGTTTGGACAGCCCTACTCATTCAAGGGTTTTTCTTTATTTTTACTATTTTCTACATTGTAGAATAATAGTGAAGACTTCAGAACTATGAAATAACACAAATGGAAGCTTGTAGTAACCAAAAAAGTGTTAAAGAAATCAAAATATTTTTTATATTTGAGATTCTTCAAAGTAGCTACCCTCTTGTCATTCTCTCAACCAGCTTCACCTGGAATGTCACATGACTTGACGCTGGAGAGACGAAACAGGTATGGGGAGTCAAACACTTAATAAGGAACGTACATGGAACGAGACAGGAACAGCGTGAGCATACAAGAAAACAAAGACAAAAAAACAATCAATCAATGCAGAAGCGGGGAACAGAGCTGGGGAACTGACAAATATAGGGGAGGTAATAACAGGGGATGAGTGAGTCCAGGTGAGTCCAATATCGCTGATGCGCGTGACGAGGGAAGGCAGGTGTGCGTAATGGATGATAGGAGTGCGTGATGCAGGGCAGCCTGGCGCCCTCAAGCGCCGGGGGGGAGAGCGGGAGCAGACGTGACAGTACCCCCCCCCCCCCCCCCCCCGAGGGGCACCACCCGGCATCCCATCTGGGCGAACCGGCCGAGACATGGGCGCTGGGCGAGCCGGCTGAGGCATGGAAGCCCGACGATCCGGCTAAGGCAAGACGCCTGTCGATCCCGCTGCATAGAGGGAGCCCAAAGATCCGGTGGAGTGTGACGTGGGATGGGAAGCCGCCGAGCCAACCGAGGCAATGAAACCTCTTGAGCCAGCAAGGGCGTGAAAGCCCGACGGGCTGGCTTAGGCAACCCCAGTTCCATCGGCTGTGGAACCCACCCCAACGTCACCAAAAAAAAATAAAAAAACATAAAAACTCCTGGACTGGCTGGACAAACAAGAAGTGACGATCCGGCTGAGGCCTGACATAGGATGGGCGCCATCCGAACCAACCGGGGCAAGGAAATCTCTCGAGCCAGCTAGGGCGTAGAAGGCCGACGAGCTGGCTAGGCACCCCCAGTTCCATCGGTGGCGACCCACAGCTGATGCCACCATACCAACCGGAACGCCAGTACTCCCCGATTCTTTGTGTGAAGGCTTCTGCATTCTGTCACATGAGTTGATGCTGGAGAGACGAAGCAGGTACGGGGAGTCAAACATTTAATAAGGAACAGACATGGAACGAGACAGGAACAGCGTCAGAATACAAGAAAAAAAGACAACAAATAATCAATGTAGAAGCGGGGAACAGAGCTGGGGAACTGACAAATATAGGGGAGGTAATAACAGGTGATGAGTGAGTCCAGGTGAGTCCAATATCGCTGATGCGCGTGACGAGGGAAGGCAGGTGTGTGTAATGGATGATAGGAGTGCGTGATGCAGGGCAGCCTGGCGCCCTCAAGCTCCCGATGGGAGTGGGAGGAGACGTGACATGGAATGTTTTTCCAACAGTCTTAAATGAGTTCCCACTTATGTTGAGCAGTTATTGGCTGCTTTTCCTTTACTCTGTGGTCCAACTCATCCCTAACCATCTCAATTGGGTTCATGTTTGGTTATTGTGGAGGCCAAGTCATCTGATGCAGCACTCCATCACTCTCCTTCTTGGTTAAATAGCCCATACAGAGCCTGGAGGTGGGCTGGGTCATTGTCCTGTTAAAAAACAAATGATAGCACCACTAAGAGCAAACGAGATGGGATGGCGTATCGCTGCAGAATGCTGTGGTAGCCATGCTGGTTAAGTGTGCTTTGAATTGTAAATACATCACTGACAGTGTCACCAGCAAAGCACCCCCACACCAATACACCTCCTCCTCCATGCCTCAAGGTGGGAACCACACTTGCGGAGATCATCCGTTCACCTACTCTGCGTCTCACAAAGACACTTCCGTTGGAACCAAAAATCTCAAATTTGGACTCATCAGACCAAAGGAAAGATTTCCACCTGTCTAATGTGAAGGCCTGATTCACATACTCTCCTCTGAATAGTTGATGTTGAGATGTGTCTGTTACTTGAACTCTGTGAAGCATTTATTTGGGCTGCAATTTCTGAGGCTGGTAACTCTAATGAATTTATCCTCTGCAGCAGAGGTAACTCTGGGTCTTCCTTTCCTGTGGCAGTCCTAATGAGGCCCAGTTTCATCATAGCGCTTGATGGTTTTTGTGACTGCACATAACTTCTCTGGGATATTTGGGACGGTAGCGTCCCACTTGGCCAAAAGCCAGAAAAATTTTTGCGCGCCAAATTCAAATATATTACTATAAAAATCAATCTTTCATGAAATCACACATGAAAGACACCAAATTAAAGCTATACATGTTGTGAATCCAGCCAACATGTCTGATTTCAAAAAGGATTTACGGGGAAAGCATAAGATGCTATTATCTGATGATAGCACAACAGTAAACTAAGAGAGTGTAGCATATTTCAACCCTGCAGGCGCAACACAAAACGCAGATATAAAATATAAATCATGCCTTACCTTTGACAAGCTTCTTTTGTTGGCACTCCAATATGTCCCATAAACATCACAAATGGTCCTTTTGTTCGATTAATTCCGTCCATATATATCCAAAATGTCAATTTATTTGGCGCGTTTGATCCAGAAAAAAACTGCTTCCAATTTGCGCAACGTCACTGCAAAATTACTCAAAAGTTAACGGTAAACTTTGCCAAAACATTTCAAACTACTTTTGTAATACAACTTTAGGCATTTTTAAACGTTAATAATCGATCAATTGAAGATGGGTCTATCTTTTTTCAATACAGGATGACAACAAACTAACGCTACTTTTCTTATCTTGCGCAACTCTCAAACAGTAGACATAACGTTACTCTGATTCAAGATGGCCGTACTTCTTCATTGCACAAAGGAATAACCTCAACCAATTTCCAAAGACTGGTGACATCCAGTGGAAGCGGTAGGAACTGCAAACAAGTCCATTAGAAATCTAGTATCCCAATGAAACCTCATTGAACAGACAGTGACCTAAAAAAAAAAAATTCTGAATGGTTAGTCCTCTGGGTACATAAGTTATGTTATACTCACAGACATGATTCAAACAGTTTTAAAAACTTCAGAGTGTTTTCTATCCAAATCTACTAATAATATGCATATCTTATATTCTGGGGATGAGTAGAAGGAAGTTGAAATTGGGCACGCTATTTATCCAAAAGTGAAAATGATGCCCCCTATCCCGAAGAAG
This sequence comes from Salvelinus alpinus, assembly GCF_045679555.1. Taxonomy (NCBI): domain Eukaryota; kingdom Metazoa; phylum Chordata; class Actinopteri; order Salmoniformes; family Salmonidae; genus Salvelinus; species Salvelinus alpinus. The sequence goes on from NC_092100.1 coordinate 42,874,461, forward strand.
TTAAAGAAACTTTCAAAATTCTTGAAATTTTCAGGATTGACTGAACTTCATGTCTTAAAGTAAGTAAATAATTGACTGTTGTTGCTCTTTGCTTATTTGAGCTGTTCTTGCCATAATTTGGACTTGGTATTTTACCAAATAGGGCTATCTTCTGTGTACCACCGCTACCTTGTCACAACACAATTGATTGACTCAAATGCATTAAGAAGGAAAGAAATTCCACACATTAACTTTTAACTAGACACACCTGTTAATTGAAATGCATTCCAGGTGACTACCTCATGAAGCTGGTTGAGAGAATGCCAAGAGTGTGCAAAGCTGTCATCAGGGCAAAGAGTGGGTAGTTTGAAGAATCTCAATTATAAAATATATTTTGATTTGTTTAACACTTTTCTGCTAACTACATGATGCCATATGCGTTATTTCATAGTTTTGATGTCTACACTAATATTCAAAAATTTAGAAAATAGGAAAAACAAATTAAGAAAAATCCTTGAATGAGTAGGTGTGTCCAAAATTTTGACTGGTACTCTATTTATTTATACACTACCATTCAAAAGTTTGGGGTCACTTAGAAATGTCATTGTTTTCCATGAAAACATACATGAAATTAGTTGCAAAATGAATAGGAAATAGTCAAGGCGTTGACAAGGTTATAAATAATGATTTTTAAAAGAAATAATAATTGTGTCCTTCAAAATTTGCTTTTATCAAAGAATCCTCCATTTGTAGCAATTACAGTCTTGCAGACCTCAGACCTCCTGAAGCACCTCCCACAAGTTAGATTGGCTTGATGGGCACTTCTTTTGTACCATACGGTCAAGCTGCTCCCACAAACGCTCAACAGTGTTGATGTACGGTGACTGTGCTGGCCACTCCATTATAGACAGAATATCAGCTGACTGCTTCTTCCCTAAATAGTTCTTGCATAGTTTGGAGCTGTGCTTTGGGTCAATGTGCTGTTGTAGGAGGAAATTGGCTCCAATTAAGCGCTGTACACAGGGTATGGTATGGCATGGCAAAATGGAGTGATAGCCTTCCTTCTTCAAGATCCCTTTTGCCCTTTACAAATCTCCCACTTTACCACCACCAAAGCACACCTAGACCATCACATTGCCTCCACCATGCTTGACAGATGGCGTCAAGCACTCCTCCCGCATCTTTTCATTTTTTCTGAATCTCACGAATGTTCTTCTTTGTGATCCGAACACCTCAAACTTAGATTTGTCTGTCCATAAGACTTTTTTCCAATCTTCCTATGTCCAGTGATTGTGTGCTTTTGCCCATCTTAATCTTTTATTTTTATTGGCCAGTCTGAGAGATGGCTTTTTCTTTGCAACTCTGCCTAGAAGGCCAGCATCCCGGAGTTGCCTCTTCACTGTTAATGTTGAGAGTGCTGTTTTGCAGGTACTATTTAATAAAGCTGCCAGTTGGGAACTTGTGAGGTGTCTGTTTCTCAATCTAGACACTCTAACGTACTTGTTCTCTTGCTCAGTTGTGCACTGGGACCTCCCACTCCTCTTTCTATTTTGGTTAGGGCCAGTTTGCACTGATCTGTGAAGGGAGTAGTACAGTGTTGTACGAGATCTTCAGTTTCTTGGTAGTGTCTTGCATGGAATGGAATAGCCTTCATGTGCTTTTCTTTCAAAAACAAGGAAATTCTAAGTGACCCCAAATTTTTGAACGGTAGTGTACATAACAAATTATTTCAATTAATGTTTCATCCGAATAAAACAGATTTCCTGCATTTCATACATGATATTCACGTTGAATGTTTCATGAATCAGGCAAGTTCTGCATAAGTTTTGTGGAACTTATGCAGATGTGCACAGCCTGATGGTCACATTAAATGCTGGGTGAGGCCGGGGCAAGGCCACAAGGCTAGAGCTACAGTGTAAGGGGACAATTTGTGAAACTATTAGTATTCAACCCCTGTATGGTCACATCATACCAACTGTATGGATGGAAGGGCTATCGGCTTACGGACTGCAGCAAGTGGATTGTGTTTTTTGTAAGTGTGTATGTGTATACTCTTGTCTGTGTGCATACGTGTGTGTATTACAGGCCTTGCTCTGACTCACCCTCCACTATCAGCCTAGGAGATTGTCAGTGCGCCCCACTGCAGCTCTTTCACGCAACTCTGGTCACATTTGTTCCTCCAGCTCTATAACTGGGAAAAGAGGCAGAAATAGAACAACTGACTGTAGTTAAAATCACCATCAGCAATCAACTTCCCACCAGTGAAAAGCCCATTCTTTACGCTGTGATTCATTTGAATGTTTATGTTGATACTCCATAATGTCAAAGTGGAATTGTGTTTATAGAAATGTTTACAAATGAAGAAAAAATGAATAGCTGAAGTGTCTTGAGTTAGTAAGTACTAAACCCTTTTGTTATGGCAAGCCTAAAAATGTGCTTAACAAGACACATAATAAGTTGCGCTCTGTGTGCAATAATTGTGTTTAACATGATTTTTAAATGACTACAGCATCGCTGTACCCCACACCTGCAATTTTCTGTATCCTTAAGTCGAGCAGTGAATTTCAAGCACAGATTCAACCATAAAGAACAAGGAGATTTTCCTACGGTTCACAAAGAAGGGTACCTATTGGTAGATGGGTCAAAAAAAGCAAACAATGAACATCTCTTTGAACATGGTGCAGTTATTATTTTTACACTTTGGATAGTGTATCAATACATCCAGTCACGAAAAAGATACAGGTGCCCTTCCTAAATCAGTTGCCAGAGAGTATGGACATCGCTCAGGGATTTCACCATGAGGCCAATGGTGATTTTAAAACAGTTTCATAGTTTAATGGCTGTGATAGGAGATAACTAAGGATGGATCAACAACATTGTAGTTACTAATCTAATTGACAAAGTGAAAAGAAAGAGGCATGTACAGAATAAAAATATTCCAAAATATGCATCCTGTTTGCAATAAGGCTCTAAAGTAATACTGCAAAAAAATCTGGCAAAGAAATTAACTTTTAATGCTTGGGGTAAATCTAACAAAACATGTCACTGAGTATAACTCTTTATATTTTCATGAATGGTGGTGGATCCATCATCGGCAAGGACTAGGGAGTCTCTAGGGGAAAAATAAATGGATTTGAGCTAAGCATAGGCAAATTAATAGAGGAAAACCTGGTTCAGTTCACCTTTCAGCAGGACAATAACTCAAAACATAATGTCAAATATAGACTGGAATTGAATGGTCCTAGTTACAGTTTTGAGTTAAATTGGCTTGAAAATATATGGCAAGACTGTAAAATGTCAGTCTAGCAATGATCAACAACCAACTTGACAGAGCTTGACACATTTATTTTTAAGAATAATTGGCAGATCTTGTACAATCCAGGTGTGCAAAGCTCTTAGAGACTTACCCAGAAACACTCACAGCTGTAATCGCTGTGAAAGTTAATTCTAACATGTATTGACTCAGGGGGTTGAATACTGATCACAATGTAATAGTGTTTAATTTTCCATTAATACAAATCAAATCTTCCACTTTGACATTACACAATATTTTGTGTTGATCGTTGACAAAATTTTTGAATTAAATCAGTTTTAATCCCACTTTGTAATACATCAAAATGTGGAAAAAGTTAAAGGATGTGAATACATTCTGAAAACATTATATATAGTGTTGTGTGACTTGCTCATTCTAGACTCTTGAAATGATTCATACATCTTATTTGCTTTGTTGCGCCACCTGTAGCACCAAAACCTTAAAAGCTACCAACACCAAAACAACTTTTAAACATGCAGATTGGCACTAGTACTGTTGAATGAATAAGCTTTTTTGATACTACTTATACTTTCACACTACAGCCATATTTGCATTAATCATAATGCATTTCAATGGCTATAGACTTGAATTATAAAAATGTCTATCTTAACTACTGTTGTTTTCAATTTACTAAAGTTAGAAATGCCATTCAAACTTTAAAACAGGTATACCGGTTGTCACGCCCTGATCTGTTTCACCGGTCCTTGTCTCCACCCCCCTCCCGGTGCAGCTTATTATCCCCAGTGTTTTTTTCCTTGTGTTTCCTGTCTCTCTGTGCCAGTTCGTCTTGTTTTGCCAAGTCAACCAGCGTTTTTCTTAGCTCCTATTTTTCCCAGTCTCTGTTTTTTTCCTAGCCCTGCTGGTTTTGACCTTTGCCTGTCCTGATGCCGAACCCGCCTGCTTGACCACTCTACTTGTTCTGACCTCGAGCCTGCCTATCCCCTTGTACTGTTTGGACTCTGACCTGTTCACTGAACCCCTGCCTGTCCTGACCTCAAGCCCGCCTTTCGCCTGGTACTGTTTGGACTCTGACCTGGTTTATGAACTCTTGCCTGTCCCCGACCTGCCTTTTGCCTACCCCTTTTCTTATAATAAATATCGGAGCTCAACCATCTGCCTCCTGTGTCTGCATTTGGGTCTCGCTTTGTGCCCTTATACCGGTCTGGGATATGTTGCTCGTATACAGCTTTTTGACACCATTTATACCTTTTGAATGAAACACATTTAAAATGTGCATAAACGCTCCATAGGCTACAAAGGGACATTTTGGGGATTTGCCACTGTTCTTGAACCTGTAAAGCTATAAACATCAAATTATTATTGACATGTACAGACTAACTCAACTTAGTTGATCCATACTTCATGAATTATAATGCTTGGTGTATCCTCATTCATTTCAATGGTGGAATGCAGGCTTCAACATTCGAAACTGAAATAACTGCCACAAAACCTTCAGAGTGTTCAAACTAAATCATTATGAGAAAATAGGTCACTACAACCCATAGCCTATGAAAACCCTATCACTACCATACATACTTCAAGACTAGCAAGCACACACATTTACTTCAGGAAATGTCATTTTCTAGATATCATTGTTTATTTCCTACACATTCCAATATAAGGTATAATTCATGGCTATGAGGGCTATTTCAATATAGACAAGAGGCAATAGCCAAATTTCATCGGATAGCACATCATGCACGGAGAATGACTCCCGTGGCATCCATTGAAATGTGTGGCCTTTTTGTGGCTTTCTTTTGCAAATTACTATGAATTAACTGACTTATTTCCTAAATCTTGTCAATAATAAACATCTTATTAAAATCCAGTAAGGTCGATGTCCGTGTCCCTGCGGAAATCTAAGTAGCCTAATAAAAATATCCCCATAAATATCTGTCAGTTTAAGCTAGAGATATTCGTTTTTGTTTCTTTAGATGCATCTCAATCTCCGGCATCTTTCTATGTCGCACTTCCGCATCTGCAGTGACAGGTGACAGAGCTAGAGCGGTGTTTGTCAGACCATGAGACATCCTGAAAATTGGTCTTCTACAAACTATTATGACCGCTCTATGGAAACTCTCAAAAACACATTTATGTTGGTTTTGCTCTAGGACCTCACAAGACTTGTTCCCCGGTACCAGTTGAAAATATGAACGGAAGTATATATCAAGTCTGTTTAGTGACAAAAATAAGGGGTCAAATACATGTACATCATTTATTTTCCTGATCTGTCTTATATCTCTCAGATATAGGACAGACACTTCAGAACAAACTTCCTTCAGATTTTTGGGGGGACTATCAGTTGTTCCATGTAGTGAATCTGTTATGCAATGCATTTGTATTGGCTAATAGCAGAATGGCTAATTTTAAATACTTTAAGGGGTCTTAAAACTCTAAATCAAATAGAAAAATTATCCTTGGTATGACCTTAAACAATTCTATATAGCTAAGTAGAACCTCCTCTCCCCCAGCTTAGACATGGCTTAGAATCTTATCCAACAGCTAGAATTTTCCGTACACAATTCAACTGTGGGAACATTTACATTTACATTTACATTTACATTTAAGTCATTTAGCAGACGCTCTTATCCAGAGCGACTTACAAATTGGTGCATTCACCTTATGATATCCAGTGGAACAACCACTTTACAATAGTGCATCTAACTCTTTTAAGGGGGGGGGGGGTTAGAAGGATTACTTTATCCTATCCTAGGTATTCCTTAAAGAGGTGGGGTTTCAGGTGTCTCCGGAAGGTGGTGATTGACTCCGCTGACCTGGCGTCGTGAGGGAGTGGTGGCTCTCAACAGCAGACAACAGAGAGAGCTAGCCTCTACTATACGAGAGACTGTTAATGAGTAGATTTCCTCAGCATTCTACTTACAAGTGAATCACTGAATCATTGGCAGTGCTCACTGTTAAAGTCTTGAGAAGACATCCAATGAGACAGAGGTGCAACTCAGTGATCTGGAAACAGCGCAGGCTAAATTGTAAGGGATAATCAAACTCCTAAAAGACAAAACGGAATCATTAGAAAATAATTCCTGTAAATTCAATGTGCGGGTCACAGGACTTGATGTGGAAGCGGGCAAACCAACTTCCTTCATGAGCAATCTTTTCTATGAACTGTCCGTGCAGGAGATGCTGGGTCCCATGCCACTGATTAACAATGCACACAGCACGGGGCAACTCCGCAACGGCTCTCACTATTTGATTGTACGGATCCACAGCTTTGAAGTCAAGCGGCGAATTGTTTGTCTTGCAGCAGAATCCAGGGGTCTGACCTATGCAGGGAATAGGATGAGTATCTACCCAGACCTGAGTGCCGAATTGCTAAAATAGAGGGAAACCTACAACGAGATGAGATCTCAGCTACGCTAGCTAAATCTGAGATACGGCTTCATACACATTGCAAAACTCATCTTGACTTTCCAGCACACAACACAAACATTTTCCACTGCAAAGGAAGCTCCATTGTTCTTCGAGAAGCACATCAAAGTCAACACAAAAGGGGACAAGCCAACAAATGGAACCCTATCACTGGCTCATTATTCAGGTATTCTATCCATGCACAATATGCAGTCAAGCCTATGGCTATGACGCTATCCTCAGCATAAGACAACAAGGACACCCCTCATGTTTGGGTACAAGAACAATCATACTATTATTGCTGAGCAATGAACTTGTTATAATTGTATTGCCTATGATCCAGGACATTTACACAGTGATGACACCATGCTAATTAATGAACAAAGGACAATATATGGATCCCACATCTATCTTAGATGACTGTTTAGGCATTAGGCTTTCATGTCTGTCATATCTTCTTTTTTTGTTTTCATGTTTGTTTTTTTGTTTTCATTACCCACCCTTACTCGTCAAATTAATTGTAAATGTCTGAATTGGTTACTGATTTTGTTTTACTTTATTATTATAAAATGTTTAATACCTTAAGACCAAATATATGCTGCTTCAGAGATTTCATATGTAAGGCTGCCACTCGCCATTATGCTGCAACTCTGTAATTGGAGAAATGGGGGCAGGGAAGGGTGGAGGGGGAACAGTTTATAGAGAGGGTCTTCAGGGTGGGGAGTGACCAATGGGTGGGTTTCCCTGTGGGTCCTGCTTTTTATTTTACATCCATGGGCTTATAAACACTAAAGATAACAATTACATTTTAGAACAACAATGGCAACACTAGCTGTTCTCTCATGGAATTTGAAAGGACTTAATATTCCTTTCAAACGTTCCAGCTGTCTTGATATTCTAGCAAGAAATCATATTGATATAGCAGTGTTTCTCAAGCTTGGTAATGGGTACCCAATGGGGTGCACATTTTGGGTTTTGCCCTAGCACTATACAGCTGATTTCAATAATCAAAGCTTAATGATGAGTTGATTATTTGAATCAGCTGTGTAGTTCCAGGAAATAAAAAAAAGTGCACCCCTTGGGGTCCCCAGGACTGAGTTTGGGAAACACTGTGATATTGCAATGCTCCAAGAAACACACCTGTTCCAAATTGATGTACATAGAATAGAGAATAATTTGTACAAACTGTCTGCTTTTTCATCAGCCCCAAATAAAGCTAAGGGTGTAATGATAATGATGGATAAGAAACTCAAAATCACCATCCTTGGTAAAAGCAAAGATCAAGAATGCAGGATCAAACATAATGGAAAGAAAACCACCTTTATTAATGTGTATGCACCAAATTCATATGATCCTACGTTTTTGACACTCCGAATAGCATATAGTTAGAATTAACTGTACATCTAATAAGACCAACTACAATCCACAGGCAACCAAGGTTCTTCAACATATACTCTCTGATTACAACATCATTGATGCCAGGTGAGTTTAGAGCCACAAAATGGCGCTTTAATGTTTCCTTACAGCAAAATCCTATTTTCTGTGAACAATTTGAAACTGAATTGAATTAATTCGTAATGATCAACAACAATTCCGTTGATGATCCCCAGATTTTATTGGATGCCATTAAAGGTTTTATTAAATACAATGCAACTGAATTTGCATCTGGGCTGAATAAATCACAATTATAGAAGATATCAGAATTTGAAAAGTTGTAAACGACGTTAGAGTGTTATCAACAAACACATTTTTCAGACTGGGTAGCGTCTATTCTCTTAATAAACAAATTAGGCACATTTGGGCAGTCTTGATACATTAATTAGCATGTCATCCCATCCAAAATAGGCATAGACATGATTATTTTTCCCCCTGGCTGAGAGACATAAGACCAGAATAACAGCAAAGTAGCTGCATTTATATTTGTTTAAGCTGTTTTCTATTGACATTTATTTAGTACCAACATAACAATTAGGTAATGATGCGAGATTTCGCCTGGTATATAAAATGTGGTCACTAGTCAGGACACTGTTGTTCAGAAAAGATAGCCAACAACACAGCTGTCACGTTCTGACCATAGTTCTTTTGTGTTTTCTTTGTTTTAATGTTGGTCAGGACGTGAGTTGAGTGGGCATTCTATGTTGTGTGTCTAGTTTTCCTGTTTCTATGTTTGGCCTGATATGGTTCTCAATCAGAGGCAGGTGTTAGTCATTGTCTCTGATTGGGAACCATATTTAGGTAGCCTGTTTTGTGTTGGGGATTTGTGGGTGGTTGTTTTCTGTCTTTGTGTCTCTGCACCAGATAGGACTGTTTCGGTTTTCACTTTTTGTTGTTTATGTATTTTGTAGTGTTCAAGTTTATGGTCTTCATTAAACATGATGAACATTGGCTGCGCTTTGGTCCTCTCCTTCGTCCACAGAAGAAAGCCGTTACAACAGCTAACACAATCACTTCAAACTGAAGCTGAAAAGACTGCAAACTAGCTGCACTTCATTGCGTTCTTATCTTTATTCAATTGACATTTTTTTGTATATATCCATAAAAATGATGCCAGCTGATTCATGATTTCGAACTGGCTGAGAAACGCTGCCTGCCTGCCTGTCTGGCTCGTCCCGAGTCCTGACACATTCATTACTATGGATCAGCTGAAGATCAAATTTGAATCTTGAAACAATGTTGTAAATGTCGGAGAGACAGACAGCAAAGTTTATACAAATCTCCGCTGTTGAAAACTAAACGTTAGTCTAAAAGAAATGTGAGATAATGTCAAGATGATTTTTATAGTGGAGATAAAGTTTATATATTGCTTGGCTGGGCTGATGAGACAGTGGATTTCGCAGTCAGATGAAACAGAGTAAATAGATATTTTAACATCAGAGATTTAGCCTGTGAAATTGGTTACAATGAAATTGGCTCACTGTATCCCCTAAATCAAGTAGGCACAAATATACATATGTGGGAGATCCCTGCAGTTAAATACGTCTGGGACAAAGTTACACAATTCATTTTAAAGTGCATGAATTTAAATATTCAGTGTGTTGCATCTACTATGTTACTTAACAATAATAGCTCCTTGAATCTCTCAATCAATCAGAGACGATTACTACTGGCAGGAGGCACTGCGCTAAAGAAATATATGTTGGTTCTTAGATGGCAATCCACCCCACTCTCTCCTGTGCAGGGGGTTGGATTGAGACATGTTGGGCTGGGGGGGAATGGGATGGGGAGTTTGCTTATCTTTTCTATATACTCCAATTTTTTTATTACTAAATCCATTGTGATCAATATGATAATTTCTCTGTATGTATTCTTTTGAAAAAGTGGCAGCCTACGGGCACATGTTGTATGAAGTGACTGTGTAAATATTGTACCTGTAAACCCCACCCCCACAAAAAAGAAATTATAATAAATGGCAAAGCAAGTCACAACTTTCTGAAAAAAAGAAAAAAGAAAAGAGAGAATGACTGGGTACTGTATTACACTGCAAAACAGTCTCTACATCTAGGGCCAAGTGGTGGCAGCTGAGTGATAAAAAGAGAATCATCATCATTATTTTGAAAATCAGGCCAAAGGCACTTGGTGTGTCCCCTAATACTCTTGTGTAAATCTGAGTCATACATCCCCTCTCAAAGTTAATATTCTGCCTTTGTTGAGCCCATAAAGCTCTAGTGAAAATGCTGGATGTGGTTAGGCCAACTATAAACAAGTACAATGGCTAACCTGTGTAGCTGGGAGGCCCTGTGTTTGTTGAGGTAATTAGCATGGTGGAATATGACAGCTCGGAAAGGGCAGAGATCAGGATTTAAACAGCAAAGCTGGCAGGACTATGAACTCTAATGGGCATGCCTGACTCGTTTGTCCTGGGGGTTTCATAAGGGATCATATTCCAGAGTGGGCCTACTGTTTCACTTCCCATGTTCTATTTACCTTGCATCAAATCTGGGACCGAGAGACTGAAAAACAGCTTCAATCTCAAGGCCATCAGATCATTAAAAAGCCATCACTAACACAGAGAGGCTGCTGCCTACATACAGACTGGAAATCATTGGTCACTTTAATAATGCCACTTTAATAATGTTTACATATCTTGCATTACTCATCTCATATGTATATACTGTATTTTATACCATCTATTGCAACTTGCCTATGCCACTCGGTCATCGCTCATCCATATATTTATATGTATATAGTCTTATTCCATCCCTTTTGTCACAACTTCCACCGAAGTTGTTCCCTCTCCTTGTTCAGGCGGCGTTCGGCGGTCGACGTCACCGGCTTTCTAGCCGCCACTGATCCATGTTTCATTTTTCTTTTTGTTTTGTCTGTTTACACACCTGGTTCCCATATCATAATTATGTTCCTTATTTAACCCTCTGGTTTCCCTTTCTGTTTTGTGTGTGATTGTCTTTCGTGTATTCCAGTGTGTTGTATTTTGAGTCCTGTTTTGTCCTTGTTTGGAACGGGATTTTGTTACGTTTTGGATTGAGTATATCAGTGATTGTTACTCTTATCTGTGTCCTGCGCCTGACTCCTTCGCTATCTTTTAGATAGACTCTGACACCTTTCCTTAAATTTGTGTGTATTATGTAGTTGTGGAATTGTTAGATTACTTGTTAAATATTACTGCACTGTCGGAACTAAAAGCACAAGCATTTCGCTACACTCATAATGACGTCTGCTAACCATGTTTATGTGACCGTTACAATTTGATTTGATTGGATTGTTTTCAATACAGTAATAAAAAATACTTCTTAGCAAAGGACAATTTCTCAAGCAATAATTTTGCTAGGACTGTCTAGTTGGGAGGTGGAAAACCGAAAATTAGCTGAGGTTTGGAACTCTGCTTCTTTTGGTCTATTAAAGGTGCAATATGCAGAAATCTCTCTGCAAAACAAGCAATGTATAATGTAGAAAATCATTATCCCATCTAAACAGCTGTGAAATAACTTTTCAATAACCACAAATATCATATTTTCAGATGTTTGAAGCTGGTGTACAAAACCAGAAGTAAAAGACACTTAAACAAAACGTAAGAATGCAAGCAAAGAAATACCGCACATAGAACCGATATACAGCTTCTTAGACTTGCTTTTAATGAGAATGACAGATCTGATGATCTTTTTGGACACTATGTGAATTTGGTTGGGTTGCCCATAAAGTTACATACGCTGTATTGCAGCTTTGACTAATTTACCGCACGGTAGAGCTCTGCTATCCGAGCTGAGCCCCACGGGCCCTGACATTATACATCAGGTTAGGGCCGGGTAGGGCCTGTTTTTTCATCAATAACTAGGGTACGGGCAGAGCTTGGTATCACTAAATTGTCATTTACATTTTGAAGCTCAGCCAATTGCTCGTGCTCTGCTGTGCAGTACATTAATATCTGACTAAGATCATAACACTGTGTCAGCAGTGGCGATTTTAGCATGTAAATCTTAGTGGGGAAAACTCAACACTTTTTTTGTTGTTGATGCATGCCAGCAAAGCCACTACACAACACAGCACAACACTAAAGAACACATTAATTGCACTATAACGGTGAGAAACGGTGCCCACAAACTGTTAGGGCGTATATAAAGTTGTCCCAACACCAGCGACTTCTTTTCAGCACCATGGAGTGAATCCTTACCTCCACTACACCTGGCTATCAGCAGAGCCTTGTCTAGGAGCGAAACAGTTAATTCAGCCTCATTTACTGCCTTATGGCTGACTTGCTTAAACAAATGTGGTTTCTAATGACACTTGATGTGGACAAACTTTGGCATAAAGGAAAAACGAGTGGATTAGAGACTATCCGTAATTTAGATTAAGACAACGAGCGATCTAAAACAGACATAGTCAATATAACTATTTGTTCAGCACTTTAGAAATGTACAGTACAGCCACAGAATTCAGAACATGGGCCATTCTTACAGTATTCTCCCTGTACACCAAGTCAGAACCGTAGGATAAATAAAGGGGAAATTTAAGCAGACAATGAAAGCTCTTACAATATTCGATGATGACATTTCTCTAAAGCAGGCTATAGGCTACATGTGCACCTCCAAGTCCGAACAGTAGGCTAAGTTATGAGGGGGAAAGGGACAAAATTATTAGGGTGAGGCACGTGGGCTACTAACAGCTTACTACAAAACATAGACTTAGCATCACTTTCTTAGCTACATTATACGTACATGTATCTCCCTGGCATATTACATAATTTATTTGCAATTTCCAACTTGTTGTGTAATGTTTATGTCCAATGGCCAATGAGCACTGATACGTTTTATCTATAATTTATGTTCATATGACAAGGATTGAAAAGGATTTGCCAGTAAATTGTGACTTGATTCATGAGGATGACTGCTTGTCTAGCTTGCTAGCTAAGATTCTGAAAGTATGATGTTGACATGATTAGTCCAAACAAAGCTATGGTAGATATAACGTGATTTGACGTCATTATATCTGTTGGCAATGTCCTTGAGCCTTCTTTGATGGGCACTTATAATGTAAATCTATGGCAGCACCCAAGGGGCTTGAATTTTCGAGCTAACCCTGTAGATTTTGTGACGTAGTATCCCCATAAGTGACAAAACACTGAGCCAATCATGGCACAACTAGAGAACATTACCAACCCCTACGCTCTGTATTTTCCGCTGGCTGCCCCACCACCACAGATAGAGCTAGCCTGAAACACCTGCATTTTGGAGCTGCCTTACTCAAGAAAATAAAACATATTTATTTTGCTGCTTTATATACTCAATTATATATATATTTTTACATTGTTTGCAAAATGATATGTGACACATATTAATGACAAAATAACATGCAAAACAGGCTCTGCCCACCTGCCCTGAATGACGGGTCACCACTGTGTGTCAGAACTGCTTCAATCTCATCAAATATAAAACAGGAGAGATTATTTCACAGAAAATAATAATGTACCATCAGTTTTGTTGGAGTTTAGAGTGACGCGTAGCTAACAGCTAACTGCTCTCTAAAATATTGTCATTGAGCAGAGCAGCCCAAGCTGGGCCGTTGCTGTGTATACTCACAAACCTAAAGCCACCATGAGCAGAGCGCATGCAGAGCGCAGGAGCGAGTGACAGACAGAGGAGCAGCTAATGGATTTACTAACAGAGGAAGTTATTTCAGATTTTGGGTTTCGGGCAGGGCTGAGCCCTAAATTTGGTAGAAGAAATTGGGCCTGGGTAGGGTAGGACTAGGGCTTAAAATTCATGCCCGTGCAGGGCTATAACACATGGTGATGTCACCAATGAAGGCCAAAACTCCAACTCACCAACAACAGCTCTTACACATAGCTCTTTTCACAGTACTGTAGAAATATATATAAAACACATAAAAATCTAGTTTTTAACTGCACTGGGCCTTAAACTCTTCTTCCTGTACACAAATACCAACTAAGACTTATTTTAAGTTATCTTTTCTTTTGTTCAGGTACTGCTTTGGTCACCATGAAATGGTAAGAACGAAACTATTTGGAGTACAGTAACTACTGAACTTTTATATAATTACAAAAGTGACACATACTTTAATTCCTCCACTAATCTCCCACCTCCTTTAGTTTGACGTGTGTGACAGAGTTGAACTTCAGGTTGACCTACAGAAGCAGCCTGCAGATTGGGGGTGTTACTGCGACAGTGACACCTGTCAACCACACGTATAAATGATTTAAAGGCTGCAGATAATGCAGTGATATGGGAGGCTGAGGCTGCAGTAGCAGTGGCACGGTAGTCAGTGTGTTGGGATCAGAGCAGCAGCAGGGTAGTCAGTGTGTTGTTGTGTTCGGAGGGAGACGCCAGATGTCACATGACGCCAGACCTCAGAGCTGAGCGATGCACTATGACAAACTCAGGGAGGAGAGATGCTTACAAAGAAATAGCAACACTGTTTGTCACCCCACTCTCAACACCCACTGTCTGAGGCTGAGGCTGCATGGGGTGAGTCTAGAGTCTGTCATAGGGCATGCAGTACACTGTTTTATAATCTCTGAATTTCACATCCATTTCCTGTGCTGAATTACTAGGAACATCTGAGTGCCTTTAATAATGTGCTTATGACGTCTATAGATACACTATATATAAACAAGTTATGTTCATGTCTATGATGACCTCAGTGTGGCTGTTTGTGCTCTTACTTGCAAGTGTCTAGATAATGGCACTTATCAGAGTTGTATTGCTTTTCAGAGATGCGTGTTTCTCTATGGCCATCATCCAACAATAAATGACCCATATCTAAACCATGTTGTTATTAACCATGAAGAAAAAACAGCACAGTTGTTGATGTTGTGAAAGAGAGCATCAAAAAGGATTAAAAAAATCTAAATCCTCCTTTGTTTTTCACATGTAGAAATCAACGTGAGTTTGTGAGTTCATTTTAAATTCATACCTGTCATGGCAGTTGATGGTTCTAGAGGCGAAATAAATGCACACCTATTTAGGCGAGGTGCTGGCTAGCGGAGTAGAACACTTAAAAAATGTGAGGAGAGCTGCACACTCTAGGAGCTCAGATGCACTAATTTAATAACCTAATATCCAACGTTTCGACAGACAACCTGTCTTCATCAGGGTATAATGACAAACACTACAGGGTGACTAGTTTATATACTGTCAAAGGACACACACAGGTGTCTGTAATCAAGGCTGGGTGTGGCTTGATATTATTGGTTAATTCTCAGATATAAAAATAACATGCCAAAAACATGAATGGATAGCATACGATCATAGATACAATTTGGCTACATAGGCCTACAAACAATAACAATAGCAAAATCACAATAATCACAAGAATGGCTTCAGATCAAAGGCTACATTGAGACCGAAGGGCGCAAGGGTCTTTAAATTAAAGATCCAGGTAGCCTCTCGTTTTAACAACACATTGTCGAGGTCACCCCTTCTCCTAGGGAGGATGACATGTTCAATGCCAATGTCACGTAGGGACGAAATCGAGTGGTTTGCTTCCAAATGGTGCTACGATGCTCCGAGATTCGTACTTTTAATTCGCGTTTTGTTTTACTCACATCATTTTTCCCACAAGGACAAGTTATAAGTTAAATAACTGACTTAGTGAAGCACGTGATAACACCTTTAATTGGGATCTGTTTCCCTGTTTGGGGGTGTTTGAAGGATGTACATTTATAAGTGCCATTGTGTTGAGCAAAGCCATTACACTTGTAGTTTCCATCCAGTAGGGGTGCAAATAGACGTTGTGCGGGGATATCTTGGGGAGGTAAATCAAAGTTTAGCAATTGATCTCTGAGATTTCTGCCCCACGAGAATACGACCAAGGGAGGGTCTGAAAACACATTACCGATACTGTCATAGGATGTTAGAAAGGGCCAATGTTTGTGAACGATTCCCATAATTTGTTCAGAGCACTTTGATTAGAATGCAAGAATGCTTATTTTTGCAAGATATGTCACCCTTCCTAGGAGAAGGGGTGAAATCAACAATTTATTGTTAAAACGAGAGGCTGCCTGGATCTTTAATTTAAAGACCCTTGCTCCCTTCGGTCTCAATGTAGCCTTTGATCTGAAGCCATTCTTGTGATTATTGTGATTTTGCTATTGTTATTGTTTGTAGGCCTATGTAGCCAAATTGTATCTATGATCGTATGCTATCCATTCATGTTTTTGGTATGTTATTTTTATATCTGAGAATTAACCAATGATATCAGGCCACTCCCGGCCAAAATTACAGACACCCGTGTGTGTCCTTTGACAGTATATAAACTAGTCACCCTGCAGTGTTTGTCATTATACCCTGATGAAGACAGGTTGTCTGTTGAAACTTTGGATATTAGATTATTAAATTTTTGCATCTGAGCTCCTAGTGTGCGGCTCTCCTTGCATTTTCAAATGACAGTTGATTGTAACATGTTAAGATGTTGGTGTGGATTTTTAATCTTGTCCGTATCTCAGCTCCACTGGCTGGTCCTAATTCTCAGACCGGGGGTATTGGGGCTTGTAGCCAGAGGTTCTTTTTTTATCATTCATTTCATGCTTTTTTCATCCCTCCATTTCCATCAATCTGCAGCTGGAGACAAAGAAAGAGACATGATTGACTTGTTGTGACACAGTCAAAAGGCCGGTTTCAAGTGTCACATAATTTTGGGGATCGTGTACTTCACTGAAGGCTGTATCAATGTCCAAGTGCACATACTGGAGGAAGCAAAGAGTCGGCCTATATGCCACAAAAAAGGGAAATGGATTTCAGAAAAAGTGATTGATGGAGATAGAAGAAAAGGCTGATATTTTGTATCACAGTTAAGGAGAAAATATACAGACACTAACAGTACAGACTGACTCTCACCAATTCATCTGTACAGTGTATCAGCCATTAAAACATGATCTTTGCTCTTTTCCTCACTTGTGATTTGCCCACTAGTCTACAATATGTGACCTTTCTCATCTAACAACATGGGGCATGATATTGGGAAGAGACCCGTCTGTGCTGCCAACACTAATGAAGGTGTGTGTGTGTGTGTGTGTGTGTGTGTGTGTGTGTGTGTGTGTGTGTGTGTGTGTGTGTGTGTGTGTGTGTGTGTGTGTGTGTGTGTGTGTGTGTGTGTGTGTGTGTGTGTGTGTGTGTGTGTGTGTGTGTGTGTGTGTGTGTGTGTGTGTGTGTGCACAGTTACTGTGTCTGTTTAGGAGGGAGGGAAATATAGAGAGAAGGTGAAATGGAAAGGCAGAGAGAGGGAGAGACAATTGGTGAGTTTGTCATATAACACAGACATTGTGTGTGTGCCAACCTGCCATGGGGTAGAGAGGGATAAGTTGGAATTGAAATACTGGTTTGCTGTAGGGACCATATATACCGTTCAAAAATATAATATAAAATATAATCAGTCAATTGAAATAAATGTATTAGGCCCTAATCTATGGATTTCACATGACTGGGCAGGGGCGCAGCCATAGGTGGACCTGGGAGGGCATAGGTCCACCCACTTGGGAGCCAGGCCAACACACAAGGGAGCCAGGCTCAGTCAATCATAATGACTTTTTCCCCATAAAGGGTTTTATTACAGACAGAATCACTCCACCGGTTTTTGTGCGTATGGAACATTGGGATGTTTTATTTCAACTCATGAAACATGAGACCAGCACTTTACATGTTGAGTTTATATTTTTGTTCAGTTTAGATTAGTCAAGAGTGCGGGGCTAGTGAATCCTTCAGGGGGATCTTCTATCCTCTGCATGTTCCTCTCCAGCCAGGAGTGAGACTGGGAGGGATTAGTTATGAGTGGGAAAGGAAGGTTTTAATGGAAGGCAGAGTTTTTGGAGCAAAGATTACGACAGTTGGCTGGGTTAGTGCACTGTGCCGTGGATGCAGGGTCTTTCTAAGCAATCCCAGTAAGAGGCAGTGGCGCTGGGGTTCAGAAATTGGCATGCGGTGTGGTATTGCGTGCCGATGTATGTCATTGCCTGGTTATCACCCAAAACATAGGATTATCATGAGACCTGGGAGCATAGCTGCTGCTCGCTGACTTCTGTCCAGCCTCCCTTCTCTGTTTGTCGCTTTTTCGCTTTTTTTTGTCGCTCTCACACATAATTGTTCTATCTCAGCACTAATACATCTTATCCCTCCCTATTGGTTGTGAAGTGCATTTGAGGTCACTGTTAGAGCTTGGGGTGGGTTAACATGATTAGTTCTCTGTGACTGCTTTCACGTCTCACACACAAGCTGCCACACACAAACCTTTTATTACTCGGACAGGAATATTCCACAGTTATTTGTTTATATAGCTATGTTGCATATTCATTTTCTGCGCTAGTAATCATGGACTCATTAACCACCTCCAACAAAAAATCTACACTGAGTATACAAAACATTAAGAACACCTGCTCTTTCCATGACAGAGACTGATCAGTTGAATCAAGGTAAAAGCTATGATCCCTTATTGATGTCACTTGCTACATCCACTTCCATCAGTGTAGATGAAGGGGAAGAGACAGCTTAAAGAAGGATTTTTTTTGTCTTGAGACAAGTGAGACATGGAATGTACATGTCTATTCAGGGGGTGAATAGGCAAGACAAAATATTTAAGTCCCCTTGAACGGGGTTTTGGTAGTTTATGTGAAGAACTGCAACACTGCTGGGGTTTTTCACGCGCAACAGTATCCCATGTGTATCAAGAATGGTCCACCACCCAAAAGGCATCCAGCCAACTTGACACAAATATGGGAAGCATTGGAGTTAACATGGACCATCAACCCATGTTTGGGGGTGCTGCAATTATTTAGCCCACGTTACAGATGGCTATATTGATTCACTATGGGACTAATAAAGGCCCAGTGTAAGTGCTGCATAAACATTAAAGCATCTATAAAGGTTGGGTGGTAAACATAGCTCAGTGAGCAGGGTTATACAGAACCACAGTGGACCACTGACCCACAACAAAAAGGAATCATGCTATCATGGTCACCTGTGCTCTTTGTGTGTTGACCCTCTTTGAACCGTTTTGCGAAATATTCAAAGTGACACACTATCTGACTCACATAACCAGGGCCTGACTACCGCATTTGGGGCCGGGGGCACCAAAAAAATGTTGTGGGAGAAAACAGCTAACTACCTGCATTCAAACACATCCTGTGTTGAAAAGAAAATGCAGTTTTATAATGCTATTCGACACATTTTTTCATGAGGCTAAGAGAAGATGTTGCAGTTTAAAAGCTAATTTCCTGAAATTCTACATATTTTGCCATGGGTCAGAGAGAAAGATGTGCTGTTTTATGCTCATCTCATGTTAACATTTTGCCATGAGTCTGAGAGAGAATTTGGCCATTTTAATGCTAATTTCCTGCAATTCTACATATGTTGCTTTCACATTTGAAGATCAGGAATTTGGTTTTAGCTTGATATGATGCTCGTCACTAGATACCACAGCCACAAAATCCCAATTATGTCTAAACCCCGCATATTTCTATAATTTATCTTCTTAAAATCTGATTTTAAACATAACCCATATCTTCACCCTAACCTTAACCACATTGCTAAAATTAAACCTAACCTTAAATTAAGACCAAAAAGCATATTTTACGATATGGACACTTTGTGGATGTGGTAACTAGTGACAACCTGCTAAAATGGCGTCTGATGTTGGGATTCTCTCCTGGTGTTGCAGGCTACAACCAGGAAAGAACGATTGCCCCTTCTCATTGAGGATCTCAAGTTAAAAGCCGATCG
This sequence comes from Salvelinus alpinus, assembly GCF_045679555.1. Taxonomy (NCBI): domain Eukaryota; kingdom Metazoa; phylum Chordata; class Actinopteri; order Salmoniformes; family Salmonidae; genus Salvelinus; species Salvelinus alpinus. The sequence goes on from NC_092100.1 coordinate 42,894,300, forward strand.
GGGTACTACAGGCTGCTGGTAGCAACTAAATTATTCTTATAACTTCTTCTGTGTGCGATATAAAAAGTATTATGATTCTCTTCAGATTTGTATTTTACTTACATCAATAAATACCAGCACACCACTGGGAAAAATCCTCTTTAATGCCCCTCCAGCTGGTAATTACTAGTGGGAATCTTGTCTATCATCTCTGTGCTCCGACTTCTCCCACATGCAGAACGCTGACATCATACACTAAGAAAATAAACAAAATAACAGCATTTTTAGCAGTTAAAGGTTGTGTTCCCCTAGTTATGTGCCAAGTCATCAACAGTGCGGTCAGGCACTAGATTTCTGTAGCATACTATGTGGTTAACTGACACTTAAAATAACTATCCAGGCGTTGTAAGATCTGGCATGTGTCAGCAACTTCTGAGCAGAGGAACAACACAACAACAAAACATGATTTAGGAAAAACAATCTATTAATATGGTTTCTGAACACTATCATTTGTTTGCGAGCATGATAGCTGTAATTTTTGTTTTTGGTTGATGCAGCTTGTTTGCCATTAGCCAATCAGCTTTCTCAATGAGTTCGAAGCACATGAATGCACACAACTCCTTGAACCCCAGTTTACAAGTAGTATTTTCCAGGGTTTCCCACTTCTTATGAACGCAGCATTAGAAGTTTACCTCAAAGCATAAATCAGTACAGTGGATTTGACAAAATTGCTTGTAATTTTTTAAATAGTGAATTGGAAAAGTTATCTGCTCGGATAAACTAATGCAACTCATAAAAGGAGGAGAAAGCATGCATTAACTCTTTACTGTAGCTAATGATCATTTATAAATGATAATGCAATTGAGTATTGACATGATTCTGAAAAAATGTATTTAGGTCTACAAATTTGACTCTGAGAAAAAGCTTACAGTGCATTCGAAAAGTATTCAGAGCGTTTAACTTTTTCCACATTTTGTTACGCTACAGTCTTATTCTGGATTAAATAAAACAATGTCCTCGTCAATCTACACGCAATACCCCATCATGACAAAGCGAAAACAGCTTTTTTTATGTTTGCAAATGTATTTAAAATGTGAAACAAAAACACCTTATTTACATAAGTATTCAGACCCTTTGCTAGGAGAATCGAAATTGAGCTCAGGTGCATCCTGTTTCCATTGATCGTACTTAAGATGTTTCTACAACGTGATTGGAGTCCACCTGCGGTAAATTCAATTGATTGGACATGATTTGGAAAGGCACCCTCCTGTCCATATAAGGTCCATCAGTTGACAATGCGTATCAGAGCAAAAACCAAGCCATGAGGTCGAAGGAATTGTCCGTAGAGCTCAGAGATAGGATTGTGTCGAGGCAGAGATATGGGGAAAGGTACCAAAAAAATTCTGCATCATTGAAGGTCCTCAAGTACGCAGTGGCCTCCATCATTCTTAAATGGAAGAAGTTTGGAACCACCAAGACACTTCCTAGAGCTGGCTGCCCAGCCAAACTGAGCAGTCGGTGGAGAAGGGCCTTGGACAGGGAGGGAGAGCTCCAGAGTTCCTCTGTGGAGATGGGAGAACTTTCCAGATGGACAACCATCGGTGCATCACTCCACCAATCAGGCCTTTATGGTAGAGTGGACAGACGGAAGCCGCTCCACAGTTAAAGGCACATGACAGCCCACTCGGAGATGCCAACAGGCATCCTAAAGACTCTCAGACAATAATAAATAAGACTGTCTGGTCTACGGAAAACCAGATTGAACTCTATGGCCTGAATGCCAAAGCGTCATATGTGGAGGAAACCTGGCACCATCCTTACAGCGTAGCCTGGTGGTGGCAGCATCATTCTGTGGGGATGTTTTTCAGTGGCAGGGACTGGCAGACTAGTCAGGATCAAGAGAAAGATGAACGGAGCAAAGTACAGAGAGATCCTTGATTAAAACCTGCTCCAGAGCGCTCAGGACATCAGACTGGGGCGAAGGTTCACCTTCCAACAGGACAATGACCCTAAGAACACAGCCAAGACAATGCAGAAGTGGCTTCAGGACAATTCTCTGAATGTCCTTGAGTGGCCCAGCCAGAGCCTGGACTTGAACCTGATCAAACATCTTTGGAGAGATCTGAAAATAGCTGTGCACCATTGTTACAAGAATTATGTTCTCAATGTTCGTAAACCCAATTCAATTAAACTACTCAGTCTGCAACCCAGAATTTGTAAGATACTGGTTGAATGAAACAGACGGAGGCCCAGCTATGAAAGTCAAAATGTTTAGTTCGTTGTACAAAACCCTTCATTTTATACTAGCTTCTTACGCACATACTTTGCACACAAACAGAATTCATACGCACATACTGTATCAATACCCAGCCGACAAAGATTAGGGACCGTGAGAAGCACTCCCTGTTCTCCCTCAATTCTCTCAGTGGCCCCTAGCCAAGGTCGGCACCGAATCTTGCTCAGACAGTCTGTGTTTAAGATACTATAGAGACATATTGTACAGATATATTGTTTCACCCTAATCCTGACTAAAACTACAGACATAATTTATTATAATGTTACTGACTGAGACTACACACATCATTAATAATAATTTGATAATTCTAATGTATTTCATTGATGATTCTAATCAATTACATACAATTATATAGTTTCAGGGTGGAATATTCTAATCATTCATTTAAACATATAAATTCCATCAACAATCCACCCTTAATGACTAAATAATACACACTGATACCTCAAATACTATATGGAAACATAAATGGTATACAATAATAATTCGAACCAATACATGTATGTACATTCGATATTCGTCAATGACTGTTATAGGCCTACATCCAATCATAACGCTTCCTGTTAGGATTTCTATTACAATCTTCATAAAAAACTGTCTTAAACATTAAAAACAGTCTCATCCAACATTGGCTCCTCGTGGTTAAAAGAAACGGAGCCATCTCCTAGGCCTGGAGGCCTGTATTCGTCATCCCACTGGCCGGAGCTCAGAATCGGTCCGTACCTCACCATCTGTTGCGGCATTGACCTCTCCAGAGTCCTGGTGATCAAGCCTCTCATACACGGAATCAAACAACATCCACACAGAACCGACACACTCATAAAGGTGAAAGCTGCCCAAAACACAGCGATGATGACATTTGTCCATTTCCCAAACATAAGGGCCGAACCAATTTGTAAGAGAATTATCCACCCCAGAGTTCTCTGCTAGTTCGTGAGCTAATGTGGTTAAACCAGCCAGGGCCTTGGTCACTGGTCCGTCTGGAACTGTGTTATTAAAAAATAAACGTACAGCAATGAACCCCAATCATTCTACATACCCCACACTTTTCGGCCAATTAACCTATCGAGAGTCAGTCTATTTTACCAGGTCATGAGGGAGGTGGCGGAAAATTGGTCAGAGGACCCCTTTACTGCATCCCCAGTATCATTCAAGAATCTCTGTTGATTATAATAGATCTCATTAATCCAATCCACATTTTTATTTATTGTCAACCACCAAAAGAACGTAGTGGTAAAGTCTTCACCTATTTGATTCATAGCTTAGTATTAATCTGTAACTTCCCTGAGGATGCCAATAGCATCCATCAAGACAAAGCTACTCCCCTCCTGGTCAAAACTCCTCCTGTGCTACTTTAGCCTCCTATAACTGGCATCTGATGACTAACTCGAACTGGTTGGACCAATAACCCCGGGGCGCAAGTGCCTAACCACCCGTTCTGGTAGTTTCTGTCGTATGCGTCCTTTGCTGGTACGAGCCCACCTTACATCAGTTATAGGTGCTGTTAGGTGAAGAATTTTCTCCTGTACTTCCAAACCTAAGTCAGTCACATTAAGATACTATAGAGACATATTGTACAGATATATTGTTTCACCCTAATCCTGACTAAAACTACACACATCATTTATTATAATTTTACTGACTAAGACTACACACATCATTAATAATAATTTGATTATTCTAATGTATTTCGTTGATGGTTCTAATCAATTACATACAATTATATAGTTTCAGGGTGGAATATTCTAATCATTCATTTAAACATATAAATTCCATCAACAAGCAACGCTCCCCATCCATCCTTAAAGAGCTTGAGAGGATCTGCAGAAAAGAATGGGAGAAACTCCCCAAATACAGGTGTGGCAAGCGTGTAACGTCATACCCAAAAGGTCTCAAGGCTGTAATCGCTGCCAAAGGTGCTTCAACAAAGTACTGAGTAAAGGGTCTGACTACTTATATTTTTTACATTTGCACAAATTTTAAAAAATCTGGTTTTGCTTTGTCATTATGGGGTATTCTGTGGCGATGGATGAGGGAGACCGACTATTTAATACAATTTAGAATAAGGCTGTAATGTAACAAAATGTCACGCCCTGACCTGAGATATCTGTTTTCTTTATATTTTGGTTAGGTCAGGGTGTGACTAGGGTGTATACGCTAGTTTTTGTATTGTCTAGGGGTTTTGTATTGTCTAGGGGTTTTGTATTGTCTAGAGGTTTTGTATTGTCTAGGGGTTTTGTATGTCTAGGGTTTTGTAGGTCTAGGTATTTGTATGTTTATGGTGGCCTGATATGGTTCCCAATCAGAGGCAGCTGTTTATCATTGTCTCTGATTGGGGATCATATTTAGGTAGCCATTTCCCTTTGGTGTTTGTGGGTTCCTGTCTATGTGTAGTTGCCTGTCAACACTCGTTTTGTATAGCTTCACGTGTCGTTTTGTTATTTTGGTTAGTTTGTTCAGTGTTCATTCTTATAATAATAAAGAATGTACGTCTACCACACTGCGCCTTGGTCCGATTCATACGACGAACGTGACAGAAGAACCCACCATAAAAAGACCAAGCAGCGTGTTCAGAAGGAGCAGACATCATGGACATGGGACGAGATTTTGGACGGTAAAGGATCCTGGACGTGGGAGGAAATATTGGCAGGAGAGGATCGCCTACCATGGAAGCAGGTAGAGATAGCGCAGGAGGAACGGCGACGATACGAGGGGACACAGTTAGCCTGGAAGCCCGAGAGGCAGCCCCAATCATTTTTGGGGAGGGGGGGAACACGAGGAGATTGGCTGAGTCAGGTTGGAGACCTGAGCCAACTCCTCGTGCTTACCGTGGGGAGCGTGTAACTGGTCAGGCACCGTGTTATGCGGAGATGCGCACGGTGTCTCCAGTTGGCATTCATAGCCTGGTGCGCTCTATTCCAGCTCCTCGCATTTTCTGGGCTAGAATGGGCATCCAGCCAGGACGGATGGTGCCGGCTCAGCGCTCCTGGTCTCCAGTACATCTCCTTGGACCAGGATATCCTGCGTCGGCTCTGCGTACTGTGTCTCCGGTGCGTCTGCACAGCCCAGTGCGTCCTGTGCTAGCGCCCCGCACTTGCCAGGCTCAAGTGAGCATCCAGGCAGGACGCATTGTACCAGCTCTATGCTCCAGATCTCCAGTGCGCCTCCACAGTCCAGTACGTCCTGTGCCTCCTCTCCGCACACGCCCTGAGGTGCGTGTCCCCAGCCCAGTACCACCAGTGCCGGCACCACGCATCAGACCTCCAGTGCGCCTCCACAGTCCAATACGTCCTGTTTCTGCTCCTCGCACTCGCCCTGAGGTGCGTGTCCATAACCCGGTTCCAGCAGTGCCGGCACCACGCATCAGACCTCCAGTGTGCTTCCACAGTCCAGTACGGCCTGTGCCTCTTCCCCACACTCGCCCTGAGGTGCGTGTCCTCAGCCGGGTACCACCAGTTCCGGCACCACGCATCAGGCCTCCAGTGCGCTTCCACAGTCCAGTACGGCCTGTGCCTCTTCCCCGCACTCGCCCTGAGGTGCGTGTCATCAACCCGGTACCACAAGTTCCGGCACCACGCATCAGGCTTCCAGTGCGCCTCCACAGTCCAGAGCTTCCGGCGACAGTTCCCAGTCCAGAGCTTCCGGCAACAGTTTTCAGTCTAGAGCTACCGGCGACAGTACCAAGTCCAGAGCTTCCGGCAACAGTACCCAGTCCAGAGCTTCCGGCGACAGTACCCAGTCCAGAGCTTCCGGCGACAGTACCAAGTCCAGAGCTTCCGGCGACAGTACCCAGTCCAGAGTTTCCGGCGACAGTTCCCAGTCCAGAGCTTCCGACAATGTTTCACAGTCCCGAACCTCCGACGACGGGCCACAGTCCGGAACCTCCAACGAGGGGCTACAGTCCGGAACCTCCACCGACGGTCCACAGTCCGGAACCTCCACCGACGGTCCACAGTCCGGAACCTCCACCGACGGTCCACGGTCCGGAACCTCCACCGACGGTCCACAGTCCGGAACCTCCACCGACGGTCCACAGTCCGGAATCTCAAGCGACGATCCCCAGTCCGGAGCCTCCAGCGACGATCCCCAGTCCGGAGCCTCCAGCGACGATCCCCAGTCCGGAGCCTCCAGCGACGGTCCTCAGTCCGGAGCCTCCAGCGACGATCCCCAGTCCGGAGCCTCCAGCGACGATCCCCAGTCCGGAGTTTCCAAAGACGGTCCCCAGGACGGGGTCTCCAACGACGGTCCCCAGTCCGGAGTTTCCAAAGACGGTCCCCAGGACGGGGTTTCCAGCGACGGTCCCCAGTCCGGGGTCTCCAACGAAGATCCCCAGTCCGGGGCCTCCAGCGAAGATCCCCAGTCCGGGTCCTCCAGCGACAATCCCCAGTCCGGGGTCTCCAGCGACGGTCCCCAGTCCGGAGCCTCCGGCGATGATCCGCAGTCCAGAGCGTCTGGCGATGATCCACGGTCCGGTTCTACAAAGGGATCAGCGTAAAGGGATCAGCGTAAAGAGGGGGGGCGGCGTCCAGAACCAGAGCCGCCACCAAGAGTAGATGCCCACCCAGACCCTCCCCTATAGGTTCAGGTTTGAGGCCGGGAGTCCACACCTTTTGCGGGGGGTACTGTCACGCCCTGACCTGAGATATCTCTGTTTTCTTTATATTTTGGTTAGGTCAGGGTGTGACCTGGGTGGATACGCTAGTTGTTGTATTGTCTAGGGGTTTTGTATTGTCTAGAGGTTTTGTATTGTCTAGGGGTTTTGTATTGTCTAGGGGTTTTGTATGTCTAGGGTTTTGTAGGTCTAGGTATTTGTATGTTTATGGTGGCCTGATATGGTTCCCAATCAGAGGCAGCTGTTTATCATTGTCTCTGATTGGGGATCATATTTAGGTAGCCATTTCCCTTTGGTGTTTGTGGGTTCCTGTCTATGTGTAGTTGCCTGTCAACACTCGTTTTGTATAGCTTCACGTGTCGTTTTGTTATTTTGGTTAGTTTGTTCAGTGTTCATTCTTATAATAATAAAGAATGTACGTCTACCACACTGCGCCTTGGTCCGATTCATACGACGAACGTGACAGAAGAACCCACCATAAAAAGACCAAGCAGCGTGTTCAGAAGGAGCAGACATCATGGACATGGGACGAGATTTTGGACGGTAAAGGATCCTGGACGTGGGAGGAAATATTGGCAGGAGAGGATCGCCTACCATGGAAGCAGGTAGAGATAGCGCAGGAGGAACGGCGACGATACGAGGGGACACAGTTAGCCTGGAAGCCCGAGAGGCAGCCCCAATCATTTTTGGGGAGGGGGGGAACACGAGGAGATTGGCTGAGTCAGGTTGGAGACCTGAGCCAACTCCTCGTGCTTACCGTGGGGAGCGTGTAACTGGTCAGGCACCGTGTTATGCGGAGATGCGCACGGTGTCTCCAGTTGGCATTCATAGCCTGGTGCGCTCTATTCCAGCTCCTCGCATTTTCTGGGCTAGAATGGGCATCCAGCCAGGACGGATGGTGCCGGCTCAGCGCTCCTGGTCTCCAGTACATCTCCTTGGACCAGGATATCCTGCGTCGGCTCTGCGTACTGTGTCTCCGGTGCGTCTGCACAGCCCAGTGCGTCCTGTGCTAGCGCCCCGCACTTGCCAGGCTCAAGTGAGCATCCAGGCAGGACGCATTGTACCAGCTCTATGCTCCAGATCTCCAGTGCGCCTCCACAGTCCAGTACGTCCTGTGCCTCCTCTCCGCACACGCCCTGAGGTGCGTGTCCCCAGCCCAGTACCACCAGTGCCGGCACCACGCATCAGACCTCCAGTGCGCCTCCACAGTCCAATACGTCCTGTTTCTGCTCCTCGCACTCGCCCTGAGGTGCGTGTCCATAACCCGGTTCCAGCAGTGCCGGCACCACGCATCAGACCTCCAGTGTGCTTCCACAGTCCAGTACGGCCTGTGCCTCTTCCCCACACTCGCCCTGAGGTGCGTGTCCTCAGCCGGGTACCACCAGTTCCGGCACCACGCATCAGGCCTCCAGTGCGCTTCCACAGTCCAGTACGGCCTGTGCCTCTTCCCCGCACTCGCCCTGAGGTGCGTGTCATCAACCCGGTACCACAAGTTCCGGCACCACGCATCAGGCTTCCAGTGCGCCTCCACAGTCCAGAGCTTCCGGCGACAGTTCCCAGTCCAGAGCTTCCGGCAACAGTTTTCAGTCTAGAGCTACCGGCGACAGTACCAAGTCCAGAGCTTCCGGCAACAGTACCCAGTCCAGAGCTTCCGGCGACAGTACCCAGTCCAGAGCTTCCGGCGACAGTACCAAGTCCAGAGCTTCCGGCGACAGTACCCAGTCCAGAGTTTCCGGCGACAGTTCCCAGTCCAGAGCTTCCGACAATGTTTCACAGTCCCGAACCTCCGACGACGGGCCACAGTCCGGAACCTCCAACGAGGGGCTACAGTCCGGAACCTCCACCGACGGTCCACAGTCCGGAACCTCCACCGACGGTCCACAGTCCGGAACCTCCACCGACGGTCCACGGTCCGGAACCTCCACCGACGGTCCACAGTCCGGAACCTCCACCGACGGTCCACAGTCCGGAATCTCAAGCGACGATCCCCAGTCCGGAGCCTCCAGCGACGATCCCCAGTCCGGAGCCTCCAGCGACGATCCCCAGTCCGGAGCCTCCAGCGACGGTCCTCAGTCCGGAGCCTCCAGCGACGATCCCCAGTCCGGAGCCTCCAGCGACGATCCCCAGTCCGGAGTTTCCAAAGACGGTCCCCAGGACGGGGTCTCCAACGACGGTCCCCAGTCCGGAGTTTCCAAAGACGGTCCCCAGGACGGGGTTTCCAGCGACGGTCCCCAGTCCGGGGTCTCCAACGAAGATCCCCAGTCCGGGGCCTCCAGCGAAGATCCCCAGTCCGGGTCCTCCAGCGACAATCCCCAGTCCGGGGTCTCCAGCGACGGTCCCCAGTCCGGAGCCTCCGGCGATGATCCGCAGTCCAGAGCGTCTGGCGATGATCCACGGTCCGGTTCTACAAAGGGATCAGCGTAAAGGGATCAGCGTAAAGAGGGGGGGCGGCGTCCAGAACCAGAGCCGCCACCAAGAGTAGATGCCCACCCAGACCCTCCCCTATAGGTTCAGGTTTGAGGCCGGGAGTCCACACCTTTTGCGGGGGGTACTGTCACGCCCTGACCTGAGATATCTCTGTTTTCTTTATATTTTGGTTAGGTCAGGGTGTGACCTGGGTGGATACGCTAGTTGTTGTATTGTCTAGGGGTTTTGTATTGTCTAGAGGTTTTGTATTGTCTAGGGGTTTTGTATTGTCTAGGGGTTTTGTATGTCTAGGGTTTTGTAGGTCTAGGTATTTGTATGTTTATGGTGGCCTGATATGGTTCCCAATCAGAGGCAGCTGTTTATTGTTGTCTCTGATTGGGGATCATATTTAGGTAGCCATTTCCCTTTGGTGTTTGTGGGTTCTTGTCTATGTGTAGTTGCCTGTCAGCACTCGTTTTGTATAGCTTCACGTGTCGTTTTGTTATTTTGGTTAATTTGTTCAGTGTTCATTCTTATTATAATAAAGAATGTACGCCTACCCGACCTACTCTATGTCTCTCCCAAGCAGAAATGCAGGGTTCTAATATAGATTTTTTATTTATACTGTGAGTGGCCAGAGATCAAGTGTCTTTCTGCCAGCAGCTTTTTTCTCTGGCAATTTAGCTAGTGATGCAGCTCTTAAACTGATGCTAAAAGAGAAATGCCTAAAAGCTATCTCTGCATTTCATGCTATGCACTGGACAATGTCCATGGCATTTCAGGGAGAGCTAGAGCCGTCAGCCTAGACTTCAATAATATCTCCCACATATGCAAACTTCACAGCTGTAATCTGTTTTTTATTCGACTGATGATTATTACTACAGGGGGGTTTTGTAGGATGTGTTGACGTTATCGGCCACTGTCTCTTTGATACAGTATTTTCACAAGAAAATATTGGAAATATATTGGCAATGACAGAGCTTTTGAATAGTGCGTACGAATGTGCAGTTCATTGACTATTATGAGTTATGAAATGTAATATCAGTGAAAGGAAGACAAACGAAGGGAGGTATATATTCTATATGTCAATCTCTTTTATAAACAACCAGTGTCCTGCACCGTGTCGTGAGCGTCCAGATGACTTTGAGTTGCCAGGCGGTGCTGAGAATACAGTCTCTCTCCAGTGTGGAGGAAGGACAGGGTCAAGGGCAGGTGGACTCAACGAAGATGATTTCATATGGCAGGCCAGAGGATCTAGGAGGGACAATGATAACCATTACACACTCACAGCCACAGCACTCCCATCGAGGTGGTGAAGAACATTGTTGTGACATAGGCAATAACATCATGTCATTCCATAGGACGTTCACCAACAATTGATTCCCCGGGCCCTCCGCTGAACACATCATTAGAACAATAAATTAATGATTTGCTGGATCCTAACAATGTTCCTTTCTATTACATTAAGTCTATGATTTCAAGTACACTCATCCTAAAACAATCCAACATTCAGCAATCAAGAGGTGCTAACTTCACAGTTCCAAAGAATTCCATTGTTGCATGGCCTGATAGCTAATTAGCAGGTCAAAACTGTGAAATTTCATAATTTCTATTAGTCAAATTTGATTGGAATGGTGAAAATGCACATGCACCCAGTTAACATAATTACTGTAGTAAGGTTCGAGTTAAATTACTTTCATGACCATTCCACTGTGTTTAATGGTTATGTCAAGTCACATTTGGCACCCATTTCATTCTTCACCTCTAGTCTAATCCCTCTAAGAAATGTTACCTTGCTCATCATCTGTGATCCTGGGGAATATATAGTTATGAATGTCATCAGTTGCCAGTCATTGACTCCTTAACTAGACTGTCAAACTACCTTTCTCTGGGAAGGATGCAAGTAATCATGACTGTGTGATGTCTCTATGTGGTTTGCCATACCTTTTCAAATGGGAACTCGATCTCTGTCATGTTCTGAACCCCACTCTTCTAATTTGACCCACACATGACTTAGTGTTGTTTCTACATTGAATTAGGAGAGATATTTATATTCTAGTCACTTCAAGCCAACTCTTGAATATCCTTGGGGTTCTTATGATGCCAGCAGTAGAAAACTGAATGCATTTTTACGGAAACATGTATTGTAAAGGATGATTCTACAGACTGTCATACTGCAGTAACTCCCGACTTCGCTACTTTCTCAAGGTGTAAATATTGTACTAACTGTATTGCAAAGTGTAAGTGTAACCATCGCACAAACACTAACACACACCTCTCAGTCCCTCATTAAATGGCATAGAACGCTGTCTCCCATGAGCTTTCAGCTTCAACGACAACACATGTCCTCATGAGACAATGCCAATGTTCCTACCAAATGCAGAATCAAACATGCACTCTTCCAAACCATTATCTCTTCTGTAAGGTCTGTTCTTTTGCAAGGCTGTGTTCTTCTCAGAACCATGTATCTTTAATAGTTTCTCTCTTTGTGTTCCATGGCAGGGTCAATGAGGATGGAAGGCTGCTCACTCCACTGCCAGCACGTCTGAATAGACACTGCTACACAGAGGATAAGAAAGGGTATCGCCATCCATCTCACAGAGGCCACAAATCTGCTCCTCCACTCCTCACGACTGAATAGGTACGCCATTATTTGGAGCGCTGCTTGGTTTTACCACAGTCAGAGACGCAGCCAAGGGAGAAAACAGGCCCAGATCTGGGTTTAGGCCATTCGAAGTCCACTGTGATAGGGGATTAGAAGGTTTAACTCCATGCTTAAAGAACCGTACCATGATGTTAAGTCAAGATATAGAGCTTCAGTTTATGTGCTAGTATAGAGCATTAGCGTTTCCCCTATCGTTCCAAAACCACATGAAAAAACACGTGGTTTTCGGACACTTGTGAAGTTTCATGTTTCCCCTCATGTAAAAAAAATATAACATTTTAATTTCACCACTTCCAGCTACATCTGGTCTCCCGTCCGGGGACCAGCAGCGGGATGCCGGGTGGTATGTTGCTGGAATGAATGTGACAAAACTTGCAACTGCAAAAAAAGACAGTGAAAGCAAAGGACAGGTTATTATAGGAAAGAGGGAGGTATTTTATTTAATTCATAAATATAATTTAAAAAAAAAATTAAAATCATCAATTTGCTAAAAATATTCATCCATTTGCAAAAAAAGTTTTACATGATTTTCTTGCAATATTTAGTTTTGCTATCAATACCTTTGGGTTTATGTTTGGCTTTCAATATCATTATTTGTGTATGCTATACTAAGAATTGTGTTCTCAACTTCCTTGATATTTAACAGGCATTGACGTTTATACAGCAGAACAATGTCACCATTTGAACAAGATCCATTAACCTGCTCCCAAAAATATTATTCTGTCCACGGTTCCATCAATGTCTTGCAAAATCGTTCCCTTGTCCTGCATTTGGGCTTTTTAGATGTGGTCACCCTAATTCCACCGGTAGAAACATTGCTACTGCAACATGTGAGGAGAATAATATTATTTCAATCTGCAATTCCACATGTGAAAGTGAGATTTTGAAGTGGAGTTTTTTGGTACATGTGAAACGACAAATGTGATTTTCACCTGATTTTTTTTCATGTGAAAATGCAATTTCACATGTACACATGTGAAAGTGAGATTTTCCCATGTGAATGATTTTCAAATGTTAAACTGCATATCCAATTTTCACATGTGATACTGCAATTCACATAGGAGGGTGAAAACATGTTATTCTCCTCACGTGAAAAGGCGGTGTTAACATGTGAACTCTAAATTTAATACATGTAAATATATATTATGAATTCACATGTGAAATGTAAGTTCAACATATGATAACAGCTGTTTCACTTGTGAAAATGTATTGATTTCACATGTGAAACTGCTAAGTTGACCTGTTTTTTGTAAGGGTCTGCTTACTTAATATAACGTCTGAGTGATTTCACCCTTTTTCTCTTAAAGGATAGCCCTCAGGTAGCATGACCCTAATTTGAACTCACCATTTAGTAGACACTTAAAACTGAATTCCTATTGTATTAATATAACTCTGTTATCTGAAATACTGCAAATACGCACTCTACATATTTTAATTCTAATGTAATTGAAAAACAATTCCAGTCTACACATTTACATTCAGTATTTGTGCATAATTTTGTGTAACAGACATACCAAAACACTTCACACAATAGAATGGGTGAATGAAAATGAGTGCCCATTTAAGACTGAGGAGAAATGGTAGAAAATTGCTGGTGGTTTCTCATGCATAACATCCTTTTTGTTCACCTGCAGAAGAAAGAGCTGGCTATGTTTGACTCACAACATCTGAGCACATTACAGGGTGATATATCCTTTGAGAATTGCTTGCCTGGTGCCATTGAGATTTTTCTGACTGAGGAAGTTGTGATAAATAGGACGGAAGAGCAATATCCCTGAGAGCTGTGCAAAAGGCAGTGTTAGAGCCAGGGTTCCATGAGGACAAACCATAATATGTACCACTATAATTTCAAAACAACTATTCCTCCCCTCATCATGCCAAATGACGAATTCACAATTAGAGGGAACATTTGTTTTTATAAGAGACTGTATTGTTTAGATTTAATGAGAGTAACTGCTGCTGTGTTGGTCAGTTTGTATATGTTTATTTGTTCCATATTTTGTCATTTGAGGACATCAAAAGAATGGGCTGGATCATTATTTTTTAAGTGGACCCACTTTAAAAATAAGGCTTGAACATTTTAAATAAAAAAAAAAAATGCCTGAATGGTTGATAAATTAGTCACATAGTAAAAATGTGTCACATAGTAGTTCCTCTTTATCTCACAGAAGAAAGCTTCCCAGTTTTCTATTTTAATTCATTCAAAATACCTATACAAGGCCAAATAACAATATTTACGCATTTTAGGACATGCCCAGCATCTTGAACCACTTGACAGAATAGACTACACAGTGTGCCCCGACTACCTAGTCCACTTCAGAGCCTCTCTGTTAGTGATGGCATAATGTCACTCATGCAGTGCAAAAGAGGGTACAGATATGCACTTTCCCTCATTGGAAGTATCAAATGTAATCTTCCAATTAGTGAACACTTCCCTAAAAATGGAGTTGACTCCAGTCCCCTAATACATGCACATTGTATAAGTGCAAACTCTGTTTCAGTTCAGTGCCGTTCTTTAACTCCACTTATAATGAAATACTTATTCTTGATGGAGACTTTTACATGCTCCATGCATGCATTCAAGATAATACCAAGTGATTGCATATCATCAGGAGTTGTCAGTCCTACATTATGTGGGCAACATAGTGATTGTACTAAGATGAGATTGCTGTGTTTTTTATGTGTATTCTCCTGTTTGTTACTAATGGTAGTGCTTCCGCCTGTGGGCCTGCTGCTACTGCTGCTGCTGAGGATGAACAATAAGGATGAATGTGATGATAGTGATTATGGTTATCATGATCATCATACATCCTGTCATCCGTCCATGTACATTATACTGCCCTTCTCCTTTCTCCTTAATGTTCTGTGCTGCAGCCCAAATCCAATAACCCTGCCAGTCAGTAAGCCCTCCTTTACCTATCATATAGTGAAATTGAAGCAAGGTGGAGGATGCTATTAGGGTGGGCCCGGCTTTAAATTATTTCAACGTGGCCAGATGAAGGGGTGGAATAGAGGAATCAAGGCAGCGATGGGTGGCTACTGGCAGTGAGTTAAGAATTAGGAGTGTGCTGCTGCTCTTCGATCATGAGGCCTCTTCGATCATTTGGGCCAAAAGAATCCTTGGATAACGAGTACAGTGAGAGATAAGTGTGGATCAAAGTGGAGATTTAACAGGATGACAAATACATTGATGCGCTTAATTATAAAGGCTTTGAAATTTGCTGAACCCCTATAAATCGCAAAGATGCCGCTGAGTTGTTTGTGGGGATTTTACTCATTGAGTTTTCCACTATTTTGTATGGCAACGTGTTTTTCCCCGCTCTGGGAAGTACAGTGCATACAATATGTATCACCAGAGTCCTTGTTGTGCTGCTAGCTAATATTAGGTTGGAGGAACTAAAAGCATTAGTGTAGCAGACAAGAGGAGCTGTCAAATGCTACCTTTCTCAACAACTGTGGCTTAACATTTACTGTTAGATTTACTGTTAGACAAGGCAGTGAAAACAAAGGATGATAGATCAAAGAGAGAAAAACAGAGAGAGGAGATGAGTGAGAGAGGTATGCCCCTCACCACTGTAATCCCAGCTGCCACCAGGCCTGCTGGAGCAAATTTGAAGCCAATGACGAGTGGCACTCTCAGAGAGACACAAATTCAGGCTCTTGCCTCTCAACAGCTGCCTCTTCATTTCCCACATTATTCTATTTGTCTCCGAGTCCCAGGAGGAATAGAGAAGTGGCGCTACTGCATAACCTCCAAAAACAACACCATAAATAATGAGAGCAAAGAACGTCGACTCCAGCAGCAATTATTTGAGCCATTCAAGGGTGTTGTTTTGGAGGGAGATGTGGAAGTGGGGCAAGTCAAGAGATGCACACACTCTGTTAGAGCCATGTCCAGTACGTGCTTCTGTACCAAGCCTTTTCCTGTTTGCTGTGGCTTGCCTCATATTATTGTGCAGGTTAATCTTAGATTATAGCCCGCCTGACCATGAAACCAATTTTGTCAAAACTGACATGACATCATCGACAACAGTAATTTGAGCAATGTTTAAGTGAAGAGAGTCAGCTAGACCTAATAATAATAATAATAATGGAAGCTTATACTGTCTGGCATCAAGTAACAATAATCACACAGCTGGAAGCTTGTATACTTTGATCTCTCTTAATGGGAACTCAATATCATCCCCCATATTTTGTCTAATTTTCTTCCACCAAAAGAGGATGTTGAGCAATGCAGATAAAGCTGAGCAATGTGTAGCACATTGCTTTTGATCGTTGACTGAATCATATGTGATATCCCCACCATGATTATTACATTATCTAATTCTAACATCCCAACACATGTTTTATTCAAGGCCTGACAACGCAATAGTCCCAGGGAGAGGAAGAGGGCTATGCGCCTTAAGCACTTTCTGAATACTGTCTTACTGCGATCATCTTCTCCCCTGTCATAACAATGTATTTTCTGAGCTGACTATCTAAAGGGACAATAAATAATGTGCGGCAGTGGTAAAAATAAACATTTCCAGCCAACGCAGATGTTTAGTGTAATTCAATTAGCCTATATGTCATTGATGTGTTTACTGTACTGACTGTATCTGTCTTACCCTTTTCTTAGCATGGTACAGTATGATCAATAATACATATACTAAGATTCAATAGCATAACAGTAAGCCTACTTAAAGTTAATCTTGGCTTTGTGTATTTCACCTAACCTGAAACTATAATGTTACTTTTGTAGACACTTTACACTCATTCTGAGTATCCTAATATCCTAACATACACCAACACATCCTAACACACGCCAACACAACAAAGTATCCTGATACATACTAACACAGTCTTGAAGAAGGCACGACAACACCTCTTCCCCCTCAGGAGACTGAATTGATTCGGCATGGGTCCTCAAATCGTCAAAAAGTTATACAACTGCACCTCTGAGAGCATCTTGACTGGTTGCCTCGCCGCTTGGTATGGCAACTGCCTGGCATCCGACTGCAAGGCGCTACAGAGGGTAGTGTGTACGGAACCAGTACATCACTTGGGCCGAGCTCCCTGCCATCCAAGACTTTTATACCAGGCAGTGTCAGAGGAAGGCCCTAAAATTGACAAAGACTCCAGCCACCCAAGTCATAGATTATTATCTCTGCCACCGCACGGCAAGTGGTACCGATGCACTGGAACCAACAGGACCCTGAACAGCTTCTACCCCCAACTTTATTCTTACCTATATGTACATACAGTATCTACCTCATACCTGTGCACATCAACTCAGTACTGGTACCACGTGTATATAGCCAAGTTATTGTTACTCATTGTGTATTTATTCAATATTATAATATTTTTTTTCTCTTTTCTCTCTCTGCATAATTGGGAAGGGCCCGTAAGTAAGCATTTCACTGTTAGTCTACACCTGTTGTTTACAAAGTATGTGATAAATACAATTTGATTTGAATTGTATTTGATTCTAATGATGATCCCAAGGGCACGGGTCTTGGCCTTTCAGAGTACAAGGACACATAGTTCACAGAAATAAGACAAGACCCCTTTTAGAAGTGGTCACCAGAGAATCACAGGAGAGCAGTAAAATGAAAGCCTTAAATCCAAACCATTAGGCATGGCTGTTATTACATGACTGTTATTATTGCAGAGTGCTCAATGAAAGTGAATTGCAAAATACATGTGAACAGCATGAATCTGCTGTGCGGGGGCAAGGGAGAAATTATTGGAAAAGGTTACTACTTTGCCTCGGTGGAGAGTGGCTGGCTGTGGCTGTGTGCAATTGTAATAGGTTACATTTGCACTGTCATTCTGAGAGAATGAATGGGCAGTATATGTGTGTGGAGGGATGAGAAAGAGGGTGAGAGAGAGAACCTTTAATGTCAAACAATTAAAATGGCTCAATCATAGGCAAAGAATGCAGGATGGCAGCAGTGCACTTTGAGAGATGAATGGTCACCAACTGGAGGCATGATGACAGTATTGAAGACTGATGAATGATGCAACACTTTCACCGTTGAGGGAGATGTGATGAGACGTAGACAGCTGGACAGACCCTTGGTCTGGCATTTTAAAAGGACCAGGCAAAAGGACTGCAACCACTGCAAGTGAAATGTCTCATCCCTCTCATATAAGCAAATAGTTATATCAATATTATAATGTCCAGTTTTAGCACAATTCTAGTCAGTATATACAGTTGAAGTCGGACGTTTACATACACTTAGGTTGGAGTCATTAAAACTAGTTTTTCAACCACTCCAAAATGTTCTTGTTAACAAACTATAGTTTTGGAAAGTTGGTTAGGACATCTGCTTTGTGCATGACACAAGTCATTTTTACAACAACTGTTCACAGACAGATTATTTCATGTATAATTCACTGTATCACAATTCCCTTGGGTCAGAAGTTTACATACACTAAGTTGACTATACCTTTATCACAGCTTGGAAAATTCCATAAAATGATGTCATGGCTTTAGAAGCTTCTGATAGGCTGATTGACATCATTTGAGTCAATTGGAGGTGTACCTGTGGATGTATTTCAAGGCCTACCTTCAAACACAGTGCCTTTTTGTTTGACATCATGGGAAAATCAAAAGATATCAGCCAAGACCTCAGAAAAATAAATTGTAGACCTCCGCAAGTCTGGTTCATCCTTGGGAGCGATTTCCAAATGCCTGAAGGTACCACGTTCATCTGTACAAACAATAGTACGCAAGTATAAACACCATGGGACCACACAGCCGTCATACCGCTCAGGAAGAAGACGCGTTCTGTCTCCTAGAGATGAACGTACTTTGGTGCGAAAAGTGCAAATCAATCCCAGAACAACCGCAAAGGACCTTGTGAAGATGCTGGAGGAAACAGGTACAAAAGTATCTATATCCACAGTAAAACAAGTCCTGTATCGACATAACCTGAAAGGCAGCTCAGCAAGGAAGAAGCCACTGCTCCAAAACCGCCACTAAAAAAGCCAGACTACGGTTTGCAACTGCACATGGTGACAAAGATTGTAATTTTGGGAGAAATGTCCTCTGGTCTGATGAAACAAAAATAAAACTGTTTGGCCAAAATGACCATCGCTATGTTTGGAGGAAAAAGGGGGAGGCTTGCAAGCCGAAGAACACCATCCCAACCGTGAAGCATGGGGGTGGCAGCATCATGTTGTAGGGGTGCTTTGCTGCAGGAGGGCATGGTGCACTTCACAAAATAGATGGCATTAAGAGGCAGGAAAATTATGTGGATATATTCAGGAGGAATGGGCCAAAATTCACCCAACTTATTGTGGGAAGCTTGTGGAAGTCTACCCAAAATGTTTGACCGAAGTTAAACAATTTAAAGGCAATGCTACCAAATACTAATTGAGTGTATGTAAACTTCTGACCCACTGGGATTGTGATGAAATAAATAAAAGCTGAAATAAATAATTCTCTCTACTATTATTCTGACATTTCACATTCTCAAAATAAAGTGGTGATCCTAACTGACCCAAGACAGGGACATTTTACTAGGATTTAATGTCAGGAATTGTGAAAAACTCAGTTTAAATGTATTTGGCTAAGGTGTATGCAAACTTCCGACTTCAACTGTACTGTATGTCACTCAATGCTGCTTATTGTAGCCACTGTCAAACTATCATATTCAGTTTCTTGTTTAAGTAGTCCTATGTGTAGCAGAGGTAGTTCGGTGGGCTACAGTCACATGATGAGTAATTGTCTGAGACCTGAGGACTCATAGCAAATGCATATTTTATACAATCATATAAAGCAATCCCAGAGGACCTAGACTACTTTCAGTATTATCAGTTGATTAGATTAAATAAATATTGTATCATAATTGCCATACATGTTAGACAATTATCTAGGCCTTCTGTTTGTTCTTCACTGTATTGACTGTAATTCCATTCTAGTGTTGAGAAATCACCCTGACACAGCAATTAGCTTGTACCACGCATTGGCGTCTTTCACTGCCTGATGATGAAGTGCATAATATTGAGTGAACTAGACAAAAGCGCTGGTTAACAGTCAATGCAATGATGATTTCTTATCATTCGGTACCTTAGTTGCCCGTTCATTGAATGTTTCCAAACAGTTTCACATCCCAATGTGAATGAAGTTGTAGACTCACTGAGGCCCAAAATATGGACTGTCTATTCAAGTGTAGCTAGCTGGTCAGGTGCCTCAAATATTGTGAGTGTGTTAGTTTTGATGACTCCACTTTTCTGAATTATGTTGGCTAAAATACGTTCGATCTTGAGTCGTGTCGGTGTGCATAATATGCAATAATATGGCTATAACCATGCAGGACCTTCAGATGGCGAAACTCTTGCTTCCAAAAATGGACCAGTAGTCTACCCGGCTGCTCAAGTAGCCCGTGGCTCTGATGGTGTCATAGAGGGGGAGGGGGAGTCGGTAGGTGGCAGTCGTGTCCCATCTCCCTCCCTCCTTCCCTCTCTCTCGCTCTCTAACACACACACACACACAAATTCCCAAGTCTTACATGTACTGGAGCACAAACGCGCTTACACGCACCCATATTACCCCCAGACGCATCGCTCCTTATGACATCAACTGATAATGCAATTGACCAATCAGTGGGTAGATGATGGCAGGAAACGTGATAATTGTATTTCACCCATCAAAAGTAAGAACGGGTGCGTGGGGAAAAAATAGGGGGACGCCACACATGAATGCGCTTTTAAGAAGATATGTTGAGCCAGTCTAGAGGGAGTATTTCTGGCATTAACTGCAGCATCCGCGCCTCTGATAGCAGCATCAATTCACCAGCACTGTCTGGCGGAATACTGATGGTCTTGTTCTGAGTTAAGGACGAAGCCAGTCCGGTGTGGGTGTGAGGCTGTCATCTCGCTGCAAATTAAGAAAAAAATACTTCCCAGCACTGCCCACTGTCTAGTGTCTAGCTCCGAACTTGAGCATGCATATGATTTATATGAGAGTTCACAAATGCATTGCGTATTTGAAGTTGGAATTTGGTGGATGTAAACGTATTCTTAGCCTTGTGATTTGTGGTCACTATTGCCCATCATCTTAAACGCGCATTTTGAGTTGCTGAGGAGCGCGCCGAGGATCATCACCAGGTGGATATTCGTTCCCTCTTGTGCGATATCAGTGAATTGGCTGTACTGGGGAGTCTCTGAGATGTGTATAGAGCCAGAGCGCAGAGAGAGGAGTCGATGATTGCTGTGGATGAAAACTGACAGGTGTAGCTTGTGGAACAAACGGCTCTCGATATGCGATGAGAAGTCGGGACACGAAACCTTTGGAACTATAAGAATACTATAGCGTATGCTATGTAATTTTGGATTTGATTGAAGAGTCACAGATCAAGGAAGGATGTTTTCGTGGTGAACAAGGCTTTAACGCATCTATGTGGTCTTTATAGGCTCCTTCTATAAGAAGACCTGCTGGATTTCCCACCTGACGCGCAGTAGTAGTTCCTACATCAAACATACAGTAGCCTATGAAAATCGATAGAGGAATCTATCAGAAGACAAAGATAAACCTGACGACTGTATCTTTCTTCGACTCATCCACCTGACGAATTCATATGCTAGCATCTCCGAGATCCAATCCAACGACAATCAATACGGAGGCAAAGAGAAATAAGAATATTGAAACCCGCACTGGGTTGTGCGTGGAAATCTAATCAGATTCCTGGGGGGTTGCAGAGTAGCAAGGGACTGAAGAGGGAGAAAAAAGTTCTAGCTAAAAGTGTGACACCGGAATGACAACCATCAGCCACTTCATGTTTGCTCAATATGTGGATGAGCCGTAGATTATGACGAGGTTTCAGGATGGTATCAATCTGCGAGTCCACGGCTGCGTGAGACTGTGTCTGTGACTGTGTTAGTAGTCTGGCTCTGAAGAGGTTGGTTGTTTGTTTTATTGAAAATTAAAACATGAAGGATGGATCTGGGAAGAGTTCAGATTTCTCATAAATTCCTCACTGATTAACGAAATGGCACCGGACTGTGACACATATAGCATTGTTGCCTTGTTAACCGCACAGCGGGTATCGCTCTGCATTTAACCATTAGTTTCAACGGTGGCACTTGTGGGTGCCTTCGTATATTTGCATCTTGATACATTTGAATGGGGGATGGATAAATTGACTCTATCGTCGTTGTGCAAGTCCTAACACTCAACCGATTGATACTAATTGATGGATTAAACGCTACATCGTTTACAATGTGGGGACCGGATAAACTGTGTGAAAGTATCACCACGGAGTCTGACAAATTGCTTGAGAATTGCGGATGTAGCCTATTTTCGATGCAGTTTTCGAGGGCAAGGAGCTGAAGAGGGAACTGTCGTTGTTTGAATCAGATCTGCTAACATCAGCATCTTTGGTGACAAGTAAGTTATATTTGTTTATTTGTATAATTGAATTGATTCCTAAATGGCACCGACACCTTGCCCACAGTGTGTTACTGTTCTAGCTGAAGCCTATTGGTAACCTTATAGACTATTTCAAATCAGTGTTCCTTTGCTGCTCTATCCCACTTTGCCTTATTATCTTACTACAAGCAACCAATAGCACTTGAACGAGGGCATAGCCTGAAAGCTTCATCTGACGTCATCGGACAAAAAGCAAATTTTTGTGTGATGTGATGAATGGACCATTCGATTTGACGTGTGTGTGTGCGTGCGTGGAGGGCGCGTAGAACTGCTTGTCGATTCAGCCATTATTTGACTAACCTTGAAGATAAAGACTGTAATATCTGTTCATACGATGCTGATACGATGCTGACAGGCTACTGATCATGATGTGTGAAGCGGCTGGTTGACTCCGTCGTGTTGAGTAGTGGTGATGCAGTCTGTTGCAGCATCCCATGCTGTATTCGGACCGTTGCACTTCAGCATCTATACCTAAGGCCTAATAACATCCAGAATATTTCATATTTTTTGCCGATTAGAATATTTACGGTAGGAAGCCCACCAAAGCTATGTGCAGAGCACATTGCAGTGCAATGGACTTTAAACTGTTGTATTTCTAAGGCTCACCGCATGCGCCCTGGAGAAAAGCCCAACATACGAGAACCGCAATATCTTTGAGAATTATGTTGCAAGAACACTATAGGGCTGCAGCTTTTGCACTTTAATTTAGACGTAACCATGGAGGTGTAATGTTTTTTTAATGCTGAGGTGCTGCGCTCTAATGTATGCTCGAGTAAAGACTAGTTGGCTCGCTTTTGCCGACTGCGCTGCAGTTCCCTCAGTGCTGACATTGAGA
Organism: Salvelinus alpinus; assembly: GCF_045679555.1. Taxonomy (NCBI): domain Eukaryota; kingdom Metazoa; phylum Chordata; class Actinopteri; order Salmoniformes; family Salmonidae; genus Salvelinus; species Salvelinus alpinus. Next base: position 42,917,510 of record NC_092100.1, read on the forward strand.
GAGCTGAAAATACAAGCTTTGTCTGATCCTTGAGGCCGCTATGCAGTCTGTTGGCAAGAAAGAAAGTAGCATAATGTGTGGTATACACTGTGTACAAAACATTAAGAACACCTGCTCTTTCCATGACATAGACTGACCAGGTGAATCCAGGTGAAAGTTATGATCCCTTATTGAAGTCACTTGTTAAATCCACTTCAATCAGTGTAGATAAAGGGGAGGAGACAGGTTATTAATTCCTTAGAATTCCTTAGAATATTGTTTTTAGACCTAAATTTGTCATAAAATTCTAAGTCAAATAGCCGAATGATCCATAGTATGACCACGTTGTGTGTGTGGGGGGGTACTCAACTGACATGTTGAATTGTTTGTAGATGGTCATACTATGGATCATTCGGCTATTTGACTTAGAATTTTATGACAAATTTAGGTCTAAAAACAATATTTATTTTTGCCTTTACTACTAAAGCCCATAGAAACGCATTGGATAACACATTCATACATTGAAAAAAGGACGGTTTAATAAGAAACACGGTTTTGAAGTGTATGTCCTAAATGTAGGAGATAAAAATAAAAATAAACTAGAAATATATTAATTTTTTACACATTTATCCTCCCTTTTTTTGGAGGGGGTAGGAACAAAATGACCTTCATATTTCCATTTGTTTTTTTAAACCGTATTTTGTTTTTAACCGGTATTCTGGTGACACTTGTGGGGGTTGTAGCAAAACGGAGAACACCATTGTGTTCCTGAGAATCGCTCCTTTCCACAGTGGGGTCCCATTAGTTTGTAGCCCAAACGGTTCCGATGCTACCAAACAGACGGTCGCCCATCAACGGTACCAACTTCAGACGAGTCTCCTGACACTTGTGGGGGTCATAGAGCAAAACAGAGTCTGTAGGTCAAACTGTTCTGAGGCTACAGATTTCGTGAGAAGACCAATTTCTGTGATGTCTCATGATCTGACAAAAATCGCTCTAGCTCTTCCACCTTTCACTGCAGATACGGAAGTGTGATACTCCCCCCCACAAAAAAGTATATCTCTAGCTTAAACTGACAGATTTTGAAGGGGATTCTTTTATGTCTCATAACAAATGTAAATGTTCAATTACTCTGCCATTTTGTAAGTAATGTCCCCCTCGTCCTTGACTTTTTCGAAATAAGTCTATATAACACTGTTGTTGTTAGAATCTAAATATCACAAACAGAATTGGAGTTATAACCAGTTTTAGAATGGGATGTAATTGCTTGAATGATTTTCCCCAGCCTGCTCCGCTCCTTCTCCCATAGTTGAATGTGACATTCCCAGTTGATCATCACCCCGATAATTGCCTCGAAACTGAACCTAAACTATACTGAAACTAATTTCACACATACAGTAATCCCTCGTTTATCGCGGGGGTTACGTTCCGAAAATGACCCGCGATAAGTGAAATCCGCGAAATAGAAAAAAAATTTTTTTTTACAATTAGCAACTATTACATGTATACAAATACAGTGACTCACGTGTAGGCCGTTTCGTCGACATTATGGGTTTAGGAGATGTTCGAAATTACAAGATAATTTGGCCAACTTAATGTAAATTTGCCAAGCTGTTTTATGTACGTACACATAACTGCACGAGACGACAAAATGATAGCACAATTCGTAGCATGTTTTGATACAAGAAGCGGGAGTGAGTTTTTAGCGAATCAGAATGCAGAGCACAATGCACCAAAAAAAAAAAAAAATGCATTATGAAAATCCGCGAAATAGCGAATCCGCGATAAGTGAACCGCGAAGTGGCGAGGGATCACTGTATACTGTAACACCAGATTAAATAAATGAAGTATAGTATGATGGGGAGAAAAGGGGAGAATGGGTGAGTTGATGAGTGAGGGGAAGCGAACAATGCATAATTATGTAATCATCAATTGTGAATGAAGAACAGGATGGGCCCATCTATTGTATTAATCTATTCTAATTATAATCTCAAAACTGTGTAGCCTATATCAGTCCATGGAATCTAAGCAGATGTATTTGTCTACTTTAGGCCTAAATGGAGTAGGCTACACAGTGAGAGCGTGCATCATTTACAATGGCAAGACCAAGACGAATGGATGCACATGCTGCGTAAGTGTTGTTACAAGATCTGAATGAAAACAACTCAAATGGCGGGGAAGAAATGGATCATGACATCTCTATTATTCTGATTCATGCTGAACGGCTTTCCATATCTGGGAAAGGATCCATATCGGACAGCAGGTGAGCGAGTGTCGGATAATGTCTGTGCTAGGTGAAATGAGGAACTCGTAGCTGGCTTGTTGCTGTGTTCTACAACATGCTTGACTTGGCTGCTATCAACGCATGTGTTTTTCAAGCAGTGCATGAACAACACCCATGAGCAGAAGAGACTTCATCATGAGTCTGGCACACGGGCTACATGAGAGACATATGAGGGTCAAGGCTGCAGCAAAGATTCCACGTGAGCTATTGCGCGAGCCAAACTGCGCACAGCTACCAGGATGGAGAAGCTGCAAGGTCGGCAGATGCAATCTGAACAGAAACTGGACACCTGTTTCAGCTGCAAGTGACTTGTTTGTTGGAAGTGTTGAAATCAAGTGAAAGTGACAAAGATTTGTGGTGACTGTTAGGACAAGGGATAACAGGATAATGAAATAAATTATTGTGTGAAGACGCACCCCATACTGCAAGCACGAGCGAGACCACAAATAATGTGTCCAATAACTGACAGTAATATACTATTTTTGACAGCTGTCATATCGACACTTATATTCATTGTAATGCCATTATTGCTTTTTGTTGATTTTCACTATTCACAAGCATGCTTGACGCCTATACTGATATTTAGGCTACTGATATTTTCTTCATTCAATCAATCAAATGTATTTATAAAGCCCTTTTTACATCTGTAGATGTCACAAAGTGCTATACAGAATCCCAGCCTAAACCCCCAAACAGCAAGCAATGCAGATGTAGAAGCATGGTGGCATCTACAGATGTAAAAAGGGCTCGGAAAAACTCCCTGGAAAGGCAGGAACCTACTGCCGTGGCCAAGTGGATATTCTAAGAGTACATGGCCATTAAAGGCCAAATTGTTCTTCAAGATGTTAAAAACTTCATAGATGACCTGAGGGTCAAATAATAATTGCACAATTCATTTCAATGCACAATTCATAGTTGTAACAAAGGCACTCCACAAATAAAAATTATGTTTTTAGTTCTTTTTCGGTTTTACATATAGCCTACAGTAACTTAAACACATGAAAAGTGTGTTATGTTCTTTCCAATATTGACATTTGATATTCTAATGTTGCCTAAGACCTTCATAAACACAACCAAATAACATTAGCACAAGTTCTAAGCCTGGCCTTTGTAACCTAATTTTTGAGAAAATGGCTTTGAATATTTGGGACCTACTGGAGAGCTCCTCTTTGTCTTCACCCATTCAGCATCGTTCAGACCCTCTTAACCTTAAGCCCCACTTATCTCTTTAAGGGTTGATCCAAGCATTCTGTCCTAACAATAGCAGTCAAGCACCCAAGTGATCTGGCTAACGTTGGCTAGCTTGCTAGCTACCTCTAGACACAAATGAGAAAACAGCTCACTGACCATTTTACTCGCCCTAGCAGAGATGGTTAGGCTGTTTTATGTTATCCAGAGCGTTGGTGACTGCAACGGTGCTGCTGACAACAATTTACGCTTTTTGGCCAACGTTTACTGGCACCGGCCATATTCAACGGGTGTTGACCATTAGTAAATTCGTCAGTTATTCTGCACTCTGGCACACTAAGACGAGAGTGGTCTGAAATCGGAGTAGATAGCCAGAGCGAATTTACCAGCTACATCAATCAACAGTTGTTGCAGTAACATTCTATTGAAATGTTTACTTGCATAGTAGAGTCTTGTGTTATTGTATGTAGCTAATTCCAACTCATGGCCTTCATCTGCAGGTAGCTAACCAACCAGGTTTAATGTTAGCTAGCTAACTTTAGGCTAGAACTAGCAAAGCAAATGGCTCTGAGATACAAATAATATTACTACACAGATCATACAAGTAATGTTAGCTAGCAAGCCAGCTGGCTAACTGTACACTTTAACTTGAAATTCAAATGACTTTCTGTCAAAATTAGAAACGTGTGATATCTGAAAATGTAACTATTTAGACTTTCTTACCTGTACACATCATGGATGGATGCTTCTCCCTTTCTGTCACGGATGCCATGGTTGCCCTTAGTTTGAATGAAGATGTAATCCGGAAACAGGGGTTTTCTCCATCTCCTTAGCTATCATACTCTAATTCCACTGATTTCAAAACTCGGTCCTCCAGAAACCCATCTTTCGGCATGTCCAACACACTCATTATCTCAGCCAATTATGGCTAGCGGGAAGGTTGTTTGCTTTTTCTGTGGCTAAACCAACTAGGCTCATAATTTAACAATTTTATTTGTATCTACAGATGGCATAACATTTTGTTATTAAGGTATATGCAAGTGTACATGTTCCAGAAGGCATTTCTGCCAAAAAACACATTTTGATAAAAAGTAGTGACCCGCAACATATGCCTAGTTTCCTGAAATGAGGCACATATGTGCACAGCACACTCATCAGGGTTATGGATGATGCTCTCCGCTGGTGCCAATAAGATAAGTTACTGTTCACTCAAGTTGAGAATTTTGATAACCAAAAGACAGATTTTACTATTTTTATTGTCTTCTCTTTACAGCAGCCATTTGCTTTCCAAACTATGATATCCCACAATGAAATGGGGGGTAGAGGAGAGACAAAACACAGGATATTAAGATACTGTATATACTGTATGACTAAGATAATTTTTATTAGTTTAAAAATCGAAACTTTGAGAACGGGCAATGGGAACAATATCACATTAATAACATGGCATTCTCTCACCCTCGGCTTGCAGGCATGTTCCTGCTAATGTCAAACATGTAGGCGTACTAGCCTACAAAGCAACACAGTGCTGGGCGCGGCACAGCGAGAAGAGCTTTCCACCCACCAGTGCTGCATCAAGGTGAGCGCTTTTCTTAGCAATGCCTCGCATAGCTGTCCATGGTCCTTAAATCGTTTCTTTATGTGCTCAGTTTTATTAGCCACAATCTTGTGTTTACTAATTTAGTTACATAAAAAGCATGAGCTGGCGCACACCCAGAGAAAATTATTTAGTGTAGAGGTGCTGACTAACGATAAATAAACTGTAAGCTATAAAAACAAAGAGAGTCACACACTCCATATGTATAAACTCCTAGTAATTTATTGGGTAATACACCAACGTTTCAGCGTCACTTTACCTTCTGACCCTGAAGAAGGCACAGTGATGCCGTCAGATGCTCACTCACTCTCTCACACACACGCACAATCACACACACCTAAACACACACTCTCACACACACACACACACCAATTGTAAATATGCAGTGCCTACAAAGAAATGTGCACGCTGTTCACAATGCACAATACGAAAAAGGGGGAGAATTAAGGAGGTGGGAGGGGAGAGGCTGGTGTGGCCAAAGGCACCATGGAACCTTTGCCTGGTGCTGGGGGGGAGGCCCTGACCAGAGAGGAAGGGCAGGTGGTCAGGATGGGAGATGAGGAGGAAAGTTTGAGGAAGAGGATGATGAGTTTTTTTTTCAGACTCCTCTTCAATGGGTCCGGAGCTGACAGCCAGTCAAGCAGAGGCGTCAAAGTACACATTGAGGGAACTGACAAGGTTCCTGAATGAGACCAAGGGGGGAAAAGTTAATCTTTGGCTTTTTTTCTGATCTGAGAAAGTTTGTACGATCAATACAACATGCTATGGAAAATGAGGGGCATGGTGTCCTTTCACCCAGGAAACTTTTTACGTCGAGGAAGTGGGTCACAACAGTGCGTAAGGGTCTACCTTCAGACACTGTTTAGATGTATAGTTTCTTTCTGGCACTGGGGCTTTTTGAGCTTTGCTATTGGTTTCTTTCTTTGCTGGAACTGTACAATGGATTTTACGAAAGACAGAAATGGGGAAGAGCCTCATTCAGTGTCAGTGGGACTGTTAAGGGGCATAATTAATCAGTGGATGTTTGGAGAACTTAACATCCCAACACAAGACAGTATACATGGGTGAAGGTTTTTGGGGCTAGGGTGAGTGCAGCCCGACTTGATCGTTTTTACATGTCCAGGAATCGGAGCAATAGGCTGTTGGATGCTACCATTCTCCTGGTGGGTTTTTCGGATCACCACATAACCTTGGCTTGGCTGTCTATTTCACCAGGGCCCCGGCAGGCATCCTATTGGAAGTTTAATGTAAAGCTCTTACAAGATGCCACTTTTTTCTCAGGTTTGCAGACCTTTTGGGAAAGGTGGGGGCAGCGAAGAGAGGAGTATGAGTTTCTGAGTCAATGGTGGGATGTGGGGAAAATCCAAATTTGTCTTTTCTGTCAACAGTATACAGCTCTCTCATCCTCAGAGGCTAGGAGAGTATTGGGGGAACTAGAGCATAGTATTAGTGAGATGGAGGTAGAGATGGTGGGGCAAGGCAATGTAGGCCTCCAGGCTAATTTAGCTGAATTACGTAGGGACCTGGGCAGTTTTTTCCAGGTTAAAGCTAAGGGAGCACTTGTAACAGCTAGGTTGAGAGTTGCCGATGAACTGCCGTAGGGCGGCTCTATCTCTTCTGCCCAAAAAAGGGGACTTGTGTGAACTTAAGAACTGGAGGCCTGTGGCATTGCTCTGTGCGGACTACAAGCTATTTGCCAAGGTCTCTAACAGACTGAAGACCCATCTGGACTCGATAGTACATAAAGACCAAACATATTGTGTTCCGGGACACTCAATCACGGACAACTTGTTCTTAATCAGGGACATGTTGGACTTGTAAAGAGGTTCTAATGTGAACTTTGAACTGGTCTCTTTAGATCAGGAGAAGGCTTTTGATAGAGTGGACCATGAGTATCTGTTTAATGTGACGTTTGGGTTTGGGAAGAGTTTTTTTTACCTGTGTGAAGCTGTTGTATGCTGGGGCGTCATGTGTGGTCAAAGTGGGAGGGTGGCTCAAATCAAATCAAAGTTTATTTGTCACGTGCGCCGAATACAACAGGTGTAGACCTTACAGTGAAATGCTTACTTACAGGCTCTAACCAATAGTGCAAAAAAAGGCATGTGTGTGTGTGTGTGTGTAGGTAAGTAAAGAAATAAAACAACAGTAAAAATACATTTTAAAATAAGAGTAGCAAGGCTATATACAGACACCGGTTAATCAGGCTTATTGGGGTAGTATGTACATGTTGGTATGGTTAAAGTGACTATGCATATATGATGAACAGAGAGTAGCATTAGCGTAAAAGGAGGGGTTGGCGGGAGGTGGGACACAATGCAGATAGCCCAGTTAGCCAATGTGCGGGAGCACTGGTTGGTCGGGCCAATTGAGGTAGTATGTACATGGATGTATGGTTAAAGTGACTATGCATATAAGATAAACAGAGAGTAGAAGCAGCGTAAAAGAGGGGTTGGGGGGTGGCACACAATGTAAATAGTCCGGGTAACCATTGGTTACCTGTTCAGAAGTATTATGGCTTGGGGGTAAAAACTGTTGAGAAGCCTTTTAGTCCTAGACTTGGCACTCCGGTACCGCTTGCCATGCGGTAGTAGAGAGAACAGTCTATGACTGGGGTGGCTGGGGTCTTTGACAATTTTTAGGGCCTTCCTCTGACACCGCATGGTGTAGAGGTCCTGGATGGCAGGCAGCTTTGCCCCAGTGATGTATTGGGCCATACGCACTACCCTCTGAAGTGCCTTGCGGTCAGAGGCTGAGCAATTGCCGTACCAGGCAGTGATGCAACCGGTCAGGATGCTCTCGATGTTGCAGCTGTAGAACCTTTTGAGGATCTTAAGACCCACGCCAAATCTTTTTAGTTTGCTGAGGGGAAATAGGCTTTGTCGTGCCCTCTTCACGACTGTCTTGGTGTGTTTGGACCATTCTAGTTTGTTGTTGATGTGGACACCAAGGAATTTGAAGCTCCCAACCTGCTCCACTACAGCCCCGTCGATGAGAATGGGGACGTGCTCGGTGCTCCTTTTCCTGTAGTCCACAATCATCTCCTTAGTCTTGGTTATGTTGAGGGATAGGTTGTTATTCTGGCACCACCCGGGCCAGGTCTCTGACCTCCTCCCTATAGGCTGTCTCGTCATTGTCTGTGATCAGGCCTACCACTGTTGTGTCGTCTGCAAACTTAATGATGGTTTTGGACTCGTGCCTGGCCATGCAGTCGTGGGTGAACAGGGAGTACAGGAGGGGACTGAGCACACACCCCTGGGGAGCTCCAGTGTTGAGGATCAGTGTGGCAGATGTGTTGCTACCTACCCTCACCACCTGGGGGCGACCCGTCAGGAAGTCCAGGATCCAGTTGCAGAGGGAGGTGTTTATTCCCAGGTTCCTTAGCTTAGTGATGAGCTTTGAGGGTACTATGGTGTTGAATGCTGAGCTGTAGTCAATGAATAGCATTCTCACATAGGTGTTATTTTTGTCCAGGTGGGAAAGGGCAGTGTGGAGTGCAATAGAGATTGCATCATCTGTGGATCTGTTTGGGCGGTATGCAAATTGGAGTGGGTCTAGGGTTTCTGGGATAATGGTGTTGATGTGAGCCATTACCAACCTTTCAAAGCACTTCATGGCTACGGACGTGAGTGCTACGGGTCTGTAGTTATTTAGGCAGATTGCCTTTGTGTTCTTGGGCACAGGGACTATGGTGGTCTGCTTGAAGCATGTTGGTATTACAGACTCAATCAGGGACATGTGGAAAATGTCAGTGAAGACACCTGCCAGTTGGTCAGCACATGCCCGGAACACACGTCCTGGTAATCCGTCTGGCCCCGCAGCGTTGTGTATGTTGACCTGTTTAAACATCTTACTCATGTCGGCTACTGAGAGCGTGATCACACAGTCGTCCGGAACAGCTGATGCTCTCATGCATGCCTCAGTGTTGCTTGCCTCGAAGCAAGCATAGAAGTGATTTAGCTCGTCTGGTAGGCTCGTGTCACTGGGCAGCTCGAGGCTGTGTTTCCCTTTGTAGTCTGTAATAGTTTGCAAGCCCTGCCACATCCGACGAGCGTCGGAGCCGGTGTAGTATGATTCAATCTTAGCCCTGTTTTGACGCTTTGCCTGTTTGATGGTTCGTCGCAGGGCATTTCTTGTAAGCTTCCGGGTTAGAGTCCCGCACCTTGAAGCGGCAGCGCTACCCTTTAGCTCAGTGCGAATGTTGCCTGTAATCCACGGCTTCTGGTTGGGGTATGTACGTACTGTCACTGTGGGGATGACATCCTCAATGCACTTATTGATAAAGCCAGTGACTGATGTGGTGTACTCCTGAATCACGGAACATGTTCCACTCTGTGATAGCAGAACAGTCCTGTAGTTTAGCGTCTGCTTTATCTGGCCACTTTTTTATAGACCGAGTCTTTGGTGCTTCCTGCTTTAATTTTTGCTTGTAAGCAGGAATCATGAGGATAGAGTTGTGGTCGGAATTACCAAATGGAGGGCGAGGGAGAGCATTGTACGTGTCTCTATGTGTGGAGTACAGGTGATCTAGAATTTTTTTCCCTCTGGTTGCACATTTAACATGTTGATGGAAATTTGGTAGAACTGATTTAAGTTTCCCTGCATTAAAGTCTCCGGCCACTAGGAGCGACGCCTCTGGGTGAGTGGTTTCCTGTTTGCTTATTTCCTTATACAGCTGACTGAGTGCGGTCTTAGTGCCAGCATCTGTCTGTGGTGGAAAATAAACAGCCACTAAAAGTATAGCTGAAAACTCTCTAGGCAAGTAGTGTGGCTTGCAATTTATCACAACATACTCTACTTCAGGCGAGCAAAATCTAGAGACTTCCTTAGATTTGGTGCACCAGCTGTTGTTTACAAATATGCACAGACCACCCCCCCCCCCCGTCTTAACAGAGTGTTCTGTTCTATCTTGTCGGTGCAGCGTGTATCCCGCTAGCTGAATATCCATGTTGTCATTTAGCCATGATTCCGTGAAACATAGGATATTACAGTTTTTGATGTCCCGTTGATAGGATATTCGTAATCGTACCTCGTCTAGTTTATTGTCCAATGATTGCACGTTGGCACGTTGACGGTAACGACAGCTTTCCTACTCGCCTTCTGCGGATCCGGACTAGGCATCCAGCTCTACTTCCTCTGCGTTGCTTCCTTATGCAAATATTTGGGATGTCTGCCCTGCGGGGTGTTTGGAGAATATCGTGTGAGTCCTGCTTGTTGTTGTTGTTGAAAAAATCTTTGTCTAATCCAAGGTGAGTGATCGCTGTCCTGATATCCAGAAGCTCTTTTTTGCCGTAAGATATGGTTGCAGAAACATTATGTACAAAATAATTTACAAATATCGCAAAAAAAAAACACATAATAGCACAATTGGTTAGGAGACCGTAAAACGGAGGCCATCTCCTCCGGTGCCATTTTTCCAGTAGACCAGTCTGGGTGAGACGGGGCATTAGACAAGGATGCCCTCTATCGGGGCAGTTATATACACTAGCCATTGAGCTGTTTTTTGGGCCTGCTACGCAGGAGACTGCAGGGAGTGTGCTGGACAGGCATGGGTGTGGTGACAGGCATAGCAGTGTCAGCGTATGCAGATAACGTTTCTGTGATGGCCAGAGATGGGCAGGATATGCAGGCACTAGAGACCAGTCTGAAGGTGTATGAGGGAGCTTTGTCAGCTAAGGTAAACTGGGGCAAGAGCAAAGCTCTGTTATGTGGGGCATGGGGGGATAGGGCCCCTCCTCTGCTTCCAGGGGGTTTGCAGTGGGGTTGTGAAAGGCTTAAAATGTTGGGGGTGTACCTGTGCTCGGAGAGGTGGGTCAGGAAGAACTGGGAGGGGCTGTCACAGGCAGGGGTGTCAAGACTGGCCAGGTGGAGTTGGCTCCTGTCCCAAGTGTCATATAAAGGGAGGGTGCTGATAATCAACAATCTGGTGGCATCTTCCCCGTGGTATAAACTGGCTGTCCTCAACCTTCCCGCCGGTCTGCTCGCAAACCTGCAATGCAAGATGGTGGACTTTTTCTGTTCGGGCCATCACTGGCTGCGGGCGGCAGTGTTGTACATGACCGTCCAAGAAGGAGGACAGGGCCTGGTGGAACTGGAGAGCAGGGTGGCTGCATTCCGACTAAAGGCGGCGCAGAGCCTGCTGTACCACACTGATGTTGGCTGGAGGGACCAGCATGCGCACTGCTGAGGAGAGCTAGCAGATTAGGGTTGGACCGGCAGCTGTTCCTCATATAGGCTGGAGAGGCTGAGTACAGCAGGTCTCTCTGATTTTCACTCTGCAGTGCTGAGGACCTGGCAGCTACTAAGGCCCACACGAGAAGGGGGTGTGGAGCCTGGGCTGTGGGTGTGGGAGGAGCCTATCTTCCACAACCAAGCCATCCCTTTGAGATCGGTTCAGTCGGCCACCCTGCATAGGCGACTGATGGCAGCGGGCTTACTAAGGCTTGGTGACCTGCGACTGCTGGGAGAGGGGGGTGGAAAACCCCGGAAGTCCTGGCACAGCATACAGGGATAACGTCTCTTATGCTGCCGGAGAGATTCGTGGAGGAGGTCCAGGAGGCACTGTCTGAGCCGGTAAGGGGTGTGTTTGAGCGACCAATGTTTCTGCCACTGCAGGTGATGGCAGAGACTGGGGACTGGCAAGGGGGTCTGGAAGACTTGTTAGATTTTAACACTCCGAGCCTGGGGGACTTTGGGGTGGTGAGAGGTAAGCCCTCTACAACCTCTGCATTAAGGTGAGGAACGTTAGGAGCCTAAAATTAGTGAAGGCACATCAGTGGCAGGGGATGTGGGGAGGAGGGTATGGTGTGTTTTAGATGGAGGGGGCTCTACAAACCCCCAGCACCAAAGAGGTCAAGGGACTAACAGCTGGTTGGCACGGGATGAACCGGGAGTCGGGCAGGGGTGTCCTTTCTGTATTATGAGAGAAACTGTGATTCATGTGTTTTCTTTGTCCGTCAGGTTAATGCCATTAATGTCTCTGTTGGAATGTCTGTGCGAGAGGGGGGGGGGGGTTACTGTTGGGATGTTTATAATGGGGTATTCAAATGAGGAAAAGGCCAAATGTGTTTTGTTGAATTTTCTGTTTGCTCAGGCAAAGTTGGCTATTTGGATAACAAGGAGGAACAGTGTCAAAGGTGGGGGAATAACAATTATTTAATGGGATGGTCTCTGCGTGCTTAGGGTCGAATTTGAGTTCTATAAAATGATAAAAAGTGTGGAGATGTTTCAGGAGATATGGTGGGTTGGGGGGGGCTGTCTGTATAGCTCGGGAATATATTTTGGATATACGGTTGTAGAAGTGGTGAGTTTTTTGAGGTTATTGTGATGTGTGGTGTTGTTTTTTATCATGTGGTAGAGGGCAAGTTGAGTATGGTACATGTATGCAGTACAGGATATCTTTTGGTATTTAATTTTTTTTGGGGGGGGAGGTTTTAATGAAATAAGAATGTTTCATTAAAGAAGAACAAAAAGTCAAAAAAGTCTCTCTCTCACACTCACTCACTCACTCACTCACTCACTCACTCACTCACTCACTCACTCACTCAAACATCTGTAGCACCCTAACAGTTTGGCCTACAAACTATCATGATCATTCTATTGAAAGTGTTCTCAGTTTTGCTCTACGACCCCCACAAGTGTCACAGGACTCATCCCAAGTCGGTCACGCTGATGTGCCAAGGCATTACAGTTATTTTACGTGTTAAATATAAACTTTTAAGTACTTTTTATATAAAAGAGCAGTCATGTTGTACACCTGGATTCCTGTTTGTTACTATTGCAGTAAAATGGACAACATTTCAGAATGTAGTGCCTTCGTCATAGTTATAGGTCCATGCTCCGTTAACCTGTTTGGGGTGCAGCCCGACACCGGTACACTTATGACAACATCCAGCTCAAGTGCAGGGCGCGAAATTCAAAATCTAGTTTGTTAAAATATTTAACTTTCACACATTAACAAGTCCAATACAGCATATGAAAGGTAGACATCTTGTGAATCAAGCCAACATGTCCGATTTTTAAAATGTTTTACAGGGAAGACAAAATATGTAAATCTATTAGCTAACCACGTCAGCAAAAGAGAGCACTTTTCTAACTCCATCAGTTTTTTACTCCGTCACTAGCTATCACTAATTCGACCAAATAAAGATATATATAGCCACTAACCAAGAAACAAATTCATAAGATGACAGTCTGATAACATATTTATTGTATAGCATATGTTTTTTTTGAAAAATGTGCATTTTTATGGTATAAATCATAAATTACATTTCAGCTACAATCAGAAATTGCACCGAAAGCAGCCATAACATTTACAGACACCAACGTCAAATAACTAATTACTCATCATAAAACATATCTGAGAAATACATACTGTGCAGCAATTGAAAGACAGGATTCTTGTGATTCCAGACAATATTTCCGATTTATTAAATGTTTTACAGCGAAAACAAAATGTAGCGCTATGTTAGCATAGCCACAATAGCCAGACACACTTGGGCGCCCGCGACCAGTTGACATGCACGACAGATATATGAAATAACATTATAAATTGGGTCTTACTTTGGCTGATCTTTCATCAGAATGTTGATCAGGGTGTCCTTTGTCCAGATGAGTTGTTGTTTGGAGTCAGGATGGCAACTTTCCCTTCTCACTTAGCATTGGCACTGGTCGACTGGCACGGATTTGTCCAACGTAAAAAAAGTCAGAGAACGGAACACGGCAAAACTGCCGAAAAAAATTCAAATAATCTGATTAAACTATATTGAAAAAACATACATTACGATGATATGGTCTCATTTATCAAATAAAAACCCAGCCGGAGATTGTTCCCGTCCAAAACAGCAGCAAAACAGAACGCAATATCACTCCCAAGTCGCGCGCTTCAGACTTCCGGAAGTGGTCGGTCACGTCAAAGAAATAGCTCTTATTCAACCTCTGAACAAGATATTCACTAAATTTCTTCTCTCATACCCTCTTGACACCCAGAGCAAGGCGTACGGAGTCTACGTAGGGTCTTACGTATAATGACCATGTATAGGCATAACGTTGAAGCGAGCATAGATTTCTGACATTCTACTTCTTGGTCAGGGAAAGTGCTGCCAAATGACTTCTGTACCACTCAGAGAAAAAATTAGAACGGTTTTAGAAACTAGAGATTGTTTTCTATCCAATATTAATATTAATATGCATATTGTAAGAGCAAAAATTGATTAAGAGGCCGTTTGAAAATTGGCACATATTTTCCAGTTTTTCCAATACGCCCCCTGCAGCCATAACAGGTTCGTCAATGATACAATGACAACTTCCATATTCTCCTAAAGGCGTATGCACCCACAGTACCAGTCAAACGTTTGGACACAACTATTCATTCAAGGGCTTTTCTTTATTTTAACTATTTTCTATATTGTAGAAAATAGTGAAGACATCTAAACTATGAAATTACACATATGGAATCATGTAGTAACCAAAGAAGTGTTAAACAAATCAAAATATATTTTATATTTGAGATTCTTCAAAGTAGCCACCCTTTGCCTTGATGACAGCTTTGCACACTCTTGGCATTCTCTCAACCAGCTTCATGAGGTAGTCACCTGGAATGCATTTCAATTAACAGGTGTGACTTGTTAAAAGTTAATTTGTGGAATTTTTTTCCTTCTTAATGCATTTGAGCCAATCAGATGTGTTGTGTAAAATACCAAAATAATTTTATGGCAAAAACAGCTCAAATAAACAAAGAGAAACAACAGTCTGTCATTACTTTGAGACATGAAGATCATTCAATCCGGAAAATTTGAAGAACTTTTAAAGTGTCTTTAAGTGCAGCCGCAAAACGATCAAGCGCTATGATGAAACTGTCTCTCAAATCAATCCAAATCAAACTTTATTGGCCACATACACGTTTAGCAGATATTATTGTGGGTGTAGCGAAATGCTTGTGCTTCTAGCTCCAATGGTACAGTAATATCTAACAAGTAATATCTAACAATTTCACAAAATATACCCAATAAACACAAATCCTGAAAGGAATGGAATTAAGAATATATAAATATATTATTCTACAATGTTGAAAATAGTAAAAATAAAGAAAAACCCTTGAATGAGTAGGTGTCTACAAACCTTTGACTGGTACTATATGTCTTTAATTATTTTGTTATGTGCTGGTGAGAACATCAGTCCCCAGTGTGTCTCAGGCATGCTCAGCAGTGTGGAGAAGTAGTCTTAGAGAAGGTGCAATGTTGATACTGGACCAAGGGAAACATCTTGCTGCTGCCAGCATAAACCCAGACTTCATTTGATTACATTGTCGCCTCTGCAAACGTCTGTTTCATGTCCAATTTCTCCCCTCGTTGCCGTCTCAGTTTTCCGTTGAAAATGGTGCCAAGCAGCTCTGTCAGAAATGTATTAACTTGTCATTCAGAAAAAGGTATAATTGCGATGAGGTGTCAGCCCCTTGTGAAATGACAGAACATGTGCCCATGTCCTTTTTCCCACAACCTCCTTTGTAATTTTGTTTATTTTTTCAGACTGTGACTCAGTTTAGATTAGGTCCGTCACTTTGTGCCATACAATAAATGTTAATTTGGTAAATCGGATTAGGACACCATTAGAATTCATTTCTCTGACTGCTGGGGACTTCTATCAATAATGGAATCACCCGTAAATGTTCCGTCTTCTATGGGTAGAAATGTTCTCTCGGGATTGGATTGGGCATTAAAGGGAAATTAAACAGTCAGGCAGATCTGTGTTATCTACTCTCTGACTCTTTTGTCTAGCTGTTTTACGGAGCCGTACAGCAAGTCCCTGGCTGATAGAGCAGCAGATAGAGACGCCATGGCGGTGTTAGAAGAGAGGAGGGGGTGCTGTCGATAAGGCTATGTAGAGACTGTGAAAGCGGAAACCTGAGGAAGAATAATGCCCTGTCATATAGTATGTCTTCGCTTTGTATTTGATGTTTTCATCCATGTGTTGCCTTATTTGGAATCTATTGTATTATTTAGGATCCATATCCTCTATTTGAGGTGTTAAGGTTCTGATTATCTTACGTTACCTCAGATGTGGAAAATGTTTTGTTAAAATGAGAACAGAATACAGAGTAAAAAAACATATGTTCTACAGCACATCCTTTAGATCAGAAGAATGCATACAGCCCAGAGTGAGGGAGAGAGGAGAGAGAGAGAGACAGAGCGAGAGAGAGAGAGTGTGAGAGAGAGAGAGAGAGAGAGAGAGAGAGAAGGCAGATGAGTTTTCAGGTCAAGGCAGAGCCTGAAGTGCTGTGAGTATAAGCTCAAACTGGATGTATCATCTCAGATGTTTGGTGCTTTGTTACATGAGGTCAGTCCCTCGATGACTTCCCACTCCTAGATGCGGTAGGCAGCGGTTGAGTCACCTCAGAACAAATTGACCTTAGAAATATTTATTTTTACCCCTGAAAGAAGCCGACACTCAAACCAACATACAGAAAGCCTACACAGGATGTTGGAATTGTGAGCTGTTCTTGCACATTCTTTTCGATCAATTTATCTTTGTATTGGTTTGTTTCTTTTCATATTGGTCCTTTGTAGCTCAGTTGGTACAGCATGGCGCTTGTAACGCCTGCGTGGTGGGTTTGATTCCTGGGACCACCTATATGTAAAATGCAAGCACTACTGTAAGTCGCTTTGGATAAAAGTGTCTGGTAAATTATTATCTGTGGATGAAATGTTGAGTCAATCTTTGGTTGTAGAATGTCTGAGCTTAGATTGGACCATTTTGTGGAAAACAGTTTTCTTAGTGTTTATTATTGCTTTGTCGCTAATTATACAGCACCACAATGACCTAGTTATGATCTACACTCATTGTTAGGGCAATGTACATCAATGCTAAATCAGCAGCATGGATGTTAATTGTAGTTCTGAACACAATTAGCAACCCTGTGCAATAGACTTCTACTAGAGTAATTAGGAACAGCAATTTGCTTTCATTCATGTTTTTAGTAGTTAATTGTAATCAATGCAGTCTTCAAAGAGTTCAGTTCAGGCACTGCTGACATTGATCTAGATTCCTGTTAAGGACCAGAGTTACTATTTGAATCTTGACGAGACTGAAGACTTCAGCCAGCTCTGGACTAACGCACTGGCTTCTAAAATATACTAACTCGACAGACACGTACAGACATCCTGCACACACACGCGCAGAAATACAAGCAGTCATGCAGGCACATACTAATGCAGCACGTGCTAGTGTGCACACACACACACAGCCCACAGATGCAGCCATCAACACACACACACACATACACTAGAGGTCTTCACGGATCCACCTGTATCCAAATACCCGAGCGGGTCCGGATGCAAAATTCTAAATAATGTCGGATTTGATATGATTGCCAAGGGTCTCAGGTATGTGTAATTTTAACTGACTTGTCCGGAAGGACCCATAGAGATCCCAACGCGACTATTGCAGTAGAGCGAGAAAAATTAATGAATTAATTGAATTTATGCTGCTGCTGTTTGCTTTTCACGAGAGTGGCACTTGTAAATTGCTGTTGCTGTTGTTGGGCAATCGTACGTCATCAAAGCGGCAATAGGCTACAGTCATAGAGCCTCCATGTCTGGCAAAATGTAGGAGATACAGTGGGGAGAACAAGTATTTGATACACTGCTGATTTTGCAGATTTTCCTACTTACAAAGCATGTAGAGGTCTGTAATTTTTATCATAGGTACACTTCAACTGTGAGAGACGGAATCTAAAACAAAAATCCCGAAAATCACATTGTATGATTTTTAAGTAATTAATTAGCATTTTATTGCATGACATAAGTATTTGATACATCAGAAAAGCAGAACTTAATATTTGGTACAGAATCCTTTGTTTGCAATTACAGAGATCATACGTTTCCTGTAGTTCTTGACCAGGTTTGCACACACTGCAGCAGGGATTTTGGCCCACTCCTCCATACAGACCTTCTCCAGATCCTTCAGGTTTCGGGGCTGTCGCTGGGCAATACGGACTTTCAGCTCCCTCCAAAGATTTTCTATTGGGTTCAGGTCTGGAGACTGGCTAGGCCACTCCAGGACCTTGAGATACTTCTTACGGAGCCACTCCTTACTTGCCCTGGCTGTGTGTTTCGGGTCGTTGTCATGCTGGAAGACCCAGCCACGACCCATCATCAATGCTCTTACTGAGGGAAGGAGGTTGTTGGCTAAGATCTCGCAATACATGGCCCCATCCATCCTCCTCTCAATACGGTGCAGTCGTCCTGTCCCCTTTGCAGAAAAGCATCCCCAAAGAATGATGTTTCCACCTCCATGCTTCACGGTTGGGATGGTATTCTTGGGGTTGTACTCATCCTTCTTCTTCCTCCAAACACGGCGAGTGGAGTTTAGACCAAAAAGCTCTATTTTTGAATCATCAGACCACATGACCTTCTCCCATTCCTCCTCTGGATCATCCAGATGGTCATTGGCAAACTTCAGACGGGCCTGGACATGCGCCTGCTTGAGCAGGGGGACCTTGTGTGCGCTGCAGGATTTTAATCCATGACGGCGTAGTGTGTTACTAATGGTTTTCTTTGAGACTGTGGTCCCAGCTCTCTTCAGGTCATTGACCAGGTCCTGCCGTGTAGTTCTGGGCTGATCCCTCACCTTCCTCATGATCATTGATGCCCCACGAGGTGAGATCTTGCATGGAGCCCCAGACCGAGGGTGATTGACCATCATCTTGAACTTCTTCTATTTTCTTCTATTTTCTAATAATTGCGCCAACAGTTGTTGCCTTCTCACCAAGCTGCTTGCCTATTGTCCTGTAGCCCATCCCAGCCTTGTGCAGGTCTACAATTTCATCCCTGATGTCCTTACACAGCTCTCTGGTCTTGGCCATTGTGGAGAGGTTGGAGTCTGTTTGATTGAGTGTGTGGACAGGTGTCTTTTATACAGGTAACGAGTTCAAACAGGTGCAGTTAATACAGGTAATGAGTGGAGAACAGGAGGGCTTCTTAAAGAAAAACTAACAGGTCTGTGAGAGCCGGAATTCTTACTGGTTGGTAGGTGATCAAATACTTATGTCATGCAATAAAATGCAAATGAATTACTTAAAAATCATACAATGTGATTTTCTGGATTTTTGTTTTAGATTCCGTCTCTCACAGTTGAAGTGTACCTATGATAAAAATTACAGACCTCTACATGCTTTGTAAGTAGGAAAACCTGCAAAATCGGCAGTGTATCAAATACTTGTTCTCCCCACTGTATCTAATCAATGGAAGATCCAATTAAAATGTTGAAATTAAAAATTAAGGGATAAGGATGGGCTGCAACGAACAAGCGCCAACAGGTAGGCTGCTTCTTTATATTCTGAATGGAGTTGTTGTTTGTAACTATGTAGGACGAGAAATTGCAATTAATCTCAATTAGCCATTGCTAGCCGCTAGCTTAACTAGCTTAACTAGCTTTTCCCGGTGTGATGCAGTCAAGAAAGGTACTACGGATTCACATTGGATGATAAATAACCCAGCTTTGGCAGCTATTAGTCTACTACAGTGGCTTGCAAAAGTATTCACCCCCCTTGGCATTTTTCCTATTTTGTTGCCTTACAACCTGGAATTAAAATGTATTTTTGGGGGGTTTGTATCATTTGATTTACACAACATGCCTACCACTTTGAAGATGCAAAATATTTTTTCTTGTGAAACAAACAAGAAATAAGACAAAAAACATAAAACGTGAGCGTGCATAACTATTCATCCCCCCAAAGTCAATACTTTGTAGATCCACCTTATGCAAGAATTACAGCTGCAAGTCTCATGGGGTATGTCTCTATAAGCTTGGCACATCTAGCCACTGGGATATTTGCCAATTTTTCAAGGAAAAACTTCTCCAGCTCCTTCAAGTTGGATGGGTTCCACTGGTGTACAGCAATCTTTTAGTCATACCACAGATTCTCAATTGGATTGAGGTCTGGGCTTTGACTAGGCCATTCCAAGACATTTAAATGTTTCCCTTTAAACCACTCGAGTGTTGCTTTAGCAGTATGCTTAGGGTCACTGTCCTGCTGGAAGGTGAACCTTCATCCATGTCTCAAATCTCTGGAAGACTGAAACAGATGTCCCTCAAAAATTTCCCTGTATTTAGCGCCATCGTTCCTTTAATTCTGACCAGTTTCCCAGTCCCTGCCAATGAAAAACATCCCAACAGCATGATGCTGCTACCACCTTGCTTCACTATGGGATTGCTGTTCTTGGGGTGATGAGAGGTGTTGGGTTTGTGCCAGACATAGCGTCTTCCTTGATGGCCAAAAAACTCAATTTTAGTCTCATCTGACCAGAGTACCTTCCTCCATATGTTTGGGGAGTCTCCCACATGCCTTTTGGCGAACACCAAACTTGTTTGCTTCTTTTTTTCTTTGAGTAATGGCTTTTTTTCTGGCTTCTCTTCCATAAAGCCCAGCTCTGTGGAGTGTATGGCTTAACGTCATCCTAAGGACAGATACTCCAGTCTCCTCTGTGGCGCTTTGCAGCTCCTTCAGGGTTATCTTTGGTCTCTTTGTTGCCTCTCTGGTTAATGCCCTCCTTGCCTGGTCAGTGAGTTTTGGTGGGCGGCCCTCTCTTGGCAGGTTTGTCCTTTCCATTTTTTATTAATGGATTTGATGGTTCTTCGTGAAATGTTCAAAGTTTCAGATATTTTTTTATAACCCAACCCTGATCTGTACTTCTCCACAACTTTGTCCCTGACCTGGTAGGAGAGCTCCTTGGTCTTCATGGTGCCGCTTGCTTGGTGGCGCCCCTTGCTTAGTGGTGTTGCAGACTCTGGAGCTTTTCAGAACAGGTGTATATATACTGAGATTATGTGAATGATCATGTTACACTTAGATTGCACACAGGTGGACTTTATTTAACTAATAATGTAACTTCTGAAGGTAATTGGTTGCACCAGATCTTATTTAGGGGCTTCATAGCAAAGGGGGTGAATACATATGCACACACCACTTTTCAGTTTGGACTATTTTGTGTATGTCCATTACATAAAATCCAAATAAAAATCCATTTAAATTACAGGTTGTAATGCAACAAAATAGGAAAAATGCCAAAGGGGGTGAATACTTTTGCAAGGCACTGTATAGTGCGAGTCGGCTTGCTGGTTGCTCTCTCGTCTCTCTCCGTCCTTCCTCTTCCCATGTCACTCGCTCACAGTCACAGTTGCCTACACACACAGCACGGCCCCTGCTAGAGCATCGCCTCTCTGTACCTCCTCTCCCTCGTGCTTTGTCATCTCCGGTTAATAAAGTCGCTTGAAAAATCGACTTTTCTGCTGCTTCCCTCACTCGGATCAGATTAGGTCTGGATCCGACCAGGTCTATACAGAACGGGGGTAGTTGTCCTTGGTACTGTTCAGAACGGGTCTCTATATTTTACAAAATAATTTATGCATATCGGGTCCGGATGGGAAATCTCCAGGTCCATTTTGGAACGTTCCCAAATTTTTGGACCTGTGAAGGCCTCTAACACACACACTCATGATCAACATGCACACACACACACACACACACACACACACACACACACACACACACACACACACACACACACAGTAGCTGTAGTGGGCTCGCTCATCATTAGTCATTGTCTCTAGCTTCTCTCTGAATGTGCCATCCAGGGAAAGGAAAGCACATCAAAAAGAAGGCAGCACTACATTCCTCCAGTCGATGGATGAATCAATGGGTGCTCCCGCTCTTCCCATCAATCTCAGGGAATAATCTGAGAGACATCATAAAAGCTCCACTCTGTCACACTGGAAGCCGGTGTGCACTGCTCCTATTACTGCCATTTAGTCTATTGCAAATTGTACTACTGATGGGAAGGGAGTTTGGGGCAAGTAAGGTTTGGGTGACTGCAGCTATTATGTGTGTATATTTATGACGGGGTTGCAGTTGTGGTCAAGTAGTTTAGCCCATAACAGCTCTGTTTAATTAATGGCTTTAATCAAAAACAAGCTGAAATATTGTTATTGTGTTGTGACTCAACGATGTCCATTCTCCTTTTCCTGTCCTCTCTCCCTCCCCAAAACTCAAGTTAAAGCAGTGACCTGGATTCAAGCTGCCTTGTTAGTCACCACTGGCCTTACGTCACCTACCTTGCCAGTCTTGCCAAGGTAGAACGAGAGGGCCTTTTCAACTTAATGACATTCCTTTCTCCTTCCCCCCTTACACCATACATTAAATCTACAAGGTGCAGATTTGAGAGAGTGATGGGATCTGAGGTAAGGTTCTGGGTTCTGCTGACGTGACAGCAGTGGTGAGGGAAGCACATGCACACGCACACGCGCAGGCACACACACACAAAGCAACACACCACCAACACACGTGTGTCCAGAGAAGCCAATCCTCTTGCCTCCAGGGCAGAGTGGCAGCGTCTGCTAAACGTGATAGTGGCCCAGTTCGCCACATTAATTCCCACTGCTAAATGAAAGGTTAAATGGGCTAAGAGAGTGTGACATGCTGTCTCTCACCTCTTCCCTCCAACTCTCAAGCCTTCTACTGAAGGTGAGACTATAGTTCCCTTCCCTGAGAAAAGGACAAAAAATAAACAGACAGAATAGGAGGGGAAACACAGAGGGAAATGTTAATGATAGGAGCAGGAAGAATATGCATTTAATAGGTTATTTGAAAATGTGTTCTTATCTGATTGTTCTTATCTGAGTTCATTAATGCAATTTCTTCTCAAAGAGCCTGTGCAGAGCCTTTCAAGACAAAATAATGCCAAAATCAGCCAGGGAGACTTGGCCTATGTGCTCTAGAAAAAACAATGTCATAGCATGCACATATGCATGCACTCTCACAAACACCCACACACACTAGAGGTGTTATCGGGTCCAACTATTTGGACCCGTTACGAAATGTACACAGGGCTTTCCTCCCCGAACCCTATCCAGATAAATTAATGTTTTAAATATGGAGACCCGGTTCGAACGGACCCGAGGACAACCAGACACAGCCCCCTATAGACCAGTGGTATAGACCCGGTCGAGTCCAGAACCAGTCTGATCCGATCCGAGTGAGGGAAGCAGCAGAAAATATATTATAGTAGCTACGTTATTAACTGAAGCTGTTAATGCACGCACTGAGGGAGAGGGGAACGGAGCTAGCAGCAGGCTGGGGAGGGGACGTCATATGTGTTTGTCACTGTGTGAGGCTCTAGGAGGAGGACGGGAGAGCCAGAAGCAACCAAGTCAACTGGCACTAGTTATTAACTTCTAGCTGCCAAAGCTACTGTAGGATATTTGTCATCTTATCTGATTACATAGTACCTGTTTCAACTGCATCAAACCAATAAGAGAAGCTAGAGAGCCCTTTCCTGCAGACAAATGACCTATTGGTCTCATTGGTTGGAATGTTATTCATATTTTTCATAATTTCATAATGAATTAACATTATATTAAAATCCCGCCGAATATCTGGGGTTTCTATGTCAAATGGTTTTGTTATATATCAGTCTTCTGTGACATATATAAAGTATAATATTTGGAATGCAAACTCAAAATTGAATACATTTCAACTCTATATCTGACATGGTATAGGTGTTTGCTTCTTTTTCAGCCCATAACTGTGTGTGTGAAGTGAATACATTTGTTTCAAAGTAGATTTGAATACCAAGAAACTCTGTGTGACCCTGATTTAACCCACTAAAGTAAATGGTTAAAGCTACACTACATGGCCAAAAGTAGTGTAGCTTTAACCTTTTAACCTGTTTGGGGTGCAGCCCGACACCGGTACACTTATGACAACATCCAGCTCAAGTGCAGGGCGCGAAATTCAAAAGCTATTTTTAAAAAATATTTAACTTTCACACATTAACAAGTCCAAGACACCAGATGAAAGATAAACTTCTTGTGAATCAAACCAACATGTCCGATTTTTTAAATGTTTTACAGGGAAGACAAAATATGTAAATCTATTAGCTAACCACGTTAGCAAATGACACCACTTTTCCAACTCCATCAGTTTCTTACTCCATCAGGTGCTATCACAAATTCGACCAAATAAAGATATAAATAGCCACTAACCAAGAAACAAATTCATCAGATGACAGTCTGATAACATATTTATTGTATAGCATATGTTTTTTTTGAAAAATGTGCATATTTATGGTATAAATCATAAATTACATTTCAGCTACAATCAGAAATTGCACCGAAAGCAGCCATAACATTTACAGACACCAACGTCAAATAACTAATTACTCATCATAAAACATATCTGAGAAATACATACTGTGCAGCAATTGAAAGACAGGATTCTTGTGATTCCAGACAATATTTCCGATTTATTAAATGTTTTACAGCGAAAAAAACAAAATGTAGCGCTATGTTAGCATAGCCACAATAGCCAGACACACTTGGGCGCCCGCGACCAGTTGACATGCACGACAGATATATGAAATAACATTATAAATTGGGTCTTACTTTGGCTGATCTTTCATCAGAATGTTGATCAGGGTGTCCTTTGTCCAGATGAGTCGTTGTTTGGAGTCAGAATGGCAACTTTCCCTTCTCACTTAGCATTGGCAGTGGTCGACTGGCACGGATTTGCACAACGTAAAAAAAGTCAGAGAACGGAACACGGCAAAACTCCCGAAAAAAATTCAAATAATCTGATTAAACTATATTGAAAAAACATACATTACGATGATATGGTCTCATTTATCAAATAAAAACCCAGCCGGAGATTGTTCCCTTCCAAAACAGCAGCAAAACAAAACGCAATATCACTCCCAAGTCGCGCGCTTCAGACTTCCGGAAGTGGTCGGTCACGTCAAAGAAATAGCTCTTATTCAACCTCTGAACAAGATGATCACAAAATTTCTCCTCTCACACCCTCTTGACACCCAGAGCAAGGCGTATGGAGTCTACGTAGGGTCTTACGTATAATGACCATGTATAGGCATAACGTTGAAGCGAGCATAGATTTCTGACATTCTACTTCTTGGTCAGGGAAAGTGCTGCCAAATGACTTCTGTACCACTCAGAGAAAAAATTAGAACGGTTTTAGAAACTAGAGATTGTTTTCTATCCAATATTAATAATAATATGCATATTGTAAGAGCAAAAATTGATTAAGAGGCCGTTTGAAAATTGGCACATATTTTCCAGTTTTTCCAATACGCCCCCTGCAGCCATAACATAACAATTTGGCTATTTCACCCACACCTGTTGCTGACAGGTGTATAAAAATCGAGAACACAGCAAAGATAAAGCATTGGCAGTAGAATGGCCCATACTGAAGAGCTCAGTCAGCTCGTCAAACTTCTGCCATACTAGAGCTGCCCCAGGCAACTGTAAGTGCTGTTATTGTGAAGTGGAAACGTCTAGGAGCAACAACGACTCAGCTGCGAAGTGGTAGGCCACAAAAGCTCACAGAACAGGACTGCCGAGTGCTGAAGAGCATAGTGGGTAAAAATCATCTGTACTCGGTTTCAACACTCACTACCGAGTTCCAAACTGCCTCTGGAAGCAACGTCAGCACAACTGTTTTTCGGGAGCTTTATTAAATGGGTCTATGGCTGAGCAGCCGCACACAAGCCTAAGATCACCATGCGCAATGCCAAGCATCAGCTGGAGTGATGTAAAGCTCGCCACCATTGGACTCTGGAGCAATGGAAACGCATTCTCTGGAGTGATAAATCACGCTTCACCATCTGGCAGTCCGACAGACGAATCTGGGTTTGGCGGATGCCAGGAGAACGCTATCTGCCCGAATGCATAGTGCCAAATGTAAAGTTTGGTGGAGGAGGAATAATGGTCTGGGGCTGTTTTTCATGGTTCGGGCTATGCCCCTTAGTTCCAGTGAAGGGAAATTGTAACGCTACAGCCTACAATGACATTCTAGACGATTCTGTGCTTTCAACTTTGTGGCAACAGTTTGGGGAAGGCCCTTTCCTGTTTCAGCATAACAATGCACCCGTGCACAAAGCGCGGTCCATACAGAAATGGTTTGTCGAGATCGGTGTAAAATAACTTGACTGGCCTGCACAGAGCCCTGACCTCAACCATCAAACAATTTTGGGATGAATTGGAACATTGGACTGCGAGCCAGTCCTAATCGCACAACATCAGTGCCCTGACCTCACTAATGCTCTTGTGGCTGAATGAAGTCCCCGCAACAATGTTCCAACATCTAGTGGAAAGCCTTCCCAGAAGAGTGGAGGCTGTTATAGCAGCAAAGGGGGGACCAACTCCATATTAATGCCCATGATTTTGGAATGAGATGTTCGTGAGCAGGTGTCCACTTACTTTTGGCCAGGTAGTGTAGCTAGCTGGGTTGGCTAATCATAGCTACATAGGCTGCGCTTTCCCTCGTCCTACACAATAACAATTCCTTCTCATGAACTTTTCATTCCGTCATTTTAATTCCGTCTTACATTGATCTGCTAAGTTGATTGCCACAACACACACAGAGCCAGAGGCTAGTGACACATTGATTACTTGTGACTAGGTGACAAAAACAACAAGCTACATGCCTCTCTCTCTCTCTCTCTCTCGCAGCAGTTGTGTTTGGGTCTGTGCAAGTCCTTAACGGTAAATCAGTTCAATTACACATACCCAAGACCCGTGACAATCAGATCCGACCCAGATCCGAGGGTAAAGTCGGTCCTGGGTAATCGGGTTCGGGTGGACCCATGAATACCTCTAACACACACTCACACACTTTTGCACGCATGCACATGCACACACACAGTCACACATACACACACACACATGCTACACTGCACACGTACGTACACAGACTGTATCTCCTCTCAACAAGATTGAGATGGAAGGACTGTGTGTGAAGTGGGCCCTGGTGGTGCTGTGGCTGGGTGACCTGACCTATTACTGGGGAGAGATTGTGCTTATTTCTCTGGGTTCTGCAGTCCTCTCCTCTGCAGTCCTCTCCCTTTCAAAGTCATACTGTATAGCAGTCTGGAGGGAGAATGGTAATGGTTGAATCCAACACTCAGTATGAGGACAGGCATAATATATCACCTGTGTGTATGCATTAACCTCAGAGAATTTCTTCTTTCATGGGTTGTCTGGAGACGTCATTATTCATCACCGTTGGCAGAGAAAATAGGGCAACAGTGCTTGAGTCAAGCACATGCATTGAAAATGTAACTGACAACCAGGTGTTTGAATTGTTTAAGATCTACTGTATCTGGAAGCTCTTTTACTGTTGGTCAGCCAGTGATTGGTATGCACAATGCACCTTTCCTGTTCAGTCTACCATCTGGAAAAGTCAAGGTGCCTCATTATAGAATCTAAGGTCAAATCAAAATGCTCCGATCCACGGTTCATAAATAAAAATCATAGCCATATTAAGTTACATTTTTATTTATCAGTGTGTCATTGCTTGGAGCCAAGAGCCTTTGCTTTGTGGTGTGAAGCTGTAGCATAATCATGGACAAACCTCTGTTGCTATTAGATCTTACTATGCAGATGGCAGTGCAATCCAGAGAGTAGAGAAGGGAGAGACAGAAAGAAGGGAGAGAGAGAATCCTGCTTTGCTGATGACTCAAACTCCCACATGTCTATTACCTCACATTTACATTCATCAGGGGCTGCAGAAAACTCACCAACGTGATTACAGAGCCTAATATAATCACCCCATATTCATAGTATGTAATGTAATCAGGTTTGTTTTCTGTGATATGATCATGTAGTTGGACTCCACTTTGAGCATTTTTACGCTCATGTCCTGCTGTCATGTGATGTGATAATGCAAACACAGCTGGGATCAGTCTCTCGTAAGGGTCATCTTTGAGGTTATAGATTAGACTGTTCATGTGGTATGTTTGTTTTGTCCTGTGTTTACCTAGGTGTGTCTCACCTGCACTGCAGTGTCTCATGATGAATATGGATGAGTTTCCCTACTATCTCAATGAGGCAGTGTTCTTCAATCCTTGTCCTGACATTTTTTTCTTCTTCAGCCCAGTGCTAACATGTCTAATTAAAGCAATCATCAAAGATTAAAAACACTAAGGTGAATCATGTAATGGCTGCAATTTCCTTCCCACCCTCCCTCCCTGGATGTGTGTATGTTGGCCTTCTGTAGACCCAGGGGTGTAGGATGAGCGTCTGGGATCTGGACAGCTGGGGAGAGCTGCTCCGTCTGTCTCCCTGAGCCTCTCTTTAACTCCCAGACCCAATCAGCCTGGCAGGACTCAGACACTAGCGCAGCTAGCACACAGCTAGCACCACTCTGCTCAGCAGGAAGAACCTGGCCTGCCTGTCAGTTACTTAATATAAGAGTACAGCACAGTACACAATGTGCGAATGTCTTCCTCTCTACTCTAGTGCCTTTCAGGGCTGAAGAGTGCCCAGGCACTCTCCTTGGACGACCGATGTGAGACGAAAAGAGTGGAATGGTGAAGACTGTACGCACACATGAAAGAACACACACACACATCACTTTGACCTTCTACAATCCTTGTTTCTCCCCTTCTCTCTGTGTCTGTCTTCTCTACCTCACTTTTTCCATTCATCACTTTCTTCATCTCTCAATCTACCCCTTTTTATCCTGATATGCTTTTTTAACTGGTGTATTTGGTGCAGAGCTTTCTCTCTCTCTCTCCCTGTCTCTCTCTCTCTCTATGTTTCTGTCAGTCATTCAGCCATCTGTGTGTGGACTGGATTTGCCCTATGAGGGGTGTTTAGATCTGACAAGAATAGACTTGATTTTGATGTAATCCTGCATGTCTCTGGCGACTCTACTGAGGTACTAGTGTGTCTGCCTGGTAAGGTCAGGGCCCTGTGACAGAGACTGCCAACTCACTCCCAGACAAAATGGAGGACAGAGAAGGAACGATATGGTGTAAAGTGAATCCCACCTTGAGGAATCTTGCTATTGGTTTCATTACAAAGCCATCTAATACGGTTCTAACTGAGTATCGGTTAATCTTCCATGTGCCTCACCAGAATTGCAAATTCATATTTGACATATCCAATGTATTTGTAATTAGAAATTAGAGCTACATTTTAACAAACCTAATGTAATGGTACATCTTAACGCTGGCAGTGGCATAATAGGTACGGGGGGGTGTCAGAAATATTTTTGCTATTTTCACAACCATAATTATGCGCACATTAGCTGATGGTGGCACGAACGGGATGGGTTTTGATTAATAAACAAGTTCTGGGTTTGCCGAGTCTTGGCCCCTCACTGACAAATCAGAACGTGCTCCATGGCTAAATATGCGGCTGCTTCAAGTTGTGTATTTACGGTCTTTTATGTATTGCGTTGTCATGAACTCCAATTAGAATGTTAGTCCGTTATAAATATCCTGCCCCATATTTGCTAATATGTGTAACATATTTGTAGTCCACATTGTTCTAATTGCACTTCAATATGGAAGTAGATTGTTAAACATGGGCTAGAGCATTCACACTGATATAGGGGCTAAGCTTATTGTAAATTGCAGTCTGGACATGCCAAATGTAGTCAATAAGCAAGATTAAATTCACTAGGCTATTGATAAAGCATAAAAAGACAAGAGTATAATTATAATCAAATTGTGAATAGTGAATAAAGAAAAATCATTTTTCAAGGCACTCTCAGTAGACAAAACCCTTTTTTTCATAGGCTACTAGACTAATGTCCAGGATAAAAATATTCACATATGTGAGGGGGCGGGAAACCATATTTTTTATGTTTCTAAATATGAGATTCACCGGCACAGAAGACACATCTCTCTTCATGGGCACTGTGTGTCATGGCTGGATAGGCTGCACCTCTGCTCTCAAAATCTATGCCATTATCAACTACGTTACTGTTAAGACCTGCTTTTGACGGGTTTTAAAACTTCCCATTAGCGCTGCATGAAATTGTCACTTTTGCCCTTGTTTTTAAGGACACACCTCAAATATTGCCACCACTCCCACCTCAGCACATGGAAGCTTTTTATATACAGATGGAGTGGTGTTATGTGTGCCTATCCTGTCATTTATCCTGTATATTGCCCTGTCCTCTCACCTCTCCTCTCACCCACAGTCACCCATTCCCAGATCTACCATCCCAACAGGATTTAGGAAGAATGATGTGATTGGTCACTTAGAGTGGCAGCAGGTGATAGGAGGGTTTTGTGGCACCCTCTCTCAATCTCGCTGCTTGTGTGTGTGTGTTTGCGTATGCTTGTGTCTGTTTGAGGTGGTTCAAGAGAAGTAGCAGATGATAGGATGGCGTTGGAGCGCAACCTGTGTGTGGTGTGTTGTTACCCCATGGCACACCTCCTGCAGCCTTTGCCAGACCAATCACCATGAGGTACACAATGTTTGGCTGCGGCAGACCCGTCTGAACAGACCAACACTGTCACGCAATCGTCAAGGTCTGGCCACATTTAATACTTCATCCTCTGGTAATGCTGCAATACAGCCTAGTACTTTATTCATGCACACATGTATATTAATATCTATAAAAACATACAACAGTTAGATGAAGTAAAGATAGCTAGTAAGATATGGTTGACTTCACTGTATTCATACACATCCCTGATTAATACCACAATACACTCACTATACTTTATGGTTGATAGTAATTAGAGAGTCTACATGAATGCATGTTTGATATTCTTGCCAGGTATAGCCCTTCAGGAATGTATCGAAAAGGGAAAATCTGGCTGGTTTGATCCATACCGCATAGAATGCTGTATTGAATAATAAAAGTGATGATGTTTAGTAACAGGGGAACAGAGCAGGTACTATGTCGACTACTAATTGGCCTCCCATGTCATGCCTGTGTCATATTAATGGCCCAGATGCATCACATCGGCATATTCATGAGCTGGGAGGCTTGCCTTTGCTATGGGACTGCAGAGGTGGTGTGTGCATATATGCGTGTGTGTGTGCACGTGTGTTTCTCTTTGACTCTGTGTGGTTGTGTGTGTGTTAGACTAGGGAGCCTATGCACTGTTCACTGCTCTGCTTTGATTTATGTTTTTGTCTTTCTGAAAAAGCAGTTACAAAGCTTGTAGTCTCTACATCATGTTTTTTTATGCCACTTCTACTGAAATGAAAAGATGTGTGTAGGTTTTTGGGTGGGTTTGTTTGTTTTATCCCTGTGGACATGCATTATAGAAAAACATGCATCTCTTTGTCTCACAATGTATGAACAAAGGGATGTAAAAAAAGACACAAAAAAACAGAAACCAGGTTGTGCATGTTCAGCCATCAGTTTAAAATGTAAATCAAACTGGAGTTGGTTTTTAGGCTGCAGGATCAAACAGGGTAACCCCTCCCTGATGGAAAGTGTGTGTTGCTGCCAGGTTATAAGGATCCTAAGCCTCTGATGGAATAGGTGGAACAGCCTCAGTTGCTGGCGTACTTTGCTATCCCCCTTCCCCCTCTCTCCTACCTCCTTCCCTACCGGTGTGGTGTGTATTAGCATAACACTGATGGGAGCATGAAAAAGACTCTTGAGTCCTTCTACATCCATTAGTTTCATCCTGAGGTGTTTCATTTTATTCCAGCAGGGCACAATCACAGCCTGGCTATCACATTGCCTTCTCTGCACTACGTTCTAAGGCACAAATCTGCTGTGCTATTTATTTTTCTTTGCTTTTGAATTGAAAAGAGAGTCTCAGGTTAAAAGGGTCATATCAATGCGAGTTGTCCCTTAGGGGTAGAGGTGTAAACACGTTAAGAAAGGGGAGTTTCACTCTCAACAATATGGGCTCAGAGAAGCCGCTGTCCTTTTTGAGGAGCTGAGGCCCATTCCAATGAGGTGGTCATAGAGGGTAGGTTTTGTTGAATGACAGCTCAAAGGATGTGTTCAAGGAAATTGTATCATAGCACACTGTCAGAGACACAGGGTTTATGCCTTTCCTCCTCTGTCACACAGAGATCTGCATTATTATCCCTAGTAAGACTACTTCCCTTGATTCACCTTGATATTTTGACTGCTATATGGACCATGAGCTGCCCACTCCACTATCGTCCCATGCACTCCCCTCAGCTCTCTTCCATCAGGTCTCCCAAGCACTGTTGGCTAATTGAGATAAGATCATCTCCTTGTCTGTTTGATTTCACTCCTCAGAATCAGGAGATTAACCTTAATGCAAAATGGTGTTTCCTTGTACAGAGTGAAATGATGCATAAAAAAGTGTGGGGGAAAATATTTGAGAGCCGCTGCCAACCCAAAGACAAATGAGAATTTAATAAAGAATGAGAGTTTCTCTGTGGAGTGTTAGCTGTAGTGTCTGATCCAGCGCACTGACTTAGACGTGTTGATGAGACACTCATTATACCCATTTTGGAATGACAGCTATCAATCCGTAAAGGAGTCATAAAAATCATATCAATTCTGACGAAAGCGTGGAAAGCCTGTCCATAAGTGTCAAAATGCAAATGGCCTTTAATGGGTGACTGGGCGGATGGCTATAGCTATAGTTCTCCCTCATCGACTGTTAAAGTGATAATAGAGTTTCCAATCCGGGAACAGAGATCCTCAGATATCAATGGTGGAGCATAGGGACACATCTTTAAAATACTGCATCAGCGATTTTGGTTCTAGTTCATGTAACATCAAAGACCTGGACGGCTCTGATTTTAGAGCCTTATTGAAGGAATAGTTCACCCTAATTGGTTGATTTAGCCATGCTATTTGGAGAACGCTAACAAGGGATGTACCATTTCCTTGTTTTTTACATACAAAACTGTGGGTAAGTAAATTAAGGCACATTTTTGTCCCTAGTCTCTGGATCCATAGATTACTTAGCACTACTGTATATACTGTATACATTTTTACAGATGCACAATTGAGAGCATCCTGTCAGGCTGTATCACTGCCTGGTACAGCAACTGCACCGCCCACAACCGCATGGCTCTCCAGAGGGTGGTGCGATCTGAACAGCGCAGGGAGAAACTACCTGCCCTCCTGGACACCTACAGCACCCGGTGTTACAGGAAGGCCAAAAAGATTGTCAAGGACAACAACCACCCGAGCCACTGCCTGTTCAGTCCGCTATCATCCAGAAGGCGAGGTCAGTACAGGTGCATCAAAGGTGGGACCGTGAGACGGAAAAACAGCTTCTATCTCAAGGCCATCAAACTGTTAAATAGCCATCACAAGCACAGAGAGGCTGCTACCTATTTACACAGACTTGACATCATTGGCCACTTTAATAAATGAAACACTAGTCACTTTAATAATGTTTACATATCTTGCATAACTCATCTCATATATATATATATATACTGTATTCCATACTATTCTACTGTATCTTAGTCCATGCCGCTCTGACATTGCTCTTCCATATATTTAGATATTCTTAATTCCATTCCTTTACTTAGATTTGTGCGTATTGGGTATGTGTTGTGAAATTGTTAGATATTGCTGCACTGTCGGAATTAGAAGCACAAGCATTTCGCTACACCCGCATTAACATCTGCTAAATATGTGTATGTGACCCAATAACATTTGATTTGATTTGATTTGATTTATTTAAGTAGTTTGAACATGAAAAATAAAAACAGACACTTTGTCATTCACACTTACTTTAGTTTATTGGTGGTTCAGCACTTTCCAGGTATTTTGGTTGTAGCAGTGAGACTCCAGTAAGACTGGGTAGTGATTTCAGACTCCAAGCCAAAGTCAATTACCTACTAACCTATGCTGACTTGACTGGGAGGGCTGGTCTCCTGTCTCAAGCCACATTTATTATTATTTACTTTTACTTCCACAGGGAGTCCCATTGAGATCAATGTCTCTTTCTCAAGGGAGCCCTGCATTTTACAATTTTATACTTTTACAAAATATAAATATTCAATATAAGAGAATAAAAAATTACAAAATACAGATACACTCAAGTACTCTACCTATCCCTTTGGCTCCCACAGTCCTGTTACCCTAGATTTTAACATGACATGTTCAAAACATATTGATGCAACGATTACTAAGATGGGGAGAGGTCTATCTGTGATAAAACACTGCTCTTCTTTCTTGACATCACAATAAACTAAACAAGTCCTACAGGCCCTAGTTTTATCACACCTGGATTACTGCCCAGTTAGTTATATGGTCAAGTTCTGCAAAGAAGGACAAAGGCAAATTACAGTCAGCCCAGAACAGAGCAGCAAGGCTGGCACTCAAATGTACACAGAGGACTAATATCAAGAATATGCATCTCAATCACTCCTGGCACAAAGTGAGGAGAGATTGACTGCATCACTACTGGTCTTTGTGAGAGGTATTGACATGTTGAAAGCACCAAACTGTCTGTTCAAGCAGCTAACAAGCAGCTCAGACACCCATACACACCCCACAAGACAAGAGGTCTCTGCACAGTCACCAAGTCCAGAAGAGAGGCTAGGAAACGCACAGTACTATAGTGCCTTCAGAATGTATTCACACCCCTTGACTTTTTCCACATTTTGTTGTGTTATAGCCTGAAATTAAAATTGGTTAAATTTCAATTTTTGGTCAGTAGCCTACACACAATACCCCCTAACGTCAAACTTGAATTATGACTTGAAAAATGTTTACAAATTAATAAAACATGAAAAGGTGAAATGTCTTGAGTCAGTGCATATTCAGCCCCTTTGTTATAAGTCCAGGAGTAAAAATGTGCTTAACAAGTCACATAGAAATTGCAATGGACTCACTTGGTGTGCCATAACAGTGTTTAACATGATTTTTGAATGACTACCTCACCTCTGTACCCAACACATACAATTATCTGTGAGGTCTCAGTCGAGCAGTGAATTTCAAACACAGAGTTAACCACAAAGACCAGGGAGGTTTTCCTCTGTCAAGTTGGTTGTTGATCATTGCTATACAGTCATTTTCAGGTCTTGCCATATATTTTCAAGCAGATGTAGTTAAATCAAAACTGTGACCACATTTTTATGTTGTCTTGGTAAGCAACTCCAGTGTATATTTGGCCTTGTGTTTTAGGTTATTGCCCTGCTGAAAGGTGAATTTGTCTCCCAGTGTCACGCCCTGGCCTTAGTATTCTTTGTTTTCTTTATTATTTTAGTTAGGTCAGGGTGTGACATGGGAAGTTTGTGTGTTTTGTCTAGTTTAGGGTGTGTGTATTGTTTAGGGGGTGTTGTATAGTGTATGGGGTTGTGTTCAGGAGAGAGTTCTAGGAAAGTCTATGGTTGCCTGGTTTGGTTCTCAATCAGAGACAGCTGGTTATTGTTGTCTCTGATTGGGAGCCATATTTAAGGCAGCCATAGGCTTTAGGTGATTGTGGGAGATTGTCTATGTTGAACGTAAGTAGCTTGTGTGTGCACTTTCGTTTGTAGCTTCACGGTTGTTTGTTGTTTTGTATAGTTTGTATAAGTGTTTTGTTCCGTGTTCATCTTCGTCGTAAAATAAAAGAAGATGTATTCATATCACGCTGCGCCTTGGTCCATTCATTCACCTCAAGACGACCGTGACACCCAGTGTCTGTTGGATAGCAGACTGAACCAGGTTTTCCTCTAGGATTTTGCCTGAACTTAGCTCTTTTCCATACATTTTCATCCTCAAAACTCCCTAGTCCTTACCAATTCCAAGCATACCCATAACATGAAGCAGCCACCACCATGCTTGAACATATGAAGAGCTGTACTCAGTGATATGTTGTGTTGGATTTGCCCCAAACATAATGCTTTGAATTCAGGACATAAATTACATATATTTGACTCCTTTTTTACAGTTTAACTTTAGTGCCTTATTGCAAACAGAATGCATGTCTTGGAATATTTGTATTCTGTACAGGCTTCCTTCTTTTCACTCTGTCATCTAGGTTAGTATTGTGGAGTAACCACAATGTTGTATATCCATCCTCAGTTTTCTTCTTTCACAGGTATTAAACTCTGTAAAATGTTTTAAAGACACCCTTGGCCTCATGGTGAAATACCTGAGCGGTTTGCTTTCTCTCCAGCAACTGAGTTAGGAAGGACGCCTGTATCTTTGTAGTGACTGGGTGTATTGATACACCATCTGAACTGCAATTAATAATGCTCAAAGGGGATATTCAATGTCTGCTTTTTTTTACCCATCTACCAAAAGGTGCCCTTCTTTGCGAGGACAGAGTTTGAATAATTTTTTTAATATGCAAATATTGTAAATATTGCAATTCATGTGTGGAACGCTCTTAGAGACTTACCCTGAAAGACTCACAGCTTTAATCGCTGCCAAATGTGCTTCTAGAAAGTTTTGACTCAAGGGTGTGAATAGTAGATTTTTTCTGTATTTCATTTTGAATACATTTTCAAAAATGTATGAACACATGTTTTCAGTTTTTCATTATGGGGTTTTTAATAAATGTTTTTTTTCAGGCTGTAGCACAACAAAATGTAGTTTCTGAAGGCTTTCTGAGCGAAAAATACATGGACATTTCTTACACCTCAGCTAACTCAAGCTAGCAGTAAAATCAGATTTAAAAAAAAACAGATAAAACAACACCTCATGCAACAACATGGACTGTGAAGACATGCACACACACACACACACACACACACACACACACACACACACACACACACACTCTCTAACACACTCTACACACACCCACATATTGCAATATTGTATTATTGTAATATTGTACATTTGTAATAATGGAGTAATGTAAATTTGTATAATGCACAATGTGTTGTATAATTTATCATAGACTATTGTTTTATTATGATGTATTGCTTTATTCCTGTTTGGACCCCAGGAAGAGTAGCTGCTGCCTTGACAGCAGCTAACAGGGATCCTACTAAATACTAAATATCTGTCCCTTTGGCTGCCTTTCAACTTCATCAGATAAAGATAATTTCCAACGGATTTACCTTATTACTCAAGTATATAAAGTAATGTTGCACTGGCTTTGTCTAATTGAGTGGGCAGAATGTAGGATTGCAGGAGACTGCTGTTTGCGGTGTCTAAATCTCACACATTTACTGCATGGGGATCCCTAATAAATACAAATAGCCACCCACCCACACAACACTACACAAACACACACCCAGGAATAGATTACTTAGTCTGTTTGTGTGTGTGTGTGTGTGTGTGTGTGTGTGTGTGTTCTATCCTTCTGGGGAACATAAGTCCTCAAGGATAGTAAAACAAGGAAAATTGATATTTTAGCCTTAAGGGTTAGGTTTATGTTTAGGGTTGCGGTTAGGTTTAAAATTAGGGTTAAAGGATAGGTTTAGGGTTTAGGTTAGGGTTAGTTTAAGGGTTAGAGTTAGGTTTAGGGAAAATAGGATTTTGAATGGGAATCAATTGTTTAATTCCCACAAGGATAGTAAAATAAACGTGTGTGTGTGTGGCTGTGTTTGTGACTGTGTGTGTGTGTCGGCATGTACTGAAGTACCTACTCTGTGGTAAGCGCTCTTTTAAGTGAAGAAGAGGACCAATGTCACTTGCCATGTTTTATTCACTGCATTCCCCAGGGCCCTGGCAGGCTTCCATAGGGTGTTGCTATCAAAGAACTATGTGCTATGCTAGGTAGACCACAGGCTCTGCTTTGAAAGACCTCCTGCTAGTGCAGAAAATCCTGTCTCTTAGCATATGTTTTGAGTGGTGGTGGGGTGTTTTTTTGTTTTTTTCCCTACATTTTCTTTTCGCTCTTACTCAACTTCGATCCGACCGCTCCCGTACACGCATACACACGTTATCCCATTAGGCTTACATACATTACTGACTATAAAACATATCCAACTGATGGGATACACAAACAATGACACGATACATTCCTTGCCAAATCACAACAGAAATATGTGTTCATCCACGAGCTGCAAATGCTAGAGTGCCATTTAGAAGAGGTTACAACTCCCTCTAAACCTAGGCAGGCTCCAGACTACAATATGCAACAAAAATGATTGTTTTGATGAAGGTAAGTAGCATATTTATTTGTCATCAAGCCATCATATCAATTTTAAGCTCACAAATCTAAAACACGGCAAAACAAAACACCCACAAAATGCAGGTACAGTGGGGAGAACAAGTATTTGATACACTGCCGATTTTGCAGGTTTTCCTACTTACAAAGCATGTAGAGGTCTGTAATTTTTATCACAGGTACACTTCAACTGTGAGAGACGGAATCTAAAACAAAAATCCAGAAAATCACATTGTATGATTTTTAAGTAATTAATTTGCATTTTATTGCATGACATAAGTATTTGATACATCAGAAAAGCAGAACTTAATATTTGGTACAGAAACCTTTGTTTCTGCAATTACAGAGATCATACGTTTCCTGTAGTTCTTGACCAGGTTTGCACACACTGCAGCAGGTATTTTGGCCCACTCCTCCATACAGACCTTCTCCAGATCCTTCAGGTTTCGGGGCTGTCGCTGGGCAATACGGACTTTCAGCTCCCTCCAAAGATTTTCTATTGGGTTCAGGTCTGGAGACTGGCTAGGCCACTCCAGGACCTTGAGATGCTTCTTACGGAGCCACTCCTTAGTTGCCCTGGCTGTGTGTTTCGGGTCGTTGTCATGCTGGAAGACCCAGCCACGACCTATCTTCAATGCTCTTACTGAGGGAAGGAGGTTGTTGGCCAAGATCTCGCGATGCATGGCCCCATCCATCCTCCCCTCAATACGGTGCAGTCGTCCTGTCCCCTTTGCAGAAAAGCATCCCCAAAGAATGATGTTTCCACCTCCAAGCTTCACGGTTAGGATGGTGTTCTTGGGGTTGTACTAATCCTTCTTCTTCCTCCAAACACGGCGAGTGGAGTTTAGACCAAAAAGCTCTATTTTTGTCTCATCAGACCACATGACCTTCTCCAATTCCTCCTCTGGATCATCCAGATGGTCATTGGCAAACTTCAGACGGGCCTGGACATGCGCTGGCTTGAGCAGGGGGACCTTGTGTGCGCTGCAGGATTTTAATCCATGACGGCGTAGTGTGTTACTAATGGTTTTCTTTGAGACTGTGGTCCCAGCTCTCTTCAGGTCATTGACCAGGTCCTGCCGTGTAGTTCTGGGCTGATCCCTCACCTTCCTCATGATCATTGATGCCCCACGAGGTGAGATCTTGCATGGAGCCCTAGACCGAGGGTGATTGACCGTCATCTTGAACTTCTTCCATTTTCTAATAATTGCACCAACAGTTGTTGCCTTCTCACCAAGCTGCTTACCTATTGTCCTGTAGCCCATCCCAGCCTTGTGCAGGTCTACAATTTTATCCCTGATGTCCTTACACAGCTCTCTGGTCTTGGCCATTGTGGAGAGGTTGGAGTCTGTTTGATTGAGTGGGTGGACAGGTGTCTTTTATACAGGTAACGAGTTCAAACAGGTGCAGTTAATACAGGTAATGAGTGGAGAACAGGAGGGCTTCTTAAAGAAAAACTAACAGGTCTGTGAGAGCCGGAATTCTTACTGGTTGGTAGGTGATCAAATACTTATGTCATGCAATAAAATGCGAATTAATTACTTAAAAATCATACAATGTGATTTTCTGGATTTTTGTTTTAAATTCCGTCTCTCACAGTTGAAGTGTACCTATGATAAAAATTACAGACCTCTACATGCTTTGTAAGTAGGAAAACCTGCAAAATCGGCAGTGTATCAAATACTTGTTCTCCCCACTGTATGTAACGGCTAAAAAAGAAAACATTATTAGAAAGCTAAGATTCTATCTGTATGTTTCAACTAGCAATATTAAGCAAATTACACCCTGTTAAAAGGGAGTAAACGGTGAACAGTGATATTGATGAGAAAGACACACCTGTTTCGGTAACACGAGTCGCGGCTCAAAACTCCCTAGTACTCAAAAATAGAAGCTCTGCTTCTAAATCAAATCAAATTTATTTCTAATTTTATATAGCCCTTCTTACATCAGCTGATATCTCAAAGTGATGTACTTCTAGCTCCTAAGCAACTTACATTATTAGCACAGAAACGTTTTTGTGTTATTACATACAGCCAGAAAAAACGTTTGAATATCTGGGTGGTGGTAACTCACCAGCATTCGGACCAGAAATCAGACTTCCCCGAATTATATCCTTTGTTTGTACCCCCCAAGGCAATTTAATTTATCCCAGAGGCTGCTTCAAGACACCACCAGTGGAGAAGAGGTATTTGGAGTGGACTTCTAGTCTGACTCAGGGGGCGTGCACACCATCCACCACATCCATGTATATTACTCGCAAATGTTCAGTCCCTGGACAATAAAGTAGACGAGGTCAGGGCGAGGATCTCCTTCCAGAGAGACATCAGGGACTGTAACATACTCTGTTTCACAGAATCATGGCTCTCTTCAGATATACTGTCCCTGTCCATACAGCCAGCTGGTTTTTCAGTACATTGCGCAAACAGGAACAAAGAACTCTCCAGAAGAAGAAAGGCAGAGGTGTATGTTTTATGATTAACTACTCATGATGTTATTGTGATAACGTACACGAACTCAAGTCCTTTTGTTCACCCTTACTAGAATACCTCAAAATCAAATGCTGACCGTATTACCTCCTGAGAATTATCTTCGGTTATAGTTATAGTTACAGCCATGTATTTTCACCCTCAAGCCGATACCACGACGGCCCTCAGGGAACTACACTGGACTGGAAAACTGGAAACGACATTTATTGTAGCTGGGGTTTTTAACAAAGCAAATCTGAGGAAAACACTACCAAAGTTCTGTCAACACATTGCCTGTAATACTTATGCTTTAAAAACTCTCAACCATTGTTACCTTCCCTTCCGGAATGGCTACAAGGCCCTCCCACGCCCTCCCTTCGGCAAATCAGATCACGACCATTCTGCTACTCCCTTCTAATTGGCAGAAAATCAAACGGGAAGTACCCGTGCTAAGGTCTATTCAACAGTGGTCTGACAAATCAGAATCCATGCTTCAGATATGTCTATGTCCTGGGAAATGTTCCTGTTACTTAGAACCTCATTCTAATCGCATTAGCCTACGTTAGCTCAACCGTCCAGTGGAAGGGACACCGATCCCGAAGAAGTTATTAAACAGGCAAAACGTCAGTACAGAGAAAAGTGGAGTCACAATTCAATGGCTCAGCTATGAGACATATGTGGCAGGGACTCTAGACAATCATGGATTACAAAGGGAAAACCAGCCATGTCGCAGACACCGACATCTTTCTCCCAGACAAGCTAAACACCTTCTTTGCCCGCTTTGAGGATAACACAGTGCCACCGACGTGGGCCGCTCCCGACGACCGTGGGCTCTTATTTTCCATGGCCGACGTGAGTAAGACATTAAGTGTGTTAACCCCTGCAAGGCTGTCTGCTACGGAGCATGCGCAGACCTGCTGGCTGAAGTGTTTACGGACATATTCAATCTCTCCTTATCCGAGTCTTCTCTCCCCACTTGCTTCAAGATGTCCACCATTGTTCTTGTACCAAAGAAGGCAAAGATAACTGAACTAAATTACTATCGCCCCACAGCACTCATTTCATCATGAAGTGCTTTGAGAGGCTAGTTAATGATCATATCACCTCCACTTTACCTGACACCTTAGACTCACTCAATTTGCTTACCGCCCCAAAAGATCCACAGACGATGCATTCGGAAATCGCACTGCACACTGCCCTATCCCATCTGGACAAGAGGAAAACCTATGTAAGACTACTGTTCTTTGACTACAGCTCAGCCTTCAACACCATAGTGTCCTCCAAGCTCATCATTAAGCTCGGGGCCCTGGGTCTGAACCCCGCCCTGTGCAACTGGGTCCTGGACTTCCTGATGGGCTGCCCCCAGGTGGTGAAGGTAGGACACAACATCTCCACTATGCTCTTCCTCAACACAGGGGTGCATGCTCAGCCCCTTTATGTTCTCCCTATTCACCCATCATTGTGTGACCACTCATGCCTCCAACTCAATCATCAAGTTTGTAGACGACACAACAGTAGTAAGCCTGATTACCAACAATGACGAGACAGCCTACAGGGAGGAGGTGAGGGCACTGGCGGGGTGGTGCCAGGAAAATAACCTCTCCCCCAAAGTCAAACAAAACAAAGGAGCTGATCGTGGACTTCAGGAGACAGCAGAGGGAACACGCCCCTAACCACATTGACGGAGCCACAGTGGAAGTGTAAACTTCAAGTTCCCCGGCTTACACATCACTGTCAATCTGAAATGGTCCACCCGCACAGACAGTGTGGTGAAGAAGGCGCAATAGCGCCTCTTCAA
Source organism: Salvelinus alpinus (assembly GCF_045679555.1). NCBI lineage: Eukaryota > Metazoa > Chordata > Actinopteri > Salmoniformes > Salmonidae > Salvelinus > Salvelinus alpinus. The sequence continues at coordinate 42,959,637 of NC_092100.1, forward strand.
CCTTAGGAGGCTAAAGAAATTTGGCTTGGCCTCTAAGACCCTCACAAACCTTTACAGATGCACCATTGAGAGCATCCTGTCAAGCTGTATCACTGCCTGGTATGGCAACTGCACCCCCCCCCCCCCCTCACCGCAAGGCTCTCCAGATGGTGGTGCGGTCTGCCCAACGCATCACCGGGGGCACACTGCCTGCCCTCCAGGACGCATACAGCACCCGATGTCACAGGAAAGCCAGAAAGATCATCAAGGACAACAACCAACCAAGCCACTTCCTGTTCGTCCCGCTGTCATCCAGAAGGCGAGGTCAGTACAGTTGTATCAAAGCTTTGACCGAAAGACGGAAAACAGATTTTATCTCAAGGCCATCAGACTGTTAAAAAGTCATCACTAGCCATTCTCCACCTAGTACCCTGCCCTGAACTTTGTCACTGTCACTAGCGGGTTACCACCCGGTTACTCAACCCTGCACCTTAGGCTGGTGCCATATGTACATAGACATGGAATCATTGGTCAATTTAATAATGGATCACTGGTCACTTTAATAATGCTGACTAATTTTATATGTTTATACTATAGTTTAGTCAATGCCATTCTATTTAACTATTGCTGTATATATACTATTCTATCCTGCGTATTGAAATCAAATTTTATTAGTCACATGCACCGAATACAACAGGTGTACCTTAGTGAAATGCTTACTTATGAGCCCTTAACTGACAGTGCAGTTTCAAAGAATAAGAATAAGAGAGATTCTACAGTTATACTAAATATTCTATCCACATACTGTCCATAATTACATTTACATTTACATTTACATTTAAGTCATTTAGCAGACGCTCTTATCCAGAGCGACTTACAAATTGGTGCATTCACCTTATGATATCCAGTGGAACAACCACTTTACAATAGTGCATCTAACTCTTTTAAGGGGGGGGGGTTAGAAGGATTACTTTATCCTATCCTAGGTATTCCTTAAAGAGGTGGGGTTTCAGGTGTCTCCGGAAGGTGGTGATTGACTCCGCTGACCTGGCGTCGTGAGGGAGTTTGTTCCACCATTGGGGTGCCAGAGCAGCGAACAGTTTTGACTGGGCTGAGCGGGAACTGTACTTCCTCAGAGGTAGGGAGGCGAGCAGGCCAGAGGTGGATGAACGCAGTGCCCTTGTTTGGGTGTAGGGCCTGATCAGAGCCTGAAGGTACGGAGGTGCCGTTCCCCTCACAGCTCCGTAGGCAAGCACCATGGTCTTGTAGCGGATGCGAGCGTCAACTGGAAGCCAGTGGAGAGAGCGGAGGAGCGGGGTGACGTGAGAGAACTTGGGAAAGTTGAACACCAGACGGGCTGCGGCGTTCTGGATGAGTTGTAGGGGTTTAATGGCACAGGCAGGGAGCCCAGCCAACAGCGAGTTGCAGTAATCCAGACGGGAGATGACAAGTGCCTGGATTAGGACCTGCGCCGCTTCCTGCGTGAGGCAGGGTCGTACTCTGCGAATGTTGTAGAGCATGAACCTACAGGAACGGGTCACCGCCTTGATGTTAGTTGAGAACGACAGGGTGTTGTCCAGGATCACGCCAAGGTTCTTAGCACTCTGGGAGGAGGACACAATGGAGTTGTCAACCGTGATGGCGAGATCATGGAACGGGCAGTCCTTCCCCGGGAGGAAGAGCAGCTCCGTCTTGCCGAGGTTCAGCTTGTCTAGCTTGTCATAATGTCTATACATCCTATCAGATTTCACCACACCAGAAATGACATCCGCTAAATATGCAGCAACCCTATTTCCCGCGGTTATGGCTCTTAGTAGCAGGGGTGTACAGAGTCAGGTAGCCTGCCACCTCAGGTTGAGTCCATATGAGGCTCCTGCAGAGTACAGGCATGGATACAGAGACAAACTGAGCATGGAATAGAATTTTATATATACATCCAGGAACACAAAAATACTGAGAATGGAGAGTAGGGTTTGTCTTTCTCAGAGAGACTGTGGCGGTATATGTACTATAGATATGTCTCTGTTTCTGTCTGGCACACATGTGTGTGTGTGTGCGTGTGTGTGCGCGTTTCTGATACCCAGACATACACTATTTATTTTCTCTCACTCTTCCTCTTATACACATGCGCACACACACATTAGAAACAAGCATTAGCGCCCACACACACAACTCCCTCTCTCATTCTCTATTACAATCTCCGCCTATCTGTCACACACAAACACACAGTGAGTCTCTTTCTCTCCCATCTTTATTTACCCCTTCCTGACTCAGTATTCTTCTGGCTGGCTAATCTTAATGTGCTGTTTCTATGCTCAGTAATTGGTTTAGAGAAGTGTTTATCCCCGGCCCCCACACTTCCCCACTCGCGCCACACCAAATCCGCTCCCCTGCGTGGCTTCAATCAGACAGCCATTCCAGGGAGCAACAATGCCTCGGCTGATTTCGGCACTGTCTTCCTACAGCTAATGGGAGAGAGCTAAAGAAGTCTGCCGCCGGCCTTGCAAAAACAGCACTTGTGGTCTTAGAATTGGAATAGATTAGCACTTTTTTCTCTCATCAACATGTGTTTTTATAACGTTTTCCAGGTAAAAGAACCAGGTTAAACGTTGACCCCAATGCCTACACATGAACACACACCTGAACACACACAAGTGAAAACACATTAACACTCATACAAACGTGAACCCCGACACATTAACACACTCCGCATTTACATACTCATACACCCACCCACTCTCTTAGACAAAAATTGTGATATCCAGAACCTAAAAGGGTTCTTCGGCTGTCCCCATAGGATAACCCTTTGAATAACCCTTTTTGGTTCCAGGTAGTAACCTGTTGGGTTCAATGTAGAACCCTTTCCAGTTCTACCTGAAACCAAAAAGGGTTCTCCTGACCTATGTGGACACCCAAAGAATGGAAGGGTTTTATAAGAGTGCACACACACTCACACTACCACACACACACTCACACTACCACACACACACTCAGATGCAGCAGCTCTGACTGATTAGAGCGCATGATTAATTAGGAGACAGATTGCTAAATGCCTGCGTTCACGGTCTGATGTAAAGAGGTAAAGAGTCTCTGTGGAGATGAAAACCCTCCTCTCTAACCTTTTTCTCGTTCTCCTCTCTTTCCTCTCTCTCTCTCTCTCTCTCTCTCATTCCTTCCTTGTCTATATTAAGCTCTTCTGGCCTAATCATTCCTAGAGGACGGCAGCCCAGCAATACTTTCATGACACACATCTGTGTGCCGTCAGATCCCAACACCCCCCTTCTTATAGAATCCAACAACTGCTACAGTCAGAGAAGATGGAGAGCTAAATTTTTCTCCCACACCTTTCACTATTTACTTTAGTTTTACTAAACTACTTGATCCTGTTTGTCCCTCTCTCTCACTGTAAGCTCCTCTCCCTTTTACCCTCTATCTGTTCTCTCGCTCTCTCTCTCCCTCTCTTTATGGATCCTCGGCTTTAGTTGAAACCTAGCCAGCTGAACGTGTCCCCTCAGTTGAGCTTCGTTCGTCCCCAGTTGAAACCCTATCATTTGTGTACCAGTGATCAAATGGATTTGGGAGTCACAGCCCAGCAAATCCAAATTGGCTATGTGAAAGTTCCCACAACATTCGTTAGGTTGCAGCTAATGTTCTCTTAACACAAAAACTGTCCAGTTGTGCTGATGATTATTCAATGTTTGTATAAAACATTCGCCTGATGTTGCAAGAACGTTCTCAGGACACATTTCATCTCTTCTTTATAGGTTCCCAGAATGTTTCATTAGGTTGTGGGAACAGTCTGGTGGGAACATTGTGGGGAAATCACTAAATATATGTTCCCAAAACACAACATCTGTCCAGTTGTTATGACGTTCTTATATTGTTTGTATCGTGGTGCACAAAACATTCCTTCAATGTTCTTCCTATATTCCCAGAATGATACAATTCTGTTTTGAACAGTTCATGGAGGTTTCTTTCTTGTGCTAGTTTACAATCCATTTAAACAATCCATATAAAAACACACAACAATTTATTAGGTATATATTGTACAAACATAGTTTAACAGTATTTTGTTTATAGTAACAGGCGGATATTGAATATGGGAGCTTTGTAATGTTATTCCTGAAATTAATCCACTGTGCCACTGGGACGAGACTAACACAAATATACAGTTGCTTAGACATTTGCTCTGACTTCCAGGTTGAGATCTTTGTCTTTGCAAAAGAGAGGATGACTAAATCTCTACTAATCTTCTTTATATACTGTCAAGTTGGGATGTTTTTACTTTTATTTTCCCAACAAACTTAATTTCAGAAATCATGTTAAATTATTGCCTGGCAGATTGCGGTTAGGTTTACATATACGTGCATATGTACTAAGACTTAAAGCCATAGTTTGGATCATAATTTAAGGATTTCAGTACAAAGGGGAATCCACTACAAACTTTAGGATCCTGGTGGCGCGGCAGACTAAGTAGCCTACAGGGCTTGAAGATGCCAGATCAGGGGTTCAAATGTACTTTATTACCATTCTTTAAAAAAGCTATAGCTACAGTTGAAGTCGGAAGTTTACATACACTTAGGTTGGAGTCATTAAACCTTGTTTGTCAACCACTCCACAAATTTCTTGTTAATTAACAAACTATAGTTTTGGCAAGTCGGTTAGGACATCTACTTTGTGCATGACACAAGTCATTTTCCAACAATTGTTTACAGACAGATTATTTCACTTATTATTCCCTGTATCACAGTTCAGGTGGGTCAGAAGTTTACATACACTAAGTAGACTGTGCCTTTAAACAGATTGGAAATTCCAGAAAATGATGTCATGGCTTTAGAAGCTTCTGATAGGCTAATTGACATAATTTGAGTCAATTGGAGGTGTACCTGTGGATGTATTTCAAGGCCTACCTTCAAACTCAGTGCCTCTTTGTTGACATCATGGGGAAATCAGCCAAGACCTCAGAAAAAAATTGTAGACCTTCATAAGTCTGGTTCATCCTTGGAGCAATTTCCAAATGCCTGAAGGTAGCACGTTCATCTGTACAAACAATAGTACGCAAGTATAAACACCATGGGACCACGTAGCCATCATACCGCTCAGGAAGGAGACGCGTTCTATCTTCTAGAGATGAACGTACAACAGCAAAGGACCTTGTGAAGATGCAGGAGGAAACAGGTACAAAAGTTTTTATATCCAGAGTAAAATGAGTCCTATATCGACATAACCTGAAAGGCCGTTCAGCAAGGAAGAAGCCACTGCTCCAAAATCGCCATATAAAAGCCAGAGTATGGTTTGCAACTGCACATGGGGACAAAGATCGTATTTTTTTGAGAAATGTCATCCGGTCTGATGAAACAAAAATAGAACTGTTTGGCCATAATGACCATTGTTATGTTTGGAGGAAAAAGGGGGAGACTTGCAAGCTGAAGGACACCATCCCAACCGTGAAGCACGGGGGTGGCAGCATCATGTTGTGAGGGTGCTTTGCTGCAGGAGGGACTGGTACACTTCACAAAATAGATGGCATCATGAGGAAAGGAAAATTATGTGGATATATTGAAGCAACATCTCAAGACATCAGTCAGGAAGTTAAAGCTTGATCACAAATGGGACTTCCAAATGGACAATGACCCCAAGCATACTTCTAAAGTTGTGGCAAAATGGCTTAAGGACAACAAAGTCAAGGTATTGGAGTGGCCATCACAAAGCCCTAAACTCAATCCTATAGAAAATGTGTGGGCAGAACTGAAAAAGCGTGTGTGAGCAAGGAGGCCTACAAACCTGACTCAGTTACACCAGCTCTGTCAGGAGGAATGGGCCAAAATTCACCCAACTTATTGTGGGAAGCTTGTGGAAGGCTACCCGAAACGTCTGACCCAAGTTAAACAATTTAAAGGCAATGCTACCAAATACTAATTGAGAGTATGTAAACGTCTGACCCACTGAGAATGTGATGAAAGAAATAAAAGCTGAAATATATCATTCTCTCTACTATTACCTGACATTTCACATTCTTAAAATAAAGTGGTGATCCTAACTGACCTAAAACATGGATCTTTTACCGGGATTAAATGTCAGGAATTGTGAAAAACTGAGTTTAAATGTATTTGGCTAAGGTGTATGTAAACTTCCGACGATTAATACCTAAGGATATTAATTTCCATGTGTCCTTTCTGTGATTGGAGTTTAAAAAAAGTTAACCCAAAATAAGCTAAGCTAGCAGTGTTAATAAAAGTCTTATTGAAATATTCAATGAAAGTTATTCAAAAACCTTCAAGTAACCTATCATTTCCATTCTCAAATTGGTAATAAACCTCCCAGGAAAAATGTCAAGTAACCAGAGTAAAACATTCTCAGAACCTCGCTGCAACCAAAAAATAAATGTTCCCAGAACAGGCAAAATGTTCACTTCTGTTTTCAGAACTTTTAAGACACTTTCATCAGTAATACCGGTCAGGAAACATATGGATTCACTCCAACAACCAATGTGAAACCAAAATCATACGTTCCTGCAACTTCCAAGGAACCAAAGGAGGGGGCGCGGCTCTGTTGCATCCTGCAGTGTGTGTGATGTTTGGTATGGCGTGGCGTTTGGTGTGGCATTGTTTTATGTTTTTAATTTGTACACTTAGTTTACAAACAATCTGCCAAACCATGGATTCACAGTGGTGGGGTGTTGGACTGATCTTGTTGATCGTGTACATACCCGCTACAAACGGACTAAATTATGAAACGCTGCTGGCAGTGGAATCCAATACCGCAGGGAGTTCTTACTACATTGCAACTCAAACACAAACACGATGGATATCCCAATGGCCCATCTAACCCCTGATTATCTGCGAGTGCATTACAAACCCAAATGCAAACGTGGAAAATGTGGGGGAATCAGACAAAGACTTTAAAAATTAATGAACAAACTTCCCTTACCCACCATCTTCCTGATCAATGCCAGGTCACTGAGGAGGAAAGCGGATGAGCTGTCAGTGAATCTGCGCTTCCAACACGAATATCGGGAGGCCTGTTTGCTGGCATTTACTGAGACTTGGCTGGATGACAGAGTCCCGGACAGAGAAGTGGAGCGGACCGTGATTTGACAGTCACAGGGAAACTTCACGGCGGGGGCGTCTGCCTGCTTGTCAGGGACCAGTGGTGTAAATCGATCCTGGTAAGAGAGAGACTCTGTACCCCCGACATTGAACTGCTTTCTGTGTCACTGCGATCCTACTATCTGCCCCGTGAGTTCCCCAAATTGTTTGTTACTGTTGTGTACATTCAACCTAAAGCTAATATAACAAAGGCATCAGAGATTATTTATAATCTGTCACAGAAACTGGAATCCATCTCCCCCGACGCACCCAAATTTATTTTAGGGGATTTTAACAACTGTACCTTGCACAACATCCTGCACACATACCACTAGTATGTGAAATGTCACACTAGGAAAAAATAGGACTCTTGACTTGTTCTATAGGACAATACCAAAGGCGTTCTCTGCCACCACCAGACCTCCCCTGGGGACATCAGACCACAATGTGGTCTACCTCAGGCCAACCTACTGTCGGCTCCTGGAGATGGAGAAACCAACAGTTAAAACTGTCCAGATCTGGAATGACAACAGTATCACTTGTCTCCAGGGGTGTTTTGACTGTACTATGTGAGAGGTATTTGAGGACAGCAGCTCTGATCTTGATGACCTCACAGATGGTGTTTCAGACTATGTAAACTTCTGTGTTGAGTCAGGTGTGTCTTCTAAAACCTGTAAAATCTTCCCTAACAATAAGCCTTGGGTATCAAAACATCTAAAATCACTACTTGATAGGAAGAAGGCAGTTTATGCGGAGGGTGATAGACAGGCTTTAAGAGATGTACAACGTGAGATCAAAAGACAGATACTGGTGGACAAGGAGGCATACAAAAAAAGGGTGGAGAGGACCCTCTCCTCAGGTAACGCAAGGGTGGCCTGGCAAGGGAATAAATCCATGGCTAGTGCCCCCCACATAGGCAGGGGAAAAACCAGTGTTGACCTTGGGAGATATGAGGGCCGGAACATGGCTAATGAACTGAATATTTTCTTCTCTAGATTTGAATCAGACAACTTTGTGTCGGAGGTAAAACAAATGGAAGCATCATTCCAAATGTTTGAGAGAGTTGTTGTTAAACAGTCTGATGTTTTAAAGTTGTTCAGGGAATGTAACCCATACAAAAGCCCAGGCCCAGACAAAATAAGTGGACATGTGTTGAAGCACTCTGCTGAACAATTGGCTGGTGTTTTTACAGACATTTTCCAATCCTCACTCGACCAGCAACACGTGCCAGTATTGTGGAATAACTCAAGAATTATACCAATTCCTAAAGCATCTAATCCCTCTGTGCTGAATGACTACCGCCCTGTCGCCTTGACATCCTTAGTAATGAAATGCCTTGAGAAACTTGTGAAAAGTCATATTCTCAGCATCACCCAGAAGCTTCTCGACCCATTTCAGTTTGCCTATCAGCTTAGCAGAGGAGTTGATGATGCCATTCTTACCCTCCTTAACATGGTCTACAGACATCTAGAGGGTGCCAAATCCCACGTTAGGGTTCTTTGTGTTGACTTTTCTTCTGCCTTCAACACAATCCAGCCCTACATTCTGGCACAGAGACTCATTCGGTACTTCTCCTTAGATGGGGGGCTGGTTTTGTGGCTGTTGGACTTCCTGAGCCAACGCTCACAAAGTTCACTGATGACACTGCCTTGATCAGCCTGTTGCATGATGAAGAGGAACATCATGCCCCGGTACTGGATGACTTTGTAGAGTGGTGTGAGGAATCACACTTGGTCCTCAATACCAACAAGACCAAAGAGATGTGCATAGACTTCAGGAAGTGTACAACACCTACCAGTGCAACATCTATCAGAGGACAGAATAAAGAGATTGTAGAGGAATACAAATACCTGGGTGTCCTCTTGGACAATAAGCTTCAGTGGAATAAATGTACAGACCTGATCTACAAAAAGAGCCAATAGAGACTGTACTTTCTCAAAAAGCTGGGATCTTTTAATGTAGACTGTACTATACTGACTCTGTTTTACAAATCTTTCATTGAGAGTATTTTAACTTTTTGTATTGTTTGTTGGTTTGGCAATGCCACTGTCAGCCAGAGAAATATGCTGAGAATGATTATCACCACAGCAAGCAAGGTACTTGGAGTCAAACAGACAGGCCTGGATGAGATCTTTAAGGTCAGGGCCCTCCGCAAGGCTCACAAAATCATTTTAGACCCGAGCCACCCCCTGTACCCGGACTTTGAAATACTCCCCTCTGGGAGCAGGTATAGGGCACCCCTCAGCAGGAAAAACAGAACCAGACAATCATTTGTGCCAGGTGTGATATCCCTCCTAAATAGGCCGGGTTAATGTTCCTCTCGACTCAGTAAGGCCAGCAGGCTAGTCTTTATTTTTATTTAATTTTTTTATTTAAACATTTGTTTTATTGGTATGTAACTGTTATGAAAGTTGTATTGTCAATTTTGTTTTGTATTTAAATGCCACTTTAAATGTGTACATGACACTGCAACAAAATTTCCCCATGGGGACAATAAAGTCAGTAAGTAAGTAAATATGTTAGCTGGGACAAGAATGGGATAAATATATGGAATAAAGAAGAGAGGGAATAACCTACTGTTTGCAATCCAGCCAATAAAGAATGTTTGCCCGGTGTGATGACAATATCTGAAGACCAGACAACAATTGGCAAACCCCAATGGAAAATCAGTCGATGAAACATTTGAAAGACTTGTATCTGAACGGCTGTGCATCGCATGTACTTCATCTATCTCTATGAAGGCAACTTGAGGTTGGGGAGAAACAGACAGCTTTTACCAGCTGACAATTATAGTCATCACAGAGGAGTCATAACTAGGAGCTGATGGTGATCCATAGCATTTATGAGTTCTGCTTTCTTTCTATCTTGACGTGACACAAATACAGACAGGGATTCATAAGCAATGCTGGTTTATTCTAATAAATAATAAATACGACTGGGGAGATGATGGTGATGAGATGAACAAATTAGGGACTTTAAGGTTGGAATTGAGAGGGATTTCATTTTTTTCTGTAACAAATAATATGATTTGGTAAATCTCTATGTTACAGGATCAGTGACTTAATGAAATTAAAATACAGCAAAATGTCTACTTTAATGTGATTTGTAATTAATACGTTTCCCAGCCATGTACATCATTTGTTTGTAGACAATTGGAGTGCTTATAGGCTATTTAGTGACACTGGCAAAGGTTTTTCTGTGTATTGTAGTGTGTGTGTGTGTGTCTACCTGCAGCATTACAAAGTGCATGCCCTTGGGTTGCTGAATACTGCTGTGTTTATATACTAAGTCCAGGAAGAGTCCTGAGTGTGTTACATTGTAGCTTTGTGGACGGTATACATCCGTTCACCCACGGCCCTCTCTAAACCATACCCCCCACCCACACACACTCTCGCCCATCGATTGCCAAGCCTGAGCTCAGGTCCCTGGGGGCTCTACTGGGCATAAGCAGATGAGATTGAGTTATGGTGTGTGTGTGTGTGTGTGTGTGTGTGTGTGTGTGTGTGTGTGTGTGTGTGTGTGTGTGTGTGAGATATTTGCAGCTTGGTGTGTTTACATATTCCATGTCATCACTGCTACTGACAACCACCAGACACCCTGCATGTAATACAGACAAATACGACACCATCATTTTTCACACAGACAGGCAAACACAGAAACAATGACATGGCGCTTTAGCCAGATGTCCTTCTCAGTCATTGAAAATGAACACCTGCTTATTCTAATGTAATTGACAGGCCTGCTGCATCTGGTTTCTCTCAACATCTCACCAGACCTCAGAAATGTTTACCATTCCTATAAAACCAATAGCAAGAGGGATAATTACCAACAAAAATGAATGATGGACATTACCTTCCATGTTATATTAGCCATATGCTAACTGTTGCTGACTGCCCCAATGTACAACTACAGACATGGAGTCTATTTAATGGTTTAGCCAGCCAGCGCTAACACACTGTGTAATGCAGCTCCAGAAGGAGGGAGGGATCCTTATCTGCCTATCTGATATATATATTTGTTTACTCTCTGCCGAGTAGAATTAACTCAGGAGAGATATGGGATTAATATGTCTGATTAAATGGCTGACTGTCTTCAACTGTATATTTAGATAATACCCTTATGAAATACAATAATGTAAGAAGACTGAAATGCCATTTGTTTAAAAGTTCGGCAACTTCATGTAATACATTACATATGAATATTAGCAGAACATTGCAGCAATGTTTTCAGAACGACTTGCATTATTGTTTAACACTTCTTACGGCTGAAATCTCGTTAACGGGATCGATATGACAACAGCCAGTGAAAGTGCAGGGCGCCAAATTCAAACAACAGAAATCTCATAATTAAAATTCCTCAAATAATACAAGTGTTAAACACCATTTTAAAGATACACTTGTTGTTAATCCCACCACAGTGTCCCATTTCAAAAAGTGACTCCTCTCTTTAAAAAGGCTTTACGACAAAAGCATACCATGCGATTATGTTAGGTCAGCACCTAGTCACAGAAAAACACAGCCATTTTTCCAGCCAAAGAGAGGAGTCACAAAAAGCAGAAATAGAGATAAAATTAATCACTAACATTTGATGATCTTCATCAGATGACACTCATAGGACTTCATGTTACACAATACATGTATGTTTTGTTCGATAAAGTTCATTTTTATATCCAAAAATCTCAGTTTACGTTGGAGTGTTATGTTCAGTAATGTTTTACTTCCTAAACATCCGGTGAATTTTGCAGAGAGCCACATCAATTTACAGAAATACTCATAATAAACATTGATAAAAGATACAAGTGTTATGCATGGAACTTTATATAAACTTCTCCTTAACTTCTTTATGATAGGGGGCAGCATTTTCACTTTTGGATGAATTGCGTGCCCATAGTGAACTGCCTCCTACTCTGTCCCAGATGCTAATATATGCATATTATTATTACTATTGGATATAAAACACTCTGCCGTTTCTAAAACTGTTTGAATGATGTCTGTGAGTACAACAGAACTCATATGGCAGGCAAAAACCTGAGAAAAAATCCAAACAGGAAGTGAGAATTCTGAGACTGGTCAATGTTCAACTCATCGCCGATTCAATTCCCTGTACGATATGGATCTGTTTGCACTTCCTACGCCTACCACTAGATGTCAACAGTCTGTAGAACGTGGAATGAAGCTTATGCTGTGTTGTGGGGCCGGATGGGAGGGGAATGAGTCAGTGGTCTGGCAGATTGCCTGTTCCTGGTCACGCCCTTTTCCTCATGATATCGCCTTGCGTTCCATAACTTCTACAGACATGAAGGAATGCTCCGGTTGGAACGTTATTGGATATATAATGATAACAACATCCTGAAGATTGATTCTCTACTTAGTTTGACCAGTTTAATCGACCTGTTATATAACCTTTTGAATTTTTTGTCCGAGTTCGCCTGCATTTGCGCGAGCGTTTGGACATGTGCACTACACATGCTAGCAAAATTAGCTAATTGGACATAAGTAATGGACATTATCGAACAAAACAACTATTTATTGTGGAACTAGGATTCCTGGCACTGAATTCTGATGAAGATAATCAAAGGTAAGGGAATATTTATGATGTAATTTCGTATTTCTGTTGACTCCAACATGGCGGAGAAATGCTGTTAAATCTGAGCGCTGTCTCAGATTATTGCATGGTGTGCTTTTTACGTAAAGTTTTTTTTAAATCTGACACAGCGGTTGCATTAAGAACAAGTGTATCTTTAATTATATGTAAAACATGTATCTTTCATCAAAGTTTATGATGAGTATTTCTGTTATTTGACGTGGCTCTCTGTAATTACTCCGGATATTTTGGAGGCATTTCTGAACATGGCGCCAATGTAAACCGAGATTTGTGGATATAAATATGCACATTATCGAACAAAACATAAATGTATTGTGTAACATGATGTCATATGAGTGTCATCTGATGAAGATGTTCAAAGGTTAGTGATTAATTTTATCTCTATTTCTGGTTTTTGTTACTACTATCTTTTGCTGTCAAAATGGCTGTGTTTTTCTGTGGCTATGTACTGAGCTAACATAATTGTTTGGTGTGCTTTCCCCGTAAATCCTTTTTGAAATCAGACATGTTGGCTGGATTCACAACATGTGTAGCTTTAATTTGGTGTCTTTCATGTGTGATTTCATGAAAGATTGATTTGTATAGTATTATATTTGAATTTGGCGCGCTACATTTTTTCTGGATTTTGGCCAAATGGGACGCTACCGTCCCACATATCCCAGAGAAGTTAATGCAACCGCTATGTCAGATTTCTAAAAAGCTTTACGGAAAAAGCACACCATGCAATAATCTGAGAACAGCGCTCAGAGACCAAAACAAGCCATACAGATACCCGCCATGTTGTGCAGTCAACAGAAGTCAGAAATAGCATTATAAATATTCACTTACCTTTGATGATCTTCATCAGAATGCACTCCCAGGAATCCCAGTTCCACAATAAATGTTTGTTTTGTTCGATAAAGTCCATAATTTATGTCCAAATACCTCTTTTTTGTTTGCGCATTTAGTTCACAAATCCAAATTCACGAGGCGCAGGCCAGACGAAAAAAGTTCCATTACAGTTCGTAGAAACATGTCAAACGATGTATAGAATCAATATTTAGGATGTTTTTAACATAAATCTTCAATAATGTTTCAACTGGAGAATTCCTTTGTCTTTAGGAAGGAAAAGGAACGCAGCTACCTCTCACGGGCGCACGCCTGACTGAGCTCATGGCATTCTGCCAGGCTTCTTACTCAATCAGCTCTTATTCTCTCCTCCTTCAAAGTAGAAGCCTGAAACAAGGTTCTAAAGACTGTTGACATCTAGTGGAAGCATTAGGAAGTGCAATATGACCCCATAGACACTGTATATTGGATAGGCAAAGACTTGAAAACCTACAAACCTCAGATTTCCCACTTCCTGGTTGGATTTTTTCTCAGGTTTTTGCCTGCCATATGAGTTCTGTTATACTCACAGACATCATTCAAACAGTTTTAGAAACTTCAGGGTGTTTTCTAACCAAATATACTAATAATATGCATATCGTAGCTTCAGGGCCTGAGTAGCAGGCAATTTACTATGGGCACCTTATTCATCCAAGCTACTCAATACTACCCCCAGCCATAAGAAGTTAAGTCTGTATTCATAACAATTCTGGATCATCATGGCATAACCTTACAGATTAACTTTATAAGAGTATCACAGGAATGTTTGTCATTTGTTGTTGTAGTATCGCAGAAATGTTTGTGGTTTGTTGTTAACGTTTTGTCATTTGAACCCACTTTAGCAGTCATTGTTGAGCACAGTGCTCATTCCTCTAGCAGTAACTGGATGTAAAGCTGTAAGAATTACAGGATGCTGCATTAGCCTCTGTTATTAAGACTGGTGCATATTAGAAGTCTAAACGAGACAGATGTATTCATCCCGCTCCAGCATGCACCTGCACCTTTTCATACTGCACCCGCCCACACCCGCTGGCTTTCTGCCCAACTCTCCCCCGCAACCACAAGAACTGGTCCTGAACCCAATCCTAGTCCCGCAATGTTGTTTTAGACAGCACACTTGCGAGCCATGATCTCAGCAATTTTGCGAAATACATTAAATTACCAGAGATTTGATCTGTATTATTGGGCTATAACAGCCAATAGGCTAGACCAGGGATGGACAACTTTAATGGGCAACTTTGGAGGCCACAAAATTGTTTAACTCATCATGAGGGGCTGCACAATTCTTTTTTTAAATAAACTTTCTATCACTGGATTTGAACAGGCAACCTTTGGCACCACAATGACTGGCACCGGATGACTGTGTGATCATGCTCTCCGCAGCCGATGTGAGAAAGACCTTTAAACAAGTCAACATTCACAAGGCCGCTGGGCCAGACGGATTACCAGGACGTGTACTCCGAGCATGCACTGACCAACTGGCAAGTGTCTTCACTGACATTTTCAACCTCTCCCTGTCTGAGTCTGTAATACCAACATGTTTCAAACAGACCACCATAGTCCCTGTGCCCAAGAACAAACAGTAAGGTAACCTGCCTAAATGACTACCGACCTGTAGCACTCACGTCTGTAGCTAGGAAATGCTTTGAAAGGCTGGTCATAGCTCACATCAACACCATTATCCCAAAAACCCTAGACCCACTCCAATTTGCATACCGCACCAACATATTCAGTCTACCTACCTCATCCCCATATTGTTTTTATTTACTTTTCTGCTCTTTTGAACACCAGTATTTCTATTTGCACATCACCATCAGCTCATCGATCACTCCAGTGTTAATTTTCTAAATTGTAATTACTTTGCTACTATGGCCTATTTATTGCCTTACCTCCTCACGCCATTTGCACACACTGTATACAGACTTTCTTTTTTTCTATTGTGTTATTGACTGTACGCTTGTTTTGTCCATGTGTAAGTCTGTGTTATTGTTTGTGTCATACTGCTTTGCTTTATCCTGGCCAGGTCGCAGTTGTAAATGAGAACTTGTTCTCAACTAGCTTACCTGGTTAAATAAAAAAATCGAATAAAAAAAATTCACAGATGATGCAATCTCTATTGCACTCCACACTGCCCTTTCCCACCTGGACAAAATGAAGGTAACAACACATCTGCCACGCTGATCCTCAACACGGGGGCCCCTCAGGGGTGCATGCTCAGTCCCCTCCTTTACTCCCTGTTCACTAATGAATGCATGGCCAGGCACAACTCCAACACCATCATTAAGTTTGCTGATGACACAACAGTTTGCTGATCACCGACAATGATGAGACCAGCTATTGGGAGGAGGTCAGAAACCTGACCATGTGGTGCAAGAACAACAACCCCTCCCTCAACGTGATCAAGACAAAGGAGATGATTGTGGACTACAGGAAAAAGAGGACCGAGCACGCCTCCATTCTCATCGACTGGGCTGTAGTGGAGCAAGTTGAGAGCTTCAAGTTCCTTGGCGTCGAAATCAACAACAAACAAACTGGTCCAAGCACACCAAGACGTGTAAAGGGCACAACAAAACCTATTCCCCCTCAGGAGACTGAAAAGATTTGGCATGGGTCCTCAGATCCTCAAAAGATTTTACAGCTGCACCATCGAGAGCATCCTGACGGGTTACATCAGTACCTAGTATGGCAACTGCTCGGCTTCCGACCGCAAGGCACTACAGAGGGTAGTGCGTACGGCCAATACATCACCGGGGCCAAGCTTCCTGCCATCCAGGACCTCTATACCAGGCGGTCAGAGGAAGGCCCTAAAAATCATCAGACTCCAGCCACCATAGTCATAGACTGTTCTCTCTGCTACCGCACGGCAAGCAGTACCGGAGCGCCAAGTCTGGGTCCAAGAGGCTTCTAAACAGCTTCTACCCCCAAGCCATAAGACTCCTGAACAGCTAATCAAATGACTACCCATACTATTTCACCACCCTACGCAGCTACTATTCTCTGTTATTATCTATGCATAGCCACGTTAACAACCCTACCTGCATGTACATAATTATCTCAATTACCTCGACACCGGTGCCCCCGCACATTGACACATTGACTCTGTACCGATACCCCCTGTATATAGCCCCGCTATTGTTATTTACTGCTGCTCTGTAATTATTTGTTTTTCTCATCTCTTACCTTTTTTTTTTTACAGTATTTTCTTAAAACTGCATCGTTGGTTAAGGGCTTGTAAGTAAGCATTGTTGTATTCGGCGCATTTGACAAATAAAAAGTATTTTGATTTGAGATGCATATACCCATCCGCCATCCCCGTCTAAAACCAACACCTGCTGTTGCCCCTAGTGAACACTTTCACTTTCATATATCGACGTTCTCAGCCATAGATGGACGTTGAATACTGATTTGTATCATGGGTGACTTGGCTGGATTTTCAGACGGAGATAAATATGGGTGATCAATATTTCTTTCTAGGCAATGTAATAAACTATAGCCTTAAAGTATTTATGAAGTAAATTTCCTTGAAACGATAACTACCCTGTGCTTCTCTGCCCATGCACAGGCTATAGCCTACTCTATTTAATTGAGACCACACATGCACCTGGTCTTGCATTTATGGCTGCTTAACTTGAAACAGCAAGGATGATGACAGTGGATACTTGCACTTTCTCTTGAGATACATTTTTCAGATAGGATATAGCCTTCCTTTTAGGTGGATGATTTGCAGGCAGAGACAAATAAATGGGTAATCAATATTTATTGAAAATGAAAAGACGCAATGCTCACTCACCATGGTAGCCTATGCACACTTTGAGCATTTTCCTTTTTAAAGATAATGCAATTTTTGGATTCCACCTTGACTCACGTTGGTTGAGCGCCCTCCACTTCTTTTCATTATCAGTATTTATTTACAGACACTGTAGTAAACTATAGTTTCATCATTTTTAATTTAATTTCCTTGGAAAGATAACTGCCATGTGATTCTCCGCCCATGCATAGGAAGCCTACTCTATTTCATTGAGACCACACATACACTGAGTGTACAAAACATTAGGAACACGTGCTCTTTCCATTACATAGAATGACCAGGTGAATCCTAATGAAAGCTAGGATCCATTATTGATGTCACCTGTTAAATCCACTTAATTTAGTGTAGATGAAGGGGAGAACAGGTTAAATAATTATTTGTAAGACTTGAGATAATTGACACATGGATTGTGTATGTATGCCATTCAGAGGGTGAATATGGCAAGACAAAAGGTTCAAGTGGCTTTAAACGGGGTATGGTAGTAGGTTCCAGGCACACCAGTTTGAGTGTGTCAAGAACAGCAAAGCTGATGGGTTTTTCATGCTCATCAGTTTCCCCTGTATATCAAGAATGATCCACCACCCAAAGGACATCCAGCCAACTTGACACAACTGTGGAAAGCATTGGAGTCAGTATGGGCCAGCATCCCTGTCAAATGCTTTCCACACATTGTAAAGTTCATGCCCTGACGAATTGAGGTTGTTCTGAGGGCAAAAGGGGTGCAATTCAATTTTAGGAAGGTGTTCCTAAAGTTTTGTACATTCAGTGTATACTAGGCACACTTGATCTTGCACACCAAACTGGGATAGGAGAGGAAGGCATCTTAACTTGAAGCAGCGAATTCTGAGAGTGTGAATAACGCGACAAAGATGTGCTTTTAATACAGTAGGCAGGCTAACGCATACAAAGCAGAAAGATGGCTGTTTCCACATTTTTCTGAGGGCCAACAAAAATATTTTCATTCCAAAGTGCTCTGCCTGACCGCCCGCTCCCAATCGCAGCACAAAAAATGCAGACCGCCCCGCGTCAATTTGCTCGTCATTATCAATTACACTTAATAGCACAACAACCTGCTTAATATTATTTTTTAAATCAAAATGTATTTCTTCAAACCTGTATTCAAAAATTATAAAGTCTAAACATTTTGAATTGTCCACAATCCTCTTAAAACTGAGCGACATTAAGTATTCAAAAATTGAAAAAAATATTCTATATCAGCAGAACACAGAAGAATGAAGGGTTTTCTACTACTACTTTATTTTAAGTAAAGATGTAAAACATAATAGTATCAAGTAAAAATAACTTATTTAATAAATTATGAATTTACTTTTAAATATTAAATAATAATCTTGTACAAGTTCAATAACTTTAGAATATCAGAACACCAATAAAGTTATATTTACTCAATAACCTAATATGTGTTAACAGTGCAGAAAAACATTAAGTGATAAGAATTGTAATTGACAATATGAGTTAGTACCACTTTTATGATTTGAGTTCTACTGACCATTGGAGATGTTTGAGTAGCCACTACTCAATTTCTTTAATGAGTTACGCAGTTACTTTTTACAGTGCAGCACCTTCTAAAAACATTACTGCTACTGGTGTTATTACATTACCTGGAAAAAAATGAGAACATTTGGGGAATTCTGTGGTGGTTGTTACAGATGTTCGGCACAATATTTGAATGACCATTAGGAGAACATTTCAATTATATTTTTGTATATATTTTTGGGGTAATTCTTTTAATTTTTTATCATCCTAACAAAATTGTATCATCCTAACGTTAGATAAAACCCAAAACTAGAACATAATAGGAATCTTCGATAATGTTATGGGAATGTTCCTGGTTTGCTAGGAGTGTTACCATGTAAAGCTTACTCACAGTTTCAGAAGGTGGTTTTCTCTCTTCCCAACCCTAACCTCATCACTTGAGAGGGCATTTACAACATGAAGTTACAGCATCTGTTTTGTACGACTACCCCTCCTCGGGTCTACATGTATTGAGTGTGTTATAAATATTTTGGTTGAGTCTCTAAACAGTGCCCATGGGGGGACCCAGCTGCCCAGGTTTCTGATGGCAGACTGGCTGCTCTCAGGGGTTCAGACATTTCCTCCTGCTCCTCTGGCTGTTCCTCAATCTGGATCTGGGCTTGTTTTTTTGACCATTTGTGGGTGTCTCAGGCTAGGCGGACACACACACACACTCACTCACTCACTCACTCACTCACTCACTCATTCACTCACTCACTCACTCACACTGAGCTTGATCAAACCCTACTGGACTTCTTTCAATATGGCAATGCAGCCATAACTGTGTAGAAAGAGGTGCTTGTTTGCGCTGTATGTACGGATATAATCTTTAATGGGATATTTGTTTCTGTTTGAACAGTAACAAGATCTTTCTCATGAGAAAATCTGAAATAAAGCCGTGTGCTCTGTTCTTTTGATCTGAGCTTTGGATGCCAAATTAAACGCACAAGCTTCAAACTCCCGAGACAACATGGCATCTGAAACCACAGAGGAGGCCAAGACGCTAATAATGTGTGTCTTCAGTTAATTTGACATTCTCTCTCTTCTCTCCCTCTCCCGCGCCTTACATTTTTTCATTTAAACTTGATTTATTCAGGTTTAATCACAATAAGATAAAATCGCTTTCCCTTCCTCGCCCTCTCTCTCACTGTTCCCACTATTCTCTCCCTCATTCTGAAAATAGTATTACAGACCTGCTTATTATTGTCTGTCCGTCCCAGGCGGGAGCAGAGTAGAACAGCGGGAGAGCGTTACTGCGTTTGTTCTCTTACTAAATCTTGCTTATGTGAACTGCCAAGTGCAGACACTAATGAAAGACAATGATCCACCCACTGTTTTCTATAATTGTATAACAGGTCTAGATAAATGTGTTACTGAGTATTCCTGATTTGGATGTGTGCCAGGATGACCCCAAGTAGTAAAGCTGTGATCAAGAGGGAGGGGTGTGTGCGCGTGTGTGTGAGCGCGTACAGAAATATGTGTTTTTGTGTTTGTGTGTACCTGAGGCCTGTTCTACTGCAGTGTAGCCCCGTCCATGACATGTGTATCTGACACCGGAGAGTGAATGAAGCACCTTTGGCCCTGATATGTCAGACTAGTCTTCCAGACGTTCACATAATCAATGACCACTTACTACTTCAGCAGATCACTATAGCTTCCCTGTTTCTCACCTGTCTATTCTAACCTTGTTCAAGCTCTGGAGGGTGAATCAGTCTACAAATACAAACACATGATGGCATGGATGCTTTACATGGATGCACATACACGCACACGCATGATCACCCCTTCCTCACTCTTACCGCCTGAGTTTCTCTTGTTTCATTTGTTTCCCACTGCATCTCTTGTTTCCAACTGAATTATCAAAGTGGTTTACTCCTTTGCTCTAATATATTATGCACATGCTAATCAAGTCCAAAAAAAAGAGAAAATAGAACAAAAAAATAAACAATGGGGGCTCTTGACAAGGCTGACCCACTACTGCTACTCTAGCTGTCAGCTATTTATTTCCTCATCCATTCACACATTATTCAATTGTTTTCAGGATTATTAGAATATATCATTGTTATTAGTGGTGTAACCTTCCTCCCACATCTATTCTTCAGTATAAATAATTAGGACAGGTTGCTGTTGCTGGGACGAGGAATGTTATGAAATAATAAAGACTGTGAAGTCTTCCCTGGATCCTGAAATGTGTGTGCGTGTGCGTTTGCGTTTGGGGGTGGTGGAAGGTGGAAGGAAGTCAACCGTGTTTGCAGGCAAGCGTGATTTTGGAAATACCCAAACATTACACCTAACCAGGACACAAGCCTATGGGATGTCATGATAGAAAGATGTTTTGAATATTGTCAAAACATAAACAAGGTCTTTGTGCATATGAGGCTATTTTATAGCAGACTGTGTGGCATGGTGCCATCACACATAATTACACTGGGGTAAGGGTAGTCACTGACCCATGTTTAGGGCTATTTTAAATGTAGACTTAATTTCTTCTCCATTGCGCTTATGTTCATTTATTATGTAATTTAATTTGTCAGGAGAGGACCAAAACAAAGTGCACTTTAGAGTCTAATTGATGCTGGTTCTCCTGAGTCTGCACTCTCAGCATTCTTCCCCCCTCACCAAGGAAGTGAACTCGATGGGGGAGGTAGGGTCGACGCAGGAGGGATGGAGGAAGGAAAAGAGGAGGAAGGAAGGAGTGGTGATTCAGTGTGTGTGTGTGCGTATGCGTGCTTGGAGGTAAATAAGAGGGTGTTAGGCGGGTGGTGCAAATTTGATTTCTGTCCATTGTTAGTCCAGGGCTTTGAGAGGCAGCGAAAGCGGAGCTCCATATTCTGGGCTCTGTGAGAGAGATTAGCTGAGGCTGGGCTTGTTTCTATTTTGAGGAATAATGAAGAGAGTCTTTACAAACCTCTCTCTCTCTCTCTCTCTCTCTCTCTCTCTCTCTCTCTCTCTCTCTCTCTCTCTCTCTCTCTCTCTCTCTCTCTCTCTCTCTCTCTCTCTCTCTCTCTCTCTCTCTCTCTCTCTCTCTCTCTCTCTCTCTCTCTCTCTCTCTCTCTCTCTCTCTCTCTCTCTCTCTCTCTCTCTCTCTCTCTCTCTCTCTCTCTCTCTCTCTCTCTCTCTCTCTCTCTCTCTCTCTCTCTCTCTCTCTCTCTCTCTCTCTCTCTCTCTCTCTCTCTCTCTCTCTCTCTCTCTCTCTCTCTCTCTCTCTCTCTCTCTCTCTCTCTCTCTCTCTCTCTCTCTCTCTCTCTCTCTCTCTCTCTCTCTCTCTCTCTCTCTCTCTCTCTCTCTCTCTCTATATATATATATATACAGTGGGGAGAACAAGTATTTGATACACTGCCGATTTTGCAGGTTTTCCTACTTACAAAGCATGTAGAGGTCTGTAATTTTTATCATAGGTACACTTCAACTATGAGAGACGGAATCTAAAACAAAAATCCAGAAAATCACATTGTATGATTTTTAAGTAATTAATTTGCATTTTATTGCATGACATAAGTATTTGATACATCAGAAAAGCAGAACTGAATATTTGGTACAGAAACCTTTGTTTGCAATTACAGAGATCATACGTTTCCTGTAGTTCTTGACTAGGTTTGCACACACTGCAGCAGGGATTTTGGCCCACTCCTCCCTACAGATCTTCTCCAGATCCTTCAGGTTTCGGGGCTGTCGCTGGGCAATACGGAGTTTCAGCTCCCTCCAAAGATTTTCTATTGGGTTCAGGTCTGGAGACTGGCTAGGCCACTCCAGGACCTTGAGATGCTTCTTACGGAGCCACTCCTTAGTTGCCATGGCTGTGTGCTTCGTGTCGTTGTCATGCTGGAAGACCCAGCCACGACCCATCTTCAATGCTCTTACTGAGGGAAGGAGGTTGTTGGCCAAGATCTCGCGATACATGGCCCCATCCATCCTCCCCTCAATACGGTGCAGTCGTCCTGTCCCCTTTGCAGAAAAGCATCCCCAAAGAATGATGTTTCCACCTCCATGCTTCACGGTTGGGATGGTGTTCTTGGGGTTGTACTCATCCTTCTTCTTCCTCCAAACACGGCGAGTGGAGTTAGACCAAAAAGCTCTATTTTTGTCTCATCAGACCACATGACCTTCTCCCATTCCTCCTCTGGATCATCCAGATGGTCATTGGCAAACTTCAGACAGGCCTGGACATGCACTGGCTTAAGCAGGGGGACCTTGCGTGCGCTGCAGGATTTTAATCCATGACGGCGTAGTGTGTTACTAATGGTTTTCTTTGAGACTGTGGTCCCAGCTCTCTTCAGGTCATTGACCAGGTCCTGCCGTGTAGTTCTGGGCTGATCCCTCACCTTCCTCATGATCATTGATGCCCCACGAGGTGAAATCTTGCATGGAGCCCCAGACCGAGGGTGATTGACCGTCATCTTGAACTTCTTCCATTTTCTAATAATTGCGCCAACAGTTGTTTCCTTCTCACCAAGCTGCTTGCCTATTGTCCTGTAGCCCATCCCAGCCTTGTGCAGGTCTACAATTTTATCCCTGATGTCCTTACACAGCTCTCTGGTCTTGGCCATTGTGGAGAGGTTGGAATCTGTTTGATTGAGTGTGTGGACAGGTGTCTTTTATACAGGTAACGAGTTCAAACAGGTGCAGTTAATACAGGTAATGAGTGGAGAACAGGAGGGCTTCTTAAAGAAAAACTAACAGGTCTGTGAGAGCCGGAATTCTTACTGGTTGGTAGGTGATCAAATACTTATGTCATGCAATAAAATGCAAATTAATTATTTAAAAATCATACAATGTGAGTTTCTGAATTTTTGTTTTAGATTCCGTCTCTCACAGTTGAAGTGTACCTATGATAAAAATTACAGACCTCTACATGCTTTGTAAGTAGGAAAACCTGCAAAATCGGCAGTGTATCAAATACTTGTTCTCCCCACTGTATATATCCATTTATCTTTTTCCTTCTCTCTACATCCTTTCTTGATCTTTCACCCTCTACGACAAATCACGGCACTGCTGAATAGGGCTAAGTGTGACATTCTTCTCCCTTTCTCTTCTGGTGTCCCTCACAACACACGTGGAAAAGGAGGAGGGTTGTTTGTGTGCTCTGGGTCAGGTGGTCAGAGTGATAAAGGCAGTGATGCGTAAACAGGAAACAGTCAGGCAGTGTAAACTCACAGGGCGCCACACTCTAGTTAGGTCAGAATTTTCAGGAAGGCTGGCTGCATGGGACAACTTTACCAGAGCCACAGTGTCACCTTAATTATGTGGCTTCACCAAACCTCCAGCGACGGAGGGGAGGGCCCTCGAACTTTCCTAGAACCATCCCTAGATTACTGCAAAGAGAGGGGGGATGAGGGTAGTCCCGCATCGACCAGGGAAGAGCATGTTCATTCGTAGCTCTCTACGAGTGACACCTCAGCTCATTATTACTGCGTTCATCCACCTCTGGTCTGCTCGCCTCCCTACCTCTGAGGAAGTACAGCTCCCGCTCAGCCCAGTCAAAACTGTTCGCTGCTCTGGCACCCCAATGGTGGAACAAACTCCCCCACGACGCCAGGTCAGCGGAGTCAATCACCACCTTCCGGAAACACCTGAAACACCACCTCTTTAAGGAATACCTAGGATAGGATAAAGTAATCCTTCTAACCCCCCCTTAAAAGAGTTAGATGCACTATTGTAAAGTGGTTGTTCCACTGGATATCATAAGGTGAATGCACCAACTTGTAAGTCGCTCTGGATAAGAGCGTCTGCTAAATGACTTAAATGTAAATGTAAATTATTAGCAGGAATGAGGCAGAGATGCAGTGTATCACTGGGATCTTCGAAGGCACAAATATGCCCAGAGCATATCTGGGGAGACCCAGCATTACTCTGCTCTATGCTGCCTCGTTTCACTCCCCAGGTGTAACTCACAGCAGCCCTGACGGAGTTAAGGTGTCAGCAGAACCGCCATCTACGTTGCAGACCTCGTCCTTCCCCAGAAATGGATGAAAGGAAAACACAAGGGGGTACGGAGGGATACGTTTTTTTTAATGACTGTGGAGTGGGATGGGGTGCCATTAATGAGCAGGGCTGGGATAAAAGTGTGTGTAGACATATCTGATATTGGCAGAAAGCTTAACTTCTTGTTAATCTAACTGCACTGTCCAATTTACAGTAGCTATTACAGTGAAATAATACCATGCTATTGTTTGAGGAGAGTGCACAGTTTGAACATCAAAAGTTATTAATAAACAAATTAGGCACATTTGGGCAGTCTTGATACAAAAATTTGAACAGAAATGCAGTGGTTCCTTGGATCAGTCTAAAACTAAAACTTTGCACATACACTGCTGTGGCCAAATTCTAAATTGCAGCTGGGCTGGAATAATACATTATGCCCTTTCTCTTGCATTTCAAAGATGATGGTACAAAAAAATTATCTTTTACCAGATCGATTGTGTTATATTTTCCAAAATTCCTTTCACATTTCCACACACTACCAGGATACCAAGAATATGAATATGCTTGCATCAGGGCCTGAGTTACAGGCTGTTAGATTTGGGTATGTCATTTTAGGCGAATATTTGAAAAAAAGGGGCAGGCACTTAAGAGGAGAGAGAAAAAAAGCTGAGAGGGAAAGAGAGGGAGACCCAAGAGTGTACATCCTTAGTCAATAATTCCACTGGGGCTCCCAACACAGCTATTCAGTTTCCAGCTCCAGATGAAAAAATAAATAGCCTCTTCAGACACCCTGCTTCTCCAGAGAGAGAGAGAGAATAGAGAGAGCTACTCACTTTCTATCTGTCTCATACTCACTTCGTCCAGCCTCTCATCTTTATCCTTCCACATGCCTACTCTCAGACACATGTAGACTCTGTCTGGCCAAACCTGTTGACACACACCCACATACACACACTCTGAATACTGATGACTAACTTGGCTGCGAATAAACGTTTCTCTAGTCCCTCTATTATAGCTGCTTTTCCAATCGGAGGTGTCTCCGTTGTTAATATACACCGGCATGCCTCGTATAGCCATCCATTCCTAAAAGCCCAGTGCAAGCATAGCTGGTTTCACTGAAATATTGCCATTATTCCGCTCTTACGCAAATAGATGTGGCCCATTGCCTTACATCAGATGTCCCCACCTGCATACATGAGCAGAACTAGCAGAACTATTCTGTCTTGATAACCATGTCTATAGAACATTCACGCTGTACTGTAGCTTCTTCAGTTTCTCTTCAGATCTATTCTTCTTACTTTTCTTCATCCCTCCCTTATATCACTTTCTCTCGCACACACATGTTCTCACTCACTTTGTCTCTCTACATCTCTCTTTTACCTATATCTCTTGCTGACCCGTTTACCTCCTCACATCTCTAACCCAACCTTTGTCAAAGCTGCAATCAAAATGTTATACACAACATCCAATCCTACTCTCCTCACTGTAAATCTCTCTCTGCTATGTTTCGGTGTCAGGAAAACTGCATGGCAGACAGTGTTGCTACAGTATTTGACTGTAGTGCCCTGGCAATTCTCTGATGCTTTGGTGTATACACTCCCTGGATGGGGAGGGCTGCTGGGAGACGGCAGCTGGTGCTGGCACTGAGGCTATGGTGTAGAGACAAGCGTGATTGTTCCGGAAAGCACCGGAACGCTGATGTTCTGAGTGAGACAGAGACACATGGCTGATGCTGTGTGGCCTGTACTCCTCATCATCAGCTGCCTCTCGCTCTCCCCCTATACCCCCCCCTCCCTCTCTTTCTCTCCACGGTCCGTTATGCAATAGATGATCAGAGAAAAGGCAACGATGCCTCCCTGCAGTGCTCTTTCTCTAGCGTTGCTCTCCAAATCAAATCAAATGTTATTAGTCACATGCGCCGAATACAGCAGGTGTGGATCTTACCGTGAAATTGTAACGAGTGTGCTGGGAGTCGGGAAGCAAGTTCAGGGAGTGCATAATTTAATAAACAAATGAACAAAACAAGAAACACGAACAACGTACAGACAGGAAACCAAAGGGAGTGACATATATAGGGAAGGTAATCAGGGAAATGATGGAGTCCAGGTGAATCTGATGACGTACAGGTGCGTGTAACGATGGTGGCAGGTGTGTGCCATAACGAGCAGCCTGGTGACCTAGCGGCCGGAGAAGGATCACATGTGACAGAAATGCTTGCTTACAAGCCCTTAACCAACAATGGAGTTCAAGAAATAGAGTTAAGAAAATATTTACGAAATAAACTAAAGTAAAAAAATGTAATAAAATCAAAAAGTAACACAACAAAATTACATAACAATAACGAGGCTATATACAGGGGGTACTGGTATCGAGTCAATGTGCGGGGATACAGGTTAGTCGAGGTAATTTGTAAAGGGACTATGCATAGATAATATACAGCGAGCAGCAGCAGTGTAAACACAAAGACCGGGCATTTGATTAATTGTTCAGCAGCCTTATGGCTTGGGTGATAGAGCAGAGAGAACAGTCTATGACTTGGGTGATTGGAGTCTTTGGCAGGTTACCTTCACTTTCTTGGGCACAGAGACTATGGTGGTCTATTTGAAACATGTAGGTATTACAGACTTGGTCAGGGAGACATTGAAAATGTCAGTGAAGACACTTGCCAGTTGGTCTGCACATGCTTTGAGTACACGTCCTGGTAATTCGTCTGGCCCCGCGGGTTTGTGAATAGTCTTGCTCACATCGGCTACGGAGAGCGTGATCACACAGCTGTCCGGAACAGCTGGTGCTCTCAAGCATGCTTCAGTGTTGCTTGCCTCGAAGCGAGCATATAATGCATTTAGCTCATCTAGTAGGCTGTCACTGGGCAGCTCGTGTTGGGTTTTCCTTTGTAGTCCATAATAGTTTTCAAGCCCTGCCACATCCGACGAGCATCAGAGCCGGAGTGGTAGGATTCATTCTTAGTCTTGTATTGCTGCTTTGCCTGTTTGATAGTTTGTTTGAGGGCATAGCAGGATTTCTTATAAGCGTCCGGATTAGTGTCCCGCTCTTTGAATGTGGCAGCTCTAATTGCATAGTTTTCAAGTCTTAAAGGTATTTAGGAACATGCTACATTGTATCAGGAAGACAACCAAATTGTTACTATTATACATACAGTATACTCTATATATACAAAGTATGAGGACACCCCTTCACATTAGTGGATTCGGCTATTTCAGCCACACCCGTTTCTGACATGTAATCTCCATAGACAACACTTGGCAGTAGAATGGCCTTACTGAAGAGCTCAGTGACTTTCAGCGTGTAATGCTTTATAATGTATGTGATATCAACAGAGAGGTATATTTTTGGGGTGATTTAAGTAGTGACTGGTTTTCATCAAGCTGCCCAGTCAAAAAAAAAAGCGTCATACTGCAACCAGTGCCTTCAAGCTTTGGAGCACCTTAAATTAAATTTTGGGCAAAAAGGCAAACTATGCTCCATCATTCATTGAATCAGATGGCTCATTCATCACAAAACCTACTGATATTGCCAATTACTTTAATTATTTTTTCTTTGGCAAGATTAGCAAATTTAGGCATGACATGCCAGCAGCAAACGCTGACACTACACATCCAAGTATAAATCCTTTTGTCAATAGGGGGAGCTGTTAGCACTTTTTTTTTTTTGACATTGCCAAATTAAACTGCCTAGTACTCAATTCTTGCTCGTACAATATGCATAAAATTGTTATTATTGGATAGAAAACACTCTCTAGTTTCTATAGACGTTTGAATTATGTCTCTGAGTGAAACAGAACTCATTCTACAGCACTTTTCCTGATATGGAGTCAGATTTCAGAAATTTTGGCCTCTGGTCCCAGGTCAGTTTTAAAGTCCCTGTAATTCCTATGAGGATACAAACACTGCCCATGCCTTCCTCTAGATGTCAGTAAGAGGTGACAATTTGAATGGAGTCGATTGCGCAATCAGGGCCAGTATAAAACAGAAAAGACCGGAAGGAGCTGTCTTTTCCTGCTGCGTCTTGCGCGCGATGGACGTCGGATTTGCTCTCTTTCCAAGCGTTGGTTTAGCCACTTATATATCGCCGGTCATGTTTTTACTCGTTATAGGTGTTAAAAACATCATAAGGTAGTTAATTTAAACCGTTTTATAGCAATTTATATCCGTTTAGTGCGATTTTGAGGCATTGCTTTGTGATGCATATTGAAGCACCGGGCACGTTTCGGGGTCCCGGTCGAACGTTAGTGGTCATTTCGACGGACAAGAGGACAGCTTTCGACCAAAAGAAGATTAGACCCAAGAAAGGATACATTGCCCAAGATACTGATGGAAGAACAGCTCACAGTAAGAACTATTTATGATGATAAATCGTTGTTCTGTCGAAAAATTTAATACGCATATTCCGCCATTTTGTTTGGTATAGCTTCGCTTGGCGAACCCTGTATTGCACAGTAAGGATAATTTTAGAAATGTTATTCAGCGATTGCATTAAGAACTAATTTGTCTTTCGATTGCTGTCCACCCTATATTTTTTAGTCAAGTTTACGATTAGTTATTCATTACGCCAGATCACTGTCCAAAATGGCCCCCGACATTTTCAGGCTAGTTTTGCTAGTATTGTCATGTTATAACCACGTTTTTTTGTGGCTAAATATGCACATTTTCGAACAAACTGTATATGTATGTTGTAAAATGATGTTACAGGAGTGTCATCGGAAGAATTCTGAGAAGGTTAGTGAAAAAATTAATACATTTTGGCGATGATTACGTTATCCCTCTCTTTGGCTTGTATCAATGCTCGGGTAACGTTTGCACATGTGGTATGCTAATATAACGATTTATTGTGTTTTCGCTGTAAAACGCTTAGAAAATCTGAAATATTGTCTGAATTCACAAGAACTGTGTCTTTCCATTGCTATGCTTTGTCTATTTTTATGAAATGTTTTATGATGAGTAAATTGGTCATACACGTTGCTCTCTGTAGTAATTCTAGTCGAGTTGTGATGGTGGGTGCAATTGTAAACTGTGATTTCTACCTGAAATATGCACATTTTTCTAACAAAACCTATCCTATACCATAAATATGTTATCAGACTGTCATCTGATGAGGTTTTTTCTTGGTTAGTGGCTATCAATATCTTTATTTGGCCGAATTGGTGATAGCTAGTGGTGTTGAGAAAAAATGGTGGACAAAGAAAAATTGTGTATTTTGCTAACGTGGTTAGCTAATAGATTTACATATTGTGTCTTCCCTGTAAAACATTTAAAAAAACAGAAATGATGGGTTTATTCACAAGATCTGTATCTTTCATCTGGTGTCTTGGACTTGTGATTTAATGATATTTAGATGCTACTATTTACTTGTGAAGCTATGCTAGCTATGCTAATCAGTGTGGGGGGGGTGGGGGGTGCTCCCGGATCCGGGTTTCTGAGCCAGTAAAAGATAACTGATCAAATTACGAAAGACAAGCATTGTAATTTTGAATTCCGTGAAGTGATTGTGGAAGAGGTCATTTTGTTTTTTGTCTATCACCAATGACAAGCCACCAGGGTCTGACAACTTGGGTGGAAAATTATTGAGGATAATAGGGGACGATGTTGCCACTGCTTTTTGACATATATTCAATATAAGCCTACTGGAAAGTATGTGCCCTCAGGCCTGGAGGATAGCAAAAGAAAAGTCGCTACCCAATCATTTTAAAGCCCCCTTTACTGGCTCAAATAGCCAACCAATCAGACTGCTCCCAATCCTTATTAAACCTTTGTAAAAAATAGGGTTTGACCAGATACAGTGCTATTTTACAGTAAACAAACTGACAACAGACTTTCCGCATGCTTATAGGGAAGGACAGTCAACAAGCACGCCACTTGCATGATTGGCTGAGAGAAATTGATGATGAAAAGATTGTCAGAGCTGTTTTGTTAGACTTCAGTGCAGCTTTTGACATTATCGATCATAGTCTGCTAATGGAAAAACATATGTGTTATGGCTTTACACCTCCTGATATATTGTGGATAAAGAATTACCTGTCTAACAGAACACAGATGTCACCTTGCATAAAGATGGGAGACAGGCGCAAGAATACGTAATAGGGTTTTTTAATTCTTGACGCAAAACAAAAGAGCGAGGTGTAAACTTCTAAAATAATTCATGGGATGAGACCCATAATAACAAGTGCACAAAAATACATGTAGCACCAAAAACCGAATAGAACAGAGCACAGGTACTCACAAGACCAACGGACATAGGACAATGATCGACAAGGACAATGGGGAACAGAGGGCACATATGTACACATACTAATCAGAGGGAATGGTAACCAGGTGTGCGTAATTAGACAAGACAGTCCGGAGTTTGTGGTGATGATCCAGTTCAGTAACACGGTGATGTAGACCTCCGGAGCTGGTGAACAGAATGAGCAGCAGTACCGGGGGAATCCGTGAAAACGGAGGGTGTTCTTTAATGGAAGCCTCTCCAACATAATCCAGGTAAAATCAAGAATTCCCCAGGGCAGCTGTCTAGGCCCCTTACTTTTTTCAATCTTTACTAATGACATGCCACTGGCTTTGAGAAAAGCCAGTGTGTCTATGTATGCGGATGACTCAACACTTTATACGTCAGCTACTACAGCGAGTAAAATCACTGCAACACTTAACAAAGAGCTGCAGTTAGTTTCAGAATGGGTGGCAAGTAATGTTAGTCCTAAATATTTCAAAAACTAAAAGCATTGTATTTGGGACACATCATTCACTAAATCCTAAACCCCAACTAAATATTGTAATAATGTGGAAATTGAGCTGACTAATCTGTTTGGAGTGACCCTTGATTGTAAACTGTCAAGGTCAAAACATATTGATACAACAGTAGCTAAGATGGGGAGACGTCTGTCCATAATAAAGCGCTGCTCTGCCACAACACTGTCAACAAGGCAGGTCCTACAGGCCCTAGTTTTGTCCCACCTGGACTACTGTTCAGTTGTCTGGTCAGGTGCCACAAAGAGGGACCTCGGAAAATTACAATTGGCTCAGAACAGGGCAGCACGGCTGGCCCTTAAATTTACACGGAGAGCTAACATTAATAATATGCTGTATTATTGTACATCTCTCATGGCTCAAAGTGGAGGAGAGATTGACTTCATCACTTCTTTTATAAGAAGTGTTGACATGCTGAATGCACCGAGGTGCCTGGCATGCATACCCCACAAGACATATCACCAAAGGTCTCTTCACAATCCCTATGTCAAGAACAGACTATGGGAAGTGCACAGTACTACATAGAGCCATGGCTACATGGAACTCTATTCCACATCAGGTAACTGATGCAAGCAGTAGAATCAGATAAAAATAAACCTTACGGAACAGCAGGGACTGTGAAGAGACACACACAGGCACAGACACATGATAAGACAAGCACTCTACACACACGTACACATGGATTTTGTATTGTAGACATGTGATAATTATAAGGGCACAGGGCGAGACCCAGATGCAGACACGGGAGGCAGATGGTTAGAGTCTCTGATATTTATTATAATTCAAGGGGCAGGCAAGAGAATGGTCATGGACAGGCAAAAGATCATAAACATGATCAGAGTCCAGGAGGTACAGAGTGGCAGGCAGGCAGTATGGTCAAGCAGGCAGGTTCAGAGTCAAGCCAGGCAAGGGTCAAAATCGGGAGTACTAGCAAAAGAGAGATAATAAAAAGCAGGCGCACGGAAAACCATGCTGGTTGACTTGACATAACTAGACGAGCTGGCAACAGACAAACAGGGAACACCGGAATAAATACCCAGGAACTAATGGGGAAAACGGGTGACACCTGGAGGTGGGTGGAGACAATCACAAAGACAGGTGAAACAGATCAGAGCATGACAGATAGTAGAGTTGTAGCCTGAGGGCACACACTTCATGTGTTGTGAAAAGTGTCATGAAATCTAATGTCCTGTAATGTTTTAAATTGTATATAACTGCCTTAATGTTGCAAGAACCCAAGAACAGTAGCTGCAATGGGGATCATTAATAAATACAAATGCAAACGTGGCACCGTCATAGGATGCCACATTACATCAAGTCAGTTCGTCATATTTCTGACCTGCTAGAGCTGCCCCGGTAAACTGTAAGTGCTGATTTTGTGAAGTGGAAATGTCTAGGAGCAACAAAATTTCAGCTGTGAAGTGGTAGGCCACACAAGCTCACAGAATGGGACCTTCCTGTGCTGACGAGTGTAGCGTGTAAAAATCGTCTGTCCTCGGTTGCAACACTCACAGCCAATATTGCAACCTGCCTCTGGAAGCAACGTCAGCACAAGAACTGTTCGTCGGGAGCTTCATGAAATGGGTTTCCATGGCCGAGCAGCCGCACACAAGCCTAAGATCACCATGAGCAATGGCAAGCGTCGGCTGGAGTGGTGTAAAGCTTGACGCCATTGGACTCTGGAGCAGTGGAAACACGTTATCTGGAGTGATGAATCACGCTTCACCATCTGGCAGTCCAACGGACAAATTTGGGTGTGGCGGATGCCGGGAGAACGCTACCTGCCCCAATGCATAGTGCCAACTGTAAAGTTTGGTGTCGGAGGAATAATGGTCTGGGGCTGTTTTTCATGGGTCAGGCTAGGCCCTTTAGTTCCAGGACAGGGACATCTTAACACTACAGCATACAATGACATTGTAGACAATTCTTTGCTTCCAACTTCGTGGCAACAGTTGGGGGAAGGCCCTTTCCTGTTGATTAGCCTGTGTTGGGCTGGTGTGGGCTAGTCTGTGCCAACCTTGCCCACTGAATACCCACATGGGGCCAATGGGCTCATGTTTTCTGGGGTGTGTGTTATCATTAAACTTCTAGAGAATTTGTGTGTGCTATTTTTGCTCCCAGCTGATTCGAGGAAGTCTTCTAATCTGGCCTATAGATGGTACATTACACTGCTCTAGTACCACATCAGCACTCTCTTAACTCCACTACCTGTAATGAATGCTCTGCTTAGCACTGATATCTGAAATCCTTTTAAGGAAGCAGCAATGACAGCAGGACCTATCCCCACCGAGCTCTCTTTCTCTGGGTGAGAGTTTTCCCCATCGCGTGTTTTGTTCTCTGCTCGACAAGACTTGTGCGTGATGTCACACTTTGTGGTGAGACGTATCCGTGAGGATTTGGAGATAAGGCTGAGGAGGAGTAGTGTGAGGGGTGTAAGCAGGGCGTAAGCGTGTGGAAACACATGGCTTACATGCTCTGAGAGACATTGCGTGGGTTGAGACACTCAGTCTCCCAAATACTGGCTGCTCCCAACCGAGACAGAGCATGCAGTTTGAGGAACTTGGGGTGTGTGTGTGCTTGTGCGTCTAAATGTTTGTTTGTGTGTGTGTGTGTGTGTGTGTGTGTGTGTGTGTGTGTGTGTGTGTGTGTGTGTGTGTGTGTGTGTGTGTGTGTGTGTGTGTGTGTGTGTGTGTTTGTGTGTGTGTGCTAGTGACCCATGGAAGTGGGTGGAAATTGCTTTTTGTTGGTCATTTGTATGAGTTGGGAGAGACAGAGTGATGCGTTGTGAGCAGAGGCAATTAGAAGAAGAAAGCTCTGTTAGGGGTGACAGAATGTCAGTTCACACTCAGTGACATCCCAATCCATAAAATATTTTACGCAGTTAGTTTAATAAAAAAATCCCCATCAACATACATCAGTTTAAACTCAATCCACCACATCCACTGCCTTGTTCATCCGAAGGTGGTCGAGCTACAGCGGTGTTTGTCAGACCATGAGACGTCCCGAAAATCAGTTTTCTCACAAAAACGTCTGTAGTATCCGAACGGTTTGGCCCCCACAAGCCCCACGGGACTCGTCTGAAGTCGGTAACTCTGATGTGCCAACTTCTGTTTGTAGTGTACGAACCGTTTGGGCTACAAGCTAATATCTTCTTTGGGCTGCAAGCCCGATGTCGGTATACTTATGACAACAGCCAGCTCAAGTGCGGGCGCGAAATTCAAAATCTATTTTTTTTTTATATTTAACTTTCACACATTAACAAGTCCAATACAGCATATGAAAGGTACACATCTTGTGAATCAAGCCAACATGTCCGATTTTTAAAATGTTTTACAGGGAAGACAAAATATGTAAATCTATTAGCTAACCACGTTAGCAAAAGACACCACTTTTTTTACTCCACCAGTTTTTTACTCCATCAGTAGCTATCACAAATTCGACCAAATAAAGATATATATACATTTACATTTACATTTAAGTCATTTAGCAGACGCTCTTATCCAGAGCGACTTACAAATTGGTGCATTCACCTTATGATATCCAGTGGAACAACCACTTTACAATAGTGCATCTAACTCTTTTAAGGGGGGGGGGGGTTAGAAGGATTACTTTATCCTATCCTAGGTATTCCTTAAAGAGGTGGGGTTTCAGGTGTCTCCGGAAGGTGGTGATTGACTCCGCTGACCTGGCGTCGTGAGGGAGTTTGTTCCACCATTGGGGTGCCAGAGCAGCGAACAGTTTTGACTGGGCTGAGCGGGAACTGTACTTCCTCAGAGGTAGGGAGGCGAGCAGGCCAGAGGTGGATGAACGCAGTGCCCTTGTTTGGGTGTAGGGCCTGATCAGAGCCTGAAGGTACGGGGGTGCCGTTCCCCTCACAGCTCCGTAGGCAAGCACCATGGTCTTGTAGCGGATGCGAGCTTCAACTGGAAGCCAGTGGAGAGAGCGGAGGAGCGGGGTGACGTGAGAGAACTTGGGAAAGTTGAACACCAGACGGGCTGCGGCGTTCTGGATGAGTTGTAGGGGTTTAATGGCACAGGCAGGGAGCCCAGCCAACAGCGAGTTGCAGTAATCCAGACGGGAGATGACAAGTGCCTGGATTAGGACCTGCGCCGCTTCCTGCGTGAGGCAGGGTCGTACTCTGCGAATGTTGTAGAGCATGAACCTACAGGAACGGGTCACCGCCTTGATGTTAGTTGAGAACGACAGGGTGTTGTCCAGGATCACGCCAAGGTTCTTAGCACTCTGGGAGGAGGACACAATGGAGTTGTCAACCGTGATGGCGAGATCATGGAACGGGCAGTCCTTCCCCGGGAGGAAGAGCAGCTCCGTCTTGCCGAGGTTCAGCTTGAGGTGGTGATCCGTCATCCACACTGATATGTCTGCCAGACATGCAGAGATGCGATTCACCACCTGGTTATCAGAGGGGGGAAAGGAGAAGATTAATTGTGTGTCGTCTGCATAGCAATGATAGGAGAGACCATGTGAGGATATGACAGAGCCAAGTGACTTGGTGTATAGCGAGAATAGGAGAGGGCCTAGAACAGAGCCCTGGGGGACACCAGTGGTGAGAGCACGTGGTGCGGAGACAGATTCTCGCCACGCCACCTGGTAGGAGCGACCTGTCAGGTAGGACGCAATCCAAGCGTGGGCCGCGCCGGAGATGCCCAGCTCGGAGAGGGTGGAGAGGAGGATCTGATGGTTCACAGTATCAAAGGCAGCCGATAGGTCTAGAAGGATGAGAGCAGAGGAGAGAGAGTTAGCTTTAGCAGTGCGGAGCGCCTCCGTGACACAGAGAAGAGCAGTCTCAGTTGAATGACTAGTCTTGAAACCTGACTGATTTGGATCAAGAAGGTCATTCTGAGAGAGATAGCAGGAGAGCTGGCCAAGGACGGCACGTTCAAGAGTTTTGGAGAGAAAAGAAAGAAGGGATACTGGTCTGTAGTTGTTGACATCGGAGGGATCGAGTGTAGGTTTTTTCAGAAGGGGTGCAACTCTCGCTCTCTTGAAGACGGAAGGGACGTAGCCAGCGGTCAAGGATGAGTTGATGAGCGAGGTGAGGTAA
Source organism: Salvelinus alpinus (assembly GCF_045679555.1). Lineage (NCBI taxonomy): Eukaryota > Metazoa > Chordata > Actinopteri > Salmoniformes > Salmonidae > Salvelinus > Salvelinus alpinus. Next base: position 42,996,258 of record NC_092100.1, read on the forward strand.
GGGAGAAGGTCTCCGGAAATGGTCTGGAGAAGAGAGGAGGGGATAGGGTCAAGCGGGCAGGTTGTTGGGCGGCCGGCCGTCACAAGACGCGAGATTTCATCTGGAGAGAGAGGGGAGAAAGAGGTCAAAGCACAGGGTAGGGCAGTGTGAGCAGAACCAGCGGTGTCGTTTGACTTAGCAAACGAGGATCGGATGTCGTCGACCTTCTTTTCAAAATGGTTGACAAAGTCATCAGCAGAGAGGGAGGAGGGGGGAGGAGGGGGAGGAGGATTCAGGAGGGAGGAGAAGGTGGCAAAGAGCTTCCTAGGGTTAGAGGCAGATGCTTGTAATTTAGAGTGGTAGAAATTGGCTTTAGCAGCAGAGACAGAAGAGGAGAATGTAGAGAGGAGGGAGTGAAAGGATGCCAGGTCCGCAGGGAGGCGAGTTTTCCTCCATTTCCGCTCGGCTGCCCGGAGCCCTGTTCTGTGAGCTCGCAATGAGTCGTCGAGCCACGGAGCAGGAGGGGAGGACCGAGCCGGCCTGGAGGATAGGGGACATAGAGAGTCAAAGGATGCAGAAAGGGAGGAGAGGAGGGTTGAGGAGGCAGAATCAGGAGATAGGTTGGAGAAGGTTTGAGCAGAGGGAAGAGATGATAGGATGGAAGAGGAGAGAGTAGCGGGGGAGAGAGAGCGAAGGTTGGGACGGCGCGATACCATCCGAGTAGGGGCAGTGTGGGAAGTGTTGGATGAGAGCGAGAGGGAAAAGGATACAAGGTAGTGGTCGGAGACTTGGAGGGGAGTTGCAATGAGATTAGTGGAAGAACAGCATCTAGTAAAGATGAGGTCAAGCGTATTGCCTGCCTTGTGAGTAGGGGGGGAAGGTGAGAGGGTGAGGTCAAAAGAGGAGAGGAGTGGAAAGAAGGAGGCAGAGAGGAATGAGTCAAAGGTAGACGTGGGGAGGTTAAAGTCACCCAGAACTGTGAGAGGTGAGCCATCCTCAGGAAAGGAACTTATCAGGGCGTCAAGCTCATTGATGAACTCTCCAAGGGAACCTGGAGGGCGATAAATGATAAGGATGTTAAGCTTGAAAGGGCTGGTAACTGTGACAGCATGGAATTCAAAGGAGGCGATAGACAGATGGGTCAGGGGAGAAAGAGAGAATGTCCACTTGGGAGAGATGAGGATCCCAGTGCCACCACCCCGCTGACCAGAAGCTCTCGGGGTGTGCGAGAACACGTGGGCAGACGAGGAGAGAGCAGTAGGAGTAGCAGTGTTATCAGTGGTAATCCATGTTTCCGTCAGTGCCAAGAAGTCGAGGGACTGGAGGGAAGCATAGGCTGAGATGAACTCTGCCTTGTTGGCCGCAGATCGGCAGTTCCAGAGGCTGCCTGAGACCTGGAACTCCACGTGGGTCGTGCGCGCTGGGACCACCAGGTTAGAGTAGCAGCGGCCACGCGGTGTGAAGCGTTTGTATGGTCTGTGCAGAGAGGAGAGAACAGGGATAGACAGACACATAGTTGACAGGCTACAGAAGAGGCTACGCTAATGCAAAGGAGATTGGAATGATAAGTGGACTACACGTCTCGAATGTTCAGAAAGTTAAGCTTACGTTGCAAAAAATCTTATTGACTAAAATGATATAGTACTGCTGGCTGTATATAGCCACTAACCAAGAAACAACTTCATAAGATGACAGTCTGATAACATATTTATTGTATAGCATATGTTTTTTTAGAAAAATGTGCATATTTCAGGTATAAATCATAAATAAATCATAAATTACATTTCAGCTACAATCAGAAATTGCACCGAAAGCAGCCATAACATTTACAGACACCAACGTCAAATACCTAATTACTCATCATAAAACATTTCTGAAAAATACATAGTGTGCAGCAACTGAAAGACAGGCATCTTGTGATTCCAGACAATATTTCCGATTTATTAAATGTTTTACAGCGAAAACAAAATGTAGCGCTATATTAGCATAGCCACAATAGCCAGAAACACTTGGGCGCCCACGACCAGTTCACATGCACGACAGATATATGAAATAACATCATAAATTGGGTCTTACTTTTGCTGATCTTCCATCAGAATGTTGATCAAGGTGTCCTTTGTCCAGATGAGTCGTTGTTTGGATTCAGAATGGCAACTTTCCCTCTTCATTTAGCATGGGCACTAGCCGAGTGGCACGGATCTCTCCAACGTGAACAAAGTCAGAGAACGGAACACGGCAAAACTCCCGAAAAAATTCAAATAATCTGATTAAACTATATTGAAAAAACATACATTACGATGATATGGTCATATGTATCAAATAAAATCCGAGCCGGAGATAGTTGTCGTCCATAACGGCAGCAAAACAGAAGGCAATCTCACTTCCAAGTCGCGCGCTTCAGAGTACCGGAAGTGGACGGTCACGTCAAAGAAATAGCTTTTATTCCACCTCAGACCAAGATAAACACAACATTTCTTCTCTCACATCCTCTTGACACCCAGAGGAAGGCGTATGAAGTGTACGTAGGCTCCTACGTGTCATGACCATGTATAGGCAGAATGTTGAACAGAGCATAGATTTCTGACATTCTACTTCCTGGTCAGGGAAAGTGCTGCCAAATGACTTCTGTTTCACTCAGAGAAATAATTCAAACGGTTTTAGAAACTAGAGATATTTTCTATCCAATAGTAATAATAATATGCATATTGTACAAGCAAGAATTGAGTACGAGGCCGTTTGAAATGGGCACCTTTTTTCTGGCTACTCAATAATTTCCCTTGCAGCCATAACAGGATATGATTCTCACAAACACAACGGTATTCTCCGTTTTGCTCTACGACCCCCACAAGTGTCAAGGGACTCGTCTGAAGGTAACCCATTCAAATGAATGGAAGTATGGAGGTAGTTTTGTGCCAATAAAAATAAGGGATGGGTTAAATATGTGTCCAAAAAAACTTAAATATTTCCTGAGCATTCTTATATCTCCTTGATATAGGACGACCTTATTCCTTATGAATCATTTTTGGACGGTCTTTTTTGCCATTTATAAATGTTATTCAATGTGTTTCTATGGGCTATAACAGTTAGTAGTAAAGTCTAACTTCATTATTTTATAAAACCATTTTTATATTTTTCAAAAAAAAAATTATATATATTTAAAGGGGTCCTAAAATTCCAAATCAAATAGCTAAATGATAAATGTTATGTCCATCTTAAAGCAATTCCATATGTTAGCTTAGTAGAACCCGCCTCCAAGCGGCTTAGACTTTTTGAGATTAAACATTGTCATTGATTCTAAGAACAGCTTTATGTGACTATGTTATATGTAGAATAACAGCACAAGCCAAACTGGGAGGCAGCTGAGGAATCAACAGCAGCAATCCCTGGAGGAGTAAAAGAGGGGAACATCAGAGGTGCTCCTCTAATTTGTAATCTCCCAGTACTTTGATGGCAGACCTGGAACCTGAGTCATCATGGCACTGTGTGTGTATGAGTAATGTGTGTGTGTGTATGTGCGCGTGCGTGCGTGCGTGTGTGTGTGTGTGTGTGTGTGTGTGCGCACGCTGTGATCACTTCCCCCGGACTCAGAGAGCCAGACTGACATCATGCCCAGTGACTCACCCAGACTAGCCTCAGTGGGCGACAGATGAGTACTGAATCATCAAGAGCCAATCACTCTACTCTACTACTCTCTCATCACACTCTATGCCCCTCATCTCTTTTTCGTCCCGTTTACTCTTTGCCCTCACTTCTCTTCCACTCACTTCTCTCCTTTACTCTACTCCTCACTCATCACACTCTCTCGTCTGCTTTCCCTTTTTCTATTTTGTCCTCTCACTCCCTCCCGCCTCTCCACTTTTCCTAACCCCTTTCCACCCCCATAGGTCCATAGGAAATAACTGTCATAAAAGTGTAATTTGAGACCAGTTAAAAGTAACATTATATGGGTTTTATGCAACTCAGCTGGTATTCTCTGTTAAAACGTTTTAAACTAATCATTTGAAATGTGCATGTAATGTGTCTTCAGACTCCCTAAGTGTCATGCTTAAAGCCCCAAACCCTCCTATGTTCCAGTGTGGTAGACATTCTCTGAAGCTTTTGGCAGGCTTTCATTTGAGACTCTGAAGGGTGGGTGATTCCATATATTGGTAATTTACTCCTCTCCCCCTACCACTTAGGGCTTTCATCTTCACGACTTTCTGCTTTTTCACAAACAACTTTTTCCAAACTTTCTTGCTCTGCCTTTTGAGTTTTTGGAATTGTCTCCTTTTTTCTCTCTTAGAAGATTTCTCTTTATGCCTCCTTTGATGTCTCTTCTCTCCAGCTAAGCACCTTCATAAGGCCCTCTCTTGTTTAATACCAGTGTCTCTCTCAGTAAAAATAGATCATAATGAATTTGTTGAATATGCAGTTTTGAAGGGGCCAAACCAATTACCTTCTCCTTCATGAAGAATTGACAGCTGGTATGTGTACTATTAATAACCTAAGACAAAAAGGGCGAATAGGAATCCAATTCACAGTCAGATAAACTGGAGGAACATTTCCTTGTCAAAAATAATTAATCAAAGAAGAGACTGTCCCCACTGAAACTAGAAGACACCGTAAAAATATGATCTTCTCAGTGGGAAGCTGTCCATCTGTAACGCCATCTTTATTTTTCTTATCTCTTCCTCCCTCTCTCACCGTCCCTTTTAACTTCCTCCCTTCAAAACCCTAAGACTCCCCATGCTAATTCAGTCAGCCACTTAATCAGACATATTAATCCCATATCTCTCCTGAGTTAATTCTACTCGGCAGAGAGTAAACAAATATATATATTAGATAGGCAGATAAGGATCCCTCCCTCCTTCTGGAGCTGCATTACACAGTGTGTTAAGTAACCACAGTCTGTTAATTATGAGATTTCTGTTGTTTGAATTTGGCGCTTTGCACTTTCACTGGCTGTTGTCATATCGATCCCGTTAACGAGATTTCAGCCGTAAGAAGTGTTAAACAATAATGCAAGTCGTTCTGAAAACATTGCTGCAATGTTCTGCTAATATTCATATGTAATGTATTACATGAAGTTGCCGAACTTTTAAACAAATGGCATTTCAGTCTTCTTACATTATTGTATTTCATAAGGGTATTATCTAAATATACAGTTGAAGACAGTCAGCCATTTAATCAGACATATTAATCCCATATCTCTCCTGAGTTAATTCTACTCGGCAGAGAGTAAACAAATATATATATCAGATAGGCAGATAAGGATCCCTCCCTCCTTCTGGAGCTGCATTACACAGTGTGTTAGCGCTGGCTGGCTAAACCATTAAATAGACTCCATGTCTGTAGTTGTACATTGGGGCAGTCAGCAACAGTTAGCATATGGCTAATATAACATGGAAGGTAATGTCCATCATTCATTTTTGTTGGTAATTATCCCTCTTGCTATTGGTTTTATAGGAATGGTAAACATTTCTGAGGTCTGGTGAGATGTTGAGAGAAACCAGATGCAGCAGGCCTGTCAATTACATTAGAATAAGCAGGTGTTCATTTTCAATGACTGAGAAGGACATCTGGCTAAAGCGCCATGTCATTGTTTCTGTGTTTGCCTGTCTGTGTGAAAAATGATGGTGTCGTATTTGTCTGTATTACATGCAGGGTGTCTGGTGGTTGTCAGTAGCAGTGATGACATGGAATATGTAAACACACCAAGCTGCAAATATCTCACACACACACACACACACACACACACACACACACACACACACACACACACACACACACACACACACACACACACACACACACACACACACACACACACACACACACACACACACCATAACTCAATCTCATCTGCTTATGCCCAGTAGAGCCCCCAGGGACTTGAGCTCAGGCTTGGCAATCGATGGGCGAGAGTGTGTGTGGGTGGGGGGTATGGTTTAGAGAGGGCCGTGGGTGAACGGATGTATACCGTCCACAAAGCTACAATGTAACACACTCAGGACTCTTCCTGGACTTAGTATATAAACACAGCAGTATTCAGCAACCCAAGGGCATGCACTTTGTAATACTGCAGGCAGACACACACACACACACTACAATACACATAAAAACCTTTGCCAGTGTCACTAAATAGCCTATAAGCACTCCAATTGTCTACAAACAAATGATGTACATGGCTGGGAAACGTATTAATTACAAATCACATTAAAGTAGACATTTTGCTGTAGTTTAATTTCATTAAGTCACTGATCCTGTAACATAGAGATTTACCAAATCATATTATTTGTTACAGAAAAAAATGAAATCCCTCTCAATTCCAACCTTAAAGTCCCTAATTTGTTCATCTCATCACCATCATCTCCCCAGTCGTATTTATTATTTATTAGAATAAACCAGCATTGCTTATGAATCCCTGTCTGTATTTGTGTCACGTCAAGATAGAAAGAAAGCAGAACTCATAAATGCTATGGATCACCATCAGCTCCTAGTTATGACTCCTCTGTGATGACTATAATTGTCAGCTGGTAAAAGCTGTCTGTTTCTCCCCAACCTCAAGTTGCCTTCATAGAGATAGATGAAGTACATGCGATGCACAGCCGTTCAGATACAAGTCTTTCAAATGTTTCATCGACTGATTTTCCATTGGGGTTTGCCAATTGTTGTCTGGTCTTCAGATATTGTTCTCACACCAGGCAAACATTCTTTATTCTCTGGATTGCAAACAGTAGGTTATTCCCTTTCTTCTTTATTCCATATATTTATCCCGTTCTTGTCCCAGCTAGCACATTTGGTTCCTTGGAAGTTGCGGGAACGTATGTTTTTGGTTTCACATTGGTTGTTGGAACAAATTGTTGGAACAAATCCATATTTTTCCCGACTGATGAAAGTGTCATAAAAGTTCTGAAAACAGAAGTGAACATTTTGCCTGTTCTGGGAACGTTTATTTTTAGGTTGCAGGAAGGTTCTGAGAATGTTTTACTCTGATTCCTTGGCATTTTTCCTGGGAGGTTTATTGCCAATCTGAGAATTAAAATTATAGGTTATTTAAAGGTTTTTGAATAACTTTCATTGAATATTTCAATAAGACTTTTATTAACACTTCTAGCTTAGCTTATTTTGGGATAACTTTTTTAAACTCCCATCACAGAAAGGACACATGAAAATTTATTTCCTTAGGTATTAATCATGCAAATACATACAGTTGAAGTCGGAGGTTTACATACACCTCAGCCAAATACATTTACACTCAGTTTTTCACAATTCCTGACATTTAATCCCGGTAAAAATTCCTTGTTTTAGGTCAGTTAGGATCACCACTTTATTTTAAGAATGTGAAATGTCAGAATAATAGTAGAGAGAATTATATATTTCAGCTTTTATTTCTTTCATCACATTCCCCAACAGATCTATTTTTGATTCATCAGACCAGAGGACATTTCTCCAAAAAGTACGATCTTTGCCCCTATGTGCAGTTGCAAACCGTAGTCTGACTTTTTTATGGCGGTTTTGGAGCTGTGTCTTCTTCCTTGCTGAGCGGCCTTTCAGGTTATGTCAATATAGTACTTGTTTTACTGTGGATATAGATTATTTTGTACCTGTTTCCTCCAGCAGCTTCACAAGGTCCTTTGCTGTTGTTCTGGGATTGAGTTGCATTTTTCGGACCAAAGTACATTAATCTCTAGGAGACAGAACGCGTCATTTTCATCATTTTCTGGAATTTTCAAGCTGTGTTAAAGGCACAGTCAACTTAGTGAATGTAAACTTCTGACCCACTGTAAACAATTGTTGGAAAAATGACTTGTGTCATGCACAAAGTAGATGTCCTAACCGACACTGATAGAAATAAAAACAGACAGAGGCCCAGTCTACAATAGTCAAATGTTTATTTACGGGAACGTTCTGCCTATCATTTCCGGTACATTGGTCTATATACCTCACATTTCTTCATAAATGTCCCTCCTCCTCTCAGAAATAATGACAATATAGTTCACAAGTCTTCCTGTCATACATTGTCTGCCACCTGTTATGCAATCTACTACAAGCCCAAGGTCTCTCCCCTCCCTGGGTGGGAACAAAAAGTCCTTGTCCTAATTCTGACTAAAACTACACACATCAGATTTATAGAGGTATAATTCTAATAAATTTCATACAATCATACAATGACAGGGTAGTTTTAGTTATAGTTCTACATTAAATGTATACATCATTTACATTTACATTTACATTTAAGTCATTTAGCAGACACTCTTATCCAGAGCGATTTAGTCATTATTCATAAAAATCCTATAACACTGACTTGCCAAAACTATACTTTGTGGAGTGGTTGAAAATGAGTCTAAGTGTATGTAAACTTCCTACTTCAACTGTACATTTTTTATTGTGACACAGCATCAGTGAGATTAAAACCTATAATCTTCTGTTCTCTATCCATGGAGTTAGTCGACTACACCATCAGGATGGAGCTAGCATACAATGTTTTTATGCATACAATGTTGTTCATTGTATTCCAACAGACCCCATTTCAAAGGAAACAAGTACTCATTAAGAATAGGTGTGGCCAATTAGTGGGAATGGTAATTACACGTAACAAGGTAAAGGATAGAGAAAGTTTTGTTGATACTGAAAACGGTATATGTTTTCCTGTGGTTTTTATGGAAAGATGTCTTCACATTCTGAGAACGAAATGTATGTATTTTAAAAACCTTCTTTTAAAGTTTTCTTGTTTCATATGGAAAGTTTTAATGTTCTCTGAACAATTTGAGAATATTACTTGAAATAGAAACACGAGGAAACCTGTAAGAAACATTATACTGAAGTGTTGAAATTCCCACAGAAGAGCGTTGTTTTTTTCTTGCTCTTGGAACAATCTGAGAACATTCCCAATATCAAACCAGTTGGGGAACGTTAGAAAAACATTACCCACATTGACATTAAATGTAACCACGTTTGAACTTTGAAGAAACTCACTGTTAAAGTTTTTTTTTTAAATGGTAAAGTTCCTTTAATGTGCTGAGAATGTTCCAAAGCCAAACAACTATCCTGCATCATTCCCAGAGAGTTGTGGGAAGGTTGTATGCAAAAGAACCATAGAACAATCATGCTCTCATCAAACACTAAGAAAAATATGGTTCTCAGAACGTTATGTCCTAGCTGGGTTCATTATTTTCTCTACCCCAACCTCACTCATTTCCATCTATCTATATTATTCTATTTTTCTCTCCTTCTCTATAGATCTCTCTCTTCCTTTTTCAGTTTTTTCCCCTTCTTTCTCTGTCTCTCTTTCACTTACCTCCCCATCTACCCTTCCTTGCTCTCTCCCTCCTTCTCTCCTGTTACTCGGTGGTGAGGTCAGTGTGTGTGCTGGCCTGGTGAGAGCGCTGGTCCAGACACAGATGGATTTACCATTAGGTGATGACTAATGGGAGGCCCGGCCCATCTGATTTCAGCACTCACCACCCCTCTGGGACCTCCTGATCCTGACCATGTGGGCTACCCCAGGCCTTAATTGAACAAGCAGCTGTGTGCTCCATTGATTGGGCCTGGCGAGGCTTTCTGGTAATTTCCACAGGGTGATGGAGGGTGACCTGTGGGTCAGACAGTGATAGGGTGGCCAGGGAAGTAGCAGGAGCGCAGGTCGCTGACATCTCTTGAATTGTTGGACTACTACTCCTGGAGATAGGCACCTTGTGTCCATGAGTTCAGGAGAGGTAAAGAGAGGGAGAGATATGAGCCTGGTATCTGTTAGCATCGCTGCTGTAGTGGGGATTGTGTAGCTAACAAGCATACTGTCCATCTCTTGAGACTTGGAGGAGGTATTGGGATTTATGTGTTTATTGGGCTGATATTGACAATGAATATTGTGTGGAAAATTACTTAATGGGTTGGTAAATTCAGAGGTTGTTATCAGTAGACGAAAACCACCAGTTATTGCTGTACTTATCCCATACATAGGACCCACCATTTGATACAATCAGTAGTGCCATTCAAATCAAATCAAGTTATTTGTCACATGCGCCGAATACAACCTTACCGTGAAAAGCTACAAGTGCAGTATCAATGCAGTTCAAGAAATAGAGTTAAAACAATATTTACTAAATAAACTAAAGTAAAATATCTAATCAAAAGTACCACAATAAAATAACAATAACGAGGCTATATACAGGGGGTAATGGTACTGAGTGAATGTGCGGGGGTACAGGTTAGTTGAGGTAATTTGTATATGTAGGTAGGGGTAAATTGACTATAATTAGATAATAAACAGCGAGTAGCAGCAGTGTAGAAACAAAGGGGGTGGGGGTTCAATGTATACAGTCTGGGTGGCCATTTGATTAATTGTGCAGCAGTCTTATAACTTGGGGGTAGTAGCAGTTAAGGAGCCTTTTGGACCTAGACTTGGCACTCCGGTACCGCTTGTCTTGCGGTAGCAGAGAGAACAGTCAATGACTTGGGTGACTGGAGTCTTTAAAAAAAGATTGGGCCTTCCTCTGACACTGTCTAGTATATAGGTCCTGGATGGCTTAAAACTTGGCCCCAGTGAGGTACTGGGTTGTACACACTACCCTCTGTAGTGCCTTACGGTCAGATGCTGAGCAGTTGCCATACCAGGCAGTGATGCAACCGGTCAGGATGCTCTTGATGGTGCAACTGTAGAACTTTTTGAGGATCTGGTGACCCATGCCAAATCTTTTCAGTCTCCTGAAGGGGAAAAGGTGTTGTCGTGCTCTCTTCATGACTGTCTTGGTGTGTTTGGACCATGATAGTTAATTGGTGATATGGACACCAAGGAACTTGAAACTCTCGACCCACTCCACTACAGCCCTGTCGATGTTAATGGGGGCCTGTTCGGTCCTCCTTTTCCTGTAGTCCACGATCAGCTCCTTTGTCTTGCTCACATTGAGGGAGATGTTGTTGTCCTGGCATCATGCTGCCAGGTCTCAGACCTTCTCCCTAAAGGCTGTATCATGTCGGTGATCAGGCCTACCACTGTTGTATCGCCAGCAAACTTAATGATGGTGTTGGAGTCGTGCTTGGCCACGCAGTCGTGGGTGAACAGGGAGTACAGGAGGGGACTGAGCATGCACCCCTGAGGGGCCCCAGTGTTGAGGATCAGCATGGCAGATGTGTTGTTGCCTATCCTTACCACCTGGGGGTGGCCCATCAGGAAGTCCAGGATTCAGTTGCAGAGGGAGGTGTTTAGTCCCAGGGTCCTTAGCGTAGTGATCAGCTTTGTGGTTACTATGTTGTTGAACTCTGATCTGTAGTCAATCAACAGCATTCTCACATAGGTGTTCCTTTTGTCCAGGTTGGAAAGGGCAGTGTGGAGTGAGATTGAGATATGATCATCTGTGGATCTGTTGGGGTGGTATGCTAATTGGAGTGGGTCTAGGGTTTCCGGGATGATGGTGTTAATGTGAGCCCTGACCACCCTTTCAAAGCATTTCATGTTTACTGACGTGAGTGCTTCGGGTCGGAAGTAATTTAGGCAGGTTTCCTTTACTTTCTTGGGCACAGGGATTATGGTGGTCTGCTTGTGTGACGGAGAAGTCCGTCACTGGCCGCGGGCAGCATTTGGTACATTAACACACACACACACATTCATCGCGCCTCCCTGCTCCATTATCAATGTGGGTCGACACACAAGTTAACGTCCCTATCTTAGTACATACATTTCACACTTACCTCCCGTCAGTAACAGGTTATGATATAAGGAATATACAGACAAGTTTTCATGTTTAATTTAAGCAACATTTATTATACTTATCAATGTTAGGGATGAGCACGTTGTTTGTTTGGTTCTGTTCCACTCTCCATCTCTGTAGCTTCCGGGTATGCTGGGATAAGGACCAGAGCTAAGGCAATCGGGCTGACTTTGTAGTGCCTGTCCCGAATGGCTCGTTAATGTAAATGGTCATATTGAAAGACACCATGTCAGTAGTGATGTGATTTTGTAAATGTTATATTGGTATATTGTGTCATGAAAAACGTGTTGCAATGTATATACTTTAGTATGCTTAGCTGAATGGAAAATGTAGGCTTTGAATAGGTAATTGCTTATTTAATTAGTGCTGATTATGTTCTGATGGGAGGGGCTTCCCTGACAAAAGGAGCCTCTCTTTCAGTTCAAAGGGAAGCCATTTCGGGATTGAGCTGTTGATGGGGCAGCATTGTTTTTAAGCTGTCCCCATAATGGATACTTTGGATGGCAGTACTGTTTTTCTTCCAGATTCACTCTGTTAATATACACTGTTGCACAGTGGCCTACTCTACGTGACATATGGTGGCAGCGGTGGGATGGCACACCGCAAATCAGTGAATTCCAACAAGAGAGGTAAAGGAATGCATACAGGATTGCGTTCTCAGCAGCATCATCAACTGTCAGAATAGGTACCTAAAGTTGAAACGGGGTGGAATACCATGGAATCGTCTGGTGAAGACGAGGTCAATTATGAGAAACTAGGAGCCCGACCAAGGGGCCAAACACAACCAGAACCGCTTGAACTACCGGTTGAACCAGCAGATACAGCCATAAAAGACCAACTGACTGAAGGAGCAGTTGGGGGACCAGAACCAGACCCAATCATGGTAGCCCTTTTTCCAACAACTTTGTTCTGATGGGAGGGGCTTCCCTACAAAAGGAGCCTCTCTTTCAGTTCAAAGGGGAGCCATTTCGGGATTGAGCTGTTGATGGGGCAGCATTGTTTTTAAACTGTCCCCATAATGGATACTTTGGATGGCAGTACTGTTGTTTTTCTTCAGGATTCATTCTGTAAATAAACACCGTTGCACAGAAGTACATCTCCGCCATCTTTTTATTTGATAGAGGTTAGGTTTTTCAGTTTAGCCTTCTGGCCTACTCTACGTGACAGCTTGCAACATGTAGGTATTACAGACTCGGTCAGGGAGAGGTTGAAAATATCAGTGAAGACACTTGTCAGTAGGTTCGCGCATGCTCTGAGTACATATCTTTGTAATCCATCTGGCCCCGGGGCCTTGTGAATATTGACCTGTTTAAAGTTCTTCCTCACATCGGCTACGGAAAGCATGATCACACAGTCGTCCGGAACAGCTGGTTCTCTCATGCATGCTTCAGTGTTGCTTTCCTCGAAGCGAGCATCAAAGGCATTTAGCTTGGGTCACTGGGCAGTTCACGGCTGGGTTTCCCTTTGTAGTCCGTAATTGTTTGCAAGCCAGGCCACATCCGATGAGCATCAGAGCCGGTATAGTAGGATTCAATCTTCAAGTCCTGTATTGATGCTTTGACTGTGTAACGGGTGTCGTCGTCTGAAGAGGAAGAATCGGACCAAAGCGCAGCGTGGTAAGTGTTCATGACTTTTATTGAACTGAACACTCGAACAAAATAACAAAGAGAATAAACGAAACCGAAACAGTCCTGTCAGGTGCAGAAAACACAAAACAGAAAATAACTACCCACAAAACACAGGTGGGGAAAATGCTACCTAAGTATGGTTCCCAATCAGAGACAACGATAGACAGCTGTCCCTGATTGAGAACCATACCCGGACAAAACAAAGAAATACCAAAACATAGAAAAATGAACATAGAATGCCCACCCAAATCACACCCTGACCAAACCAAAATAGAGACATAAAAAGCTCTCTAAGGTCAGGGTGTGACAGATTGTCTTTTCTTCACTGTAACGGCAGTCTAGCTCTTCCTCCTCCTCAGACGAGGAGAGGCGAGAAGGATTGGAGGACCAATGTGCAGCGTGGTAAGTTTCCATGATTTAATATACACGAAAACAAGACACTATACAAAATAACAAACAAACTAACCGTCACAGTCCCGTGTGGCACAAACACTGACACAGGAAACAACCACCCACAAAATCCCAACACAAAACAAGCCACCTATATATGATTCTCAATCAGGGACAACGATTGACAGCTGCCTCTGATTGAGAACCATATTAGGCTGAACACAGAAACAGACAAACTAGACTCACAACATAGAATGCCCACCCAGCTCACGTCCTGACCAACACTAAAACAAGCAAAACACATAAGCACTATGGTCAGGACGTGACATTCACGCAAATGATGGGGATTTGGGCCTGGTCTCGGGGAAGCAGTATATCCTTTTTGTCCTGTTTGATGTGAGTTTTCACTGTTCTAGTGTCCAGAAGCTCTTTTCGGTCATAAGAGACATTATCAGCAACATTATGTACAAAATTAGTTACAAACAATGCAAAAAAACTAAACCATTGAAGTGAATTGGTGCCTTTAATGCAATTTCAGTACTTTTCGGTTGAGATTTTCTTTATCAATGTTGTTGCCATGATAGCTAATTAATATTGCCCTTGTGGCTGGGACTGCGGATTGTCCCGGGCTTGTGGCTGTCTAGATCCCTACTGTTTGTTGCTGTTTCCATCTTCCCTGCGACCTACCCTTTTTCTGAAATTGCGGGGAGTAACAGCATAGGCTATGTTTCTACCATGACAAAGACCAAAGCCGGTGGGAGTACCGTTGAAGACAGCGGTGTCTTTCTATCACAGGTGAAGGATATTTTAAAAAATATATAGTTTTACAAGCAGTTGTTAAAACAACAAGAAAATAGCTTCAAGTGTTGTGTCCAAATACTGGTGGAGCTAATGAAATAATGGACTAGAGAAGTCCAGGACCTAATGAACAGTTTGCGATTCTCCCAGGGTCAGCTGGATGAGTTTAAACTGGAAAACGGCAAGATGACAATCTGTGAGTCATTGAGAGAGAACATTTAGTTATGTTTGTGAATACAAATCAGATTATCTTGCGAGACAATCAAGGCAGAACAACATTATTGTAGATGGAATTGAAGAATCTCCACATGAGACCTGGACAGAGTCTGAGAACAAAGTGAGGGAAATTATCTCTGAGAAATTGAAGATGGACCACAAGAATATTGAGTTGGAGCGCGCCCACAGGACTGGAAAAACTACCACCAACCCAGGTGACAGGCCCAGGCCGACAGTCGTCAAGTTCCTAAGGTTCAAGGACAAGGTGGCGGTTCTGGAAAGAGCCAAGAACTTAAGAGGAACGTACATCTTCCTCAATGATGACTAACCTGAAGCTATTTTCCAGAAGGGAAAATGACTTATCCCGGCCATGAAAGCTGCCAGAGCGCATTGGGACATTCCTTACATCCGATGTGACAGGCTCATTGTCCACGCTCCCGCCAAAAAACCTGGAAAGGATGAGAGAGCAAAGCCTATGAGTTCGTACTTTAACTACACACACACACACACACACACACACACACACACACACACACACACACACACACACACACACACACACACACACACACACACACACACACACACACACACACACACACACACACACACACACACACACCAACTGATCAATGAACTGCTAAATGTATGTTGTTTTTTTCTCTTGCTTTGTTTGTTCTTTCCATATTATGTCTATCTCTGAGAAGCTACACAGGAAAAGGCTGAAAATAGCCCATATTGATAAATGGAACCTTAGAAATAAGGATCATGAAATCAATATCTTGCTAACATCAGAGAACATTCACATATTAGCCATCTCTGAGATTCACTTAGATAATTCATTTGATGATACAGCAGTAGCAATACAAGGATATAACATATATAGAAGAGACAGGGATGCTTATCGGAGAGGTTTTGCTATATATATATATATATATATATATATATATAGCATATATATAGCATATATATATTCAGAGCCATATCCCAGTAATTCTTAGAGAAGATCTCATGTCAAGTGTTATTGAGGTACTGTGGCTGCAGGTTCACCTGCCTCATCTAAAGCCTTTTGTTTTGGGGGGTTGCTATAGGCCACCAAGTGCGAACAGTTAGTATCTAAATCATTTGTTTGAAATGCTAGATAGTGTATGTGAGAGAGGTCTACTTTCTTGGGAACCTGAATATTGACTGGTTTTCATCAAGAGGAAGCTTCTCACTGTAACCAGTGCTTGTAATCTGGTTCAGGCTATTATTAATCAACGTACCAGGGTGTTTACAAACACTACAGGAACAAGATCATCCACATTCCACATTGGCATTTCCTACTATTGTCTGCCGCAGCTGCAGCCTCATGTGGATCAGGACCAGATTCAGCCCCCTGAACAGCTTTCACAAGCGCTGCAGAGGCTGCTGTGTGGGGGAGTCGCTCCCTTCTTTGAATGTGTGGGGTTATAAGTGCCTTTTCCAGCTGCTCCAGGAACACCCTCCTCTTGTTCCGCTTATCAGGTATCCAGGTAGGGTTGATCTTGTTCCATATCACGAAGGCATTGTATGAGGACACATCAATGATGCTAGGGAAGATGACCAGAGGCCAGCGGGCAGTCATCCCCCTGCAGCTGTAAGTTCCAATCACTTTGTCCAGGTTGTCCGCGCCTCCATTGTTGTGGTCTTAGTCCAGGATGATGGCTGGCTTACTGCCCTCACAATCACTGATCTCAGCCGTTTTGTGCAGTGTGCTCAGGAGGACCACATTCTTGTTCCTCTTTGGGAGGTAAGAAACTCGAGTGGTGGTGGGGGTGAAGGAAAACTTTGATGAGAAGGCCTCTCTCCCCCTTGTTGCGAGGAGTGCAGTGGGAAGCTCAGGCTTGTTCTTTCTAACTGTGCCAACTATGGTGATCTGCCTCTTTAGGAGCTGCTGGCTGAGTTCAATCAGTAGCACACATAATATGTGTGTGTGTGTGTGTGTGTGTGTGTGTGTGTGTGTGTGTGTGTGTGTGTGTGTGTGTGTGTGTGTGTGTGTGTGTGTGTGTGTGTGTGTGTGTGTGTGTGTGTGTGTGTGTGTGTGTGTGTGTGTGTGTGTGTGTGTGTGTGTGTGTGTTTGTATGTGTGTGTCTTTCTGGTTTTTGTGGTGTGTAAATGATTTTATAACTGCCAGGTCAAAAATGACCCTAAGACAATCTTTGTACCCTGGTGGTGTACAGCTTTCATGGAAATATGAACAAAGGCAATGTTTAACTTTTTCTAATGTTGGAGTCACTCTAGGAAAAGTCATCAAATTTCAAGTTGAAAAAATATAATTTAGGGGGTTTTCTCTGATGTTAAACATAGTGCTGGGTCATTTTTGGCCCAAAACAAGGGTTAAGCCGGTAATGCCAACAACGAACGGTGAGCCATCGAATTGATGCAGAACAAAGCAAATAATGAAAGAAAAGCATTGTAAGTTTGATTTTTTTACGTTAGTGTGGGACAGGTGGTATAATTATTGTTATTGATCAATAATGACAAACCTCCAAAAGTTTGGACACATCTACTCATTACAGGTTTTTTCTTTATTGTGGCAAAGAAACCACAACTAAAGGACACCAATAATAAGAAGAGACTTGCTTGGGCCAACACTTACGAGCAATGGACATTAGACTGGTGGAATTCCAAATTTGAGATGTTTGGTTCCAACCGCCATGGCTTTGTGAGACGCAGAGAAGGTAAACGGATCATCTCCGCATGTGTTGTTCTGACCGTGACGCATGGAGGAGGAGTGATGGTGTGGGGGCGCTTTGCTGGTGACACTGTCATACATTTTTTTAGAATTCAAGGCACACTTAACCGGCATGGCTACCACAGCATTCTGCAGCAATACGTCATCCCATCTGGTTTGCACTCATTTGTTTTTCGACAGAATAATGACCCAACACACCTCCAGGCTGTGTAAGAGCTATTTGACCACGGAGAGGAGTGATGGAGTGCTGCATCAGATGACCTGGCCTCCACAATCACCTGACCTCAACCCAATTGAGATGGTTTGGGATGTGTTGGACCGCAGAGTGAAAGAAAAGCAGCCAACAAGTGCTCAGCATATGTGGGAACTCCTTCATAACTGTTGGAAAACCATTCCAGGTGATGCTGGTTGAGAGAATGCCAAGAGTGTGCAAAGCTGTCATCAAGGCAGAGGGTGGCTACTTTGAAGAATCTAAAATCTAAAATATATTTTGATTTTCTTAACACTTTTTTGGTTATTACATGATTCCATATGTGTTATTTCATAATTTTGATGTCTTCACTATTATTCTACAATGTAGAAAAACCCTTGAATGAATAGGTGTGTCCCAACTTTTTACTGGTAGTGTATATCCGTAATAAAGAGATGTTGTGTTTTTTTGACACCTCAAGACCTACAGGCTCTAGTTTGGTCTTATTTTGATTATTGTCCAGCCATGTGGTCAAGTACTGCTAAAAAATACGTAGTTAAGCTGCAGCTGGCCCAGAACAGAGTGGCACGTCTTTCTCTTCATTGTAATCATTAGGGCTAATATAAATACTGTGCATGACAGTCTCTCTAGGCTAAGTGTTGAGGAGAGACTGACTGCATCACTTCTGGTTTTATAAGAAGCATTAATATGTTGAAAATTCCAAATTGTTTGAATTGTCAACTCATGCACAGCTCTGACACACACTTACCCCACCAGACATGCCACCAGGTCTTTTCATAGTCCCCAAATCCAGAACAAATTCAAGAAAGCATACAGTATTATATACGTAAAGCCATTATTTCATGGAACTCCTTTCCATCTCAAATTGCTCAAACAGTAAACCTTGTTTTTAAAAAATGATAAAGCAACACCTCATTGCACAACGCCTCTCCCCTATTTGACTTAGAATATTTGTCTGTATATGTTGATATGTATTCTACTATTTTTTTAATGTATGTAGTTCTGTCCCTGAGCTGTTCTTGTCTATTAATGTTCTGTAGTATGTCATGTTTCATGTTCTGTGTGGACCCCTTTCGCAAAGCTAATGGGGATCCTAATAAAATACCAAATATCCAAAGTGATGCAGTGTTTTTTCAAAGTAGGAGGTGTGTGTGTGCTATAGAAATATCATTGTTGATGATGGCGATGATGATTAGCGTGGCAATGTCCATATCCATCATCTTCTTTGTTAGTATAATTAGTCACTCTCAGTTAAGTATTAGCTTTACAGCGTCAGCTAGCTCCAGAGGGAGATATACAATTATTGGGCCCTCAGGGAGTGTATTGAGTTCTCTCTCTCTCTCTCTCTCTCTCTCTCTCTCTCTCTCTCTCTCTCTCTCTCTCTCTCTCTCTCTCTCTCTCTCTCTCTCTCTCTCTCTCTCTCTCTCTCTCTCTCTCTCTCTCTCTCTCTCTCTCTCTCTCTCTCTCTCTCTCTCTCTCTCTCTCTCTCTCTCTCTCTCTCTCTCTCTCTCTCTCTCTCTCTCTCTCTCTCTCTCTCTCTCTCTCTCTCTCTCTCTCTCTCTCTCTCTCTCTCTCTCTCTCTCTCTCTCTCTCTCTCTCTCTCTCTCTCTCTCTCTCTCTCTCTCTCTCTCTCTCTCTCTCTCTCTCTCTCTCTCTCTCTCTCTCTCTCTCTCTCTCTCTCTCTCTCTCTCATACAGACAAAGACACACATACACTCGCACACATATACACACGATACACTGTGCTCTGGGATGTGTTTACCCAAGGTCTTACAGCCATTAGCTGGCAGGACCTGCATATAGTGCAGAACTCACTGGGCTGTGCAGCATGGAGGAGATAGGGAGAATGAGGAAAAAATCCTGACCATGGCTCCATCTCAATAGTCTACAGTTGCTTCCTCTCCAGGTCTCCTTGCCTTCATCTGCCTGGTAAGGTTAACCATACTGCTATCATCTGTTCTGTGTTTTCAGAACAGAATGGTGCAGATGATAGTGAGAAGACTAGTAGAGGAAGGCACTGT
This sequence comes from Salvelinus alpinus, assembly GCF_045679555.1. NCBI lineage: Eukaryota > Metazoa > Chordata > Actinopteri > Salmoniformes > Salmonidae > Salvelinus > Salvelinus alpinus. The sequence continues at coordinate 43,015,906 of NC_092100.1, forward strand.
AGACTATTGAGATACAGCCCGGGTTTATGGACCCCCCCGTTTTTTATGAGCAGGTATTCCCAAACTGGGGTATGCACAATGCCAATGCTGTCGGGGGAATTTATAAAAAAATATAGAGTTGAAGTCGTAAGTTTACATACACTTAGGTTGGAATCATTAAAACTAGTTTTTCAACCACTCCACACATTTCTTGTTAACAAATTGTACTTTTGGCAAGTCGTTTAGGACATTTACGTTGTGCATGACACAAGTAATTTTTCAACAATTATTTACATACAGATTATTTCACTTATAATTCACTGTATCACAATTCCAGTGGGTCAGAAGTTTACATACACTAAGTTGACTGTGCCTTTACACAGCTTGTTAAATTCCAGAAAATTATGTCATGGCTTTAGAAGCTTCTGATAGGCTAATTGACATCATTTCAGTCAATTGGAGGTGTACCTGTGGATGTATGTCAAGGCCTACCTTCAAACTCAGTGCCTCTTTGTTTGACATCATGGAAAAATCAAAAGAAATCAGCCAGACCTCAGGAAAAAAAAGTAGACCTCCACAAGTCTGGTTCATCCTTGGGAGCAATTTCCAAACGCCTGAAGGTACCACGTTCATCTGTAAAAATAATAGTACGCAAGTATAAACAAGGGGCAAAGTATTGACACGTTTTTTAAATTGAAAGACGAGCTTAAAGATTTTTCACTTGTCTGAACGCTTGCATGATGATGACGTTTCTCACACGACTGGCCTATCTGGGTGATGTTTTTTCTCGCCTGAATGATCTGAATCAAGGATTACAGGGACTCTCCACAACTGTATTCAATGTGCTGGACAAAATTGAGGCTATGATTAAGAAGTTGGAGCTCTTCTCTGTCTGCATTAATTAACAAGGACAACACACAGGTCTTTCCATCATTGTATAATTTTTTGTGTGCAAATGAACTCAAGCTTACAGACAATGTCAAATGTGATATAGCGAAGCACCTGAGTGAGTTGGGTGCACAATTACGCATGTACTTTCCCAAAACGGATGACACAAACTGGATTCGTTATCCCTTTCATGCCCTGCCTCCAGTCCACTTACCGATAGCTGAACAAGAGAGCCTTAACGAAATTGCAACAAGCGGTTCTGTGAAAAATTAATTTAAATCAGAAGCCACTGCCAGATTTCTGGATTGAGCTGCGCTCAGAGATCCTGACTTGGCAAATTGCGCTGTTAAGACACTGATGCCCTTTGCAACCACATACCTATGTGAGAGTGGATTCTCGTCCCTCACTAGCATGAATACTAAATACAGGCACAGACTGTGTGTGGAAATGATTTAAACTGAGACTCTCTCCAATACAACCCAACATAGCAGAGTTATGTGCATCCTTTCAAGCATACCCTTCTCATTAACCTGTGGTGAGTTATTCACAATTTTCAATGAACAAATAAGGTTTTATATGTAAGATGGCTAAACAAAGAGCAAAATTATTGATTATTATTGTGCCCTGGTCCAAAAAGAGCTCTTTGTCACTTCTCACAAGTCGGGTTGTGACAACTCACACTCATTCTTATGTTTAATACATTTATTGTATAGCGTGTGTGTGGCAGGCTTACAATGATGGCAAAAAACAACATTTGAGAGTGCGCTGACCCTGGTGCTAGAGGGGTACACAGCTGGAGGTTGACATTTTGAAGGGGTATGGGAATATAAAAAGTTTGGGAACCACTGTTCCAGAGGATCAAATACTCCCTTATTTACACTCACCCCTTAGCACAAATGGATAGAGAGATGGATAGATAGAGCAATTTATCTGTCCCCCCCCCCCCCTCTATAATTTATTAATCAGGCAAATCCTCTTTCCTCTCTCTGTGTGTGGTTGGTTGTGACTGTCCCCTGTCTCTGGGGTATGTGGAGTAGCAGTTTTGTAAAGCTTTGTTCCTCAAAAGCACGAAACCTGCCTCAGCAGGGAGGAGAAGGAGAGGAGGAGGATGGAGGGGGCAGGATAACCAGGAATGTAGAGAGCAATGATGGGAGAAGGAAGTGGTTTGGAGAGGTACACTACATGAGCAAAAGTATGTGGACACCTGCTCCTCGAATATCTCATTCCAAAATCTTGGGCATTAATATATAGCTGGTCCCCCCTTTGCTGCTCTAACAGCCTCCACTATTCTGGGAAGGCTTTCCACTAGATGTTGGGACATTTCTGCAGGGACCTGCTTCCATTCAGCCACACGAGCATTAGTGAGGTCAAGAACTGATGTTAGACAATTAGGACTGATACGCAGTAGGCATTCCTATTCATCCCAAAGGTGTTCGATGGGGTTGAGGTTAGGGCTCTGTGCAGGCCAGTCAAGTTCTTCCACACCAATCTCGTCAAATCATTTCTCTATGCACCTCGCTTTGTGCACTGAGGCATTGTCACGCTGAAACAGGAAAGGGCCTTCCCCAAACTGTTGCCACAAACTTGGAGGCATAGAATCGTCTAGAATATCATTGTATGCTGTACCGTTGAGATTTCCCTTCACTGGAAGTAACGGGCTGAGCCCGAACCATGATAAACATTCCCAGACCATTTCTCGTTCTCCACCTAACTTTACAGTTGGCACTATGCATTGGGTTAGGTAGCGTTCTCCTGCCAGATGGTGAAGCGTGATTCATCACTCCAGAGAATGCATTTCCACTGTTCCAGAGTCTAATGCTCCAGCCAACGCTTGGCAGTGCACAAGGTGATCTTAGGCTTGTGTGTGGCAGCTCGGCCATGGAAACTAATTTCACGAAGGTCCCAATGAACAGTTATTGTGCTGACGCTGCTTCCAGAGGCAGTTTGGAACTTGGTAGTGAGTGTTGCAACCGAGGAAAGACGATTGTTACGTACTTCAGCACTCGATGGTCCCGTTCTGTGAGCTTGTGTGGCCTACCACTTCGCGGCTGAGCCGTTGATGTTCCTAGACGTTTCCACTTCACAATAACAACATTTACAGTTTACCGGGGCAGCTCTAGCAGGTCAGAAATTTGATGAACTGACTTGTTGGAAAGGTGGCTTCCTATGACGGTGCCACGTTGAAAGTCACTGAGCTCTTCAGTATGGCCATTCTACTTCCAATGTTTGTCTATGGAGATTGCATGGCTGTGTCCTCGATTTTATACACCTGTCAGCAATGGCCATGGCTGAAATAGCCGAATCCACTAATTTCAAGGGGTGTCCACATACTTCTGTAGTGTATTAATTATTTTTGTCAGGTGGGTGGATAAGATTCATGCCCCACTCCGTCCTTGACTTTTCCTAAATAAGTCTATTTAACACACGTATGTTGTAAGAATTTTGATGTCAGAAACAGAATTTCTGTTATATGCCGTTTTTTCCCCGGACGGCCAAAAAGTTACTTTTTCAAATCCTCCTTCAGAGTCACATGCAGGTAAGACATTTTGATTTCTGTATGTAACCAATGTGAAATGGCTAGCTAGTTAGCGAGGATAGGGACGGAAGCAAAACTGTTACATTGATGCTGTTGACCCGGATCACTGGTTGCTGCGGAAAATTAGGTTAAAAGGGGGGTGTGTAACCGATGTGAAATGGCTAGCTAGTTAGCGGTGGTGCACGCTAATAGTGTTTCAATCGGTGATGTCACTCGCTCTGAGACCTGAAGTAGTTGTTCCCCTTGCTCTGCAAAAGCCACGGCTTCGTGGGTGACTGTTGTTGATGTGTGCAGAGGGTTTCTGGTTCAAGCCCAGGTAGGGGCGAGGAGAGGGACGGAAGCAAAACTGTTACATGTGTATATATATACGGAATAAACATACTGTATAAAAGCAACATGCAACAATTTCAAGAATTTTACTGAGTTACAGTTCATATAAGGAAATCAGTAAATTTAAATAAAATGTGAAATATATACACTGGTCAAAAAAATAAAGGGAACACTTAAACAACACAATGTAACTCCAAGTCAATCACACTTCTGTGAAATCAAACTGTCCACTTAGGAAGCAACACTGATTGACAATAAATTTCACATGCTGTTGTGCAAATGGAATAGACAACAGGTGGAAATTATAGGCAATTAGCAAGACACCCCCAATAAAGGAGTGGTTCTGCAGGTGGTGACCACAGACCACTTCTCAGTACCTATGCTTCCTGGCTGATGTTTTGGTCACTTTTGAATGCTGGCGGTGCTTTCACTCTAGTGGTAGCATGAGACGGAGTCTACAACCCACACAAGTGGCTCAGGTAGTGCAGCTCATCCAGGATGGCACATCAATGCGAGCTGTGGCAAGAAGGTTTGCTGTGCCTGTCAGCGTAGTGTCCAGAGCATGGAGGCGCTACCATGAGACAGGCCAGTACATCAGGAGACGTGGAGGAGGCCGTAGGAGTGCAACAACCCAGCAGCAGGACCGCTACCTCCGCCTTTGAGCAGGAGGAGCACTGCCAGAGCCCTGCAAAATGACCTCCAGCAGGCCACAAATGTGCATGTGTCTGCTCAAACGGTCAGAAACAGAATCCATGAGGGTGGTATGAGGGCCCGACGTCCACAGGTGGGGGTTGTGCTTATTACAGCCCAACACCGTGCTGGACGTTTGGCATTTGCCAGAGAACACCAAGATTGGCAAATTCGCCACTGGCGCCCTGTGTTCTTCACAGATGAAACCAAGTTCACACTGAGCACGTGACAGACGTGACAGAGTCTGGAGACGCCACGGAGAACGTTCTGCTGCCTGCAACATCCTCCAGCATGACCGGTTTGGTGGTGGGTCAGTCATGGTGTGGGGTGGCATTTCTTTGGGGGGCCGCACAGCCCTCCATGTACTCGCCAGAGGTAGCCTGACTGCCATTAGGTACCGAGATGAGATCCTCAGACCCCTTGTGAGACCATATGCTGGTGCGGTTGGCCCTGGGTTCCTCCTAATGCAAGACAATGCTAGACCTCATGTGGCTGGAGTGTGTCAGCAGTTCCTGCAAGAGGAAGGCATTGATGCTATGGACTGGCCCGCCCGTTCCCCAACTCTGAATCCAATTGAGCACATCTGGGACATCATGTCTCGCTCCATCCACCAACGCCACGTTGCACCACAGACTGTCCAGGAGTTGGCGGATGCTTTAGTCCAGGTCTGGGAGGAGATGCCTCAGGAGACCATCCGCCACCTCATCAGGAGCATGCCCAGGCGTTGTAGGGAGGTCATACAGGCACGTGGAGGCCACACACACTACTGAGCCTCATTTTGACTTGTTTTAAGGACATTACATCAAAGTTGGATCAGCCTGTAGTGTGGTTTTCCACTTTAATTTTGAGTGTGACTCCAAATCCAGACCTCCATGGGTTGATAAATTTGATTTCCATTGATAATTTTTGTGTGATTTTGTTGTCAGCACATTCAACTATGTAAAGAAAAAAGTATTTAATAAGAATATTTCATTCATTCAGATTTAGGATGTGTTATTTTAGTGTTCCCTTTATTTTTTTGAGCAGTGTATATTAGACTGTTATAATGTTTAAGTCAAAATGACTCCTCATTGGCTCAAAGGGGATCCCTCAAGGCCTGGCTTTTATTTATATATTTTTTGTAATTTTTACCACCCTTTTTCTCCCCAATTTCATGATTCCGATGTTGTCACATCGCTGCAATTCCGGAACGGGCTCGGGAGAGGCAAAGGTTGAGTCATGCGTCCTCTGAAACATGAACCGCCAAACCGCGCTTCTTAACACCCGGGTGACGCTGCAACACTGCGATGCAGTGTCTTTGACCAATGCGCCACTTGGGAGGGGAGGCCTGGCTTTTCTAGTGTTAAAGAGATTCTCAGGTAGTTTTGTATACTTTTTTGCCAGTTGTACTGAAAGTAGCGAGCAAAGTGTTCACCAAATCACACTTTTGCAGATATGTGCACCACTTCATTGCTCTTTCTCTCATTCTGCTGTTTGTGCATCTTGCTAGCTGTCACTCAAATGGCGAGGGTCTGAAGCTCATTGGCTAGAACTCAAATTGCTAGGGGGCTGGCCCAAGTGAGGGAAAAAGTAAGGAAAAATGACGCGGCATAGAATCCAGAAAAAAAGTTGCTTTCATACCAATGATTTTGTGGCTAGGTAAGACTAATTCTGCTCACAGATTATGCATGTATTAACTTCACATTGACACACCCAGCCCAAAAGCAGGTGGTTAAAAAATACTTACTTGACCCCAAAGTTCAGGAGCATGATTTTGATGAAAACCGGTTCAGTCTGCCAACATAGTCTGCAGCCATACTCGATATAGGCCTAGCCTGTATTCTGTGTCGGTCTATAGCTGGAGTGGGGTGTACTAATACCATTCGCTGCGATTCCATGCCTATCTGGTAGAACATTTTCATTTGCTAAGCCCTTGCTTTGGCGGTACTACACTCGCCCCGCTTCAACAAAGACCTTGGCACGCTCTCCTCGATATCAATGCCCTCCGCTAGCCGCCATTGCCAAGTGAGGAAACAACGAAACTGAGTGTCATCCAAGCAGCTTGTCATTGTAAACACATTTTTTTTTAAAGTATTCATATTGAGTAATTTTTTCCTCTCTTCTCTTTTCAGGGTGAGCCAGCAGCCGAAAACGAGCAAACTTGAGGATGGGGAGAAACCAGAGGGATTGCGAATGAGTTGGCAGGTGAGAGCAAAATGAGAGAAAGAGACAACCAGGGCTACAGGCTGATGCGTGATCATCCTGATCCTCAGGGCCTGATTCTGCTCTCTCTGATGAGGAGGGGAGTTTGAGTTACAGTGATATTCCTTCATTGCCATGGCATGTTCAATGGTAAGGCTTAGAAACTAGGACTGGGTTTTGGGATGGTCTTTGCCAAGTACACTCGTAAAAGAAAAGTGCTATCTAGAACCCAAAAATTATCTGGGTTATTTGGCTGTCCCCATACGAGACCCCTTTGAAGAATCCATTTTGGCTTCTGGTAGAACTCGTTTGGTTCCAGGTAGAACTCTTTTGGGTTCCATGTATAACCCTTTCCACAGAGGGTTCTACATTGAACCTCAAAGAGTTCTACCTGGAACCAAAGAGGGTTCTCTTATGGGGACAGCTGCATAACTCTTTTGGAAACGTTTTTCTAGGAGTGTAGTGGCATCCTATCACAATGAAATGGATATCTTAGTTCCAAAAATCTTCCTAGCAAAGCATACAGTAACACCAAAGGTCCTCTAATTAGTTACTCATTGTGAAAGTATGATTCTGTAACACGTCTTGCAACAGAAAGAAATAGTATCATGTTCAAGTATTCTACTTTTGTTACTAAGCACGTTAATGTTGTCTATAGTTAGCCTCTTGATGGGTAACACTCCTTAGCTCTTTGATAGCAATACATTTCTCCTCATTGTCTGTGTTGTCCCCTCTGTAATGGTGCTGCTGTGTTTGACAGATGAATAATAGCTAGCAAGAGTTCTAGACTCACCCCAGCTCTGCAGTTCCCTGGGACACAGCTCAGGTCAGCTGATTAAAAAGATAATGAATTGGTTTAATAGATGTTTGTTTTCCTCTGCAATATGTGTCCTTTTCCTCCAGACCCCGTGGGGGAGTCATTTTTATAAATGACAGATTTTCGACATTGAATGGAGAATGCTCCCATCCCAACAAACTGGGCAAAAACTGGTTTAATCATGTCATATAAACAACAAAATGATATGTGATGATATTGAATCAGCATAGAAAACTGATTGGATTTGCAAAAAGTAATCAATGTAAGGTCTTTTTTTTAAAACCCAACTTTTTACCTAAATCCAATGACAAGGTGTACTTTCTTTGTTGGTTTCACATTGGATTCATGTTTAGTTGACAACAACCAAATGTAAATCAAAACTAGACATTGAACTGACATCTGTGCTTGGTGGGAAGTTGTCTTAGCCTTCTTGATGTGGTGTGGTGTTGACTCAAGCAAGTTGATTATGCTCACTTTCTTAAATGTTACACGTAAGACTTAGTACACATCCTATCAGAGGCTCATCTTAGCTTCTTTGGCACCACCCTCAGACAATTCTCATTTGTACACCAGATCCTGATGGATTGAAGGTAATTAGCATGTTATTTGGATTGTTTGTCTGGGTTGATTGATCAGCTATGAAACTAGCAGACAGAATCGTAACTTGCCTTGCATAATTTCTGATCACCCATGTTTTTGTTCGTTTTTTTTGTAGTTGAAGTGTGTGAGTGAGTGTGTGCATGTTTCAGTGTCTGTGTGTTCCTCTTGTGTGTTACTGATTGGCTAAATCCAGAACCACCATGAGCTCAGCTGTAGTGCAATAACAAACATCAGTGTCATTGCTTTAATGTCCCCCAGCGCGTTTGAAAGATAAACCTGGCAGAACACAAACAATAGCACCGGTGCATACTGAACGGGGCACAGGGCATGAGAGAGCTCATTTAGTTGTTATTAACTTAATAAAGGCACTCTATTGTGGGAATTACACTCCTCCATCCCCACAAGGCCACAGGCTTGGTGTCTGGATTTCTCAGTTAACTGTACTGCTTCTCTGGATCTCTTTTTGTCATCCTCCACTCCTCTGAAGTTGTATTGTAGCTCATTCAGCATGAGTCATTAAGCTCACTAACGGACACTTCAAGATGAAAACAACCATGAAAAAAATGCCTCTGGTTTATATCCTGAAACTGTCCTGAAATCCTGTTATTGTACCATGCTAATCCACACACACACACACAAACACACACAAAGGATGCAAACAGGACACACTCTTGGGGCTTCTGTCCTTGCCTATGTGATAGAGCTTTTTGACATTGATTGTGAAATTAACTGAAATTAACTGTGATTGATTTATACCGATACATATAATCTGGGGTATTGTGTGTGAACTGTCCCACACACAATACCCCATAAAGTCAAAGTGGAATTATGTTTTTAGAAATATTTTAAAAGGAAAAGCTGAAATGTCTTGAGTCAATAAGTATTCAACCCCTTAGTTATGACAAGCCTAAATAGGTTCAGAAGTAAAGCATTGCTTAACAAGTCACATAATAAGTGGCATAGACTCACTCTGTGTGGAATAATAGTGTTCAACATGATTTTTGAATGAATACCTCATCTCTGTACCCCACACTTATAAGTAAGGTCCCTCAGTCGAGCAGAGAATTTCAAACACAGATTCAACCACAACAACCAGGGAGGTTTTACAATGCCTTGCAAACAAGAGCACCTATTGGTGATGGGTGAAAAAAAAAAAAAAAAATGATATTGAATATATTTTGTGCATGGTGAAGTTGTTAATTACAGGAAGCTACTCTAACCAGGAAGCTTATAAGAAGTCCCGCTATGCCCTCCGACGAACCATCAAACAGGCAAAGTGTCAATACAGGACTATGATCAACCTCTCCCTGTCTGAATCTGTAATACCAACATGTTTCAAGCAGACCCCCATAGTCCCAATGCCCAAGAACACTAAGGTAACCTGCCTAAATGACTACCGACCTGTAGCACTCACGTCTGTAGCCATGAAATACTTTGAAAGGCTGGTCATGGCTCACATCAACACCATTATCCCAGAAACCCTAGACCCACTCCAATTTGATCCACAGATGATGCCATCTCTATTGCACTCCACACTGCCCTTTCCCACCTGGACAATAGCAACATCTATGTGAGAATGCTATTCATTGACTACAGCTCAGCGTTCAACACCATAGTGCCCTCAAAGCTCATCACTAAGCTATGGATCCTGGGACTAAACACCTCCCTGTGCAACTGGATCCTGGATTTCCTGACGGGCCGCCCCAGGTAGTAAGGGTAGGTAACAACACGTCTGCCAAGCTGATCCTCAACAAGGGGGCCCCTCAGCGGTGCGTGCACAGTCCCCTCCTGTACTCCCTGTTCACTCATGACTGCACGACCAGGCACGACTCCAACACCATCATTAAGTTTGCCGATGACACAACAGTGGAAGGCCTGATCACTGACAACTACGAGACAGCCTATAGGGAGGAGGTCAGAGACCTGGCCGTGTGGTGCCAGGATAACAACCTCTCCCTCAACATGATCAAGACAAAGGAGATGATTCTTGACTACAGGAAAAAGAGAACCGAGCACACCCCCATTCTAGTGGTGAAGGTTGAGAGCTTGGTGTCCACATCACCAACAAACTAACAAGCACACGAAGACGGTCGTGAAGAGAGCACGACAAAACCTGTTCCCCCTCAGGAAACTGAAAAGATTCGGCATGGGTCCTCAGATCGTCCAAAGGTTCTACAGCTGAAGTATCGAGAGCATCCTGACTGGTTGCATCACTGCCTGGTATGGCAACTGCTCGGCATCTGACCGCAAGGCACTACAGAGGATAGTGCGTCAGGCACAGTACCTCACTGTGGCCAAGCTTCCTGCCATCCAGAACCTCTAAACCAGGCGGTGTCAGAGGAAGGCCCTAAAATTGTCAGTCTCCAGCGACCCTAGTCATAGAATGTTCTCTCTGCTACCGCATGGCAAGCGGTACCGGAGTGCCAAGTCTAAATCCAAGAGGCTTCTAAACAGCTTCTACCCCCACGCCAAAAGACTCCTGAAGATCAAGTCAAATGGCTACCAAGACTATTTGCAGTGCCCCCCCATCACCCCCTCTTTACACCACTGCTACTCTCTGTTGTCATCTATGCATATTCACTTTAATAACTCTACCTACATGTACATACACCTCAACTATCCGGTGCCCCTGCACATTGAGTCTGTATCGGTACCCCCCTCTATATAGTCTCGCTATTGTTATTTTACTGCTGCACTTTAATTATAAACACTGCCAATAGTGTTTCTACAAAGTATTGACTCAGGGGTGTGAATAGTTATTTAAATGAGATATTTCTGTATTTAATTTATTGTCAATAATTTAGCAAAAATGTTAATTTTTTCCCACTTTGTCATTATGGGGTATTGTGTGTAGATGTGTGAAGAAATAAAAACAATATAATTAATCCATGTTGAATTCAGGCCGTAACACAACAAAATGTGGAATAAATCAAGGGGTATGAATACTTTCTGAATGTAATCTCAACTACAATCCAGGTCATCTGGCTTTGCTATTAGATGAAGCAGAGTGATAACACATTAAGTTGTTATATAAATAAAAAATATCTGACATTGTATTCCCATTTTAACTTTTTGTGCTTTTAAATGGTTGAAAGTGCAGTGATAACACATTGGGAATTCAACAAACTTCTGGATGTCTTTTGGAGTGGGTGGATAAAGGTTGAAATCTCATCGATTGATGTCTCAACCAAAAATGACCGACATTTGTTGAAATGACGTGGTGTGCACAGCGGGATGAGAGGACATCAGACTACAACAACAGAAATTGTGCGGGAATTGAGAGAGATATACACAATAGCAATGACAAAGAAAATGTGTGCAAGTGAAAGAAAGGGCAATATTGACAGAAAGTTTGTATGTGTGTGTAATGTGGGTTTGAATCATCCTGTGTGTGAGCAGAATGTGAACTTATCTTGACACAACTCTTTTTGCCTTCTGTCTGTGTGTGTGTCGGTGTGTCAGTGTGTCTGTATATTCGTATATTTCATGAGTGTATGCGTGCATGTGCATGTCACTGTAGCCCTGCATGTGTTTCAGGGCCAGCTGTCCAAAATGAGCTCTCGGTCCGACACTCATGTATGAAGAGACCAATCGGAATTACTGCGCCTCATTTCTCAGGAAAATGTGTAGCTTGGGAGATCGACCGAGTGCTCCGGCTCTGTGGCTGGCTCGGGGCTGTAGACATTGCCAGTGGATATGATCCTGGCTCATCTGTTTAGTGAATCGGCTGCCCTACAGACACGTTACATAGTTATTTTCATTATCCGATGGCCACATCGCCATCCCTGACACTGGCTGGAAGTAGGCCGATGGTCAGTGTTGACTCACAAGTGAGCCATCGTCAGCCACCCTAGTGGTAGAAATTGAGAAATGTCATACATATCAAAATAGCCTCAAGGAAAAGAGTGTGGTGAGGCTGGGAATATGTTGTGTTGTTGTATTTGAGTGTCCGGTGCTTCACAGCAGATGTCTAGCAACATACATACATAGAAACGGAGATGAGCAGAAAAGTCTCCAGTGATCATACATTGCTTCTATTAAACAAAAATCTAAACGCAACATGTAAAGTGTTTGTCCCATGTTTCATGAACTGAAATAAAACATCCTCAATCTAAAAAACGCACAAAAAGCGTATTTATCTCAAATGTTGTACACACATTTGTTTAGATCCCTGTTAGTGAGCATTTCTCAATTTCCAAGATGATCCATCCACCTGACAGGTGTGGCATATCAAGAAGCTGATTAAAAAGGCCACTAAAATGTGCAGTTTTATCACAACACAATGCCTCAAGTTGAGGGAGTGTGCAATTGGCATGCTGAACACAGGAATGTCCACCAGAGTTGTAGCCAGATAATTGCATGTTCCTTTCTCTACCATAAGCTGCCTTCAACTTAATTTTAGAGAACTTGGCAGTATGTCCAACCACAGATGTAACCACACCAGCCCAGTACCTTCACATCAACCTTCTTCACCTGCGGGATCATTTAAGACTAGCCACCCGGACTGCTGATAAAATGTAGACATATTTCTGTCTGTATTAAAGCCCTTTTGTGGGAAAAAACGTACTCTGATTGGCTGGGCCTTCCTCCGTATGGGTGGGCCAGTACAGTGGCTTGCGAAAGTATTCACCCCCTTGGCATTTTATTGTCGTACAATTAATTACGAATTAAAATAGATTTTTGGGGGGTTTGTATCATTTGATGTACACAACATGCCCACCACTTTGAAGGTGCAAAATCTTTTTATTGTGAAACAAACAGGAAATGAGACAAAAAAGAAAACTGAAAACTTGAGCGTGCATAACTACTCACCCCCCCCAAAATCAAAACTTTGTAGAGCCACTTTTTGCAACAATTACAGCTGCAAGTCTCTTGGGGTATGTCTCAAAAGCTTGGCACATCTAGCCACTGCGATTTTTTTTTGCCCATTCTTCAAGGCAAAACTGCTCCAGCTCCTTCAAGTTGGATGGGTTCCACTGGTGTACAGAAATCTTTAAGTTATACCACAGATTCTCAATTGGATTGAGGTCTGGGCTTTGACTAGGCCATTCCAAGACATTTAAATGTTTCTCATTAAACCAGCCGAGTGTTGCTTTAGCAATATGCTTAGGGTCATTGTCCTGCTGGAAGGTGAACCTCCATCCCAGTCTCAAATCTCTGGAAGCTGCCAGTTAAGGACTTGTGAGGCGTCTGTTTCTCAAACTAGACACTCTAATGTACTTGTCCTCTTCCTCAGTTGTGCATCGGGCCTCCCACTCCTCTTTATATTCTGGTTAGAATGTGAAGGGAGTAGTACACAGCATTGTACGAGATCTTCAGTTTCTTGGCAATTTCTTGCAAGGAATAGCCTTCATTTCTCAGAAGAAAGCACTTTGTTTCTAGCCATTTTGAGCCTGTAATCGAACCCACAAATGCTGATGCTCCAGATACTCAACTAGTCTAAAGAAGGCCAGTGTTTTTGCTTCTTTAATCAGTACAACAGTTTTCAGCTGTGCTAACATAATTGCAAAAGGGTTTTCTAGTGATCAATTAGCCTTTTTAAAATGATAAACTTGGATGAGCTGACACAACGTGCCATTGGAACATAGGAGTGATGGTTGCGGATAATGGATCTCTGTACGCTTATGTAGATATTCCATTAAATATCAGCCATTTCCAGCAACAATAGTAATTTGCAACATTAACAATGTCTACACTGTATTTCTGATCAATTTGATGTTATTTTAATTGGCAACATTTTTTGCTTTTCTTTCAAAAACAAGGACATTTCTAAGTGACTCCAAACTTTTGAACGGTAGTGTATATGTATTGTTAAGCCAGTCCTGAACTAAATTAAGCTTGCCTAAACAAAGTGGGTGAATACTTATGCAACTACTATATTTTTTTATGTACATTTGTATTAATACTAAAACAACATTTAACAAAAATATATACATTTTCACTAACATTATGGATTATTTTGTGTATATCAATGACAAAGAATCACAATTAAATCAATTTGAAATTCAGGCTGTAAGACAACACAATGTGGAAAAAGTAAAGGGGTGTGAACATTTTCTGAAGGCGCTGTATTTTAATCCCAATTTGTAATGGATCAAAATGGGGAAAATATCCAAAGGGAGTGAATACCTAGAGTGCATCCGGAAAGTATTCAGGCCCCTTGACTTTTTCCACATTTTGTTACATTGGACTTATTCTAAAATTCATTAAATTGTTTTTTTCCTCATCAATCTACACACAATACCCCATAATGACAAAGCAAAAACATTTTTTTCTAAATGTTTGCTAATTTATGAAAAATAAAAACTCAAATCACATTTATCACAAGTATTCAGACCCTTTACTCAGTACTTTGTTAAAGCACCTTTGGCAGTGATTACAGCCTCAAGTCTTCTTGGGTATGACACTACAAGCTTGGCACGTGTATTTGGGAAGTTTCTCACATTCTTCTCTGCAGATCCTCTCAAGCTCTGTCAGGTTGGGTGGGGAGTGTCGCTGCATCACTAATTGCAGGTCTCTCCACAGATGTTCAATCGGGTTAAAGTCTGGGCTCTGGCTGGGACACTCAAGGACATTCAGAGACTTGTTCCATAGCGACTCCTGTGATGTCTTGGCTGTGTGCTTAGGGTCACTGTCCTGTTGGAAGGTGAACATTCTTCCTAGTCTGAGGTTCTGAGCGCTCTGGAGCAGGTTTTCATCAAGGTTCTCTCTGTATTTTGCTCCATTCATCTTTCCCTAGATCCTGCCCAGTCTCCCAGTCCCTGCCACTGACAAACATCCCCACAGCATGATGCTAACACCACCATGCTTCACCGAAGGGATGGTGCCAGGTTTCCTCCTGATGTGACGCTTGGTATTCAGGCCAAATAGTTCTTGGTCTCATCAGACCATAGGATCTTGTTTCCCATGGTCTGAGAGTCTTTAGCTGCCTTTTGGCAAACCAACCAGGCTGTCATGTGCCTTTTACAGGGTAGTGTACCATAAAGGCCTGATTGGTGGAGTGCTGCAGAGATGTTTGTCCTTCTGGAAGGTTCTCCCATCTCCAGATAACCTCTCGAGGTCTGTCAGAGTAACAATCGGGTCTTGGTAACATCCCTGACCAAGGCCCTTCTCAACCGATTGCTCAGTTTGATCGTGCGGCCAGCTCTAGAAAAGGTCTTGGTGGTTCTAAACTTCTTCAATTTAAGAATGATGGAAGCCACTGTGTTCTTGGGGACCTTCAATGCTGCAAACCTTCCCCAGATCTGTGCCTCGACACAATCCTGTCTCGAAGCTCTACGGACAATTCCTTTGACCTCATGGCTTGGTGTTTGCTCTGACATGCACTGTCAACAGTGGGACATTATATAGACAGATGTGTGCCTTTCTAAATCATGTCCATCAATTTGCCACAGGTGGACTCCAATCAAGTTGTAGAAACATCTAAAGGATGATTTTGTTTTGTATTTTATTATTTCACCTTGTATTTAACCAGGTATGCCAGTTGACAACAAGTTCTCATTTACAACTGCGACCTGGCCAAGATAAAGCAAAGCAGTGTGACACAAACAACACATGGGATAAATAAACGTACAGTCAATAACACAATAGAACAAACTTTATACAGTGTGTGCAAATGTAGTAAGATTAGGGAGGTTTGGCAATGACTAGGCCATAGTGGTGAAATAATTACAATTTAGCATTAACACTGGAGTGATAGATGTGCAGAAGATGATGTAAGTAGAGATACTGGGGTGCAAAGGAGCAAAAAAAAAATTATAATATGGGGATGAGGTAGTTGCGTAGGCTATTTACAGATGGGCTGTGTACAGGTGCAATGATCGGTAAGCTGCTCTGACTGCTGATGCTTAAAGTTAGTGAGGGAGATAAGTCTCCAGCTTCAGTGATTTAAAAAAAAATTGTTCCAGTCATTGGCAGCAGAGAACAGAAAGGAAAGGCGGCCAAATGGGGAGTTGGCTTTGGGGGTGACTAGTGAAATATACCTGCTGGAGCACGTGCTACAGGTCGGTGTTGCTATGGTGACCAGTGAGCTGAGATAAGCCGGGGCATTACCTAGCAACGACTTATAGATGACCTGGAGCCAGTGGGTTTGGCGATGAATACGAAGTGAGGGCCAGCCAACGAGAACATATAGGTCGCAGTGGTAGGTAGTATATGGGGCTTTGGTGACAATTTCGCATCTCATAGCAAAGGGTCTGAATACTTATGTAAATAAGGTATTTCAGATTTTTATTTTATTTTAGAAAAAGTCTAATGTAACAAAATGTTGAAAAAGTGAAGGGGTCTGAATACTTTCCGAATGCACTGTATTACCCACTGTATTTGATGTAAAGCTTTTCCTGGTACTTAGAGTGTCAGATTTCCTTTAAAATAATACTTCCATAAACTCTATTTTTTCATGAACTAGTTTCGTGCCAGAAAAAGCTTGCGTTGTGATTGACTGTGAGTCTCTTCAGAATCTTGGACAGATTTTGAAAAAAATAATGTGATTTCATAGCAGAGACTAAAAGCAAGATTGTATTTTGAAGGGTGCTTTTGATCCAGCAACCATAACCTTCAATAACCATATCATTGTGGAGTGTATTTTCCTGTCAACGCATCAGTAGGGTGCAACATCACTCCAATGCCACCAGAGGGTAAAATCTGACACAATGGCTGCTACTAAATGAATTGTAGATCATGTATTTCCTCATAGATCTTTCAGAAGTGTGTTTGATTTGCACATTAGCTTATCCTGGATTGAGGCAGTTAGCGCTTGATTTAGGATACTGTCAGTGTCCCCTTTTTTTTGGCCCATGTTTCATAGTAAGTTCCTTCATCAATTGACATTGTTAGTTTCCACTTTTCTGAGAAGGATTCATCATGTGTGTGCACATCTGTAGCACACCTACGTGCTATTTTACCTAGGAAATAATGATGTTGTTCTTTTGTTTCTTCCCACCATAGGTAAAAACACAATTTGGACGAAGGCCTGTTCCTTACAGCATGAGCCTTTATGTGTTCAGATAAACTCTACAATGTTATTGTTTCCATTCTCTAGTACAGCTTCAATGTAAACACAAAATATATAAAACTATTGTAGTGGTAAATATTATTTCAGGATAGAGAGGTATTAGATATAGCAAAGATTCTCGCTATCATGGAGTTCAAGTCAAGCCTTCCAACTTCTCCTTTCTCATTAGTGTGCTACCCACTGCCTATGAACCCCGGCACCAATTTTTTGAATCCCGTTGTCAAGAACTCCTTTAAAATAGAACTTTAACCTTAACCTCTCTTGGGCACGTGAGACGGTAGCGTCCCAACTCTTCAACAGCCAGTGAAACTGCTGGGCGCCAAATTCAAATACTCATTATAAAAATTCAGAAAACAAAACATATTTTACATAGGTTTAAAGATGAACTTCTTGTGAATCCAACCACGGTGTCAGATTTAAAAAATGCTTTACGGCGAAAGCATACCTTACGATTATTTGAGAACATAGCCCACTAGACAAATCATTACAAACAGTAGCCAGCCAAGTAGAACAGTTACACATGTCAGAAATAGAGATACAATTAATCCCTTACCTTTGATGATCTTCATATGGTTGCACTCAGCAGACATTCATTTCCTCAATAAATGTTCCTTTTGTTCGATAAAGTCTCTTTATATCCAAAAATCTCAGTTTTGTTCACGCGTTTTCTTCAGTAATCCAAAAGCTCAAACGCAGTCAAAACAGGAAGACAAAAAAATCCAAATTGTATCCGTAAAGTTCATAGAAACATGTCAAACGATGTTTATATTCAAACCTCAGGTTGTTTTTATTTCAACCGGACAATAACGTCGTCAATTTAAAAAGGTAAACAAGAAACGCACTCTCTCGGTCGCGCCCATGAAAAAGCTCTGTGACAATTTAGGGTCCACTCATTCAGACTGCTCTTACTTCTTCATTTTTCAGAATACAAGCCTGAAACAATTTCTAAAGACTGTTGACATCTAGTGGAAGGCATAGAAACTGCAATTTGAGTCCTAGGTCAATGGGTACTGTAATGGCATTGAATAGAAAACTATTAAAAAATAATAATAAACTACTTCCTGAATGGATTCTTCTCAGATTTTCGCCTGCCTAATCAGTTCTGTTATACTCACAGACACTATTTTAACAGTTTTGGAAACTATAGTGTTTTCTATCCAAATCTACCAGTTATATGCATATCATATCTTTTGGGCCCGAGAAGCAGGCAGTTTAATTTGGGCATGCATTTCATCCAAAATCTCGAATGCTGCCCCCTACCCTAGTGAAGTTAACAAAGCAAGCTGCTTCTCCCCATTTAGCGTATAATCATCTTTTCCCAGCATTGTATATTGACACAGTATTCCAGTTCTGGCATAGGAATGGTCTGGTGTTTTTGTGTTGTAAAAAATACAATTGTCTCTTTCGATACTCTGAGGGTGGACCATAGTACTGTATTCCCAATAGACACTTTTGTAGGTGTCCTCCAAACTAAAAAACCTTTCCCTTAATTTCTACTCCTGCCCCATACGTGTCCAGCTGAGAGATACTGATCTTAACCCCTATCTGAAGGGCACAATCTCCAGATTATATGACATGATACAGAACATTAATCTGCGTTCCTGGGACATTACAAAATCTGCATGGGAGCAAGACATGAGTAGCGAGCTACCTGATGACGTATGGCAATGTAGTATAGAGCGTATCCACACCTCATCATTTTGCTTAAAAGGCATGCGCATACCGATAGGACGCATGGGGTGTGAGTAGCTCCGTTTTGTACTGACAAAACTGTGGTTATATGTAGAAACCAGACAACAAAGTTTAAGTGGAACACCAAACATTTCAAAAACTTAGGATGCTTAATAAGTGACAACAAAAATACATATATAAAAATAACTTTATCCCATTACTCAACTATATTAAAGCAGCTCTATTTAAATGGAACAATCTTCCGATGAATCTTACAGGTAGAATGAATGGCATGCTTCTCAAAGTTTTTATATTTATTCTTGGTAATACCAATTACACCACTGAAGACATTATTTAATAAGTATACTTGGCCATAACAGACTTTATATGTGCAAATAAAACTCATAGAATAAAAAGGAACATTTATACCTCCCTAAGTCTGAGGGTGGAATTATATCAACTCGCCACCCAAGGCTTTTACTTGCGACATATTGTTAAACGCACTAACTAGGAACAATGGGTAATCATTGAAGATGTGCATGTTCACCCACATAATCTTTCCACGTGTCTATTTTCAAAGGATAAAGCTAAGAACATTAACAACTTTATAGTTATAAACACTAAAACAACATGGAAGAAGATGTTATGGATTCTAAAAGAACCAATATAATTACCCAAAAATACAACCCAATGGAAAAATCCTTAGATAGGTTTTCAGAATGGAGTGATAAATTGGTCCACATGGAAAGCTAAAGGTATAGGAACCATACATGACTTAGTAATAGGAAATACATCTATTTCCATGACAGAATTATAACCAATTTTGGACTGACCAATGCAGACTTTCATAACTCAGGTGGGTTTTGGCAGGTGTGATGTCGTTGATGTTTGTGTGGATCTGTATATTGTCTTTTGTATGTGTCTGTTGTAAAAAATCAAAATAAAAGATTGTAACCCCCAAAAAATCATCCAGCGATTTTTTTTTTGGGGGGGGGGTTGTTCCAATCTTTGAGTGACTTTTGGCACCCCATTTTTGAGGCATTCTCACACGTGTGACAAAACTATTAGCCACAACCCGTTCACTGCTATTTGGAGTACTCCCCCTAGATCATAATATTCCCAAGCATCAGGCGAGTGCAATAGCATTTGCCTCGCTGCTAGCTTGCTCTCTTGTCCACTTTTATTGGAAGTAGTCAAAACCACCATACTTTATTCAGTGGGTTAAGGAGGTGAAGTCATCTCTGCCCCTGGAAAATATTAGGTACAAGTTTGACTTGACCTGGTCCCTGTGCACACAGTAAGTGGTCATGTCTGATCTAATGGCCATATTGTGCTGAGAAGATTACACTAAATGTATGATCCCTTTTTAATTTTTTTAAATGTTATGCTCTATAATTATTTTTCTATCCTGTCTTCCAATGCGGCCTTACTCATTTTTGTAGCCTGCCGTGTCGGCCTATGCATCTCGGTCCTGGTCCTGGGGGCCCGGAGGGTGCACGTCTTTGTTCTTTCCCTAGCACTAGTGCACTCGACTCAACTTACCAACTCATTATCAAGCCCTTGATTGAAATCGGGTGTGCTGGAGGCTGGGGTCGGGGTGTGTGACCAATTTGGTCCCCGGGACCAGGGTTGGGGGGCACTGATATAAAGTAGATGTTGTTGGTGCTGCTGGTGTTGTTGGTGCTACTGTTAGAGTACAACATTTCGTCCAGCATTCTTAGTGTCAGCATGTTGCAATTACCATTAATTACTATCATTACCATATTTTGTTTATGTTTCTATCATTGTCTATTTTTATTTTATTTTGATTTAATTAACTTTTTTTGGTGGGGTGGGTGTGAGGGATGAGGGACTGGGGATGTTATACTGTTTTCAATGTCTCTTTGTTCTCATATCTGACAATCTATAAGTAAACTATACATTTTCTTTGAATGGGTTGGTGTTGTTTAGCATTAGCCATCTGCTATGGTTTCTCCAAATCATTCACTGTGCTTGAACAAATAGCACATTCCAGCACCGTTGCTATGCTTGCTGTAGTCATGCAGAAAACAAGTTCTCTGGGTTTGCTCAACAGCAATAACCTGGGTTGTTTTTTAATCTGTAGACTTTGCAGCAAAGGAAAAGTGTGCCCTCTCTTTGCACCAGTCAGATGCTCTCCATACACATTTAAGATTAACAGCAGCAAACCGATGCCAGTGATAACATCTATGGTAATCCCATCCATTGCATAGGTCACAGTTTGTTGTTGCTCATGTTCAGCTTCTGCTCACGGTTATGGGAGATGAAGAGTGGGAGTGGTGCAAGTATGTACATCAGCTACCACACTTCTAGTAGCAATCCTTCTCAGAGGCAATCCCACCCAGAAAACAGACATTGAGCGACTAGTTTGCCTGCGGTTGCAATTCAATCAAATCCACCACAGCAATGTTTACACAATGTTACCTGGTGTTAGCAATAGGATTTGCAATACTTTTTGACCATGAGAAAAACAGCTCCTGCGTATATACTGCATTGAGGATTTGATTGATTGGGTCTTTTTGGTCCCGTTCTCTCTTCCTCTTAATTGGAGCGTTGTCTAAAACTCAAGCCTGTGCCAGGAGCTGACCTGATTCAGTTCTGCATCTCATTATTGTGTCTTTCTGTAGCTCCCTCATAGACTGGCATTATGTCATTCCCTTCCACCATCCACCAGCCCCTGCCTGAAGGTTCCCAACGTCCGCCTTCTCCCATCCCCCCATGCCATCCATATCACATGCCAAGCTCTGTCAAAGCCCCACCATGTGACTGGCAGCCATCACAAAAAACTCATAATGATTGCGCACTGAAGCGATGACCAAGTGAAAGAAGCCTCAGCAACGTTTCTTTGCCAGTTTCTCTCCTTTTCTCCCTGCTCCATGGAAGCTGTGAAAGTGGCTGCAGCGAAGGGAGAAAGGGAACGTTTGTGGGCCCAAAAAATAAAAAGCCATTCTACTTTGTGCTTTTCGCCTGGGGTAGAAGCAGACACCCCTGACACTTTTATGTTCTGCTGTTGTGTGGGCTGGAGAGAATGTGTGTGAGTTAGTGTGCTTGTGTGTGTGCACACACATGTGCTTGTGTGCGTTTGTCTGTGTGTGCATGTGCGTGCGTGTGTGTGTTTCCTTATTTCTCAGGCTCATCGAGGAGGGTATCTGACAAGCCAGGGCGGGCTGAGATATCTTTTGTGTTTGCACAGTATGAGACCCTCCACTGGAGCGATATTGATTTGGTGTATCATGCAAAAGATGGGCCTTTTGTTTCTGCTGCTGCCAAAGTCTATTTCCTCTTGGTTACCTCCAGGTGCTTGGTTGACAGGTCCTCATTTTGGCTCCTAACATGTCCAAAAGAGAAAGCACAGTGATGGGTAGAGAGGTGAGGGGGAGAAAGAAAGAGTGAGAGAGACATAGAGGGGGAGAGAGCGAAAGGGAAAGAGTGAGACCGAGACAGAGACAGAGAGAGAAAGAGAGAGAAAAAGAGACAGACACAGAGAGAGACCCAACGAGAGAGAGAGGGAGAAAGAGAAAACGAATAAGAGAGGGAGAGGGAGAAAAAGAAAGAGAGAGGGAGTGGGTGTGAGGCGGGTTCATAACATGATGCTGTGAGTAGTTGTGCCGTGTCCTGTATGATGTAATATAAATGACAGTGTTTTCAGACACTGTATGCATGCTCCTATGGACAGTAGTTATGTGTTACTCTGCTCCTTCAGTAAAGAGTATATCAAATGTTAAATGGACATTGGTTCAAATGATAGCGGATAATATATCTTCACCACCACTTTTCTTACTTTGTAGCATTTCATTTGCTGCCTCAACCATTGAAAAACATACTGTTACAAATTACTATGAGGTACTCCAACAACAGGATGAAGAAGATAACACATTCCTAAACATTTGGTTAGAACTAGATATTTGAAACTGCATAATCAGCTTCCATGTTAAACATCAGGCTCATCTGAAAATAGATCAAAAGCTTGTCCTCTCCGATCGCGTATATCCCCTGCTGAACAAACGCAGCCTTCCTGGTGCAGCTGTATGCGGGCTAATTTCCTCAAAGATCTGTATTTACATGCTATGCTTTGACTCTAGGCTAATCCTATGAGCTGTATTTTAGACCTCATACTAGCTTTATCTAGCAATGTGTTATTTTTCAATCTGCAGGTGTTGTCAGCTCCCATGTGCCCATTTTCAAGTCTTTGCTCTGTGACATGAGCTATGTGAAATTTTGGGCTCACGAGTTGCGCAGTGGTCTAAGGCACTGCATCTCAGTGCAAGAGGCATCACTACAGTCCCTGGTTCAAATACAGGCTGTATCACATCCGTCCGTGATTGGGAGTCCCATAGAGCGGCACCCAATTGGCCCAGCGTCGTCCGGGTTTGGCTGGTGTAGGCCATCGTGGTAAATAAGAATGTGTTCTTAACTGACTTGCCTCGTTAAATAAAGGTTAAATATAATAAACAACAATGAATGTGGCTAGTTCTGTTCCACTGGCTGATGATGTGTGGTCCTGTTTTTATTTGTAATAGTATTGTCTGGACACAGGTAGAATTGATCAGTGCTTTGGAATCTGCTAAATCTAGCCCAGTCTATTTGAGTCACATTTATATTTTCAATGCATGAACCCAACTAGGAGTGCAATCTAGTGATTTGTGCTTTTGCTATTATTTCAGTCAAATATGTATTCCTGTGGTTACTCCTTATATAAAAGGTTGACCTTTTTTACCCTAGTATTTGTATTCATGTCTGATGCTGTGTATATTTTTTGATCCCTAACCTCAAAATACTATGCACATTATTGCTCTGAACTAGTTCTCCATTGTCATGCTGTGCCTCTTTCCCTGCTGTCTGATGGCATGTGATTTAGTCAAAACATATGAAGCCTTTGGCTACATTTGGTTTTGCCATTCCAATAGGCACATACTGTAAATCCCCTAAATAAAGAGACTGAGCAACAGCATGAGCAATCCCATAGCTCTGTCAGCCATGGTGCCTATCATGGTTCACTACAGCCATGACCATGGCATGGCTACATTGATGGCCTCTTCTCCTGCTGCCTGATGGCACATAGACTGTATGTGCCATCACACCCACTGTGCAGTGTGGCCAGAGGACTCCCAAGGAGCATGACTGCATGAAGCTAGGCCATGATCCTAGGCCATAATATCAGTACAAAGAGACACTGTACTTATCCAGGTAATTGGCCTCTGCAGTCCAGCTCTAGGAATCAGATGGTTTTATCGTGAGTTGAGAACCAAAGAAATCAGATTCCCTCCCTTTTTCAAAGATTTCATCATCGCCTTAATTTGAGGAAGATGACAGATTAAATACTTTATTAATCAAATGTTTTTTTGTGTTAAAAAAATTGTAACGTTAAAATATATCACTTTACACATTACACGGAACTAAATATAAATGCAACAAGCAACAATTTCAAAGATTTGCCTGAGTTACAGTTGATATAAGGACAATAGTCAATTTAAATAAATTAGGCCCCAATCTATGGATTCCACATGACTGAGAATACAGATATGCATCTGTTGGTCAAAGATAGGGGCGTGGATCAGAAAACCAGTCAGTATCTGGTGTGACCACCATTTGCCTCATGCAGCGCGACATATAGAGGTGATCAGGCTGTTGATTGTGGACTGTGGAATTGTCCCACTCCTCCTCAATGGCTGTGCAAAGTTGCTGGATATTGTCAGGAACTGGAACACGCTGTCGATACACGTCAATCAAGAGCATCCCAAACATGCTTAATGGTTGACATGTCTAGTGAGTGTACAGACCATGGAAGAACGAGGTCATTTTCAGCTTCCAGGAGTTGTGTACAGATAAATCCTTGCTACATGAGGCAGTGCATTGTCATGCTGAAACATGAGGTGATGGCGGCAGATGAATGCCATAGATAAAATGCAATTGTGTGTGTTGTCCGTAGCTTATGCCTCCCCATACCATAACCACACGGCCACCATGGAGCAATCTGTTCATACCGTTGACATCAGCAAACCGCTCGCAATGCCATAGACTCTGTCTGCCATCTGCCCGGTACAGTTGAAAATGGGATTCATCCGTGAAGAGCAAACTTCTACAGCGAACCATTGACCATCGAAGGTGAGCATTTTCCTACTGAAGTTGGTTATTATGCAGAATGGAAGACAGGTCTAGGGCTGTTGCGGTGACCATATTATAGCCTACCAAACTTGCTCGAAACAAAGACCTTCTTCTGAAACTCGTCAGTCTATTCTTCTTCTGAGAAATGAAGGCTATTCCAGAAATTGCCAAGAAATTGCCAAATGATCAACGTCAACAGTGAAGAGGCGAATCCGGGATGCTGGCCTTCTAGGCAGATTTGCAAACAAAAAGCCATATCTCAGACTGGCCAATGAAAAAAAAAGATTAAGATGAGCAAAATAACTAGACACTGGACAGAGGAACTCTAGAAGGCCAGCATGGCCTAGAAGGCCTAGAAGGCCAGCATCCTGGAGTCGCCTCTTCACTGTTGACATTGAGACTGGTGTTTTGCGGTTACTATTTAATAAGCTGCCATTTGAGGACCTGTGAGGCATCTGTTTCTCAAACTAGACACTCTAATGTACTTGTCCTCTTGCTCAGTTGTGCACCGGGGCCTCCCACTCCTCTTTCTATTCTGGTTAGAGGCAGTTTGCGCTGTTCTGTGAAGGGAGTAGTACACAGCTTTGTACCAGATATTCAGTTTCATAGCAGTTTCTCACATGGAATAGTCTTCATTTCTCAGAACAAGAATAGACTGATGAGTTTCAGAAGAAAGGTCTTTGTTTCTGGTGATTTTGAGCCCGTAATCGAACCCACAAATGTTGATGCTCCAGATACTCAACTTGTCTAAAGAAGGACAGTTTTATTGCTTCTTTAATCAGCACGACAGTTTTCAGCTGTGCTAACATAATTGCAAAAGGCTTTTCTAATGATTAATTAGCCTTTTAAAATTATAAACTTGGATTAGCTAACACAACGTGCCCTGATAATGGGCCTGTGTATGCCTATGTAGATATTTCATAAAAAATCTGCCGTTTCCAGCTACAATGGTCATTTACAACATAAAAAATGTCTACACTGTATTTCTGATCAATTTTATGTTTTTTAATGGACAAAAAAAAAAACATTTCTTTCAAAAACAAGGACATTTCTAAGTGACCCCGAACTTTTGAACGGTAGTGTAAATTTAGTCAGTTCATCCAAAATCTTCAATATGCACCTTGGAATTATGATAAGGACACACGCAGTTGCGTCCCCGATGTGTCTGTCTTCACATGTAGTCTGTGAGGAAGACCCGATCATGTGATGGAGAGCCATGTGAGTGAGAGGTGATTCGGAGCGCGCAGCACTCAGGGAGAAGGGCACACCGGACAAAAAAGGCATGGATTTTTTTTGGTGTGCATTAAGGCCACACAAAGGGGATGCCTCCGTGAAATTCTAGGCATAATCAAGTGACTATCAAATTGTGAATGAGTGACTGATGTAGTGTGTACAGCCTGCACAAAGAAACAAAGCAGAGCTCATGCCTTTCAAGCAACTTTTTTCAAATCATTATTAGAGTCCCATCATGCAGCCTTAAAATGTATTAAAAATCAAAACATATAGCCCAATGTTTGTAGAACAACTAAAGTTACATTAATAACTCTAAATTAAGAGTATAGGAATACCTATTTATTTGTTAACCGCTCAACACAGAATAGCCCTATGTGCGCAGACGGCACTTCTAAAAGTCTATTTCACACCATAGTTTGCAAGATAACATTTCTTTCATTTTGATTTCAGCATACATGAAAATGTGGCACTGACTCGCCCATGGATTAATGTTTCATATTGTCTCAATGAAGAGTTTGGCATTCGGCTAGCAATGTGCGACGGGCACGTGAAGTTACAAGCCTGCTAGAGTTAGCGGCAGGTGGAAGAGCAATATCTACCATCGTATTACCAATGAAGCCTGAGCTGGAATGTGAAGTCAACTGAAACTGGTTAGATTTAGAAAACCCTGTATAGATCTAGCTTGCTTCGTATCATATCCCTCTGGAATGGCCTCATTGTTGACATTATGGAGCCCTTTTCCTTTCATGACAGAAATGGCATGTTTTCAACAGCCCTCATTATCGCCGGAAAGCTTATGTTGGTATGTTCTCCCTATTGTCAACTACACAGGAAATTAACAGATATGGGTGCCGATCTGAGTCACGATTTAGCTGTTTCCCATGCTCTCCATCTAATTCCCTCCCTGCTCTAAATCCAATTTCACTGCTTGCATTGTCAGAGAGGAGATGGATTGCTTCGTAAATCAACTTCATCTTATTTTCTCCCCTGTCATGAATTGAATTGTGTACCTCTGATTTCATTGTTTCATTTATTTCAATGCTATATTGGTGGGGATGAGGAAATAAGTGGAGAATGTCATTGCATAAGGATTTAAAGGAGACAGCTGTCTATGAGGTGATTTTAAAGTAGTTACTAATTTAACTTATGTTGTGTGTAGGAAGTGAGTCTTACTGTATTTTATGGAAAAAAGCTTACAGAATAATGTATTGCACTGAAATTATCCCCCAAATATTCACCTCCAATACACTGTCAATCCACAGGCTATGGTAACCAATAAGTTCTGAGAGAGAAACCAAGCAACCCAAAATAAAGTCACACTAAATTCTACCCATGGTCAATTCCTTTCTGCATGGCATTAATTCCAACATATTAGATCCATTAGCTTTAATGGAATGTGTTTTTCAGACTTGTGTGTAATCCCTGTCACATTTGCCTGGTCCCCTGCACAGAAAAACCATTATGTCCACCCTCAGGCTTTGGGCTGATCAGAATTGGGGTTTGGTAATTAAATAATTATTGGTCTTGGTAATCATGCAATTAATTGGTAGTTACAGTAATAGCCCACCCATCCTCCAGCAAAAAAACGGAAGTATTTTGTTCCAAAGCTAGCCCTATGGCTGGACACACTAATTGGAGAATGCACTGTAGCTAAGTACTCAGAGCATGCGTGTACTCAGAGCAGGATGTGTACTCAGAGCCCCAACCGGCAAGTGTCTTCACTGACATTGTCAACCTCTCCCTGACCGAGTCTGTAATACCTACATGTGTCAAGCAGAGCACCATAGTCCCTGTGCCTAAGAAAGTGAAGGTAACCTGCCTAAATGTCTACCACCCCATAGCACTCACGTCGGTAGCCATGAAGTGCTTTGAAAGTCTGGTCATGACCCACATCAACACCATCATCTTGGAAACCCTTGACCCACTCCAATTCACATATCGCCCCAAAAGATCCATAGATGACGCAATCTCAATCTCACTCCACACTGTCCTTACCCACCTAGACAAAATGGCGCCGGAAGAAAACAAAACAGTTTTACGGGCGCCCAATCAATTGTGCTATTATTAGTTTTTTTTCACATTATTTGTAACTTATTTTGTACATAATGTTTCTGCAACCATATCTTACGGCAAAAAAAGAGCTTCTGGATATCAGGACAGCGATCACTCACCTCGGATTAGACAAGGATTTTTTCTTCAACAAGCAAGACGCACAAGACATTCTCCAAACACCCCACAGGACCGACATCCCCGTTATTTGCAAGAGGAAGCAACGCAGGTACAGAGGACAAAGAGCCGGGTGCCTGGTCAGGACCCGGCGAAGGCGACTGGGAAAGCTGCCGTTACCGTCAACACTACTCGCCAACATGCAATCATTGGACAATAAACTAGACGAGGTACGATCACGAATATCCTATCAACGGGACATCAAAAACTGTCATATCCTATGTTTCACGGAATCGTGGCTGAATGACGACATGGATATTCAGCTAGCGGGATAGACGCTGCACCAGCAAGATAGAACAGCACAGTCCGGTAAGACGAGGGGGGGCGGTCTGTGCATATTTGTAAACAACAGCTGGTGCACGAAATCTAAGGTAGTCTCTAGATTTTGCTCGCCTGAAGTAGAGTATGTTGTGATAAATTGCAAGCCACACTACTTGCCTATAGAGTTTTCAGCTATACTTTTCGTGGCTGTTTATTTACCACCACAGATAGATGCTGGCGCTAAGACCGCACTCAGTCAGCTGTATAAGGAAATAAGAAAACAGGAAACCACTCACCCAGAGGAATCGCTCCTAGTGGCCGGAGACTTTAATGCAGGGAAACTTAAGTCAGTTCTACCAAAATTCCATCAACATGTTAAATGTGCAACCAGAGGGAAATAAATTCTAGATCTCCTGTACTCCACACACAGAGACGCGTACAAAGCTCTCCCTCGCCCTCCATTTGGTAATTCCGACCACAACTCTATCCTCCTGATTCCTGCTTACAAGCAAAAATTAAAGCAGGAAGCACCAGTGACTCGGTCTATAAACAAGTGGTCAGATAAAGCAGATGCTAAACTACAGGACTGTTTTGCTATCACAGACTGGAACATGTTCCGGGATTCTTCCGATGGCATTGAGGAGTACACCACATCTGTCACTGGCTTTATCAAAAAGTGCATCGAGGACGTCATCCCTACAGTGACAGTACGTACATACCCCAACCAGAAGACATGGATTACAGGCAACATTCGCACTGAGCTAAAGGGTAGAGCTGCTGCTTTCAAGGTGTGAAATTCTAACCCGGAAGCTTATAAGAAATCCTGCTATGCCCTCCGATGAACCATCAAACAGGCAAAGCGTCAAGACAGGGCTAAGATTGAATCATACTGCACCGGCTCTGTCGCTCGTCTTATGTGGCAGAGCTTACAAACTATTACAGACTACAAAGGGAAGCACAGCCGCGAGCTGCCCAGTGACACGAGCCTACCTGACGAGCTAAATCACTTCTATGTTCGCTTCGAGGCAAGCAACACTGAGGCATGCATGAGAGCATCAGCTGTTCCGGACGACTGTGTGATCACGCTCTCAGTAGCCAACGTGAGTAATACCTTTAAACAGGACAAACATACACAAGGCTGCGGGGCCAGACAGATTACCAGGACGGGTGCTCCGGGCATGTGCTGACCAACTGGTAGGTGTCTTCACTGACATTTTCCACATGTCCCTGATTGAGTCTGTAATACCAACGTTGTTCAAGCAGACCACCATAGTCCCTGTGCCCAAGAACACAAAGGCAAACTGCCTAAATGACTACAGACCCGTAGCACTCACGTCCGTAGCCATGAAGTGCTTTGAAAGGTTGGTAATGGCTCACATCAACACCATTATCCCAGAAATCCTAGACCCACTCCAATTTGCATACCGTCCAACAGATCCACAGATGATGCAATCTCTATTGCACTCCACACTGCCCTGTCTCACCTGGACAAAAGAAACAATGATGTGAGAATGTGACTAAACCTCAGCGTTCAACACCGTAGTGCCCTCAAAGCTCATCACTAAGGTAAGGACTGTGGGAATAAACACCTCCCTCTGCAACTGGATCCTGGACTTCCTGACGGGCCACCCCCAGGTGGTGAGGGTAAATAGCAACACATCTGCCACCCTGATCTTCAACACTGGAGCTCCCCAGGGGTGCGTGCTCAGTCCCCTCCTGTACTCCCTGTTCACCCACGACTGCATGGGCAGGCACGACTCCAACACCATCATTAAGTTTGTAGACGACACAACCTGATCACCGACAACGACGAGACAGCCTTTAGGGAGGAGGTCAGAGACCTGGCTGGGTGGTGCCAGAATAACAACCTAACCCTCAATGTAACCAAGACTAAGGAGATGATTGTGGACTACAGGAAAGGAGGACTGAGCACACCCCCATTCTCATCAACGGGGCTGAAGTTGATTAGGTTGAGAGCTTCAGGTTCCTTGATGTCCACATCAACAACAAACTAGAGAGACCCCAGCCACCCCAGTCATAGACTGTTCTCTCTACAAACGCATGGCAAGCGGTACCGTAACGCCAAGTCTAGGGCAAAACGGCTTCTCAACAGTTTTTACCCCCAAGCCATAAGACTCCTGAACAGGTAATCAAATGGCTACCCGGACTATTTGGATTGTGTGCCTCCCCAACCCCTCTTTTTACGCTGCTGCTACTCTTTTTTTATCATATATGCAGAGCCACTTTAACTATACATTCATGTACATACTACCTCAATTGGGCCGACCAACCAGTGCTCCCGCACATTGGCTAACCGGGCTATCTGCATTGTGTCCCACCCACCACCCGCCAACCCCCTCTTTTACGCTACTGCTACTCTCTGCTCATCATACATGCATAGTCACTTTTACCATATCTACATGTTCTGTACATACTACCACAATCAGCCTGACTAACCGGTGTCTGTATGTAGCCTCGCTACTTTTATAGCCTCTACTGTATATAGCCTGTCGTTTTACTGTTGTTTTATTTCTTTACCTACCTATTGTTCACCTAATACCTTTTTTGCGCTATTGGTTAGAGCCTGTAAGTAAGCATTTCACTGTAAGGTCTACACCTGTTGTATTCAGTGCATGTGACAAATAAACTTTGATTTGATTGATTTGGACAAAAGGAACACCTACAGTTGAAGTCGTAAGTTTACATACGCTTAGATTGGAGTCATTAAAACTCGTTTTTCAACCACCCCACAAATGTCTTGTTAATCTCTGGGATATGTGGGACGCTAGCAGTAGCGTCCCACCTGGCCAACATCCAGTGAAAATGCAGAGTGCCAAATTCAAATAAATGAGTATAGAAATTCAACTTTCATGATATCACACATGCAATACACCAAATTTAAGCTACACTTGTGAATCCAGCCAACGTGTCAGATTTCAAAAAGGCTTTACGGCGAAAGCAAACAATAATATTATATGAGGATAGCACCCCAGCAAACAAACACAGACCATCATATTTCAAGCCTCCAGGCACGTCACAAAACACAGAAATAAACATATATTTCATGCCTTACCTTTGACAAGCTTCTTCTGTTGGCACTCCAATATGTTCCATAAACATCACAAATGGTCCTTTTGTTCGATTAATTCCGTCAATATATATCCAAAATGTCAATTTATTTGGCACGTTTGACCAGAAAAACACTGGTTCCAACTCGCGCAACATGACTACAAAAGTAACCTGTAAGCTTTGTCCAAACATTTCAAACTAATACGTTCCTAATACAACGTTAGGTATTTTTTTACGTAAATAATCAATAAAATTGAAGACGGGATATACTGTGTTCAATACCGGAGGAAAACAATGTGTAGCGCCTCTAACAAAGATTACACTTCCCTCTTCCCTCGTTCTGAACAGTGCTACTTCTTCATTCCTCAAAGAAAAAACCTCAACCAATTTCTAAAGACTGTTGACATCCAGTGGAAGCGATAGGAACTGCAAGAAAGTTGCTTAGAAATCTGGATTCCCATTGAAAACACATTGAAAGAGTGACCTCAAACAAACAAAAAATTCTGAATGGTTTGTCCTCTGGGTTTCGCCTGCCAAATAAGTTATGTTATACTCACAGACATGATTCAAACAGTTTTAGAAACTTCAGAGTGTTTTCTATCCAACTATACTAATAATATGCATATCATAGCTTCTGGGCTTGAGTAGCAGGCAGTTTAATTTGGGTATGCTTTTCATCAAAATTTCAGAATGCTGCCCCCTATCCTGGAGAAGTTAACAAACAATATTTTTGGCAAGTCGGTTAGGACATCTACTTTGTGCATGACACAAGTAATTTTTCCAATAATTGTTTACATACAAATTATTTCAGTTATAATTCACTGTATCACAATTCCAGTGGGTCAGAAGTTTACATACACTAAGTTGACTGTGCCTTTAAACTGCTTGGAAAATTCCAGAAAATGATAGCATGGCTTTAGAAGATTCTGATAGGCTAATTGACCTAATTTGAGTCAATTGGAGGTGTACCTGTGGATGTATTTCAAGGCCTACCTTCAAACAGTGCTTCTTTGCTTGAAATCATGGGAAAATCAAAATATATCAGCCAAGACCTCAGAAAATAAAGTGATAGACCTCCACAAGTCTGGTTCATCCTTGGGAGCAATTTCCAAACACCGGAAGGTACTACGTTCATCTGTACAAACAATAGTATGCAAGTATAAACACCATGGGACCACGCAGCCGTCATACCGCTCAGGAAGGAGACGTGTTCTGTCTCAAAGAGATGAACGTACTTTGGTGCAAAAAGTGCAAATCAATCCCAGAACAACAGCAAAGGACCTTCTGAAGACGCTGGAGGGAACAGGTACAACAGTATCTATATCCACAGTAAAACAAGTACTATATCGACATAACCTGAAAGGCTGCTCAGCAAGGAACAAGCCACTGCTCCAAAACCGCCATAAAAAAGCCAGACTACGGTTTGCAACTGCACATGGGGACTTTTTGGAGAAATGTCCTTGGGTCTGATGAAACAAAAATAGAACTGTTTGGCCATAATGACCATCATTATGTTTGGAGGAAAAAGGGGGAGGCTTGCAAGCCGAAGAGCACCATCCCAACCATGGAACACGCGGGTGGCAGCATCATGTTGTGGGGGTGCTTTGCTGCAGGAGGAACTGGTGCACTTGACAAAATAGATGGAATCATGAGGAAAGGAAAATGATGTGGATATATTGAAGCAACATCTCAAGACATCAGGCAGGAAAATAAAGCTTGGTCGCAAATGGGTCTTCCAAATGGACATTGACCCCACGCATACTTCCAAAGTTGTGGCAAAATGGCTTATTGAGTAAATATTTTCTTAACCAACAATGCAGTTCAATAAATAGAGTTAAGGGCTTGTAAGTTAGAATTTCACGGTAACGTCTACACCTGTTGTATTCGGCGCATGTGACAAATACAATTTGATTTGATTTGATTATTCAAGTGCACTAGTGTGGCTTGCTCATAAATGCTGTAGGCTGCACCACTGAAGTCAAGTGTCATTGAAGTACACTCTTAGAAAAAAGGGTTCCAGGATGGTTCTTTGGCTGTCCCCATATGAGAAGCCTTTTGGGTTCCATGTACTACCCTCTGTTGAAAGGGTTTCTTCATGGAACAAAAAAGGATCATACCTGGAACCAAATAGGTTCAACCTGGATTCCAAAAATGGTTCTACAGCATCGTACAGCGCACACATCCCCTAACAGCATGACATATGATACAGACAGATCATCATTCCCTGCTATCTTTGTGCCTCTGCCTTTTCACAGTCCAGCCACATACATACAATTGAGCATCACTCCGAGATGTAATCAGAAATGACCTGATATGGCGGCATGATTGAAGGACTGGTGGGTGGCAAGCGTCCTGTTATTTATGTCCCCCCAGTCTGAAATATAATTCACACCACAGCCTCAGACATGACTGTGCTTGCCCCCACTCCTCCACACCAATGGAGAGATACAGCACAGAAGTTGGAGGCAATATTGTGATTTTGTTTTATGTGACTAAGATTGAGTGTGCAGGGGGCAACACACTCAGGAAGGAAAAGGATATAAAACACACTGCCAAGGTCATCGCATATTCATATTGTGGCATACAGTGTTAATACGTGAGTGTGTTGGAGGGGTGTGTGTGTCTGTGTGTGTATCTATTGATTTCTGAAGCTTTTCTATCAGACAGATTATGTACGGTTTACCCTTGTAATGTCTCCTTGCACAAGAAACACATTAACAGGCTACAGTGAATATGTCATCACTTAAAAACCAATGTACACATGTGATGTTTCTCTTGTAAACAAATTATAATACATGGGTTTGTATTTACATTCCTCCCTTCTAACCCATCCTTCCTCTCTCTGTTCTTTTTTTCATTTCAGCCAACTCCAACACCGCCTCTTCCCAAAAAGTGGACGACCCAGCCAATGAATTATGAATGTTGAACAAGATGACCTCTTCTCGGCAGCAGCAGACGATGAGAGGTCCTAGGTGGAACCGGGCCCTGTCCGACCCTTTGTTTGTGCTGCTCCTAGCCCTCCAGCTCCTGGCGGTGGCGGGCCTGGTGCGTGCTCAGACCTGCCCCTCTGTCTGCTCCTGCAGCAACCAGTTCAGCAAGGTGATTTGCACGCGGCGGGGGCTCCGTGAGGTCCCCGACGGCATCTCCACCAACACACGCTACCTGAACCTGCAGGAGAACCTCATCCAGGTGATCAAGGTGGACAGCTTCAAGCACCTGCGGCACCTGGAGATCCTGCAGCTGAGCAAGAACCACATCCGAAACATTGAGATTGGGGCCTTCAACGGCCTGGCCAGTCTCAACACCCTGGAGTTGTTTGACAACCGCCTCACCACAATCCCCAATGGGGCCTTTGAGTACCTCTCCAAGCTCAAGGAGCTGTGGCTGAGGAACAACCCCATCGAGAGCATTCCCTCGTATGCGTTCAACAGGGTGCCCTCGCTACGGAGGCTGGATTTAGGGGAACTCAAACGCCTCTCGTATATCTCAGAGGGGGCTTTCGAGGGCCTCGGCAACCTGCGCTACCTGAACCTGGGCATGTGCAATCTGAAGGAGATCCCCAACCTCATCCCACTGGTCAAGCTGGACGAGCTAGAGATGTCAGGGAACCAGCTGACGGTCATCAGACCTGGCTCCTTCAAAGGGTTGATCCACCTGCAGAAGCTGTGGATGATGCATGCCCAGATCAAAACCATTGAAAGGAACTCCTTTGACGACCTGCAGTCGCTGGTGGAGCTCAACCTGGCCCACAACAACCTCACCCTGCTGCCCCACGATCTCTTCACCCCCCTGCACCACCTGGAGAGAGTCCATCTCCATCACAACCCCTGGAACTGCAACTGTGACATCCTGTGGCTCAGCTGGTGGCTCAAAGAGATGGTGCCGGCCAACACCAGCTGCTGCGCCCGCTGCAGTTCCCCAGCCAGCCACAAGGGACGCTACATAGGTGAGCTGGACCAGAACTATTTCCACTGTTACGCACCTGTTATTGTGGAGCCACCAGCGGACCTGAACGTGACGGAGGGTATGGCTGCAGAGCTGAAGTGCAGGGCCAGCTCTCTGACCTCAGTCAGTTGGATTACGCCCAATGGCTCCATCATGACCCACGGTGCGTACAAGATCCGCATTTCTGTGCTCACCGATGGTACGCTCAACTTCACCAACGTCACCATGCAGGACACGGGAACCTACACCTGTATGGTAAGCAACTCAGCAGGCAATACCACAGCATCTGCCACTCTCAACGTGTCTTCCACAGAGAACGTCCTCAGCTACTTTACCACAGTAACAGTGGAGACCATCGAGCCAGTGCACGACGAGGGGCGCTCCACCGTGTGGCAGAAGGTGGGCCCCACCCCCTCAGCCGGATCCTGGGAGACTGTGTCGTCCACCTCCACCACCACCACAACGGCCCGGACGCCCCTCTCCACCCGGGCCACAGAGAAGACCTTTACCATCCCTGTCACGGACCTGAGCGACAGCTCCATGACCGGCCTGGATGAGGTGATGAAGACCACCAAAATCATCATCGGCTGCTTCGTGGCCATCACACTCATGGCCGCCGTTATGCTAATCATCTTCTACAAGATGAGGAAGCAGCACCACCAGCAGAACCACCATGCGCCACAGCGCACCATCGAGATCATCAACGTAGACGAGGACTGTGTGACAGGCGGGCCGGCCATGGAGGGCCACCTAACTCTGCCCCCGCTGGAGCATGAGCACCTGAACCACTACAACACCTATAAGTCTGCGTACAACCACGTCTCCACTATCAACTCCATACACAGCTCGGCGCACGAACCTTTGTTAATTCGGGCCAGTTCGAAAGACAATGTACAAGAGACCCAGATCTAACATTTTTTTCATAATGAGACAAACGGATGAAACTACAAAAGGGACATTAGTTATGAGGACTATGGATTTGAAGTGGAGGACTTGACTGACTGTGTGTCCAGCGAATCAGTGGTTGATGATGTTTATTCAATGGCATTGGAAACTAGGGTGTGTCTAATGTTTCAAAAAATGTCTTTACAAAAAAGAACTTATTTATTTAAGAAAAAATCTATTGTGGCTAAATCAAGAAAAAACTGTATTCTGCAAATATTTTTTCAGAACTTATTTCATCAGATGTTTAGTTTTCTTCATTTGAGGGAGGATGGTTTACTAATATGCTTACAAACTCTATGTGAATCTCAAGCTAACCATAGATCCTCTAGACAAGATAGCTCATGTTCTGGTTTCCCCCAATCTGTAAGTGATGGCAAGTTGGCAACCTCTTTTACCCGACATACTTAGATAATTTCTAGATCACATCAGAGATTTCCTCCTGCCACAAATTAATTGATTAAATATTTTGTGACAATCTGTTAATTTAGATGGATTTTAAACGTTATCTGAGGGTGAATGCTGGGACTGTCAGCGATGAAATCTGATAACACAATATTTCATTAAATCTGCCACTCAAATGTATCTGCCACTCAATAGATTAGGGACGTTAAACGAGAGAAGTGTGTTCCAAACTATACCATGGCCAACTGTTAGCAACAAGTGATTCATAGTTGTCCCAGTGTGTTTATTACGCCAGAAAATCCCGTTTCACACAGTGTTTGTCTCATTTACACATTGTGTATTCATACCATTTGTGATTCCTTCTCTATTCCACTTGCTCTGATCCATCATAATTTTGTGAGTCATGGAGATCGCATTGGTAAATACTGTCAGGCATATGAGAGCTCCCCGAATGTCATACCGCCTTTTCCCATCCCACACCAGCTGTTATGATGGTTTACCATATAATCACAGATATGGGTGCTGTTCCAGATAATTTTACCTGCAATCTCATTGCAAATCTCTGAAAATTGCTATATGATATTAATGTGGTTCCTGACACAAATACTTTTCCAGGTGTTAAGAGATATACTGATTTGTGTGACTTGATTTAAAAAACAGAGCCCTGGAACACCACCAAGGATACTGATGACTCTCCTTTATTAACTCTCTTTGACCCCTGACTTCAACCAGGGCAGCAAGGAGCAGACTGGTGAGTGGGAACGGGGGCTAAGGACACCGAACACAGCTGTCCTAGAACATTGCCTATCGTCTATTGTCTGTTCAAACATTGGGCACATAGGCACGACAGGCCCAGATTCACACCGTGCCCCTGCCAAGCGCAGGACGAGGCCTAGAGGACAGAGTGCCATGGTTCATGCAGAGAGAGAGAGAGAGGGTTTAGGGATGAGGTGTGTGGCTCCGAGCAGATGTTCAGGTCACACCTGCATCCCTCTGCCTCGACCATGGCACCATTTCTATTTTAAATCGACATACCCTCGGGGATTTGGGTGGACAGTGCTTCACAGGCACCCGCTACCTGGAAAAAACGTTCAAAATGTCCCACAGTATAAAATGGTGCCATAAATAAAGAGGCCAAGCAAATACCCTCCACATTCAAGGCTTAGCCACATACCCCAGGAGTCTTTTTATAGATTGTGCATCAATCTAAGTTACAAAACAAAAAAATCCCCATCAAAATCCATCAGTTTAAGCTAGAGATATCAGTTTTTTGTGTCTGAAGCGTCCGAACGGTTTGACTAATTTAACCGCTCTATGGAAAGTGGATACCCCAACAAATGTCACGGGACTCATCTGAAGGTAACCGGTTTAAAAAACGAATTGAAGTATTAAGGTAGTTTTGTGCCTACCCAAAAAAAGGGGTTCAATATGTGTAAAAAAATATATATATACAGTACATATATTTCCTGAGTTAAAAAAAAATATTGACTAGATTTAGGACATACACTTTATTTTTTGACTGTCCTTTTTGCCATTTATGAATGTGTTATTCAATGCGTTTCTATAGGCTTAGTGGTAAAGGCCAAAATCAATATTTTATCAAATCGTGCTTTTATATATTTTTTTGCTACCTAAAGTGGTCCTAAAATTCTAAATCAAATAGCTAAATGCTCCATAGTATGACCATCTTAAAACAATTCCATTTGTCAGCTTAGCACCCCCCCTGCTTTTCTTTTTGGTCTCCACTCCCTCCGTAATGTCAAACATCTAAGAAAGGTTATGCAACAGTCCTTTTTCCTTTTCGGGTCCATTTTGTTTCTGAGAAATAAATGATTGTGTTCTATTTGAAATTCTCCAGAAGAATGAGGGTACACAGATGTCATCTAGTTATTTTCTGGGAGGAAGCACTATTAATGATATGATGTCAAATACAGGAGTGGGCTGATTCAGTCACCATGGAAACCATGACCTTAAGCAGAAAGGCATGCGCTATCAGAGCTCCCATTGGCTAGCTAGATGCTTTAATATTATTCAGAGTCAATTGAAAATGGTATGTCCGTGGATAGTGTTAATTGAAATGCACCTCAACTATGAAACAATATGCTTACAGTGATGTAGTAGCATTTCATCCCCTTGCACTTGACCAGTGTTTAGTATTAAACAGCAGGGTATGGAGGTTGTCACAGATTATAATGATATATAGCGTAATTATAATTCAGGTAACTCCATCTTACATGAGCTTCTTCAACACAGTTTTAGTCAACATGAAACAAACATGTTCATCAGTGTGGCATCCCTGCCAATACAATAACTAAAGATGTTTACATGGAGTTTAGCACAGACGTAAACCATCTCTGTTGTGTGAGTCATTGACTATGTGTTTGGGGTGATCATGGTGGGATCTGGATCTCAAATTTTTAAGTAAGAGAGTTTGTCCATCATCCCTTCTCTTTCCTTTGGTTGGTAAATCATTTGGAGATTTTTATGGTGCATTTATTGCAATTTAGTAAATCTATCTCATTCTTTATGTATTGTATCTCAATGTTTTGGTTGGGTGGAGGGACAAGATGCTTTTAGTTCAACATTATTTTCTCTGAGAGGGAATACTGTTCTAGTGGTAGATTTCTAAAAAAAAACATTTTTAAATTAAAAATTAAAAATAAAAACGTTTTAAATTTTAATTTTACATGTGCCAACAACCTGTTTATTAAAGTGAAAAATAGAAACATGCTGTAAAATAGTAAGATATTGATTTTCATGTTAGCATACTTCATGACCTTAAAAAAATATATGAAGATCGATGATAAACCAGGAGTTTGTAGTTCATACATAAAAATACGTTACAAATAAACTATT
Source organism: Salvelinus alpinus (assembly GCF_045679555.1). NCBI lineage: Eukaryota > Metazoa > Chordata > Actinopteri > Salmoniformes > Salmonidae > Salvelinus > Salvelinus alpinus. The sequence continues at coordinate 43,055,671 of NC_092100.1, forward strand.
GTTCTTTTTTATGTATGGTCTGGTTCTTAATTACAACCTTTTTTTCCATCGTTTTTTTTCAATTCTAGTATTTTTGTATTTTAACATTGTTTTTTTTCTCTATAGTAGTACTGTTGTTTTTTAATTTTTTTTTTTTTTTAAGTAGTGACAAAATACAACACATACCACCCAGAAGTGTTTTCTGTGCAAAGAAGGTCATCCGTTGATGTTACACTATAAGGAAGGGAATCTGACAGATGAGTACAGACTGGTAATTGCCTTTCCTCCTACTATTCATTGCATACAGGATCACAGTCTCAGCCTATAATTAAGGAGATTGTCAGCAGGCTACCACAATGACTAATGTTCTTGTAAATGGTTGATTATCTACAGTGGGAATGATTATCAAATTACCACAAGCTTTTGTCTTTGCGATGTGTCATTTTAAAGACCTGGAAATTATGAATGATGATGGTTGAATCATTGTACAATCTGCTGAGGACAGGAAAATGTAACAAGGTAAAAAGGATACAAGGTGCTAAGATGCCTCTCAAAATAAAAGGCTTGTGGTGTTACTTTAATAATTAACTCTGATTTAGCATACATAATAGTAAAAACATTGTTACCATCCCCCTAAAACCCCACACCATCAGCAATTAGTGAGCACATGTCCTTACACTACTCTCATGGGAGGAGAGAAGATCTGGATTTCCAACTGCTCTTGACTTTATCACACCAAAGTTTATGAGATTAGGATTAAATTAATCACAAAATCTGATTGTAATTCCAGATAATCTAGGCGAGTCTAATGTTAGCACCTGTTACATAACTGGAGATTCAGATGCTTCGGGGGAGGAGAAGAAGCATTAGCAATGAAAGTCAATGCATTTCAAAATGTTCTGCAACTTGGATGGATTTTTGTGTGTGTGTGATTGTTTCTGTAATAACAGGGTGTACAACAGTGGAGGCTCCTCAGAGGAAGAAGGAGAGGACCATCCTCCTCAGTGAATTTAATAAAAATAAAAATACTGAAACATAAAAAGTTATCATTTTTAGATACAACTACACAAAATATATTCACTTGTCACCAAATAATTTTATGAATCACATTGTTTTGCAATGAAGGTCTGCAGTAGCCTCACCAGCACTCTGTAGGGTAGCACCATGGTGTAGCCGGAGGACAGCTAGCTTCTGTCCTCATCTGGGTACATTGACTTCAATACAAAACCTAGGAGGCTCATGGTTCTCACCCCCTTCCATAGACTTACACAGTAATTATGACAACTTCCTCCATACTAAGAGCTCTTGCAACATGAACTGACATGTTGTCCACCCATTCAAAGGATCAGAGAATGAATCTAGTACTGAAAGCATACGCTACAGCTAGCTAGCACTGCAATGCATAACACGTGGTGATTAGTTGACTCAAAGAGAGAGAAACACAATAGTTGAACAGTTTTGAACAAATTAATTTATTCCAAAATTAAGGAGAAGCAAGAGAGAGAGATAGCTATATTTTGTAGTATATTTTTGTTCACTTTCACTAACTTAGTTAGCATCGAATGCAGCTAGCTTGTTTAGCCTACTCAAAAACCCAGCTCAAACAAAGAGGGTTGCTAGGTTAGCTAGCTGGCTATGGCTATCCAACACTGGAGCTCTTCCAAGTCAAGGTAAGCTGTTGGTATAATTCATTTATTGCCACCGGGGCCCACTGGTGTAACTGCTCAACTGTACACTGTACTGCATGATTGGAGCGGGTTTACTAATGCGTTAGTTCTAGCAGCTATGTTGACTATGACGTGACAACGATGTAGGCTGTGTGTAATGGATAGCGGTCATGATATGAAAGTTTGGCTCTGAATGTTTTTTTGCCTGGTCACAGACAGCTGATGTGTTGCACATTGAAGTCCACAAGCGAAGGGAAAAGGTGAGAGGAGGAGAAAGCGTAGTAGATTTGAGAAGGAATTACAGGGCATTCAGAAAGTATTCAGACCCCTTAACTTTTTACACATTTTGTTACGTTACAGCCTTATTCTTAAATGGATTACATAGTTTTTTCCCCTCATCAATCTACACACAATACCCTATGAAAAAGGAAACGTTTTAATTTTTTTAATTTTTTAATTGTTAAAACATTTTTGTTGTTGTTGAAATATTTAATTTACATAAGTATGCAGATCCTTCACTTAGTACTTTGTTGAAGCACTTTTGGCAGCGATTACAGCCTTGGGTCTTCTTGGGAATGACGCTACAATCTTGGTACACCTGTATTTGGGGAGTTTTTCCCATTTTCTTTGCATATCCGCTCAAGCTCTGTCAGGTCGGATGTGGAGCGTCTCTGTACAGATATATTCAGGTCTGGCCGGGCTCTGGCTGGGCAAAACAAGGACATTCATAGACTTGTCCCGAAGCCACACCTGTGTTGTCTTGGATGTGTGCTTAGGGTCGTTGTCCTGTTGGAAGGTGAACCATCGCCTCAGTCTGTGGTCCTGAGCACACTGGAGCAGGTTTTCATCAAGGATCTTTCTGTACTTTGCGCCGTTCATCTTTTCCTTGATCCTGACTAGTCTCCCAGTCCCTGCCATAACCATACTTCACCGTAGGGATGGTGCCAGGTTTCCTCCAGATGTGATGCTTGGCATTCAGGCCAAAGAGTTCAATCTTGGTTTCGTCAGACCAAAGAATCTTGTTTCTCATGGTCTGAGAGTCTTTAGGTGCCCTTTGGCAAACTCCAAGCGGGCTGTCATGCGCCTTTTACTGAGGAGTGGCTTCCGTTTGGCCACTCTACAATAAAGGCCTGATTGGTGGAGTGCTGCAGAGATGGTTGTCCTTCTGGAAGGATCTCCCATCTCCACAGAGGACCTCTAGAGCTCTGCCAGAGTGACCATCGGGTTCCTGGTCACCTCCCTGACCACGCCCTTCTCCCTCGATTTCTAATTTTGTCTGGGCAGCCAGCTCTAGCCAGTCTTGGTGATTCCAAACTTCTTCAATTTAAGAATGATGGAGGCCACTGTTCTTGGGGACCTTCAATGCTGCAGACATTTTTTGATACCCTTCCCCAGATCTGTGCCTCGATACAATCCTGTCTCAGAGCTCTACGGATAATTCCTTCAACCTCATGGCTTGGTTTTTGCTCTGACATGCACTGTCAACTGGGACCTTATATAGACAGGTGTGTGCCTTTCCAAATCATGTACAATCAGTTGAATTTACCACAGGTGGACTCCAATTAAGTGGTAGAAACATCTCAAGGAAGATAAATGTAAACAGGATGCAACTGAGCTCAATTTTGCATCTAACTGCAAACATTCTGAATACTTATGTAAATAAGGTATTTTATTTGTATACATTTGCAAACATTTCTAAAAACCTGTTTTTGCTTTGTCTTCATGGGGTATTGTGTGTAGATAGATGAGGATTCTTTAGTTATTTAATACATTTTAGAATAAAGCTGTAATGTAACAAAATGTGGAAAAAAGGAAGGGGTCTGAATACTTTCCAAATGCACTATATATACTGAACAAAAATAGAAACTCAACATGCAACAATTTCATTGATTTTACTGAGTTACAGTTCATATGATGAAATCAGTCAATTTAAATATTCATTAGGTCCTAAACTATGTATTTCATATGAATACAGATACAGTATGCATCTGTTGGTCAGATACCTTAAAAACAAATGGGCCTCACAATGTGCCTCAGGATCTCGTCATTGTATTTTTGTGCATTCAAATTGCCATCGATAAAATGCAACTGTGTTAGTTGTGCATAGCTTATGCCTGCCCATACCATAACCCCACCATGGGGCACTCTGTTCACAATGTTCAGAGCAAACCGCTCACCCACACGAAGCCATACACGTGGTGCCTACCAGTCTGTGACCAGATTTTGGAATCTAACACCTTGACTACATTCTGTAGGCATTGTTGAATGCGAGACCAGTGCATCAGTAAGCACTGCGTGAGATGCTGTCTGAGCCTGCAAGGAGAGCTTACAGCTGCCTTACAACACAGCAGGCTAATGTGCTGTTAGAAATGTTTAAATGTACCCAAACATTTTATTCTCATGTTTGAGCTCTCAAAACAGCATGACACTACTGTAAGTCGTCAGATATTAATACGTTAGCTTTGCTATTGATGAGAGTGGGGATATGATGACATAAAAAAGCAGTTTAAAGTAACAGTACAGTCTTTAAGTACAATCTGCAGTATGAACTACTGTTTACAAAGATCTGCATATGTGTGTACAGTACCTGTGGATCTTTTTTACTGTGATTGCTCAGCATGTCTTCCAAAGCTCTGTTTCCATCTTCTTGTTTTCCTCTCTCCTCCAGTGTGGGTATACAGTAACAGTGCTGATCCATGGTGGAGCTGAGTTCACTACTGCCCAAGCATATCCAGCTAATTTCTGAGCTGAAGGACTGCTTAGTGAGCCTTGCACTTAAAAACCCAACATGCCTCTGAGACCATGCTGGGCAGATGTCAGCTCCAAAAAGCAAGGTACTCTCTATTGTATTGTGTTCCCATAATCCCATTAATTCTCTTTAAATTGACAAAAAACACTTGAAAACCAATTTACTGTTCCTAACATTGATCAAAGCAGTCACCAGAATTCAACAATTCATCAACAACCCAGAGGATTTGCACAATGTAATGTAAAGAATAACTCATATAGTTAGAAGCCATTTCTACTTCTAATTAGGAGAACCAATATTTAACTGGAATTCTGTATTGAATACGCTGCAACATTGGGTGGGCGGTGGGTTGAAGGTGGAAAGAGAATCAGAAGAAGAATCACCAGAAGAAGCAGTCTCTTTCCCAGGGGACTGACAGACAGCCATCATCCGCTTGCTGTGCATTTGGACAGTGATCTTTCCCAAGCTGGAGTCACTCCCAAGCTGGAGGCATTCAAAGGATTCATGATGGATTGGGATAGAGTCCTGAGTTTCAAAACCACATCTATTGATGAGGAAAACTCTGGGCCCTAGTAGTCTAGTATAATGATGGATAAAAATAAATTATGATGAGAATAAAATAACATTTCACCCTTGAAACAAACTATCAAGCATTTTCATTGCTTGGGAATGTCCTAAATTCGAGCTGTGTCTATTTCCCACTGCTTTTAATATTAGTAAGGTTTGTAAATAGTAAAACTCATGCAGCACATGATATATGGTAATTTCACTCTAGGCCACCATAATCACGTTTTTCAACTGGTTGTTCACTACAGTACTGTTTCCGTTGAATTCAACAATGCACTCCTTTCTGTTGTATTGAACGCAACCCTGGTTTAGCAACCTAGAAAGTTACCAATGCTAAATGTTAATGAATATGATTTCAAGTAATGAGAAGAAACCCAGGGGAGAACGACTGACACCTCTCATTGAAGCCACAGAAGTGGCTTCCTGTTCAGAAAACAGGATCCCCATTATAGTAAATGGGAAAATGGCAATTTTTGGAGTCAATCTTCATGTAAAAAAACTAACAATTAGAAGACACTCATGGTAACAGATACTTGCTTCTAATACACCAGATGTATGTCCTTGAACCAGTTATACAGAAGAAGTTATAAATGATTCCAAGATGGCGTAGCAGTCGGACGTGTGTTTTGTCTTGTCCCGTCCTGTCCTGTCCCGTGTAAATATTGTTTTTCCTTGCTTTTTTTCGTATATATTTCGAATATATTTTAATATCACTTTCCATCTACGGATTGAATATACTCTCCTGCAACCCGCTTCACCCAATGTGGTACGGATCTGCTATTTTTATACTTAAGAACCGGAACCCCGGTTCTAGCTAGTAGTCAGTTAGCCATTGATAGGCCCATCTGCTAGGCCCATATCCCGGCTAGCCGAAGAGGTCCATCGGCCACTCCTCGGGCTACAATTGGCCTGGACCCCCGCCGGCACATCACAACTTGACTACCGCCGTAATCCGCCAGTGGGGGTTTTTCAACTGGCTCCTCCGACGCGACGTCCCTTAGCCTGCTAGCTGCGGCCCACTAGCTGTCTAGAGCACATCGGACTGTTAGCTTAAGAGGCCCATCGGACAAATTCTTTGGCCACTACACCTATTTTGCCAATTGGCCTGGTTTACCACACAGAGCCTTGCTGATCTGTCCTCTGAACCGGAATCCACAACAGAAGCTAGCCAGCTAACTGGCAACTAGCTTGTAGTCAGCTAGCCACTGCTAGGGGTCATCAGCTACCTCCATATCTCCGGATTCCTATCGCAAGCTCTGAACCTTTTTTCACCTGGATCATCGCACCTAGCTAGCTGCTATCCGAGTGGCCACTCCTGGCTAACATCTCTGTCCCGAAGCAAGAACCAATTAGCCTGGAGCTAGGCTTGCTATGCCCATCTGCTATCCCCATCTCCCGGCTAGCCGAAGAGGTCCATCAGCCACTCCTGGGCTACAAAACCTATTTTGTCAATCGGCCTGGACCCCCGCTGACCCATCACGCCTGGACTACCGACTACCGGATTCGCCGAGGGGGTTTCTCAACTGGCTCCTCCTCCTGAATGCCCATCCGCTAGCCTGCTAGCCACGGCCCGCTAGCTGTCTAGAGCACATGGGACTGTTAGCTTAAGAGGCCCATCGGACAAATTCTTTGGCCACTATACCTATCTTGTCAATTGGCCTGGTTTACCACGCGGAGCCCTGCTGATCCGTCTGCCGACGTAACAGCACGAGGGGGCCACAACAGACTTTATTCCGTCGTGACGTCCCTCTTCTAAGGCCCTTCTGCTAACTTGCTAGCCCCGGCCCGCTAGCTGCCCGAAGCCACTCACTGGACTCCTATGATCACTCGGCTACGCATGCCTCTCCCTAACGTCATTGTCCATTGCTGTTTGGTTAGTAATTATTGCCTTCTTTCACTGTAGAGCCTCTAGCCCTGCTCAATACGCCTTAGGTAACACTTTAGTTCCACCTCACACACATGCGGTGAAATCACCTGGTTTAACTTTTTAGGGATAGGGGGCAGCATTTTCACTTTGGATATATAGCGTATTATTACTATTGGATAGAAAACACTCTGAAGTTTCTAAAACTGTTTGATTCATGTCTGTGAGTATAACAGAACTCATATGGCAGGCAAAAACCTGAGAAAAAATCCAAACAGGAAGTGGGAATTCTGAGGCTGGTCGATTTTCAACTCATCGCCTATTGAAATCCCAGTGGGATATGGATCTGTTTGCACTTTCTACGGCTTCCACTAGATGTCAACAGACTGTAGAACGTTGAATGAAGCTTCTACTGTGATGTTGAGCCGGATGGGAGCTGTTTGAGTCAGTGGTCTGGCAGAGAGCCAGGTCCTGGTCACCGCATTCCACATGATATCGACTTGCGTTCCATTACTTCTATAGACACAAAGGAATTCTCCGGTTGGAACGTTATTGAATATTTATGATAACAACATCCTAAAGATTGATTCGATACTTAGTTTGACTAGTTTATTCGACCTGTAATATAACTTTTTGAAGTTTTCGTCCGAAGTTCGCCTGGACCTGCGCGAGTGTTTGGATATGTGTACTATACGTGCTAACAAAAGTAGCTACTTGGACATAAATAATGGACATTATCGAACAAAACAACAATTTATTGTGGAACTAGGATTCCTGGGAGTGCATTCTGATGAAGATCATAAAAGGTAAGGGAATATTTATAATGTAATTTCGTATTTCTGTTGACTCCAACATGGCGGAGAAATGTTGTTTCTATCTGAGCGCCGTCCCAGATTATTGCATGGTGTGCTTTTTCCGTAAAGTTTTTTCGAAATCTGACACAGCGGTTGCATTAAGAACAAGTGTATCTTTAATTCTATGTAAAACATGTATCTTTCATCAAAGTTTATGATGATTATTTCTGTTATTTGATGTGGCTCTCTGCAATTTCTCCGGATATTTTAGAGGCATTTCTGAACATGGTGCCAATGTAAACTGCGATTTTTTTATATAAATATGCACATTATCGAACAAAACATACATGTATTGTGTAACATGATGTCCTATGAGTGTCATCTGATGAAGATCATCAAAGGTTAGTGATTAATTTTATCTCTATTTCTGCATTTTGTGACTCCTATCTTTGGCTGTAAAAATGGCTGTGTGTTTTTTGGACTTGGCGGTGATCTAACATAATCATATGTTGTGTTTTCGCTATAAAGCATTTTTTAAATCGGACACGATGGGTATATTAACAAGATGTTTATCTTTCATATGCTGTATTCGACTTGTTAATGTGTGAAAAATATTTTGGAATTTCCCGCGCTGCCTTTTCAGCAGAATGTTGTCGATGGGTTCTGCCAGCGGAACGTGTGTCCTAGAAAGTTTAACTTCTTAGCGCTAGGGGTCAGATTATATATATTTTTTTAAATAACGTGCCCAACGTAAACGGACATTTTCTCTGGCCCAGATCGTAGAATATGCATATCATTTACAGATTAGGATAGAAAACACTCCAAAGTTTCCAAAACTGTCAAAATATTGTCTGTGAGAAAAATAATACTTATTCTGCAAGTGAAAACCTGAGAAAAAGTAACCCGGAAGTGATATACCTTTTTTTTTTTATCTGTGTTTCCTGGCCCGTCTAACCTCCATTTAAAGGGGTATCAATCAGATTCCTTTTCCAATGGCTTCCTCAGGCTGTGACCAGGCTTTAGACATAGTTCCAGGCTTTTATTTAGAAAAATGAGCGAGATGTTTCAAAAGAGGTCAGGTGTCCTCTGAATATTTCCTGCGAGAGAGGGGCACCCCATTTTCCTTTTGTCTCTTAATGAATAGGTTATGCTCCGGTTTAAATCTTATCGATTATGTTTGTTACAGACAACCTGAGGATTGATTATAAAAAACATTTGAAATGTTTCTACGACCATTTCGGATACTTTTTGGGATTTGTCGAACGGAACACGGCTTTTGTTTTCTCAAAATGATGCGCAACCCAAATGACGTTTTTTTGTGATAAAAGTAATATTTATCGAACAAAAAGAAGATATGTTGTGTAACTGGGAGTCTCGTGAGTGGAAACACCCGAAGATTATCAAAGGTAAGCGATTAATTTTATTGCTTTTCTTACTTTCGTGACCAAGCTAACCAAGCTAATATAAGGCTAAGCTGTTATAGCATTGAAAGCTACACTCACAAAAGCTTGGATTTCTTTCGCTGTAAAATATATTTTCAAAATCTGACACGATAGGTGGATTAACAACAAGCTAAACTGTGTTTTTGTATATTTCACTTGTGATTGCATGATTATAAATATTTTTGTAATATTTTCTTATCTGATACGTTTGGAAGTTTTCATCTTCCTTTCAGGACCGGAACGAGGCTGTAGTTTTCTCATCATAACGCGCAACCCAAATGGCGTTTTTTTGTGATAAAAGTAATATTTATCGAACAAAAATAAGATTTGTTCTGTAACTGGGAGTCTCGTGAGTGGAAACGTCCGAAGATTATCTAAGGTAAGCGATTAATTGTATTGCTTTTCTGATTTTCGTGACCATGCTAATTTCAGGCTAGCTGATGTAGCATTGAAATCTATAGGTGGATTAACAACAAGCTAAGATGTGTTTTGGTATATTTCACTTGTGATTGCATGATTATAAATATTTATAGTAATATTTTTGAATTTGGCGCCCTGCAATTCAGCGGTTGTTTAGGAAAGTGAACCCGTATTCGGTATCCGTAGCGCAGTGAAGTTAAATAATAACCAGGCATCCTCTACTGACGGAATGAGGTCAATATCCTTCCAGGATACCCGGGCAAGGTCGATTAGAAAGGACTGCTCGCTGAAGTGTTTTCGGGAGCTTTTGACAGTGATGATGGGTGAGCGCTTGATCGCAGACCCATTACGGATGCAGGCAATGAGGCAGTGATCACTGAAATCCTGGTTGAAGACAGCAGAGGTGTATTTGGAGGGCAGGTTGGTTAGGATGATATCTATGAGGGTGCCCGTGTTTACAGATTTTGGGTTGTACCTGGTGGGGTCATTGATAATTTGTGTGAGATTAAGAGCATCAAACCTAGATTGTAGGATGGCCGGGGTGTTAAGCATGTCCCATTTTAGGTCACCTAACAGCACGAGCTCTGAAGATAAATGGTGGGAAATCAATTCACATATGGTGTCCAGGGCACAGCTGGGGGCAGAAGGTGGTCTATAGCAAGCGGCAACGGTAAGGGACTTTTTTCTGGATAGGTGGATTTAAAAAAATAGAAGCTCAAATTGTTTGGGCACAGACCTGGATAGTAAGACAGAACTCTGCAGGCTATCTCTGCAGTAGATTGCAACTCCGCCCCCTTTGGCAGTTCTATATTGTCGGAAAATGTTATAGTTAGGGATGGAAATTTCAGGGTTTTTGGTGGTCTTCCTAAGACAAGATTCAGACACGGCTAGGACATCCGGGTTGGCAGAGTGTGCTAGGGCAGTGATTAAAACAAACATAGGGAGGATGCTTCTAATGTTAACATGCATGAATCCAAGGCTTTTACAGTTACAGAAGTCAACAAATGAGAGCGCATGGGGAATGGGAGTGGAGCTAGGCACTGCAGGGCCTGGATTAACCTCCACATCACCAGAGGAACAGAGGAGGAGTAGGATAACGGTACGGCTAAAGGCTAAAAGAACTGGTCGTCTAGTACGTTCAGAACAGAGAGTAAAAGGAGCATATTTCTGGGCACGGTAGTATAGATTCAAGGCAAAATGTACAGACAAAATGTATTGTAGGATGTGAATACAGTGGGGGTAAACCTGTGCATAGAGTGACGATGAAAGAGATATTGTCTCTAGAAATATATTTTAAAAGTGCTTTCCTCACCATCTTAAATAAGCATGCCCCATTCAAAAAATGTAGAACCAGGAACAGATATACCCCTTTGTTCACTCCAGACATGACTGCCCTTGACCAGCACAAAAACATCCTGTGGCTTACTGCATTAGCATCGAATAGCCCCCGCGATATACAACTTTTCAGGGAAGTTAGGAACCAATATACACAGGCAGTTAGGAAAGCAAAGGCTAGCTTTTTCAAACAGAAATTTGCATCCTGTAGCACTAACTCCAAAAAGATATACAGTGGGGAGAACAAGTATTTGATACACTGCCGATTTTGCAGGTTTTCCTACTTACAAAGCATGTAGAGGTCTGTAATTTTTATCATAGGTACACTTCAACTATGAGAGACGGAATCTAAAACAAAAATCCAGAAAATCACATTGTATGATTTTTAAGTAATTAATTTGCATTTTATTGCATGACATAAGTATTTGATACATCAGAAAAGCAGAACTTAATATTTGGTACAGAAACCTTTGTTTGCAATTACAGAGATCATACGTTTCCTGTAGTTCTTGACTAGGTTTGCACACACTGCAGCAGGGATTTTGGCCCACTCCTCCCTACAGATCTTCTCCAGATCCTTCAGGTTTCGGGGCTGTCGCTGGGCAATACGGACGTTCAGCTCCCTCCAAAGATTTTCTATTGGGTTCAGGTCTGGAGACTGGCTAGGCCACTCCAGGACCTTGAGATGCTTCTTACGGAGCCACTCCTTAGTTGCCATGGCTGTGTGCTTCGTGTCGTTGTCATGCTGGAAGACCCAGCCACGACCCATCTTCAATGCTCTTACTGAGGGAAGGAGGTTGTTGGCCAAGATCTCGCGATACATGGCCCCTTCCATCCTCCCCTCAATACGGTGCAGTCGTCCTGTCCCCTTTGCAGAAAAGCATCCCCAAAGAATGATGTTTCCACCTCCATGCTTCACGGTTGGGATGGTGTTCTTGGGGTTGTACTCATACTTCTTCTTCCTCCAAACACGGCGAGTGGAGTTAGACCAAAAAGCTCTATTTTTGTCTCATCAGACCACATGACCTTCTCCCATTCCTCCTCTGGATCATCCAGATGGTCATTGGCAAACTTCAGACAGGCCTGGACATGCACTGGCTTAAGCAGGGGGACCTTGCGTGCGCTGCAGGATTTTAATCCATGACGGCGTAGTGTGTTACTAATGGTTTTCTTTGAGACTGTGGTCCCAGCTCTCTTCAGGTCATTGACCAGGTCCTGCCGTGTAGTTCTGGGCTGATCCCTCACCTTCCTCATGATCATTGATGCCCCACGAGGTGAAATCTTGCATGGAGCCCCAGACCGAGGGTGATTGACCGTCATCTTGAACTTCTTCCATTTTCTAATAATTGCGCCAACAGTTGTTTCCTTCTCACCAAGCTGCTTGCCTATTGTCCTGTAGCCCATCCCAGCCTTGTGCAGGTCTACAATTTTATCCCTGATGTCCTTACACAGCTCTCTGGTCTTGGCCATTGTGGAGAGGTTGGAATCTGTTTGATTGAGTGTGTGGACAGGTGTCTTTTATACAGGTAACGAGTTCAAACAGGTGCAGTTAATACAGGTAATGAGTGGAGAACAGGAGGGCTTCTTAAAGAAAAACTAACAGGTCTGTGAGAGCCGGAATTCTTACTGGTTGGTAGGTGATCAAATACTTATGTCATGCAATAAAATGCAAATTAATTATTTAAAAATCATACAATGTGATTTTCTGGATTTTTGTTTTAGATTCCGTCTCTCACAGTTGAAGTGTACCTATGATAAAAATTACAGACCTCTACATGCTTTGTAAGTAGGAAAACCTGCAAAATCGGCAGTGTATCAAATACTTGTTCTCCCCACTGTACGACAATGTAAAGTCAATGGAGAATAAGAGCATCTCTTCCCAGCTGCCCACTGCACTGAGGCTAGGAACAACTGTCACCACCGATAAATCCGCGATAATTGAGAATTTCAATAAGCATTTTTCTAAGGCTGGCCATGCTTTCCACCTGGCTACCCCTACCCTGGTCAACAGCCCTGCACCCCTCACTGCAACTTGCCCAAGCCTCCCCCATTTCGTCTTTACCCAAATACAGGTAGCTGATGTTCTGAAAGAGCTGCAAAATCTGGACCCTTACTAATCAGCAGAGCTAGACAATCTGGACACTCTTCCTAAAAATGTTCGCCAAAATTGTTGTAACCCCTATTACTAGCTTGTTCAACCTCTCTTTCGTATCGTCTGAGATCCTCAAAGATTGGAAAGCTGCCGCGGTCATCCCCCTCTTCAAAGGGGGAGACATTCTAGACCCAAACTGCTACAGACCTATATCTATCCTAACCTGCCTTTCTAAGGTCTATGAAACCAAGTTAACAAACAGATCACCGACCATTTTCGAATCCCACCATACCTTCTCCGCTATGCAATCTGGTTTCCGAGCTGGTCATGGGTGCACCTCAGCCATGCTCAAGGTCCTAAACGATATCATAACCACCATCGATAAGAGACAATACTGTGCAGCTGTATTTATCGACCTGGGCAAGGTTTAGACTCTGTTAATCCCCACAACCTTATCGCCAGAATCAACAGCCTTGGTTTCTCAAATGACTGCCTCGCCTGGTTCACCAACTACTTCTCAGACAGAGATCATTGTGTCAAATCGGAGGGCCTGTTGTGTGTACCTCTGGCAGTCTCTATGGGGGTCCCACATGGTTCAATTCTCGGGCCGACTCTTTTCTCTGTATACATCAATGATGTCACTCTTGCTGCTGGTGATTCTCTGATCCACCTCTACGCAGACGACACCATTCTGTATACTTCTGGCCCTTCTTTGGACACTGTGTTAAGTAACCTCCAGACGAGATTCAATGCCATACAACTCTCCTTCCATGGCCTCCAACTGCTCTTAAATGAAAGCAAAACTCGATGCATGCTCTTCAACCGATCGCTGCCCACACCTACCCACCCGTCCAGCATCACTACTCTGCACTGTTCTGACTTAGAATATGTGGACAACTACAAATACCTAGGTGTCTGGTTAGACTGTAATCTCTCCTTCCAGACACACATTAAGCATCTCCAATCCCAAATTAAATCTAGAATCGGCTTCCTGTTTATCAACAAGCATCCGTCACTCATGCTGCCAAACATACCCTAGTAAAACTGACTATCCTACCGATCCTTGACTTCAGCGATGTCATTTACAAAATAGCCTCCAACACTCTACTCAGCAAACTGGATGCAGTCTATCACAGTGACATCCGTTTTGTCACCAAAGCCCCAGATACTACCCACCACTGCGACCTGTTGGCTTGCCCTCGCTTCATATCCGTCGCCAGACCCACTGGCTCCAGGTCATCTATAAGTCATTGCTAGGTAAAGCCCCGCCTTATCTCAGCTCACTGGTCACCATAGCAGCACCCACCCGCAGCACGCGCTCCAGCAGGTATATTTCACTGGGCACCTCCAAAGCCATTTCCTCCTTCGGCCGCCTTCCCTTCCAATTCGATGCTGCCAATGAATGGAACAAACTGCAAAAATCACTGAAGCTGGAGACTCATATCTCCCTCACTAGCTTTAAGCACCAGCTGTCAGAGCAGCTCACAGATCACTGCACCTGTACATAGCCAATCTTTAAATACCCCATCCAACTACCTCATCACCATATTGTTATTTATTTGCTTTATTTTGCTCCTTTGCACCCCAGTATCGCTACTTGCACACTCATCTATCAACCCAGTGTTTAAATTGCCATACTGTAATAATTGTTGCCACTATGGCCTATTTATTGCCTCACCCCCCCCTTATTCTACCTAATTTGCACACACTGTATATAAACTTTCTCTTTTGTATTATTGACTGTATGTTTGTTTTTTCCATGTGTAACTATGTGTTGTTGTTTGTGTCGCACTGCTTTGCTTTATCTTGGCCAGGTCGCAGTTGTAAATGAGAACTTGTTCTCACCTAGCCTACCTGGTTAAATAAAAGTGAAATAGAAAAATATAAATAAAAATAAAAGGATTTTTTTAGTTGCTAATGGCATCCTGCAGTACACCGGTCGGCCTTCAACTGGAGTTACTCAATGAGAGGAGGCAGCACTTAGCTAGTCTGCAATGTCACTTACTGGAGTTGCTCTAACTGTGCATGTTAACGATCCATGAGTTGCCAATTTAACCGACTTAAAATGGCTTCAAAGAGCTTTTGAGTTTACACATAGGAATGAATGGTGTTGTGATCGATGGCTTTGTGCCTTCATATACAGTCATTGAACCAACCATACACCTAGTTTAGGAGCTTACTTTTCAACATATCATAAAAAAATATATTTTTTGGCAAATTTGAAGTACTTTTTTGGAACAATTGTTTGGAATTACCTGGGTTTCATTCACTAAGAACCAAATGGAAGAAAACAGAATTAAACTGGCAGGGACCTACCTGAATTTGTCCATTTTGTTGCAAAACATTTTCCATTTGGAGTAAATGGTTTCTGTTGCAAAACATTTTGCAACTGTTTGCCACAGTCTTTGTCTAAATTAATACACCCCTGAATTTGTTCAACAGAAACTCGCTTTCATTGTAAAATGTCTTCCATTTGCAAATGTTTGCTACAGTTTGGACTAATGATTACACTCCGGGTGTGCACTTTTTCTATTCCCTAGACAACACAGGTTTTTATGGATATATGGAATACATGCTATTTTATGGACCCAACTCAACTTTTGGGACACTCAGAAGGTAAGAATATGTTTGACAAAGTTTGTTTTAAGGGTGAAATATAATTTTAAAGGTAATGGCCTCTATTAAAGATGCTGTTTATAGTCTACCTTACACTAACCTGTAGGACTGCAGTACATAGTCACATTGTCATACAGCATCTGATGTAAATGTGATGTGTAACATACAGGGAGACAGTAGGCGTAATAGAGGCAACAGCATTAGTGGCGCTTAACGCACCTACTTTCAGTTTTTCAGAGATGCATAGCAACAGAGTACTTGCAATCAATCAATCAATCAATCAATTTTATTTTATATAGCCCTTCGTACATCAGCAAATATCTCGAAGTGCTGTACAGAAACCCAGCCTAAAACCCCAAACAGCTAGTAATGCAGGTGTAGAAGCACGGTGGCTAGGAAAAACTCCCTAGAAAGGCCAAAACCTAGGAAGAAACCTAGAGAGGAACCAGGCTATGAGGGGTGGCCAGTCCTCTTCTGGCTGTGCCGGGTGGAGATTATAACAGAACTATGCCAAGATGTTCAAAAATGTTCATAAGTGACAAGCATGGTCAAATAATAATCATGAATAATTTTCAGTTGGCTTTTCATAGCCGATCATCAAGAGATGAAAAACAACAGGTCTGGGACAGGTGGCGGTTCCATAACCGCAGGCAGAACAGCTGAAACTGGAATAGCAGCAAGGCCAGGCGGACTGGGGACAGCAAGGAGTCACCACGGGCGGCAGTCCCGACGCATGGTCCTAGGGCCCAGGTCCTCCGAGAGAAAGAAAGAGAGAAGGAGAAAATTAGAGAGAGACAAGATTTTCAAAATGTTCATAAATGACAAGCATGGTCAAATAATAATCAGGAATAAATCTCAGTTGGCTTTTCATAGCCGATCATTAAGAGTTGAAAACAGCAGGTCTGGGACAGGTAGGGGTTCCGTAACCGCAGGCAGAACAGTTGAAACTGGAATAGCAGCAAGGCCAGGCGGACTGGGGACAGCAAGGTGTCATCATGCCCGGTAGTCCTGACGTATGGTCCTAGGGCTCAGGTTCTCAGAGAGAAAGAGAGAACGAGAGAATTAGAGAGAGCATACTTAAATTCACACAGGACACTGGATAAGACAGGAGAAGTACTCCAGGTAACCAACTGACCCTAGCCCCCCGACACATAAACTACTGCAGCATAAATACTGGAGGCTGAGACAGGAGCGGTCAGGAGACACTGTGGCCCCATCCGAAGAAACCCCCGGACAGGGCCAAACAGGGAGGATATAACCCCACCCACTTTGCCAAAGCACAGCCCCCGCACCACTAGAGGGATACCCTCAACCACCAACTTACAATCCTGAGACAAGGCCGAGTATAGCCCACAAAGGTCTCCACCACAGCACAAACCAAGGGGGGGCGCCAACCCAGACAGGAAGATCACGTCAGTAACTCAACCCACTCAAGTGACGCACCCCTCCTAGGGACGGCATGAAAGAGCACCAGCAAGCCAGTGACTCAGCCCCTGTAACAGGGTTAGAGGCAGAGAATCCCAGTGGAGAGAGGGGAACCGGCCTGGCAGAGACAGCAAGGGCGGTTGGTTGCTCAAGAGCCTTTCCGTTTACCTTCACACTCCTGGGCCAGACTACACTCAATCATATGACCTACTGAAGAGATAAGTCTTCAGTAAAGACTTAAAGGTTGAGACCGAGTCTGCGTCTCTCACATGGGTAGGCAGACTATTCCATAAAAATGGAGATCTATAGGAGAAAGCCCTGCCTCCCGCTGTTTGCTTAGAAATTCTAGGGACAATTAGGAGGCCTGCGTCTTGTGACCGTAGCGTACGTATTGGTATGTACGGCAGGACCAACTCGGAAAGATAGGTAGGAGCAAGCCCATGTAACGCTTTATAGGTTAACAGTAAAACCTTGAAATCAGCCCTTGCCTTAACAGGAAGCCAGTGTAGGGAAGCTAGCACTGGAGTAATATGATCAAATTTCTTGGTTCTAGTCAGGATTCTAGCAGCCGTATTTAGCACTAACTGAAGTTTATTTAGTGCTTTATCCGGGTAGCCGGAAAGTAGAGCATTGCAGTAGTCTAACCTAGAAGTAACAAATGCATGGATTAATTTTTCTGCATCATTTTTGGACAGAAAATTTCTGATTTTTGCAATGTTACGTAGATGGAAAAAAGCTGTCCTTGAAACAGTCTTGATATGTTCGTCAAAAGAGAGATCAGGGTCAAGAGTAACGCCGAGGTCCTTCACAGTTTTATTTGAGACGACTTTACAACCATCAAGATGAATTGTCAGATTTAACAGACGATCTCTTTGTTTCTTGGGACCTAGAACAAGCATCTCTGTTTTGTCCGAGTTTAAAAGTAGAACGTTTTCAGCCATCCACTTCCTTATGTCTGAAACACAGGCTTCTAGCGAGGGCAATTTTGGGGCTTCACCATGTTTCATTGAAATGTACAGCTGTGTGTCATCCGCATAGCAGTGAAAGTTAACATTATGTTTTCGAATAACATCCCCAAGAGGTAAAATATATAGTGAAAACAATAGTGGTCCTAAAACGGAACCTTGAGGAACACCGAAATGTACAGTTGATTTGTCAGAGGACAGACCATTCACAGAGACAAACTGATATCTTTCCGACAGGTAAGATCTAAACCAGGCCAGAACTTGTCCGTGTAGACCAATTTGGGTTTCCAGTCTCTCCAAAAGAATGTGGTGATCGATGGTGTCAAAGGCAGCACTAAGGTCTAGTAGCACGAGGACAGATGCAGAGCCTCGGTCTGATGCCATTAAAAGGTCATTTACCACCTTCACAAGTGCAGTCTCAGTGCTATGATGGGGTCTAAAACCAGACTGAAGCATTTCGTATACATTGTTTGTCTTCAGAAAGGCAGTGAGTTGCTGCGCAACAGCTTTTTCTAAAATTTTTGAGAGGAATGGAAGATTCGATATAGGCCGATAGTTTTTTATATTTTCCGGGTCAAGGTTTGGCTTTTTCAAGAGAGGCTTTATCACTGCCACTTTTAGTGAGTTTGGTACACATCCGGTGGATAGAGAGCTGTTTATTATGTTCAACATAGGAGGGCCAAGCACAGGAAGCAGCTCCTTCAGCAGTTTAGTAGGAATAGGATCCAGTATGCAGCTTGAAGGTTTAGAGGCCATGATTATTTTCATCATTGTGTCAAGAGATATAGTACTAAAACACTTAAGTGTCTCTCCCGATCCCAGGCCCTCGCAGAGCTGTGCAGATCCAGGACAGCTAAGCCCTGGAGGAATACGCAGATTCAAAGAGGAGTCCGTAATTTGCTTTCTAATGGTCATGATCTTTTCCTCAAAGAAGTTCATGAATTTATTACTGCTGAAGTGAAAGCCATCCTCTCTTGGGGAATGCTGCTTTTTAGTTAGTTTCGCAACAGTATCAAAAATAAATTTTGGATTGTTCTTATTTTCCTCGATTAAGTTGGAAAAGTAGGATGATCGAGCAGCAGTGAGGGCTCTTCGGTACTGCACGGTACTGTCTTTCCAAGCTAGTCGGAAGACTTCCAGTTTGGTGTGGCGCCATTTCCGTTCCAATTTCCTGGAAGCTTGCTTCAAAGCTCGGGTATTTTCTGTATACCAGGGAGCTAGTTTCTTATGACAAATGTTTTTCGTTTTTAGGGGTGCAACTGCATCTAGGGTATTGCGCAAGGTTAAATTGAGTTCCTCAGTTAAGTGGTTAACTGATTTTTGTCCTCTGACGTCCTTGGGTAGGCAGAAGGAGTCTGGAAGGGCATCAAGGAATTTTTGTGTTGTCTGAGAATTTATAGCACGACTTTTGATGCTCCTTGGTTGGGGTCTGAGCAGATTATTTGTTGCGATTGCAAACGTAATAAAATGGTAGTCCGATAGTCCAGGATTATGTGGAAAAACATTAAGATCTACAACATTTATTCCATGGGACAAAACTAGGTCCAGAGTATGACTGTGGCAGTGAGTAGGTCCAGAGACATGTTGGACAAAACCCACTGAGTCGATGATGGCTCCGAAAGACTTTTGGAGTGGGTCTGTGGACTTCTCCATGTGAATATTAAAATCACCAAAAATTAGAATATGATCTGCTATGACTACAAGGTCTGATAGGAATTCAGGAAACTCAGAGAGGAACGCTGTTTATGGCCCAGGAGGCCTGTAAACAGTAGCTATAAAAAGTGATTGAGTAGGCTGCATAGATTTCATGACTAGAAGCTCAAAAGACGAAAACGCCATTTTTTTTTTTGTAAATTGAAATTTGCTATCGTAAATGTTAGCAACACCTCCGCCTTTGCGGGATGCACGGGGGATATGGTCACTAGTGTAACCAGGAGGTGAGGCCTCATTTAACACAGTAAATTCATCAGGCTTAAGCCATGTTTCAGTCAGGCCAATCACATCAAGATTATGATCAGTGATTAGTTCATTGACTATGACTGCCTTTGAAGTGAGGGATCTAACATTAAGTAACCCTATTTTGAGATGTGAGGTATCACGATCTCTTTCAATAATGGCAGGAATGGAGGAGGTCTTTATCCTAATAAGATTGCTAAGGCGAACACCGCCATGTTTAGTTTTGCCCAACCTAGGTCGAGGCACAGACACAGTCTCAATGGGTATGGCTGAGCTGACTACACTGACTGTGCTATTGGCAGACTCCACTAAGCTGGCAGGTTGGCTAACAGCCTGCTGCCTGGCCTGCACCCTATTTCATTGTGGGGCTAGAGGAGTTAGAGCCCTATCTATGTTGGTAGATAAGATGAGAGCACCCCTCCAGCTAGGATGGAGTCCGTCACTCCTCAGCAGGTCAGGCTTGGTCCTGTTTGTGGGTGAGTCCCAGAAAGAGGGCCAATTATCTACAAATTCTATCTTTTGGGAGGGGCAGAAAACAGTTTTCAACCAGCGATTGAGTGCTGAGACTCTGCTGTAGAGCTCGTCACTCCCCCTAACTGGGAGGGGGCCAGAGACAATTACTCGATGCCGACACATCTTTCTAGCTGATTTACACGCTGAAGCTATGTTGCACTTGGTGACCTCTGACTGTTTCATCCTAACATCGTTGGTGCCGACGTGGATAACAATATCTCTATACTCTCTACACTCGCCAGATTTAGCTTTAGCCAGCACCATCTTTAGATTAGCCTTAACGTCGGTAGCCCTGCCCCCTGGTAAACAGTGTATGATCACTGGGTGATTCGCTTTAAGTCTAATACTGCGGGTAATGGAGTCGCCAATGACTAGGGTTTTCAATTTGTCAGAGCTAATGGTGGGAGCCTTCGGCGTCTCAGACCCCGTAACGGGAGGAGTAGAGACAAGAGAAGACTCAGACTCAGACTCCGACTCGCTACATAATGGGGAGAACCGGTTGAAAGTTTCTGTCGGCTGAATGAGCGACACCGGTTGAGCATTCCAACAGCATTTCCCTCCAGAAGCCATGAGAAAGTTGTCCGGCTGCGGGGACTGTGCGGGGGGATTTATACTAACGTTACTATCTGTACTTACTGGTGGCACAGACGCTGTTTCTTCCTTTCCTACACTGAAATTACCCCTGCCTAACGATTGCGTCTGAAGCTGGGCTTGTAGCACAGCTATTCTCGCCGTAAGGCGATCGTTCTCCTGTATATTATGAGTACAGCGACTGCAATTAGAAGACATCATGTTAATGTTACTACTTAGCTTCGGCTGTTGAAGGTGTTGACGAACCATGTCCAGATAAAGCGTCCGGAGTGAAAAAGTTGAATGAGGGAAAAAAGTTGCGATGGAAAAACTAAAAATATAAACGGTAATTAAAAACAAAAACAAAACAAAAAACGTAAAGTTGTCAGCTAGCAAAGTAAAGTAAAGTTGGCAGCAAAACGCACAGCAACAAAACGCACAGCAACACGTCTGCAGATTCAACAGGAAGTGACGAATGCGTCACTGAATGCAATAAGCATTATATACTGAAAAAATATATAAACGTAACATGCAACAATTTCAACGACTTTACATCAGTCAATTGTAATACACTGAACAAAAATATAAATGCAACATGCAACAATTTCAAAGATTTTACTGAGTTACAGTTAATTTAAGGAAATCAGTCAATTGAAATAAATGCATAAGCCCTAATTTATGGATTTCACATGACTGGGAATATAGAAATGCATCTTTTGGTCACAGATGTGCATCTGTTGACCATCATTTGCCTCATGCAGTCCGACACATCTCCTTTGCATACAGTTGATCAGGCTGTTGATTGTGGCCTGTGTAATGAGAGACAGAAAATGTACTACGTTTGGCCCAACGATTCTATTTCTCTTTCTCAGAATACCTATATGTCGGCCGGCCCATACATTATGTCCAAGCTCGTAGCATTCAGTAATTGAACCTACACTGACTTTGTCAGAGAAACAATAGCGGAGGCAATCTCTACGTATCTCGTTCAAATGGAAACCCACACACCTCAACAAATCCTTCCTACAGCTCTAATAGTGTATAACGTAATCTGGGTGTATAACGTAATCTGATGCCCAATTTCATATAGGCTGAATTCAACATGAAGGACTCATTCTATCTTATATTCCTCACACAGGGCTCCAATATGTCGTGACGTGACTATCATTAATGTAATGACTGTTATTTAGCTAATAATTACCTACATGCCGTGGGGGAGATGTTCGTGGGCTATACTACTGCCTTGGAAATTGGTGGTTGAAGATATCCATCTAGTGGTGTGGGGGATGTGCTTTGGTAAAGTGGGTGGAGCTATATCCTGCCTGTTTGGCCCTGTCCAGGGGTATCGTCGAAGGGGGCCACTGTGTCTCCCGACCCCTCCTGTCTCAACCTCCAGTATTTATGCTGCATTTATGGTTTATGTGTCGGGGGGGGGCTTGAGTCAGTCTGTTATATCTGGAGTATTTCTCCTGTCTTATCTGGTGTCCTGTGTGAATTTAAGTAGTCTGTCTGTCTGTCTGTCTGTCTGTCTGTCTGTCTGTCTGTCTGTCTGTCTGTCTGTCTGTCTGTCTGTCTGTCTGTCGACTCAGGACGACCTGGCCTGATGACTCCTTGCTGTCTCCAGTCCACCTGGTCATGCTGCTGCTCCAGTTTCAACTGTTCTGCCTGTGGCGATGGAACCCTGACCTGTTCACCGGATGTGCTAACTTGTCCCAGACCTGCTGTTTTCAACTCTCTAGAGACAGCAGGAGCGGTAGAGATACTCTGAATGATCGGCTATGAAAAGCCAACTGACATTTACTCCTGAGGTGCTGACCTGAAGCACCCTCGACAACCACTGTGATTATTATTATTTGACCCTGCTGGTCATCTATGAACATTTGAACATCTTGGCCATGCTCTGTTATAATCTCCACCCGGCACAGCCAGAAGAGGACTGGCCACCCCTCATAACCTGGTTCTTCTGTAGGTTCCGGCCTTTCTAGGGAGTTTTTCCTAGCCACCGTGCTTCTACACCTGCATTGCTTGCTGTTTGGGGTTTTAGGCTGGGTTTCTGTACAGCACTTTGTGACATCAGCTGATGTAAAAAGGTCTTTATAAATACGAATACATTTGATTGAATTGTAATTATAAATTATTATAAATTAATTAATCATGTAATAATTAAGTCATAAGGAATTTGGCGCACCACGGGAAACGTTTTTTACCAACTTACTATCTCCCGACTTAAACTCTAAAACTACAGTTGAAGTCGGACGTTTACATACACCTTAGCCAAATACATTTAAACTCAGCTTTTCACAATTCCTGACATTTAATCCAAGTAAAAAATTCCCTGTTTTAGGTCAGTTAGGATCCCCACTTTATTTGAAGAATGTGAAATGTCAGAATAATAGTAGAGAGAATTATTTATTTCAGATTTTATTCCTTTCATCACATTCCCAGTGGGTAAGAGGTTTGCATAGACTCAATTAGTATTTGGTAGCATTGCCTTTAAATTGTTCAACGTTGGTCAAATCTTTCGGGTAGCCTTCCACAAGCTTCCCACAATAAGTTGGGTGAATTTTGGCCCATTCCTCCTGACATAGCGGGTGTAACTGAGTCAGGTTTGAGGGCCTCCTTGCTCGCATACGCTTTTCCAGTTCTGCCCACAAATGTTCTATGGGATCGAGGTCAGGGCTTTGTGATGGCCAATCCAATACCTTGACTTTGTTGTCCTTAAGCCATTTTGCCACAACTTTGGAAGTATGCTTGGGGTCACTGTCCATTTGGAAGATCCATTTGCGACCAAGCTTTAACTTCCTGACTGATGTCTTGAGATGTTGCTTCAATATATCCACAAAATGTTCCATCCTCATGCAAATGAATTACTTAAAAATCATACAATGTGATTTTCTGGATTTTTGTTTTAGCTTCCGTCTCTCACAGTTGAAGTGTACCTATGATAAATATTACAGACCTCTACATGCTTTGTAAGTAGGAAAACCTGCAAAATCGGCAGTGTATCAAATACTTGTTCTCCCCACTGTATATATATATATATATATAATGTGTATATATTATGTAATCTAAACCTATAACAAAGTATTCCAACTACCAATCAATAAGGGATTGTAATAATAAGTGATCATTGCTTTCACCTGGTCAGTCTATGTCATGGAAAGAGCATGTGTTCTTAATGTTTTGCACACCCAGTGTATATCCATCTTATTGAAATGTTTTTCATGCTTTTTCTCGAGACAGTGCCGTCTGACTGTCTACAAAAACACAATATGGCTGTTTTGATGAATTGTCTATGTCAGCAAGTGAACATTTTGCAAAGTAATCCATATTAAGTTGTGGTGAAATTAAACTGGCAGAAAGTTGATGACATTGATCGATGTGCTCATTTTGCAAACCCAAAATATACCTCTTATGTTGCTCTTTTCTTAAAACTGCTTCATCCTAACAAAAGTATTTATCTAAATTTGGAGCAAGTTTTCCAGTTCACAGTAAGTTCTGCATTCTCCATGGCTCAAAGGTAAAGATAAAGATGAGCAAAACAGACTGTATCAAATAATAGGTGTCAAAATGATTGGCAACCTTGTTTTCAGTACCTTTTAATACCTCACCTTGCAAGGAAAATGGCACTGATCTGGGGTGCCAACCAAGGATCTGGAATTATTATGTTTGGAGGAATGGTCTAAGATCCCTCCCAATGTGTTCTCCATTCTAATAAAAAAAAAATGAAAAAGACTCAGTGCCGATTTCCTCGCGTGGTAAGGTATTGAAAACAATAATTTTGAGATATTCTGAGAAAAAAGTATTACTTCTTAAAAAGGCTTCTAAAGTTTGTAATTCCCACTTAAAAATGTCAGACTTGATTTTCTCAAACTAAAAATGTATCAAACCCATTTCCTGTTGCTGCAGGATAATATTCCTGCTGTCAGAAACTGGTCAAATGTGTTCATATCAACTTAATAGAAACGTTCCTTTTTTATGTGCATATGTAAAGGAAATCACGCTGCTTGCTTATCGAGTACCACCTCTTCCTCATGAGTGTTTCACACATCCCCACATGTGACTATAGTCGGTGGTACCCGAAAAGCTAGCATTCGGTGGCGCAAGCGGGGACACACTCAGGCTGAGGAGTAAGTTTCACACATCCTCATGTGCTATGCACACAGTGCATAATGCTTTTAAGTGTTAAACCTGTCCTGATTGTTGACACTTTGTCACCATGCTAGATTACATTGGGGCACATATTTATCCATCTATTTTTGTCTGGAGAGAGAGATTGTGTACATAGAGAGAGAGTGAAAAGTAAGAAGTTTATGTAATTCTAATTGAAAACAGAAGGTGGGTGACTTTGAAGAACCCTGTCTTTGTCCCGTCTCAAGGTGAGTCCTCCAGAGCTTGTGTGTGGGTGTTGGAGGGTTTTTGCCCCCCCCCCCCACTGGTAGAAACAGAGACGTTTAGTCATCACAGACAGTCAGACAGCTGTGGGTCTGCACCAGAAACCTGCTGTTAGATTAATGCCACTACTTGGATGGATCTCTCTTCCCGCGGGCACTGCTGAGGTAGCTGGCACTGGCTTTATGGCAGAAGAGAACCATGGCGTCTTAACCATTTTATCATTGTGGCGCCATGTAAAAGTGTTAATATCGATTACAATTTCTTGTCATAGTTGAATTTCTGGTGCAGACCCACAGCTGTCATATTACTCCAGTGCTAGCCTCCCTACACTGGCTTCCTGTTAAGGCAAGGGCTGATTTCAAGGTTTTACTGCTAACCTACAAAGCATTACATGGGCCTGCTCCTATCTATCTTTCCGATTTGGTCTTGCCGTACATACCTACATATACGCTATGGTCACAAGACGCAGGCCTCCTAATTGTCCCTAGAATTTCTAAGCAAACAGCAGGAGGCAGGGCTTTCTCCTATAGAGCTCAATTTTTATGGAATGGTCTGCCTACCCATGTGAGAGACGCAGACTCTGGCTCAACTTTTAAGTCTTTACTGAAGACTCATCTCTTCAGTGGGTCCTGTGATTGAGTGTAGTCTGGCCCAGGAGTGTGAAGGTGAACGGAAAGGCTCTGGAGCAACGAACCGCCCTTGCTGTCTCTGCCTGGCCAGTTCCCCTCTCTCCACTGGGATTCTCTGTCTCTAACCCTATTACAGGGCCGAGTCACTGGCTTACTGGTGGTCTTCCATGCCGTCCCTAGGAGGGTTGCATCACTTGAGTGGGTTGAGTCACTGACGTGGTCTTCCTGTCTGGATTGGCGCATCCCCTTGGGTTGTACCGTGGCGGATGTCTTTGTGGGCTATATTCGGCCTTGTCTCAGGATGGTAAGTTGGTGGTTGAAACTATCCCTCTAGTGGTGTGGGGGCTGTGCTTTGGCAAAGTGGGTGGGGTTATATCCTGCCTGTTTGGCCCTGTCCGGGGATATCATCAGATGGGGCCACAGTGTCTCCTGACCCCTCCTGTCTCAGCCTCCAGTATTTGTTCTGCAATAGTTTATGTGTCGGGGGGCTAGGGTCAGTCTGTTATATCTGGAGTATTTCTCCTGTCTTATCCGGTGTCCTGTGTGAATTTAAGTATGCTCTCTCTAATTCTCTCTTTCTTTCCTTCTCTCTCTCTCTCTCGGAGGACCTGAGCCCTAGAACCATGCCTCAGGACTACCTGGCATGATGACTCCTTGCTGTCCCCAGGCCACCTGGCCGTGCTGCTGCTCCAGTTTTAACTGTTCTGCCTGCGGCTATGGAACCCTGACCTGATCACTGGAAGTGCTACCTGGCCCAGACCTGCTGTTTTCAACTCTCTAGAGACAGCAGGAGCGTTAGAGATACTCTCAATGATCGGCTTTGAAAAGCCAAATGACACTTACTCCTGAGGTGCTGACTTGTTGCACCCTCGACAACTACTGTGATTATTATTATTTGACCATGCTGGTCATTTATGAACATTTAAACATCTTGGCCATGTTCTGTTATAATCTCCACCCGGCACAGCCAGATGAGGACTGGCCACACCTCAAAGCCTGGTTCCTCTCTAGGTTTCTTCCTAGGTTTTGGCCTTCCTAGGGAATTTTTCCTAGCCACCGTGCTTCTACACCTGCATTGCTTGCTGTTTGGGGTTTTAGGCTGGGTTTCTGTACAGAACTTTGAGATATCAGCTGATGTAAGAAGGGCTACATGAATACATTTGATTTGATTTGATTTGAATTTTATCCTAATTGTTTATTTTTAGTGTGCTTCAATAGGCACCAATTGCATTAATTGAAGAGTGGTTGAGAGTCATTATAAAGTGAGATTGATAATGGTTCTGTCATTGTCTTTTATTTCCAGTAAATGTTAGTCTTTTATGTAAGAAACTATACACATACTGTCACGCCCTGATCTTAGAGAGCCTTTTTATTTCTCTATTTGGTTAGGTCGGTGTGTGATTAGGTTGGGCATTCTAGTTTTTCTATTTCTTTGTTGGCCGGATATGGTTCCCAATCAGAGGCAGCTGTCTATCGTTGTCTCTAATTGGGGATCATACTTAGGCAGCCTTTTCCACCTTTAGTTTGTGGGATCTTGTTTGTGTGTAGTTGCGTTCTGCACTGCATGTAGCTTCACGTTCGGTTGTAGTTTATTGTTTTTTCGTGTTCATCAAATAAAATGATGTACGCTTACCACGCTGCACCTTAGTCTGATTCTTCCGTCAACGAACGTGACACATACTGTACAGTATCTCCCCCATGATTTACTGACCAATCCCACTATATGCCCATCCTTCATCAATAGGAAACTGTGCCTGCATGAATGTAGATGTAGCATATTAGCATGTCATTACATTCTCAAGGACATTCAAATCCTTTGAAATGATTCATTGTATATAATATAATATAATCTAATATAATATAATATAAGAGGGTCAGAGTTTATCATTGCATAGTGATAAAGGCAGAAGCAACTTCTGGGCCCAATGAGGGAAAAAAGGACATGAAGATACATGGCAATTGAGCCCAAAACAGATTAACTTCTTAGAGATGAGATCAGTGCTTTAGCTGGAAAGGCCTGAAGACGTGTCCGACCAACGCTATTTCATCCATATGTTCTCTCCCTCCACTTCGCAGCGTTTGGTTGATCCTCTTGGGGCGAGCAGAGTAATTGTTTTAAGACAGCGAGACACTGGCGGAGATGGAAGAGGAGAAGCAGCGTTCACCAGCAGTATGTCTCCTCAGAGAGGTTACCAACCCTGTAGGGAAGACCAAGTGAGGACAATGCTCCTCCATTACTCACACACAGTTTATGTGTCACGGCCGTCAAAGGAAGTGGACCAAAGTGCAGCGTGGTGAGCTTACATTATCCTTTATTTTGGAATGACGCCAACAAAACAATAAACAAAATAAACAACCGTGAAGCTTACGAGGGCATAGTGCCACAAACACAAGTCAACTACCCACAACGAAAGGAGGGAAAAAGGGCTACCTAAGTATGGATCCCAATCAGAGACGATAGACAGCTGTCCCTAAATTGAGAACCATACCCGGCCAAAACATAGAAACACAAAATCATAGAAAACAAAACATAGAATGCCCACCCCAAATCACACCCTGACCAAACCAAATAGAGACATAAAAAGGCTCTCTAAGGTCAGGGCGTGACATTATGATGTTCTTATCTGTATCCATTACAACATAATAAATAAACATGTTAACCTGTATTTACTGCCATTTATTATATAATGCGAGTAAATAATAGGTTTTACAAAATAGTGAAATAATCTATGAGTAAGTTGTATCATTAGCATATATCACTCTGATCTTAAAGTAATGTTAGCTCACATCGGGGTTGAATATTGTTTATATTGACCCAAACAATTCTGGAGGGTATGATAGAGAAGCTGTATGCTTCTCTTTATTTTACTTGAAAAATTAAAGGAAGTATGGACAATATTAAACAGTGAAAGAGGAAGTACTTTTGTGTCACTTACGCCAATGGCAGTAAAATAAAGAGCAATCTGGAGGCGAAAGAAAGACACCCCTGTTTAGGCGAGATGCTGGCTAGCGGACTAGAACACTGGAAAAATTAAAGGAGAGCCGCACACACTAGGAGCTCAGATGCAATCATTTAATAACCTAATATCCAACGTTGGATATTATGGTATCAAGATGTCTTCATCAGGGTATCATTACCCTGATGAAGACAGCTTGTCTGTCGAAAAGTTGGATATTAGGTTATTAAATTATTGCATCTGAGCTCCTAGAGTGTGCGGCTCTCCTTTAATTTTTCCAGTATTCTAGTCCGCTAGCCAGCATCTCGCCTAAAAAGGGGTGTCTTTCTTTCGCCTCCAGATTGCTCTTTATTTTACTGCCATTGGCGTAAGTGACACAAAAGTACTTCCTCTTTCACTGTTTAATATTGTCCATGTACTTCCTCTGACCTCATAGAGCAATCTGCCAATCAATCAAAAATTCCCCTTGTGAAGAGGACAACATTTACTCTAATTCAATTTTACCCAATTTCATTACGCATGGCATTTCAGTAAAAAGCATGCACTCACTAATTTCAATCTATTTATGAAGTAGATAAATAAGACCAAGAAAAGTCACTAACATATTAGATATTTTTATAGCATAGTTTGCTGCCATCACTAAAAGTCTTAAGCAGACTAAGTAAATATGCAATGAATAGAAAGATATACAGCATCTGCTTGTACAAACCAATAACAGCTGGGCTGAAATATCATACAGCCATAGCTGAAAGTTAGATGATATCTGGCAGAACAAATAATCTCCTGTCTACAGTGAGCTCCAAAAGCATTGGGACAGTGACACATGTTTTGTTGTTTTGGCTGAAATGATACAATAACTATGAGGTTAAAGTGCAGACTGTCAGCTTTAATTTGAGGTTATTTTCATCCATAATGGGTGAACCATTTCACCATTTTTGAAAATGTTTGGACACACCTACTCATTCAAGGGTTTTCCATTATTTGTACTATTTTCTACATTGTAGAATAATAGTGAAGACATCACAACTATTAAACACACACATGGAATCTTGTAGTACCAAGAAATATTCTTCAAACTAGCCACCATTTGCCTTGATGACAGCTTTGCTCACTCTTGGCATTCTCTCAAACAGATTCACCTGGAATTCTTTTTCAAAACTTGAAGGAGTTCCCACATATGCTGAGCACTTGTTGGCTGCTTTTCCTTCACTCTGCCGTCCAACTCATCCCAAACCATCTCAATTGGGTTGAGGTCGAGTGATTGTGGGGGCCAGGTCATCTGATGCTGCACTCCATCACTCTCCTTGGTCAAATAGCCCTTACACAGCCAGGTGTGTTGGGTCATTGTCCTGTTGAAAACCAAATGATAGTCCCACTAGGCGCAAACCAGATGGGATGGCGTATCGCTGCAGAATTCTGTGGTAGCCATGCTGATTAAGTGTGCCTTGAATTCTAAATAAATCACAAATAGTGTCACCAGCAAAGCACCCCCACAACATCACACCTCCTTCTCCATGCTTCACGGTGGGAACCACACATGTGGAGATCATCCATTCACCGACTCTTCCTCTTACAAAGACACAGCGGTTGTAACCAAAAATCTCACATTTAGACTCATCAGACCAAAGGACAGATTTCCACTGGTCTAATGTCCATTACTCGTGTTTCTTGTACGAAGCAAGCATCTTCTTGTTATTGGTGTCCTTTAGTAGTGGTTTCTTTGTGGCAATTAGACCATGAAGAACTGATTCACACAGTCTCCTCTGAACAGTTGATGTTGAGATGTGTTTAAACTCTGTGAAGTATTTACTTGGGCTGCAACTTCTGAGGCTGGTAACTCTAATGAACTTATCCTCTGCAGCAGAGGTAACTCTGTGTGTTCCTTTCCTGTGACGGTCCTCATGAGAGCCAGTTTCATCTTAGCGCTTGGCGGTTTTTGCGACTGCACTTGAAGAAACTTCCAAAGTTTTTGATATTTTCCGGATTGACTGACCTTCATGTCTTAAAGTAATGATGGACTGTCGTTTCTCTTTGCTTATTTGAGCTGTTCCTGCCATAATATGGACTTGGTCTTTTACCAAATAGGGTTATCTTCTGTATACCACCCTTACCTTGTCACAACACAACTGATTGGCTCAAACGCATCAAGAAGCAAAGAAATTCCACAAATGAACATTTAACAAGGCACACCTGTTACTTGAAATGCATTCCAGGTGACTACCTCATGAAGCTGGTTGAGAGAATGCCAAGAATGTGTAAGCTGTCATCAAGGCAAAGAGTGGATACTGAAGAATCTCAAATATAACATATATTTAGATTTGTTGAACACTTTTTTGGTTACTACATGATTCAATGTGTTATTTCATAGTTTTGATGTCTTCACTATTTTTCTACAATGCAGAAAATATAAAAAATAAAGAAACCCTGGAATGAGTAGGTGTCCAATCTTTTGACTGATTCTGTATATATTTTATTCATGTTTCACTTCTATCAGTAAATCGCAGTCAGAAAATAATTTGTGTGGTAATAATTTATTTATTTACTGTTCATCTGTGTAAAACACATTTTTGAAGGTTGCACTGATTATGATGAGCTAGTGCTAAACTACTTGCTGGCTCTGTGGGGAGCCATGTTTGTGTACATCATTCAATGCATTCTGGGTGTCAAGTAAATGTTTATCCGACCAAAGATGTAATAGCAGGTGAAGGGATGGTTCACTCGTCTTTCAAGGAAACTTCTGGAAGTGAATGATGGGAAGTTGATTTATTAAAAAAATATATATTTTACCTTTGTTTAACCAGGTAGGCAAGTTGAGAACAAGTTCTCATTTACAACTGCGACCTGGCCAAGATAAAGCAAAGCAGCTCGACACATACAACAACACAGAGTTACACATGGAGTAAAACAAACATACAGTCAATAATACAGTACAAAAACAAGTCTATATACAATGTGAGCAAATGAGGTGCGATAAGGGAGGTAAAGGCAATAACAAGGCCACGGTGGCGAAGTAAATACAATATAGCAATTCAAAACACTGGAATTGTAGATTTGCAGTAGGTGAATGTGCAAAGTAGAAATACTGGGGTGCAAGGGAGCAAAATAAATAAATAAATAAATACAGTAGGGGATGAGGTAATTGTTTGGGCTATTTATAGATGGGCTATGTACAGGTGCAGTGATCTGTGAGCTGCTCTGACAGCTGGTGCTTAAAGCTGGTGAGGGAGATACAGTGAGGGAAAAAAGTATTTGATCCCCTGCTGATTTTGTTCGTTTGCCCACTGACAATGAAATGATCAGTCTGTAATTTTAATGGTAGGTTTATTTGAACAGTGAGAGACAGAATATCAACAAAAAAATCCAGAAAAACGCATGTTAAAAATGTTATAAATTGATTTGCATTTTAATGAGGGAAATAAGTATTTGACCCCTCTGCAAAACATGACTTAGTACTTGGTGGCAAAACCCTTGTTGGCAATCACAGAGGTCAGATGTTTCTTGTAGTTGGCCACCAGGTTTGCACACATCTCAGGAGGGATTTTGTCCCACTCCTCTTTGCAGATCTTCTTCAAGTCATTAAGGTTTCGAGGCTGACGTTTGGCAACTCGAACCTTCAGCTCCCTCCACAGATTTTCTATGGGATTAAGGTCTGGAGACTGGCTAGGCCACTCCAGGACCTTAATGTGCTTTTTCTTGAGCCACTCCTTTGTTGCCTTGGCCGTGTGTTTTGGGTCATTGTCATGCTGGAATACCCATCCACGACCCATTTTCAATACCCTGGCTGAGGGAAGGAGGTTTTCACCCAAGATTTGACGGTACATGGCCCCGTCCATCGTCCCTTTGATGCTGTGAAGTTGTCCTGTCCCCTTAGCAGAAAAACACCCCCAAAGCATAATGTTTCCACCTCCATGTTTGACGGTGGGGATGGTTTCTTGGGGTCATAGGCAGCATTCCTCCTCCTCCAAACACGGCAAGTTGATTTGATGCCAAAGAACTCCATTTTGGTCTCATCTGACCACAACACGTTCACCCAGTTATCCTCTGAATCATTCAGATGTTCATTGGCAAACTTCAGACGGGCATGTATATGTGCTTTCTTGAGCAGGGGGACCTTGCGGGCGCTGCAGGATTTCAGTCCTTCACGGCGTAGTGTGTTACCAATTGTTTTCTTGGTGACTATGGTCCCAGCTGCCTTGAGATCATTGACAAGATCCTCCTGTGTAGTTCTGGGCTGATTCCTCACCATTCTCATGATCATTGCAACTCCACGAGGTGAGATCTTACATGGAGCCCCAGGCCAAGGGAGTTTGACAGTTCTTTTGTGTTTCTTCCAATTGCAAATAATCGCACCAACTGTTGTCACCTACTCACCAAACTGCTTGGCAATGGTCTTGTAGCCCATTCCAGCCTTGTGTAGATCTACAATCTTGTCCCTGACATCCTTGGAGAGCTCTTTGGTCTTGGCCATGGTGGAGAGTTTGGAATCTGATTGATTGATTGCTTCTGTGGATAGGTGTCTTTTATACAGGTAAGAAACTGAGATTAGGAGCACTCCCTTTAAGAGTGTGCTCCTAATCTCAGCTCGTTACCTGTATGAAAGACACCTGGGAGCCAGAAATCTTTCTGATTGAGAGGGGGTCAAATACTTATTTCCCTCATTAAAATGCAAATCAATTTATAACATTTTTGACATGCGTTTTTCTGGATATTTTTGTTGTTATTCTGTCTCTCACTGTTCAAATAAACCTACCATTAAAATTATAGACTGATCATTTCTTTGTCAGTGGGCAAACGTACAAAATCAGCAGGGGATCAAATACTTTTTTCCCTCACTGTAAGTGTTTCCAGTTTCAGATATTTTTGTAGTCCGTTCCAGTCATTGGCAGCAGACAACTGGAAGGAGAGGCGGCCATAGAGGAATTGGCCCTGGGGGTGACCAGTGAAATACACCTGCTGGAGCGCGTGCTACGGGTGGGTGCTGAATGATGGTAGAAGACATAACCTCTTTGCCTTCAACATGCATACTGCAAACAGACCCAACTCATCTTGTCACTTCTTCTCATCCTTGGTTGATGCAGAAAAACAAACATGGTGGCGCACACAAACTCTACCCACCGTGGGATTACTTTTGATTTTTAGAAAGTGTTTTACGCAATTATTTTGATCACTGGTGAGCTCACAAGTGATGTGATAAATGTAAACAGTAATTGCTATTAGCTAATTCATGTGGTTTCTATAAGCAGAGAGTTGGCTAAATATGACCCCTTGTGTTAATTCTCACCTTACTCAGTTAGCGCTAGGACTAATGTAGCCTATCTTTTCCGATTTTGATGAGAATTGTGTTATGCTGTTGCTACTTCTGTGAATATCTGAACATAACACCAAACAAACATTTTGTACAAAAAAAAACAAACACCTTTAACATAGACCAGACCCTGTTGCTACCTCATTTCCGAACCATAATGCCTTGCATTATGCCTGGGAAGGAAACACTACACACAATACCCCATAATGACAAAATGAAAACATGTTTTATAAATTGATGGCAAATTATAAATGAAATACAAAAATGTAATTTACATAAATATTCAAACCAAAGACAATGATTTTAGAATCATCTTTGGCAGCAATTGTACACCTGGATTGAACAATATTTGCAAATTATTATTTTTTAAAGTTCTGTCAAGTTGGTTGTTGATCATTAGTATGTAGCCATTTTCAAGTCTTGCCATAGAGTTTCAAGCCGATTTAAATCAAAACTGTATCTAGGCCACTTAGGGAGATTATGCCTTTTTGGTAAGAAACTCCAGCGACTACAGATGCTTATTGAGTGTAATAACATTATGAACACCTGCTCATCCATGAGATAGATTGACCAGGTGAATCCAGTTGAAACCTATGATCCCTTATTGATGTCACTTTTTAAATCCATTTCAATCAGTGTAGATAAAGAGAAGGAGACAGGTTAAAGAAGGATTTTTAAGCCTTGAGACAACGTATACACTGCTCAAAAAAATAAAGGGAACACTTAAACAACACAATGTAACTCCAAGTCAATCACACTTCTGTGAAATCAAACTGTCCACTTAGGAAGCAACACTGATTGACAATAAATTTCACATGCTGTTGTGCAAATGGAATAGACAACAGGTGGAAATTATAGGCAATTAGCAAGACACCCCCAATAAAGGAGTGGTTCTGCAGGTGGTGACCACAGACCACTTCTCAGTTCCTATGCTTCCTGGCTGATGTTTTGGTCACTTTTGAATGCTGGCGGTGCTTTCACTCTAGTGGTAGCATGAGACGGAGTCTACAACCCACACAAGTGGCTCAGGTAGTGCAGCTCATCCAGGATGGCACATCAATGCGAGCTGTGGCAAGAAGGTTTGCTGTGTCTGTCAGCGTAGTGTCCAGAGCATGGAGGCGCTACCAGGAGACAGGCCAGTACATCAGGAGACGTGCAGGAGGCCGTAGGAGGGCAACAACCCAGCAGCAGGACCGCTACCTCCGCCTTTGTGCAAGGAGGAGCACTGTCAGAGCCCTACAAAATGACCTCCAGCAGGCCACAAATGTGCATGTGTCTGCTCAAACGGTCAGAAACAGACTCCATGAGGGTGGTATGAGGGCCCGACGTCCACAGGTGGGGGTTGTGCTTACAGCCCAACACCGTGCAGGACATTTGGCATTTGCCAGAGAACACCAAGATTGGCAAATTCGCCACTGGCGCCCTGTGCTCTTCACAGATGAAAGCAGGTTCACACTGAGCACGTGACAGACGTGACAGAGTCTGGAGACGCCGTGGAGAACGTTCTGCTGCCTGCAACATCCTCCAGCATGACCGGTTTGGCGGTGGGTCAGTCATGGTGTGGGGTGGCATTTCTTTGGGGGGCCGCACAGCCCTCCATGTGCTCGCCAGAGGTAGCCTGACTGCCATTAGGTACCGAGATGAGATCCTCAGACCCCTTGTGAGACCATATGCTGGTGCGGTTTGCCCTGGGTTCCTCCTAATGCAAGACAATGCTAGACCTCATGTGGCTGGAGTGTGTCAGCAGTTCCTGCAAGAGGAAGGCATTGATGCTATGGACTGGCACGCCCGTTCCCCAGACCTGAATCCAATTGAGCACATCTGGGACATCATGTCTCGCTCCATCCACCAACACCACGTTACACCACAGACTGTCCAGGAGTTGGCGGATGCTTTAGTCCACGTCTGGGAGGAGATCCCTCAGGAGATCATCCGCCACCTCATCAGGAGCATGCACAGGCGTTGTAGGGAGGTCATACAGGCACGTGGAGGCCACACACACTACTGAGCCTCATTTTGACTTGTTTTAAGGACATTACATCAAAGTTGGATCAGCCTGTAGTGTGGTTTTCCACTTTAATTTTGAGTGTGACTCCAAATCCAGACCTCCATGGGTTGATAAATTTGATTTCCATTGATAATTTGTGTGTGATTTTGTTGTCAGCACATTCAACTATGTAAAGAAAAAAGTATTTAATAAGAATATTTCATTCATTCAGATCTAGGATGTGTTATTTTAGTGTTCCCTTTATTTTTTGAGCAGTGTACATGGATTGTGAATGTGTACCATTCAATGGGTGAATGGGAAAGACAAAATATTGAAGTGCCTTTGAACTGGGTATGGTAGTAGATGCCAGGCACAACAGTTTGTGTCAAGAACTGCAACGCTGCTAGGTTTTTCACACTCATCAGTTCCCTGTGTGTATCAATTTATTTTGTACACTCAGTGTATATTTGGCCTTGTATTTTAGGTTATTTTCCTGTTGAACGGTGAATTTGTCTTACAGTGTCTTTTGGAAATCAGATTTCCAAAATAATTTTTCCTTTGCTTGGCTCTATTCAGTATCTTTTTATCCTAAAAACTCCTAGTCCTTGCCAATGACAAGCATATTTATAACATGATGCAGTTACCACCATGCTTGACAATATGATGAATGGTACTCAGTGATTTGTTGTGTTGGATTTGCCGCAAACATAATGCTTTGTATTCAGAACATAAAGTGAATTTCTTTGCCACATTTTTGAGGAATTTTACTTTAGTGACTTATTGTGAACAGGATGCATGTTTTGGAATCTTTTTTTTCTGTTTTGGCTTCCTTCTTTTCACTCTGTCATTTAGCTTACCATTGTGGAGTAACTAAAATGTGTTTTTTCTATAACCAAAGCCATTCCACTTCAAAACTATCTGTTTTGAAGTCCCCATTGGCCTTATGGTGAAATCCCTGAGTTGTTTCTTTCCTCTCCTGCAACTGAGTTAGGAAGAATACCTGTGTCTTTGTAGTGAATGGGTGTATTGATACACCATTCAGAGTGTAATTAATACCTTCACCATGCTCAAAGGGTTATTCAATGTCTGATTTTTTTCATCTACCAATAGGTGTCCTTTGCGAGGCATTGGAAAACCACCCAGGTCTTTGTGGTATCTATGTTTGAAATTCACCGCTCGACTGATGGACCTTACAGATGTGTGGGTTTAGAGATGAGGTAGTTATTTCAAAACCATGTTAATAAACACTATTTTATTGCACATAGAGCAGAGCATGTGAGAGCAGCTGAGCTGATAAAACACACAGGTGCAAAATCAAGGTGACTTAAAATGCTCTGCATGGTCAATCCGACATCTGCATTGGCTGTGCAGCATTTACTGTGATAAGGCCTCTGTAGAAGTCAGGGCATTCATACTTCATGTCACACTGCTTTGCTTTATCTGTAGCCGACGTGAGTAAGACCTTTAACCTCTACTTCATCACCCTCCCGGATCCGGGATCCTCCTCATCAAAAAAGCTGACTAGCATAGCCTAGCCTAACGGGACAGGGATATCATATAATATAATTTTCATGAAATCACAAGTCCAATACAGCAAATGAAAGATAAACATCTTGTGAATCCAGCCATCATTTCCGATTTTTAAAATGTTTTACAGCGAAAACACAATATCTATTTCTATTAGCTAACCACAATAGCCAAACACACAACCGCATATTTTCACCATGTTTCCACCTCATAGGTAGCTTTCACAAAACCGACAAAATAGAGATAAAATTAGTCACTAACCAAGAAACAACTTCATCAGATGACAGTCTTATAACATGTTATACAATACATTTATGTTTTGTTCGAAAATGTGCATATTTGAGGTATAAATCATAGTTTTACATTGCAGCCACCATCAAAAATAGCACCAAAGCAGACAGAATAATTACAGAGAGCAACGTGAAATACATAAATACTCATCATTTCAGATTTTTCACTTCCTGTATGGAAGTTTGCTGCAAAATGAGTTCTGTTTTACTCACAGATATAATTCAAACAGTTTTAGAAACTTGAGGGTGTTTTCTATCCAATAGTAATAATAATATGCATATTGTATGATCTAGAACAGAGTACAAGGCCATTTCATTTGGGCACAATTTTTTCCAAAGTGAAAACAGCGCCCCCCGTATTGACAAGAAGTTTTAAACAGGTCAACATACACAAGGCTGCGGGGCCAGACGGATTACCAGGACGTGTGCTCCGGGCATGTGCTGACCAACTGGGAGGTGTCTTCACTGACATTTTCAACATGTCCCTAATTGAGTCTGTAATACCAACATGTTTCAAGCAGACCACCGTCGTCCCTGTGCCCAAGAACACAAAGACAACCTGCCTAAATGACTACAGACCCGTAGCACTCACGTCCGTAGCCATGAAGTGCTTTGAAAGGTTGGTAATGGCTCACATCAACACCATTATCCCAGAAATCCTAGACCCACTGTAACGGCATTCAGAAGAAGAAGGTGAGGACCAAGGTGCAGCGTAATACGTGTTCATATTATTTGTTCGAAACTGAACACTAAATACAAAATAACAAAAGGAATAACCGAAACAGTTCTGACAGGTGATACAAACACTAAACAGAAAATAACCACCCACAACTAACAGTGGGAAAACAGGCTACCTAAGTATGGTTCTCAATCAGAGACAACGATAGACAGCTGCCTCTGATTGGGAACCATACCAGGCCAAAACATAGAAATACAAAACCTAGACATACAAACATAGAATGCCCACCCACATCACACCCTGACCAAACAAAAAATAGAAACATACAAAGCAATCTACGGTCAGGGCGTGACACCCACTCCAATTTGCATACCGCCCAAACAGATCCACAGATGATGCAATCTCTATTGCACTCCACACTGCCCTTTCCCACCTGGAAAAAAATAACACTTATGAGAGAATGCTTTTCATTGACTACAGCTCAGCGTTCAACAGCATAGTACCCTCAAAGCTCATCACTAAGCTAAGGATCCTGGGAATAAACACCTCCCTCTGCAACTGGATCCTGGACTTCCTGACGCGCCGCTCCCAGGTGGTGAGGGTAAATAGCAACACATCTGCCACGCTGATCCTCAACACTGGAGCTCCCCAGGGGTGCATGTTCACTCATTACTGCATGGCCAGGCACAACTCCAACACCATCATTAAGTTTGCTGATGACACAACAGTGGTAGGCCTGATCACCGACAATGATGAGACAGCCAATAGGTAGGAAGTTGAGACCTGGCCATGTTGTACAAGGACAACAACCTCTCCCTCAATGTGATCAAGACAAAGGAGTTGATTGTGGACTACAGGAAAAATAAGACTGAGCACACCCCCATTCTCATCGAGTGGTTGTGGTGGAGCAGATTGAGAGTTTTAAGTTCCTTAGCGTCCACATCAACAACAAACTAACAGGGTCCAAGCACACCAAGATGTGAAGAGGGCACAACAAAACCTATTTCCCCTCAGGAGATTGAAAATATTTGGCATTACAGCTGCACGATTGGGAGCATCCTGACGGGTTGCATCACTGCCTGGTATGGAAACTGCTCCGCCTCCGAGCGCAAGGCACTATAGAGGGTAGTGCATACGGCCCGGTACATCACTGGGGCCAAGCTTCCTGCCATCCAGGACCTCTATACCAGTCGGTGTCAGACGAAGGCCCTAAACATCATCAACAACTCCAGCCACCCTAGTCATAGATTGTTGTCTCTGCTACCGCATGGCAAGCGGTACCGGAGCGCCAAGTCTAGGTCCAAGAGGCTTCTAAACAGCTTCTACCCCAAGGCATGAGACTCCTGAACAGCTAATCAAATGGCTACCGCGACTATTTGCACCCCCACCCTACTACTACTCCCTGTTTGTATCTATGCATAGCCACTTTATCAACCCTACCTGCTTGTACATAATTATCTTAATTACCTCGACACCGGTGCCCCCGCACATTGACTCTGTATCGGCACCGGTACCAGGTATATAGCCCACTATTGTTATTTACTGCTGATCTTTAATTATTTGTTTTTCTCATCTCTTACTTTTTTTTAACTTACATTTTTTAGGTATTTTCTTAAAACTGCATCGTTGGTTAAGGGCTTGTAAGTAAGCATTTCACTCTAAGGTCTTCACCTTTTGTATTCGGCACATGTGACAAATACAATTTGATTTGTTTTGACTATAACTACCCAACACAACAATGGAACTCTTCCAAGTCAAGGGAAACTGCTTACTGACTGTACAATGTAATGTTGCTGGATGATTGTAGCAGGTTTACTAACGTGTTAGTTCTATTAGCTATGTTGACTATGATGTTAATTTAGCTAATATGGTGACAACGATGTAGGCTGTGTGTAGCGGTTATGATATGGTTTGGCTTGGAAAGGTTTTTTCGTCTGGTCACACAGCTGATGTGTTATGCATTGAAATCCACAAGCAAAGGGGAAAGGTGAGAGGAGGAGAGTGCATAGATGCTAGAAGGAACACAACATGGCTGCAATGAAAGTGATCAGGGGTGTGTTAATTCCAACAATTCTGTTTAAAAACGTTTCTTAAACGGAAGCAAACGGAAAAAAAACAGGGATAAACATACCTGAATTTGTTCAATAGAAACTCTCGTTTGAAACTGTTGGACCATTGATTACACCCTAGATCAGCTAGATGCTGGCAAGAGCGTGCACCTACGTTGTAAACTTACATTCATAGGCTGGGTTGTAGCAACCTCATGATGGGTATAGGGAAAATTCAAGTATCATGTAGGAGCTTAAGCCTATCGATGTTACATTGAACTGGGTGAATGGAATATGATCGACAGTCTTCCAATATGCTGTAATAGAAATAAGGCAATGCTCGTTAACAAAACAACTCATCCTCCCTCATGTTAAACGTCACCGACCGCCACTGTCCTCCCTCATGTTAAACGGCACAGACTGCCGCTGTGTGGGACAGAGAGAGAACAGACTTAAGAATACACGATGGAGAGGGATAGAGAGCAGTTACTTCGCAAGGTATCCTGTCTGAAATTCATGATCTAAGTGATTGATAGATTGTATTCAGCAGTCATCGAAAACCATGATTATAATTTTTTTACCGAACTGATCTCAAAAAGCACTGATTGCTCAGTACTACTACTTGGTTGTGTGACCATACCAGAGTATTCTCTGTTGCCTTCGATCAGAGGCTAAGTTCACAGGGATCTCAATACCTCTAACACCTGAACCTCCGTTCTCATCTTAAACCCCTCCACTCCATTCTAGTCATGCCCTCCCTGTGGCAGGCTTCCCTGACCACACAGCGGGTCTGCATTGCCTGCACTGATGTGCATGCTATGTGTGAAAATGTGATTATTCATTCACCTGAGCACTTGAAATCAATTTGAAATTATCGGGTTAGTATGTAGTGTATTTGGAGTAATCACCACACTTCATTTCTCCATGCAGAACTGTGACTGAATTATCCCCACTGTGAATATTTATAGGTGACAGACACAGACATGTGCAAAAGAACGTCCACTTCACAAAACTGTTGGAGCAAGTTGAGTGGGAGTGGGTTCCCATTGGGCACAGACATCAATTCAATGTCTATTCCACGTTGGTTCAACATAATTTTATTGAAATTACTTGGAAACAACATTGATTCAATCAGTGTGTGCCCAGTGGGTTGATTGCATCGGCTCCCTCGTCTTGTTGTACCTCGTTCTTTCCCTCAGACAGGGTCACACACATATCCACATATCCACAGAGTCACACACATAAGTTAAGTTTCCATCCAGTTATTGACAGATTGTCAATGTGAATATTCTAAAATCCGCATAAAAACAATATGCGGATTTTCCCACCAAAGATGTGTTTCCATCAAATTGACTTGTTGTGGATAAAAGGCTGTGCGTGATGACGTAGTGCACCTAAAAATAACTTTTGCTGTCAAATTCCCATGTGAAATTGTGTTCCCATCACATTTGCAACTGATGGTTTTGTCACATTTTTTTTTGTTATATACAATATTGCATTATATACAAAATACGCAATTTTTTTCGCATTATTAATTTTACAGACACAAAAAGATCCTACCTTGTCTAGCATATTAGTTTTGCCAAATTTGGAAAATTTGCCATCAAATGTGCTGTTTTCTTTAGGAGGAGTGCTTATATTTGTTTCACTGCATGTACAAGTCAGTAACCTGTACAAGTGTAAAATGAAAAAAACATATCCCAACTCCCCGAGACACCCTCACGGGCAGGGATCAGCCATTATTGACAGCTACCCTGGATCAATTATGGTTAAGTGCCTTGCTCAAGGGCAGACAGACAGATCTTTCAACTTGTCGGCTTGGGGATTCGAACAAGCAACCTTTCGGTTACTGGCCCAATGCTCTAACCGTTAGTTGACCTGTCGTGACATTTTTATATCCAACACGTAGTTTACTCGCATAAATAGGTTGGATGGAAACCTGGTTACGGTCACACATACAGTACATGCACACACACACACACACACACACACAAACAAACAAACAACTCACACACACACACACACTCAGACACAGCTTACCCACCTGACCTGACATTCTGTTTCATTTTGATGGCAAATGCACCAGAAATGTTTTTCGCATCCCTCCTACACATGCATTTTAATGCCAGTCTGTCAACGTGGGGGTAATTATTTTCCCTTCCTCCGTGTATATAATATGCCACGTGCTCATCATGATAAGGCTCCATAATGTGTAGTAATACTCTAATAACACCCAAACTACACACGCACACACACGCGCATAAACACAACACACTCAAAGACTATAACTCTCAATCTGTCCACCGAGCTCATGGCTGGCAATCATATAGTGGTGCTGTCAGACTAGTTGATGAGCCAATTGCATGTCAACCTCAGATATTGGTCACGTGGTGTTAACAGCTGCCGCCATGACTAAAATGCTCCAATTGACTAAATGTGGATGTCAAGAAGTGAACTATAGTTTTGACAGATATACACTTGAAGCAGTAAATCAGCTATGGTACTCTGTAAGTGGTGATCGGCTTAGTGACAGAGAGTCTATATCTTAATTCAATTTACAATAGTTCAATTGTTAAGGCAAATTTTCACCAAAATGTTAAATGAAGAAATAGGCTATGTGGCATAAATGACAAGGTGGTGACTGACATTAATGGTGGATTTAGTTTCCTATAATTAAGAGCAGCTCTTCTACTCTAAGCTAATGGCCAAAGGCGGGTGCATTACAGCTAATTATCCCCATACATTGAAAGGTGTGTGATTGGTGAACAATTTGTTTGAGAGCATAAATATCAATTTTGCCAGGAAAGTTCCAGACACTTTCTAATTTCAGGCATATTAACCTGGTATCAGAGGGCCAGCAAATGTTTTGTGTGTTTTAAATGTCAGGAAATTTCTACATGAGGTATCACACTGGGCTCTGATTGTTTTGTTCTGCGCTGAGTAAATCAGTGCCAGTGGTAAAACTAAATTAACTGTTTTCAATGCTAAATTATGATTTCTATGTTTATGAAGGTAGCTAGAGGCATTACAATTTTTATATCTAAGAATTAACCAATGATATCAGGCCACACCTGGCCATAATTACAGACACCTGTGTGTGTCCTTTGACACTATATAAACTAGTCACTCTGCAGTGTTTGTCATTATACCCTGATGAAGACTGTCGAAACGTTGGATAGTAGGTTATTCAATTATTGCATCTGAGCTCCTAGAATGTGTGGCTCACCTTTCATTTTTGAAGTGTTCTACTCCGCTAGCCAGCACCTCGCCTAAATAGGTGTGTGTTTCTTTCGCCTCTAGAGGCATTACATGTAACATATAAACAAAGGAAAGATAACATGGAAAGATACAATTAGTGTTCATAACTGTAGGAAAACCTTCCTAATACGGAGTTGCACACCCTTTTGCCATCAGAACAGCCTCAATTCGTTGGGGCATGGACTCTACAATGTGTCAAAAGCATTCCACAGGGATGCTGGCCCATGTTGACTCCAATGCTTCCCACAGTTGTTTCAAGTTGGCTCGATGTCCTTTGGGTGGTGGACCATTATTGAGACACACAGGAAACTGTTGAACGTGAAAAACCCAGAAGTGTTGCAGTTCTTAACACACTCAAACCGGTGCACCTGTCACCTACTACCATTC
Organism: Salvelinus alpinus; assembly: GCF_045679555.1. Lineage (NCBI taxonomy): Eukaryota > Metazoa > Chordata > Actinopteri > Salmoniformes > Salmonidae > Salvelinus > Salvelinus alpinus. The sequence goes on from NC_092100.1 coordinate 43,100,087, forward strand.
CCCGTTCAAAGGCACTTAAAAATGTTGTCTTGCCCATTCACCCTCTGAAGGGCACACACCTTCATCTACTTTGATTGAAGTGGATTTAACAGGTGACATCAATAAGCAATCATATCTTTCACTTGGATTCACCTGGTCAGTCTATGTCATGGAAAGAGCAGGTGTTCCTAATGTTTTGTACACTCAGGGTACACCTGAGTGTGGGGTAGAGTAGCCCTGTCTTTTATCTACCTTACATTGCTATTGAACAAATGCAAGCACAGCTCCACAAAAGTCACTAGCGAAACTAAACTCCCTTCACCTCTATTATGAGTGAAACCAGCTAGCGCTGCTGAGACCATCAATTTAGAGGGCAGGCAATCCCATCTGAGAATCCAGACGGTTTTGTTCAATACAAACCCCCCCCTCCCATCCTGTCGACACCCCCATAGCCCTCCTCCACAGTGTGTGTGTGTGTGTGTGTGTGTATTTGTTGTAAAAAGCACTCCAAGCGTATTAGATTACAGAAATCGGCCAAAACATCAATGAATAACCTTAATCACCTTTTGAAAGGATTACATCCATTGACATTTTGAGCAACAGGGTTTCAGTTGATTAGTTGAGATGAACAAAGGACGCGTGGCCAGCCCAAACATGTCTGTCAATACAGTTGGCAGGGTGAAATGAGATAAATACAGGAATAATCAAGCCCACACTGGGGATATGGAAAGCATGGGCAATAATAATGTCACTTAGTAATTTGAGTGTTTATTTACTCTAAGTTTGTTTACAACTCCGTTTGTGGTCGCTGTCGTTAGATTTGCATTATTGTTGTAAAAGCGTGTCCATTACTTATCTGGAAAATACATTTTACACATTTCCAGGTTCAAGCCATTAAAGCAAAAATCCAAGATCAATGTGTAACTATGATTTCAATCACAATTCAAATGATGCTTAAATGTTAGTGGAAAATAAACTCACGTGTTTTTTAACACCTTTTTGTCTTGTTGAATTAAGATATCATCTTTACTGTAAATCTGTTCCCACAAAGAAGGTAAACCAACCACTTAGCTTGGTGATTGTGAGTATAACCTTTGTAACATCCTTAAAGCGCAATGGTAGAAAGATAGAAAGAAAGAAAGAACCACAATACCAAAGAAAATGTATGTTCAAAAAGTGAAATAAGAGTAAATTCAAGATTCAACAGGGCAATGTGTAAGTACAAAGTGTGATTATACATTTTTAAGGTTAAAGATGAAGCAATGGTATGTGTTATGCAACATACAATATAATTACTAGTTGATTAATATATGTTAGTATAGATGTGTCCTAAAGCAATAGTCTTTTAGTACACATTTGTATTTAATTCCATGCACTACAGTATCTCAAGGTTGAGGATAACACCTATTCATTAGCTTTATTAGACCAAGCACACTGTCTGCTTTGATCAGGTCCCTTGGTATCTGTTATTCATTTGCTGCACTTTTCTCATTCCAAGCTGCAGTTGGAGTCTTCAGAGAGTATAAACCACTCCTCCTGCTCCTCAGGGGAGAACAAAGTAAATAACATACACTTGAGGATTAGACTTAATTAATGAGGTGGTTTTGAGAAACAATATTTAAGCAGTTTTAGATAAATGAAATGATGTAAGCCTGAGGGCTAATGTACTAATTAAGTAGCACAACCATTCCACAATCAACTTGTAAGCACCTTTAGGGGATTGCATGACAATCTTCATCAGCATTTTGGGGGATGTGGAAGATTAAAAGCAGTGTACAATCAAACAGGTTGATTACTGTTGAGACCAATTGAACAAGTGGTTGGTAGTGGAAGTAAGCAAGGTATTAAATAAGAATGCAAATAGATAAGCAGCAGTGTCTTAATCAATGTCAACAAATACATGAGCAATGTCTATCAAAACAGATTGCATAATGTTAGACAATTGCTATGACCCATCATACAAATAATGACTCTAACAGTAATGACACAGATAAACCTCTTTTCAGAGAACCCGATCGACATGACTGCACTTAGTTAAACAGTTGTACCCATGTTGACATGGATGTCATGGCAATAAGCCTTTGTTTCTTTAGCCTAGATTCTGCTACTCAGTGTGCAGTCCCAGCTCTATTCATCTTCTAGACATAGCATGCTCTCTCTCATGTGTTCTGCTCTCCCTCAGTTCTACCACTCCTGCTCCATAGATCTGCATTATTTAGATAGCATACATAATATATACAGAGACCCTCAAAGGCTAAGTGACCTGTAGGAGAGTTGATAGAGTGCTTTGTCCATGCACGCAGCATCAGCAGATGTGTCGTTTCATTATTAAGATAAGCAATGATTAATTTGTGCAATATCAAATCCATTCAATGCCCACACATCAGTCAATCTAAATGATTCAGTGTCTGTACAGGTACATGGAGCTAAACACAGGGCAACTTCGTGAAATGTTGCGTGCTTGACTTATTCATTCCCATGATAAGTATATTTTGGTGTTCCTGTGACCAACTACATATCGGCAATGTGTGACATTTTTTATCTTACGCAACTTCCGTAGGACTGTGCAGCCCTCTATTCTGCTTCCTTATTCATGCATAGAGCCTGTATCAGTGGTCTTGTATATCAGATAAATAGCTATCCTCACAACATGCATGCTACAGTACGTAATGGAATACTGCCCTGTACTTCCCGTACTGTAAGTAGCTAGTAACTTTCAGAACACGAGTCTGAGAGAAGAAAACTGCTTCCTCTCTATATATTAAATCCAGTGTTGCGTACAAATCTGACTCTCACTTTGCCTCTCTTTACTGCAAAAGTAACATTCCTCCACCTACATGTTTTTAATGCTGATGGGTTCTATACAGTTTCACAGAGGAAAAGGTTAAACTTAAGAACAGGCTCGAATTCAATTTACCCCAAAAGATCTATGGTTTACAATCTAGATTGTAAACCATACATTGTTGTAATTACATCATTATCGTCATTATTGTGGGTGCGATAGCAAATCAACTTGGAGGTACACAATACACTCCGCGCCTATCGTCGTGAGCCATCCAACAGTTACAGAGAACTACGTAATGGAGTTTAACAGCGTTATTAGCAATTACGTTTTGAGTGTATTTCCTGCGCCTACCTAGCTCAAATTCTATACGTCAGATTAAAACGAGACTATAGCGTCCATGAAGTGACCATTGAATTTAAAACATCTCAGATTGACATAGTTTGTAGGTGCAATAGTTTTAAAAAAATGTATAATTTATCGCTCTCATTTTGATCGTTTATGTCCATTTAAACCCGCTAGCATCTAAGCAGTGGGTGGTGGGGTCTACTAAACTAACATATGGAATTGTTTTAAGATGGTCATACCAAGGATCATTTAGCTATTCAATTTGGAAATTTAGGACCCCTTTAGGTATCCCCAAAAAAAATTTGTCAGGACAAAGGTGTCGAAAACATTCCACAGGAATGATGGCCCATGTTGACTGCAATGCTTCCCACAGTTGTTACAAACTGTCAAGTTAGCTGGATGTCCTGTGGGTGGTAGAACATTCATGATACACATGGGAAACTGTTGAGCGTGAAAAACTCAGCAGCGTTGCAGTTCTTGACAAAAACCAGTGCGCTTGGCACCTACTACCATACCACAATCAAAGGCACTTTAATATTTTTTTTTGCCCTTTCACCCTCTGAATGGCACACATACACGATCAACGTTTCAATTGTCTCAAGGATTAAGAATCCCTCTTTATCCTCTCTCCTCCCCTCCATCTACACTGATTGAAGTGGATTTAACATCAATAAGGGATCATATCTTTCACCTGGTCAGTCTATGTCATAGAAAGAGCAGGTGTTCTTAATGTTTTGTACACTTAGCTAATATCATTAGGTTGTATGTATTTTTTTATATAAGCCGATTGTACATGTGCATTATTGTACAAATACACACAACTTTAAGCTCCATTTATTTGACAGAGGTTATGAACTGCCCATTGATCAGCACAGCAATTGATAAAAGAGGACCATGTTGACCATAGTGTTTCCGAGTTTATGTCAATATTAAACAGGTAAGATAACGGTTACAGAAATCAGGAATGGAGACAGACTCTATAGCACTTTGTATATGAGTGTTCAACACACCACCAACGGTTGTTATGTTGGACAACTACTGACCCCCAAAAATATGCTATTATATGTACAGTATGTATTGCTGAAATAAAAGGTTTAAGGAAATACAGGCAGGCACCACAGTACTACAAGATAAAACAGCTTGTTCAATCAATCATGATTGTCTAGTAAGTATAAAAGCAAAGCTTGCTTTCATATATTTAAAAAGCTTGAAAAGGTAGTGAAATAGGAATAGTTTGGTGTGTGAAGAATCCAATAATTGTAAGCGATACAAGTCACATTATTGTGGGATCACCTCCATTAAGAACGTTGAGAAGGTTTGAATCCTAAACAACCTGTATACACATTGTTTACAGTGTAATAGACCATCACAGCTACTGCAGTAGGTCAAAGGTGTGTGCTGTAAAAACCTTGGTAGAGCATCGGTGGAGTGGGCGTTGTGGTGCTCGTGAATTTCCTTTATTTTTCTTCTTAAATGCCTACTTCTCACTTAACGTAGTTTTTGGTTTTTAATAATATATTATAACTCCAACATCATTAGTTGATAATTGTAATGATTGCGATGGGAGTCAAGAAGCAGATGCAGAAGGTGAGTTTAACTTCTTATGGCTGCAGGGGCAGTATTGAGTAGCTTGGATGAAAGTTGCCCAGAGTAAACGGCCTGCACCTCAGTCCCAGTTACTAATATATGCATAGTATTATTAGTATTGGAAAGAAAACACTCTGAAGTTTCTAAAACTGTTTGAATGATGTCTGTGAGTATAACAGAACTCATATGGCAGGCAAAAACCTGAGAAAAAATCAACCAGGAAGTGGGAAATCTGAGGTTGTTCGTTTTTCAACTCATTCCCTATTGAAGATACAGTGGGATATGGGTCATGTTGCACTTCTTAAGGCTTCCACTAGATGCCAACAGTCTTTAGAACCTTGTATGATGCTTCTACTGTGCAGTGGGGCCGAATGAGAGGGGAATGAGTCTGCCAGAATGCCTTGCGCTCGTGACGCTCGTTCATGTGAGAGCAAGCTCTGTTCCATTGCTTTTCTGAAGACAAAGGAATTCTCCGGTTGGAACATTATTGAAGATTTATGTTAAAAACACCCTAAAGATTGATTCTATACTTCGTTTGACATGTTTCTACGGACTGTAATATGACTTTCGTCTGAACCTGACCTTTGCCTGGACCTGCCCGTGCATCGTGAGTTTAGATTGTGTACTGAACGCGCGAACAATAAGGAGTAATTTGGACATAAATGATGGAATTCATGGAACAAATCAAACATTTATTGTGTAACTGGGATTCCTGGGAGTGCATTCTGACGAAGATCATGAAAGGTAAGTGAATATTTATAATGCTATTTCTGACTTATGTTGACTCCAACATGGTGGATATCTTCTTGGGTTGTGTTGCTCTGAGCGCCGTACTCAGATTATTGCATGGTTTGCTTTTTCCGTAAAGTTTTTTTGAAATCTGACACAGTGGTTGCATTAAGGAGAAGTATATCTTTAAATCTGTGAATAACACTTCTATCTTTTATCAATGTTTATTATGAGTATTTCTGTGATTTGATGCGGTTCTGTACAAATTCACGGGATGTTTTGGAGGCAAAGCCAAATGTAAACTGAGGTTTTTGGATATAAATATGAACTTGATCAAACAAAACATACATGTATTTTGTAACATGTTGTCCCGGGAGTGTCATCTGATGAAGAATATCAAAGGTTAGTGATTCATTTTATCAATATTTATGCTTTTTGTGACTCCTCTCTTTGTTTGGAAAATCGCTGTATGCTTTCTGTGACTAGTTGCTGACCTAACGTAATGATATGTTCTGCTTTCGCTGAAATGCTTTTTTGAAATCGGACACTGTGGTTGGATTAACGAGAATTTTATCGTTAAAATGGTGTCTAATACTTGTATGTTTGAGAAAATTGAATTATGAGATTTCTGTTGATTGAATTTGGCGCCCTGCAATTTCATTGGCTGTTGGCGAGGGGTTCTGCTAGCGGAACGGGGTTCCAGTCGAGGTCAAACCAGTCGAGTGTTGCTTTAGCAATATGCTTAGGGTCATTGTCCTGCTGGAAGGTGAACCGTCTCAGTCTCAAATCTCTGCAAGACTGAAACAGGTTTCCCTCAAGAATTTCCCTGTATTTAGCGCCATCCATCATTCCTTCAATTCTGACCAGTTTAGCTAGCGGAACCCCAGTCCTAGACAGGTTAAGGACAACAAAGTCAAGGTATTGGAGTGGCCATCGCAAAGCCCTGACCTCAATCCTATAGACAATGTGTGGGCAGAACTGAAAAAGCGTGTGCGAGCAAGGAGGCCTACAACCCTGACTCAGTTACAGCAGCTCTGTCAGGAGGAATGGGCCAAAATTCACCCAACTTAATGTGGGGAGCTTGCGGAAGGCTACCCGAAACGTTTGACCCAAGTGAAACAATTTAAAGGCAATGCCACCAAATACTAAATGAGTGTATGTAAACTTCTGACCCACTGGGAATGTGATGAAAAAAAATCAAAGCTGAAATAAATCATTCTCTTTACTATAATTCTGACATTTCACATTCTTAGGATCACCACTTTATTTTAACTGACCCAAGACAGGGAATCTTCACTAGGATTAAATGTCAGGAATTGTGGAAAACTGAGTTTAAATGTATTTGGCTAAGGTGTATGTAAACTTCCGACTTCAAATGTATATACTGTACTCTGCTTTATTTTAATCAATGCCACTCAGACATCGCTTGTCCTAATATTTATATAATTCTTATTACCATTATTTTCATTTTTGATTTGTATATATTGTTTTGAATTGTTGAGTGGCCTTTCATGTTATGTCGATATAGGACTCGTTTGTCTGTGGATAAAGATACTTTTGTACCTGTTTCCTCCAGCATCTTCACAAGGTCCTTTGCTGTTGTTGCTGTGGGATTGATTTGCAATTTTCACACCAAAGTACGTTCATCTCTAGGAGACAGAACGCTTCTCCTTTCTGATCAGGAATGACGGCTGCATGGTCCCATAGTGTTTATGCTTGCGTACTATTGTTTGTACAGATGAATGTGGTACCTTCAGTCGTTTGGAAATTGCTCCCAAGGATGAATCAGACTTGTGCAGGTCTACAGTTTTCTTTCTGAGGTCTTGGCTGATTTCTTTAGATTTTCCCATGATGTCAAGCAAAGAGGCGCTGTTTGAAGGTAGGCCTTGAAATACATCCACAAGTACACCTCCAATTGACTCAAATTATGTCAAGTAGCCTATCAGAAGCTTTTAAAGCCATGACATAATTTTCTAGAATTTACCAAGCTTTTTAAAGGTACAGTCAACTTAGTGTATGTAAACTTCTGACCCACTGGAATTGTGATACAGTGAGTTAGTGAAATAATCTGTCTGTAAACAATTGTTGGGAAAAATTACTTGTGTCATGCACAAAGTAGATGTCCCAACCGACTTGCCAAAACTATAGTTAGTTAACCTCTCTGGGATATGTGGGACGGTAGCGTCCCACCTGGCCAACATCCAGTGAAAATGCAGAGCGCTAAATTCAAATAAATTACTATAAAAATTAAACTTTCATGAAATCACACATTCAATATACGAAATTAAAGCTACACTTGTTGTGAATCCAGCCAAAATGTCAGATTTCAAAAATGCTTTACGGCGAAAGCAAACAATGCTATTATCTGAGGATAGCACCACTGCTAACAATCACAGACCGTCATATTTCAACCCTCCCGGCGCGACACAAAACGCAGAAATAAAGATATAATTCATGCCTTACTTTTGACGAGCTTCCTCTGTTGGCACTCCTATATGTCCCATAAACATCACAAATGGTCCTTTTGTTCGATTTATTCCGTCGATATATATCCAAATTGTTCATTTATTTGGCGCGTTTGATCCAGAAAAACACAGGTTCCAACTTGCACAACGTGACTACAAAATATCTAAAAGGTTACCTGTAAGCTTGGTCCAAACATTTCAAACTACTTTTGTAATAGAACTTTAGGTATTTTTTAACGTAAATAATCGATAAAATTGAAGACGGGATGATCTGTGTTCAATTCCCGAGGAAAACAATGTGTAGCATGCTTTCTGGTCACGCGCCTCTAACAAACAGTACACTTCACTGGAGCCTCATTCTGAACATGGCTACTTCTTAATTTCTCAAAGGAAAAACCTCAACCAATTTCTAAAGACTGTTGACATCCAGTGGAAGCGATAGGAACTTCAGCAAGGTCCCTTAGAAATCTGTATTCCCAATGAAATCTCATTGAAAAGAGAGTGACCTCAAAAAAAAAATTCGGAATGGTTTGTCCTCAGGGTTTTGCCTGCCAAATACGTTCTGTTATAGTCACAGACATGATTCAAACAGTTTTAGAAACTTCAGAGTGTTTTCTATCCAATACTAATAATAATATGCATATATTAGCATATGGGACTGAGTAGGAGGCAGTTTACTCTGGGCACGCTTTTCATCCAAACTTGAAAATGAAAAAATGAAAATTCTCTATCCTAGAGAAGTTAACTTCTCTGGGATTTGTGGGACGGTAGCGTCCCACTTGGCCAAGAGCCAGAAAAAAATGTAGCGAGCCAAATTCAAATATATTACTATAAAAATCTATCTTTCATGAAATTACACATGAAAGACACCAAATTAAAGCTACACATGTTGTGAGTCCAGCCAACATCTCTGATTTCAAAAAGGATTTACGGGGAAAGCACACCAAAGAATTATGTTAGCTCAGTACATAGCCACAGAAAAACACAGCCATTTTCCCAGCAAAAGATAGTAGTCACAAAAAGCAGAAATAGAGATAACATTAATCACTAACCTTTGATGATCTTCATCAGATGACACTCATAGGACATCATGTTACACATTACATTTATGTTTTGTTCGATAATGTGCATATTTATATCCACAAATCTCGGTTTACATTGGCGCCATGTTCAGAAATGCCTCCAAAATATCAGAAGCAATTGCAGAGCCACGTCAAATAACAGAAATACTCATCATAAACTTTGATGAAAGACACATGTTTTACATATAATTAAAGATAGACTTGTTCTTAATGCAACCGCTGTGTCAGATTTCAATTAAACTCTACGTAAAAAGCACACCATGCAATAATCTGAGACGGCGCTCAGATAAAAGCAACATTTCTCCGCCATGTTGGAGTCAACAGAAATACGAAATTACATCATAAATATTCCCTTACCTTTTATGATCTTCATCAGAAAGCACTCCCAGGAATCCTAGTTCCACAATAAATCGTTGTTTTGTTCGATAATGTCCATTACTTATGTCTAAGTAGCTACTTTTGATAGAATGTTTATTGCACATGTCCAAACGCTCGCGCAGATGCAGGCGAACTCGGACGAAAACTTCAAAAAGTTATATAACAGGTCGAATAAACTGGTCAAACTAAGTAGAAAATCAATCTTCAGGATGTTGTTATCGTAACTATCCAATAACGTTCCAACCGGAGAAATCCTTTGTGTCTCTAGAAGTTATGGAACACAAGGCGATATCATGTGTAATGCGCATGACCAGGAACTGGCATTCTGCCAGACCACTGACTTAAACACCTCCCATCCGGCTCAACATCACAGCAGAGGCTTCATTCCACGTTCTACAGACTGTTGACATCTAGTGGAAGGCGTAGGAAGTGCAAACAGATCCATATCTTACAGGGAATTGAAAAGGCGATGAGTTGAACATCGACCAGCCTCAGAAATCTCACTTCCTGTTTGGAATATTTCTCAGGTTTTTGCCTGCCATATGAGTTCTGTTATATTCACAGACATCATTCAAACAGTTTTAGACACTTCAGAGTGTTTTATATCCAATAGTAATAATAATATGCATATATTAGCATCTGGGACAGAGTAGGAGGCTGTTCACTATGGGCACGCAATTCAATTCATCCAAAAGTGAAAATGCTGCCCCCTATCATAAAGAAGTTAACCTCATAACGTCAGATTTTTTTTATTTTTAAATTTAACTTCTTGCAACTATAGGGGGTGCTGTTCCGCATTAGCATTTTTTGGTCTCCAAATTAAACTGCCTCGTGCTCAATTCTTGATCTTACAATATGCATATTATTGTTATTATTGGATAGAAAACACTTTCTAGTTTCTATAGCCGTTGGAATTTTGTCTCTGAGTGGTACAGAACTACTTCTACATCACTTTTCCTGACAGGGAGTCAGATTTCAGAAATTTTTACCCCTGATCTGGGATCGGTTTTAAGGTGCCAGTAGATGCTATGGAGAAACCGACACTGCCTACGTCTTCCTCTGGGTGTCAGTACGTCATCACGTTTTGAATGGAGTCGATTGCGCAATCAGAGCCACTATAAAACACGAAAACGTAGAAGTACCGCTCTCTTCCTGCATGCGTCATGCGCAAAATGGACATCAGACCTGCCTCCTTCCAAATGGTTGTTTAGAGAGTGATATTTCTCCGGTCATGTTTTTAGTCGTTATAGTTGTTAAAAACATCATAATGTAGTTAATTTGAACCGTTTTATAGCAATTTATATCCGTTTAGTGCGATTTTGAGGAATTTCTTTGTCGTGCACTCTGAAACTTTGGACACGTTTCGGGGTCCCGTTCGATCGTTAGTGGATATTTCGAAGGACAGAGGACATCTATCGACCAAAAGAAGATTAGACCCAAGAAAGGATTCTTTGCCCAAGATTCTGATGGAAGAACAGCTCACAGTAAGAACAATTTATGATGATAAATCGTGTTTCTGTCGATAAATGTTAAACGTTTATGTCGCCATCTTGTTTGCTATAGCTTCGCTTGGCGCAACCTGTATTGAAAAGTAAGGATAATTTAAAAAATGTAAATCAGCGATTGCATTAAGAACTAATTTGTCTTTCGATTCCTGTCAACCCTGTATTTTTTAGTCAAGTATATGATTAGCTTTCAATTAAACTAGATCACTCTGAAAGATGACGTCAGACATTTTGAGGCTTGATTTCCTAGTATTTTCATTGTGTAACCACGGTTTTGTATGGCTAAATATGCACATTTTCGAACAAACTGTATATGTATGTTGTAAAATGATGTTACAGGAGTGTCATCGGAAGAATTCTGAGAAGGTTAGTGAAAAAATTAATATATTTTGGCGGTGATTACGTTATAGCTCTTTGGCTTGAATCGATGCTCTGGTAACGTTTTCACATGTGGTATGCTAACTTATCGATTTATTGTGTTTTCGCTGTAAAACGCTTAGAAAATCTGAAATATTGTCTGGAATCACAAGATCTGGGTCTTTCCATTGCTATGCTTTGTCTATTCTTATGAAATGTTTTATTAAGAGTAAATTGGTCATACACGTTGCTCTCTATAGTAATTCTAGTCGTCTTGTGATGGTCGGTGCAATTGTAAACTGTGATTTCTACCTGAAATATGCACTTTTTTCTAACAAAACCTATCCTATACCATAAATATGTTATCAGACTGTCATCTGAAGAGGTTTTTTCTTGGTTAGTGGCTATCAATATCTTAGTTTAGCCGAATTGGTGATAGCACCTGATGTAGTAAGAAACTGATGGAGTTAGAAAAGTGGTGTATTTTGCTAACGTGTTTAGCTAATAGATTTACATATTTTGTCTTCCCTGTAAAACATTTTAAAAATCTGAAATGGTGGCTTTATTCACAAGATCTGTATCTTTCATCTGGTGTCTTGGACTTGTGATTTAATGATATTTAGATGCTACTATCTACTTGTGAAGCTATGCTAGCTATGCTAATCAGTGTGTGGGGGGGTGGGGGGTGATCCCGGACCCGGGGTAGAGGCTCGTTAGAGGTTAAATAACGTTCCCAAGGTAAACGGACTATTTCTCAGGTCCAGATTGTAGAATATGCATATAATTTACAGATTAGGATAGAAAACACTCCAAAGTTTCCAAAACTGTCAAAATATTGTCTGTGAGTATAACAAAACTGATTCTGCAGGCGAAAACCTGAGGAAATCTAACCCGGAAGTGATTTTTTACATTTTTTTTCTTTGTTTCCTTGCCCGTCGTTCTTCCATTTAAAGGGGTATCAACCAGATTCCTTTTCCAATGGCTTCCGCAGGCTGTGACCAGGCTTTAGATATAGTTTCAGGCTTTTATTTTGAAAGATTTTTCAAAACTAGTGAGGTGTCCTTTGATTAGTTCCTGCGCGTGAGAGGGGTAGCTCTCCATTTTCTTTCTCTCTTTTATTGAATAGGTTACGGTCCGGTTGAAATATTATCGATTATGTTTGTTAACTTCTTGCAACTATAGGGGGTGCTGTTCCGCATTAGCATATTTGGGTCTCCAAATTAAACTGCCTCGTGCTAAATTCTTGATCGTACAATATGCATATTATTGTTATTATTGGATAGAAAACACCTTCTAGTTTCTATAGAAGTTGGAATTTTGTCTCTGAGTGGTACAGAACAATATCTACAGCACTTTTCATGACAGGGTTCAGATTTCAGAAATTTTTACCCCTGATCTGGAGTCTGTTTTTAAGGCGACAGTGAATGCTATGAAGAAACCGACACTGCCTACGTCTTCCTCTGGGTGTCTGTACGTCATCACGTTTTGAATGGAGTCTATTGCACAATCCCAGCCATTATAAAACCACAAAATGTATAGGGACCGCCCTTTCTCGTCGCGCGCCTGAAGCGTGAAGGACATCGGACTTGCCTCATTCCAAATCCTTGTCTAACCAGCAATATTTCTCCGGTCATGTTTTCAGTCGTTATAGTTGTTAAAAACATCATAATGTAGTTAATTTGAACCGTTTTATAGCAATTTATATCCGTTTAGTGCGATTTTGAGGAATTTCTTTGTTGTGCACTCTGAAAGTTTGGACACGTTTTGGGGTGTCGGTCGTTGGTGGTGGACATTTCGAAGGACAGAGGACATCTATCGACCAAAAGACGTTTATAACATAGAAAGGATACATTGCCCAAGAATCTGATGGAAGAACAGCTCAAAGTAAACAATATTTAATATGATAAATCGTGTTTCTGTCGAAATATTTTAAACGCATATTTCGCCATTTTGTTTGGTATAGCTTCACTTGGCGAACCCTGTATTGAAAAGTAAGGATAATTTTAAAAATGTAAATCAGCGGTTGCATTAAGAACTAATTTGTCTTTCGATTGCTGTCAACCCTGTATTTTTTAGTCAAGTATATGATTAGCTTTCAATTAAACTAGATCACTCTGATAGATGACGTCAGACATATTGAGGCTTGATTTCCTAGTATTTTTATTGTGTAACCACGGTTTTGTATGGCTAAATATGCACCTTTTCGAACAAACTGTATATGTATGTTGTAAAATGATGTTACAGGAGTGTCATCGGAAGAATTCTGAGAAGGTTAGTGAAAAAATTAATATCTTTTGGCGGTGATTACGTTATAGCGCTCTTTGGCTGGAATCGATGCTCTGGTAACGTTTTCACATGTGGTATGCTAACTTATCGATTTATTGTGTTTTCGCTGTAAAACGCTTAGAAAATCTGAAATATGGTCTGAAATCACAAGAACTGGGTCTTTCCATTGCTATGCTTTGTCTATTTTTATGAAATGTTTTATGATTAGTAAATTGGTCATACACGTTGCTCTATCTAGTAATTCTAGTCGATTTGTGATGGTCGGTGCAATTGTAAACTGTGATTTCTACCTGAAATATGCACTTTTTTCTAACAAAAACTATCCTATACCATGAATATGTTATCAGACTGTCATCTGATGGTTTTTTTTATAGGTTATTGGCTATCAATATCTTAGTTGAGCCGAATTGGTGATAGCACCTGAAGGAGTAAGAAACTGATGGAGTTAGAATAGTGGTGTATTTTGCTAACGTGTTTAGCTAATAGATTTACATATTTTGTCTTCCCTGTAAAACATTTTAAAAATCTGAAATGGTGGCTTTATTCACAAGATCTGTATCTTTCATCTGGTGTCTTGGACTTGTGATTTAATGATATTTAGATGCTACTATCTACTTGTGAAGCTATGCTAGCTATGCTAATCAGTGTGTGGGGGGTGGGGGGTGCTCCCGGATCCGGGATTGATACTCGTGAAAGGTTAAAAACAACCTGAGGTTTGATTATAAAAAACATTTGACATGTTTCTACGAACATTACGGATACTTTTGGGAATTTTCGTCGAACTGAACGAGGCTGTAGTTTTCTGAACATAACGCGCAACCCAAATGGCATTTTTTTGTTATAAAAGTAATATTTATCTAACAAAAATAACATTTATTGTGTAACTGGGAGTCTCGTGAGTGCAAACATCCGAAGATTATCAAAGGTAAGCGATTCATTTTATTGCTTTTCTGACTTTCGTGACCATGCTAATTTGGGGCTAACTGTTCTAGCATTGATTGATACACTCACAAAAGCTTGGATTTCTTTCGCTGTAAAGCATATTTTCAAAATCTGACACGATAGGTGGATTAACAACAAGCTAAGCTGTGTTTTGGTATATTTCACTTGTGATTGCATGATTATAAATATATTTAGTAATATTTTGCGCCCTGCAATTCAGCGGTTGTTTAGGAAAATGATCCCGCTAAAGGGATCCGTAGCGCAGAGAAGTTAATAAGAAACTTGTGGAGTTGTTGAAAAACGAGTTTTAATGACTCCAACCTAAGTGTATGTAAACTTACGACTTCAACTGTACATATGAAATTAGTTCAATTTTATGTGACCAGTGATTCCATGTCTAAGTACGCAGGGCAGCAGTCTGTAAGGTGCTGGGTTGAGTAACCGGGTGGTAGCCCACTAGTGATAGCTATTTAACACTCTGATGGCCTTGAGAGAGAAGCTTTTTTTCAGTCTCTCGGTCCCAGCTTTGATGCACCTGTACTGACCTTGCCTTCTGGATGATAGCAAGATGAACAGGCCATGGCTCAGGTGGCTGACGTCCTTGATGATCTTCTTGGGCATCCCGTGACACAGGGTGCTGTAGATGTTCTGGAGGGCAGGTAGTGTGCCCCCGATTTTGCGTTGTGCTGACCGCAACACCCTCTGGAGAGCCCTGCGGTTGCAGATGGAGCAACTGCCATACAAGGGACTGATACAGACAGGATGTCTCAATTGAGATTTGTAGAAGTTCGTAATGGTCTGTTGCGCTTTCTTCACCACACTGTCTGTGTAAAGGGACCATTTCTTGTCATCAATGATGTGCACGCCATGGAACTTGAAGCTTTTGACAATCTCCACTGCAGCCCCATCGATGTGGATGGGGGTGTGCTCTCTCTGATGTCTCCTGTAGTCCACAATCAGCTCCTTTGTTTTGTTGAGGTATTTTCCTGGCACCACTCCATCCGGGCTCTTACCTGGAAATCAGGCCTACCACTGTTGTATCTTCAGCATACTTGATTGAGTTGAAGTTGTGTGGCCACGCTGTCATGGGTGAAATGGAAGTACAGGAGGGGGCTTAGCATGCAGCCCTGTGGGGCCCCCATGTTGAACATCAGTGTTGCAGAGATGTTGTTGCCTACCTTCACCACTTGGGATCGGCCCCTTAGGAAGTCCAGGGCCTGGCCTCCTGAAGTCCAGTGCCCAGTTGCACAGGGAGGTTTTCAGACCCAGGGCCCTGAGTTTAGTGATGAGCTAAGAGGGCACTATGATGTTGAACACTGAACTGTAGTCGATGAACAACATTCTTACAATACAAAGGTGTTTATCTTGTCCAGTTGGAATTGGGAAGTGTGCAGTGCACACTCCGCTCCGTCATTTCCTCACTTGGTCTCCACTGTCATTGCTATGAGGATGATACTCAACTAACTTTTCTCCTTCCCCCATTCTGACACCCAGGTGGTGACCCGCATCTCTGCATGCCTGGCAGATATCTCAGCTTGGATGTCGGCCCACCACCTCAAGCTCAACCTCGACAAGACCCTGGACAACATCCTGTCATTCTCTGCAAACATCAAAGCTGTGACAACATCCGTAGAATACAACCCTACCTCACACAGGAAGTGGCACAGGTCCTAATCCAGGCACTTGTCATCTCCCTTCTTGACTACTGCAACTCGCTGTTGGCTGGGCTCCCCGCTTATGCCATCAAACCCCTGCAAATAAACCACAGCCTGCTTGGTGTTCAACCTTCCTAAATTCTCACATGTCATCCAGCTCCTCCGCATACTCAAATCAAATCAAATGTATTTATAAAGCCCTTCTTACATCAGCTGATATCTCAAAGTGCTGTACAGAAACCCAGCCTAAAACCCCAAACAGTAAGCAATGCAGGTGTAGAAGCACGGTGGCTAGGAAAAACTCCCTAGAAAGGCCAGAACCTAGGAAGACACCTAGAGAGGAATCAGGCTATGAGGGATGGCGGTGAGGGGTGCCGGGTGGAGATTATAACAGAACATGGCCAAGATGTTCAAATGTTCATAAATGACCAGCATGGTCAAATAATAATAATCACAGTGGATGTCGAGGGTGCAACAGGTCAGCACCTCAGGAGTAAGTGTCATTTGGCTTTTCAAAGCCGATCATTGAGAGTATCTCTACCGTTCCTGCTGTCTCTAGAGAGTTGAAAACAGCAGGTCTGGGACAGGTAGCACGTCCGGTGAACAGGTCAGGGTTCCATAGCCGCAGGCAGAACAGTTGAAACTGGAGCAGCAGCACGGCCAGGTAGACTGGGGACAGCAAGGAGTCATCAGGCCAGGTAGTCCTGAGGCATGGTCCTAGGGCTCAGGTCCCCCGAGAGAGAGAGAGAAAGAAAGAGAGAAAGAAAGAGAGAAAGAAAGAAAGAATTAGAGAGAGCATACTTAAATTCACACAGGACACCGGATAAGACAGGAGAAATATTCCAGATATAACAGACTGTCCCTAGCCCCCCCGACACATAAACTATTGCAGCATAAATACTGGAGGCTGAGACAGGAGGGGTCGGGAGACACTGTGGCCCCATCCAACGATACCCCCGGACAGGGCCAAACAGGCAGGATATAACCCCACCCACTTTGCCAAAGCACTCCACTGGCTTCCAGTCGAAGCTCGTATCCACTACAAGACCATGGTACTTGCCTATGGAGCAGCAGGAGGAACTGCCCCTCCCTACCTTCAGGCTATGCTCAAACCCTCCACCCCAACCCGAGTACTCCATTCTGCCACCTCTGATCTCTTGGCCCTGGTGGAACCAGCTTCCCCCTGAAGCTGGGACAGTAGAGACCATCTTTCTGCCCATCTTCCGAAAACATCTGAAAGCCTACCTCTTCAAAGAGTATCTTTTGTCATCTCACAGCACCACTCCCTTACCCCCCCCCCCCAAATAAAATAATTGTATTTTTTGTGAATTAACACTTGAACTTGACTCCCCCTCCCCCCTACTAGCACTGCCTTTGTTGATAGCTACTTTATTGAGGAAAAATGTATTTATTATGAATGAGATATGTGGTTGTCCCACCTAGCTATCATAAGATGAATGCACTAACTGTATGTCACTGGATCAGAGTGTCTGCTAAATGACCAACATTTCAAATTTAATAGATTTTTTTCCAGAAACACAACATCTTCAAAGAATGTCCTTCAAGAGGAGATATGTCATGGATTGTTTTATGATAACCCACTCATATTCATGTAGATCACCAAAATACTAAACAATGGAAGGCCATGAAGCCTCTCTATTCTTCAGTCAGAGCCATTGTCTCAGCACTGCCCCTTATGCCATCTGAGGAGCAGATTCCACCGCTGATAGAGAGTGGTGAAGAAAATAATAAATTAAGGAAAATGATCTATCCTGAGCCAGAGGCGGTCTGGGGGTTTAATTTACATGAGTAGTGTATTTTATTTGTCCCTCCTGAGTGTTATGGATTGTTCCCCAGACCCTGATGCAATGGAATGCATCAGCTAATTAGTTTTCTTCTAAAAAAAGTCATGTCTCGGCTCCCGGCACGCCGGTCCCTCTCTCTTCTCCACATCCGCTATAAGTGCATTGTCTTGAGTTACTGTAGGTCCACACATCTTTCAAATATTCCCCTACTTTTTTTCTCTATTCATGATTCCATCTATGTTCCTCTTATTTCTTTCCTTTAAATTATCAGGAGTTTTTCCTGACCACATAACCTGAACATAAAGAACTCCTGTCCCTAGAGATAGTATATTATACATGTACAATAGAGTATTCACACTGGACCCTGCTCTTCTGTAGAGTAAGCACCCTTTTCAGACTTACCTTCAGTTGACTTAAAGTCAATTTATTATTGACTTAAGTCCATGTTAAGTCTACTTATCTCAAGTCTGAATCCGGACCTATCTGAATACCCCTATGCATGGCAGCCAGCTCTCTTCATATCATGAGTACTGTCTTTCAATGGCCACTACATTATACTGGGGCCAGCACCTGTAGGCACCTTCCCTATGGCTTCTGTTGACATCTGGCATGAGCTATGATTAAGGGGAATGGGCCAGGTTGATACTGGAGGATTGCAGGTCCCCATGGGACCCCAGTTGAACACTACCAAAAATCTTTAGAAGATTCCCAAGCCTGTCATTTACAGTTAGGTTTTCAGAAGAGGACCAGTCAACCTGTAAATATTAACACGGATGTACTATACTGGGAAGAATTCATTAGGCGTCCACAAACTAAGTAAAAATAAGACAGGGACTGTAACTATGGGATGGGATCAACTGAGGACAAGGGAAACATTTCCTGATATTTCTTATGTAGGTATAATTTAATGACTAAGGCAATGTTTGTCATCTCAAGGACAATGAGCACTCGCCAAAGCTTGGCTGTCAGACCTGCAAATCTTTCGCCTCTTGAGACAGGTCTTGGTTTGAAATATGCCTGTAGCCTTGCAGGCTACTGGGGCTGGTATGGGCTCAATGATTAGGCCTTGCCTGTCTGTATTGAAGATGGACAAACTACACTCTTATCTGATAACACTGCATTCATGCTATGATGATGATGACGATATTCTTATATGTTAGACGCTATTCACACTTTGTCCTGTAATTGGATTAGTTTCGACATTTCTTGATTTATCTTTTTTGCACTGCATTTTTTGGGGCTAGTAACATAAGCATTTCGCTGTTTAATATTTGTGTTGTGGAGAATATCACCAGGCAGGAGACAGGAGTAAAGTTTAGTGTTGTTTTGTTAAAACATACAACACTCAAAGTCAGCAAAGCTATTGCCCCTGCTATAGTAAGCTTTTACAGCTTAAATGTATGTTTATCCATTGGGATGTTATCTCAGGGAATGCAAAATGATATATTTGAAGAAACCTAATGTTCAGACCACTACCCTGTTACAAACAAAAGTATGTAGACACCTCTTCAAATTAGTGGATTCAGCTATTTCAGCTACACCCGATGCTGGCAGGGGTATGACATGGAGAATGCAGCCATGTGATCTCTATAGACAAACATTGGCAGTAGAATGGCCTTACAGAACAGCTCAGTGACTTTCAACATGTCACCGTCAAAGGATGCCACCTTTCCAACAAGTCAGTTCGTCAAATTTCTGCCCTGCTTGAACTTCCCCGGTCGACCTTAAGTGCTGTTATTGTAAAGTGGAAATGTCTAGGAGCAACAAAGGCTCAGCCACGAAGTGGTAGTTGCTTAATAAAATCAGGAACCACACCTGTTTGGAAGCACTTGCTTTGTACTTGTATATTGCAGTTCCAAATTAGGCCCATTTCACAAGTTCTAGTGTATGACCATGAACTGCTAGAAAACTCTGAGACGTGGGCTTAATGAATATCAGGAGAAATGTGCTCTTGCATTTGCCTAATGAAGACCTGCATTTGAGATGAATAGGAACAGCTAAGACTACATTTTCTCCCAGGCCCTCTAAATAGCTAACACTACAATCCACTTGTGGAACAAGAGGAGACCTCTATATTTCTCTCAGTGGAAGAGGTCTCTCCTTCAGGGCTTTATTGTATTTTCAGGGAGGTTTAAAAGGGAGGTTTCTCCTGCAGAGTGAATGTGAGAACATGCCTGAAAGCTAGAGAAAACCCTAAACAGCCCAGGCGTCCATTCTCTCTCCCCAGAGAAGGAGCAGAGCAGAGGAGCAGCAGGAATAGTGAAATGACACTGAACATGGTACAGGTATCAGGGGCCATCTGACCTCTGCTCCTCCCCATCATGGCCCTCACAGGAGAATCAGACTGGGTGAGGAGTGAGGTGAAACCAGCCCGGTGTGCAACAGAAAAGAAATGGAGAAGATAGAGATGTATGGGTAAAGAGAGAAAAAAAGAAGAGGGACACTTTTTTGCAGTAGAGCTTGTATGAGCAATGCCTTGGGTGAGTTGGGGACACGAGCAGATGGCTGACTGATTGCATGTGTATCTATCTAATGTTAACTCTGTGGTTCGAGACTAATAGATTAAAATTTATGCATTTTATGTTTAAAATCATTAGTGTGAAAGACAGAACAGTTGAACAAAACAATAATATGGTGACAATGCCAAGATAAGGCAGCATCATGGGTGAAGCAGAGTGCAGCCAGTGTGGCCAAAAGTAATGCAGGCTATTTGTCTAATGATAATACACTGTACATCTCATCTCAATGATTAAATAGAGGAAAGATTCATCTCAGACTGATCTTTGCTATTGTTAGGTGAGAGTAAAGACACATGGCATCTTTCTATCCCCTTTTTCTCTCTGTTCCTCTCTCTCCCTCCCTCATACTCCCTCTCTAATCTATCAACAAATCACAGCGTCCCTCCATTAAACGTCACATTGACTCTCCTCTTGTAAGGGCACCGTATATAGTGCCTTGCAAAAGTATTCATCCTCTTTGGCATTTTTACTATTTTGTTGCATTACAACCTGTAATTTAAATAGATTTTTATTTGGATTTCATGTAATGGACATACACAAAATATTCCACATTGGTGAAGTGAAATGAAAAAATCCAGAATATTTACTTAACCAACGTGAACTTAGAACCTTGTAATTCTATCTATTTGGGCCAGTAACCCGAAATCACTTGCATATCTACATGTCCTCGAATGTGGACACTTGGTACTCTTAGTACCTTCAGGGTGAGGACCTTGTTGATCAATACAAGTTTAATATACTAAATAACAGTTTTGCTGAGATGTGAAAACTCTGATGCTCAATATCTCAGAATCACTCAGAACCCAGATAGAATCTTGTAATTCTAAGATCATGACAAATAAAAAATTTACTGTAGTCCTTACTCCAATGCAGCTATTAACTAAAATAACAAACAATAAGACAATACTTAAATATAGGTTACACACACACCACAATGACCAAAAAGTTATTTAGTTGGCATTTACGTATGTCCCCATTACCAGTAAAACATAATCAAAAACTATTTATTTCACTTACTTGCTGTGCTGTTTCGTTGTTCATTTGTTTAGTTGTTTCATTCTCAACCAGAATTTCTATGGAACGCCATTTGAGTCCTTGCTATGGAACGCCGTTTGGGTCTTTGCCGTATCAAAAAAGAAAACAACGACCAGTAGAAAACACTATTTGACGTGTCATTACATAATAATTTTTTACATAGTTATTACACATTGATTACACTATCACTTGTATTTCATGTCACAACGATTCATCGATGCTGGTAAAGTTGTCTTGCGCACCTACAGTGCTGGTCATTAAAAAAAAATTGATAGTTCACGGATGCAAACAATATTCTTCCCCAAAAACATAGCAAAACGGCATCCGTTTCTGTAGCTATATAGTTAGCTTGCTAACTATATAGGTGTCTAACTGTAGGTGTCATCATCTAAAATAACCCTAATTTATAAGACAGTTTTTATTTGATTAATGGTGGTCGGAATGATCTATGTGAAGCTAGCAACAATAAGGATTAGCCACAATAGTGGACTTTGTGTTTAGCCTTCAAAATAAAAGTATGGCATAATTCTACTATTTATATTCCTTTGCATCACTGTCAATGACATACTTTTATTTTGAAGGGAAACAGCAAATTCAACTATTGTGCCTAATCCTTATTGTGGCTATCTTCCCAACACATCGTTATTACCAATGCGGTATTGTAAACACATCATTGGTGGCCGGTCCTTGCTTGTTTGCAGACTTTTTTTGTACAGCTTTGACAGTGCTACTGAATCTTTTTTGACACGCAAAGACCCAAACGGCGTTCCATAGTATGTATGTCTTGAAGCTAGTAGCAGTAACGCTATTACTGTGTAACTCCGGTAGGGCAACATCTGAAAAATAGAACACTTGGTAGTGTGAACCGGTGCTCGATCAGTCGGCGAAAGCCAAGATCACCCACGACAGAGAATGGTTGATTATCAAGGGCAATGAATTCCATTATCTTGGCTTTAATGGATTTCGCCTTTGATTTGTCTAGCTGAAATGTTCTTACTCTTCCAAATGACTGTTCGACTTGTTGACTGCTCGATCCACACAGCATACATTGTGGGCTAGGTTATGAATTCTATGTTGCATATGTAGCGCAAAATTTTATGTGGTGTCATTACGGCATGTACCTACGTTATATAGGTATGCACGTCAGCTTTGATATCGGTTTGCACATCGTTGTTAAAATAGACATCGGCCGATACCGATGTTTGGATTTTTAGCTAATATCGTCTTATTCCGATATGTTCACCGATATATCGTGCATCTCTAGTTATACTTACTCAGGATTGCGTTCACTCGGGCCTGGTCCAGCATTGATTTTCCTTCAGGACACTTTCCATGCCGTCCAAAGGAAACAGCGTTGACACACTCCTCGTCAGTGAAAAAATTGTCAAACAGGAGATGAACAGGCAGAGGCAGTCACGCTCTGATGTTTGATGAATTTAGGCAAGATTAAATTATGACATGTACACACCTAGTAGGTGTGTCGGATGCAGCCTCTTGGAATTTCTCAAGACTGTCACATAAGCTCCTCACATAAGCTCCTGACTTGGTCAGGGCCTGTAAGAAAACATTACATGAGAGTGTTATGAGACAATGACAACTATAATGTACTGCTTCTCAGACAAGCAAATTGAAAGAATGAAACTACATCTTACTCAAGCTCAACAGCACCTCTTCCATTTTCCTCTTATCCTCCATTAGTTTAAAAACTTGTTGTTTACAGATCTGCCATGGTCTGTGTTCATCTTCCATGGGCTCCCCATATCCGCTCTGTGGACTGCGGTCAATAACAACTGTGTCAGCAGAAGCAGAAGAAGATGATGAAGGTGTTGGAGCTTTGGATTCTGCATTCAGTGGACCTGGTTCTTCAGATGACAGCAGCATGCCCGTTAATGACTCCCTGGGAATCAAATCTCTCAACAAAGGTGTCTAAACCTGCTGGTCCAGGTTCAAATAGCTTGGACCAGCTCCAGGAGAGTCAGAGTCTGGAGCTTGGGGAGGTGGGAGGTGTGCACCATTCTGGTGGGGTGGGGGGAATAGGTGGTGTGGCTGGGAAGGATGAGAGTGAAAAGGATGTACTAAATTCTTGCCATAAAATCTGGCAGCAGAATCTTCTTCACCTCTTTTTGTTTTTTGGTTGCCTTCCTTGGCTATTCATTGACTTTTGTATATTTTACTGTAGCTCTGTAAAATCTGCCATCTGCCCACTTTGCCAAAACCTTCTCACCAGGCAGCAAGATTTTGAACTGCAGAATGAGTGTTTCATCCTCCTGAAGGGTGTCTTGAATTTCAAATATCTTTGCTGAGTATCCATCCACAAACCCCACAATGGCAAACAGACCTGAAAAGACCAATACATTAACACTAGAAGCACTGAGCAGTCAAAATGACCATTGTGGGATTTAAAAAACAATACCACGCACTCTTCAGAACCAATACAAACAGACAAGTGTGCAAGTAAAAAGATTTCAGACACATATTAGCTTTTGTGGCCAGCACCTACTTCCTGTGTCATCAGCATCATGAGAAGAATCTTCTTGCTCCATCTCCCTCACTTTAGGTGCTGGCTTGCGCTGTGTCTTTGGCAACTTTCTGGCTGGCAGAGACTTCTTCATTCTTGATCTTTTCAGGCTGGTGGGTGACATCAAATGCAATCAAAACACTGATGCAAAATCTACTAAAAATTGAGCCTACAACTATAAGTAAGATGGTAAATGGTAAAGAGTGTTTCCCACAAGAATAGCTACACCTGTCACAGAATGTTTGATGTATGGTTACCAATGATGACAGAGACTCACCATCATGTTGGAAGACCAAGCCTTTGAAACGGGGTGGGAAAAGGGAGTACATTTTCTCCCAATTGGCTGAATTACTCAGACTGTCTGGATGGGCTAATGCTATTAGCTACTAATTGGGAGACTGGTACCAACCCCTCCACTTCAAATGCACTAGCTGATTGGAGACAGAAACTCATGACATAGATTCTCTGCATTTTCAACCCCTTTACCCCAGGAACACAGGAATATAGGATAAAATTAACTTACACGTTCCACCCCCTTTACAGCCTATGTGGTGTAATTCAATTTATTTTATATACCAAATATATATTGAAAATATTGTTGCAAAAACGAATTAAAATTAATAAAGACAACTGAAGGACATTAGCTAGTAGGTCCATAAACATATATGATCCCATTTCAGATGCATTAGCTAGCTCCAACACATACTAGGTTGTTGTGTTGCTTGGTCTTCTGGGGTTAGTTAACCACCATGCACTTCAAACATTTGAGAAAGGCCTCAATTGAAGTTAGCCATGGTGGCAGGTGATAGCTAATGGTAATGCTCACCTACATTTGTAACTTTATCTTTTTTCTTCTGCTTTCAACACAAATCTCTAGTTAGGTAACATTGGCTAGCTTTGTAAAAACATGTCTCACATAGCCAGTTACCCAAACTAATAACAAAAACGTTAGTAGCATTAGCCAAATAAATTAGCTACTAGCTAGCTTTAGACAGCTCGTTAGCTAGCTGATAGCTAGTCTGGCTAAAACTACATTATGGTGCTTACTTGATGTGAGGAAAATGCAATTCAGTTATACACACCTTGTTTAACTTTGTTTGTGTGCTTGGAATGAGCGAGTCACGAGTGTAGCTTGCTTCTCCTTTCTCCTGCGTTAATTTGCAGACCTTGCTAGTCACAAAATAAATGTTTAATCATGACCGTTTAGCTAGCAAATCCCTCTCAGGTGCCAAGCTGCTCGCCAACTCCCAATCAATGAAGTTGAATAGATGACATGCCTTTACTTAACCAATAGGGGAGTCTAAAATATGGCGCTGCATTTAAGGAGCAAATCCCTAAATACCAAACACAAGAGGGAAATGTTTACTTCCTAGTTTTTATCTAGGTACAAATTAATGTTCCTAGGCGTTTATCTTTTCATTTGTTCTTAGTATGAAGAAAGGACCCTTTCTAAAGGCATCCAACAGTAAGAAACTATCTTGTAAGTATAGGCTACCTGAAGCATGCCAATATCATTTTCTTATTAACACTACAATTTTTCCAATGGTTGTTGTTGCTTTAGCTGTTTGCACATTTTTGTTACACAGCGTCCAGAATGACTGAAAGGCATAACTCATTGCGTCGTTGGAGAAGAAAACTGTCGGAGCCTCTTATGAAAAAACATAGACGGCATAGGACTGAACATGTACAGTTGAGGAGTAATAGAGCCCATTGCACACTGCCATGATGATATGTTTCTCGGTAACGCATGACTGAATATTTACCATAACAAACCACGTTTTCATGATCCCTCCTTCTATTTTTCTGTATATGCAGCTGAGTATGGAGCAAAACTCAGGAAGGCTGGGGGAAAGAACTAATCAAAGTTCAGGTACTTGGCTCCATTATTAGGGCTAGCCTACAGCCCACTGATCCCAAGTAAATTATGGTGAAAACACATTTGCACCCAGGTGTATCACATACACAGGCGTGGTTGCACATGTGCTACACACACACAGGTTTTCACAAATACATTGTAGCTTTATTGTGTTGCAGCAACATTTACAAGATGAGTCGAAAGATTAATTCTGTCACAAATAGAAAAACTAAATATGTAGGACATAATCTCTACATTTTGTAGATGTAAAGATTAGTTATTGTATTTTGTTTATTGTTTTCATATACATTGTTTTCACTTATTCACAGGATCATCACAACATATAGAGCATTCCAACCCAAGACCAGAAGCCTCGTATACAGAGCAAAATATTGAAGAAATTCACATTGAGGAAGATTGGGATGTCGTTGAGGAGGAGTCTCATGCCATGGAAGAGTCAGCCTATGATGATGGACTAAACTGGGACGAGGAGTTTAATGATACCATGGAGGAGTCTACCTTTAATGATTGTGTAAAACTGGGATGAGGAATTTGAAAGTGTTGAAGGCAGAGATGGAGCTCCCTCAATATGCAAGGAGGATTCAGTGATTAATGCATAACAACCACTCTATGACAATGCCCCTACAACTGTTGCTGAGTGCCTTCTTATCATAATGAAATATATAAATTGACACAAAGTCACTAGAAAGGCCTTCATTGACTTACTGAAACTGATTACGTTGCTTTGTCCAGAGCAGCTTAACACAGATTGCTTGAGCAGGATACACAAATTCAGAGACTTTTTCTCCTACTTTCCTGCAGTATCCTATATCTTGCACAGGAATTGTTTGGTATTAGTTGAGAAGAATGATAGCACATGTCAGTCTTGTGGTGCCAATGTGCTGAAAGAGGAAGCAACATCTTCTTTTATTGAAGTTTCTATCGAGGAGCAACTGCAGATGCTGTTTGCAAAAGAGGGTTTCAAAGAAAAACTGAATTTCATAATCAAGAGGAAGAAAAAGGGAAGAGATAACATTGAGGATATACAGTTCAAGTCGGATGTTTACATACACGTAGGTTGGAGTCATATCTCATTTTTCAACCACTCCACAAATATCTTGTTAACAAACTATAGTTTTGACAAGTCGGTTAGGACGTCTACGTTGTGCATGACACAAGTCATTTTTCCAACAATTGTTTACAGACAGATTATTTCACTTATAATTGTCATGACTTCTACCGAAGTCGGCTCCTCTCCTTGTTCGGGCGGCGTTCAGGACAGGGCCCTCATCGACAACTATCGGTGCAGCATGCGTGAGGACGTCCGACGTGAGCTGGCCTGCAGGAATGCCACCATCTCCTTTGACCAACTGGTGGATTTGTCCATCCGGTTGGATAACCTGCTGGTCACCCGCGGACGTCCAGAGGGGGCTTTATCGGTGCCATCTTCCAGCACCCCTGCTCCGTTGCCCATAGAGTTGGGAGGGGCTGCTCGTAGGGAGACTGGAGGAGGAGCCATCATGTGCACCATCTGTGGCCTCAGAGGGCACACTGCCGGTCGGTGCCGTGTTGGTTCCTCTGGGAGTCGAGGCAACAGGCAGGGCACTCTGACGTCAACCCAGGTGAGTTCGCACCACACTCATCCAGAGTCCTCTGTTGATCACCTG
The DNA here is from genome assembly GCF_045679555.1 of Salvelinus alpinus. Classification (NCBI taxonomy): domain Eukaryota; kingdom Metazoa; phylum Chordata; class Actinopteri; order Salmoniformes; family Salmonidae; genus Salvelinus; species Salvelinus alpinus. The sequence continues at coordinate 43,127,581 of NC_092100.1, forward strand.
TTTGTGTCTGTTTGTTTCCCTGATTTTTTCCCCCCGCATTCCCAGCATAAGGCGCTCGTCGATTCAGGCGCAGCTGGGAACTTTATCGACAGAGCGTTAGCCCTTAGTTTAGGGATCCCCATTATTCCTGTAGTTAGACCTTTCCCGGTTCATGCTCTGGATAGTCAACCATTAGGTTCCGGGATAATCAGGGAAGCCACCATCTCCCTGACCATGGAGACGCAGGGGGGTCACGAGGAGAAAATCAGTCTCTTTCTCATTGACTGTCCTGCGTTTCCCGTGGTATTAGGCCTTCCCTGATTAGCTCTTCATAACTCCACTATTTCCTGGCAACAGAGGGCGCTCATGGGGTGGTCGCGAGAGTGCTTCCCAGGAGTCACGTGTATCCCCTGTCGCAAGCGGAGACGGGTGGCTATGGAGACATGTGTTTCTGAATCCCTGCGTCAGGTGTACATTCGGTCCTCCACTTCACCCGCTTCCTCGAGTTTCTTTTTTGTGAAGAAGAAGGATGGAGGTCAACGCCCGTGCATTGACTATAGAGGTCTCAATCAAATCACGGTGAGGTACAGTTACCCGCTACCTCTTATCGCCATGGCGATTGAGTCAATTCATGGGGCGTGCTTCTTCACGAAACTGGATCTCAGGAGTGCGTATTACCTGGTGCGTAGCCGGGAGGGAGACGAGTGGAAGACAACGTTTAGTATCACCTCAGGGCATTATGATTACTTAGTCATGCCGTATGGGTTGATGAATGCTCCATCAGTTTTCCAATCCTTGTTGACGAGAGTTTCAGGGACCTGCATGGGCAGGGTGTAGTGGTTTATATCGATGACATTCTGATATACTCCACTACATGCGACTGTTGGAGCATGACCTGTATGTCAAGGCTGAGAAATGCCTGTTCTTTCAGCAGGCCGTCTCCTTCCTAGGGTATCGCATTTCCACCTCAGGGGTGGAGATGGAGAGTGACCGCATTGCAGCAGTGTGTAATTGGCCGACTCCCACCACGGTAAAGGAGGTGCAGCGATTTTTAGGGTTTGCCAATTACTTCCAGAGATTTATCCGGGGTTTTGGCCAGGTGGCTGCTCCCATTACCTCACTACTGAAGGGGGGTCCCGTTCGGTTGTAGTGGTCGGCTGAGGCGGCCAGGGCTGAGGCGGATCCCTCTCTGGCGTTCATAGTGGAGGTGGACGCATCCGAGGCTGGGATAGGAGCCGTGCTCTCACAGCGCTCGGGTACGCCACCAAAACTCCGCCCCTGTGCTTTTTTCTCGAAGAAGCTCAGCCCAGCGGAGCGTGGCTATGATGTGGGGGATCGGGAGCTGTTGACTGTGGTTAAAGCGTTGAAGGCATGGAGACATTGGCTTGAGGGGGCTAAACACCATTTCCTCATGAGGACTGACCACTGCAACCTGGAGTACATCCGGGCAGCGAGGAGACTGAATCCTCGTTAGGCAAGGTGGGCCATGTTCTTTACCCATTTTGTGTTTACCCTGTCCTACAGACCGTGCGTGTGTTTGTGAGTATAAGGTGTGTTTGTGTATGTGTGATAATTTGTCTGTGCGTTTTGTGTGAGTGAGTGTGCATCACCTGGTAGACGGCTAGTGATGGCTGTTCAGCAGTCTGATGGCCTGGTAATAGAAGCTGTTCAACAGTCTGATGGCCTGGTAATAGCTGTACAGCAGTCTGATGGCCTGGTAATAGAAGCTGTTTTTTAGTCTCTCGGTCTTGGCTCTGATGGTATTTGGTATTTTATTAGGATACCCATTAGCTGTTACAAAAGCAGCAGCTACTCTTGCTGGGGTCCACACAAAACATGAAACATGACATAATACAGAACATTAATAGACAAGAAAAGCTTAAGGACAGAACTACATACATTTTTTAAAGTCACACGTAGCCTACATATCAATGCATACACACAAACTATCTAGGTCTAATAGGGGATGCACCTGTACTGGGGGATCCACCTGTACAGTCGGAGAGTAGCCGAGTCAACAGTCTGTGGCTCGGGGGACTGAGGTCCTTAAAGATCTTCAAGGCCTTCCTTTGACACCGAGTGCTGTACATGTCCTGTAGGGCAGGCAACGTGGCCTCAGTAATGCTTTGTGCTGAATTCACCACCATCTGGAGAGCCATGCATTTGAGGGGAGTGCAGTTGCAACCAGGTCGTCGTGCATCCTGACAGAATGCTATCTTAGGTCTTAGGGGCCATGCCAAATTCTTCAGCCGCCTGAGGTTGTAGAGGCGCTGCTGTGCATTCTTAACCACAATGTCGGTGTGTTAAGACCATTTCAGGTACTCAGTGGTGTGCATACCAAGGAACTTGACGTTTTTTACCCTTTAAACTGAAGCAACAACAATGAGGATGGGGGCATTTCCCTCTTCTGTCTCCTGTAATCTAGGTTTAGCTCCTTCATTTTGTTGACATTGAGGGAGAGGTTATTTTCCTGGCACCACTCCACCAGGGCTCTAACCTCCTATCTGTAGGCTGTCTCGTCGTTGTTGGTAATCAGGCATACTAGAGTCATGTCATCAGCAAACTTGATGAATGAGTTGGAGTCGTGTGTGATCAGGCAGTCATGGTTGAACATGGAATACAGGAAGGGGTTGCTTCCATTTAAGAACGTTGTTCAACATAATCAGCGGAATGAATACACCCCTGAACACAAACAAACACAGTTCACTTTCACTTCCACATACAAACAGCATTTTGCTCATTGCATAATTTGTTCTCGTATTGATGCGCTCTCCTCCTCTCACCTTTTCCCTTCGCTTATGGACTACAGTGCACAACACATCAGCTGTCTGTGACTAGGGAAAAAAAACTTTCCAAGCAGAACCTTCATATCTTAACTGCTAACCACTACACACAGCCTACATCATTGTCACCATATTAGCTAATAACGTCATAGTCAACATAGCTACTAGAACTAACACATTAATAAACCCGCTCCAATCATGCAGTACAGTGTACAGTCACCAAGAGTTGGATAGCCTTCGACAGCAAGCTAACATAGCATCCCTCCCTGTTTGAGTAGGCTAAACATAGCTAGCTGCATTCGCTAGCTAAGTGAAAGTGAAAAAAATACAACTAAATATACTAAATATATCTCTCTCTCTTTCTCTTGCTTCTTCATTTTCAAAGAAATTAGTTTGTTCAAAACTGTTTTCTTTCTCGCTCTTTGAGTGAACTACTCACCACATTTTTTCAACTGCGGTGCTAGCTAGCTGTAGCTTATGCTTTCAGTACTAGATTCATTATCTGATCCTTTGATTGGGTCGACAACATGTCGGTTCATGCTGCAAGAGCTCTGATAGGTTGGAAGATGTCCCCCGGAATTTGTCATAATTACAGTGTACGTCTATGGAAGGGGGGTGAGAACCATGAGTATCCTAGGTTTTGTATTGATGTCAATGTACCCTGAGGAGCACGGAAACTAGCTGTCCTCCGGCTACACTATGGTGCTACCCTACAGAGTGCTGTTGAGGCTACTGTAGACCTTAATTGCAAAACAGTGTGTTCTAATCAATGTTCCTCCCCTTCCTCCTCTGAGGATCCTCCACTGCTTTCAAAGCACTTCATGATAACAGAAGTGAGTGCCTCGGGCGAGAGTCATTTAGTTTAGTCACCTTAGCTTGCTTGGGTACAGGAACAATGCTGGCCGTCTTGAAGTGGGGGGACCACAGACTGGGATAAGGAGAGGTTAAAATTGTCCATAAACATTTAGTTTACGCAGTCCGCATTTCGCAGCAGGGACCTATGTCGGTGGCTCTGTGCTGTTTTCCTTGAAGTTGGTGAAAAAGGTGTTTAGTTTGTCTGGGAGTGAGGCGTCTGTCTGTGACATGGCTATTTTTCCCTTTATAATCTGAGATTGTTTTAAGTCCCTGCCACATGCGTCTCATATCTGAGCCGTTGATTTGCAACTCCCCCTTTTGCCTCTGATTGTTCTGCGGAGATTATAGGTGGTCTTTTTGTACTTGTCCAGGTTTCCAGTCACCTTACCATGGTTAAATGATGTGATTATATTTTGCTCAACTCTGCCATCTATCCAATTTTTTGGGGTTTAGGTATGTTATAATCATCACTGTAAGAACAACATCCTTAACACAGATAAACACAGAGACAGAGTCAATGTATTTATTGATGTTATTCCCAGAGGCGACATGGAACCTATCCCAGTCCGCATGTACAAAACAGTGCAGCATTGACCAGACCTTACCATGAGTGCTTCCTGTTTTTAATTTTTGCCTATAGGTATTGTAGGGGGGAGCAGAATAGAGGTGCGGTCTGATTTGCTAGTGGGAAAAATACAAGCCCCCCCCCCCCAAGCAGACACCACGCTGGCACTCAAGGGATTAGATGGGACTTCAAACAAATTGGAAACAGCATATCCAACACATCTCTTGTCCCACTTGCGGGAAAAATACATTAGACCATTGTTATTCTCCATTCCTAGACAGATACAAAGTATGTGTAACTGATAGCCTAGATACCACTGAATATAAATGTAATATATTAAATGTATTTTTGAAATGTATGTAGTTATGTCCTTGAGCTGTTCTTTTCTATTATTGTTCTGTATTATGTCATGTTTCATGTTTTGGGTGGACCCCCGGGAATCATAACAGCCAATGGGGATAATCCTAATAAAATAGCACAATTCCATCTGATTACCATCTCACCGTAACAAAGTGATAATGATATGACAATTGACAATAATGACATAGTGTAGTAAAGAGTCAATCAATCTAACAAAACTGAGATGCCCCATATCTTCGGAGGCCAAGTGACTGGTCACTTTTTGAATACAGTAAGGCTAGTTGCAGATGATTCAACAAGTCAATAGTCCCTAGGGGTGCATTCAATTGTTTCTCTACTAAGTGTATCTCAAATCAAATCCAATTTTATTTGTCACATTTGTCACATGCGCCGAATTGTCACCTTATAGTGAAATGATTACTTACAAGCCCATAACCAACAATGCAGTTTTAAGAAAAATAGCTAAAGAAAAATAAGAAATAAAAGTAACAAATAATTCAAGAGCAGCAGTAGCTGTTCGTAATATAGACTGGAATCACTCTATTTGCAGGATGTTAGATTGCTTAGATGACTGATGGATATTGCATCCAAAATACAATAAACAAATATTGATCGTATTGCGATTCAGAGTCTGTCACAAATCTGAGAATGTTAATGTTTCTGGAAAATCAAGTCGAATCAAAAGTTTGACCTCACTTCCTAAAATGAATAAGAAGAGAAGAAGTTGACAATAGTTGCTTAATATCTAGAATCAGCAGTTAATCTTTCAAGACTAAACATTGACATCAGCAATTTATCAGCCTGGCGAGTTAGCCACAGTAAAATCCCAAAAATATTTTCAAATACTTTTAGCAACTGTGCATTTTTTTTAACAGAGAATCATCTTCCACCTATTACCTGGTGGGAGGCTTCCTGCGGTTTTATACTACTGCATTTGGGGAAGCGTAAGCCTTTGATCTGGACCTTCATCATCCAAATACATTTTGTTCCTGCATTGCACGATAGATTAAGGAATTGGCACGGTTAGAAGGATTTCACCTCTTAAGGCCGGACCTTAAAATGTGCAGCTGCTACAAGATGGTGTACCTGTCAAGTTTAGTTAGGGGCTAAATACATTTAAATTCTTTACTCTAAGAAGTTGGGGGGGGGGGCTAAGCTTACATATGGGATTGTTTTAAGATGACCATACTATGTATCATTTAGCTGTTTGATTTTGAATATTAGGACCCCTTTAATTAAGTATACATTTTTTGTTGTTGTGAATTTTGGCCTTTACTATTAAGTCATTTGAAAAGCATTGAATAACACATTCATAATGGGAAAAAAAGAACAGTCAAAAATAAATCATAAGAAGGTTTGAAGTGTCTGTCCTAAATCTAGCAGATAAAAAAAAATATATAATAAAAACAATAATGTTTTTACTCATACTGAACCCCTTTTTTGGGTAGGCACAAACTACCTTCATTCGCACTGTATGAAGGTAGTTTGTGCCTAGGGGGGTCTGAATACTTTCCGAAGGCACACTTCGGAAAGTATTCAGACCCCTTGACTTTTTCCGCATTTCGTAACAACCTTTTTCCAAAATGTATTAAATACTGTATATATTTTTTTTCAGCAATATATATGCAATACCCCATAATGACAAAACAAATGTATTAAATATAAAAAATTGAAATGCCTTCTTTACAGAACTATTCAGACCCTTTGCTATGAAACTCGAAATTGAGCTCAGATGCATACTGTTTCCATTGATCAACCTTGAGATGTTTCTACAACTTGATTGGAGTCTACCTGTATGACATTCTATTGATTGGACATGATTTGGAAAGGTACTTACCTGTCTGTATAAGGTCCCAAAGTAAAACAATGCATGTCAGAGCAAAAACCAAACCATTAGGTCGAAGAAATTATCCATAGAGCTCCGAGACAGGATTGTGTGAAGGCACAGATCTGGGGAAGTGTATGAAAAAAAGTCTGCAGCATTGAAGGTCCCCAAGAAAACAATGGCCTCCATCATTCTTAAATTGAAGAAGTTTGGAACCACCAAGACTATTCCTAGAGCTGGCTGCCCGGCCAAACTGAGCAATCAGGGGAGAAGGGACTTTGTCAGGGAGGTGACCAAGAACCCGATGGTCACTCTGACAGAGCTCTAGAGTTCCTCTGTGGAGGACAACCATCTCTGCTGCACTCCACCAATCAGGCCTTTATGGTAGAGTGGCCAGACCGAAGCCACTCCTCAGTAAAAAGCACATCACAGCCCGCTTTGAGTTTGCCAAAAGGCACCTAAAGACTCTCCAAGAGAAACAAGATGATCTGGTCTGATGAAACCAAGATTGAACTCTTTGGCCTGAATGCCAAGCGCCACATCTGGAGGAAAGCTGGCACTATCCCTACGTTGAAGCATGGTGGTGGCAGCATCATGCTATGGGGATGTTTTTCCGTGTCAGGGACAAGGAGATTAGTCAGGATCAAGGCAAAGATGAACGGAGCAAAGTACAGAGAGATCCTTAATGAAAACCTGCTCCTGAGCACTCAGGACCTCAGACTGGGGTGAAGGTTTACCTTCCAACAGGACAATGACCCTAAGCACACAGCTAAGACAACTCAGGAGTGGCTTCGGGTCAAGTCTCTGTATGTCTTTGAGTGGTCCAGCCAGAGCCTGGACTTGAACCCGATCGAACATCAGTTGAGAGACCTGATAATAGCTGTGCCCCTCCGCTTCCCATCCACCCTGACAATGCTTAAGAGGATCTGCAGAGAGGGATAGGAGAACCTCCCCAAATACAGGTGTGCCAAGCTTGTAGCGTCATACTCAAGGAGACTCGATGCTGTAATTGCTGCCAAAGGTGCTTCAACAAAGTCTGAGTAAATGGTCTGAATACTTACATAAATGTCATGGTAAAGTTTTTTTATTTTTAGTAAATTAGCAAAAGCAAAAAATTAAAAAATTCTGTTTTTGCTTTGTCATTATGGGGTATTGTGTGTAGATTTACGAGCCAAAAATGTTATCGATTTTAGAATAATATTTTTTTATTTATATATATATATATATATATATAATTTGTTCTTAATATATATATATATATATATATATATATATATATATATATATTAAGAACAAATTCTTATTTTCAATGATGGCCTAGGAACAGTGGGTTAACTGCCTTGTTCAGGGGCAGAACGACAGATTTTCACCTTGTCAGCTCAGCGATTCAATCTTGCAACCTTGCGGTTACTAGTTCAACGCTCTAACCACTAGGAGACCTTACAGTGAAATGCTTACTTACAAGACCTTAACCAACAATGCAGTTAAGAAAAATACCTAAAATAATAAGAAATAATAGTAACAAATAGCTAAAGAGCAGCAGTAGAATAACGATTGCGAGGCTATATACAGGGGGTACCGGTTAGTCGAGGTAATTGAGGTAATATGTACATGTAGGTAGAGTTATTAAAGTGACCATGCATAGATACTAACAGAGCGTAGCAGCAGCGTAGAAGAGGGCGGGGGGGCAATGCAAAAATTCTGGTTAGCCATTTGATTAGAGGTTCAGGGGTCTTATGGTTTGGGGGTAGAAGCTTTTAAGAAGCCTCTTGGACCTAGACTTGGTGCTCTGATACCACTTGCCGTGCGGTAGCAGAGAGAACAGTCTATGACTAGGGTGGCTGGAGTCTTTGACAATTTTTAGGCGCTTCCTCTGACACCCCCTGGTATAGACGTCCTGGATGGCAGAAAGCTAGGCCCCGGTGATATACTGAGTTGTACGCACTACCTTCTGCAGTGCTTTGCGGTCGGAGGCTGAGCAGTAACCATGCCAGGCAGTGATGCAACCCATCAGGATGCTCTCGATGATAAGGCTTTAGAACCTTTTGAGGATCTGAGGACCCATGCCAAATATTTTCAGTCTCCTGCGGGGGATAAGGTTTTCTTGTTGCTTCTTCACGACTGTCCTGGTGTGCTTGGACCATGTTAGTTTGTTGGTGATGTGGACGCCAAGGAACTTGAAGCTCTCAACCGGCTCCACTACAGCCCCGTCGATGAGAATGGGGACGTGCTCGGTCCTCCTTTTCCTGTAGTCCACAATCATCTTCTTTGTCTTGATGACGTTGAGGGAGAGGTTGTTGGCAATGCACCACACGGTCAGGTTTCTGACCTCGTCCCTATAGGCTGTATCATTGTTGTCGATGATCCGGCCTACCACTGTTGTGTCATCGGCAAACTTAATGATGGTGTTGGAGTCATGCCTGGCCGTGCCGTCATGAGTGAACAGGGAGTACAGGAGGGGACTGAGCACGCGTGGCGGATGTGTTGTTACCTACCCTTACCACCTGAGGGCGGCCCATCAGGAAGCAGGATCTAGTTGCAGAGGGAGGTGTTTAGTCCCAGGGTCCTTGGCTTATTGATGAGATTTGAGGGCACTATGATGATGCACACTGAGCTGTAGTTAATGAATAGCATTCTTATATAAGTGTTCCTTTTGTCCTGGTGGGAAAGGGCAGTGTGGAGCGCAATAGAGATTGCATCATCTGTGGATCTGTTGGTGCGGTATGCAAATTGGTGTGTGTCTAGAGTTTCTGGCAAAATGGTGTTGATGTGAGCCATGACCAGCCTTTCAATGTATTTCATGGCTACAGACGTGAGTGGTACGGGTCGGTAGTCATTTAGGCAGGTTACTTTAGTGTTCTTGGGCACAGGGATTATGGAGGTCTGCTTGAAACATGTTGGTGTTACAGACTCAAACAGGGAGAGGTTGAAAATGTCAGTGAAGACACTTGCCAGTTGGTCAGTGCATGCTCGGAGTACACGTCCTGGTAATCCGTCTGGCCCAGCAGCCTTGTGAATGTTGACTTGTTTAACGGTCTTACACACATCGGGTACGGAGAGAGTGATCACACAGTCGTCTGGAACAGCTGATGCTCACATGCATGTTTCAGTGTTACTTGCCTTGAAGCAAGCATAGAAGTAATTTAGCTCATCTGGTAGGCTCGTGTCACTGGGCAGCTCTTGGCTGTGCTACCCTTTTTAGTCTGTAATGGTTTACAAGTCCTGCCACATCCGACGAGCGTCGGAGCCGGTGCAGTACATTTCGATCTTAGTCCTGTATTGACGCTTTGCCTGTTTGATGATTCGTCGGAGGGCATAGCGGGATTTCTTATAAGCTTATACATCCCGCTCCTTGAAAGCGGCAGCTCTACCCTTTAGCTCAATGCGGATGTTGCCTGTGATCCATGGCTTCTGGTTGGGGTAGGTACATACAGTCACTGTGGGGACGACGTCATCATGTACTTATTGATGAAGCCAGTAACTGATGTGGTGTACTCCTCAATGCCATCGGAAGAATCCCGGAACATAATTCCAGTCTGTGATAGCAAAACAGTCCCGTAGCAGAGCATCTGTTTCATCTGACCACTTTTTTATTTACCGAGTCACCGGTTCTTCCTGCTTGAATTGTTGCTTGTTAGCAGGAATCAGGAGGATAGAATTATGGTCAGATTTGCCAAATGGAGGGCGAGGGAGAGCTTTGTACGCGTCTCTTTGTGTGGAGTGAAGGTGGTCTTGAGTTTTTTCCTTCTGGTTGCACATTTAACATGCTGATAGAAATTAGGTAAAACAGATTTAAGTTTTCATGCATTAAAGTCCCCGGCCACTAGGAGCGCTGCCTCTGGATGAGCGGTTTCCTGTTTGCTTATGGCATTATACAGCTCATTGAATGTGGTCTTAGTGTCAGCATCGGACTGTGGTGGTATGGAGACAGCTACGAAAAATACAGAGGAAACATCTCTAGGTAAATAGTGTGGTCTACAGCTTATCATGGGATACTCTACCTCAGGCAAGCAAAATCTCGAGACTTCCTTAAATATCGTCCACCATCTGTTGTTTAAAAATATACATAGACCGCCACCCCTTGTCTTACCAGAGGCTGCTGTTCTATCCTGCCAATGCAGTGTATAACCCGCTAGCAGTATGTTATTAATTTCGTTGTTCAGCCACGACTCAGTGAAACATAAAATATAAAAAAATTTAATGTCCGGTTGGTAGGATATACGTGCTTTTAGTTCTTCAAATTTATTTTCCAGTGATTGTACGTTGGCCAATAGCACGGATGGCAAAGGCAGATTAGCCACTTGTTGCCTGGTCCTCACAAGGCACCCCAATCTCCTTCCATGAAATCTCTGTCTCTTTCTCCTGCGAATGACAGGGATGAGGGCCTGGGGATAAGGGATGAGGCTGTAACGTAACAAAATGTGGACAAAGTCATGGGGTCTGAATACTTTCCAAAGGCGCTGTACTTCCAATTGTTTTTTAAACCGATACTGGTTACCTTCAGATGAGTCCCGTGACACTTGTGGGGGTCATAGAGCAAAATATGTTTGTGAGAGTCTCCCCTTTCTATAGAGTGGACAAATAGTTTGGACGCTACAGACGTTTTCATTAGAAGACCTATATTCAGAACGTCTCATGGTCTGACAAACACCGCTCTAGCTTTTACACTTTTCGCCGCAGATGCGGAAGATCGACACTGGCATATGCGGCATATTGAGATGCATCCAATGTAAAAAAAATAGATACTCTCTAGCTTAAATTGACACATTTTGATGGGGATTTTTTGTTATGTAACTAAGATTGATGCACTGGTGTATCAATCGACTATAAGCGGTTAAATACGATAACATTTCCTTAGTACCCAGGGGAGGAGTTTTACCTGCTTTGATTGATGCATGAGTAAGTCATTTTCATTTTAATCACATTAATGCAGTGATAAAGAAAATTGAGAAATAATGGAAAAGTAAAACACGTCATAATAAAAGTAATAATAGATACACAGTGAGTAAAGATAACTTGGATATATACACAATGTACCAGATAGAGGTCTTCTCTTTTTGGACCCGTTCTGAAATGGACCTGGGAATTCGCAGGACACTACCCGAAAAAATACATTTTTAAAATGTGGAGACCTGGTCCAAACGGACCCGAGGGCAACCAGACCCGGCCACGTATATACCCGGTCGGATTCAGACCCAGTTTGATCTCATCCAAGTGATGGGAAGCAGCAGAAAATACATATTTTTTACCAACATTGACTAAAGCTGTTAGTGCATGCACTGAGGGAGAGAGGAACAAAGGAGCTTACAGCAGGCAGGGGTGGGGCTTTGCGGTGTGTGTATGTGGCTGAGTAGCATGAAGAGGGAGAGAAGCAGCAGCATAAGCTGTGCTTTTTCCAGTCCTACATAATAACAACACCAACAACTCCATTCAAAGTATTACGTAGTAGCCTACATGTTGGCTCTTGGTGGTTGTAGCCTACCCTTCCATCGTCCACTGATTTCCTAACTTCTTGCCATGGCACAGACAGAGCCAGAGAGTCTAGTTCCACTTTGATGACTTGTAATTGGGGATCCCGAGTGGCACAGCGGTCTAAGGCATTGCATTTCAGTGCTTGAGGTGTCACTACAGACACCCTGGTTCGAATAAAGGCTGTATCACAACCAGCTGTGATTGGGAGTCCCATAGGGCGGCACACAATTGGCGCGGTGTAGGCCGTCATTGTAAATAAGAATTTGTTCTTAACTAACTTGTCAAGTTAAATAAAGGTTACATTTAAAAAATAAATATAATAATTGGCCGACAACAAGCTACACGCACCACCTTTGAGAAAACCCTGAGCAGCAGCATAAATGAGACAATTGTTTTCTCCTTTTCTCTACTACAGCAGACGTGTTCGGGTCTATAGTCATAATTACACATACCTGAGACCCATGACAATCAAATCTCATCCAACCTGTATCTGAGGGTCAACTACAGAATTTCGGACCTGACCCAGTTGGGTCCTGGGTAATCGAGTAACGGTGGACCCTCTAGTACCAGTACCTAGTTTATCTGCATGAGTACGAGGTTATTGAGGTAGATATGTACATATAACTAGGAATAAAGTGACAGATAGTACAGTAGCAGCACCTTATGTGATGAGTAAAACAAATTATGTGAAAAAAGGGTCAATGTTAATAGTTCGGGGAGCTATTTGGTTAACTATTTAACTAACTATTTAGCAGTTTTATAGATTTAGGCAGCACAGCATCCCAATCCCTCACTCTACCACCACAATGCTTGACGGTTGGTATGAGCTTCTTGCTGTGGAATGCTGTGTTTGGTTTTCACCAGGCATAATGGGACCCATGTCGTCCAAAAAGTTGACTAAAATTTTCCAAAAAAGCACCTGGATGATCATCAAGACTTGAAAGAATGTTCTATGGTCAGATGATTCCCATTATGCATGGTGGGAAGGATCTAGTATGTGTATGTAGTTCTCTGAAAGACTTGTATATTTTGGTTACATACATTCTTAGATAAAAGGGTTCCAAAAGGGTTCTTAAACTGTCCCCATAGGATAATCCTTTTTGTTTCCAGGTAGAACTATTTTGGGTTCCATGTAGAACCTTCTGTGGAAAGGGTTCTACATGGAACCCGAAAAGGGTTCGACCTGGAACCAAAAGGGTTCTATCTGGAACCAAAAATAGCCATTCAAAGGGTTCTCCTACGAGGACAGCCAGATAACATTTTTAAGTTCTAGATAAGAGTGTAGCATACATAAACAACTGTACAATATTTTGGCTTCCAACTTCCAACTCATTAAAACTTCTTGGAACTATAGGGGGTGCTGTTCCGCATTAGCATATTTGGGTCTCCAAATTAAACTGCCTCGTGCTAAATTCTTGATCGTACAATATGCATATTATTGTTATTATTGGATAGAAAACACTTTCTAGTTTCTATAGCCGTTGGAATTTTGTCTCTGAGTGGTACAGAACAATATCTACAGCACTTTTCATGACAGGGGTCAGATTTCAGAAATTTTTACCCCTGATCTGGAGTCTGTTTTTAAGGCGACAGTGAATGCTATGAAGAAACCGACACTGCCTACGTCTTCCTCTGGGTGTCTGTACGTCATCACGTTTTGAATGGAGTCTATTGCACAATCACAGCCACTATAAAACAAGAAAACGTGGAAGTACACTCTCTTTTCTTGGCGCGTCACAAGCAGGATGGACATCGGACTTGCCTCATTCCAAATCGTTGTTTAACCAGTAATATTTGTCTGGTCATGTTTTTACTCGTTATAGTTGTTAAAAACATCATAATGTAGTTAATTTGAACCGTTTTATAGCAATTTATATCCGTTTAGTGCGATTCTGAGGAATTTCTTTGTCGTGCACTTTTTAGCTTTGGGAACGTTTCGGGGTCTCGGTCGTTGTTAGTGGACATTTCGAAGGACAGAGGACATCTATCGACCAAAAGAAGTTTATAACATAGAAAGGATACATTGCCCAAGAATCTGATGGAAGAACAGCTCAAAGTAAGCAATATTTAATATGATAAATCGTTGTTCTGTCGAAATATTTTAAACGCATATTTCGCCATTTTGTTTGGTATAGCTTCACTTGGCGAACCCTGTATTGAAAAGTAAGGATAATTTAAAAAATGTAAGTCAGCGGTTGCATTAAGAACTAATTTGTCTTTCGATTCCTGTCAACCCTGTATTTTTTAGTCAAGTATATGATTAGCTTTCGATTAAACTAGATCACTCTGAAAGCTGACGTCCCTCATTTTGATGCTTGAGTTGTGACTATTTCCATTGTATAACCACGGTTTTGTATGGCTAAATATGCACATTTTCGAACAAACTGTATATGTATGTTGTAAAATGATGTTACAGGAGTGTCATCGGAAGAATTCTGAGAAGGTTAGTGAAAAAATTAATATATTTTGGCGGTGATTACGTTATAGCGCTCTTTGGCTGGAATCGATGCTCTGGTAACGTTTTCACATGTGGTATGCTAACTTATCGATTTATTGTGTTTTCGCTGTAAAACGCTTAGAAAATCTGAAATATTGTCTGGAATCACAAGATCTGGGTCTTTCCATTGCTATGCTTTGTCTATTCTTATGAAATGTTTTATTAAGAGTAAATTGGTCATACACGTTGCTCTCTATAGTAATTCTAGTCGTCTTGTGATGGTCGGTGCAATTGTAAACTGTGATTTCTACCTGAAATATGCACTTTTTTCTAACAAAACCTATCCTATACCATAAATATGTTATCAGACTGTCATCTGAAGAGGTTTTTTCTTGGTTAGTGGCTATCAATATCTTAGTTTAGCCGAATTGGTGATAGCACCTGAAGTAGTAAGAAACTGATGGAGTTAGAAAAGTGGTGTATTTTGCTAACGTGTTTAGCTAATAGATTTACATATTTTATCTTCCCTGTAAAACATTTTAAAAATCTGAAATGGTGGCTTTATTCACAAGATCTGTATCTTTCATCTGGTGTCTTGGACTTGTGATTTAATGATATTTAGATGCTACTATCTACTTGTGAAGCTATGCTAGCTATGCTAATCAGTGTGTGGGGGGGTGGGGGGTGATCCCGGACCCGGGGTAGAGGCTCGTTAGAGGTTAAAGTGCAAAAAAATATATTTTCATTTCAAGTACATATCTAAACGTCCCAGTGATATAGTGATGGGAGTAGAAAGACACAGTAAGGATCAGCATGAGCTTGTTGAATGCTTAGTACAGCTTAGTGACAGATTAGACTGCTTACATCCACACCAGGAAGGGAACTGCCACTATCGCCATGTTATTCAAGCATACAGCGTTCCCTAAGTATGCATACGCTGACTAAGTGGCATATACTGTAGAGTTACATGTATCTTACCGGGATGACAAAATATCCACACATTTCTTAGCTGTAAGAGTTGGATGATGGTTAATAATTCCCTGCCTAAAGCAGCTTGAAAAAGGGCTTAATATTGTTCAATGAATAGTCAGGCTACCTGTCACATGAATGTCTACAGTGACTCAACAATAACATGTCAAAAAGATGATCATAACTATTTTGCATTATCTAGCACCTTGTAACACCCACATCTAGTGTCTATTGTGTTGTAGATTTTCCAAATAATAGGGGTTATAGATATCAGACCTGGATTCAAATACTATTTCAAATATCTCAGTCACTTACAGTACATTCAAAGTAAGTATTTAGATATATTTCATTTGAATGGACAAGTGGTTTAATATTTTAATGTATTTGGATATACACTTGGAAAGTATTTGAAAATACTAAAATACACTCCCATGCATTTAACCCAGGTAGAGTGACATCAGAAAGTATTCATACCCTTTGACTTATTCCACATTTTCTTGTGTTACAGCCTTATTTCAAAATGGATAAAACATGTTTTTTTTCTCTTACCTATCTACACACAATATCCCATAATGAAAAAGCGTTTTCAGAACTTTTAGCAAATGTATTGAAAATTCAATACAGAAATATCTAATTTACATAAGTATTCACACCCCTGGGTCAATTTAGATTTCTGGTTAAGTCTGTAAAATATTTGCACATTATTCTTTCAAAATTCTTCAAGCTCTGTCAAATTGGTTGTTGATCATTGCTAGACAACCATTTTTAAGTCTTGGCATAGATTTTCAAGCAGATTTAAGTCAAAACTATAACTCGGCCGCTGAACATTCACTGTCTTCTTGGTAACTCCAGTGTATATTTGGCCGAGTGTTTGGTGGAAAGCCTGTGCTTAGCTCCATTCTGTTTATTTTGTATTTAGGACATAAAGTTAATTTCTTTGCCACATTTCTTGCAGTTTTACTCTAGTGCCTTGTTGCAAACAGGATGCATGTTTTGGAATATTTTATATTATACAGGCTTCCTTTTCAGTCATTAATTTAAGTTAGTATTGAGGAGTAACTATAATGTTATATCCATCCTCAGTGTTCTCCTAACATAGGCATTGATCTCTGTAAATGGTTTGGTATTTGGTATTTTATTAGGATACCCATTAGCTGTTGCAAAAGCAGCAGCTACTCTTCCTGGGGTCCACACACTTCATAACATAATACAGAACATCAATAGACAAGAACAAAACTACATAAAACAAATTTAACCTCTAACGAGCCTCTACCCCGGGTCCGGGATCACCCCCCATCCCCCCACACACTGATTAGCATAGCTAGCATAGCTTCACAAGTAGATAGTAGCATCTAAATATCATTAAATCACAAGTCCAAGACACCAGATGAAAGATACAGATCTTGTGAATAAAGCCACCATTTCAGATTTTTTAAATGTTTTACAGGGAAGACAAAATATGTAAATCTATTAGCTAAACACGTTAGCAAAATACACCACTTTTCTAACTCCATCAGTTTTACTACTTCAGGTGCTATCACCAATTCGGCTAAACTAAGATATTGATAGCCAATAACCTATAAAAAAACCTCTTCAGATGACAGTCTGATAACATATTTATGGTATAGGATAGGTTTTGTTAGAAAAAAGTGCATATTTCAGGTAGAAATCACAGTTTACAATTGCACCGACCATCACAAGACGACTAGAATTACTATAGAGAGCAACGTGTATGACCAATTTACTCTTAATAAAACATTTCATAAGAATAGACAAAGCATAGCAATGGAAAGACCCAGATCTTGTGATTCCAGACAATATTTCAGATTTTCTAAGCGTTTTACAGCGAAAACACAATAAATCGATAAGTTAGCATACCACATGTGAAAACGTTACCAGAGCATCGATTCCAGCCAAAGAGCGCTATAACGTAATCACCGCCAAAATATATTAATTTTTTCACTAACCTTCTCAGAATTCTTCCGATGACACTCCTGTAACATCATTTTACAACATACATATACAGTTTGTTCGAAAAGGTGCATATTTAGCCATACAAAACCGTGGTTACACAATAAAAATACTAGGAAATCAAGCCTCAATATGTCTGACGTCATCTATCAGAGTGATCTAGTTTAATTGAAAGCTAATCATATACTTGACTAAAAAATACAGGGTTGACAGGAATCGAAAGACAAATTAGTTCTTAATGCAACCGCTGACTTACATTTTTTAAATTATCCTTACTTTTCAATACAGGGTTCGCCAAGTGACGCGATAACAAACAAAATGGCGAAATATGCGTTTAAAATATTTCGACAGAACAACGATTTATCATATTAAATATTGCTTACTTTGAGCTGTTCTTCCATCAGATTCTTGGGCAATGTATCCTTTCTATGTTGTAATCTTCTTTTGGTCGATAGATGTCCTCTGTCCTTCGAAATGTCCACTAACAACGACCGAGACCGCGAAACGTTCCCAAAGCTAGAAAGTGCACGACAAATAAATTCCTCAGAATCGCACTAAACGGATATAAATTGCTATAAAACGGTTCAAATTAACTACATTATGATGTTTTTAACAACTATAACGACTGAAAACATGACCGGAGAAATATTGCTGGTTAGACAACGATTTGGAATGAGGCAAGTCCGATGTCCTTCACGCTTCAGGCGCGCGACGAGAAAGGGAGGTACCTATACGTTTTGTTCCTTTATAATGGCTGTGATTGTGCAATCGATTCCATTCAAAACGTGATGACGTACAGACACCCAGAGGAAGACGTAGGCAGTGTCGGTTTCTTCATAGCATTCACTGTCACCTTAAAAACAGACTCCAGATCAGGGGTAAAAATTTCTGAAATCTGACCCCTGTCATGAAAAGTGCTGTAGATATAGTTCTGTACCACTCAGAGACAAAATTCCAACGTCTATAGAAACTAGAAAGTGTTTTCTATCCAATAATAACAATAATATGCATATTGTACGATCAAGAATTTAGCACGAGGCAGTTTAATTTGGAGACCCAAATATGCTAATGCGGAACAGCACCCCCTATAGTTCCAAGAAGTTAAAGGCACATGTAGCCTACATATCAACGCATACTCACAAACTATCTAGGTCAAATAGGCCTCATGGTGAAATTCCTAAGCGGTTTCCTTCTTCTAGTAAATATTATAGCTATTCATTTTTTATTCATTGGTAAAAATAAAAAACATTATTCCACTTTGACATTATGGGGTATTGTGTATTGGCCAAAGAAAAATAATCCACATTTAATCAACTTTAAACTCAGGCTGTAACACAACAAAATGTGGAAAAAGTCAAGGAGTGTGAATAATTTAAGTCACAATATAATAAGTCACTATTTGAAAATAGTATTTTTTTAAACTGGTCAAATACTATTCGGTAGACAATTATTATTATTATTTTTTTTACAAATAACCATTTAAATACTCAAATAACATTACTTGTTTTGGGCTCTGTATTTGAAAATACTCAAATAGACACAAAAGTATACAGTGCATTCAGAATTATTCTGACATTTACTTTTTCCACATTTTGTTACGTTACAGCCTTATTCTAAAATGGATTAAACTGTTTTTTACCATCTTCAATCTACACACAATACCCCATAATGACGAAGCAAAAAAAGTATTTTTCAAGTGTTGGCAAATTTAGTCAGCTCTGTAAGTTTGGATTGGGAGCGCCGCTGGACAGTTGTTTTCAGGTCTCTCCAGAGATGTTCGATTGGTTTTCAAGTCCAAGCTCTGGCTGGGCCACTCACGGACATTAAGGATTTCTCTGTGCTTTGCTCCGTTCATATTTCCCTCGATTAGTCTGACTATCGATTCCCTGACTAGTCTCCCAGTCCCTGCTGCTGAAAAACATCCACACAGCATGATGCTGCCCCCACCATGCTTCACCGTAAGGATGGTGCAAGATTTCCTCCAGACGTGACTTTTGGCATTCTGGCCAAAGAGTTCAATCTTAGTTTCTTCAGACCAGAGAGTCCTTCAGGTGCCTGTTGGCAAACTCCAAGCGGGCTGTCATTTGCCTTTTAATGAGGAGTGGCTTCCATCGGACCATTCTACCATAAAGACCTGATCGGTGGTGCTGGATAGGTGGTTGTCCTTTTGGAAGGTTCTCCCATCTCCACAGCGGATCTCTGGAGCTCCATCGGGTTCTTGGTCCCCTCCTGAGCAAAGCCCTTTGCTCCGATTGCTCAGTTTGGCTGGGCGGCCAGCTTCAGAGTGAGTCATGGTGGTTCCAAACTTCTTATATTTAAGAATGAATGAGGCCACTGGGTTCTTGGGGACACTCAATGCTGCAGAAATGTTTTGGTACCCTTCCCCAGAATATCTGCCTCCACACAATCCTGTCTTGGAGGTCTACGGACAATTCCTTCGACCTCATGGCTTGGTTTTTACTCTGTAATGCACTGTCAACTGTGGGACCTTTATATAGACAGTTGTGTGCCTTTCCAAATCATGTCCAATCAATTGAATTTCCCACAGGTGGACTCCAATCAAGTTGTAGAAACATCTCAAGGATGATCAATGGGAACACAATGCACCTGAGCTCAATTTCGAGTCTCATAGCAAAGGGTCTGAATGCTTATGTAAATGAGGTATTCCTTTTTTATTTGTAATACATTTGCAAAAATGTCTAAAAACCTGTTTTTGCTTTGTCATTATGGGGTATTGTGTGTAGATCGATGAGGGAAAACATGTATGTAATCCATTTTAGAATAAGGCTGTAACATAACAAAATGTGGTAAAAAGTGAAGGGGTCTGAATACTTTCCCGAATGCACTGTACTTAACCTCTTATGGCTGCAAGGGAAATTATTGAGTAGCCAGAAAAAAGGTGCCCATTTCAAACGGCCTCGTACTCAATTCTTGCTCGTACAATATGCATATTATTTATTACCTTTGGATATAAAACACCTTCTAGTTTCTAAAACAGGTTTAATTATTTCTCTAAGTGAAACATAACTCTTTTTACAGCCCATTTTCTGGAAAAAGTGAATTTTCCAAGAAGCTATGTCTCTCTTCAAGATACTCTCTATAAAAGGCCTTGGCACTTGGGACTGTACAAACACGTCACACATCTTCCCCTGGTTGTCATGCGGAAGTGAGAGAAAAAAGGACTTGATTATCTCTGTCAGGGACTGAAAGGAACCTCTTTGAGTGATAAGTGCGCACTTTATAATTTTTTCTGGGCGCGAAGTAGGAACTGGACCGCGCTCCTGGAAAACACTCGTTATAGGTGAATATGACCTCCAGCTTCGATTTTCTTTGATACATGTCACAAAATCATCCTAAAGTATGTTTTTTCAATATACTTTAATTATATTATTGAAATTTATTCTGGACTTTAGACGTGATGCGACGCAAGAATTTTGTCAAGACGGAGAGGTTAGCATGGCATGGCCAGTGTGTCATGCTAATTCAACAGGGACATCGTTCGTTCTAGGTCCAAATGAACACGGTTCTGAACAAAGGACCCTTTGGAGAACATTCTGATGGAAAATCAACAAAGATAAGGACCCAATTTGGGATGCTTTTTCATATATCTGTCGAACTGTGCTATCGCTAGCGTTTGACTAGAATCAATGCTGCTGTGTGCTAGCTATTGTAGTAAGCTAATATAACGATATATTGTGTTTTCGCTGTAAAACACTTCAGAAATCGGAAATATTGTCTGTATTCACAAGATCTTTCTCTTTCATTAGCTATCCACCATATATTTTTCTGAAATCTTTTCTGATGTGAAATTAGAAGTAGACGTTGGTGTCTGTTTTCTCTGGCTACTGCCGTGCGATTTCTTACTGTAGCTATGATGGTAGCAGTAATGTAAAACTGATTTATAGCTAAAATATGCATTTTTTTTGAACAAAACATAGATTTATTGTGTAACATGTTATAGGACTGTCATCTGAGGGAGTTTTTTCTAGGTTATTTAGGTTAGTTCTAGGTTAGTTAGGTTGGCTTTGCATGCTAGCTGCATGCTAGCTGCATGCTACCGGTGCTGTGAAAAATATGTCTCTCTTTTTGTATTTGGTGGTGAGCTAACATGAATATATGTGGTGTTTTCGCTGTAAAACATTTAAAGAATCTGAAATATTGTCTGTATTCACAAGATCTTTCTCTTTCATTAGCTATCCACCATATATTTCTCTGAAATGTTTTCTGAAGTGTAATAAGGTAGTTGACGTTGGTGTCTGTATTTTCTCTGGCTACTCCCGTGCGATTTCTTACTGTAACTATGATGGTAGCAGTAATGTAAAACTGATTTATAGCTAAAATATGCATTTTTTTTGAACAAAACATAGATTTATTGTGTAACATGTTATAGGACTGTCATCTGAGGTAGTTTTTTCTAGGTTATTTAGGTTGGTTCTAGGTTAGTTAGGTTGGCTTGTGCATGCTAAATGCAGCCTACTTGTGCTGTGAAAAATGTCTTTCTGTCTTTTTTTATTTGGTGGTGACCTAACATAAATATATGTGGTGTTTTCTCTGTAAAACATTTAAAAAATCGGACATGTTGGCTGGATTGACAAGATGTTTATCTTTCAAATGCTGTATTGGACTTGTTAATGTGTGAAAGTTAAATATTTTACAAAAATAGATTTTGAATTTCGCGCTCTGCACTTGGACAGGCTGTTGTCATATTGATCCCGATGTCGGGCTTGCAGCCTGAAGAAGTTAATACACATGTATTTGAATCCAGATCTGGTGGACATAGGCCTATGTCTGAAAAACAATAACAAATGTATATTGCTGGAGGGAAATGATGGAGAGAGCACTTACCTACTGTCATTTTCAAACACAATTTCACTAAAACTATTTTCAGATATGATCCATCAGAGGAAAACAGCCTTAGTGCATTAACTGGTCATTTAAAACCTTTGGCAGATGTAACATTCACTCTGCAAAGTTTGTTATTTTATTTTTTACTCCTAACTCCACATGCTATAAGGATTGAGCCATTGTAACCAATCACTTTTTTCTACTTTCTCTCCATTTATAAAAAGCTCTATCTATCCTCCTTGACAAATCAGGATCGATTCAGGTGCCGTTCCCTAAGAGCTGGCTTTCAGAACAAACAAATTGCTGTTAAGCAAAAAAGCACAGAGCCCATTGCACCCAAATTGTGTAGACAGACAATAGAAAAACAATAGAATAATTGCAAGGTGGTGGATAACCAAATCAAAGGTGAGGTACAGTATTGTTATTCTGAAAATGTCTGGGACAGCTCAGTGGATTAACTGCTTCAGGTCATACTGAGTGCTGAACAGTTAGTCATGCCCCAGGCTACCAGGCTTCCAGTGCACAGCATCAAACTGTTATTGCAGGTAATCTGTAAGTTCTCAATTAACTTAACATAATAACCCACTGCTATATATTTATATTAATTCACAATACTCTCTCCCTCTATCTTCCTCTATTTCTATATCTCTCTCACAGACACACATGCACACAAATACAGAAGTCTGACATACATACCATTTTAGTATCCTGCAGTTGTTTTACCCATACAATATGAGGCATCTTGAACATTGGCATGATTACGCAATGCAACCTAACATCTCCCATAGTCCATAGCACAAAACATTATGTCCTATCTTCATTTTTTAAATGTTTTAATCTTTATTTAACTAGGCAATAACAAATTATTATTTACAATGACGGCCTACCCCGGCCAAACCCTAACCCGGACAGCGCTGGGCCAACTTGCGTTGCCCTTTGTGCGCGCTGTGGGAAAATTCTTAACATTTTCCCATACAGTGCCTTGCAAAACTATTCATTCCCCTTGGCGTTTTTCCTATTTTGTTGCATTACAATCTGTAATTTAAATAGATTTTTAATTGAATGTCATGTAATGGACATACACAAAATAGTCCAAATTGGTGAAGTGAAATGAAAAAACTAACTTGTTTCAAAAAAAAGTTTAATTTTTTTTTTATTGAAAAGTGGTGCATGCATATGTATTCACCCCCTTTGCCCCTAAATGAAGCCCCTAAATAAGATCTGGTGCAACCAATTACGTTCAGAAGTTACATAATTAGTGAAAAAAAGTCCACCTGTGTGCAATCTAAGTGTCAGATGATCTGTCACATGATCTCAGTATATATACACCTGTTCTGAAAGGCCCCAGAGTCAGCAACACCACTAAGCAAGGGGCACCACCAAGCATGTGTAACGGCTTTCGTCCTCTTCGTCTGAGGAGGAGTAGGAAATATCGGACCAATGTGCAGCGTGGTACGTATCCATAATATCTTTTAACCTTTTAGTGTGTAGGAGGCGCTATTTTCACTTTGGGAAAAAATCGTGCCCAAATGAAACGGCCTTGTACTCTATTCTAGATCGTACAATATGCATATTATTATTACTATTGGATAGAAAACACTCTCAAGTTTCTAAAACTGTTTGAATTATATCTGTGAGTAAAACAGAACTCATTTTGCAGCAAACTTCCAGACAGGAAGTGAAAAATCTGAAATCGAGGCTCTGTTCCAGGGCCTGCCTATTCAACTGGCTTATATCTATCGATATACATGCACTTCATACGCCTTCCACTAGATGTAAACAGGCAGTGGGAGGTGAAATGGGGTGTCTAGCTTGATCTGAGGTCGAACAAGAGCTTTTGGAGGGACAGGTCTGGAAATGTCATTGTCTTCGAAGGCGCGAGAAGGAACCCCAGATTGCCTTCTGAAAAGTGTTCGGTATACACGGCTAATATCTCCGGCTCTGATTTTATTTGATACATGTGATAATATCATCGTAAAGTATGTTTTTTCAACTGAGTTTTATCAGATTATTCAACGTTTATCGGGACTTTTGGAGTTTTCCGTTCTTTGCGTCAAGAGAAGATGGATATGTTCGCGCCACTTGGCTAGCTAAGGTTGCTAATTCGACAGGAGAAAAGGACATTCTAATACCAAACAACGATTTATTCTAGACCAAGGACTCCTTGTACAAGATTCTGATGGAAGCTCAGCAAAAGTAAGAACAATTTATATTTGTTATTTCGTATTTTTGTGTGAAATGTTTAATCCTATTCTCCGCCCTTTTAGCGGGCGCTGTCTCGCAATAACGCAAGCTGTATGTCGTACTAAAGTTATTTTTAAAAATCTAACACAGCGGTTGCATTAAGAACCAGTGTATCTTTCATTTGCCATACAACAAGCATTTTTATGTAAAGTTTATGATGAGTTCTTTGATTAGATTAGGTGAGTGTCAGAAATATATCCGGACATTCTGGGAAAAAGTTGCTACATTTTCACAATGTATAACCACGGTTTTCAGCTCTAAATATGCACATTTTCGAACAAAACATAAATGTTTTGTGTAACATGCTGTTTTAAGACTGTCATCTGATGAAGTTGTCCAAAGGTTAGTGATTTATTTTATATTTATTGCTGGTTTTTGCTAAAGCTATCTTTGCGGTGAAAAAATGCAGTTGTGTGTTTGGCTATTGTGGTAAGCTAATATATTTCTATATTGTGTTTTCGCTGTAAAACACTTAAGAAATCGGAAATATTGGCTTTATCTTTATCTTTGGTTTATCTTTCATTTGCTGTACACCATGTATTTTTCATAAATGTTTTATGATGAGTATTTATGTATTTCACGTTGCTCTCTGTAATTATTCTGGCTGCTTCGGTGATATTTGTGATTGTAGCTACAATATAAAACTATGATTTATACCTCAAATATGCACATTTTTCGAACAAAACATAAATGTATTGTGTAACATGTTATAAGACTGTCATCTGATGAAGTTTTTTCTTGGTTAGTGACTAATTATATCTATATTTTGTCGGTTTTTTGAAAGCTACCTATGCGGTGGATAAATAGCGTTGTGTGTTTGGCTATTGTGGTGAGCTAACATAAATATATATTGTGTTTTCGCTGTAAAACATTTAAAAAATCGGACATGTTGGCTGGATTCACAAGATGTTTATCTTTCATTTGCTGTATTGGACTTGTTAATGTGTGGAAGTTAAATATTTCTAAAAAATATTTTTAGAATTTCGCACTCTGCGAAGGCAGCGGAATGTTGTGGGTGTTCCGCTAGCGGAACCCCGGGGCGAGAAAGGTTAATAGAATGAATACAAAATACAAAAAGAACAAGAGAATCAAAATGAAAACCGAAACAGTCCCGAATGGTGAAAACACTGAAACGGAAACAAACTACCCACAACCCATAGTGGGAAAACAGGCTACCTAAGTATGATTCTCAATCAGAGACAACGATCGACACCTGCCTCTGATTGAGAACCATACTAGGCCAAACACATAGAAAACAAACAACATAGAAAAAAGAACATAGACTGCCCACCCCAACTCACGCCCTGACAAACCTAACACAAAGACATAAAAAAGAAACTAAGGTCAGAATGTGACAGCATGCAGCACCATGAAGACCAAGGAGCGCTCCAAACAGGTCAGGAACAAAGTTGTAGAGAAGTACAGATTGGGGTTGGGTTATAAAAAAATATCCGAACCTTTGAACATCCCACAGACCACCATTAAATCCATTATTAAAAAATGGAAAGAACATGGCACCACCACAAACCTGCCAAGAGAGGGCCGTCCATCAAAACTCACGGACCAGGCAAGGAGGGCGTTAATCAGAGAGGCAACAAAAAGACCAAAGATAACCTTGAAGGAGCTGCAAAACACCACAGCAGAGATTGTATTATATGTCCATAGGACCACTTTAAGCCGTACACTCCACAGAGTTGGGCTTTACGGGAAGAGTGGCCAGAAGGTTCACCTTCCAGCAGGACAATGACCCTAAGTTTACTGCTAAAGCAACATTCGAATGGTTTAAGGGGAAACATTTACATGTCTTGGAATGGCCTAGTCAAAGTCCAGACCTCAATCCAATTGAGAATCGGTGGTATGACTTAAAGATTGCTGTACACCAGCGGAACCCATCCAACTTGAAGGAGCTGGAGCAGTTTTGCCTTGAAGAATGGGCAAAAATCCCAGTGGCTATATGTGCCAAGCGTATAGAGACACACCCCAAGAGACTTGCAGCTGTAATTGCTGCAAATGGTGGCTCGACAAAGTATTGACTTTGGGGGGGTGAATAGTTATGCACGCTCAAGTTTTCAGTTTTTTTGTCTCATTTCTTGTTTGTTTCACAATAGAAAATATTTAGCATCTTCAAAGTGGTAGGCCTGTTGTGTAAATCAAATGATACAAACCCCCCAAAATCTATTTTAATTCCAGGTTGTAAGGCAACAAAAGAGGAAAAATGCCAAGGGGTTGAATACATTCGCAAGCCACTGTACACGTTGTTCTTGTATTTTACTTTTTTCACCAGTAGAGGCTATTGATATATAAAGCTCACTGCCTCCTCAGTCAGAGAGTAGAGAAAATACTTGTGTCAGACATCAATCTTTTTAGTGGTTTCTTTCCTCTCCTCCTCTCTTTTTTTTCTCCTCTGATTCTGAATTAAAATAACCAAGTGACTCACTGTCCAGTGACTCAATAGGAAATGTAATTTTCTCACGCTATCATTGGGGCAACAATCCATCTGATGTATATCCTCAAATCTAGTTCACAAAATGGAATGCTTATGCTGCACTGGATCGAGCCACGTTATTCCCTGAAAGAACAATATTGTGTTCTGTTGTAAATATTGTTTTATGTTACTGTAAATCTATGTCTGAAAGATGGATTACTTTCCCAAACATGTTTATGGGAATGTTTGCTATTTTCATTACCATGTCTTCATTGGACAATACTTTACTAGACACCAACTATTTACAGCAGATGAACCTGGAGATTATATATAATTTAGAATATAACAAATGATTATTTATGAATCATTTGATTTGGGTAACACTTTACATTACATTAAGTTGCCCCTATTACTATGTTACTAACACAATAATAACTGTTAACATCATAGTCGTTACATAGGTTGTACTCTGTAATTACATGGTAATAGGGTTGTTTTGGAATCAGTTATTACACAATAGGAACCAGAAATGTGTAATTACACATTCAATTGCTGAAGGTTATTCCACATATGTTTTTCCAGTATGTAACTAGTGTTTTGTATTTACAGGTTTAAAAGTCAACTGTGAATTATCATGTTAATAACTAAGCCTTGTTACATGTTTCTTTTTGTACCTTTATTTAACTAGGCAAGCCAGTTAAGAACAAATTCTTATTTATAATGACTGCCAAACCCGGATGACGCTGGACCAATTGGTGCTGCCCTATGGGACTCCCATTCACGGCCGGATGTGATACAGCCTGGATTCGAACCAGGGACTGTAGTGACGCCTCTTGCACTGAAATGCAGTGCCTTAGACTGCTGCACCACTAGGGAGCCCTTAACTGCAAGGTGCCACTACCATCGAATCCACGTCATATCGTGGTAGATATATAAGCTAGGACCTAGTAACAACAATTTTAACAAGGCACACTCTGTCATTAACTGATAGTTTCAGTTTGTTTATTTGATCTGGCTCAAAGGCTATACCAAATAAAGTGTAATGTAAGAACAATGTCAAATAGGATATACTTGTAGTTATCATGTACCTACCCAGAGGCAAGCTACTTAATGTGAAATGAAACCCAGTAGGGTATAATCTTTATAATTACAATGTAGTTATAATTTAACAACATTTGCAGCCAATAGGCTAAGCAGGAGAACATTAGGCATTACCATTTTAGTTACATTGTTAAAGATTGTTACATTGTAAGAAGTACAATCAGAACAATGTACATGTATTTGTAGAAAAAAAAGTACATTAGGTCTGCTTACCACTATGTTTAGCCAACTTTACAAAGTATCTACTGGTAGCTTGCAAAGTAAACTAAATGATCAGCAAACAGTAACGTTACATCGGCAAATGCGCCCTTCTGCTGCTTGACAGGATGGGAAATTACTCTCTTGGTAAATAGTGTGGTCTACAGCTTAACATGAGGTATTCTAACTCAGGTGAGCAGAACCTGCCGATGTATATAAAAAACAGCTAGAATTATATTTTCGTAGTCTTGTCAGGTATCCCGCACGCCGGTCTCTATAGCGCCACCTCATTTTTCCAGAGTGTCAGGGATTTGGACCTGGTCCAGGATAATCAATATGTCCTTAGACTCATTGAAGTAGAAGACCTCATCCAAATCGAGGTTTGTGATGGTTGTTCTGATGTCCAGAAGCTTCGGTCATAGGAAATGATGAGGGAAACATTATGTACAAAGAAAGTTCTGATCAGAGCAAAGAAAATACACAAAATAGCACAATTGGTCAGGAGGCCATGAAATGGCTGCTATTCCCTCTAGCGCCATTATGTGCACTCAGAAGGTGCACTCAGGCACACACACACACACCGACACCGACACACACACACACACACACACACACACACACACACACACACACACACACACACACACACACACACACACACACACACACACACACACACAGACAGACAGACAGACAGACAGACAGACAGACAGACAGACAGACAGACAGACAGACAGACAGACAGACAGACAGACAGACAGACAGACAGACAGACAGACAGACAGACAGACAGACAGACAGACAGACAGACAGACAGACAGACAGACAGACAGACAGACAGACAGACAGACAGACAGACAGACAGACAGACAGACAGACAGACAGACAGACAGACAGACAGACAGACAGACAGACAGACAGACACACAGACAGACACTCGGAAGGACATGTTTGTGAAACAGCCAGGTGGAGTCACTTCATTATTTACCCATGCACTGTGCATAGCATCCTTAACAAAAATCGAAAAGCCCATTACCCTCCATCGCAACATGACTTCACCGCTCAACAATCCAACTTAAGACAGACACTTCATTTATTTTCTTTATCTACCTCTTTTCTCCTTTTTTCCACTCCTCTCCCCCTCCGGTTTTACAAGATAAAGTTTTAGGTCACCTTGCTCTATGATTGGAATCATTATCAGGCAGCTGGGAAAATTGTTCTCTCATGAGATTCTTTAACCAGATGGGGTCCTGTACCACTCTGTCTCCTCTTCAACTCTTAACAGAAAAAAATAACACAATTTTAGTTATTTCATCAATGATGCCTGGCAGAGGAACTGCCCTAAATTGAAGCTCATGTCTCAGATTTTGTCTTGATAGAACCTGACTACAGCGAGCGAGGCTGATCTACCTATCTGGATGCATTTATTGTTTCCCACTGTCCTTTGAAGGCTCATGAGACCATTTAGTGTGTAGATGGCCTCTGTCAAGCTGTCTACTTGCATTGAGTTTACAAGAGAAACCTCATACCAGTAAATGTTACCCTTCTCCAAAATCATGCCTTATCGTCACTGTTTCCATTAAGGTTGATTGAAGGGATCGACCCCCCACACTCTGTCCTCTCTCATTCTCTGTCTGTCTCTCTTTCCCTCTATCCATCTTTGTCTCTCTACCTCTCTGTATTTATCTCTTTTTCTCTGTCTTTTTCTCTCCCTCATCCGTCTCTCTTCCTGTCCATCCTCTGCCCAAGCCTTGACCCAAGCCCAGCAGCTGTTTTCTTCACACATTTAGGAGGACATGAGGCAAGGCCACAGTGATAGAATGGAAAGATTCATCAGCCAGCAGTTGTCTCTCTATTGTCAGGACATCCCCCTGCTCTCTACTCTCTCCACCACCCTGACACATTAACCCCATCCAGTCCCCTCCAGAGCAACCAATCTAACCACTCATACTCCTACCTAGTCCCTAGTCTCAAAAACCAGACCCTAGGCAACACAGTCTTGTTTCAATTATGGACTTTTTTGGCATAGAGGAAGTATGTCACTGCCTACGTCACTACTTTATCTGCTTGAATAAAATAGTGCCCGGCGACGATCCACGGTCCGGTTCCTCCGGCGATGATCCACGGCCCGGAGCCTCCGGCGACGATCCACGGTCCGGTTCCTCCGGCGACGATCCACGGTCCGGAGTCCCCGGCGACGATCTACGGTCCGGTTCCTCCAGCAACGATCCACGGTCCGGTTCCACGGAAGCGGAGGAATCCGCGAGCAGAGCGGGGTCTACGTCCCGAACCGGAGCCGCCACCGAGGCTAGATGCCCACCCGGACCCTCCCCCATAGAGTCAGGTTTTGCGGGGGGGGGGCTACTGTCACTGCCTGACCTTAGAGAGACTTTTTTTCCCTCTATTTTGGTTAGGTCAGGGTGTGACTAGGTGTTTTCTATTTCTTTGTTGGCCTGGTATGGTTCCCAATCAGAGGCAGCTGTCTATCGTTGTCTCTGATTGGGGATCATATTTAGGCAGCCTTTTCCCACCTGTTGTTTGTGGGATCTTGTTTTTGTGTAGCTGTCTGTGAGCAGCCCAGAACGTCACGTTTCGTTTTCTTCTGTATTGTTTTTGGTGAGTTTCATATTTATTAAACATGTGGAACTCTAAGTACGGTGCGCCTTGGTCCATTCATTCAGACGATCGTGACAGCAGTGACATAGTTCCTCTATGCCAAAAGAGTCCAGACTAGTCACTGTTTTGCCTAGGGTCGGGTTTTCGAGACTACCTAGGCCCTATGGTTGCTGGTCATGTTTCCTCTTGTATTCTGTCCTTGAGAATCATAGCCGTACATGGTGCCTTCTGTTTGAACACTTGTCCTTCACCATATGTAAGATCTCAGTATGATCCAATATAGTCACTTTTTAAAGGTGTAGGCCATGGGTAGAAGAAAACAGTCACATTTTTTGACATAGATAATTTTATGAAAACTGACTTGTCTAGTTAAATAAAGATATAACTTTTTTTTTTAAATGCAATCCTACTAGGGCCAGTCAAAGAAATACAATTTCTATGAGGTCACTACTGATACAAGGTAATCTTACGTTTCTCCTACAATCCTATAGATTTTTAGGGTAGCCTATTGAGATGGTCTGAAATGTCTTTCATAGATGTCTTTCTCTATGTGTGTGCTGTTCTACCACTGAAACCTCCAGAGGAGAATGCTGACATGCTGCCGATAAAGGACAGCTGTCTGTCAGGCAGTCCAGTCTATGTAGGGGACACAGCCCCACATAGGACACACTGCTGAACAGACCACACTAATGTACTTGTTATTGACGATTTAATGTCTTCCTTCCTCCTGCCTTCTCTGGTTCCATTCAGGCTGTGAACAAAATAACAGATATTTTGTTTCGTGATTGTGTGTGTTTGTGTGTGTGTGTGTGGAGTATGTGTGTATGATGATGATAATGTGTTTTCTTGTATACTGAATATGCCAGATATTCTTGTTGTGGGAGGAGGCCAGAGTGAAGTGCTCATTTTGGAAGTGGGTTGCTCTTTTGACTCATACATGGAGCAGACCTTTGCTGACAAGTTGCTAGAATGCCAGCTCCTTGTGTCAAGCCTGAACAGCCTTGGTTATCAGTGAAAACTTGTAGTGCTGATATTTGAGAGTCTCAGCCATGTTCAAAGTACGTGGACTTCAGATTGCAGGCCTGGATAGGATAAAGACAAAGCAGCTAGTGAGGTGTTGCTCAGTGTCAGCTGTCACTGGAGCTTAGCTATTTGTAGAAGGTGCTTTCTGTTTCCATAAGTGTCCAGATATCCGTGTCCTTTGAATTGTTTGAATCCTTCTCGACTGTAATGTGATTTGTGGATTCAAATAAAGTGTGTGTGTATTTGTTTGTATGTGTATGTGCTGGCTGTTGTTTGCATGTTGTTTGAGCATGTATGTTTTGTGTGGATGGCGAAGCACTGCATGTTTGTGCAAAGTGTTCCCAGTGTCCTGTTGGTAAAGATCATGTTGATTTGTGCTAGGCTGAGGTTACATTGGCATTGGGCTGACTGCATAGTAAAAACAGATCCTCCTGACCACATACCAACATATCTCTTTATCCATCAGGAGGTGGTTAAAACACAATGGGATCTCAGACACCTTATCTGGCCTCAACATCACATATTCCATTTGTAATGTTCAGAGAATAAGTATTGTTCCACGAAGAAAATGTGTCAATGTTCTTCTTTTGAAGTAGGAAAGATACAAGACCAGGTATCTGTCCTTGAATGAGAATACATTCGGTCATTAAATCAATTCGATTGAGTGTAGGTGAGTTTTGTCAATATCGCATTTGCTTGTACTAAAACACAGTTTATATGCTGGTGTTATTTTAACTGTAGTCTTGGCATATACTCAAAAAAACAATGATACATAGAAAACTAAAAGTGTTTACCAATGTATTGTGAAGTATTGTTCTGTAAAAAGAATATGTCTGGCTTGGTTTCATTCAAAATGAATTAATATCTCTTTATGTGTTGTGCTGTAGATGGACAACACAAAGGCAGGTGATTGTGATTGCACCAGATAACAACAGAACTCTTAACCTTGGGAAAGGGAGACAGAGAAAAAGGAGGGGTAGGAGAAGAGGGAGATGGATAAGAAGAAGGGAGAGAAGTGCGAGAGGATGGAGAGTGAGATGTAGAGAGCACAGGTAAGAGAGAGGGAGGGAGAAAGGGAGAGAGAGTGGAGGGAGGTTTATGGAGGAGAGAGATAGAAGGAAGAAGAGAAAAAGACAGGGGTGCTGAGTGTAGGTATTGCTCAGCATGCCAAGTAAAGTCAGTGTATCCCTTTCACACTGTTTCCAGGGGAACAGAGACACACAGAGATGTGAGCCGGTCGATTACGCCTCCACAGCTCGCCCACATTGGCCGGGGCAGGACCCAATATTTGAGATGCAATGGTGTGTGTGTGTGTATGTGTCTCTGTGTGTGTGCACATACTGTGTGTGTGGGAGAGAGAGAAAGTACATATCTGTTTTTTGTACGTTTTCTGCCTGGTGGTGCTAACAGTACCGTATGTGCGTATGTCTTTGTTGGTATATCAATGGTCACTTTCTCTCAGATCAGTTAGACTGTAATAGTTTGCAAGCCCTACCACATAAGACGAGCGTCGGAGCCGGTGTAGTATGATTTAATCTTAGCCCTGTATTGACGCTTTGCCTGTTTGATGGTTCGTCGCAGGGCATAGCGGGATTTCTTGTAAGCTTCCGGGTTAGAGTCCCGCACCTTGAAAGCGGCAGCTCTACCCTTTAGCTCAGTGCGAATGTTGCCTGTAATCCATGGCTTCTGGTTGGGGTATGTACGTACAGTCACTGTGGGGACGACGTCCTCGATGCACTTATTGATAAAGCCAGTGACTGATGTGGTGTACTCCTCAATGCCATCGGATGAATCCCGGAACATGTTCCAGTCTGTGATAGCAAAACAGTCCTGTAGTTTAGCATCTGCTTCATCTGACCACTTTTTTTATAGACCGAGTCACTGGTGCTTCCTGCTTTAATTTTTGCATGTAAGCAGGAATCAGGAGGATAGAGTTGTGGTCTGATTTACCAAATGGAGGGCGAGCTTTGTACGTGTCTCGGTATGTGGAGTACAGATCTGGAATTTTTTTCCCTCTGGTTGCACACTTAATATGTTGATAGAAATTTGGTAGAACTGATTTAAGTTAACCTGCATTAAAGTCTCCGGCTCCTAGGAGCACCGCCTCTGGGTGAGTGGTTTCCTGTTTGCTTATTTCCTTATACAGCTGACTGAGTGCGGTCTTAGTGCCAGCATCTGTCTGTGGTGGTAAATAAACAGCCACGAAAAGTATAGCTGAAAACTCTCTAGGCAAGTAGTGTGGCCTGCTATTTATCACAACATACTCTACTTCAGGCGAGCAAAATCTAGAGACTTCCTTAGATTTCGTGCACCAGCTGTTGTTTACAAATATGCACAGACCGCCCCCCCCCCCCTCGTCTTAACAGAGTGTGCTGTTCTTCTTGCCTGTGCAGCGTGTATCCCGCTAGCTGAATATCCATGTCGTCATTCAGTCAAGATTTCGTGAAACATAGGATATTACAGTTTTGATGTCCCGTTGGTAGGATATTCGTGATCGTACCTCGTCTAATTTATTGTCCAATGATTGCACGTTGGCGAGTAGTATTGACGGTAACGGCAGCTTTCCCAGTCGCCTTTTCCGGGTCCTGACCAGGCATCTGGCTCTTTGTCCTCTGTACCTGCATCGTTTCCTCTTGCAAATAACGGGGATGTCGGTCCTGTGGGGTGTTTGGAGAATGTCTTGTGCGTCGTCTTTGTTGTGGAAGAAATCTTTGTCTAATCAGAGGTGAGAGATCGCTGTCCTGATATCCAGAGGCTCTTTTTTGCCATAGGATACGGTTGCAGAAACATTATGTACAAAATAAGTTACAAATAAAACACATAATAGCACAATTGGTTGGGCGCCCGTAAAACTGCTGCCATTTCTTCTGGCGCCATTTTATTCATTTATTTTTTATTTGATCACTTGCAACTGCGTCGCTTATAAAAAATTATATAAAATATGATCGCCATAGCATCATGTTACTGCTGTTATGGAAGTTATGAATGGAGAGCTTGCCAGGGTTGGGACAGATTTGATTTTTTTTATTGTTTTGCTCTGTATAGCTTATAATTTCAAATATCATGCCACCATCTTGTGAGAGAGGAATTACTAGATTACTTTCTATGTACTCTAAATTAGTTATGCAGTTAGGAGGGGGAATCCAGCAATAGTGAGCGGAGGTCCTTCAAGCGTGTCTCATCTCTAACTGTTCCGAGCTTAATCCAACACGTTCAGGGGTGAGCACTTCAGGGAAACAGGAAGATGAAAGTGGCTCCACTGGGAGCCCTCTCTGCTCCAGTTTCTTCGCACTAAACTATGCCCTGGTTAGAAGAGGGGCGACTTTAAGACATGATTTCAGCTGATGTCTCAGCCACCAGTAAAAACAGTGGAATTCAGACGATAAAACATTTATGAAATTGTTGGTTTGTTGGCTTCTACTGTACTTAGAACTGCATGGCTAAAGCAGATTGCACTTTTTTTCTAAGAAACCTAATGGGCTTGAATAAAGAGAGAGGGTGAAAGAGCAAGTGAGATAAGAGACATTGACAATGAAAGAAATAGAGAAAGAGGAAAGAGAGAGAAAGAAAGACAGAGAGAGAGGGAGATAATGCTGGCTATAAGACAGTCACTAGGATTTTGTGATATCTTCCGTTAAAAATGATTGATTTTGCTGCGGCTTTACTGAAATTTTGCTATGCAATTTGCAGTGTTTTTGTTTTGATCATGTTAATTTCATATATAGCAATAGTGTATATGTGATCAGTTAACCTGTATGTTTAGACAGGTTGCCAAATCCGTTCTGAACATGTGTTTTGTGGATCTGTGTAATCTGAGGGAAATATGTGTCTAATATGGTCATACATTTGGCAGGAGATTAGGAAGTGCAGCTCAGTTTCCACCTAATTTTATAGGCAGTGTGCACATAGCCTGTCTTTTCCTGAGAGCCAGGTCTGCCTACGGCGGCCTTTCTCAATAGCAAGGCTATGCTCACTGAGTCTGTACATCGTCAAAACTTTCCTTAAGTTTGGGTCAGACAAAGAGGTCTGGTATTCTGCCACTGTGTACTCTCTGTTTAGGGCCAAATAGCATTCTAGTTTGCTCTGTTTTTTTGTTGATTCTTTCCAATGTGTCAAGTATTTATCTTTTTGTTTTCTCATGATTTGGTTGGGTCTAATTGTGTTGCTGTCCTGGGGCTCTGTGGGGTCTGTTTGTGAACAGAGCCCCAGGACCAGCTTGTGGGGACTCTTCTCCAGGTCCATCTCTCTGTAGGTGATGGCTTTGTTATGGAAGGTTTGGAATCGCTTCCTTTTAGGTGGTTGTAGAATTTAACAGCTTTTTTCTGGATTTTGATAATTAGCGGGTATCGGCCTAATTCTGCTGTGCATGCATTATTTGGTGTTTTACGTTGTACACGGAGGAAATTTTTGCAGAATTCTGCATGCAGTCTCAATTTGGTGTTTGTCCCATTTTGTGAGTTCTTGGTAGGTGAGCGAACCCCAGACCTCACAACCATCAAGGGCAATGGGTTCTATAACTGATTCAAGTATTTTTTGCCAAATCCTAATTGGTATGTCGAATTTTATGTTCCTTTTGATGGCATAGATTGCCCTTCTTGCCTTGTCTCTCAGATCGTTCACAGCTTTGTGGAAGTTACCTGTGGCGCTGATGTTTAGGCCAAGGTATGTATAGGTTTTTGTGTGCTCTAGGGCAACCGTGTCTGGATGGAATTTGTATTTGTGGTCCTGGCAACTGGAACTTTTTTGGAACACCATCAATTTGTATAGCAGACCGTCATGCCAAATTGAGTCAAAGGCTTTTTTTAAATCAACAATGTCAGGACCCGGTGCGAGAAACAGTCAATAATAATTGGCAGAACCCAGAAGATGAGGCAGACACAGCAGTACTAGAGATGGTGGTTTAATAAAAATAGATATCTTCCAAAATACAAAGAAAATCCACAAAGTGGTAAAAACAGCAAGGGAAAAAACAAACCTCAAAAGACTAATCCAAAAATACACGAGAACAAAACCAGAGAACCTCTGGAAAATCCAACAAGAGAAAATATAAGATCACAACAAGGCTTGGGCTGGAGCTGGGTGCTAACATACAAACACTGAGCAAGGAACTGAGGAACACACAGGGTTTAAATACTAACAAGGGAATGACTTACAGGTGCAAACAATAATTAGAGCAAGAAAAAACAAAAGGTACAAAAAAGGTGCAAGGGGGACATCTAGTGAACAAAACCTGAACAGTCCTGGCCAAAACCTGACAAACAAAGCATGAGAATACTTTTAGTTTGTTTGTTTGTCAATTAGGGTGTGCAGGGTGAATATGCGGTCTGTCGTATGATAATTTGGTAAAAAGCCAATTTGACATTTGCTCAGTACATTGTTTTCCCTGAGGAAATGTATGAGTCTGCTGTTAATAATGATAATGCAGAGGATTTTCCCAAGGTTGCTGTTGACGCATATCCCACGGTAGTTATTTGGGTCAAATTTGTCTCCACTTTTGTGGATTGGGATGATCAGTCCTTGGTTCCAAATATTGGGGAAGATGCCAGAGGTAAGGATGATGTTAAAGAGTTTTAGTGCAGCCAATTGGAATTTGTTGTCTGTATATTTTATCATTTCATTGAAGATACCATCAACACCACAGGCCTTTTTGGGTTGGAGGGTTTTTCTTTTGTCCTGTAGTTCATTCAAGGTAATTGGAGAATCCAGTGGGTTAGTTGATTCTAAGATTTGTATTTGATCATGTATATGTTTTTGCTGTTTGTTCTTTGTTATAGAGCCAAAAATATTGGAAAAGTGGTTTACCCATACATCTCCATTTTGGATAGATATTTCTTCATTTTTTTTTTTTTTGTGTTTTACAATTTTCCCAGAAGTGGTTAGAGTCTATGGATTCTTCATTTACATTGAGCTGATTTCTGATGTGCTGTTCGTTCTTTTTCCATAGTGTATTTCTGTATTGTTTTATTGATTCCATAGTGAAGGTTTTCTGATTCCATACACAGGTTCTGGGCCTCTATGTTTTTGGTTGGACAAGTTTCTCAATTTATTTCTTAGGTTTTTGCATTCTTCATCAAACCATTTGTCATTAATGTTCATTTTCTTCGGTTTTCTGTTTGAAATGTTTTGATTTGATAAGGAAGCTGAGAGGTCAAATATACTGTTCAGATTTTCTACTGCCAAGTTTACACCTTCACTATTACAGTGGGACATTTTGTCCAGGAAGTTGTCTAAAAGGTATTGTATTTGTTGTTGCCTAATTGTTTTTTGGTAGGCTTCCACACTGCATTTCTTACATCTACAGCATTTCTTAATATTACTCAGTTCCTTTTGCTTTGATGCCTCATAATTGAGAATTGTTCTGTTCTAGTAGACTGTGATTTTGCTGTGGTCTGATAGGGGTGTCAGTGGGCTGACTGTGAACGCTCTGAGAGACTCTGGGTTGAGGTCAGTGATAAAGTAGTCTACAGTACTACAGCCAAGAGATGAGCTATAGGTGTACTTACCATAGGAGTCCCCTCGAAGCCTACCACTGACTATGTACATACCCAGAGTGCGACAGAGCTACATGAGTTATGACCCGTTTTTGTTGGTTATGTTGTCATAGTTGTGCCTAGGGGGGCATATTGAGAGGGAATGCTGTCACCTCCAGGCAGTTGTTTGTCCCCCTGTGTGCTGAGGGTGTCAGGTTCTTGTCCGGTTCTGGCATTTAGGTCGCCACAGACTAGAACATGTCCCTGGGCCTGTAATTTATTGATTTCCCCCTCTAGGACGGAGAAGCTGTTTTCATTAAAGTATGGGGATTCTAGTGGGGGGATATACATAGGTAGCATACAGGAGGACATTTTTCTCTGATTATTTCCTCTTGAATTTTAGCCAAATGTTCCTGTTTTGATTAATTTAATGGAGTGAATTAGGTCTGCTCTATACCAAATTAGCATACCCCCTGAGTCCCTTCCCTGTTTCACACGTGGTAGTTTGGTGGATGGGACTACCAGCTCTCTGTAACCTAGAGGGCAACCAGTGGGTCCGTCTCCTCTAAACAATGTTTCTTGTAGGATGACAGTGTCTGTATTTCCGATTTCTTTGATTAAGTCCAGGTTCCTGCTCTTTAGGCCAAAGGCAGATGACCTCAGGCCTTGGATATTCCAGGATGAGATAGTGAAGGCTTTGTGTTCCATAAAGTGTCCAATGTTGTTGGTCGTGTGGTTTGGCCTCAGGCCAGTAAGTGTGAGCAGAGCATGCTGCGCGTCTGGTACATGCCATTGGCTTCGGCTAGTGTAAGAGTGGGGGTTGGGACTGTTTGCCTGCTCACGGCCTGGGCGTATGTGTGACTTCCATGTTGAGGCCCTCGTTGCGGGGGTGGGGTGCATGGGGTGGGCAGGAGGTGCATAGGTCTGATCTGAGGGGGCCTAAATGGGGTGTGGGCATGGTGATTGGTTGGGGTGGGGGTGGGTTGTGGATGTGGCGTTGTGGTCTGGATGTAGGTCCTCTCGGCGTGGGTCCTCAATGTGTAGCTTCGGGGTGGGGGGGGTCCTGCAGGTCTGGGAGAGTGTCTCGCTGGTCTGGGCGGGCTGTCTATTGATCTGTTGCTCCTGTGTGAAGTGTTGGGGCTGCATTTGAGAGCGATGTCCTTTAGGGTCTGGGCGAAGGTGGGCACTGCGGCCTTGTATAGGTGGACCTGGTCATAAAGGATGTTCAAGTTGAAGGTGGAGTGGTTGGCCAGGTAAACATTTGGTTTTGAGGCACAGTCACGGGAAATACTTGCATTTACTCGCTGTATGGTAACAGGATGTAAGTCTTTTCGTGGTAGAAGGGTGGATATAACCACTTGTGCATTGGGGAAAGTGGAAGAAGCTTTTTCAATCACTCCCTTGAATGGTGTGGCCACCCTTTCCTGCTGTGCTCTCAGATCGTTTGTGCTTGTGTGTATTATTATGTGACTAGGTGAACCTAGTTGGTCCTCAGACAGAAGGTCTACGGTGCGCTGGGTGTTTGGACACCAGAGTTTAGACACACTGTGTTTGGGAGATTATTGTTTCTTGTATATATTTCCTGTTTGAGTCCATAAGGAGTACAATCTGTGTATTGTGTATGTCCTCAGTGGGTGTGGGAGAGTTGTCAGGAGGGCTATCAGGGTGGCTGACAGGGGGGTGCTCAGAGGGGGTGAGATCTCCTGTGCTTGGGAGACTTCATTTGTCTGTCCCTCTGTGATGTTGACGTGGTCAGGATCTCGGGTGGACTGTTCTGCTGTGGTGTCGAGACTTTTGTCGCGAGCTGAGGTGGGCTGTTCTGCTGGCTTCTCTGTGGGGGTGGCCACCTCTCTAATGGGTTGTTCTCTGTCACACGCCATCCCCCTCACCTCCAGCAGTATGATCCTCTCCTCTAGTGCACTATTCTTCTCCGACTCCTACCTTTTCTCCTGTTGAAGTCTCACCACAGTCCAGAGTGCAGATATGTCTCTCTCCACCTCCAGCTCTCCGGGTCTGGTTAAGGGGCTGTTGTTGAGCTGGACTGTTGTCTGGGTCTGTGCTGACTGGAGTGTAATCACCTGCTGTTCCAGATCCATCTGCCTTAACTTCTCTAGAGTAGGGGGCAGCATTCGGAATTTTGGATGAAATGCATGCCCAAATTAAACTGCCTGCATCTCGGGCCCGGAATATATGATCTGCATATAACTGGTAGATTTGGGTAGAAAAGAGTGCGTTTCTTGTTTACATTTTATATTGACGACGTTATTGTCCGGTTGAAATATTATTGATTATTTAGGCTAAACACAACCTGAGGTTTGAATATAAACATCGTTTGACATGTTTCTATGAACTTTACGGATACAATTTAGATTTTTTGTCTGCCTATTTTGACTGCGTTTGAGCCTGTGGATTACTAAAGAAAACGCGCGAACACAATGGAGGTTTTTGGATATAAAGAGACTTTATCGAACAAAAGGAACATTTATGGAGTAAATGAATGTCTGCAGAGTGCAATCATATGAAGATCATCAAAGGTAAGCGATTAATTTATTCTCTATTTCTGACTTGTGTAACTCTTCTACTTGGCTGGTTTGTATTGATTTGTCTGCTGGGCTATGTTCTCAAATAATCGTAAGGTATGCTTTCGCCGTAAAGCATTTAAAAAATCTGACACCATGTTTGGATTCACAAGAAGTTAATCTTTAAACCTATGTAAAATATGTTTTGTTTTCTGAATTTTTATAGAGAGTATTTCTGTATTTGAATTTGGCGCCCTGCAGTTCCACTGGCTGTTGAAGAGGTTGCATGCTACCGTCTCACGTACCCTAGAGAAGTTAACTCCAGCTGGGTAAATGTATCCTTCTTTTCAATGAGGGAGTAGTACGCTGTGCTGGGAGGTTGACTTTCCGCTTCGGGTTGCTTGTCTGTGGGGTTATATCATGAAGAGGTCTGGTCTGACCCACTCGGTTCGGGGTATCTTTCTCAAGGGAGAGCTTCTTCTACTGAGCTAATTCTTTGATTAGGTGAAAGTCCAGCAGAAACTGTTTGGGATTGCCGAGTACCAATACTTTTCCAGACTTATAGAGATGTACAGTTGAAGTCGGAAGTTTATATACACCTTAGCCAAATACATTTAACCTTTCTAGTGCAGGCGTTCCGCTAGCGGAACCCCTCGACAACATTCCGCTGAAAAGGCAGCGCGGGAAATTCAAAAATATTTTTTTGAAACAAGCAAATTTCACACATTAACAAGTCCAATACAGCAAATGAAAGATAAACGTCTTGTTAACTTCTCTGGGATATGTGGGACGGTAGCGTCCCACTTGGCCAAAAGCCAGAAAAAATGTAGCTCGCCAAGATGCTATTATCTGATGATAGCACAACAGTAAACAAAGAGAGTGTAGCATATTTCAACCCTGCAGGTGCAACACAAAACGCAGAAATAAAATCTAAATCATGCCTTACCTTTGACGAGCTTCTTTTGTTGGCACTCCAATATGTCCCATAAACATCACAAATGGTCCTTTTGTTCGATTAATTCCGTCCATATACAGTGGGGAGAACAAGTATTTGATACACTGCCGATTTTGCAGGTTTTCCTACTTACAAAGCATGTAGAGGTCTGTAATTATTATCATAGGTACACTTCAACTATGAGAGACGGAATCTAAAACAAAAATCCAGAAAATCACATTGTATGATTTTTAAGTAATTAATTTGCATTTTATTGCATGACATAAGTATTTGATACATCAGAAAAGCAGAACTTAATATTTGGTACAGAAACCTTTGTTTGCAATTACAGAGATCATACGTTTCCTGTAGTTCTTGACTAGGTTTGCACACACTGCAGCAGGGATTTTGGCCCACTCCTTCCTACAGATCTTCTCCAGATCCTTCAGGTTTCGGGGCTGTCGCTGGGCAATACGGACTTTCAGCTCCCTCCAAAGATTTTCTATTGGGTTCAGGTCTGGAGACTGGCTAGGCCACTCCAGGACCTTGAGATGCTTCTTACGGAGCCACTCCTTAGTTGCCATGGCTGTGTGCTTCGTGTCGTTGTCATGCTGGAAGACCCAGCCACGACCCATCTTCAATGCTCTTACTGAGGGAAGGAGGTTGTTGGCCAAGATCTCGCGATACATGGCCCCATCCATCCTCCCCTCAATACGGTGCAGTCGTCCTGTCCCCTTTGCAGAAAAGCATCCCCAAAGAATGATGTTTCCACCTCCATGCTTCACGGTTGGGATGGTGTTCTTGGGGTTGTACTCATACTTCTTCTTCCTCCAAACACGGCGAGTGGAGTTAGACCAAAAAGCTCTATTTTTGTCTCATCAGACCACATGACCTTCTCCCATTCCTCCTCTGGATCATCCAGATGGTCATTGGCAAACTTCAGACAGGCCTGGACATGCACTGGCTTAAGCAGGGGGACCTTGCGTGCGCTGCAGGATTTTAATCCATGACGGCGTAGTGTGTTACTAATGGTTTTCTTTGAGACTGTGGTCCCAGCTCTCTTCAGGTCATTGACCAGGTCCTGCCGTGTAGTTCTGGGCTGATCCCTCACCTTCCTCATGATCATTGATGCCCCACGAGGTGAAATCTTGCATGGAGCCCCAGACCGAGGGTGATTGACCGTCATCTTGAACTTCTTCCATTTTCTAATAATTGCGCCAACAGTTGTTTCCTTCTCACCAAGCTGCTTGCCTATTGTCCTGTAGCCCATCCCAGCCTTGTGCAGGTCTACAATTTTATCCCTGATGTCCTTACACAGCTCTCTGGTCTTGGCCATTGTGGAGAGGTTGGAATCTGTTTGATTGTGTGTGGACAGGTGTCTTTTATACAGGTAACGAGTTCAAACAGGTGCAGTTAATACAGGTAATGAGTGGAGAACAGGAGGGCTTCTTAAAGAAAAACTAACAGGTCTGTGAGAGCCGGAATTCTTACTGGTTGGTAGGTGATCAAATACTTATGTCATGCAATAAAATGCAAATTAATTATTTAAAAATCATACAATGTGATTTTCTGGATTTTTGTTTTAGATTCCGTCTCTCACAGTTGAAGTGTACCTATGATAAAAATTACAGACCTCTACATGCTTTGTAAGTAGGAAAACCTGCAAAATCGGCAGTGTATCAAATACTTGTTCTCCCCACTGTATATCCTAAATGTCCATTTATTTGGCGCGTTTGATCCAGAAAAAAACAGCTTCCAATTTGCGCAACGTCACTACAAAATATCTCAAAAGTTAACGGTAAACTTTGCCAAAACATTTCAAACTACTTTTGTAATACAACTTTAGGTATTTTTAAACGTTAATAAATCGATCAAATTGAAGACGGGTCTATCTGTTTTCAATACAGGAGGACAACAAACTAACGCTACTTTTCTAGTCTTGCGCAACTCTCAAACAGTAGACATAACGTTACTCTGATTCAAGATGGCCTTACTTCTTCATTGCACAAAGGAATAACCTCAACCAATTTCCAAAGACTGGTGACATCCAGTGGAAGCGGTAGAAACTGCAAACAAGTCCATTAGAAATCTAGTATCCCAATGAAACCTCATTGAACAGACAGTGACCTCAAAAAAAAAATCGGAATGGTTAGTGCTCGGGGTTTTGCCTGCTACATAAGTTATGTTATACTCACAGACATGATTCAAACAGTTTTAGAAACTTCAGTGTTTTCTATCCAAATCTATTAATATTATGCATATCTTATATTCTGGGGATAAGGAGAAGGAAGTTGAAATTGGGCATGCTATTTATCCAAAAGTGAAAATGCTGCCCCCTATCTCGAAGAAGTTAATCTACCCATCGTTTCCGATTTCAAAAATGCTTTACAGCGAAAGCACAACATATGATTATGTTAGTTCAGAGCCAAGTCAAAAGAACACAAGGCCATTTTCCAGCCAAAGATAGGAGTCACAAAAATAAGAAATATAGATAAGATTAATCACTAACCTTTGATGATCTTCATCAGATGACACTCATAGGACATCATGTTACACAATACATGTATGTTTTGTTCGATAATGTGCATATTTATTTTTAAAAAATCTCAGTTTACATTGGCGCGTTACGTGCAGTTATGTTTTGATTCCAAAACATCCGGTGATCTTGCAGACTGCCACAGAAATCCAAGAAATGCTCATAATAAACATTGATAAAAGATACAAGTGTTATTCACAGAATTAAAGACTTCTCCTTAAGATAGGAATGTGATTTTATATTTCTAACGAGATCATAGTTTTGATGATATCCCAGTAAGTATACACGCCCATGGGAGCACAGAGAGAATGTCAGCATGACGGACACGCACCTTTTTATGATACTGAATGATGGGTGAGTTGAGAATGAACATACCAGAACAGAAGGGCTCAAGCTGCAGCTTAGGTCTCCATTGCTTACGACCCTGAAAATCAACACGAGGTGACGGCGACTAAGTAGCCTCTCTAACAATTGATATTACAGCTGAGTAGCTGCTCTAAGAAAGTGAATCTAAGGAGGACCCTCTTGTTATTCTCTTCAAACAATCGTCGACTACACTGCTCTCATCACCCCACTGGGGATCATCAACACGGCTGATAAGCTGTCTTCAG
This sequence comes from Salvelinus alpinus, assembly GCF_045679555.1. NCBI lineage: Eukaryota > Metazoa > Chordata > Actinopteri > Salmoniformes > Salmonidae > Salvelinus > Salvelinus alpinus. The sequence goes on from NC_092100.1 coordinate 43,172,319, forward strand.
AGGACTACTCTTCTAGAACAAGTGAAAGTGAAGCCACAGACAACTAAGAAGAAGGACATTGTGACCTTTTCTGGACAATTAGAGCCTTACACTTGAGAGCTCGGTAGATGGCCCAACTGCCCCTTTTCACGAAGGCCTGGGTTGAACAGAAATACATGATGAAGGAAGACGTTCAACACGTAAATAGATTCGTTATTTTTACCCAAACAGGTGGCGGTTCGGGGCAAAGTATTAGGATTACTGTGAGCATAGTCACAAGTGCTTAAGTTTTCTCTTTCTTTCTCCCTTTCTCCATTCCTCCCTCTTTTGATAAACAAGCAGTCATGTTGTTGTTTGTCCACTAGGGACATGTTTTTATCGTATTATGGTTCTAATCAATAACCTATACTGTCTGTGTGTGTGTGTATCCTGTGTTATCATTTAGTTAGTTACTAAATTAACAATTAAATAAATTTGTGTGGTACAGATGGATCAGAATCCTGAGGTTTGTGCAGATACAAGGAGTATGCGAAGTTCAGAATTATGAGACTGATACAAGGTAATATATATTTTATATATCATCTAGAGTTTAATTCAACAACTTCTTCCATGGTGCCCCAAAATCCTAATGAGTTAATTGTTACATGACTAATTTAATCGAGTAACAATTAAACATAGTTAGTTGATTCGATACATAAGTCATCAGATTAATGAAAGTCATGTCACAACAGTGGGAACCACACATGTGGAGATCATCCGTTCACCTACTCTGCTTCTCACAGAGACACGGTGGTTGGAACCAGAAATCTCAAATTTGGACTCATCAGACCAAAGGACAGATGTCCATTGCTTGTGTTTCTTGGCCCAAGCAATTCTCTTCTTCTTATTGGTGTCCTTTAGTAGTGGTTTCTATAAAGCAATTCGACCATGAAAGCCAGATTCACGCAGTCTCCTCTGAACAGTTGATGTTGAGATGTGTCTGTTACTTGAACTCTATGAAGCATTTATTTGGGCTGCAATTTCTGAGGCTGGTAAATCTAATGAACTTATCCTCTGCAGCAGAGGTAAATCTGGGTCTTCCTTTCCTGTCTAACTCTGGGTCTTCCTCATGAGAGCCAGTTTCATCATATCGTTTGATGGTTTTTGCAACTGCACTTGAAGAAACTTTTAAAGTTCTTGAAATGTGAGGCATTGACTGCCCTTGTCTTAAAGTGAATAAATAATGTACTGTCATTTCTCTTTGCTTATTTGAGCTGTTCTTGCCATAATATGGACATGGTCTTTTACCAAATAGGGCTATCTTCTGTATAACACCCCTACCTTGTCACAGCACAACGGATTAGCTCAAAGGCACTAAGAAGGAAAGAAACTCCATAAACTATATTTTAACCAGGCACACCTGTTAATTGAAATGTATTCCAGGTGACTAACTCATGAAGCTGGTTGAGAGAATGGCAAAAGTGTGCAAAGCTGCCATCAAGGCAACGCGGCTACTTTTTTTGAATTTTTCATCCACTTTGACAGAGTATTTTGTGTAGATCATTGACAAAAAAATTACATGTAAATCCATTTGAATCCCACTTTGTAACTCATCAAAATGTGGAATCAAGCAGTTGAATAATTTATGAAGGCACTGCACTTACGCCCACACGCCCATAACATGCACACACATGCATACTGACTGACACATACTGGCTCTCATTTGGATCATGGGTGCCGGTTCTCAGCCCCATCGGGCCTCGGCCCAATTTAACCCTTGAGTATGTGTATGTATTGATAGGCCAATTTCTTTCAACTCCTTTGAGGCAGAAATGTATGCATCAACCACATGCCTCTCAGTTTCTATACTGACAAAATAGCTACCATTTGTGATCCGTTTTAACTTCTTATGGCTCCAATCCCGTTAACCTCTTTCAGCTAGGGGGCACTATTTTTGTTTGGAAAAATAACGTTCCCAAGGTAAACAGACTATTTCTCAGGCCCAGATGCTAGAATATGCATAATTGACATATGATATGCATATAACTGGTAGATTTTGATAGAAAACACTCTAAAGTTTCAAAACGGTCAAAATATTGTCTGTGAGTATAACAGAACTGATTTTGCCGGCGGAAACCTGAGGAAATCCAACCCGGAAGTGCCTTTTATTTGGAAAAATCCCTGATAAACTCACAAACGCTTGGATTGCTTTCGCTGTAAAGCATATTTTCAAAATCTGACACGATAGGTGGATTAACAACAAGCTAAGCTGTGTTTTGCTATATTTCACTTGTGATTTCATGATTATAAATATTTTTTGTATTGTTTTTGAATTTGGCGCTCTGCAATTCAGCGGTTGTTTACGAAAATAATCCCGCTAAAGGGATCCGTGCGTCAAGAAGTTAACGGGATCGATATGACAACAGCCAGTGAAAGTGCAGGGCGCCAAACTCAAACAACAGAAATCTCATAATTAAAATTCCTCAAACATACATGTATTTTATACCATTTTAAAGGTAATCTTGTTGTTAATCCCACCAAAGTGTCCGATTTCAAATAGGCTTTACAGCGAAAGCACCACAAACGATTATGTTATGTCACCGCAAAATCACAGAAAAACATAGCCAACTCCTTCCCTGTTGGGGAATTGAACCCCAGGTCTCCCGTGCGCCAACACGACACAGGGATTCTTTAGCTAAATAGCCCAGGACTGTAGCCTACTACCGACCGTCACGTTGAACAGCGCTATATTTTCCGTTCCATCCTAACGGACACCCAGAGGGTTTTTCATTTTTTGGGGAATAGAAACACCATAATATTAATCAAATTAATCAAGCAAAATTGTTTAAAATCAGTCGCATATACTATGTTCTTAAAAAAAAGGTTTTCAATTCTCTATTACAGCCACTATTGAAGGCTATTAAATGCTTCTCAAAGATGCCCTCTGGTGGTCAAACTAGCGCTAAATCGCATTAATAGTACCAGTTGTTGACACTTAAATAACGTGCCATAGAATTATGCATGCATGGTGCCGCAGTACGCTGCAACTTTTAAAGGACTAACCACTGTAGGTGGTCTCAAATGATAGGTAAACAACTTTTTAGAGGTTTAGGCTGAAGCTTCAGAATTAAGAGAAAGAATGTGATTAGTTAGGCAATTAAAACTGACTTGAAGCAAGAATTGGAAACCTGTTTTTTTTTCTTCTTTCCTTTGTTTATCCCATGCAGGTTTGTCACACTTAAATATATTTTTTGAAAAGTCTAGCATTTTAAAAACATGATGTAACACCTGTCCTGAACGACGTGGTGAGAGAACATTCTGAATACATTGTGAATGTAAATGTGTGACTTGAGTCTGGCAGAGCTGTCCTGGGTCTGGACCAGTCTACCCTGCAGTAGAACCCCCCGCTAGAGCCTGCCAAAGCAGAGCAGACACTGAGATCCCTACCTTAAAGTGACCTCATCCATGATGGCCTCATCCATCATTCATTAGACAGCCTGACAGAGTGACAGGCGAAGGAGGGCAAGCCATCCTCTCAATAATTAATCAGCTCCAATCAAGGGTCTTTTTTATCACTCTCCCCACAGTGCTTCTGGTCCGTCCCCACCTAACCCTTGCGTTCCAAACACTTGTATGTTTTTCATTAAGTGGTGTTTCTCTGTAAGGGTATCAAAGTGAAGACGTCAGAAATAGCATTGCGGAACAAGGTGTGTGCGTGTGCGAGACTACACCATATACCATTCACCTTACATGTCTTTGAGTTCTGCACTTGTCACGGTTAACACACCTACACTACATTAATGTGAAATAACATAATTATTGACCCTTAACAACTTGAATGTATAGCTATTAACACGTTAAACAAGAAAGCAACACGTATGGATTCAGTGCAGTTAATGACACTGCAATTGCAAGTGAGGGAGAGAGGTAGAGCAGAAAGAGGTGGAAGTGAGGGAGAGGCAGGAAGAGGAGGTTGGACAAGGAAATGGGAGGACACTCACACAGCATGTCTTTGCTGAGCGGTAGCTGTCAAATAAGGATTACTAGAATGAGCAAGAAGCTTACAACATGCAGCAGTTTATGTACTTAAAAGACAGGATTTCAGTTTTAATCCACTGTAAATGAGAAAAAGGATGGAAATACATATCGCTGCTAGTAGGCCTAACTTTCTTCTTCTGTGGGGAGTATACATTAACCTCTCTTGGGCACGTGAGACGGTAGCGTCCCACCACTTCAACAGCCAGTGAAACTGCTGGGCGCCAAATTCAAATACAGAAATACTCATTATAAAAATTCAGAAAACAAAACATATTTTACATAGGTTTAAAGATTAACTTCTTGTGAATCCAACCACGGTGTCAGATTTAAAAAATGCTTTACGGCGAAAGCATACATTACGATTATGAGAACATAGCCCAGAAGACAAATCATTACAAACAGTATCCAGCCAGATAGAACAGTTACACAATTTAGAAATAGAGATTAAATTAATCCCTTACCTTTGATGATATTCATATGGTTCATTTACTCAATAAATGTTCCTCTTGTTCGATAAAGTCTCTTTATACCCAAAAACCTGTTTTGTTCGTGCGTTTTCTTCAGTAATCAACAGGCTGAAACGCAGTCAAAACAGGAAGACAAAAAAATCAAAATTGTATCCGTAAAGTTCATAGAAACATGTCAAACGATGTTTATATTCAAACCTCAGGTTGTTTTTAGCCAAAATAATCGATACTATTTCAACCGGACAATAACGTCGTCAATATAAAATGTAAACAAGAAACGCACTCTCTCGGTCTTGCGCAGGAAAAAGCTCCGTGAAACTTTAGGGACCACTCATTCCGACTGCTCTTACTTCCTCATTTTTCGGAATAAAAGACTGAAACACATTCTAAAGACTGTTGACATCTAGTGGAAGGCATAAAAACTGCAAGTTGAGTCCTAAGTCAAGGGATACTGTAATGGCATTGAATAGAAAACTACAAACCCCCCCAAAAAATACTTCCTGAATGGATTTTTCATCAGGTTTTCGCCTGCCAAATCAGTTCTGTTAATTTCACAGACACTATTTTTAACAGTTTTGGAAACGTTAGAGTGTTTTCTATCCAAATCTACCAGTTATATGCATATCATATCTTCTGGGCCCAAGAAACAGGCCATTTATTTTGGGCATGCATTTCATCCAAAATTCCGAATGCTGCCCCCTACCCTAGAGAAGTTAAAAAGGGAGAAAGCTACTGTATTAAACAATGGAGAGTGGGAGGGGGGACCAGAAATTAGGTATTAAAGTATAAAAGAAAAATAGAAAAAGGGTCAATCAGGTAGAATTACTGTGGTTGTGAATGCACAGCTCACATATTTCAAGATGTTATTTGCATTTTCCATCACAGGGGGTAACTAGACCCCTCTTTCCACACTCACAACAGGTGTGCTCACACTATGGATGTAATGGGTCAGTAGGAGTAATTGGGCCCTCTCTTAATCAGATGCACTGTACACACACGAACACACACACATTCAAATCCACACTACTGTAGCACACAAAATGTTGATCTGCGAACTATAATAGCATGCACATTACATAAGAGCCAAGTTGTGACATACAGTACCAGTCAAAATAATCTCAAATATAAAATATATGTTGATTTATTTAACACTTCTGTGGTTACTACATGATTCCATATGTGTTATTTCATAGTTTTGATGTCTTCAATATTATTCTACCATGTAGAAAACTGTAAAAATTAAGAAAAACCATTGAATGAGTAGGTGTGTCCAAACTTTTGACTGGTACTGTATATAATGCAATTATGAGGGTTTTGTAAGAGTATGCAACAAATTTACTGAAAATATTGCCGCTGGGTCAAGCCGTTAAGCAGTCGCCTACGACTTGGCTAAATTCCTCCAGTAGCTTCCTCCTCACCAGATGTTGACTGGCCTCCACACCGCCTCCTCCTCCACATCCAGCTACACTTACAACAATCTCTCAACAGGTTTTCTAAGAGCGCATTGCTCCTACTGTAGGTGTCTTTACCTGGACAGATGGGCTGTAGAGGAGACACAGATTGGTTGGACATATAGCTTAGTCAACATCATAGAGATATTTATATTGTTAGCAGAGCCAAACTGATGTGAAAGAGGACAATTCTATTTACAACTCAATTCACAGTCACCTTCCATGTGTTTAGTTATGGGCCCATGTGACAGCCACCCTCTCTCTGCCTTCTCAAGAGGACCAGGGTGTCCTTACCCCCCTCCAGTCTGTTTGCTGTACAGAACCTCCCATTGGCTACTGTACCCTGCTGGCAGCAGAGTCATCGATCTGTGCAAAATCCATGAGTCAGAACTCCCCTGAACAGCAGCCATAGATTAAAGACGATAGGCAATGTGGAATTAAAAGCATAAATATTGTTTTATACTCCCAACACCTGCAACACTTTTCCCTTTTGATTTTAAAGAGAGGAAAAAGCAAGCCCTTTTTTTCAGTGCAGCCTCTGTTTTTTTGTGTTTGGCAATATAATCAATTAGCCTTTTGTTCCTGAATCATAACCCTCTCCCTCCATCATCTGCTTCCAGCCACTGTCTGAGTATTTCATTGAGAGTGGAAACGCTGCCAGAAAAGCCCTTGTCGTCACTTGCAGGGATAGAGGGTGTGTTGGAGGAGGAGAGGGAGAGAGAGCAACAGCGAGATAGACTAAGAGAAATAGAGGGGGACACATTTCTGCCCTAAAGGTCCATGCCACAGAAGCTAAACACAAAGGCAAATATTAGTGATGGCCACAAAGCTTCATGGGAAATCTCCTGATGGATGTGCTTTTCATTGGAACAAATGAGGCAATTCAAATGCAGAGCAAAGTGATTAGGAGAAAGCTCTGCACCGTGCTCAACCCACTGGGAGCAGGCTGTGACCTCAAAACTGAGCATGAAAAATGAGAGAGGGAAAGCATGAAACAACGATTTGCATAAATTCATGCTGTAAAGGTTGGATTTAAATATGATAACCAGATATAGCTACATACTGATTAAACAAGTACAATGTGGCTGTGTTATGTTGTGACTAGTCTGCTTCAGTTCACTAACATTGCAAACATAACAAAATAACAGATATAAAACCTGTAACTGAAAAATAATGATAACCATTATAGGAAAATGAGATTGCTTGACAAATAGCCCACAGACACCATATGTTCTGTTTCTTATGTACAGTGCATCCAGAAAGTATTCAGACCCCACGTTACAGCTTTCTTCTACAATTGATTAAGTTGTTTTCCCTCATCAATCTACACACAATACTCCATAATGACAAAGCAAAAACACATTTCTGTAAATTTAAAAGAAATAATAAACAGAAATACCATATTTACCTAAGTATTCAGAACCTTTGCAATGAGACTCGAAATTGAGCTCAGGTGCATCCTTTTTCCATTGATCATCCTAGAGATGTTTCTACAACTTGATTGGAGTCCACCAGTGGTAAATTCAATTGATTGGACATGATTTGGAAAGTCACACATCTGTATATATAAGGTCCCACAGTTGACAGTGCACGTCAGAACAAAAACCAAACCAAACCAAGCCATGAGGTCGGAGTCATTGTCCGTAGAGCTTCGAAGCAGGATTATGTTGAGGCACAGATCTGGGGAAGGGTACCAAAAATGTCCTGCAGCATTGAAGGTCCCTTAGAATACAGTGGCCTTGATCATTCTGAAATGGAAGAAGTTTGGAACCACCAAGACTATTACTAGAGCTGGCCGCCCAGCCAAACTGAGCAATCGGGGGAGAAGGGTCTTGGTCAGGTAGGTGACCAAGAACCTGATGGTCTCTTTAACAGAGCTCCAGAGTTCCTCTGTGGAGATGGGAGGACTTTCCAGAAGTACAACCATCCCTGCAGCACTCCATTAATGTTTCTTATAAAAAGAAGAAGTGATGCAGTCAGTCTCTCCGCAACTCTTAGCATGCATAGTATTTATATCAGTCCTCTACAATGAAGAACAAAACGTGCCGCTCTGTTCTGGGACAACTTTCAGATTAACTAGGTCTTTCCTTGCAGCGCTGGACCACACGACTGGACAATACTCAAGATGAGACAAAACTAGAGCCAGCAGAACTTGCTTTTTGGAGTGTGGTGTCAAAAAAGCAGAGCATCTCTTTATTACGGACAGACCTCTGCCCATCTTTACAACCATTGAATCTATATGTTTTGACCATGACCGTTTACAATCTAAGGTAACACCAAGTAATTTAGTCTCCTCAACTTGTTCAACAGCCACACCATTCATTACCAGATTCAGCTGAGGTCTAGAACTTAAGGAATGATGTGTACCAAATACAATACTCTTAGTTTTAGAGATGATCAGTACCGGTTTATTACTGGCCACCCATTCCCGAAATAGACTGCAACTCTTTGCTAAGGGTTTCAGTGACTTCATTAGCTGTGATTGCTGATGGGTACATTGTTGAATCATCAGCATACAGTGGGGCAAAAAAGTATTTAGTCAGCCACCAATTGTGCAAGTTCTCCCACTTAAAAAGATGAGAGAGGCCTGTAATTTTCATCATATGTACACTTCAACTATGACAGACAAAATGAGAAAAAATATCCAGAAAATCACATTGTAAGATTTTTAATGAATTTATTTGCAAATTATGGTGGAAAATAAGTATTTGGTCAATAACAAAAGTTTATCTCAATACTTTGTTATATACCCTTTGTTGGCAATGACAGAGGTCAAACGTTTTCTGTAAGTCTTCACAAGGTTTTCACACACTGTTGCTGGTATTTTGGCCCATTCCTCCATGCAGATCTCCTCTAGAGCAGTGATGTTTTGGGGCTGTTGCTGGGCAACACGGACTTTCAACTCCCTCCAAAGATTTTCTATGGGGTTGAGATCTGGAGACTGGCTAGGCCACTCCAGGACCTTGAAATGCTTCTTACGATGCCACTCCTTTGTTGCCCGGGCGGTGTGTTTGGGATCATTGTCATGCTGAAAGACCCAGCCACGTTTCATCTTCAATGCCCTTGCTGAAGGAAGGATGTTTTCACTCAAAATCTCATGATACATGGCCCCATTCATTCTTTCCTTTACACGGATCAGTCGTCCTGGTCCCTTTGCAGAAAAACAGCGCCAAAGCATGATGTTTCCACCCCCATGCTTCACAGTAAGTATGGTGTTCTTTGGATGCAACTCAGCATTCTTTGTCCTCCAAACACGACGAGTTGAGTTTTTACCAAAAAGTTATATTTTGGTTTCATCTGACATTCTCCCAATCTTCTTCTGGATCATCCAATGCTCTCTAGCAAACTTCAGACGGGCCTGGACATGTACTGGCTTAAGCAGGGGGACATGTCTGGCACTGCAGGATTTGAGTCCCTGGCGGCGTAGTGTGTTACTGATGGTAGGCTTTGTTACTTTGGTCCCAGCTCTCTGCAGGTCATTCCCTAGGTCCCCCCGTGTGGTTCTGGGATTTTTGCTCACCGTTCTTGTGATCATTTTGACCCCACGGGGTGAGATCTTGCGTGGAGCCCCAGATCGAGGGAGATTATCAGTGGTCTTGTATGTCTTCCATTTCCTAATAATTGCTCCCACAGTTGATTTCTTCAAACCAAGCTGCTTACCTATTGCAGATTCAGTCTTCCCAGCCTGGTGCAGGTCTACAATTTAGTTTCTGGTGTCCTTTGACAGCTCTTTTGTCTTGGCCATAGTGGAGTTTGGAGTGTGACTGTTTGAGGTTGTGGACAGGTGTCTTTTATACTGATAACAAGTTCAAACAGGTGCCATTAATACAGATAACGAGTGGAGGACAGAGGAGCCTCTTAAAGAAGAAGTTACAGGTCTGTGTGACCAAATACTTATTTTCCACCATAATTTGCAAATAAATTCATAAAAAATCCTACAACGTGATTTTCTGGATTTTTGTTTCTCATTTTGTCTGTCATAGTTGAAGATTACAGACCTCTATGATGAAAATTACAGGCCTCTCTCATCTTTTTAAGTGGGAGAACTTGCACAATTGGTGGCTGACTAAATACTTTTTTGCCCCACTGTACATGGACACACATGCTTTGTTAACCTTTTTATACTTGAGTTCCAAATATCTCTAACGGTTGCCCCAGCGTTAATTTTATTATGCACGTGATGTAAGAATGTTCTCTCCATCTGTCACGTTCCTGACCTGTTTTCTGTTAGTTTTGTATGTGTTAGTTGGTCAGGACGTGAGTTTGGGTGGGCAGTCTATGTTTTCTGTTTCTATGTTGGTTTAAGGGTGACCTAATATGGCTCTCAATTAGAGGCAGGTGTTTTTCAGTTCCTCTGATTGAGAGTCATATTAAGGTAGGTGTTTTCACACTGTTTGTTTGTGGGTGGTTGTCTTCCGTGTCTGTGTCTGTGTCTGTGTCTGTGTCTGTGTCTGTGTCTGTGCACCACACGGGACTGTTTTCGGTTTGTTAGTTTTATGTAGTCTGTTCCTGTTCATGCGTTCTTCACGTTATATGTAAGTTCGTGTTCAGGTCTGTCTGCATCGTTTATTTGTTTTGTTAGTTTATTCAAGTATAGTTTGTTTTTCGTCGTGTTCTAATAAATCATTATGTATTCACAACCCGCTGCGCCTTGGTCGAATCACTACTCCTCCTCTTCGTATGAAGAGAGAGAGGAACACCGTTACAGAACCACCCACCAAATAACCAGAACCAAGCAGCGGTGTAACGGGAGGAAGGGACAACGCAAGAAGGAGGAATGGACATGGGAGGATGTTTTGGACGGTAAAGGTTGCTACACATGGGAGGAGATCCTGGCTGGAAGGTATCGCCTCCCATGGGAACAGCTGGAGGCACTGAGGAGAGCAGAGGCAACCGGAGAAGGGAACCGGCGTTATGAGGGGACTCGTCTAGCACGGAAGCCCGAAAAGCCCGTGAGTACTACCCAAAAATTTCTTGGCGGGGGGATAAGAGGTAGTGGGCCAAGGGCAAGTAGGAGACCTGCGCCCACTTCCCAGGCTAACCGTGGAGAGCGGGAGTACGGGCAGACACCGTGTTACGCAGTAGAGCGCACGGTGTCTCCTGTACGTGTGCATAGCCCGGTGCGGGTTATTCCACCTCCCCGCACTGGTAGGGCTAGATTGGGCATTGAGCCAGGTGTCATGAGGCCGGCTCAACGCGTCTGGTCTCCAGTGCGTCTCCTCGGGCCGGCATACATGGCACCTGCCTTACGCATGGTTTCCCCGGTTCGCCTACATAGCCCGGTGCGGGTTATTCCACCTCCCCGCACTGGTCGGGCGACCGGGAGCATTCAACCAGGTAAGGTTGGGCAGGCTCAATGCTCAAGAGAGCCAGTACGCCTGCACGGTCCGGTATTTCCGGCGCCACCTCCCCGCCCCAGTCCAGTACCAACAGTGCCTACACCACGCACCAGGCTTCCAGTGCGTTTCCAGAGCCCTGTTCCTCCTCCACGCACTCTCCCTATGGTGCGTGTATCCAGTTCGGTGCCTCCAGTTCCGGCACCACGCACCAGGTCTACAGTGCGCCTTATCCGGCCAGAGCCATCCGTCTCCCCAGCGCCATCTGAGCCATCCGTCTCCCCAGCGCCATCTGAGCCATCCGTCTCCCCAGCGCCATCTGAGCCATCCGTCTCCCCAGCGCCGTCTGAGCCATCCGTCTCCCCAGCGCCGTCTGAGCCATCCGTCTCCCCAGCGCCGTCTGAGCCATCCGTCTCCCCAGCGCCGTCTGAGCCATCCGTCTCCCCAGCGCCGTCTGAGCCATCCGTCTGCCCAGTGCCGTCTGAGCCATCCGTCTGTCCCGAGCCATTAGAGCCGCCCGTCTGTCCCGAGCCGTCAGAGCCGATAGTCAGTCAGGAGCCGCTAGAGCCATTCGTCAGACAGGATCTGCCAGAGCCGCCAACCAGACAGGATCTGCCAGAGCCGCCAACCAGACAGGATCTGCCAGAGCCGCCAACCAGACAGGATCTGCCAGAGCCGCCAACCAGACAGGATCTGCCAGAGCCGCCAACCAGACAGGATCTGCCAGAGCCGCCAGCCAGACAGGATCTGCCAGAGACGCCAGCCAGACAGGATCTGCCAGAGCCGCCAGCGAGCCATGAGCGTCCAGAGCCGCCAGCCTGCCATGAGCGTCCAGAGCCGTCAGCCTGCCATGAGCGTCCAGAGCCGTCAGCCTGCCATGAGCGTCCAGAGCCGTCAGCCTGCCATGAGCGTCCAGAGCCGTCAGCCTGCCATGAGCGTCCAGAGCCGTCAGCCTGCCATGAGCGTCCAGAGCCGTCAGCCAGCCATGAGCGTCCAGAGCCGTCAGCCAGCCATGAGCGTCCAGAGCCGTCAGCCAGTCATGAGCTGCCGCTCAGCCCAGAGCGGACATTAATCCAGAACTGCCCCTCAGTCCAGAGCTGTCTCTCTGTCCGGAGCTGCCTTTCAGTCCGGAGTTGCCCCTCTATCCTGAGCTACCTCTCTAACCTGACCTACCTCTCTGTCCTGTGCTATATCTCTGTCCTGAACTACCTTATCCCGGTGCTGCCCCTTGTCTCGATGTTACCCAGGAAATTCAGTGGGTGGAATAGGAGGGTGGTCAGTCGTAGGGGGAAACGGAAGCTGGGATTGACTATGGTGGAGTGGGGACCTCGCCCAGAGCCTGAGCCACCACCGTGGTCAGATGCCCACCCAGACCCTCCCCTAAACTTTGTGCTGGTGCGCCCGGAGTTCGCACCTTAAGGGGGGGGTTATGTCACGTTCCTGACCTGTTTTCTGTTAGTTTTGTATGTGTTAGTTGGTCAGGACGTGAGTTTGGGTGGGCAGTCTATGTTTTCTGTTTCTATGTTGGTTTAAGGGTGACCTAATATGGCTCTCAATTAGAGGCAGGTGTTTTTCAGTTCCTCTGATTGAGAGTCATATTAAGGTAGGTGTTTTCACACTGTTTGTTTGTGGGTGGTTGTCTTCCGTTTCTGTGTCTGTGCACCACACGGGACTGTTTTCGGTTTGTTAGTTTTATGTAGTCTGTTCCTGTTCATGCGTCCTTCACGTTATATGTAAGTTCGTGTTCAGGTCTGTCTGCATCGTTTATTTGTTTTGTTAGTTTATTCAAGTATAGTTTGTTTTTCGTCGTGTTCTAATAAATCATTATGTATTCACAACCCGCTGCGCCTTGGTCGAATCACTACTCCTGCTCTTCGTATGAAGAGAGAGAGGAACACCGTTACACCATCCCAGAATGTGATTGTTACGCAACAGTACATTTAATCCGCTCTGCCCTCAAACCAAGGGACGCAACCTGTCTGTATTTATAGGCTGTTTCAATTTGTCGATTTCAAATTATTTTCAAAACAAGTTTTTATTTTGTAAGATCAGTTTGAATTGAGGTGTGTTCCGCCTCCTCATTCATTCACTAAAATAAGTACTTTTTACTTTTGCGGACAATACATTTTTTTTTAACATTTCTGACACGGAACAAATTCCCCAAGCACTTCCATTTACACTTCCCAATTGTTTGTGCAGTTCAAGTCTGCAGACATTTGCGCATCTCCCGTCAGAACAAGATCTGCACACACATGTTCACATTTTCCGTCTGTTGCCCGCATTGCAGCCATTGTTGTTTTCATTACTAATACTAACTTTGGAAATGTGTGCGTTTCTATCAAAGTAAGTGCCTTATTACGTTACAATTGTTTCTGTATTTCGTTTCTACTGTAGCTTACTGTATGTATGAAGCATAATATATTTGTGCATATTCCTTATAACCGCGGACACGCGAGGTAACGTTACTCATTTCATAACCTGTATGGTGTTATATTCAATCGTGCTATGTAGCTAGTTACATTCTTCTATTAGCTCTGTAAAACAATACTAATTGCGTCAGAGAAGTATTAGCTTGTGTTGTATTTTGAAGCTACCCTGGATTTATGACTCTAAAGTGGCACAGCGGTCTAAGACACAGCATTTTAGTGCTAGAGGTGTCACTACAGACACCCTGGTTCAAATCCAGGCTGTATCACAACTGGCTGTGATTGGAAGTCCCATAGGGCGGTACACAATTAGCCTCATGTTGTCTGAGTTTGGCTGGTGTAGGCCATCATTGTAAATAATAATTTGTTGTTAAATGACTTGCCTAGTTAAAAAAAAAACATGACCATGGTCTGTTTTCATTTGGCCTATTTAGCATAGCTCTGTTCTGCCCTGCCCCCTTGTGGATCTCAAAAAGTTACTGTTTCTTATTGTTATAACTCAAATTTGTGATTTTGTCAATGCAATATACAATTTATATAGCTGTGTTTTATTATGTTACTTCTTTGTAATATTGTTTTATTGCTATATCCTCAAATTGTATTCTAATTACTAATAATTCCTCTTGAATCTGTATTTTCAGAATCTACAAACAGTATTTGCCAATATCATGACTGGAACTGGAGCTGGACATCTTTTGAACGGGAGATTGAGGCCAGCTTTTGTATGCTAGCGTACACTCCTTAACAGTTTTACTGGGTGAAAACCAGCAAGAAAACACATAGGCCAATATGTAATAGTCGTCTATTTTCTGCAGTATTGGTGGTGATTGGTTGAACAACAAAAACTTGTTTTACAAGAGGAAAGAACTGAATATGCATAACCCATATTTCATATTCATGCAGTGACTGAACAACTCCTGCATTTCCACCCCCACCTCTAAAGGCATAGTATCATGGTAGGTCATATGTCAAATTGCCTTTTAGGTCAGTCAGTCACTAATTGCTGCAAATGTGCTCAATAGTGCTTGAGCATATGATACTCCCCAAAGTAAGGTGAAATACATAGAGGTGTATCACAAGCTAAACACATGTATTTTGTCAACTTCCTCTGCTTACTTCTCCCGGTGCCAGACAGGCAGACTTTGCAGTGTCTCCGTGTGTCACTACCTTGAGCAGCAGTTTGAGGGAATTTGCAGGGAAAATGCCGTGCAGTGAGACGTAGGGGATTGTCCGCAGCAGGAAGACCCCCTGTGGATGGGCACCGAGGTGTGTAGTGCTCCTCCAGAAGCTCTCTCATGAGGTTCTCTCTGTACTTTTGGTAGGTAATTACTTTACCTATGAGGGAGTGGGGAGGATGAGGGAAGGGAAAGTATGATGAGGCAGTGGGTAGATGGGTGAGATATTGTCGCTATAATTGCATAATGGAACTGCATGTGATTTGTATGTGAACTGTACGTCCAATTACAAAAAATACAGTAATCATCTCACCTGTTAGTTGGCGGTGAACTATGTAGCCATTGATGGCAGCAGTGTCGATCAGATGGAAAAATATAATCTTATACCACTTGGTCGTTTTCCGAGTGCATTCCACAAAGCTGTTTACCATGTCCGCCTTATCCACTGCCCCCATTTTGAGCTTATAGTCAAGCACAGTCTGGTTTGATTTTTCTCTCTCCTGTTAGGTGGTCCACCTTCCCTGTGGCCGACATGGTTGCTGTATGGACAGCGGAAAGGACATGGTCGTCTCGTTTGTCATGCCACTTTACTGCCAGCTGTTGGCCGTTCTCCTTCAACTCAACCTCCCCTCTTGGCTTCTGCCTGCATCCGAATGCCGGCATCCCCTTCCTGTTCGACCTGACTGTGCCACAGGCCCCTGTACTGTTGGAGAGCAGATGCTAGAAGAGTGCTGTACCAATTGTCCACATACAAAGTGTGTCCCTTGCTGAGATGAGGAGTCAGCATGGTCATCACCACGGACCCGGACACCCCAAGCCCCTCATAATGTTGGATGTCAGTGGTGGACCCTGTGTAAACTATAATGTCCTGGACAAATCCTGTCTTCACGTTGCACATGACAAAGAACTTAACCCCAAACCTGTTCCTTTTGGAGGGAATATATTGACGTAACGCCAGCCTACCTTTCCATAACATCAGGAACTCATCAATACATAGATCCTTGTATGGCACAAAGACCTGACCAAATGCTGATGTCAGGCTGGTAAGAACATGTATTATTGTGTAACGGGTCATTTAGGATGGCAGTACCATTGTTGATGAAATGCAGGCATCGCAGCAGAACTAGGAAGCGGTCTTGGGAAAAGTTGGTTGAAAGGAAGGGAGTTGCAAACATAGGAAGTTCTTCTTTACTATCCCCATGAGAAGGACTGTCACAAGGAAGGTATACATTTCACTAATTGTGGTTGTCACCCATTTAGCGAGTTTCCCCCTCACTCCTGGCCCTCTCTTCTCCTGTAGTTGCAAGACATAGCGATTGGTCTCCTCTACTGTGTCTCCCACCAGCTCCTCTGTCAGAAGAAACTTGAAGCACTCTGCCTCAGATGGAAATGACAAAGGGCGTTGCACTCCAGACTGGGACTCAAAGCTAACAGCAGGGCCAGGAGGGGTGAAATGGCTGGTGGCCTTCCAGCTATCACAGAACTGATGTATTTCATTGTCTGTCGGTCTGCCTCCATCACCACCAGCATTTTCAAAGGGACCTGGGACTTCGTCAGTGGACAAGGGATCCTCAAATTCATGGTTCAGAATCTGATTCCTGACTTTCATACTCAGACTAATCGTCAGAATTTTTTTAAATCTCCAGAATTTCCGCATTTGTGAGTGGTCTCCTTTTGAAAGACATTGCTAATGCTACAGCTTAGCTCACTAGCTACATACAGTTGAGGTCGGAAGTTTACATACACCTTAGCCAAATACATTTAAACTCAGTATTTCACAATTCCTGACATTTAATCCTAGTTAAAATTCCCTGTCTTAGTTAAGTTACAATCAACACTTTATTTTAGGAATGTGAAGTGACAAAATAATAGTAGAGAGAATGATTTACTTCAGCTTTTATTTCTTTCATCACATTCCCAGTGGGTCAGAAGTTTCATACACTCAATTAGTATTTGGTAGCATTGCCTTTAAATTGTTTAACTTGGGTCAAACGTTTCGGGTAGCCTTCCACAAGCTTCCTACAATAATTTGGGTGAATTTTGTCCCATTCCTCCTGACAGAGCTGGTGTAACTGAGTCAGGATTGCAGGCCTCCTTGCTCTCACAAGCTTTTTCAGTTCTGCCCACACATTTTCTATAGGATTGAGGTCAGGGCTTTGTGATGGCCACTCCAATACCTTGACTTTGTTGTCCTTAAGCCAATTTGCCACAACTTTGGAAGTATGCTTGGGGTCATTGTTTATTTGGAAGACCCATTTGCTACCAAGATTTAACTTCCTAACTGATGTCTTGATGTTGCTTCAATATAATCAATATATAATTCTCCTACCTCATGATGCCATCTATTCTGTGAAGTGTACCAGTCCCTCCTGCAGCAAAGCACCCCCACAACATGATGCTTTTGTACCTGTACCTGTTTCCTCCAGCATCTTCACCAAGTCCTTTGCTGTTGTTCTGGGATTGATTTGCACTTTTCGCACCAAAGTACATTCATCTCTAGGAGACAGAATGCGTCTCCTTCCTGAGCGGTATGACGGCTGCGTGGTCCCATGGTGTTTATACTTGCGTACTATTGTTTGTACAGATGAACGTGGTACCTTCAGACATTTGGAAATTGCTCCCAAGGATGAACCAGACTTGTGGAGGTCTACATTTTTTTGAGGTCTTGGCTGATTTCTTTTGATTTTCCCATGATGTCAAGCAAAGAGGCACTGCGTTTGAAGGTAGGCCTTGAAATGCATCCATCCACAAGTACACCTCCAATTGACTCAAATTATGTTCATTTTTTGAATCTTCTAAAGCCATGCTATCATTTTCTGGAATTTTCCAACCTGTTTAAAGGCACAGTCAACTTAGTGTATGTAAACTTCTGACCCACTGGAATTGTGATACAGTGAATGATAAGTGAAATAATCTGTCTGTAAACAATTGTTGGAGAAATTGCTTGTGTAATGCACAAAGTAGATGTCCTAACCGACTTGACAAAACTATAGATTGTTAACAAGAAATTTGTGGAGTGGTTGAAAAACTAGTTTCAATGACTCCAACCTAAGTGTATGTATACTTCCGACTTCAATTGTACCCATTTGGTTCTTTAAGAGGCAATCTGCTGTTCAAACAACAACAAAGCCTCCACCCCACCACCGTTGTGGTAAAAAACGGAATAATTGGTGGCGCATAAATATTCTAACAATAATAATAATGTAACCACTCTCAAATTCATGAATAGAGCTATGGATACAACATTTAAATTTAAACCATATTCAGGGGTTTGTTTTCAAATTACATTGCTTACAATTGTACAAGCATATATTTGGGTCATGATGGGATATGACAACTGGACTAAGTTCATGAGGCATTTATCATTTAAGTTATATTCTTCAAGAATCAATGGGTGTGTAAATAATTTAAAAGTAAAAATATGCATTGCCAATTACAAATTAACCCTTTAAATACAAAACGTATAAATGTCTCAAGTGCATAGTGCAACTGTTTTACCCTAACATAATCCAAAATATAATGTTGCATTACTCCATTGTTTATAACAAGAACATAAACCATGTATAGCTTCAAACTATGTTCAAAAGCTGTCAACTACCTTGCCTCAGTAGGCTTGTGTATTTGGCTTGGTCAAACGTAAGGTTAAGGAGCGGTTTCGCAGACACAGATTACATCTAGTCCTGGACTAGAAAGAATATTGACTGGAGATTCTGTTGATCTTGATTTTTGATTCCAGGACTACATTTACATTTACATTTACATTTAAGTCATTTAGCAGACACTCTTATCCAGAGCGACTTACAAGTTGGACTAGGCTTAATCTGTGTCATTATGTTTAAATGAGTGGAATGGGATTATGTTTTACATTAAAAAATGAATTTACATTACATTACAATGTTTAAATGAGTGGAATGGGATTATGTTTTACATAAAAAAATAATTGACATTACATTACACGTACATTAATGGGGTAAACCTACTTTAAGAGTATGCATTAGGCTGTTTGAGAGATGTTGGAATCCTTATCAACCCACCCAATGTAAATACATCTGTTGTTGAAGTACAGCAGATCAATAAAGCTACAGTATTCTAGCAGTGGTCCAGCTGCTTATGCTGAAAAGCCTTGTTAGTCCATATGTCAAATTAGCTTTTGCATTTCCTGTCTTTTTGGCTTCAGACAAAAGCTAATATTTCACTTTTGATTTTGTTTTTGGTATTAATATATACTGAGTAAGAAACAATGATCATTGGTTATGTGTGTGCATAATGGGATGTAAAGTGATATGGAACAAAACAAGTCGTGTAACAATGAGAGTCAATGGTTTTTAGTGTTTGGATCATATTAATCATGGGAAGAGCAGTATCACACTACTAAGGCTGTGTTTAGACAGGCAACCTAATCATTTTTTTCCACTTATTGGTCTTTTGACTAATCAGATCAGCTCTAAAAAAAGATCTGATGTGAAAAGATCTGATGTGATTGCACAAAAGACCAATTAGTGGAAAAAACTTCAGAATTGGGTTGCCTGTCTAAACACAGCCATAGTGATTATCAATGTCCTTTGGGGGTGGATTTTCTCCCTTTCACTTATTTAATTATGAAATAACATAACATTTCATACCAGTATTAACACTAATCACTCTTTGCCATGGGCATCTTTAACTTCTCTGCGCTACGGATCCCTGAATTGCAGGGCGCAAAATATTACTAAAAATATGTATAATCATGCAATCACAAGTGAAATATATCAAAACACAACTTAGCTTGTTGTTAATCCACCTATCGTGTCAGATTTTGAAAATATGCTTTACAGCGAAAGAAATCCAAGCTTTTGTGAGTGTATCAATCAATGCTAGAACAGCTAGCCCCAAATTAGCTTGGTCACGAAAGTCAGAAAAGCAATAAAATGAATCGCTTACCTTTGATAATCTTCGGATGTTTACACTCACGAGACTCCCAGTTACACAACAAATGTTCTTTTTGTTCGATAAATATTACTTTTATAACAAAAAAACGACATTTGGGTTGCGCGTTATGTTCAGAAAACCAAAGCCTGAGCTCAGGTCAATGAGGCCTACAGGCCATACATGGCAAATAGAAGTTCAAAACTTGTAATGTTCACAAGACCTTAAGATGATAAAAATATCTAACACAACATTAGGTGATAGTATATGTATTATTATGGATTTATAATCAGCTATAATGGGGCGGTCATTTTGGACCGGGAACACATAATTAATTAACATGAAACGAACACAACAGAGGATTAAATGTCAACATCAAAGCATCATAGATTGAGGGCATTATTTATGGTGTTGGGGCGGTGGGAATTGTGTTTCAACCTGCACAATAATCTTCTTACATGGACCACAATCTCAACCTACCCTCCAGGCTAAAATAAACCAGATGCTTACTCGTCAGTGGAAATAGTCCTACAGACATCCCTGTACACATCCCAGACACAAGACACACACAGGCCCCTCCAGGCAGTTGTGTCCTATTGAACAGGCACACTAACAAGGGAGCGATGGTGACAATTACAATTTGGATTCTCCACAGGAGCCTCACTTATAATTCTAAAAGACTCACATCAGCCTGCTAGGTGATTTGATTTCTGAGGGAAATGGAGACGTGGAGGTGGTTATCATGAAAAGCTTGTTGCGCTAAGGTCTGTCTTTGATTTACTATCTTTTCGATTGAGATTATATGGTTGATTCTAAATGCATTGGGGGGTGGATTCATAAAAAATCAATTTCAATGTTGGCATCAGATCAACTTTTACCAGTATGCTCAAACAGCTTGTCAATTTCATCTAAACCTTCAGGGAGAAATGTTTAGTAATATAAAAAGAACAGATTTTGAGCCAGATTTTTTGACAGATGGTTTGTACAGAGATTATTCTGCAAACATGCGTGCAACACACACACACACATAATCATCCTATGATAATGTCACAGGTTATCATTGACCTGGCCATCAAAAGGAAACTACAAACACAAACACATTTCTTAGGGGTTATTTGGCTTGGAACCATAGTGGGAACCCTTTTTGGTGCTATATAGAACCCTGTTTTGAAGGTTCAATAAAAAGCCATGCTCATAAGGTTCTAAATGAAACCTGTATGGTGCTATCACTGGTACTATCACGTTTCAGGAGAATACCCAGATTCAGACAGTCGAAGTAACAAAGGTTTATTACTAGAACAGGAGAGGCAGGCAAAACGAGAGGTCAAGGGCAGGCAGAGGTCAGTAATCCAGATCAGAGTCCATAAAGTACAGAACGGCAGGCAGCTTCGGGGTCAGGGCAGGCAGAGGTCAATAATCCAGAGCGGTGTGACAAGGTACAGAACAGCAGGCAGGCTCAGGGCAGACAGAATGGTCAAAACTAGAAAAAGACAGAAGCAAGGGGGAAACCACTGAAAGCCTTGACGAACAAAACGAACTGGCAACAGACAAACAGAGAACACAGGTATAAAAACGCTGGGGATAATGGGGAAGATGAGCGGGGTGGAGACAAGCACAAAGACAGGTGAAACATATCAGGGTGTGACAGGTTTTTACTCGAATTAAACCTTATTGGCCACATCATTGCATGGCAATTAAAAGTTACATTCTGTAAAGCAATATTAAATTAACAAACACTTGTTCATGTTTTAACAAAGATTCATGACAGATACAAGGCCTGGAAATAATTAGACTATATGCTCCATATCTATTTTCCAATTTTAGCAACGGTTGTTTATGCACTACCTAGCACCAGTTCATTAATTTCATTTCTATGCATGTTTTCACAGAGAAAGGCAGTGTTTTGATAGAGCTTAGTTACCATCATGATCACTGTCCTGGGTCACAATGCAAAATTGGTCATCTATTAGCATTAATCATCCATGGAGCTGTGCAGCAGGTAGTGGATCTGTGAGTAAACCGGTTCAAAGGTTAGGAACGGGAGGATATAAACTGTGTTAGCTAGTGCCTGATAATCCCGGAGTTGCTGGTCGGATTTCCGATTGGGTGAAGGACGGTAGTGCAGGGCACTCTAGCATCAGCTGTATTTTAAAAGAAGGCAAAAAAAATGAAATGAGAGACAAACTGTAAAAACGCAGGCAGACAAACAAAATGTTTCATTACATTACTGCTTTTCAGGGGAACTTTGCTTTTCAGGGGAACTAATTGCCTGATAATCCCGGAGTTGCTGGTCGGATTTCCGATTGGGTGAAGGACGATAGTGCAGGGCACTCTAGCATCAGCTGTATTTTAAAAGAAGGCAAAAAAAATGAAATGAGAGACAAACTGTAAAAACGCAGGCAGACAAACAAAATGTTTCATTACATTACTGCTTTTCAGGGGAACGCCTGAACACAAACGGCACTCAACAAATCCAACACTCAAATTCAATCCTCTGTATGTGAAATGAGAAAAAGAAAATCAAGTGACATAAGAGACTCAGGGAGGGAGGTTGAGTAAAAACATTTTTTTTAAACCTTTTAATGCAACCGCTGTCAAATTTAAAAAAAACTTTACAGAAAAAGCACACCATGCAATAATCTGAGACAGCGCTCAGATATAACAACATTTCTCCACCATGTTAGAGTCAACAGAAATACAAAATTACATCATAAATATTCCCTTACCTTTGATGATCTTCATCAGAATGCACTCCCAGGAATCCTAGTTCCACAATAAATCGTTGTTTTGTTCGATAATGTCCATTACTTATGTCTAAGTAGCTACTTTTGCTAGCATGTTTAGTGCACATGTCCAAACGCTCGCGCAGATGCAGGCGAACTCGGACGAAAACTTCAAAAAGTTATATAACAGGTCTGTAACGGCTGTCTTCCTCCTCCTCTGATGAGGAGGAGTAGTAAGGATCGGAGGACCAATGTGCAGCGTGGTACGTGTTCATGCTCTTTATTAAAAAAATCGAACACTGAAACAAAACAATAAACGACACGTGAAATAACCAACCGAAACAGTTCCGTGTGGAACACACAGACACAGAAAATAAACACCCACGAAACACAGGTGGAAAAAGGCTACCTAAGTATGATTCTCAATCAGAGACGACTAACGACACCTGCCTCTGATTGAGAATCATACCAGGCCAAAACGCAAAAACCAACATAGAAAAACGAACATAGATAACCCACCCAACTCACGCCCTGACCATACTAAAACAAAGAAATAACAAAAAAACTAAGGTCAGAACGTGACATGGTCGAATAAACTGGTCAAACTAAGTAGAGAATCAATCTTCAGGATGTTGTTATCATAACTATCCAATAACGTTCCAACCGGATAATTATTTTGTGTCTCTAGAAGTTATGGAAAGCAAGACGATATTGTTTGGAACGCGCGTGACCAGGAACTGGCATTCTGCCAGGCCAATGACTGAAACACCTCCCATCCGGCTCAACATCACAGTAGAGGCTTCATTCCACGTTCTACAGACTGTTGACATCTAGTGGAAGGTGTAGAAAGTGCAAACAAATCCATATCTTACAGGGAATTGAATAGGCGAATTCTCACTTCCTGTTTGGATTTTTTCTCAGGTTTTTGCCTGCCATATGAGTTCTGTTATACTCACAGACATCATTCAAACAGTTTTAGAGACTTCAGAGTGTTTTATATCCAATAGTAATAATAATATGCATATATTGGCATCTGGGACAGAGTAGGAGGCAGTTCACTATGTGCACGCAATTCATCCAAAAGTGAAAATACTGCCCCCTATCACAAAGAAGTTAAATACATTCACTCCCTGTACTTGCTTCCCGACTCTCAGCATACATCGTTAGAAGATTAGTCCAATTTAGTCTCGTGACATGTCTGCTGTTGGTGTCTGACATCCTTTTATAGCTTGGATAAGCTGTCCAAATACAGCTACGAAGCTGTTGTTAAATGAGACGGTCTGGGCCATCTCAGCGTCCCTCGCTGCCCTGTCTGCTCCACTGGATGCTGCCTCATCTTCCCTGGTAAAATATATTAGGCAGAAGTAATGAGATGTACAGGAAGGAATGATAAGGTACAGACTCCGTAGCAAACCTAAGTACAGCCAGTGTGAGCGCAATGTTCTTCTCAAACCATGTATTTTCTCAAATTTATAAAATCTTATCCAGAAAAGGCTGGTGTGGTGCTAACCAGATATACCAACCAGATACACAAATGATGCAACAAATAAAGGTCTTCGGTCAGAATATGATTAATTGAATCAGTGGACCGTTTTATGTATAAAGTCTTACATCCACACGGTCTCCTTGGACAATATTTATGAACATAACCCTGCCATGACAAAAGCCCTCTGTGTATGAGATTGCCCACCCCTGTTGAAGGCAGCTAAAATGTGTAATTATGGCTAAACAAGTGAACATGACAATCAACTGACATTGAACTGTTTACCAACCGAGAAGGCACCCTTTGCACCTCGGTGTGCAGGGCTCAGGTGTTGCAGGAGCATTGATTTTATCAATTGACCCTGGGTGTCTGGAGGGGGCAGGGCTCTGATGTTGTGGCTTCACCATTCAAGCACGACGAAGCTTCCTCTGAGTCCGTAGGTTCCAGAATGTCTTCTGAAAAGTATGTTTGTTTGTAAAATGTAAAGTCGGAATCTCCGGCTAACGTCAAACATGTAGTTAAGTCCATGGTGTTAATCAGTTGTGTTTTAACAATGGCTGTCTCAAACACATTTAGAAGGAAATAAATTCCACAAATGTACTTTTAATACGGCACACCTGTTAATTAAAATGCATTCCAGGTGACTACCTCATGAAGCTGTTTGAGAGAATCCCAAGATTGTGCAACTCTGTCGCCAAGGCAAGGTTTGGCTACTTTGAAGAATCTCTAATATAAGATATATTTTTAGTTGTTTTTTTGGTTACTACATGATTCCATATGTGTGATTTCATAGTTTTTATTTCTTCAACATGTAGAAAATTGTAAAAATAAAGAAAACCCTTGAATGAGTAGGTGTGTCCAAACGTTTGACTGGTACTGTATATATATATATATAAAATAGTGTGTATGGACCTTATATGAATAGGAAAGGTCAGTACATCTGTAGTAATGTAGGATGAGCCTTGACTAGAATACAGTATATACATATGAAGTGGGTAAAACAGTATGTAAACATTATTAAAGTGACCAGTGTTCAATGTCTATGTACATAGATAATTAGTCTCTCAGGGACAGGGTAGAGTACCAGTTGGAAGCTGGCTAGTAACAGTGAGTAAGTTTAGGGCAGAGTACTGGGAGGTGACTATTTAACTTCTCTAGGATAGGGGGCAGCATTTTCACGTTTGGATGAAAAGCATACCCAAATTCAACTGCCAGCTACTCATCCCCAGAAGATAACATATGCATATTATTAGTAGAGTTGGATAGAAAACACTCTGAAATTTCTAAAACTGTTTGAATCATGTCTGTGACTATAAAAGAACGTATTTAGCAGGCGAAACCCTGAGGACAAACCATTCAGATGTTTTTTATTTTGAGGTCACTCTCTTTTCATTGAGATTTCATTGGGAAACCAGATTTCTAATCAACCTTCTTGCAGTTCCTACCGCTTCCACTGGATGTCAACAGTCTTTAGAAATTGGTTGAGGTATTTTCCTTTGTGTAATGAAGAAGTACGGCCATCTTGAACGAGGGTCACTGGAAGTGTACAGTTAGAGGCGCATGACCAGAAAGCTAGCTACAGTTTGTTTTAATCTTGTATTGAACACAGATCATCCCGTCTTCAATTTGATCGATTATTTCCGTTAAAAAATACCTAAGTTGTATTACAAAAGTAGTTTGAAATGTTTTGGCAAAGTTTACAGGTAACTTTTGACATATTTTGTAGTCACGTTTCACAAGTTGGAACCGGTGTTTTTCTGGATCAAACGCGCTAAATAAATAGACATTTTGGATATATATCGATGGAATTAATCGAACAAATGGACCATTTGTGATGTTTATGGGACATATTGGAGTGCCAACAACAGAATCTCGTCAAAGGTAAGGCATGAATTATATTTTCCTTTCTGCGTTTTGTGTCACACCTACAGGGTTGAAATATGCTTCTCTCTCTTTGTTTACTCTGTTGCTATCCTCAGATAATAGCATCGTTTGCCTTCGCAGAAAAGCCTATTTGAATTCTGACATGTTGGCTGGATTCACAACCAGTGTAGCTTTAATTTGGTACCTTTCATGTGTTATTTAATGAAAGTTTGATCTTTATAGTAATTTATTTGAATTTGGCGCGCTACATTTTTTCTGGCTTTTGGCCAAGTGGGACGCTACCGTCCCACATATCCCAGAGAAGTTAAAGATCCAAGCGTAAAATCAACATTTATAGACTAGGAAACAGATCTTGCGCTTTTTAATAAAAAAGTAGATTACGTTTACTCATGCAACGTTACTTTACTACATCACATTAATCACGCAATGATAATTAGTTTGATGGAAACCTTAGGCTTTGTACGACATTATAAATCACGTTGAGATTCCATTTTAATTCGCTCTAACTTTATGGAAAACGGTTTATTCAATAAATCCCGCAACTCCTCTCATACTGGGAAGAAAAAATAAAACAATTTCAGACCTTAACTTCTCTAGGGTAGGGGGCAGCATTCGGAATTTTGGATGAAATGCATGCCCAAATTAAACTGCCTGCATCTCGGGCCCGGAAGATATGATATGCATATAACTAGTAGATTTGGATAGAAAACACTCTAAAGTTTCCAAAACTGTTAAAATAGTGTCTGTGAGTATAACAGAACTGATTTGGCAGGGAAAAACCTGAGAAAAATCAATTCAGGAAGTAGTTTTGTTTTTGTTTTTGTAGTTTTCTATTCAATGCCAATACAGTATCCATTGATTTAGGACTCAAAATGCAGTTTCTATGCCTTCCACTAGATGTCAACCGTCTTCAGAAAATGTTTCAGGCTTGTATTCTGAAAAATGGAGAAGTAAGAGCAGTCTGAATGAGTGGACCCTGCCGTGTCACAGAGCTTTTTCCTGCGCAAGACCAAGAGAGTGTGTTTCTTGTTTACATTTTATATTGACGACGTTATGGTCCGGTTGAAATATTATTGATTATTTAGGCTAAAAACAACCTGAGGTTTGAATATAAACATCGTTTGACATGTTTCTATGAACTTTACGGATACAATTTGGATTTTTTTGTCTTTCCGTTTTTAATTTGTTTGAGCCTGTGGATTACTGAAGAAAACGTGCGAACAAAACTGAGGTTTTTGGGTATATAGAGACTTTATCGAACAAAAATAACATTTATTGAGTAAATGAATGTCTGCTGAATGCAACCATATGTAGATCATCAAAGGTAAGGTATTAATTGTATCTCTATTTCTAAATTGTGTAACTGTTCTACCTGGCTGGCTACTGTTTGTAATGATTTGTTTAGTGGGCTATGTTCTCATAATCGTAATGTATGCTTTCGCCGTAAGCATTTTTAAAATCTGACACCGTGGTTGGATTCACAAGCAGTTAATCTTTAAACCTATGTAAAATATGTTTTGTTTTCTGAATTTTTATAATGAGCATTTCTGTATTTGAATTTGGCGCCCAGCAGATCACCGTCTCACGTGCCCAAGAGAGGTTAAGGGCAGTTTTATTTCAAATGTTGTACCCAGACGGAGATAATCCAATAAGCGTTTTATAGTTCCATCGTTACGGTAAAATAACCAAAAGTGGACACTCTAATCAGTTTCTACAGCTCAATTTCCCAGATTTTGTAGACTAGTTTAATAGTGCTTAAAACCTAATCTTTATCAAATTATTCATTAAGGAAGGAATGAGTGAGGTAAAGAAGGCGTCAAATTATAGATACATGTCATTGTTTGATTCAAACCCACTGAAGAAATACCACTCCTTCAAAGAACATGGGCAAAATGTATTTACTGTAACATAACAGACATAAAATATTGACTCAATATGCAATTACACTAAATAACATTTCCCCTCCCCCTCGGAGACATCAAAGGCTTCCCATGCCATGGCCAAATCCCTCACTTGATATCAGATCCAGAGTATTTCACCCTTCTCGTGCTTGCCTGGCCTAACAGCCTCAGCCTCACCTGGTTGTTTTGTTTAGTGCTACCACGGGGGCCCACATTGAAATTCCAACCACACGCCTCTCACCGGTACTACATCATTAGGCTGGGGGAGGAATAGAAGGCCTTTGTCTGATAAGTGGCAGAGGGAGAGCGCTAGCTGTTATGAGAAAGGGGAGGAGGGAATTGAGATTGAGGGCTGGGATGCGGGTGGGATGCAGCAAGACTGTGAGGTCACATTGTGCACAAGGCGCAGGGAAAACAATAACGCTGTTTTTTTCCAACACACGTCAGCGATGACCTCCCTCCCCCCAGATCTTGATCGGACCCCGGCGCTGATGATTAATCAATTGATTTGCAGGTGCACGTGGACTGATTTGCACTAAACACCATTGAAGCATCTGCCTCGTAGACATACGCCGATGTCTGACCCTATCTGTCTTTATCCCGTTTCAAAAAGACAAAACATTCTCTGCTGCTACTGTTTTGAGTCACCTTTCTATCTTCTCTCCACATCTCTCCTTCCTTCCACCCCCACATACAATACTTGAGCTTAACTCAGTGGCGGAGTACAGCAGCTGGCAGAGCTGCAGAAATATATCAAACAGTGCCCTGCGTCTCCCTGCTCTCCCAGCAACAAGTGAAAACACTGCTTTAAAAAATAAAATTCATATCAAACAGGATGCATTAATGTTTGATGATGTTCTGCATACGGGATGCCTCTGCAGATGTATTTACATATCCATTTTAAAAATAAGATGCCATGGAAATACACCTCAGGTTACAAGCTTCTCTGATTTAAGCCTGGATAGAAATGCCATACCTCTAAATATACTAGTTATGTTACTGTAGGGATGATGGGAAACAATGTTCTGTAGATACTGCGTATCATGCACATGTATTGTGTTTTATCCTCAGTGGTTTTTAATGTATGTAATGTTGTCTTCAGCATCAGCAGCTTTATAAGGATTTTAAAATGTCATGTAAAATCAATTTATCAACCAATACATCTTCACTACTGAACTGCAAATGTTGGAAAATAACTTCACATCCGTGGATAATAAGTTGTAGCTCAGACATTGACACATTAGCAAAGAAAGGACTTAATCTAAAGAAGCCACCATCTCACCAATACTTATCAGAAAGACTGTCATCATGATTTCATTTTACTTTCTTATAAATTGCTCAGTCATGGTTGTGCAATTTCCAGAATAGAGAGGTTGGAGACCAAAGATGAAAAGAAACAGGAAAACTGCCTTAATCATGGAGAGACAATGGATGTCCAGCTACCCATCTTTGTCTAGCACTCAGTCTACCAGAAATAGAAACGTATTTGAAATACTCTGCAATAACAGGGCTCTATCACAATGGACTATTTTTTCCATAGTGGGGGAGTGGAGACAGGATGGACCTTTGTGTAATCGTAATACCAAGCCTACAAACATGGAACTCCATTGGGATCTGTCAGTCTTCGATGACTACCTGGCATAGCGGTTGATGGGAGTTGGTGGGTACGGGGCCTCCATAGGAGCAGGAACAGATCCATCGTCATAGTGGTTGGTGGGCAGGGGGCCAACTGGCGAGCAGGCAGCAGTGCAGAACCATCTCACCATGCACCTGCATGTGACAACCGGGGATTTGGTGGAGGTTAAACTCACGTAAATGCAGTTCACACACTAATTTAGAATTGTTACATTATGCCATGCATGTCATATCAAGCTGTGTTCAGCCTTAATTACTTTCTTTAACAAACCAAAATGAATATTCTTTAGCCTTTCAATAATAGGAACACTAAAAGAGAGACTAAAGCTACTGTCCCCTTTTTCCTCCATTAGATTTAAGTGAGTGGAAATCTCTGCTACTTTAATTTTCCCAACAATGGACTGGAGGATTCAGCGAAGGGTAGTTATAAAAAAAGAGTTGAGAAATTACAGTCAATTACTTTGGAGACGAAGTTCATTTGGAGAGGGTGGCTCTTTCAGGCTCTGTGCCTAGACTAATCTCCCCCTCTCAGAGAACAACCTCGACAAAGAGGCTGTGCAGATACACATTATGAGAGAGGTGGGCCTGTCTAGCTCAAGGATGGCATCTACATTACCATAAGCACAAAATCCAATTCCAGAGACATTGGTGGAAGTGGAAAAAATCAATCACAGATAATATTAACCAGCAGGCAGCAATGTCATTATTGCCTCTCCGATGCCGCTTTCACACCTGGGCATTGCTGCTTGGACCAGCAGCTGATGCACAATAGAACCTGTTTCAGACTCAAATTATGGGTGAAAATGATACAGATGCGTACAATGGAAATACTAAACTAGGATGTAACATTTCTGAAAGAACTCGCCCCAGGAGACAATGTTATATCTTCTGGCTCACGTAGAATAATTTATTGAACAGACAGCTCATCATGTTACGGAATACAAGCATATCTGACAATGGTAACTATCTACGACATTTGAATATTAAGAGCAGGCTATATCTACTTTTATGGAAACCTAGAGTTAAGAAGGATGGCATGATAATGGCAAACCACAGTAATGGTTTATCTGAACAGTTTATTTTGACACATTTATAACATGTTTGGAATGTTATAGGAGCTTCATGATTTGTCATAACCCAAGTCATAAAAAAATGACAGGTAAAGTATTTTTATGTTCACATGCCCAGTAGAGTTGAAGCAAACAAAAATCCTTATAATTCATAATAACTGACATAAGGCTCATTGCCTTTTCATTCACATATCACTCCAAAACAGCACACCACCATAGAAATATAAGCTGAATTTTGCCAGCAAACTGAGCCAATAAGATAGACGGATACAGTGATGTATGGTATCGGTAGGCTCAAGGCCGCGAGGATCTATACACCAACTTCATAACAACGGCAGGGTGAGAGGAGGTCTTCTGTTATTATGGAGGTTAACAGAACACTCATGTTTAATTTGTCTAACCTTGAGTGCTGAGTCCCATGTTCGTGTCTATACATTCTGGCAATACAGTTGCTAGCAAATGGTGTTTCCCTCCTCCCTCTCCTCTTTCAATAGTTTCTCATTTGACCCCTGGATCAACCTATGATACAGCATTAGTTACCACTGTGGTTAGTTCTTTCCTCTGCCTCCATCTTCATTGAATACAAATGGAATGGTCCTGACCTCCAGTGTTCATGGCAGCTCGACCAGAACAATATTTTGGACCAGGAATGAACTTGCTGGTGTTTTGTATGCTTTCTAGAGAACTGATAGAAAAAAAAACTGTAGCCTACCTGATGACCAATACGATGATGATTGTCTATTATTGCTTTGAAGATATCTGTGTTGAAGAAATGAATTTGCCATCTAAAAGGAGAATTTCCATTCATTGGCTAGTTGAGAGAAACACTACGTGCCTGTGGCTAGCCTTATCCATCAGGTAAGGATAAATACCAGTGGGAGCCATAAAAGATGGAGCTAGAGCGGCTAGCTGGACAAACAGTGCCACTGATAGATCTTTTCACAGAGCAAATTGAAACAGCAAAGGATTCGTCTTAGATTACAAAGTCCTGGAATTCCAACTGACAGAGCTCCAGCAGGGCCATACCTTAAAAATGAGTCCAGACAATATAGATTCACATCAGAGATCGCAGAAGCCGTCAATGGCTGAAAATAATGATTCATTCACTCGAAAGGAATGAATTAAATAACTACATGTGAAATAATAATTTGTCAACTTGCCTTTATCGTTTTCCTATTCCAGTTAATATGGCTTCAGACTTGATTTAAGTAGGTAGTCATTGTAACTTTGTGTTGCCAAATTCTAACATTAGGCAATAACCAAAACTGAATTACTCTGACTTGACTAAAGATTTCTTACTCCTTGCAGTTATTTCATAACCAAATTAGGACTATTAGTTTGTACACTGATAGTGCTCTTGCATTTAGTCATCACAGCTAATAATATTACAATAACTTCTACATGTCATTGTGTGGCTCACTGGGATTTTAACAGGATTATACCACAAAGTAAGATCATTTTATGCGTTTATCATACACAATCAGCATTTTAAATATGAAAACCAAACTATATTAATTACGTTGAAATCAGTAAATTAACAAATACAGTGCATTTGGAAAGTATTCAGTCCCCTTAACCTTTTCCACGTTTTTTACGTTAGTTTTATTCTAAAATGTATTAAACAAAAATGTTCCTCATAAATCTAAACACAATAGCCCAAAATAACAGAGCAAAAACATGTTTATTACATTTTTCCAAATGTATTAAAAATAAAAAGATACCTTATTTACATAAGTATTCATACCCTTTTCTATGAGACTCGAAATTGAGCTCAGGTACATCTTGTTTCCATTGATCATCCTTGAGATGTTTCTACATCTTGATTGGAGTCCACCTGTGGTGAATTCAATTGATTGGACATGATTTGGTGAAGCACACACCTGCCTAAAGTCCCACAGTTGACAGTGCATGTCAGAGCAAAAACCAAGCCATGAGGTCGAAGGA
This sequence comes from Salvelinus alpinus, assembly GCF_045679555.1. Classification (NCBI taxonomy): domain Eukaryota; kingdom Metazoa; phylum Chordata; class Actinopteri; order Salmoniformes; family Salmonidae; genus Salvelinus; species Salvelinus alpinus. The sequence goes on from NC_092100.1 coordinate 43,204,715, forward strand.
ATTGTCTGTAGAGCTCCGAGACAGGATTGTGTTGAGACACAGATCTACCAAAATATTTCTGCAGCATTGAAAGACCCCAAAAACACAGTGGCATCCATCACTCTTAAATTTAAGAAGTTTGGAACCACTAAGACTCTTCCTAGAGCTCGTCGCCCGGCCAAACTGAGCAATCGGGAGAGAAGGGCCTTGGTTGGTCAGGGAGGTGACCAAGAACCCGATGGTCACTCTGACAGAGCTACAGAGTTCCTCTGTGGAGATGGGAGAACCTTCCAGAAGGACAACTATCTCTGCAGCACTCCACCAATCAGGCCTTTATGCTAGAGTGGCCACTCCTCAGTAAAAGGCACGTGACAGCCCGCTTGGAATTTGCTAAAAGGCACCTAAAGGACTCTGTGTCACGACTTCCGCCGAGACGGTCCCTCTTCTTGTTCGGGCGACGTTCGGTGGTCGACGTCACCGGCCTTCTAGCCATCGCCGATCCACTTTTCATTTTCCATTTGTTTTGTCTTTGTTTTACACACCTGGTTTCAATTCCCCAATTACATGTTCATTATTTAACCCTCTGTTTTCCCCATGGATTTTGTGAGTGATTGTTTTATTGTAAGTTCGGTCCGATGTTTGTGGGCTTGGTATTACTTCATGTTTTTGGACATTTTGAGTAAAGTTCCTTGTGTTACTCATCTCTGCTGTCCTGCGCCTGAGTCCTCTGCACCAGCTACACCCATATCCTTACACTCAGACCATGTGGAACAAGATTCTCTGGTCTGAAGAAACCAAGATTGAAGTCTTTGGCCTGAATGCCAAGCATCACATCTGGAGGAAACCTGGCACCATCACTACGGTGAAGCATGTTGGTGACAGCATCATGCTGTGGGGATGTTTTTCAGTGGCAGGGACTGGGAGAGTGGATCGAGGGAAAGATGAACGGAGCAAAGTTGTTACAGAGAGATCCTTGATGTAAACCTGCTCCAGACCACTCAGATTGGGGCGAAGGTTCACCTTCCAACAGGACAACAGCCCTTAGCACACAGCCAAGACAATGCAGGAGTGGCTTTGGGACAAGTTTCTGAATGTCCTTGAGTGACCCAGCCAGAGCTTGGACTTGAAGCCGATCGAACATCTCTGGAGAGACCTGAAAATAGCTGTGCAGCGACGCTCCCTATCCAACTTGACATAGCTTGAAAGGATCTGCAGAGAAGAATGGGAGAAACTCCCCAAATACTGTTGTGCCAAGCTTGTAGCGTCATAATCAAGAAGACTCGAGGCTGTAATCGCTGCAAAAGGTGCTTCAACAAAGTACTGAATAAAGGGTCTGAATAGTTATGTTAATGTCATATTTTTTTTTATACATTTGCAGATATTTCTAAAAACCTGTTTTTGCTTTGTCATTATGGGGTTTTGTGTGTAGATTGATGAGGGGGAAAAACTATTGAATACATTTTAGAATACAGCTGTAGTGTAACAAAATGTGGGGGGAAAAATCAAGCGGTCTGAATACTTTCAAAATGCACTGTAGAACCCAATCATGAGGAATTTTTCAGATTGAAGGGAACAGGCAGAGAGATGCAGGTAAAATATCCATTAATGAGCCTGCACCCATCCATTTGCATTCATCCATGCAGAATTTTTAAATCAATTAACGAACACCAGAGATAAAGTGCACCCATTATATCCAATTAAATCCAACGACAACGTAACAATCTCATGAATTTGAAATTAGCTCCAGTAGTAATCAAGTAGCAATCAGGAAGCTCTACATCAGTTTCACATGAGAGTGGACTGTATCCACTCACTTTTAATTTGTTTTATTGGCCAAGCGAGAGAGAGGAGATTTTCAAGATCATTTATTTTTTCTGCCTAAACCATCCATTCATTCTCTCTCTGAGGCTCCTGTGAGAAGTGCCATAATTCCAAGACCCCTTTATAGACCAGGACCCTGGACTATCCTTAATTAAGTTGGATAGCTATTTCCATCCATATCAACTCAGAAAGCCACGTTTCTAAAGCCATTTTCCAGCCATGCAGTCGCTGAATAAATCTGGGATAATGAAGTCTGGACATGTGAAAAGGACAGCATTGGAGAAGCTTATCTCTCTGTGTTTCTTCATGTAAAAAGATAATGGACAGCGGAGCGGGGAGCTCTCCTGAGCTCTCTATCCCATTAACAATGAAGCCAGGGACAGGAAATAGAATAAGAGACAAAGTGCAGAGGCATTGGGTTAAAATATGTGTTGTCATTTGCTTTGCTAATGATTGATATCACTGCTTTTTGGTGGTAGGAACACAAATAGCCTCCCTCACCTTAAATGGATCACTTCTCAAATTTCATAAATGTACATTGTATATCAATTGCAAGAGGATTTGCCTGCAAATTATATATTTGGCCTGTTTTGGCAGACAAGGACAAATTGTTAACTAGAAGCAAACAAACAACGATCAGATAAACTGAAAAACAAACACTTTCTGACCATATATAGGTTCAGAACTTATGTGAAATAGCACAGTTACAAATAGAAATCAAATTGGATGGACATCAGAAATAGAGGAAGGACTAAAAACAAACAAAAAATAACTATTGTAAAGAAGGGATCATTTTTGCCAGCTGGCATTTCTGCTAGGGGGCAGAATTTTTATGTTTGGAAAAATAACGTTTCCAAGGTAAACGGACTATTTCTCAGGTCCAGATGCTAGAATATGCATATAATTGACAGATTAGGTTAGAAAACACGCTAAAGTTTCCAAAACTGTCAAAATATTGTCTGTGTGTATAACAGAACTGATTTTGCAGGTGAAAACCTGAGGAAATCCAACCCGGAAGTGCCTTTTATTTGGAAAAATCCCTGTTCCGTTGCCTGCCCCTTTTTCAAAACACGCAGGTGTCCTTTGATTAGTTCCTGCACGCGAGAGATGTAGCTCGACATTTTCTTTCTCTGTAGTATTGAATAGTTTAACGTCCGGTTGAAATATTATCGATTATGTATGTTAAAAGCAACCTGAGGATTGATTATAAAAAACGTTTGACATGTTTCTACGAACATTACAGATACTTTGTGGAATTTCCGTCTGCCTTTCAGCACCGGAACGAGCCTGTGGTTTTCTGAACATAACGCGCAAACCAAATGGCGGTTTTTGGTTATAAAACTAATCTTTATCGAACAAAAATAAAATTTATTGTGTAACTGGGAGTCTCGTGAGTGCAAACATCCGAAGATTATCAAAGGTAAGCGATTCATTTTATTGCTTTTCTGACTTTCGTGACCAAGCTCATTTGAGGCTAGCTGTTCTTACTGTTTTGTCTGGTGATTGATAAACTCACAAACGCTTGGATTGCTTTCGCTGTAAAGCATATTTTCAAAATCTGACACGATAGGTGGATTAACAACAAGCTAAGCTGTGTTTTGGTATATTTCACTTGTGATTTCATGATTATAAATATTTTTAGTATTTTAATTTTTTATTTGGAGCTCTTCAATTCATCGGTTGTTTACGAAAAAGATCCCGCTAAAGGGATCCGTGCCGCAAGAAGTTAACTAGACAAAACTCCAAAATCAATGGCATCAAAACAAATGAGATTTCCTGTAAAACTTTTGATGACCCAAGCCACTTTCACTCGATGCTGATTTAGTTTTATCTGGACATCCATTTACAATGGAATTTTGGTCATAAAGTTTTTTTTTCTTCTTTTTCTAGGGGGTGGATCAGCTTAATATTGCGGAAAGAATGTTGCTTCCATCAATGTAATTGTCTGCATCATTTCCAATCCCCCATATATTTTTGGGGTAAATATATATATCCATACACGCATGCATACATATTCACATATATACATACACATACCTATATACAGTGGGGAGAACAAGTATTTGATACACTGCCGATTTTGCAGGTTTTCCTACTTACAAAGCATGTAGAGGTCTGTCATTTTTATCATAGGTACACTTCAACTGTGAGAGACGGAATCTAAAACAAAAGTCCAGAAAATCACATTGTATGATTTTTAAGTAATTAATTTGCATTTTATTGCATGACATAAGTATTTGATCACCTACCAACCAGTAAGAATTCCGGCTCTCACAGACCTGTTAGTTTTTCTTTAAGAAGCCCTCCTGTTCTCCACTCATTACCTGTATTAACTGCACCTGTTTGAACTCGTTACCTGTATAAAAGACACCTGTCCACACACTCAATCAAACAGACTCCAACCTCTCCACAATGGCCAAGACCAGAGAGCTGTGTAAGGACATCAGGGATAAATTGTAGACCTGTACAAGGCTGGGATGGGCTACAGGACAATAGGCAAGCAGCTTGATGAGAAGGCAACAACTGTTGGCACAATTATTAGAAAATGGAAGAAGTTCAAGATGACGGTCAATCACCCTCGGTCTGGGGCTCCATGCAAGATCTCACCTCGTGGGGCATCAATGATCATGAGGAATGTGAGGGATCAGCCCAGAACTACACGGCAGGACCTGGTCAATGACCTGAAGAGAGCTGGGACCACAGTCTCAAAGAAAACCATTAGTAACACACTACGCCGTCATGGATTAAAATCCTGCAGCGCACGCAAGGTCCCCCTGCTCAAGCCAGCGCATGTCCAGGCCCGTCTGAAGTTTGCCAATGACCATCTGGATGATCCAGAGGAGGAATGGGAGAAGGTCATGTGGTCTGATGAGACAAAAATAGAGCTTTTTGCTCTAAACTCCACTCGCCGTGTTTGGAGGAATAGAAGGATGAGTACAACCCCAAGAACACCATCCCAACCGTGAAGCATGGAGGTGGAAACATCATTCTTTGGGGATGCTTTTCTGCAAAGGGGACAGGACGACTGCACCGTATTGAGGGGAGGATGGATGGGGCCATGTATCGCGAGATCTACACCAACAACCTCCTTCCCTCAGTAAGAGCATTGAAGATGGGTCGTGGCTGGGTCTTCCAGCATGACAACGACCCGAAACACACAGCCAGGGCAACTAAGGAGTGGCTCCGTAAGAAGCATCTCAAGGTCCTGGAGTGGCCTAGCCAGTCTCCAGACCTGAACCCAATAGAAAATCTTTGGAGGGAGCCGAAAGTCCGTATTGCCCAGCGACAGCCCCGAAACCTGAAGGATCTGGAGAAGGTCTGTATGGAGGAGTGGGCCAAAATCCCTGCTGCAGTGTGTGCAAACCTGGTCAAGAACTACAGGAAACGTATGATCTCTGTAATTGCAAACTAAGGTTTCTATACCAAATATTAAGTTCTGCTTTTCTGATGTATCAAATACTTATGTCATGCAATAAAATGCAAATTAATTACTTAAAAATCATACAATGTGATTTTCTGGATTTTTGTTTTAGATTCCGTCTCTCACAGTTGAAGTGTACCTATGATACAAATTACAGACCTCTACATGCTTTGTAAGTAGGAAAACCTGCAAAATCATCAGTGTATCAAATACTTGTTCTCCCCACTGTAGACATACATACTTTTTAAGGAATATACCTTTATTATTATTTCCCGCAAACCCTACCACCGATCCCCCAATTGGAGTAAATTAATAAACACTTCGGCTTTTACCTTCAATTTATACATCTTATACACATTTTACAGACACAGTCTATTTTCCATAAGGTAAGAAAAAGACAGAAAATGTAACTTTATTTTCTTATTTTCATGACATGAAAGAGGAACGTGAATCAGTGATTATGAGTGATGGCTTTGTTCACTGTATGTAACCTCTCTCCCTCCCTCTCGCTCATGCACAAGATTAATAGGAGTCAATAGGACTCAAAACATCTGCTTCAGTTCCTTCAGAAAGTATTCACACCCCTTGATTTTTTCCACATTTTGTTGTGTTACAGCATGCATTTAAATTGATTACATTTAGATGTTGTGTCACTGGCCTACACACAATACCTTATAATGTCAAAGTGGAATTGTGTTTTTTGAAATTCTTACAAATGAATTAAAAGTGAAAAGCTGAAATGACGAGTCAATAAGTATTCAACCCCTTTGCTATGGCAAGCCTAAATTAATTCAGGAGTAAAATGTTGCTTAACAAGTCATTTAATAAGTTGCATAGACTTATAATAATAGTGTTTAAAATAAAAATAATATCAGTACCCCACACATACAGATAATTGTAAGGCCTCTCAGTCGAGCAGTGCATTTCATACACAGATTCAACCACAAAGACCAGGGAGGTTTTCCAATGACTTGCAAAGAAAGGCACATATTGGTACAGTGGTTCTTCCTTTAAAAGTTACAAGCATATGCCGCGACATTTAGTGGTAGATGGTGGCATTCTTTCATTGCACCACACTATCACAAGGGGGAGTTGGAACACTGATCTATTGGTAGTCTAAACTGTGGCAATTAATGGAGGTATTTTCAGTCTGAGAGTCTCTCTCCTCTGGCACTAGAGTCCTGCATCAGGCAACAACAAGAAAAGCTGTCGGTGGTCCTGGAGTTAAGAGAGAACTTGAGTAAATACAATGGGGGAATTTCAATTGACATGTGGACTGCCGATATTCAAAAAAAAGGCCCATTTCTCTCCCTCTAAAAACACGGGGAAAGTAAGGAACTTGTCTGTCGGCCTTACATTAACCTCTTATGGCTCAAAAATCAGCAGTAAGTATAAGCAGTGGAAAGAGGTGGCCATTTCAAACGGCCTCGTACTCAATTCTTGCTCGTACAATATGCATATTATTTATTACCTTTGGATAGAAAACACCTTCTAGTTTCTAAAACAGGTTTAATTATTTCTCTAAGTGAAACATAACTCTTTTTACAGCCCATTTTCTGTAAAAAGTGACTTTTCCAAGAAGCTATGTCTCTCTTCAAGATACTCTCTATAAAAGGCCTTGGCACTTAGGACTGTACAAACACGTCACACATCTTCCCCTGGTTGTCATGCGGAAGTGAGAGAAAAAATGACTTGATTATCTCTGTCAGGGACTGAAAAGAACATCTTTGAGTGATAAGTGCGCACTTTATATTTTTTTCTGGGCGCGAAGTAGGAACTGGACTGCGCTCCTGGAAAACACTCGTTATAGGTGAATATGACCTCCAGCTTCGATTTTCTTTGATACATGTCACAATCTCATCCTAAAGTATGTTTTTTCAATATACTTTAATTATATTATTGAAATTTATTCTGGACTTTAGACGTGATGCGACGCAAGAATTTTGTCAAGACGGAGAGGTTAGCACGGCATGGCCAGTGTGCCATGCTAATTCAACAGGGACATCGTTCGTTCTAGGTCCAAATGAACACGGTTCTGAACAAAGGACCCTTTGGAGAACATTCTGATGGAAAATCAACAAAGATAAGGACCCAATTTGGGATGCTTTTTCATATATCTGTCGAACTGTGCTATCGCTAGCGTTTGACTAGAATCAATGCTGCTGTGTGTTAGCTATTGTAGTAAGCTAATATAACGATATATTGTGTTTTCGCTGTAAAACACTTCAGAAATCGGAAATATTGTCTGTATTCACAAGATCTTTCTCTTTCATTAGCTATCCACCATATATTTTTCTGAAATCTTTTCTGATGTGAAATTAGAAGTTGACGTTGGTGTCTGTTTTCTCTGGCTACTGCCGTGCGATTTCTGACTGTAGCTATGATGGTGGCTAAGATGGTAGCAGTAATGTAAAACTGATTTATAGCTAAAATATTCAACTTTTTCGAACAAAACATAGATTTATTGTGTAACATGTTATAGGACTGTCATCTGAGGGAGTTTTTTCTAGGTTATTTAGGTTAGTTCTAGGTTAGTTAGGTTGGCTTTGCATGCTAGCTGCATGCTAGCTGCATGCTACCGGTGCTGTGAAAAATATCTGTCTCTCTTTTTGTATTTGGTGGTGAGCTAACATGAATATATGTGGTGTTTTCGCTGTAAAACATTTAAAGAATCTGAAATATTGTCTGTATTCACAAGATCTTTCTCTTTCATTAGCTATCCACCATATATTTCTCTGAAATGTTTTCTGAAGTGTAATAAGGTAGTTGACGTTGGTGTCTGTATTTTCTCTGGCTACTCCCGTGCGATTTCTTACTGTAGCTATGATGGTAGCAGTAATGTAAAACTGATTTATAGCTAAAATATGCATTTTTTTTTAACAAAACATAGATTTATTGTGTAACATGTTATAGGACTGTCATCTGAGGTAGTTTTTTCTAGGTTATTTAGGTTGGTTCTAGGTTAGTTAGGTTGGCTTGTGCATGCTAAATGCAGCCTACTTGTGCTGTGAAAAATGTCTTTCTGTCTTTTTTTATTTGGTGGTGACCTAACATAAATATATGTGGTGTTTTCTCTGTAAAACATTTAAAAAATCGGACATGTTGGCTGGATTGACAAGATGTTTATCTTTCAAATGCTGTATTGGACTTGTTAATGTGTGAAAGTTAAATATTTTACAAAAATAGATTTTGAATTTCGCGCCCTGCACTTGGACAGGCTGTTGTCATATTGATCCCGATGTCGGGCTTGCAGCCTGAAGAAGTTTTAAAGACCAAAATTGGTTAAAGAAAATTGTGAAAAATAAAAAGATATACCCATTTCATTTAAGGACCAAAGAATTGACAGCTGTGTCATATAGATTGCAAAATAGTTGGGAAGAGATTTTCAATGTACCGATTCCATGGCACATGGTTTATGAATTGACACACAATTTTCCATTTATTATAACCTACAGCAGGCCTAAAACCTATGGGATTAACCTTCTGAATTAAGGATTATATTGAAGATAAAAGACACCTCTTAATGAGTTCCAAGAGCAGATCTGTTCTCCAACAATTATTGTTATTATACCTGAATGACAGAGCATGGGGACTGGTCTTGATAAATCAATCAGATTTTTATTTGGAAATGATAGGATGATTTTACTCTTCACTTGCAGTCACTTAGTAGTTTAGGCCTACAGTACTTTCGACCGGTCCCATTGTACAGCGTCATATTTTCCTAACTGAAACCCTTAATTAAATTGCATTAATCCAGAGCCAGGTGGTATTGGCGGAGAGTCAAGTCATTGGCGGAGAGTCAGACGGTTTATGAATTGACCTGCAATTTTCTGTTCCTCTTGAAAGCCCTAATATTAAAAACAGTCAAATGCATTCTCTCTGTCGCCCACACGCACTTTAAACATTTTGATAATAAAGCATTTAAAGGCTGATATTGGTTGATTTTAATACTTCTGACAGCCAAAATTCTATCTCCACCCATAACTTTTGGACTTTTAAACATTCCCAGAAGGCATGGATTGTTATAATTTACTGCAGGCCTAAAACCTATGGGTGCAAACAATGTTTCCATGATGCGCTATTAGCAGGACAATAGACTCTTCAACCATTACAAAATGATAGCTCGGGCTAGGTGTGAAAAAAATCCCTCCAATTTGCAATGTGTTAAGTTCTCTAAAGTTTTATATTTCTAACTACAAACATCATGCAACCACAAAATGTTGGGTAAAGCATATACTATACAGTATTTCTTCATCAACATCTTAGGCTTTCGTTAACAAAATAATGATAAAAATACTCTTTTCAAAATGCAGATGTTTATTTAAACTATCAGCAGGACAATAGACTCTTGCCAAGTTTAGGGACTTTAAATATATTCATGGGTCCATAACGAATTACTATGGGAATAAATATCACTGAATGACATAACATGGGGACTGGTCTAAATAAATAAATCTGATTTTTTTGGGGAAATGTTAGGATTATTTTGCTCTTCACTATCACAATATTAAAAACGTTCAAATGCATTAATTAATTAAATCGCTTTAGCCAACATGTTGAGGTTCATCTGATGAAGGTGCACATGGGCCTATTAATATAACGAATATGAATTCGGAAGGCAAAAATTATTAAATATTAAAGCATTAGACCTCTCACTAAAGGCGTCATTAATGCAAACTAGTTTTGCAGCACTCAAAGTTATTTGTTTGTCAGACTAATCATTGGGTCGAAACTACAGAACAGTACAAAACAAGAGAACACATGGTTCATGTTCTTGAAAAAATAAATAATAATAATAAATAAATAAAATATATATATATATATGTGTATGTATATCTATAAAATGTCTTACAGAGCCTTTCCAAATTCCACTCAAGTTTCTTCAACTGTCTTCTGACTGTGATTATTAGCGATGTTGTACGGTGATGCAAGCAGATTCCAAATTGCCTTTGCAGATAACTCATCATCTTCAACCATCAGTGAGTAATGGCTTGAATAGTCTCGCTGAAAAAGGAATACCATGGTAGATGCTGTGTTTTTGTTTTTTTGTTGATGCCCAATAGTAAAAACAGTCAAATGCATTTGTGAATTCAATCGCTGTATTTTTTTAATTATTTAAGGCTCCTTTCTCTTCTCTGTGCAGGTGTTCTTTTAATTATAAAGTAGGCTAATGAAGGCAACACATTTTTACTTACTGGAACACCCAAAGTCATTATTTGTTAATAATAGGATATGAAGCAATAACCTACCTGCATGTGTTCAACTATTTCAGCACCGTTTCGCATTGCTCTGAGACAAGCATGGGAACTGGTCTTGATAAATCAATAAGATTTTCACTGAATCTCCATTTAGGTATTGGTTAGCCTACAATTAGGGTGTGGAGAGGTTAGGATTATTTTGCTCTTCACTCGCAGTTACTTTGTAGCAGAGGTGGGACCAAGTTATTGTTTTACAAGTCACAAGTCTTAAGTCTTAGCACTCAAGTCCCAAGTCAAGTCCCAAGTCAAGACTGACAAGTCTCAAGTCAAGTCTCAAGTCCTAAACATTGAGTTTCGAGTCCTAAACAAGTCATAATGTGCTCTTCACCAAATGTGAAACCATTTCATATTTTTAACAAGAGTAATAGTTAGTATATTACATTTACGCAAATCATGAATGCTTTAAAAAAAACATATATTTATTACTTTCCAAATAAACTTTATATTTCCATGGAAATACATGGGTAGCCATGAGAAAGAGACCCCCCCCCCCCATAGCGATCGACTATCGAGGATCGCACAAATCGGGCGATGTAGGCTTGTACACAATCGCCCAACGTTAACACACACACACACACACACAGTGCCTAGCCACTCAATCTTGGGTGCAATGTTCACGTTCCCGCACTGACTGACTGTGTGGAGGCTCATTGATTTAACATTACGTTAGCCTATATGCTATACTAGCAAAGATCTAAATAATATAGCTGTCGGCTATATTAGCCACGACTTACCGTTCTTTGTGCAGCTCAAATGTCGAACAAATTTGGAAGTTGTTGTGCCTCCTTCTGTAATTTTCTTCCTGCATGTTTTGCAAGTTGCAATCCGTTTTTTGTTGATACAGCGTTGTCTTTATATCCGAAAATAATAATTTTGGGTATCATCTTTCCGAGGGCTCCATCTGAATACACCCGCCGATGTTCCTCTGCACTGCCACGCGCAACTTTTTTTCAGCTGGCACAATTTGATTGGCTTCTGTCCGATTCAAACTGTAATCTGTTAAATGAAGAGTTGATGTGCTGCACACTTTTTCTTAATAGCATCATTTTTAACTTCTTAATAGGGGGAGCTATTTTCACTTTGGGAAAAAATAGTGCCCAAATTAAACGGCCTCGTACTCTGTTCTAGATCATATGATATGCATATTATTATTACTATTGGATAGAAAACACTCTGAAGTTTCTAAAACTGTTTGAATTATATCTGTGAGTAAAACAGAACTCATTTGGCAGGCAAACTTCCAAACAGGAAGTGAAAATTCTGAAATGGGTCTCTGTGAAAGGCTTCGCCTATTCAATTGCCTTGTATTTATGGATATGTATGCACTTCATACGCCTTCCACTAGATGTCAACAGGCAGTAGAACGTTGGATGAGGTGTCTAGCCTGATGTGGGACCGAATGAGAGCTTTTGGAGTGACAGGTCAACCATATTGGCAGTATTTTGCTGCGCACCTGGGTGCACCATATCGTTGTCTGCAATGCCTTAGGTAGACACGAAGAAATGCTCCGTCTGGGACGTTATTGGATACATACGAGAAAAACATCCTAAAGATGGATTCTCAACTGAGTTTGACCAGTTTATTCAACTTTTATTGTCACTTTTTGAATTTTTCGTTCCATGCATCAAACTTTCATGGACACGTGAGCTACACCATGCTAGCCAAAGTTGCTAATTCGACAGAAGAAATGGACATTCTAAAACAAAACAACGATTTATTGTGGAACAAGGATTCCTGGCACTGCATTCTGATGAAAGTTCATCAAAGGTAAGAGAATATTTATGATGTTATTTCGTATTTTTGTTGAATATGTTGACTCCAACATGGCGGAGAATGGCTGAGCGCTGTCTCAGATTATTATATGCTGTGCTTTTTACTAAAGTTATTTTTTTAAATCTAACACAGCGGTTGCATTAAGAACCAGTGTATCTTTAATTATATGTCCAACATGTATTTTTCAGCAAAGTTTATGATGAGTTTTTCTGTTAGATTACGTGACTCTCTAAAATTTCTCCGGACAATTTGGAGCATTTTGGCGCCAAGTTCACAATGTAAAACCAGGATTTGTAGCTATAAATATGCACATTTTCGAACAAAACATAAATGTATTGTATAACATGATGTTATAAGCCTGTCATCTGATGAAGTTGTTCAAAGGTTAGTGATTATTTTTATCTCTATTTGTGGGTTTTGTGAAAGCTATCTTTGCTGTGAAAAAATGGCTGTGTTTTTTTGGATATGGTGGTGAGCTAACAAATATATGTTGTATTTTCGCTGTAAAACATGGTAAAAATCGGACATGTTGGCTGGATTCACAAAATGTTTATCTTTCATTTGCTGTATTGGACTTGTGATTTCATGATATTTACATGCTTTTATTTACTTGTGGCGCTATGCTAGGCTATGCTAGTCAGCGTTTCTGATGAGGAGGATCCCGGATCCGGGAGGGTGGGTCGATAGAGGATAATATCTGGGCTTGGGGAGGGTATCAAGTCCGGTCGAGTCAAAAGGCTCAGGTCCAAGTTAAGTCACAAATCATTGGTGTTAAAATCAAAGTCGAGTTGCAATTCACCATATTTGTGACTCGAGTCTGACTCGAGTCCAAGTCATGTGACTCGAGTCCACACCTCTGCTTAGTAACCTACTCCCGACCGGTCACATTGTACAGCGCCAACTTTTGAAAGCCAGTTACTGCTTCCCCCCCAACCCCCAATGTTAACAAATATTTTTCTCTCTTTCTTATTCTCCTATTTTATTCTTGCTACATAAAAGGTATTGTATTTGCCCAGATACTTCCCACCTTTCCCTCAACTATACATTTACATTTACATTTAAGTCATTTAGCAGACGCTCTTATCCAGAGCGACTTACATCCATCGCTCTTCCTATAACATCTGCCTCCGTCTAATCCTTGTTTAGTGTTACTAAATCAGGCGCTGTCTGTCAGATGTATAATTTTTTTGTTTTTCTTGGTATAGAAACACCATAATATTAATCAAGTTAATTAAGCTAAATTTCTTAAAATCAATCCCATATACTATGTTCTTACAAAAAATGGTTTTAAATTTCCTAGTACAGCCAATATTAAAAACAGTCAAATGCTTCTCAAAGATGCCGTCTGGTGGTCAATCTAGCACTAACTAGCATTAATGGCAACAATGGCTGACATTTAAATAACGTGGCGTAGAATTATGCGGCAGCCCACAAGCTGTTCTGCAGTACGACACAACTTTTAATGGAAGAACCACTGTAGATGAGTGAAAATAAAAAAGGCAGATATTGAAAATAAAAAGTTATTAATTAGACTTTGGATGGTGTATCAATACACCCAGTCACATAAAAGATACAGGTGTCCTTCCTAGCTCAGTTGCCGGAGAGGAAGGGATTTGGGGATTTCACCATGAGGCCAATGTTGACTTTAAAACAGTTACAGAGTTTAATGCCTGTGAAAGGAGAAACTAAGGATGGATCAACAACATTGTAGTTACTCCACAATAAATGACAGAATGAAAAGAAGGAAGCATGTACAGAATACAAATAATGCAAAACATGCATCCTGTTTGTAATAAGGCATTAAAGTAAAACTGCTAAAAATGTGGCAAAGAAATTAACTTAATGTCCTGAATACAAAGCGTCATGTCAGGAGCAGCAAACACAACCCATCACTGAGTACCGCTCTTCATATTTTCAAGGATGGTGGTGGCTGCATCATGTTATGGGTAAGCTTGTCATCTGCAAGGAATAGCGAGTTTTTTTTGTGTTGGGGTCAAAATAAATGGAATACAGCTATGCACAGGCAAAATCCTAGAAGAAAACTTGGTTCAGCCAGCTTTTTAACAGACACTGGGAGACATATTCACCATTCTGCAGGCCAATAACCTAAAACACAAATACAAATATACACTGGAGTTGCTTACCAAGACTACATTGAATGTTCCTGAGTGACCTAGTTACAGTTTTAACTTTAAATCGGCTTGAAAATCTATGGCAAGATTTGAAAATTGCTTAGCAATGATCAACAACCAACTTAACAGAGCTTGAAGAATTAAAAAAATATATAATTTGCAAATATTTTATTGGTAATTTATGCTGTAACACAACAAAATGTGGAATAAGTGAAGGGGTATGAATAGTTTCTGAAGGTGCTGTAGAATACCACCCATCTGTTGAATAGTCTGAGAAAAGCATAGTCACGAACAATTCCTCGTATATTGTCTACTAATGGATGTAAAGTGGAATACATTGAATTGGTGGTTTGAGCAGTGGTACAATAGTGTGCTATAATAACTCCTTAGACAGGCATGGGCCAAAAAAATGAAAAAAGGAGCGAGGTAAGAATAGACTGACTAGGATTCAGGGCTACTGGGAGGAAAGAATAATGACGGAGGGTTTAGTGAAGGATTATGGATGAATACAAAGAAGGAGGAGATAGAGAGGGAGGGAGTCAGTGAAATAATAAGATAGAAGGATTAGTATACCTGACAGAAAAGCAAAAGTCATGGGCCTGGGCACATAAATTCAGATTTTATATGACACATTCTCATCTGTCTGGGTGCCACCCTGACTCATATCAAAACCTGTGATGATTGTCTTGTCATAGCCTGTCCTGACCCACACTATCCTGTCCGGACCCACCATCAAAAGTGAGCAGCAACATTTACTGACACTCATAGACAAGATGAGCAATGTAACCAAATACTAATTGTGTGTATGTAAACTTCTGACCCACTGGGAATGTGAGGAAAGAAATAAAAGCTGAAATAAATCACTCTCTACTATTATTCTGACATTTCATATTCTTAAAAGAAAGTGGTGATCCTAACTGACCTAAAACAGGACATTTTTACTAGGATTAAATGTCAGGAATTGTAAAATACTGAGTTTAAATGTAGTAGGTCAGGGCGTGACTGGGAGGTTAGCCTAGTTTATTATTTCTATGTGGGATTCTAGGTTTGTTTTTCTATGTTGGTGATTGTGTATGATTCCAATTAGAGGCAGCTGGTAATCGTTGTCTCTAATTGGGGATCATATTTAGGTAGCTTTTTTCCACCTGTGTTTATGGGATATTGTTTTGAGTTAGTGCAGGTATCATCTCTGTAGTCACGGTTCGTTGTTAGTTTATTGTTTATTTGTTTTTTTCTTTGCTTAGTTTCACTTTCTAATAAATAATGTGGAACTCAACATCCGCTGCGCCTTGGTCCGACATTTATTCCAGCGAACGTGACAGGTGTCCAATCAGGTTGGTTCCCAATCAGAGACAATGCAAAACACCTGTCTCTGATTGAGAACCATATCGGGCCAATTGACAAACCTAAACATAGAAACACATAACATAGACTGCCCACCCCAACTCACGCCCTGACCAAGCTAACTAAAGACAAAACAAAGGAAAATAAAGGTCAGAACATGACACAGAGACAGCAGTGGGATCAATCTGTAGACCCCAGTTCCTGCATTTGAATATAAAAATGGATTTTGTCAAATAAAACTATGCTACATTTTATCTCTGGGACCCTCAGGATGACTAGTACATTATTTACATTCAGAGGTGAATGTATCAAACAAGTTGCCGTAATTAAACTGTTTTGTTGTTGCGCACTCTCCTCAAACAATAGCATGGTATATTTTCACTGTAATAACTACTGTAAATTGGACAGTGCAGTTAGATTAACAAGAATTTAAGCTTTCTGCCCATGTAAGACATGTGTATTTCCTGGAAAGTTGACTGTTACTTACAATGTTATTCTAGTCACAGTTGCGCACGTTAGCAACAACCATCCCGGTTTAGGGACACCGATCCTGTGGAAGATGGACTGTTATTTCTCTTTGCTTATTTGAGTTGTCTTGCCATAATATGGACTTGATCTTAAACCGAATAGGGCTATATTCTTTATACCACCACTACCTTGTCACAACACAACTGATTGGCTCAAATGTATTAAGAAGAAAATAAATTCCACAAATGAACTTTTAACAAGGCACACCTCTTAATTGAAATACATTCCAGGTGACTACCTCGTGAAGCTAGTTGAGAGAATGCCAAGAGTGTGCAAAGCTGTCATCATGGCAAAGAATCTCAAATATAAAATAGAAATGTGATTGTTTTTGAAAGAAAAGCTATTTTTTTTACATTAAAACAACATTAAATTCATCAGAAAAACAGTGTAGACATTGTTAATTTTGTAAATAACTATTGTAGCTGGAAACGGCAGCTTTTTTATGGAATATCTACATAGGCGTACTGAGGCCCATTACCAGCAACCATCACTCCTGTGTTCCAATGGCACGTTGTGTTAGCTAATCCAAATTTATAATTTTAAAAGGCTAATTGATAATTAGAAAACCCTTTTGCAATTATGTTAGCACAGCTGAAAACTGTTGTGCTGATTGACTAAGCAATAAAACAGGCTTTCGTTAGACTAGTTGAGTATCTGGAGCATCAGCATTTGTGGGTTCAATTACAGGCTCAAAATGTCCAGAAACAAAGTACTTTCTTCTGAAACGTGTCAGTCTATTCTTGTTCTGAGAAATGAAGGCTATTCCATGTGAGAAATTGCCAAGAACTGAAGATCACGTACAACGCTGTGTATTAATCCCTTCACAGAGCAGCGCAAACTGTCTCTAACCAGAATAGAAAGAGGAGTGGGAGGCCCCAGTGCACAACTGAGCAAGAGCAACAGATGCCCCACAAGATCTCAACTGGCAGCTTCATTAAATAGTACCCGCAAAACACCAGTCTCAACGTCAACAGTGAAGAGGCGACTCCGGGATGCTGGCCTTCTAGGCAGAGTTGCAAAGAAAAAGCCATATCTCAGACTGGCCATTAAAAATGAGAGATGAAGATAGGCAAAAGAACACAGCTACTGGACAGAGGAAGATTGGAAAAAAGTGTTATGGACAGACTAATCTAATTTTGAGGTGCTCGGATCAAAACAAAGAACATTCGTGAGACTAAGAAAAAATGAAAAGATACTGGAGGAGTGCTTGACGCCATCTGTCAAGCATGGTGGAGGCATTGTGATGGTCTGCGGGTGCTTTGGTGGTGGTACATTGGGAGATTTGTACAGGGTTAACGGGATCTTGAAGAATTAAGGCTATCACTCCATTTTGCAACTCCATGCCATACACTGTGGACGGCGCTTAGTTGGAGCCAATTTCATCCTACAACAGAACAATGAACAAAAGCACAGCTCCAAACCATGCAATAACTATTTAGGGAAGGAACAGTCAGCTGGTATTCTGTCTAAAATGGAGTGGCCAACACAGTCACCGGATCTCAACCCTACTGAGTTGTTGTGGGAGTCGCTTGACCGCTTGACCCTAAGAAGTGCCCATCAATCCAATCCAACTTGTGGGAGGTGCTTCAGGAAGCATGGGGTGAAATCTCTTCAGATTACCTCAACAAATTGACAACTAGAATGCCAAAGATCTGCAAGGTTGTAATTGCTGCAAATGGAGGATTCTTTGACGAAAGCAAAGTTTTAAGGACACAATCATTATTTCAAATAAAAATCATTATTTATAACCTTGTCAACACCTTGACTATATTTCCTATTCTTTTTTTCAACTCATTTCATGTATGTTTTCATGGAAAACAAGGACATGTTGATTTGTTTAACCTCTTTGGGCTGCAGAGGCAGTATTGAGTAGCCTGGATAAAAGGTGCCCATTTCAAACGGCCTCGTACTCAATTCTTGCTCGTACAATATGCATATTATTATTACTATTGGATAGAAAACACTCTCTAGTTTCTAAAACCGTTTGAATTATATCTGTGAGTAAAACAGAACTCATTTTGCAGCAAACTTCCTGACAGGAAGTGGAAAATCTGAAATCGATGCTCTGTTCTAGGGCCTGCCTATAAATGTGCTTGATATTTATTAGTATACATACACTTCATACGCCTTCCACTAGATGTCAACAGGCAGTGAGAGAAGAAATGGAGTGTATAACATCATCTGAGGTCGAATAAAAGCTCTTGGCATGACGTGACCCCAATTTCCTGTTTTCTGGAACGCGCGAGAAGTGACCTGGTATTGCCTTCTGTAAAGCTGTCGTTATAGACGACTAATATCTCCGGCTTTGATTTTATTTGATACATGTGACAATATCATCGTAAAGTATGTTTTTTCAATATAGTTTTATTAGATTATTGAAATTTTTTCGGGACGTTAGGCGTGTTGCTTTGTCTGCGTATGTTCAGGAAGGAGAGCTTCGCGCCACTTTGCTAGCTTTCCGTGCTAATTGACTGGAGAAGAGGACATTCTAAATCCAAACAACGATTGTTCTGGACAAAGGACCCCTTGTACAACATTCTGATGGAAGATCATCAAAAGTAGGACCCATTTTATGATGCTATTTCATATATCTGTCGAACATGTGAACTAGTAGTTTGCGCCCAGATTTTGGGCACGCTCTCGCCATAACGTAAACTGCATGTCGTAATGAAGTTTTTTTTTAATTCTAACACGGCGATTGCATTAAGAACTAGTGTATCTATCATTTCCTATACAACATGTATTTTTTAGTAATGTTTATGAATAGTTATTTGGTCAGAATATGTGAGTGTCAGAAAAATATCCGGACGTTGTGTGAAAAAGATGCTACGTTAGCACAATGTATAACCACTGATTTCAGCTCTATATATGCACATTTTCGAACAAAACATAAGTGTATGTATAACCTGATGTTATAGGACTGTCATCTGATGAAGCTTATCAAGGTTAGTCAAAAATTATATATCTTTTGCTGGTTTGTTACGATCGCTAACTTTTGCTGCTGGTAAATGGCTTGTGTTTCTGGCTATTGTGGTAAGCTAATATAATGCTATATTGTGTTTTCGCTGTAAAACACTTAAGAAATCGGAAATATTGGCTGGAATCACAAGATGCCTGTCTTTCATTTGCTGTACACCATGTATTTTTCAGAAATGTTTTATGATGAGTATTTAGGTATTTGACGTTGGTGTCTGTAATTACTCTGGCTGCTTCGGTGCTATTTCTGACGGTAGCTGTGATGGTAGCTGCAATGTAAAACGGATTTATAGCTCAAATATGCACATTTTTCGAACAAAACATAGATTTATTGAATAACATGTTATAAGACTGTCATCTGATGAAGTTGTTTCTTGGTTAGTTTGGTTGGTTCTTGGTTAGTTAGGTTGGTTTTGTGCATGCTACCTGTGCTGTGAAAAATGTCTGTCCTTTTTTGTATTTGGTGGTGAGCTAACATAAATATACGTGGTGTTTTCGCTGTAAAACATTTTAAAAATCGAACATGTTGGCTGGATTCACAAGATGTTTATCTTTCATATGCTGTACTGGACTTGCCACTATAGGGGGTGCTGTTTCGCATTAGCATAATTTGCTCAACAGATTAAACGGCTTCCTAATCAATTCTTGCTCGTACAATATGCACAATATGCATATTATTGTTATTATTGGATAGAAAACACTCTCTAGTTTCTATAGCCGTTGGAATTTCGTCTCTGAGTGGTACAGAACTCAATCTACAGCACTTTTCATGATAGGGAGTCAGATTTCAGACATCCTGGCCCCTGATCTGGAGTCAGTTTAAAGGTCCCTGTAAATGCTATGGAGAAACAGACACTTCTTACGTCTTCCCCTGGATGTCAGTACGTGATGACGCTTTGAATGGAGTCGATTGCGCAATCAGGGGCTGCATAAAAGAGCAAATACCGGAAGTAGCATCCCTTTGCTGCCTGCGCCTTGCGCAAGGAGGACGTCGGACTCGCCTCCTTCCAAGCGTTTGTTTAGCCAGTAATATTTCTCTGGTCATGTTTTTACTCGTTAGAGGTGTTAAAAACATCATAAGGTAGTTAATTTAAACCGTTTTATAGCAATTTATATCCGTTTAGTGCGATTTTGAGCCATTTATTTATGAGGCACTTTGAACCGCTGGGCACGTTTCCAGTTCATGCCGAACGTTAGTGGGCATTTCCACATGGCAAGAGGACAGCTTTCGACCAAAAGACGATTAGACCCAAGAAAGGATTCTTTGCCCAAGATTCTGATGGAAGAACAGCTCACAGTAAGAACAATTTATGATGATAAATCGTGTTTCTGTCGAAAAATGTTAAACGCTTATGCCGCCATTTTGTTTTGTATAGCTTCGCTTGGCGCAACCTGTATTGAAAAGTAAGGATAATTAAAAAAATGTAAATCAGCGATTGCATTAAGAACTAATTTGTCTTTCGATTCCTGTCAACCCTGTATTTTTTAGTCAAGTATATGATTAGCTTTTGATTAAACTAGATCACTAAAAGATGGCGACCGACATTTCCAGGCTTGTTTTGCTACTATTTTCATTGTATAACCACGTTTTTTTATGGCTAAATATGCACATTTTCGAACAAACTCTATATGTATGTTGTAAAATGATGTTACTGGAGTGTCACCGGAAGAATTCTGAGAAGG
This sequence comes from Salvelinus alpinus, assembly GCF_045679555.1. NCBI lineage: Eukaryota > Metazoa > Chordata > Actinopteri > Salmoniformes > Salmonidae > Salvelinus > Salvelinus alpinus. The sequence continues at coordinate 43,225,630 of NC_092100.1, forward strand.
TTAGTGAAAAAATTAATATATTTTGGCGATGATAACGATATCGCTCTCTTTAGCTTGAATTCATGCTGGGGTAACGTTTGCATATGTGGTATGCTAATATAACGATTTATTGTGTTTTCGCCGTAAAACACTTAGAAAATCTGAAATATTGTCTGAATTCACAAGATCTGTGTCTTTCCAGTGCTATGCTTTGTCTATTTTTAAGAAATGTTTTATGATGAGTAAATTGGTAATACACGTTGCTCTCTGTAGTAATTCTAGTCGCTTTGGTGAGATTTGTGATGGTGGCTGCAATGGCAAACTATGATTTATACCTGAAATATGCACATTTTTCTAACAAAACCTATCCTATACCATAAATATGTTATCAAACTGTCATCTGATGAGGTTTTTTCTTGGTTAGTGGCTATCAATATCTTAGTTTAGCCGAATTGGTGATAGCTACTGGTGGAGAGAAAAAATGGTGGACAAAGAAATTGTGTATTTTGCTAACATGTTTAGCTAATAGATTTACATATTGTGTCTTCCCTGTAAAACATTTTAAAAATCTGAAATGGTGGCTTTATTCACAAGATCTGTATCTTTCATTAGGTGTCTTGGACTTGTGATTTAATGATATTTAGATGCTACTATTTACAGTGAGGGAAAAAAGTATTTGATCCCCTGCTGATTTTGTACGTTTGCCCACTGACAAAGAAATTATCAGTCTATAATTTTAATGGTAGGTTTATTTGAACAGTGAGAGACAGAATAACAACAAAAATATCCAGAAAAATGCATGTCAAAAATTTTATAAATTGATTTGCATTTTAATGAGGGAAATAAGTATTTGACCCCTTCTCAATCAAAAAAGATTTCTGGCTCCCAGGTGTCTTTCATACAGGTAACGAACGGAGATTAGGAGCACACTCTTAAAGGGAGTGCTCCTAATCTCAGTTTCTTACCTGTATAAAAGATACCTGTCCACAGAAGCAATCAATCAATCAGATTCCAAACTCTCCACCATGGCCAAGACCAAAGAGCTCTCCAAGGATGTCAGGGACAAGATTGTAGACCTACACAAGGCTGGAATTGGCTACAAGACCATCGCCAAGCAGCTTGGTGAGAAGGTGACAACAGTTTCTATGATTATTCGCAAATGGAAGAAACACAAAAGAACTGTCAATCTCCCTCAGCCTGGGGCTCCATGCAAGATCTCACCTCGTGGAGTTGCAATGATCATGAGAACGGTGAGGAATCAGCCCAGAACTACACAGGAGGATCTTGTCAATGATCTCAAGGCAGCTGGGACCATAGTCATCAAGAAAACAATTGGTAACACACTATGCCGTGAAGGACTGAAATCCTGCAGCGCCCGCAAGGTCCCCCTGCTCAAGAAAGCACATATACATGCCCGTCTGAAGTTTGCCAATGAACATCTGAATGATTCAGAGGACAACTGGGTGAACGTGTTGTGGTCAGATGAGACCAAAATGGAGTTCTTTGGCATCAACCCAACTTGCCGTGTTTGGAGGAGGAGGAATGCTGCCTATGACCCCAAGAAACCATCCCCACCGTCAAACATGGAGGTGGAAACATTATGCTTTGGGGGTGTTTTTCTGCTAAAGGGACAGGACAACTTCACCGCATCAAAGGGACGATGGACGGAGCCATGTACCGTCAAATCTTGGGTGAAAACCTCCTTCCCTCAGCCAGGGTATTGAAAATGGGTCGTGGATAGGTATTCCAGCATGACAATGACCCAAAACACACGGCCAAGGCAACAAAGGAGTGGCTCAAGAAGAAGCACATTAAGGTCCTGGAGTGGCCTAGCCAGTCTCCAGACCTTAATCCCATAGAAAATCTGTGGAGGGAGCTGAAGGTTCGAGTTGCCAAACGTCAGCCTCGAAACCTTAATGACTTGAAGAAGATCTGCAAAGAGGAGTGGGACAAAATCCCTCCTGAGATGTGTGCAAACCTGGTGGCCAACTACAAGAAACGTCTGACCTCTGTGATTGCCAACAAGGGTTTTGCCACCAAGTACTAAGTCATGTTTTGCAGAGGGGTCAAATACTTATTTCCCTCATTAAAATGCAAATCAATTCATAACATTTTTGACATGCGTTTTTCTGGATTTTTTTGTTGATATTCTGTCTCTCACTGTTCAAATAAACCTACCATTAAAATTATAGACTGATCATTTCTTTGTCAGTGGGCAAACGTACAAAATCAGCAGGGGATCAAATATTTTTTCCCTCACTGTAATTGTGACGCTATGCTAGCGATGCTAATCAGTGTGGGGGGGGGGGGTGATCCCGGATCCCGGATCCGGGGTTGAGGCTCGTTAGAGGTTAATGTGTGAAAGTTAAATATTTCAAAAAAATATATTTTGAATTTCGCGCCCTGCATTTGAAGTGGCTGTTGTCATATTGCGCACGGCTTTGGGCTTGCAGCCCAAAGAAGTTAACCTTTCTAGGGTACGTGAGACGGTAGCGTCCCACCTCTTCAACAGCCAGTGAAACTGCAGGGCGCCAAATTCAAAACAACAGAAATCCCATAATTAAAATTCCTCAAACATACATGTATTTTACACCATTTTAAAGATACGCTTGTTCTAAATCCAGCCACAGTGTCCAATTTTCTAAAAGGCTTTACGACGAAAGCAAACCAAACGATTATGTTAGGTGAGTGCCTATTCACAGAATAACACAGCCCTTTTTCCAGCCAAAGAGATGATTCACAAAAAGCAGAAATAAAGATAAAATTAATCACTAACCTTTGATGATCTTCATCAGATGACAATCATAGGACTTCATGTTACACAATACATGTATGTTTTGTTCGGTAAAGTTCATATTTATATCCCAAAATCTGAGTTTACATTGGCGCCTTACGTTCAGAAGTTCCAAAACATCCTTTAATTTTGCAGAGAGCCACATCATTTTACAGGAATACTCATAATAAATATTGCTAAAAGATACACCTGTTATGCTTGGAATTTTAGATGCACTACTCCTTAATCCAACCACTGTGTCAGATTTCGAAAAAAGCAAACCATGCAATAATCTGAGTCGGCGCTCAGAGCCCAATCAAGACACAAATATATCCGCCATATTTTGCAGTCAGCAGAAGTCAAAAATAACATTATAAACATTCACTTACCTTTGATGATCTTCATCAGAATACACTCCCAGGAATCCCAGTTCCACAAGAAATGTTTGTTTTGTTCGATAATGTCCATAATTTATGTCCAAATTCCTCCTTGTTGTTCTAGCAATCAGTACACTCTCCAAACTCACGATGCGCGGGCAAGAGAGAATGGTCTATGATTTGGTTGGCTGGGATCTTTGACAAGTTTTAGAGCCTTCCTCTGACACCACCTGGTATAGGTGTACACACTACCCTCTGTAGCCCCTTGCGGTCGGATTGCAAGCAGTTGCCATACCAGGAGGTGAAGCAGCCAGCCAATATGCTCTCAGTGCTGCAGCTGTAGAATATATCTGGGAAAAAACTAAGACTCAAACACATCCCAAACTACATTACATTTACATTTAAGTCATTTAGCAGACGCTCTTATCCAGAGCGACTTACAAATTGGTGCATTCACCTTATGATATCCAGTGGAACAACCACTTTACAATAGTGCATCTAACTCTTTTAAGGGGGGGGGGTTAGAAGGATTACTTTATCCTATCCTAGGTATTCCTTAAAGAGGTGGGGTTTCAGGTGTCTCCGGAAGGTGGTGATTGACTCCGCTGACCTGGCGTCGTGAGGGAGTTTGTTCCACCATTGGGGTGCCAGAGCAGCGAACAGTTTTGACTGGGCTGAGCGGGAACTGTACTTCCTCAGAGGTAGGGAGGCGAGCAGGCCAGAGGTGGATGAACGCAGTGCCCTTGTTTGGGTGTAGGGCCTGATCAGAGCCTGAAGGTACGGAGGTGCCGTTCCCCTCACAGCTCCGTAGGCAAGCACCATGGTCTTGTAACGGATGCGAGCTTCAACTGGAAGCCAGTGGAGAGAGCGGAGGAGCGGGGTGACGTGAGAGAACTTGGGAAAGTTGAACACCAGACGGGCTGCGGCGTTCTGGATGAGTTGTAGGGGTTTAATGGCACAGGCAGGGAGCCCAGCCAACAGCGAGTTGCAGTAATCCAGACGGGAGATGACAAGTGCCTGGATTAGGACCTGCGCCGCTTCCTGCGTGAGGCAGGGTCGTACTCTGCGAATGTTGTAGAGCATGAACCTACAGGAACGGGTCACCGCCTTGATGTTAGTTGAGAACGACAGGGTGTTGTCCAGGATCACGCCAAGGTTCTTAGCACTCTGGGAGGAGGACACAATGGAGTTGTCAACCGTGATGGCGAGATCATGGAACGGGCAGTCCTTCCCCGGGAGGAAGAGCAGCTCCGTCTTGCCGAGGTTCAGCTTGAGGTGGTGATCCGTCATCCACACTGATATGTCTGCCAGACATGCAGAGATGCGATTCACCACCTGGTTATCAGAGGGGGGAAAGGAGAAGATTAATTGTGTGTCGTCTGCATAGCAATGATAGGAGAGACCATGTGAGGATATGACAGAGCCAAGTGACTTGGTGTATAGCGAGAATAGGAGAGGGCCTAGAACAGAGCCCTGGGGGACACCAGTGGTGAGAGCACGTGGTGCGGAGACAGATTCTCGCCACGCCACCTGGTAGGAGCGACCTGTCAGGTAGGACGCAATCCAAGCGTGGGCCGCGCCGGAGATGCCCAGCTCGGAGAGGGTGGAGAGGAGGATCTGATGGTTCACAGTATCAAAGGCAGCCGATAGGTCTAGAAGGATGAGAGCAGAGGAGAGAGAGTTAGCTTTAGCAGTGCGGAGCGCCTCCGTGACACAGAGAAGAGCAGTCTCAGTTGAATGACTAGTCTTGAAACCTGACTGATTTGGATCAGGAAGGTCATTCTGAGAGAGATAGCAGGAGAGCTGGCCAAGGACGGCACGTTCAAGAGTTTTGGAGAGAAAAGAAAGAAGGGATACTGGTCTGTAGTTGTTGACATCGGAGGGATCGAGTGTAGGTTTTTTCAGAAGGGGTGCAACTCTCGCTCTCTTGAAGACGGAAGGGACGTAGCCAGCGGTCAAGGATGAGTTGATGAGCGAGGTGAGGTAAGGGAGAAGGTCTCCGGAAATGGTCTGGAGAAGAGAGGAGGGGATAGGGTCAAGCGGGCAGGTTGTTGGGCGGCCGGCCGTCACAAGACGCGAGATTTCATCTGGAGAGAGAGGGGAGCGCTTGACTATTTCTAGTTCTAGTTGACTACATATACTACAATACCCACCCACTAAACTTAATACTGGTAAATTAATTCCTCCTCAGGCCTGGGAAGGCAGCTCTTCTTCTGCCAACATTTTCTGTAGATCCTCCGCATATAGGTCTTGAATTTCCAGAAAACGTTCAGCCGCTTCGTTGACAATGGTCATTTTCTTAGACCTACATTCTACTTGCGCAGCACAATTCACGACCATCTCGATGAAGGCCAGGAACATGGATTTTTCAAAGAGCAGATGCTGGGGTCCACAGTTGAAATTGAAACATTCACTGTTGCAGTTGTTCCAACTATAACAGCAGCAGGGTCCACCCTCAATCCACTCTCACTGCCTCTGTATACGTAACACCGTGTCCTACTCTGACTTTAGCTACCTGTATCTGTTTCACTTTTACCGGGCACTCTGTGTAGACCTGGCTTCATGACTGTCTCCACAATTACTACACTGGCAGGACTCGTCCTCCAGACATGTCTCCACTAAACGGAATCCCAAACACCTGGCACATCTATGATGCTCCTTCCAACACACTGACGCTACATTACCAAATTTCTGGCAGCAAAAACACTGCAGTTCAGTAGGCACAAATGCTCTAACCGGGTAGCTAACATATCCCAACATTACCCTAGCAGGGAGAACCTCCATATCAAAACATAGTCAAGCGCTCCTCCTTCAGGCTGCCTATGTGACGCCTAAGTTGTCACAAACGCCAGACACCTTCATCTTTAGACGCTCAACCTCTACACTTAGATGCACTGTTATCACCCCCTTTAACCTGCTCCATAGGCTAAAGCACGCTACTTCTCATGTCACCAGTCGAACCAAGTTCACTCCCTCTGGGAGGTGGAGGTACACCATATCACAACGAACACACTCCTTGCCACCTTGACATAGCCTACTGTCCATTCCCGAGCCTACTGTCCACCCACCCCAAGACATCATATGGGTCAGCCAAAACCCCATAATTGACAAAGATTCATTGTGGACAGTTTGCAGATTTCTAGTTCCCAAATCTGCTTTCTTCCCACTCTTCACAGGCACAGCAGTCGCCGCACCTTGCGGTTGGACATACTGCCAAATTCTCTAAAACAATGCACACTGTATTACTTATACAACTAATATAAGGACAGGACATGAGGAGTAGAAATTAACGTGGGCATTGTTTAAAACGTCTTATGGCTGCAATCCCGTTGTCGGGATCGATTTGAAAACAGCCAGTGAAAGTGCAGGGCGCCAAATTCAAACAAGAGAAATCTCATAATTAAAATTCCTCAAACATACATGTATCTAATACCATTTTAAAGGTAATCTTGTTGTTAATCGCACCAAAGTGTCCGATTTCAAATAGGCTTTTCAGCGAAAGCACCACAAACGATTATGTTAGGTCACCACCAACTCACAGAAAAATTCAGCCATTTTTCCAGCCAAAGAGAGTCACAAAAGCACAAAGAGATAAAATTAATCACTAACCTTTGATGATCTTCATCAGATGACACTCAGGACTTCATGTTACACAATACATATATGTCTTGTTCGATTAAGTTCATATTTTTATCCAAAAACCTCCATTTACATTGGCTCCATGTTCAGAAATGCCTCCAAAATATCCGGAGAAATTGCAGAGAGCCACGTCAAATAACAGAAATACTCATCATAAACTTTGATGAAAGATACATGTTTTACATAGAATTAAAGATACACTTGTTCTTAATGCAACCGCTGTGTCAGATTTCAAAAAGCTTTACGGCAAAACACAATATTCAATAATCTGAAAACAGCGTTCAGCCACAAAAGCAAGCCATACAGTTACCCGCCAAATTGTGCAGTCAAAAAAACTCATAAAAAGCATTATAAATCTTCACTTACCTTTGCTGATCTTCATCGGAATGCACTCCAGGACTCCCACTTCCACAAGAAATGTTCGTTTTGTTCGGTAATGTCCATCATTTATGTCCAAATAGCTATTTTTGTAGCGTGTTTGGTAAACAAATCCAACGTCAGGAAGCACGTTCACTAAAAGCTGATGAAATGTCCAAAAGTTCCTTAACAGTCAGTATATGTCAAACGATGTATTGAATCAATCTTTAGAATGTTTTTAACATAAATCTTGAATAACGTTCCAACCGGAGAATTACATTGACTTCAGATGAGAGATGGAACAGAGCTCCCTCTCATGTGAACGCGCATGGTCAAAGAATGGTCAGGTCATGGCAGACCTGACAAATTCCCCTCTCATTCGGCCCCCCTTCACAGTAGAGGCATCGGACAAGGTTCTACAGACTGTTGACATCTAGTGGAAGCCGTAGGAAGTGCAATCTCATCCATATCTAGCTGTGATTTCAATAGGATGTTGGTTGAAAATCAACCAGCCTCAGAATTTCCACTTCCGGTTTGGATTTTTCATGAGGTTTTTGCCTACCATATGAGTTCTGTTATACTCAGACATAATTCAAACAGTTTTAGAAACTTCAGAGTGTTTTCTATCCAATACTAATAATAATATGCATATATTAGCAACTGGAACTGAGGAGCAGGCCGTTTACTCTGTTTACTCTGTGCACCTTTCATCCAAGCTACTCAATACTGCCCCTGCAGCCATAAGAAGTTAAGGTACATCTGCTTTTATAATGATAATCTCTATAATGATAAAACATATTTTTAAACAGCAGAAACCTCATAAATAATATGTATCTTTCCTGGAAACTAAAATACTTCATTGTTTTACAGTGTACCAACCAGAATGATTTGCTTGTCTTATTATATCCTGCCCTTGCACATCCATTTTCCTCTGTTTTTTGTTAAGAAGTTATTCTTCTGAGAAATAGTTATCACAACTGTCTGTCAGTCTCACAGCTGATTTAGACACTGTAGGAAACACATGCAGTTACACTCAACTGAGTCTCACAGCAGAAAAAAAGTATATCAGAAGACCAGGAAGTAAATTCTGACCTTGAACAATACCTTAATGACAAGCAGACACACATCAGGCCAGGCAGAGTTTGAACAAGTCACGTATTACACACACACCAACAAACACACACACGCATACACACGCACACAGACGTAAACAATCGTATGCACGCACACAGGCACTCACACACAAACACACATCCACCCACACACAGACCCCTGCTGCTCCCCTTTATGCAACCACATAAGTAAGCACTCAGTGGCTGGAGAAAGAAATGGATGCAGTTCAATGAAGAAAGGATCAACATGGCCAGTTGAATAATTACAAAAATAAAGCAACTTTCAAAACAGCAGACAGTAGGGGACTCTTGTTAGGAAACACTAGAAAAAAAGCAGTCTGAAAAGCACTTATAAAATCAGCCCCTTCATAGAGTCCTTGAAGTGGCAATTTTGTATTCACTTTTTTTTTATGTCCTTTTATTAAAATCTCTTCCTGCCTCCCGGGTGGCGCAGTGGTCTAAGGCACTGCATCGCAGTGCTAGCTGTGCCACCAGAGACTCTGGGTTCGAGCCCAGGCTCTGTCGCAGCTGGCCGCGACCGGGAGGTCCATGGGGCGACGCACAATTGGCCTAGCGTCGTCCGGGTTAGGGAGGGTTTGGCCGGTAGGGATATCCTTGTCTCATCGCACACTAGCAACTCCTGTGGCGGGCCGGGCGCAGTGCACGCTGACCAGGTCGTCAGGTGTATGGTGTTTCCTCCGACACATTGGTGCGGCTGGTTTCCGGGTTGGATGTGCGCTGTGTTAAGAAGCAGTGCGGCTTGGTTGGGTTGTGTTTCGGAGGACGCTTGGCTCTCGACCTTCGTCTCTCCCGAGCCCGTACGGGAGTTGTAGTGATGAGACAAGACAGTAACTACTAACAATTGGATACCACCAAATTGGGGAGAAAAAGGGGGTAAAAAAAATAATGAGATCCATATTAGTTGTCGCGGCCTTAGACCATTGTCACGTGGATAATTGCATCAACAATTTACTTTTCTGCCTCTCTCCCTCTTTCATGTGAACCATGTGTAAATTGAATAATATGTTTAGTAGTGATACATTATTCAGCATATACAAGAGTATGTTGACACCCCTTCAAATTAGTGGTTTCGGTGTATAAAAGCGCGCACACAGTCATGCAATCTCCATAGACAAACATTGGCAGTAAATGACCTTACTGAAGAACTCAGTGACTTTAAATGTGGCACTGTCATAGGAAGCCCCCTTTTCAACAAGTCAGTCCGTCAAATTTCTGCCCTGCTTGAGCTGCCCCGGTCAACTGTAAGTGCTGTTATGTGGAAACGTCTAGGAGCAACAGCGGCTCAGCCGCGAAGTGGTAGACCACACAAGCTCACAGAACGGGATCGCTGAGTGCTGAAGAGCGTAGCGAGTAAAAATCTGTCCTCAGTTGCAACACTCACTACCGAGTTCCAAATTGCCTCTGAAAGCAACGTCAGCACAATAACTGTTCACCGAGGGCTTCATGAATTGGGTTTCCATAGCCGAGCAGTGGCACACAAGCCTAAGATCACCATGCGCAATGCCAAGCATCGGCTGGAGTGGTGTAAAGCTTGCCACTATTGGACTCTGGAGCAGTAGAAACGCATTCTCTGGAGTGAATCACGCTTCAACAGTTCGACGGACTAATCTGTGTTTGGCAGATACCAGGAGAACAATACCTGCCCCAATGCATAGTGCCAACTGTAATGTTTGGTGGAGGAGTAATAATCGTCTGGGGATGTTTTTCATGGTTCGGGCTAGGCCCCTTAGTTCCAGTGAAGGTAAATCTTAATGCTACAGCATACAATTACATTCTATGGGATGAATTGGAATGACAACTGCAAGCCAGGCCTAATTGCCCAACATAAGTGCTCGACCTCACTAATGCTCTTGTGGCAGAATGGAAGCAAGTCCCTGCAGCAACGTTACAACATCTAGTGGAAAGCCCTCCCGGAAAAGTGCATGTCTAAGAGGGAGGATCAGAAATCCGCTTGTGCTCGTGGCTGATAAACTTGTGTCCACATATTTATTTTTCTCTGCATCGACATTCTTGCTCCAATTTCGGTATGTTCCCTGCACATACCATAGGAGAGAAAAGCTGGGAGAGTAAGGGGCTTACAATGTTTACCATTATGGCTGCATTTATACAGGTAGCCCAATTCTGATATTTTTCATAAATTGGTCTTTTGACCAATCAGATCTGCTCTGGAATAAGATCTGATGTGAAAAGATCTGATGTGATTGGTCAAATGACCAACTATTGGAAAAAAGATCATAATTGAGTTGCCTGTGTAAACACAGCCTATGGTTCCCAGCCGTTTGGAGATGTGACATGGGAGAGTACGATTAAAAGGATGAGTCCAAAGAATGGGCCCCAAGACGAGGCATTGCGGCTGCATCGGAGCGAAATCGATACACATCCAGGGAATAAATGGGCCAATCACTCAGGCGGGCGGCCATATTGTGCGGGTGGCAACAGGCCACGGCTCATTACAGTTAAGAGACACATGAGAGAGTGCAGATTATGTGAAATATGAGGCCATGGCCGCCACTGTATGTAATGAAAGTCTGTATGTCCCTGGTCTCATGGGAGTCTGGGAATCCATCTCTGAGACATGGTGAGGCTGGACATTTGTTGAAATAATGTTCCTGCATGATTTGACCTAATCAACCATATAAACCATTTCAGCTGCTCTAAAGCGGGTTTTGGTTTGCAGTGCTAAAGCTACAGCATACTACTGCAATACAGTAGTCATATCAGCTACCTTGGCCAACCCTAGTGAATTTGCCACCCTCTCTGAACAGCTCTGCCAGTCATTTGTGTGTGCTGTCTAAGCAACAGGTTAACCTAGGATACATTATTGAAAGTGTGAGCTTTTGGTGTAACAGGTGACCCAATTGTTATTTTATTTGATTGCCCGCATTACTCTTCCCAATACTATAATTGTTCTCCCAAAGCATTTTCCCTGATGAAGTCAGCAAGACCTGAGACCCCTTTTCTTCTCTCCCTCTGCAGATATTGAGATGAAGTCTGACTGATGGTTGGCCTGTCCAATGGACATTTCAGATGGCTCAACAGAGGAGCTCATTTTGATTCTGGGCCTAGTGGTATTGATACATTCACTCCTTTACTTTCAAATTCTCCACTCCCCATATTTTTCTGCCCACCCCTCCCTGTCTCTCTTTCCCTATCTTTCATTAATTATTCTGCTCCAGCACCCAATCAGTTCTAACTGTATGCATACTCACCCCACAGCTGCTTTCACTCACCATAATTACAGGGTGCACATTCATTGTGACTGCCAGGCCCTTTAAAGGAGACACCATACTGTGCACATGAAGGCTTGCTATGTCTCCGTGTGTCGCAGGTGTTTCTACTGATGTACAACTGAGAAGGCAAGAGAAAGAATAGTGCACTCTGTCCTGGCGAGGTACCGTATCCACAGATGGGATGCAGCAAGTATCGCTTGTGCTGTCGAGGTCTGTGATGTGTGTGTGTGTGTGTGTAAGAAGAGAGAGGAGTGGCAGTCAAGGCCACCTGTGGAAAGCTGCTGAAAGAATGAGCATGACAAGTGCACGGGTAGAGATCTCCCTTGCTGAGAGAGGTATTGGAGAGGAAGGTGTGTGTGTGTGTGTCAGTGGAAGCTCCTCAGAGGAGTAAGGGGAGGACCATCCTCCTCAGTGAAATTTCATGAAAAGAAAAATTGTGAAACATTAAAGTTATCCTTTTTATACAAAACTATACTGAATATATTCATGTCACCAAATAATGTATTAAAATACACTGTTTTACAATGAACAGTAACTTCAACAGCACTGTCTGGGGTAGCACCATGGTGTAGCCGGAGGACAGCTAGCTTCTGTCCTCCTCTGGCTATTTTGACTTCAATACAAAAGCTAGGAGGCTCGTAGGCCTCACCCCCTTCCACAGAAATACAGTGCTTTGCAAAAGTATTCATCCCCCTTGGCAATTTTCCTATTTTGTTGCATTACAACTTGTCATTTAAATAGATTTTTATTTGGATTTCATGTAATGGACACACACAAAATAGTCAAAATTAGTGAAGTGAAATTAAAACAATAAAATAAAATAATAATAATCTTAAAACGGAAAAGTGATGTGTGCATATGTATTCACCCTCTTTGCTATGAAGCCCCTAAATAAGATCAGGTAAAACCAATTACCTTCAGAAGTCACATAATTAGTTAAAGTCCACCAGTGTGCAATCAAAGTGTCACATGATCTCAGTATATATACATCTGTTCTGAAAGGCCCCAGCGTCTGCAACACCAGTAAGCAAGGGGCACCTCCAAGCAAGCGGCACCATGAAGAACAAGGAGCTCTCCAAACAGGTCAGGGACAAAGTTGTGGAGAAGTACAGATCAGGGTTGGGTTATAAAAAATAAAAAAGAATATGGCCCCACAACAAACCTGCCAAGAGAGGGCCGCACACTAAAACTAACGTAACAGGCAAGGAGGGCATTAATCAGAGGCAACAAAGAGACCAAAGATAACCCTGAAGGAGCTGCAAAGCTCCACAGTGGAGATTGGAGTATCTGTCCATAGGACCACTTTAAGCCGTACACTCCACAGAGCTGGGCTTTAGGAAAGAGTGGCCAGAAAAAAAGCCATTGCTTAAAGAAAAAAATAAGCAAACATGTTTGGTAGTCAACAAAAGGCATGTGTGAGGCTCCCCAAACATATGGAAGAAGGTACTCTGGTCAGATGAGACTAAAATTTAGCCTTTTGGCCATCAAGGAAAATTCTATGTCTGGCACAAACCCAACACCTCTCATCAGCCCGAGAACACCATCCTATTTTTCATCGGTAGGGACTGGGAAACGGGTCAGAATTGAAGGAATGATGGATAGCACTAAATACAGGGAAATTATTGAGGGAAACCTGTTTCAGTCTTCCAGAGATTTGAGATTGGGACGGAGGTTCACCTTCCAGCAGGACAATGACCCTAAGCTTACTGCTAAAGCAACACTCGACTGGTTTAAGGGGACACATTTAAATGTCTTGGAATGGCCTAGTCAAAGCCCAGACCTCAATCCAATTGAGAATCTGTTGTATGACTTAAAGATTGCTGTACACCAGCGGAACCCATCCAACTTGAAGGAGTTAGAGCAGTTTTGCCTTGAAGAATGGACAAAATCCCAGTGGCTATATGTGCCAAGCGTATAGAGACATACCCTAAGAGACTTGCAGCTGTAGTTGCTGCAAAGGGTGGCTCTACAAAGTATTGACTTTGAGGGGGTGAATAGTTATGCACGCTCAGGTTTGCTGTTTTTTTGTCTTATTTCTTGTTTGTTTCCCACCCAAAAATGTTTTGCATCTTCAAAGTGGTAGGCATGGTTGTAAATAACATTATATTAACCCTCCAAAAATCCATTTTAATTCTAGGTTGTAAGGCAACAAAATAGGAAAAATGCCAAGTGGGTGAATACTTTCGCAAACCACTGTATAGCTGTTTGGCTCTAGACAGCCTAGCTCTGCCTAGATGCATAGGCTCGGGAAGAGGTGAATTGGCAGATTTTGGAGACTCTCGGGGGAACTCAGGTAGCCTCAGTTTCTCTTGGCAACGGAGCCGTCGGGGACTTCCGAGATTCCTTGGAGGCGAGGTGCACTCCTTGGGCAGGCGAGTGAAATCGAATATCCTCTCCTTCTTTTGTTCCCGTAGTCGCCCATCGATCCGACTGGTCAAGGCGATGTGCGAGTCGAGATCCGTCTGTAGTTCCTGTGCTGAAAGCTCGTCCTTTACTTCTTCTGAAACTCTGCGCAGGAACATGTTGAACAGCGCTTCTGGGTTCCAGGCACTCTCAGCTGCCAACCTCCGGAAATACACTGCATAGTCTGCCACACTGTGGGACTCTTGCCAAAGCTGGAGTAACTTCCGAGTAGCCTCTCTCCCGGACATTGGAGCATCAAAACAAAAACTTTCTTTACCTCCGCCACGAACCAGTCCTCCAGACTGATGCATACTGTTGTTCCCCTACTGCCGTAGCCCAGGAGAGCCCCCCTCCCCCCGTCGTTAGCGTGATGAGGTACACTCTCTTAGAGCAGTCCTAGGGGAAGGATGAGGGCTGCAGCTTGATGATGAGGTTACACTGAGCGAGAAACGTCCAACAGGTGCCCGACTCTCCATCGAAGCGTTCTGCTGGATGCAAGCTGGGTTCCCGGGAAACTGGGGTGGCCGGGGAAGTGGTGCTGCTAACAGCCGGGTTACTGATGGGATGGGAGGTTACTGTTGTGGTTGGCTGCCTAACAGACAACCCGTGGAATTGCTCCAGCAATGTGTTAAACGCTCGGTCATGGTGTTCGGCCAAGGTTAGGAACCCTTCCATAAGACCACGAAGCAACTTCTTGTGCCTTCCAATGATGGTGTTGTGGAGCTGGTCCAAGTCTGCTTAGTACGAACTGGCCATGACTGACCATCACGTTTTAGGGAAGACCCAGATGCAGACAGTGTCGAAGTAACAAACATGTATTACTAGAACAGGGGGCAGGCAAAACAACAGGTCAAGGACAGGCAGATGTCGGTAATCCAGATCAGAGTCCAAAGGTACAGAACGGCAGGCAGTGTCAGGGCAGGCAGAGGTCAAAACTGGGACAACTAGAAAACCGGAACTAGACAAAGACAGGAGCAGGTGGAAAACCGCTGGTAAGCTTGACAAACAAAATGAACTGGCAACAGACAAACAGAGAACACATGTATAAATACACTGGGGATATTGGGGAAGATGGGCGACACCTGGAGGGGGTGGAGACAAGCACAAAGACGGGTGGAATTTGAAATCTGACATGCTGTTTGGGATGAAAACGAGAATCTTTTCAGTCTGATCAACTGTATACTACTGATAAGAGCAGCTGCATACAGCCTATGTGCCCTGTCCATCTGGTCAGGTTAAACTAATTGGTAACATTATGTATTTATAGTCCATTTGTGTGTCAGGAGAAAATGTGAATTTTATCGAATTTAGTTTATATTCAAAATTGGCTGGCTAGGCTGGCTAGTTTTATAATCCAAAATGATTGATTAATTCCAGTTAATCAACATAATAGTGATGACAGATATGAGTCAATTTTTTATAAGGCCTACTGTTGCATAGGCCTGCATGATGCAAACATGCATAAAGCAAGCTCAACCATGTGAGTTCTATTGTCTATCAGTTGTTGTCATGTGTCTGGGTAGAGGAAATCCCATTCCTAATCTAAATATAATTTTTATGAACAAATGTAAGGTAGCTGCAGTTTGACAGGGTTTTCTACCCCACCAGGGTCAGGATTTTTTTTTAAACCATGTGACCTGATTAGGAAAATCATATCATATCATAGTCCATAGAAAACCGTCTGTCATACCTTATAGGATCCAGTTTTCCTCGTTAGGTCCCAGAGGAGTGAGTTTTTCCTTATATGTTAACCTATGGTGCCACCAGTCTGCTTGCAGTTATCGTCAGGTATGTGGATGATCAGGGCTTGGCGCAGCTGTAATGGAATGTATCTGCTATTTGTATTTACAGCTTAGTCCCCTCTTGTTCCCTGATTTAAGAGGTGATGACTATTCCACTCCACTACCATTGTCAACTTCTCCTGACATTAACTGAAGCCACGTCTCATATGCCCGCTCATCCACTGGCACATTGAATGTTTCCCCTCCAAGCACTGTGAGTACTGTACTGTATGTAGAGTCAATCACATACGCAAACGCAATCACATTATTACACATCAATGATTTTACTCCTTGCTTGACAACTCCTTGCTTAACAACTAACTCATCGTTAGCTCTTTTGTCTAACTGTGTAGTGTGTTGTGTTATTGTTTTTTGTCTTCTCTTTCAAATCCTATCCTGCACTGGTCAAGCCTCTGAACACCTCACCTCATGCCTCATACCCTCATTCAATCACTGCTGTGATCCCTTTCCAACACTGTGTAAGTAGCCCTCTCATTCCCATTCCCCATAATATTGTACTATACATGTCTTTATTAAATACTTTAGGTTATAATATTTAGTCTTTGATGATTTTTGAAAGACACTTTGTCATCTCTGTGCATTCCGCGCCTATACCGTGGGTCTCTCATCCTCCTCAATTATTCAAGTCACCAGCCTCCACTGGCTTTACAGAGATAACAGTGGCTTACATAAGGGGGAGAAGACCCTCTTGTGATGTCCATCTCCACATTCAGCTACTCTCTGCAATTCCCCAACATTTGAGTGGTTGACCTAAAGGCATTATAGGCCATAAGGTTACCTGGGCCAGTCTATTGGTCCCTCATTTCCTCCACTCTCAAAGCGTAACTAGTGCTTTCACATCTCTGTGAGAGGACTGTACCATATATACCTATACTAGATATTGTCCATTAGGATCCAACCTCCTGAGGGGAAACAGCAAAACAGAGAATCAGTAATAGGCAGGAGAAGCAGCATGACATGAGGGTTGTGGGTCCAGGTTGCTGCTGTATGTTAGTCCTGCTGCTGCCTGTTACGTAGGATTGCAGGCGTAGGAATAAAAGCACCTCAGTGTCAGTTGGGTCCTGACATTTGTTTACATGCATTAATAACCTCCACAGAGGGAATAGCTTGGAGGAAAAATAGTACATTTGGAAGTGACTCATTAACTGTACTTGAGAAATGCATGAAATTAAAGTTGAGACTGAGCCTTATTTGACATACAATATGCTCTGAAATATGTACAATACAGTAGTCCTTTAGAGTTAGCTCAAAGGAGAAACTACCTCAATGGAGAAATGTTTGGGTTATGGAGAGTCTTTGTTCTGCACTTATGATTAAGTTGTTAAAGGCAAGTAGACTTAACTCTGGTCTAATCTCCACTATGGCTGAATGCTGATGGCATCTACAGTGATGTCTGTTGCTGTTACATGTCATACATTGTGATAGTTGTGGTGGGATTAAACCCCTTCCCTCACTTTATTGCTGCAACTATTTGGGGGTGAACTTCAGGAATCATAACTTTCAGACACACATAGGCTGTGTTTACACAGGCAGCCCAAATCGGATGTTTCTATCAGGTCAGGTCTGAAAAGGTCTGATGTGATTGGCGCACACTCGCTCCCATGTACACATGCACACCGACACAGATGGAGAAGTTTCTTTATCTCTAATACAGTCATGCCAGCACCATTATGTTTGATTGTGAGATTAAATATAAATGTCTTGTGAACTATATTGCTTTGTTTGTTTGGTTTTTGTTCACAGCCAAAGTTGAGCAGAGAGTTCTTCAGTAGCAATGATAAGATGTGTGCTCAAAGGCACTCAATCATTTCTGCTGTGATCAACATAGGAACTTAGTCAATCTAAAATGCAAATAAGCTCTCTATCATTGTATAATGCTACAGTATATGTGTAGTTAATTAATTAATCAATACATTATATAAATAATTACAACATACCCTCGTAAAACTGAACATCCTACCGATCCTCGACTTCGGCGATGTCATTTACAAAATAGCCTCCAATACCCTACTCAATAAATTGGATGCAGTCTATCACAGTGCCATCCGTTTTGTCACCAAAGCCCCATATACTACCCACCACTGCGACCTGTACTCTCTCTTTGGCTGGCCCTCGCTTCATACTCGTCGCCAAACACACTGGCTCCAGGTCATCTACAAGACCCTGCTAGGTAAAGTCCCCCCTTATCTCAGCTCACTGGTCACCATAGCAGCACCCACCTGTAGCACGCGCTCCAGCAGGTATATCTCTCTGGTCACCCCCAAAACCAATTCCTCCTTTGGCCGCCTCTCCTTCCAGTTCTCTGCTGCCAATGACTGGAACGAACTACAAAAATCTCAAACTGGA
The DNA here is from genome assembly GCF_045679555.1 of Salvelinus alpinus. Lineage (NCBI taxonomy): Eukaryota > Metazoa > Chordata > Actinopteri > Salmoniformes > Salmonidae > Salvelinus > Salvelinus alpinus. Next base: position 43,243,669 of record NC_092100.1, read on the forward strand.
AACACTTATCTCCCTCACTAGCTTTAAGCACCAGCTGTCAGAGCAGCTCACAGATTACTGCACCTGTACATAGCCCATCTATAATTTAGCCCAAACAACTACCTCTTCCCCAACTGTATTTATTTATTTATTTTGCTCCTTTGCATCCCATTATTTATATTTCTACTTTGCACATTCTTCCACTGCAAATCTACCATTTCAGTGTTTTACTTGCTATATTGTATTTAGTTCGCCACCATGGCCTTTTTTTGCCTTTACCTCCCTTATCTCACCTCATTTGCTCACATTGTACATAGACTTATTTTTCTACTGTATTATTGACTGTATGTTTGTTTTACTCCATGTGTAACTCTGTGTTGTTGTATGTGTCGAACTGCTTTGCTTTATCTTGGCCAGGTCGCAATTATAAATGAGAACTTGTTCTCAACTTGCCTACCTGGTTAAATAAATATGAAATAAAAAAATACTTTCAAAAAATTTGACACAATCGCTGTTGATTAGGATGCAAGATTAATTAGGATATTATGAAATCCCATAATCAGTGTCCTAACACTAGTAAACCATCTAATGGTTAAGTGATGACTCACTATGCATTTCTCCTTCAGTCAATTGTTCCTTTCACTTCAGAGAGAAGGATCACAATCAATACTATTTACATACCGTAACTTTCCAGTAATGCACAGAGCTACAAATTATACTGGCCTCTTTTAATGCATTCAAATAACAAACAAACATATTTCAAGTGAATTCATGCTGTGTGTACAGTAATTCCATTAATCATTGGCATCGATTGCAATCATTTCATCAATGATAAGATATATCTACGGTCTCTTGGCTTTCAATGCATATTGATTAATGGAAATCACAGATACTCCATCAGGGGCACAAACCACCAACAAACAGGTAAACAGACATTTTTTAAAGATCAAATATACACACTCACATACCCCCATTTACCATTCCTCCAACGACATTGAAGTTTGGCCGGAGAGCAAACAGTAAGAATAAAATGTAAAAATAAAAAGTAAGGAATCAATCAGGGTGGTTGTCATGGTATGGGGTGAATAATGATGAGTTGTGACTGGGTGGGTGCAGAGAAAGACACACATATTGGATTGCAATTAAACCAATATTGATCTTGGTTCCAATGTGACTAGGTGGAAAGTCAAATTGACAAAGGCTCTTGGATCTTATTGACAGAAGTCAAATGCAAATGGTTGTACCCACTCGATTGGACCCACTTGAAATGTTAGTGTACTTATTGACCGTGTCTCCTTCCTCCTCAGTAGCATGGAGGTGATGCAATTATGTTTTTATTAGTTTGCTTTAGCAGAATGAACCTTCACTACAATATTGGTTAATTTTGTGTTCAATTAGATTTGTTCCGACATTTCTTGATTTTATAATGAATGTATTTGTTATTATTATTTGTGTACTTGATTGATATTTACTGCATTGTTAGGAGCTAGTAATATAAGCATTTCACTGCACTATAACATCTGCTACACTGTGTATGCAACCAATAAACTTTGATTTGATACAATGGTGCGATTAATATGAATACCTTCTTTTTGGACTTAGCCTACTACACTACAGGTCAACAAAATTGAACATATAGTAAAATATATGTTTATTCTGAAACAGTAGAATGTTCATAACATTTACATTGATATGAACAATTATTTATTATAACTTCTAGTACTGGAACCAACCTGCTGTAGTAAGATGAACCTATTACTGTATATCTGTTCAACAATTCACAATATAACCATGTTAAGGCATAATGTGAAAACAGAAACCCTGTCCCAGCGGTTGTTTCATGAGAAATGTTTGCCCACATATGTATCGCTTATTGGATTTGAATGAGTAAAAGTCATATATTTAGCGAGCAGATTTATCAGGTCAGTAACCATAGTGATGTGTAGTGTTTATCAAGAGGGGGTGCTTTCACTTGAACGTGCTTCTCTACACAGACACATGCACATTAATGCACACACACATAGGCGCACACACACACATATGCACATAGATACCCATCACACAATCCAACTTTTCCTATAGATAAAATCATGTACTAAGTCAGACCTGTAGGGACTTTTTTTACTAGGAAAAACTCTATAATTTCATTTTGCTGAAAATCTCACAGCTCATGATACATTGGATTCTGCCAAGTTTCCGTTCCCTCGAAATACCATTGGGTAGAGTCAAGATTCTGGTCAAGTCTGAGTTTCTGAGATGTCTTAAATAGATAGAGAATGTTCGACCTCCACCTTCTCTTCCAGAATAACCCTCCACATTTTCACTATTAGTCTTGTATCAAATCTATGACCTATTACAACATAAAGTTACCCTTGTATCAGATTTGGCATTATGGATGTCTTACAGTAAATCTGTCTCATTAGAAAGCCTTCATGTTTTATTTATGTCAGGACTGTGGATGTGTGATTCTCACTTTAGTGGGCACAAGAGGAGGTGCTTGTCCCCTGGCACTGAAGTGAGGAGTCGTTATGACAAATGTCACTCCGCCACAAATCCCCTCTATTTCTGCCTGTGAAGGAGAGGCAGTAGGACGACCATGAACGGTGATGGCTTGTGAAACTAAGGTTTGCTTTGGATTAACACGGCATCCATTATTTGAGCACAGACTAATTTTGTTTTGCTATCACCGTGTCCTGCCGATACTAGCATCTGTTAGTGCATAGCCCCTTGCACCCACTGCATAAAGGAAGGAACTTTTATGTACCAAATGGTTTGTCTTTGAGTAAGATGCACTGACATTTAGCACAATATCAAAAATCGCATAAAATGTACCCTGTGTCTTAAATCCTGATTTTAATGGCTATTTAGAACGGCTGCATGGCAATACAATTCTCGAGTCTCTGGTCAAACATTTCTTAGGCAGATTCCGTAATGAAACTTCACCTGAATTTTATGTCTCACAATGATAGATGCATCAAATTTACATTTTGAGTCCCAAGAATAAGAGCGCATTGAAGACATATATATTAAATGAGCAGGGCAGAACAGTAATATTATAATAAATGACCATATTGCTACAGATAGCACTTTTATATCAGGTTGTGATTTAATATGCACACACACACACATGCATACCTTGCAAAGCATGAACACACTTGCAAACACATAACCTTTGTTCTCAAGTAATTGAAGTAAGCTGTAAAGTGTGAAACACTGATTTTCTGTTAATGCCAGGTGCGGTACAAACACATACACACACTGCCTACTCATGGTTATATCACCTGTGTGCACATCATGTGTAGGTCTCTGAATACTTTGGAACACGTACATATACTTATAAAAGCCCACAGTAACTGCGGAAATTTTTCTCCTTTCGAATGTTGATTTATCCAAAGTTCTGTAGAGCTCACTGAGCTATTAGATGCAAACATCTTGTCTCCATGGGAGTCCTGCCTCCATTTGTCAACATGATGCTTGTCTCACAGAGCATGTGGTCTAGATCCCTTTACAGCCAAATAAGATTTAAAACATTTGACCTCTGCTGTTGGTGGCCATAGAAGACTATGACACATATATTTACATTTTATTAATTTAGAAGATGCTCTTATCTAGAACAGTATGACATGTTAGAAACAATATCATGGCAAATACCAGCAAACATTTCCATGTAGAAGTCATGATATTTAATTATATCTAATGGGGATAATATGAGTGGCCTGCAATAAGAGCTTATATTATATTAGCACCCAAATGGCTTTAGCCGGCCACGGGACTGAAGCCTTGTGAATATCTTCTTTTAACTGCCAAAAGTAACATTGATTTCAGTTCAGTCCAAGTGGCAACATATTGTAACCGAAGGTCTATGGAAAAAGGAGAAATGCTTCCACGGATGCATTACCTGTTACAATAGACAGCTTGCAGTGATGATGAGTGTGCGCATTGCTTTAGTAGCTAGCAGCATGCTCTCTTGCTAATAAATCACAATTTTTCTTCAAATTATTGTTTATTCAGTTGTAACATAAGACAAGAAAAATATTGAGCTGGAGTCAAACATGCACAAAGAATGAATCGATTGTCTTGATTCATTCCAAGAATGCTAGCTGCCCAGATGCTCAGATTATTGTACGTGTGTGTCTGTCACGTTCTGACCATAGTTCTTGTGTGTTTTACTTGTTTTAGTGTTGGTCAGGAGCTGCCCGCCAGTCATGAGCTGCCCTCCAGTCATGAGCTGCCTTCCAGTCATGAGCTGCCTTCCAGTCATGAGCTGCCCTCCAGTCATGAGCTGCCCTCTAGTCATGAGCTGCCCTCCAGTCATGAGCTGTCCTCCGGTCATGAGCTGCCATTCAGTCCGGAGCTGCCATTCAGTCCGGAGCTGCCATTAGTCCGGAGCTGCCCTTCAGTCCGGAGCTGCCCCTCTGTCCTGAGCTGCCTCTCTGTCTTAAGCTACCTCTCTGTCTTAAGCTACCTATCTGTCTTAAGCTACCTCTCTGTCATGAGCTGTCCCTCAGTCCGGAGGAGTTTCCTCAGTCTAGTGGGGACCTTTGTGAAGGTTCCTAGGCCAAGGTCGGCGGCGAGGGTCGCCACTCAAAGGAGGGGGACAAAGACAATGGTGGAGTGGGATCCTCGTCCAGCGCCGGAGCCGCCACCGCGGACAGATGCCCACCCAGACCCTCCCCTAGAGTTTTAGGTGGTGCGTTCGGAGTCCGCACCTCAGGAGGGGGAACTGTCACGTTCTGACCATAGTTCTTGTGTGTTTTACTTGTTTTAGTGTTGGTCAGGACGTGAGCTGGGTGGGCATTCTATGTTGTGTGTCTAGTTTGTCTGTTTCTATGTTTGGCCTAATATGGTTCTCAATCAGAGGCAGGTGTTTTGTGTTGTCTCTGATTGGGAATCATATTTAGGTGGCTTGTTTTGTGTTGGGGTTTGTGGGTGGTTGTCTTCTGTCTTAGTCCTATCTGGTGCAGAAGACAGTCTCGGTTTTCACGTTTGTTATTTTGTATAGTGTTCACGTTATCGTCTCTTTGTTTATTAAACATGTTGAACACTAGCCGTGCTGCATTTTGGTCCTCTCCTTCATCAACGGAAGAAAACTTGAAATCATCAGTTGTGTTGCAATCCTAAATTAGTATGACTGTCTGTTCAGTCCCTGCTCACGTAAAACAATAACATTTAAAATGTTTGTGGACAAGGTATGTTTGATGGCTGTAGTGTGTTGTGCTAAAACATATCTTTCAGGTAGTATGACAGACTAAATGTGTACTAAATCACACTGTTAACAACTCTGCTGAGTGACATTCCAAATGTAGGCTGCTGCATATTTTTGTAAAAGCTTTGCAAAAACAGTTTACACATATTCACTGCACTTTAACATTTTCTGATTGTTTACACATGCAAGACACAGTTCAAAGACTTTGTGTTAACATCTATTTGAGGAGGAGAAGATATTAATATTTACCGACTTGATGCACTTTATAATAACTCCACATAATAAAGCATTTATAATGGATTAGTAAATACTTTATTCATTTATTAATGAATACTCCCACATTTGTTAATGTTAGTAAGCTAGATATTCACACATTTATAAACAACTTAATGTATGTAATAATGATTTATAAGATCATTCATAAGTTGTTTAATATAGATTTTTATAAACTATTTACTAATCATTAGTAAAGTATTTTTGCGTGTGCTCATCTAAAGTGAGGCCTATTTATACTTTATAAATGTTTTGAGTGACCAGTGTAATTTCTGACAAAAAAATTGCCATTGGTAGACATTCCATTAGTACATGACGCTCCTATTTTATGAAATAAAGAACTTCCAACTAGTGTAATAAGTATAAATTCACCCATTTAATTTTTTTTTTAACAATATTACAATAAATGTTCAATAGATGCAAAGGGTCTAATTCTATTTCTATTTTGTACAGCTTGTTGGGGGAGTCCTTGCACACTGCACAATTGTAAAGCCATTCTCTTCTTACAAACTATTAATTGCAAAAATTTGTATTTGTATTTTCTTGTTTAAAAAAATCTATGATTGCAGGGTCCAGCATTCAGGCAAAGATGACTGTACACAACCCAAGTGCATCCATAGGGGATAGTAGTGACTAGGGGTTGTTTCTGGAGGAGCCCAAGCTATTACAGACAAGCACTGTCTGAAAACAAGCACTAGCTCTTACATGGGTTGTTTTTGGACTGGGCTAGAGAGGGTTGAGAGAGGGAAGAAGAGAGTTGGAAACAAACATAACCCAGGCCAGCCAGCCAGCCTCCTCTCTCTGAACTTTAACAGTTTAAATCCTTGTCGTGGCAATTTCCTGTATTACGAAATGAGAAGAGTTACAAACCACACACCAGTCAGAGTTATACTTAAACTTCATCTTTAATAATATGAGCTTTACAATAGCCCTTTCACTCTCAGATCAATTCAGTGTCTATCATGAATTCTGAGTCCCTATAGAACAATGCAAATATATTTTATAGCCAAGATACACCCTTCTCAACTTACATGACGAACCACAGATCTTAGGAACAGTTCACAAACAAAGACTTTTACTTGAGAGAGGAGTATCCCATAGCCAGATAGCATTCGCTATAAATTATCGTTCAGTTTGGTCTCTAAGACGAGGTTCTAATCTTATTCCTGGTACTTCATAGTACAAAAACATTACCTCATCCAAGGCATAACTCTATATACTCCCATCTCAAGCAAACCCCCTCTTGACCCCACTCCTGGACAAGCTCACTGAGGGGAGTGACTTGCGCACAGACATTGTAGAGACAAGTAATTGGTTCCCCCTTAATCACGCGATCCCTTCACATGGTTTAACAGATACATTCACATATGAAGACAATGTTCCATCCTGTCCTCTTCCCTTTCTGATATTCTGCATAGCACCAGAGACATGTAAAAGACAAGCCTGACCTCTCCCCTCTCTGGACCCCAAATGACTGAGCCCCAGCTTACAAAAAAGTGCTACTGCCAACACTATAGTCCAAAGGGATACATTCTAATGACAAGTATCTCACATAAACATATTATGTAAATAAAACATCTTATTTGTCTATGTTACCCAACTAATTCTGATTCATCTGCCACATCCTCCTGGACGATTTCAATATTTCTGCACTTTTCACTCGATCCGTTATACCCTTTTCAGAGTGTGGGCCTCTCTGTCTACCCTCACTTTTTATCTAAAGATGAGCAGAACAAAAAGAAAGAGCCAGTGGTGGTGTTGATGAAGGTGTGACAGAGTGAAGAACAGTGCTGCGGGGCTGTGGTTAGGTCATCCTGTCCCATCCTGACTGTCTGTCTATCTGTGGTCTGGTGGAGCTTGGTTTGGTTAGCACCACTAGCACCAGGGCTATACTACAGTCCCACTGGTCCAACATTCTGAGGTGACAGTAAGATGTTACTGTCATGTTATTATATGTTGTTTATTTGTTCATATCTTAAAATGATTAAAATACATACATTGAATTGTTATACATGCATTGTGTTCTGTAAATTGATGAATCATTGAACATCTTTGCCATTTGATGAATGTCCTGATGGTGCATTTGTGCAAAGTTATCCAAACATTAGCATTATTTGTGGAAACAGATGAGAATAAGCATAATTTAATTTATAACTTTAATCTTACAAATTTATGGGGTAATCACATCAGAGCCAAAGCAAAGTACCAGTTACTGGAATTATCACACTCGAGGATAACATTCTTAAAACTTCTTAGGGCCAGGGGTTCCGCTAGCGGCACCCCTCGACAACATTCCGTTGAAAAGGCAGCGCGGGATATGCAAAAATATTTTTGGGAAATATGTAACTTTCTCACATTAAAGCAAGGAAAATATACAAGACATTAAATAATACACCAACTGACATAACAGTATGTCTTGAGATTGCCATATCAACAGAGTTTATTGGAATTTGTTTCTATGCAGCTCATACAAAAACACTAGACAGTAAAAACAGTATCACAAAATATAATACAAAACATCTATAACAAGGTGCCTAAACAGGAACAGGATATGATCACACAGGAGAAAGATATGGCAGGAGCAGTGGTGCCCTGTATGTACTGGGTTTCTCTGGTGTAGGCCAGGTTACTGTAAAAGCACTTTGTGAGAATTGTGGATGGACAAAAAAAGGCCATATATAAATTGTATTTATTGATTTTATAAGTAGATGTGATGTCCTCTTACCGTTGGGTAGGACGTAGCAGTGCCAACACCGCCAAGCGACTGGGATGTAGTCCACTGTCCTCTCCACCCCAAACACCTCCACTCCCACATTATGCTGTCTGCACCCCAGCTCCCTCTCACCACAGATAGACCACACATTAACGGACAACAATATAATTTAATTTGCTTATCAAAGTCTACCATGGATGCTTACAAAAAAGATGGTAGATCATTTCCTTCAAAGATTGATTCACAGTTTGTGACTATTATCTCATTATCTCTCTTATCTCATGCACATTTGTGGCCTGCTGGAGGTCATTTTGCAGGGTTCTGGCAGTGCTCCTCCTTGCACAAAGGCGGAGGTAGCGGTCCTGCTGCTGGGTTGTTGCCCTTCTACGGCCTCCTCCACGTCTCCTGATGTACTGGCCTGTCTCCTGGTAGTGCCTCCATGCTCTGGACACTACACTGACAGACACAGCAAACCTTCTTGCCACAGCTCGCATTGATGTGCCATCCTGGATGAGCTGCACTACCTGAGCCACTTGTGTGGGTTGTAGACTCCGTCTCATGCTACCACTAGAGTGAAAGCACCGCCAGCATTCAAAAGTGACCAAAACATCAGCCAGGAAGCATAGGAACTGAGAAGTGGTCTGTGGTCACCACCTGCAGAACCACTCCTTTATTGGGGGTGTCTTGCTAATTGCCTATAATTTCCACCTTTTGTCTATTCCATTTGCACAACAGCATGTGACATTTATTGTCAATCAGTGTTGCTTCCTAAGTGGACAGTTTGATTTCACAGAAGTGTGATTGACTTGGAGTTGCATTGTGTTGTTTAAGTGTTCCCTTTATTTTTTTGAGCAGTGTATTATCTGTCTATATACCAACACAAACCAATGCTGGCACTAGACCACCTTTACTCCACACACAGAGATGCGTACAAATCTCTCCCTTGCCCTCCATTTGGCAAATCTGACCATAATTCTATCCTCCTGATTCCAGCTTACAAGCAAAAACTAAAGCGGGATGAACCAGTGACTCAAGAAGAAATTGGTAAGATGAAGCAGATGCTAAGCTACAGGACTGTTTTGCTAGCACAGACTGGAAAATGTTCTGGAATTCTTCCGATGGCATTGAGGAGTACACCACATCAGTCACTGGCTTCATCAATAAGTGCATCGATGACGTTGTCACCACAGCGACCGTACATACATACCCCAACCAGAAGCCATGGATTACAGGCAACATCTGCACTGAGCTAAAAGGTAGAGCTGCCGCATCCAAGGAGCGAGACTCTAACCCGGAAGCTTATAAGAAATCCTGCTATGCCCTCCAACGAACCATCAAACAGAGAAAGCATCAATACAGGACAAAGACTGAAACTTACTTCACCGGCTCCGACGCTCGTCACATGTGGCAGGGCTTGCAAACTATTACAGACCACAAAAGGAAGCACAGCCATGAGCTGCCCAGTGACACAATCTAAACTACTTCTATGCTCGCTTCAAGGCAAGTAACACTAAAGCGTGCATGAGAGCAGCAGCTGTTCCAGACGACTGTGTGATTACGCTCTCCGTAGCCGATGTGAGTAAGACCTGTGTATCGGACACTGTGGCTGGATTTAACAGGTCAACATTCACAAGGACGTGTAAGGACAAGATTACCAGGACGTGTACTCCGAGCCGGCACTGACCAACTGGCAAGTGTCTTCACTGACCTTTTCAACCTGTCCCTGACTGATTCTGTAATACCAACACAGTCCCTGTGCCCAAGAACACTAAGGTAACATACCTAAATGACTACCGACCCGTAGCACTCACGTCTGTAGCCATGAAGTGCTTTGAAAGGCTGGTCATGGTTCACATCAACACCATTATCCCAGAAACCCTAGACCCACTCCAATTTGCATACCGCCCCAAAAGACACACAGATGATGCAATCTCTATTGCACTCAACACTTCCCTTTCCCACCTGGACAAAAGGAACACCTATGTATAATGTTATTCATAGACTACAGCTCAGGGTTCAACACCATAAGGCCCTCAAAGCTCATCACTAAGCTAGGGATCCTGGGAATAAAAACCTCCCTCTGCAACTGGATCCTGTACTTCCTGATGGGCCACCCTCAGGTGGTAAGGACAGGTAACAACACATCCGCTACGCTGATCCTCAACACGGGGGCCCCTCAGGGGTGCGTGCTCAGTCCCCTCCTGTACTCCCTGTTCATTCATGACTGCATGGCCAGGCACAAATCCAACACCATCATTAAGTTTGCTGATCACCAACAGCTGTCTAACGTGTAGCTAGTTCATTAATTATTGTTGGACCATGTGTATCGATGAAAGTGTATGTAGGATGCATTTGCACATGTGCATATCGACACGTGTGGCTCATGTTAGAAACAAGTGTTAGCTAGCTAGCAATGTGCAGCTGGTTATATTCTACCTAGTAGGAATGTTGTTCACATTCTGAAGTGTAATAGTTACTACTGTAGCCTATCTTGTGTCCGATAGCTAGCTAGCTAGCTAACATCATTGCTGAATATTCGATGATGACATGATAGCTAATAATACCACGCCATTGATAGCTAATAATTACATGCCATTTACTTATTGTCCTATCATGGTGGAACAGCGTTTTAAAATAAACTATACATCTAATTTATTTAATGTCCTATCATGGGGAACTACATTTAAAAAAAAATGATACATCTAATTTAGTTATTTCTGGTCCTATATTGATGGAACGGTCCACAAGCCTATACCCTAGACACACACCTGAATGACCCAGATACTAAGGAGAAGTCCCTATCTGTTTTATGGGCTTTGCAGGGTTGGTCCTGCAAAGCCAAAGCCACCTGAAGGGAGAGCATAATATACAAGGAAATTCTCAAAGCTGCTAATGAGAACCTTGACGATCTTGTATCTAGCCGGTGGGGATTCGGGGGTGGTCCGCTGGGCATTGGAATGACTCGGGATGAGTAGGGATTTTAGCGGGTGGAATAGTGGGGACCAACTGGAGGTTTACTTAGTAGCAATGCAAATATCATGATACAGCTATATAGACACTCAATCATCATGTTACTTTTTAATGGTACATTTACAAACATATATTTTGATAAAAATAATTTAAACTTGTCTCATCATGGTAAGTGGTGAAATAAGTATAGCCAGTTATACTTATAATGCTTCACAGATAATAAGAAAAGACAATCAGCATTTACCTGGCTAAAAGAGAAGGAATATAATATATATTGTTTACAGGAAACGCATTCAACAATTTTAGATGAAGTTTTGTGGAAAAAGGACTGGGGGGGGGGATATATTTCTCCCATGGGCAAAGAAATTAAAAAGGGGTGATGATATTAATAAACAGTAATTTAGATCCAAATTGTCCAAACAGATCAAGGTAGATGGATCATTTTACATTTGTTAATGGACAATAAAGAGATATGGCTTATTAACCTATACGATCCAAATAATGATGATCCAAGCTTCTTTGAAAATATATATAAGAATTTATCAACTCTACAAGCAACACTGGACTCTATTACTATGGTGGGGGATTTTAATACGGTTTTTAATACCTCTATGGACCGTAAAGGAAATCCCACTACAAACTATCACCCTTAGGAACTTAAGGAAATCAGGAATGTCATGGATATATTGGAATTAGTGGATATATGGAGGCTTAAATACCTTGACCTAGTGAGATATACATGGAAGAGGCTTAATCGAGCGAGTCGTCTTGATTACATTCTTATGTCATTTACTCTGGCTCTAAAAGTTTACAAAGTGTTGATAGTAGGCGGAATGCGGTCGGGTCATCGCAAAATTGGCATATATATATATTACTCTTACATATTTTCCATGTGGGCGAGGATATTGGAAATGTAATTAAAGCCTACTGGATGATGTTGTTTATAACTAGGACAGAAGAATTTATAACTTACTTTTTCCGACAACACAGGTACAGCAGATCCCCTTATTGTATGGGACCCTTTTAAATGTGCTTTTAGAGGCCATGCAATTCAGCACTCATCTATAAAACAAAAGCAATTTAGACCAGAGTCCGTATTAGCAAAGGAAATTGAAGGACTAATAAAACAGTTAGATAGCAATAAAAACTGTACCATAGAGCCACAGAACAGCAAACAGAAATGAAGGAACTTTTCAAGAAAGATCCAGTGTAATATATTATAAATATATCATAAAAAACTGGATGGAATACGGGTAAAAATGAACCAGATTCTTTTTCAATCTTCAACATAGAAATGCTACCAGAAAAAATGTAAAACGAGTTTTAATGACTCCAACCTACGTGTATGTAAATTTCCGATTACTTGTGTCATGCACAAAGTAGATGTCCTAACCGACTTGCCAAAACTATAGCTGGTTAACAAGACATTTTTGGAATGGTTGAAAAATATTTTTGTTTGTTTCTGTAGTTTGAAAAAGATCAGATTAGCATTCCTGAAATAGTAGAGAGAATGATTTATTTCAGCTTTTATTTCTTTCATCACATTCTCAGTGGGTCAGAAGTTTACATACACTCAATTAGCATTTGGTAGCATTGCCTTTAAGTTCTTTAACTTGGGTAAAACATTTCGGGTAGCCTTCCACAATAAGTTGGGTGTCACGGCCGTTGTAAGGAGGAGACCAAGGCGCAGCGCTGTAAGCGTACATTCTTCTTTATTTAAGACTGAACACTGAACAAACGAACAAAATAACAAAATGAACCATTAAGCTAATATGAGTAGTGCAGACAGGCAACTAAACATAGAACAAGAACTCACAAACCTAAATATGATCCCCAATCAGAGACAATGATAAACAGCTGCCTCTGATTGGGAACCATATCAGGCCACCATAGACATACAAATACCTAGACCTACAAAAACCCTAGACTTACAAAAAACCCTAGACAATTCAAAAATGAACGTACCCACCCTAGTCACACTCTGATCTAACAGAGATATCTCAGGTCAGGGCGTGACATTGGGTGAATGTTGGATCATTCCTCCTGGAAGAGCTGGTGTAACTGAGTTAGGTTTGTAGGCCTCCTTGCTCACACATGCTTTTTCAGTTCTGCCCACAAATGTTCTATAGGATTGAGGTCAGGGCTTTGTGATAGCCACTCCAATACCTTGACTTTGTTGTCCTTAAGCCATTTTGCCACAACTTTGGAAGTATGCTTGGGGCCATTGTCCATTTGGAAGACCCATTTGCGACCAAGGTTTAACTTCTCTAGGATAGGGGGCAGCATTTTCACGTTTGGATGAAAAGCATACCCAAATTCAACTGCCAGCTACTCATCCCCAGATTATAAGATATGCATATTGTTAGTAGATTTGGATAGAAAACACTCTGAATTTCTAAAACTGTTTGAATCATGTCTGTGAGTATAACAGAACTTGTAGCAGGTGTAGCAGGTGTACCCCGAGGACAAACCATTCAGAATTTTATTTTTGAAGTCACTCTTTTCAATCAATCAATCAATTTTATTTTATATAGCCCTTCGTACATCAGCTAATATCTCGAAGTGCTGTACAGACACCCAGCCTAAAACCCCAAACAGCTAGTAATGCAGGTGTAGAAGCACGGTGGCTAGGAAAAACTCCCTAGAAAGGCCAAAACCTAGGAAGAAACCTAGAGAGGAACCAGGCTATGAGGGGTGGCCAGTCCTCTTCTGGCTGTGCCGGGTGGAGATTATAACAGAACTATGCCAAGATGTTCAAAAATGTTCATAAGTGACAAGCATGGTCAAATAATAATCATGAATAATTTTCAGTTGGCTTTTCATAGCCGATCATCAAGAGTTGAAAAACAACAGGTCTGGGACAGGTGGCGGTTCCATAACCGCAGGCAGAACAGCTGAAACTGGAATAGCAGCAAGGCCAGGCGGACTGGGGACAGCAAGGAGTCACCACGGGCGGCAGTCCCGACGCATGGTCCTAGGGCCCAGGTCCTCCGAGAGAAAGAAAGAGAGAAGGAGAAAATTAGAGAGAGCCAAGATTTTCAAAATTTTCATAAATGACAAGCATGGTCAAATAATAATCAGGAATAAATCTCAGTTGGCTTTTCATAGCCGATCATTAAGAGTTGAAAACAGCAGGTCTGGGACATGTAGGGGTTCCATAACCGCAGGCAGAACAGTTGAAACTGGAATAGCAGCAAGGCCAGGCGGACTGGGGAGAGCAAGGAGTCACCACGGCCGGTAGTCCCGACGTATGGTCCTAGGGCTCAGGTCCTCCGAGAGAAAGAAAGAGAAAATTAGAGAGAGCCAAGATTTTCAAAATGTTCATAAATGACAAGCATGGTCAAATAATAATCAGGAATAAATCTCAGTTGGCTTTTCATAGCCGATCATTAAGAGTTGAAAACAGCAGGTCTGGGACAGGTAGGGGTTCCGTAACCGCAGGCAGAACAGTTGAAACTGGAATAGCAGCAAGGCCAGGCGGACTGGGGACAGCAAGGTGTCATCATGCCCGGTAGTCCTGACGTATGGTCCTAGGGCTCAGGTTCTCAGAGAGAAAGAGAGAACGAGAGAATTAGAGAGAGCATACTTAAATTCACACAGGACACTGGATAAGACAGGAGAAGTACTCCAGGTAACCAACTGACCCTAGCCCCCCGACACAAACTACTGCAGCATAAATACTGGAGGCTGAGACAGGAGCGGTCAGGAGACACTGTGGCCCCATCCGAAGAAACCCCCGGACAGGGCCAAATAGGAAGGATATAACCCCACCCACTTTGCCAAAGCACAGCCCCCGCACCACTAGAGGGAAATCCTCAACCACCAACTTACAATCCTGAGACAAGGCCGAGTATAGCCCACAAAGGTCTCCACCACAGCACAAACCAAGGGGGGGCGCCAACCCAGACAGGAAGATCACGTCAGTAACTCAACCCACTCAAGTGACGCACCCCTCCTAGGGACGGCATGAAAGAGCACCAGCAAGCCAGTGACTCAGCCCCTGTAACAGGGTTAGAGGCAGAGAATCCCAGTGGAGAGAGGGGAACCGGCCTGGCAGAGACAGCAAGGGCGGTTCGTTGCTCCAGAGCCTTTCCGTTCACCTTCACACTCCTGGGCCAGACTACACTCAATCATATGACCTACTGAAGAGATAAGTCTTCAGTAAAGACTTAAAGGTTGAGACCGAGTCTGCGTCTCTCACATGGGTAGGCAGACTGTTCCATAAAAATGGAGATCTATAGGAGAAAGCCCTGCCTCCCGCTGTTTGCTTAGAAATTCTAGGGACAATTAGGAGGCCTGCGTCTTGTGACCGTAGCGTACGTATTGGTATGTACGGCAGGACCAACTCGGAAAGATAGGTAGGAGCAAGCCCATGTAACGCTTTATAGGTTAACAGTAAAACCTTGAAATCAGCCCTTGCCTTAACAGGAAGCCAGTGTAGGGAAGCTAGCACTGGAGTAATATGATCAAATTTCTTGGTTCTAGTCAGGATTCTAGCAGCCGTATTTAGCACTAACTGAAGTTTATTTAGTGCTTTATCCGGGTAGCCGGAAAGTAGAGCATTGCAGTAGTCTAACCTAGAAGTAACAAATGCATGGATTAATTTTTCTGCATCATTTTTTGGACAGAAAATTTCTGATTTTTGCAATGTTACGTAGATGGAAAAAAGCTGTCCTTGAAACAGTCTTGATATGTTCGTCAAAAGAGAGATCAGGGTCAAGAGTAACGCCGAGGTCCTTCACAGTTTTATTTGAGACGACTTTACAACCATCAAGATGAATTGTCAGATTTAACAGAAGATCTCTTTGTTTCTTGGGACCTAGAACAAGCATCTCTGTTTTGTCCGAGTTTAAAAGTAGAAAGTTTTCAGCCATCCACTTCCTTATGTCTGAAACACAGGCTTCTAGCGAGGGCAATTTTGGGGGCTTCACCATGTTTCATTGAAATGTACAGCTGTGTGTCATCCGCATAGCAGTGAAAGTTAACATTATGTTTTCGAATAACATCCCCAAGAGGTAAAATATATAGTGAAAACAATAGTGGTCCTAAAACGGAACCTTGAGGAACACCGAAATGTACAGTTGATTTGTCAGAGGACAGACCATTCACAGAGACAAACTGATATCTTTCCGACAGGTAAGATCTAAACCAGGCCAGAACTTGTCCGTGTAGACCAATTTGGGTTTCCAGTCTCTCCAAAAGAATGTGGTGATCGATGGTGTCAAAGGCAGCACTAAGGTCTAGTAGCACGAGGACAGATGCAGAGCCTCGGTCTGACGCCATTAAAAGGTCATTTACCACCTTCACAAGTGCAGTCTCAGTGCTATGATGGGGTCTAAAACCAGACTGAAGCATTTCGTATACATTGTTTGTCTTCAGAAAGGCAGTGAGTTGCTGCGCAACAGCTTTTTCTAAAATTTTTGAGAGGAATGGAAGATTCGATATAGGCCGATAGTTTTTTATATTTTCCGGGTCAAGGTTTGGCTTTTTCAAGAGAGGCTTTATCACTGCCACTTTTAGTGAGTTTGGTACACATCCGGTGGATAGAGAGCTGTTTATTATGTTCAACATAGGAGGGCCAAGCACAGGAAGCAGCTCCTTCAGCAGTTTAGTAGGAATAGGATCCAGTATGCAGCTTGAAGGTTTAGAGGCCATGATTATTTTCATCATTGTGTCAAGAGATATAGTACTAAAACACTTAAGTGTCTCTCCCGATCCCAGGCCCTCGCAGAGCTGTGCAGATCCAGGACAGCTAAGCCCTGGAGGAATACGCAGATTCAAAGAGGAGTCCGTAATTTGCTTTCTAATGGTCATGATCTTTTCCTCAAAGAAGTTCATGAATTTATTACTGCTGAAGTGAAAGCCATCCTCTCTTGGGGAATGCTGCTTTTTAGTTAGTTTCGCAACAGTATCAAAAATAAATTTTGGATTGTTCTTATTTTCCTCGATTAAGTTGGAAAAGTAGGATGATCGAGCAGCAGTGAGGGCTCTTCGGTACTGCACGGTACTGTCTTTCCAAGCTAGTCGGAAGACTTCCAGTTTGGTGTGGCGCCATTTCCGTTCCAATTTCCTGGAAGCTTGCTTCAAAGCTCGGGTATTTTCTGTATACCAGGGAGCTAGTTTCTTATGACAAATGTTTTTCGTTTTTAGGGGTGCAACTGCATCTAGGGTATTGCGCAAGGTTAAATTGAGTTCCTCAGTTAGGTGGTTAACTGATTTTTGTCCTCTGACGTCCTTGGGTAGGCAGAAGGAGTCTGGAAGGGCATCAAGGAATTTTTGTGTTGTCTGAGAATTTATAGCACGACTTTTGATGCTCCTTGGTTGGGGTCTGAGCAGATTATTTGTTGCAATTGCAAACGTAATAAAATGGTGGTCCGATAGTCCAGGATTATGTGGAAAAACATTAAGATCTACAACATTTATTCCATGGGACAAAACTAGGTCCAGAGTATGACTGTGGCAGTGAGTAGGTCCAGAGACATGTTGGACAAAACCCACTGAGTCGATAATGGCTCCGAAAGACTTTTGGAGTGGGTCTGTGGACTTCTCCATGTGAATATTAAAATCACCAAAAATTAGAATATGATCTGCTATGACTACAAGGTCTGATAGGAATTCAGGAAACTCAGAGAGGAACGCTGTATATGGCCCAGGAGGCCTGTAAACAGTAGCTATAAAAAGTGATTGAGTAGGCTGCATAGATTTCATGACTAGAAGCTCAAAAGACGAAAACGCCATTTTTTTTTTTGTAAATTGAAATTTGCTATCGTAAATGTTAGCAACACCTCCGCCTTTGCGGGATGCACGGGGGATATGGTCACTAGTGTAACCAGGAGGTGAGGCCTCATTTAACACAGTAAATTCATCAGGCTTAAGCCATGTTTCAGTCAGGCCAATCACATCAAGATTATGATCAGTGATTAGTTCATTGACTATGACTGCCTTTGAAGTGAGGGATCTAACATTAAGTAACCCTATTTTGAGATGTGAGGTATCACGATCTCTTTCAATAATGGCAGGAATGGAGGAGGTCTTTATCCTAATAAGATTGCTAAGGCGAACACCGCCATGTTTAGTTTTGCCCAACCTAGGTCGAGGCACAGACACAGTCTCAATGGGTATGGCTGAGCTGACTACACTGACTGTGCTATTGGCAGACTCCACTAAGCTGGCAGGTTGGCTAACAGCCTGCTGCCTGGCCTGCACCCTATTTCATTGTGGGGCTAGAGGAGTTAGAGCCCTATCTATGTTGGTAGATAAGATGAGAGCACCCCTCCAGCTAGGATGGAGTCCGTCACTCCTCAGCAGGTCAGGCTTGGTCCTGTTTGTGGGTGAGTCCCAGAAAGAGGGCCAATTATCTACAAATTCTATCTTTTGGGAGGGGCAGAAAACAGTTTTCAACCAGCGATTGAGTGCTGAGACTCTGCTGTAGAGCTCGTCACTCCCCCTAACTGGGAGGGGGCCAGAGACAATTACTCGATGCCGACACATCTTTCTAGCTGATTTACACGCTGAAGCTATGTTGCACTTGGTGACCTCTGACTGTTTCATCCTAACATCGTTGGTGCCGACGTGGATAACAATATCTCTATACTCTCTACACTCGCCAGATTTAGCTTTAGCCAGCACCATCTTTAGATTAGCCTTAACGTCGGTAGCCCTGCCCCCTGGTAAACAGTGTATGATCGCTGGGTGATTCGCTTTAAGTCTAATACTGCGGGTAATGGAGTCGCCAATGACTAGGGTTTTCAATTTGTCAGAGCTAATGGTGGGAGCCTTCGGCGTCTCAGACCCCGTAACGGGAGGAGTAGAGACAAGAGAAGACTCAGACTCAGACTCCGACTCGCTACATAATGGGGAGAACCGGTTGAAAGTTTCTGTCGGCTGAATGAGCGACACCGGTTGAGCATTCCAACAGCATTTCCCTCCAGAAGCCATGAGAAAGTTGTCCGGCTGCGGGGACTGTGCGGGGGGATTTATACTAACGTTACTATCTGTACTTACTGGTGGCACAGACGCTGTTTCTTCCTTTCCTACACTAAAATTACCCTTGCCTAACGATTGCGTCTGAAGCTGGGCTTGTAGCACAGCTATTCTCGCCGTAAGGCGATCGTTCTCCTTTATATTATGAGTACAGCGACTGCAATTAGAAGACATCATGTTAATGTTACTACTTAGCTTCGGCTGTTGAAGGTGTTGACGAACCATGTCCAGATAAAGCGTCCGGAGTGAAAAAGTTGAATGAGGGAAAAAAGTTGCGATGGAAAAAACTAAAAATATAAACGGTAATTAAAAACAAAAACAAAACAAAAAAACGTAAAGTTGTCAGCTAGCAAAGTAAAGTTGGCAGCAAAACGCACAGCAACAAAACGCACAGCAACACGTCTGCAGATTCAACAGGAATTCAATGGATTTTCATTGGGAATACAGATTTCTAATTGACCTTCTTGCAGTTCCTACCGCTTCCACTAGGTGTCAACAGTCTTTAGAAAGACAAAAGAAGCTCGTCAAAGGTAAGGCATGAATTATATTTTTATTTCTGCGTTTTGTGTCGCGCCTGCAGGGTTGAAATATGCTTATCTCTCTTTGTTTACAATGGTGCTAACTCAGATAATGGCATTGTTTGCTTTCGCCGAAAAGCCTATTTGAATTCTGACATGTTGGCTGGATTCACGACCAGAGTAGCTTTAATTTGGTATCTTTCATGTGTGATATAATGAAAGTTAGATTTTTATAGTAATTTATTTGAATACGGCGCTCTGCATTTTCTCTGGCTTTTGGCCAAGTGAGACAGTAGCGTCCCGCCTAAACTCAGATTTTTGGATATAAATATGAACTTCACCGAACAAAACATACATGTATTGTGTAAGATGGTCCTATGAGTGTCATCTGATGAAGATCATCAAAAGTTAGTGATTAATTTTATCTCTATTCCTGCTTTTTGTTACTCCTCTCTTTGGCTGGAAAAATGGCTGTGCTTTTCTGTGGCTATGTACTGACCTAACATAATCGTTTGGTGTTCTTTCGCCGTAAATCCTTTTTGAAATCAGACATGTTGGCTGGATTCACAACAGGTGTAGCTTTAATTTGGTGTCTTTAATGTGTGATTTCATGAAAGTTGGAGTTTTATTTATTTGAATTTGGTGCTCTGCATTATTACTGGCTTTTGGCCAAGTGGGACGTTAGCGTCCCACATATCCCAGAGAAGTTCACTTCCTGACTGATGTCTTGAGATGTTGATTCAATAGGTCCATATAATTTTCCTTTCCTCATGACGCCATCTATTTTGTGAAGTGCACCAGTCCCTCCTGCAGCAAAGCACCCCCACAACATGATGCTGCCACCCTCGTGCTTCACGGTTGGGATTGTGTTCTTCAGCTTGCAAGCCGCCCCCTTTTTCCTCCAAACATAAAGGTCTGTGTTACATGTACATTACACTAATGCCATCACAAATGCACAATAGTGTGGCGTGCTTGGTATAGGCTGTGTTTGCAGCACTTTTGTGTTTTGCTTTTGTGTTTGCAGCAATTTTTCATGATTTGAAAAGGTGATTACAATATTCTGCCACTAAATTTCTCTTTTTTTTCTCTGACTAGGGAATGGAAAACCTAGTCAGTTGCACAACTGAAATGTGTCTTCCCAACCCCTCTGAATCAGAGAGGTGCAGGGGGCTGCCTTAATCAACAATCAGTTGTTGGTGGTTAACTACTCGAGCAGAAATGCAGGTTTTTATACCGTGCCGGCTCAGGAATTCAAACCAGCAACCTTTCGGTTATTGGCTTATTGCTCTTAACCACTAGGCTACCTGTGTCACGCCCTGGCCATAGAGAGGTCTTTATTCTCTATTTTGGTTAGGCCAGGGTGTGACTAGGGTGGGCATTCTAGTTTCTTTATTTCTATTTTGGTGTGGTTCCCAATCAGAGGCAGCTGTCTATCGTTGTCTCTGATTGGGGATCATATATAAGTTGTCCTTTTTCGCTTGGGTTTTGTGGGTAGATATTTTCTGTTTAGTGTCTGCACCTGACAGAACTGTTTTTCTCTTTGTTATTTTGTTAGAGTGTTTTTTGATTAATAAAACATCATGAACACTTACCACGCTGCGTTTTGGTCCATGCATTCCGACAAGAGCCGTGACAACCTGCCACCCTTAATAAGTTGCGAAACATCATCTCCAGTTCATCTCAGAATCTTAGAGAATCTGGCTCGTGCACATAAACACCTGCTTAAGAGGTCATTGTGACATGTACATTACAATAATGTAGTCACACACTTATACACACACGGTAGTAAGTAGTGCTTGGTACTGGCTTGTTTGCTAGACTTTGAAAAGATGAATGCTTGAATGATTTTGCCACTACATTTTTCCTATGCTTCTTCTCTCTCAGACCAAGTTGGAAAATGATGGCTGCAGTTAATTAACCTTTCACGAGCCTCTACCCCGGGTCCGGGATCACCCCCCACCCCCCCCACACACTGATTAGCATAGCTAGCATAGCTTCACAAGTAGATAGTAGCATCTAAATATCATTAAATCACAAGTCCAAGACACCAGATGAAAGATACAGATCTTGTGAATAAAGCCACCATTTCAGATTTTTTAAATGTTTTACAGGGAAGACAAAATATGTAAATCTATTAGCTAAACACGTTAGCAAAATACACCACTATTCTAACTCCATCAGTTTCTTACTCCTTCAGGTGCTATCACCAATTCGGCTCAACTAAGATATTGATAGCCAATAACCTATAAAAAAAAACATCAGATGACAGTCTGATAACATATTCATGGTATAGGATAGTTTTTGTTAGAAAAAAGTGCATATTTCAGGTAGAAATCACAGTTTACAATTGCACCGACCATCACAAATCGACTAGAATTACTAGATAGAGCAACGTGTATGACCAATTTACTCATCATAAAACATTTCATAAAAATAGACAAAGCATAGCAATGGAAAGACCCAGTTCTTGTGATTTCAGACCATATTTCAGATTTTCTAAGCGTTTTTCAGCGAAAACACAATAAATCGATAAGTTAGCATACCACATGTGCAAACGTTACCAGAGCATCGATTCCAGCCAAAGAGCGCTATAACGTAATCACCGCCAAAATATATTAATTTTTTCACTAACCTTCTCAGAATTCTTCCGATGACACTCCTGTAACATCATTTTACAACATACATATACAGTTTGTTCGAAAAGGTGCATATTTAGCCATACAAAACCGTGGTTATACAATGGAAATAGTCACAACTCAAGCCTCAAAATGAGGAACGTCAGCTTTCAGAGTGATCTAGTTTAATCGAAAGCTAATCATATACTTGACTAAAAAATACAGGGTTGACAGGAATCGAAAGACAAATTAGTTCTTAATGCAACCGCTGATTTACATTTTTAAAATTATCCTTACTTTTCAATACAGGGTTCGCCAAGTGAAGCTATACCAAACAAAATGGCGAAATATGCGTTTAAAATATTTCGACAGAACAACGATTTATCATATTAAATATTGCTTACTTTGAGCTGTTCTTCCATCATATTCTTGGGCAATGTATCCTTTCTATGTTATAAACGTCTTTTGGTCGATAGATGTCCTCTGTCCTTCGAAATATCCACTAACGATCGAACGGGACCCCAAAACGTGTCCAAAGTTTCAGAGTGCACAACAAAGAAATTCCTCAAAATCGCACTAAACGGATATAAATTGCTATAAAACGGTTCAAATTAACTACATTATGATGTTTTTAACAACTATAACGACTGAAAACATGACCGGAGAAATATTGCTGGTTAGACAAGGATTTGGAATGAGGCAAGTCCGATGTCCTTCACGCTTCAGGCGCGCGACGAGAAAGGGCGGTCCCTATACATTTTGTGGTTTTATAATGGCTGGGATTGTGCAATAGACTCCATTCAAAACGTGATGACGTACAGACACCCAGAGGAAGACGTAGGCAGTGTCGGTTTCTTCATAGCATTCACTGTCGCCTTAAAAACAGACTCCAGATCAGGGGTAAAAATTTCTGAAATCTGAACCCTGTCATGAAAAGTGCTGTAGATATTGTTCTGTACCACTCAGAGACAAAATTCCAACTTCTATAGAAACTAGAAGGTGTTTTCTATCCAATAATAACAATAATATGCATATTGTACGATCAAGAATTTAGCACGAGGCAGTTTAATTTGGAGACCCAAATATGCTAATGCGGAACAGCACCCCCTATAGTTGCAAGATTGAGGTCAAAATCCTCTTTGGAGAAAATGACTGTCAGCAATTGATTATTCCGTCTGGAATACCTGCGTCTGTAAATTAACTTCTCACGAGTCACCAACCCTGATCCGGTAGCACCCCCCCCCCCCCCCCCCCCCCCCCACTGAGTAGCATAGCTAGCATAGCGTCACAAGTAACTTGTAGCATCTAAATATCATTAAATCACAAGTCCAAGACACCAGATGAAAGATACAGGTCTTGTGAATAAAGCCACCATTTCAGATTTTTTAAATGTTTTACAGGGAAGACACAATATGTAAATCTATTAGCTAACCACGTTAGCAAAGGACACGATTTTTTTACTCCCAATAGTTTTTTCCTGCGTCAGTAGCTATCACTAATTCGACTAAATAAAAATATATATAGCCACTAACCAAGAAACAACTTCATAAGATGACAGTCTGATAACATATTTATGGTATAGCATAGTTTTTTTTTGGAAAAAATTGCATTTTTCAGGTATAAATCACAGTTCTACATTGCAGCTGCAATCTGAAATAGTGCTGACCCAGCCAGAACAATTACAGAGACCAACGTCATATAACGAATTACTCATCTTAAAACATTTCAGAAAAATACACAGCGTACAGATATTGAAAGCCCAACATCTGGTGAATCCAAACAATATTTCAGATTTATTAAATGTTTTATAACGAAAACAAAATGTAGCGCTAAATTAGCATAGCTATACCAGGCAGATTCGGCTAGGCGCCCACGGCCAGTTCACATGCACAACAGATATGATATAACATCGTAAATTGGGTCTTACTATGGCTGATCTTTCATCAGAATGTTGATCAAAGTGTCCTTTGTCAAGATGAGTCGTTGGTTCCGTTCAGAATTGTTCCTTTCCCACTCCATTTAGCACAGGTACTGGTCGAGTGGCACGGATCTCTCAAACGTAAATAAAATCAGACAACGGAACACCACAAAACTCCCGAAAAAATTCAAATAATCTGATTAAACTATATTGAAAAAACATACATTACGATGATCTGGTCACATGTATCAAACAAACTTCGAGACGGAGATAGTTTTCATCCATAATGGCCGCACAACAGAAGACAATCGCAGCTACAAGTCGCACGATTTAGAGAACCGGAAGTTGTCGGTCACGCCAAAGAATTAGCTCTCATTTCACGTCAGTCCCAGATAAACAAGATATTTTTCCTCTGACGTCCTCTTGACACCCAGAGGAAGGCCAATGAGGTGTGTTTCGGGTCATAGGGGGCACGACCATATATAGGCAGAGAGTTGAAGCTGGCATACACATCTTGCTTTTTTCTTCTTGGTCATGGAAAGTGCTGTCAAATGACTTCTGTATCACTCAGAGACAAAATTGAAACGGTTTTAGAAACTAGAGATTGTTTTCTTTCCAATGGTATTATTTATATGCATATAGTAAGAGCAATAATTGAATAAGAGGCAGTTTAATCTGTAGAGCAAATTATGCTAATGGGAAAATAGCACCCCCTGTATTCTCAAGAAGTTTTTAACTCTCAAATGAGATAAAGAAGCAGTTGAGACTGAAAGTCAACTTTTGGCTTCAATTCATGGACAATAAGTTTGGTAATGAGTTCATGAACTTGACCTCAACAACAGATATCCAGGACAAAGGTACTATCAAAGTGATCTCTTTAACTTATTTGCCCACCCCTTGTAAAGCTATTGTACACTGCTGCCTGTTTGTGGATTTCTCATCTCTTTCATCTGGTGACACTGATGATAAACACAGCAAAAATAGAAACGTCCTCTCACTGTCAGCTGCGTTTATTTTCTGCAAACTTAACATGTGTAAATATTTGTATGAACATAACAAGATACATAAACTGAACAAGTTCCACAGACATGTGACTAACAGAAATTGAATAATGTGTCCCTGAACAAAGGGGGGGTCAAAATCAAAAGTAACAGTCAGTATCTGGTGTGGCCACCAGCTGCATTAGGTACTGCAGTGCATCTCCTCCTCATGGACTGCACCAGATTTGTCAGTTCTTGCTGTGAGATGTTACGCCACTCTTCCACCAAGGGACCTGCAAGTTCCTGGACATGTCTGGGGGAAATGGCCCTATCCCTCACCCTCCGATCTAACAGGTCCCAGACGTACTCAATGGGATTGCTGGCCATGACAGAACACTGACAGTCTTGTCTTGCAGGAAATCACGCACTGAACGAGTAGTTTGGCTGGTGGCATTGTTATGCTGGAGGGTCATGTCAGGATGAGCCTGCAAGAAGGGTACCACATGAGGGAGGAGGATGTCTTCCCTGTAACGCACAGTGTTGAGATTGCCTGCAATGACAACAAGCTCAGTCCGATGATGCTGTGACACACCACCGCAGACCATGATGGACCATCCACCTCTAAATCGTTCCCGTTCCAGAGTACAGGCCTCTGTGTAACGCTCCTTCCTTCGATGATAAACGTGAATCCGACCATCACCCCTGGTGAGACAAAACTGCGACTCGTCAGTGAAGAGCACTTTTTGCCAGTCCTGTCTGGTCCAGCGACGGTGGGTTTGTGCCCATAGGCAACGTTGTTGCCGGGGATGTCTGGTGAGGACCTGCCTTACAACAGGCCTGCAAGCCCTCAGTCCAGCTCTCTCAGCCTATTGCGGAAAGTCTGAGCACTGATGGAGGGATTGTACGTTCCTGGTGTAACTCGGGCAGTTGTTGTTGCCATCCTGTACCTGTCCCGCAGGTGTGATGTTCGGATGTACCAATCCTGGTGCAGGTGATGTTACACATGGTCTTCCACTGCAAGGATGATCAGCTGTCCGTCCTGTCTCCCTGTAGCGCAGTCTTAGGCATCTCACAGTACGGACATTGCAATTTATTGTCCTGGCCACATCTGCAGTCCTCATGCCTCCTTGCAGCATGCTTAAGGCACGTTCACGCAGATGAGCAGGGACCCTGGGCATCTTTCTTTTGGTGTTTTTTGGAGTCAGTAGAACGGCCTCTTTAGTGTCCTAAGTTTTCATAACTGTGACGTTAATTACCTACCGTCTGTAAGCTGTTATATAGGGGGTGCTGTTCCGCATTAGCATATTTGGGTCTCCAAATTAAACTGCCTCGTGCTAAATTCTTGATCGTACAATATGCATATTATTGTTATTATTGGATAGAAAACACTTTCTAGTTTCTATAGAAGTTGGAATTTTGTCTCTGAGTGGTACAGAACAATATCTACAGCACTTTTCATGACAGGGGTCAGATTTCAGAAATTTTTACCCCTGATCTGGAGTCTGTTTTTAAGGCGACAGTGAATGCTATGAAGAAACCGACACTGCCTACGTCTTCCTCTGGGTGTCTGTACGTCATCACGTTTTGAATGGAGTCGATTGCACAATCACAGCCACTATAACACACGAAAACGTAGAAGTACCGCTCTCTCCCTGCATGCGTCATGCGCCAAATGGACATCAGACCTGCCTCCTTCCAAATCGTTTTTTAGAGAGTGATATTTCTCCGGTCATGTTTTCAGTCGTTATAGTTGTTAAAAACATCATAATGTAGTTAATTTGAACCGTTTTATAGCAATTTATATCCGTTTAGTGCGATTCTGAGGAATTTATTTGTCGTGCACTTTCTAGCTTTGGGAACGTTTCGCGGTCTCGGTCGTTGTTAGTGGACATTTCGAAGGACAGAGGACATCTATCGACCAAAAGAAGATTACAACATAGAAAGGATACATTGCCCAAGAATCTGATGGAAGAACAGCTCAAAGTAAGCAATATTTAATATGATAAATCGTTGTTCTGTCGAAATATTTTAAACGCATATTTCGCCATTTTGTTTGTTATCGCGTCACTTGGCGAACCCTGTATTGAAAAGTAAGGATAATTAAAAAAATGTAAGTCAGCGGTTGCATTAAGAACTAATTTGTCTTTCGATTCCTGTCAACCCTGTATTTTTTAGTCAAGTATATGATTAGCTTTCAATTAAACTAGATCACTCTGATAGATGACGTCAGACATATTGAGGCTTGATTTCCTAGTATTTTTATTGTGTAACCACGGTTTTGTATGGCTAAATATGCACCTTTTCGAACAAACTGTATATGTACAGTGGGGAGAACAAGTATTTGATACACTGCCGATTTTGCAGGTTTTCCTACTTACAAAGCATGTAGAGGTCTGTCATTTTTATCATAGGTACACTTCAACTGTGAGAGACGGAATCTAAAACAAAAGTCCAGAAAATCACATTGTATGATTTTTAAGTAATTAATTTGCATTTTATTGCATGACATAAGTATTTGATCACCTACCAACCAGTAAGAATTCCGGCTCTCACAGACCTGTTAGTTTTTCTTTAAGAAGCCCTCCTGTTCTCCACTCATTACCTGTATTAACTGCACCTGTTTGAACTCGTTACCTGTATAAAAGACACCTGTCCACACACTCAATCAAACAGACTCCAACCTCTCCACAATGGCCAAGACCAGAGAGCTGTGTAAGGACATCAGGGATAAATTGTAGACCTGTACAAGGCTGGGATGGGCTACAGGACAATAGGCAAGCAGCTTGATGAGAAGGCAACAACTGTTGGCACAATTATTAGAAAATGGAAGAAGTTCAAGATGACGGTCAATCACCCTCGGTCTGGGGCTCCATGCAAGATCTCACCTCGTGGGGCATCAATGATCATGAGGAATGTGAGGGATCAGCCCAGAACTACACGGCAGGACCTGGTCAATGACCTGAAGAGAGCTGGGACCACAGTCTCAAAGAAAACCATTAGTAACACACTACGCCGTCATGGATTAAAATCCTGCAGCGCACGCAAGGTCCCCCTGCTCAAGCCAGCGCATGTCCAGGCCCGTCTGAAGTTTGCCAATGACCATCTGGATGATCCAGAGGAAGAATGGGAGAAGGTCATGTGGTCTGATGAGACAAAAATAGAGCTTTTTGCTCTAAACTCCACTCGCCGTGTTTGGAGGAATAGAAGGATGAGTACAACCCCAAGAACACCATCCCAACCGTGAAGCATGGAGGTGGAAACATCATTCTTTGGGGATGCTTTTCTGCAAAGGGGACAGGACGACTGCACCGTATTGAGGGGAGGATGGATGGGGCCATGTATCGCGAGATCTACACCAACAACCTCCTTCCCTCAGTAAGAGCATTGAAGATGGGTCGTGGCTGGGTCTTCCAGCATGACAACGACCCGAAACACACAGCCAGGGCAACTAAGGAGTGGCTCCGTAAGAAGCATCTCAAGGTCCTGGAGTGGCCTAGCCAGTCTCCAGACCTGAACCCAATAGAAAATCTTTGGAGGGAGCCGAAAGTCCGTATTGCCCAGCGACAGCCCCGAAACCTGAAGGATCTGGAGAAGGTCTGTATGGAGGAGTGGGCCAAAATCCCTGCTGCAGTGTGTGCAAACCTGGTCAAGAACTACAGGAAACGTATGATCTCTGTAATTGCAAACTAAGGTTTCTATACCAAATATTAAGTTCTGCTTTTCTGATGTATCAAATACTTATGTCATGCAATAAAATGCAAATTAATTACTTAAAAATCATACAATGTGATTTTCTGGATTTTTGTTTTAGATTCCGTCTCTCACAGTTGAAGTGTACCTATGATAAAAATTACAGACCTCTACATGCTTTGTAAGTAGGAAAACCTGCAAAATCATCAGTGTATCAAATACTTGTTCTCCCCACTGTATGTTGTAAAATGATGTTACAGGAGTGTCATCGGAAGAATTCTGAGAAGGTTAGTGAAAAAATTAATATATTTTGGCGGTGATTACGTTATAGCGCTCTTTGGCTGGAATCGATGCTCTGGTAACGTTTTCACATGTGGTATGCTAACTTATCGATTTATTGTGTTTTCGCTGTAAAACGCTTAGAAAATCTGAAATATTGTCTGGAATCACAAGATCTGGGTCTTTCCATTGCTATGCTTTGTCTATTCTTATGAAATGTTTTATTAAGAGTAAATTGGTCATACACGTTGCTCTCTATAGTAATTCTAGTCATCTTGTGATGGTAGGTGCAATTGTAAACTGTGATTTCTACCTGAAATATGCACTTTTTTCTAACAAAACCTATCCTATACCATAAATATGTTATCAGACTGTCATCTGATGAGGTTTTTTATAGGTTATTGGCTATCAATATCTTAGTTTAGCCGAATTGGTGATAGCTACTGGTGGAGAGAAAAAATGGTGGACAAAGAAATTGTGTATTTTGCTAACGTGTTTAGCTAATAGATTTACATATTTTGTCTTCCCTGTAAAACATTTTAAAAATCTGAAATGGTGGCTTTATTCACAAGATCTGTATCTTTCATCTGGTGTCTTGGACTTGTGATTTAATGATATTTAGATGCTACTATCTACTTGTGAAGCTATGCTAGCTATGCTAATCAGTGTGTGGGGGGATGGGGGGGGATCCCGGACCCGGGGTAGAGGCTCGTTAGAGGTTAACGACTGTTCCACATGTGCATGTTCATTAATTGTTTATGGGTCATTGAATAGGCATGGGAAACAGTGTTCAAACCCTTTACAATGAAGATCTGTGAAGTTATTTGGATTTTTATGAATTATCTTTGAAAGACAGGGTCTTGAAAAAGGGACGTTTCTTTTTTTGTTTAGGTAGTCTAGTGTTTATGGGCGTTGGGCCAGTAACCAAAAGGTCACTGGTTCGAGTCTCTGAGGCTGCAAGGTGAAAAAATATGCTGTTCTGCCCTTGAGCAAGGCAGCTAACCCCCAACTGCTGTTAATGTGGACCTCGATTTAAGCAGCCCCCCTGCACCTCTCTTATTCAGAGGGTTTGTGTAAAATGCAGAAGACACATATCCCCTTTGACATCTACTGTCCAAGTCCATTTTATTTATTTTGATTGAACCTTTATTTAACTAGGCAAGTCAGTTTAAGAACAACTTCTTATTTACAATGACGGCCTACCCGGCCAAAGCCTAACAACGCTGGGCAGATTGTGCACCGCCCTATGGGACTCCCATTCACGGCCGGTTGTGATACAGCCTGGAACCGAACCAGGGACTGTAGTCATGCCACTAGCACTGAAATGCAGTGCCTTAGACCGCTGCCACTCGGGAGCCCTAAGAACTTCTGCATGGCCAGATGTCTTTCGTTTACCCCGTTCCTCCAAAGACACAGAGATACAGCTTGAACAGTGCTAATGAGAAACTTCCTTGTGGGTGGAAACTTTTATTTTAAGAAATTACATTTTCAGATATCTATTTTCAGCAAAGAAGCAGTGCCTTGACCTACTGTTTATTTTGGACACGTTTAGGATCATGCGTCTATCAAAGCACTGTTATGTTCAGAACAGATGTTTATATTTGAGAAAGCTCGGCTTTGCCACCCTTAACTCTTGTTCACTCCCAATGTTGCTAGACGCTTTTGATTGTTGCCAGCATGCCTAAAGGAATTTGTCACCATATTCCTTATACCATTTCATGCATTTTCAATCCATGAGTGTGTGGGCCAATATTTGTCCCCTAAACCCTATGCACTTGTGGAGATCTGAGAGGATTTCATTGGTATAAGCAATATGGTATAACTTCCACCTAGGGAGGCAAGTTTGAGCTACTTCCAGATTGATTACACCTATCAAATCATCTCAGATCTCCACAAGTGTGTGGGAAGGGTTGAGGGGAAGATCTGGGATTGGAACACAATGTGCCCGTGTGTGTGGGAGAGATTGTGAAGTGCTGACTTTGGGACAGTTTTGCATAGTGCTGAGTGAGTGAGTGAGTGAGTGAGTGAGTGAGTGAGTGAGTGGGAAGAGAGAGATTCTGAGAGAGAGAGGAGAGGTCATGAGCAGATGAGCTTCTGCATTTTTCAGCATGTTCTTAAAAGAAAGATAGATTTAGAGTTAGAAACACTTGGATTTTTTGTCTGGGATATATACAGGATGCTACCCTCTACAACATAACCTTCACTCCAAATCAAAACTCAAAACCTACAACCTGATTTTGGACGGAATTACGGAATCCCCTGGAAGGCTTACAACTACCAACGATTATTATTCCAAAGCTATACAGCAAATGCTCTGGAAAACAACAGAATGCTGAAAACACCATCCAACCTGGAACTGATTGAGTAATGTTTAGTCTGAAGCTATATTTTATTTCCAAAAACCAAGGAGAAAAATACATGACATTACTTTATAAGGACGGAATGCTAAATTAAGGCTGCCAAGCTTGATACAACTTCAATTAGCACTGATGTGTCAAGTGAGAGGTGTCAAAGCCCTTTAGCCGAACAATGGCAGGAGAGTCGCACAGTCTACTCCAACTAAATGGAGAGGCCTTAGAAGCTGCCTCCCGCTGTTCAGAGGTAATGAAAATACAGTTCCCTGTGTATATAAAGAATGAAAAGAGCACAAAATGAAGCACCTTATGGAAAATCAAGAGACACTTTTTGCTGACTATTATAAAAACAGGAATTTCAGCAACCTCATCTTCCACACAGACCATCTCTTGGCATGGCACAGTGCTATATTAGCAGACTATCCCTCTGTTAAGAGGGGGGGGGGGAGGTGTTACCGAGGGGTGGAAACTCAGGAACCTAGACAACGAGGACTCTGAGTCAGCTAATATACAGTTGAAGTCGGAGGTTTACATACACTTAGGTTGGAGTCATTAAAACTAGTTTTCAACCACCACAAATTTCTTGTTAAAAGGCAATGCTACCAAATACTAATTGAGTGGATGGAAACTTCTAACCCACTGGGAATGTGATGAAAGAAATAAAAGCTGAAATAAATCGTTCCCTCAACTATTATTCTGACATTTCACATTCTTAAAATAAAGTGGTGATCCTAACTGACCTAAAATAATTTTTACTAGGATTAAATGTCAGGAATTGTTTAAAACTGAGTTTAAATGTATTTGGCTAAGGTGTATGTAAACGTATCACTTCAATTGTGTGTGTATATATACAGTGGGGAGAACAAGTATTTGATACACTGCCGATTTTGCAGGTTTTCCTACTTACAAAGCATGTAGAGGTCTGTAATTTTTATCATAGGTACACTTCAACTGTGAGAGACGGAATCTAAAACAAAAATCCAGAAAATCCCATTGTATGATTTTAAAGAAATTAATTTGCATGTTATTGCATGACATAAGTATTTGATACATCAGAAAAGCAGAACTTAATATTTGGTACAGAAACATTTGTTTGCAATTATAGAGATCATACGTTTCCTGTAGTTCTTGACCAGGTTTGCACACACTGCAGCAGGGATTTTGGCCCACTCCTCCATACAGACCTTCTCCAGATCCTTCAGGTTTCGGGGCTGTCGCTGGGCAATACGGACTTTCAGCTCCCTCCAAAGATTTTCTATTGGGTTCAGGTCTGAAGACGGGCTAGGCCACTCCAGGACCTTGAGATGCTTCTTACGGAGCCACTCCTTAGTTGCCCTGGCTGTGTGTTTCGGGTCGTTGTCATGCTGGAAGACCCAGCCACGACCCATCTTCAATGCTCTTACTGAGGGAAGGAGGTTGTTGGCCAAGATCTCGCGATACATGGCCCCATCCATCCTCCCCTCAATACGGTGCAGTCGTCCTGTCCCCTTTGCAGAAAAGCATCCCCAAAGAATGATGTTTCCACCTCCATGCTTCACGGTTGGGATGGTGTTCTTGGGGTTGTACTCATCCTTCTTCTTCCTCCAAACACGGCGTGTGGAGTTTAGACCAAAAAGCTCAATTTTTGTCTCATCAGACCACATGACCTTCTCCCATTCCTCCTCTGGATCATCCAGATGGCCATTGGCAAACTTCAGACGGGCCTGGACATGCGCTGGCTTGAGCAGGGGGACCTTGCGTGCGCTGCAGGATTTTAATCCATGACGGCGTAGTGTGTTACTAATGGTTTTCTTTGAGACTGTGGTCCCAGCTCTCTTCAGGTCATTGACCAGGTCCTGCCGTGTAGTTCTGGGCTGATCCCTCACCTTCCTCATGATCATTGATGCCCCACGAGGTGAGATCTTGCATGGAGCCCCAGACCGAGGGTGATTGACCGTCATCTTGAACTTCTTCCATTTTCTAATAATTGCGCCAACAGCTGTTGCCTTACACCAAGCTGCTTGCCTATTGTCCTGTAGCCCATCCCAGCCTTGTGCAGGTCTACAATTTTATCCCTGATGTCCTTACACAGCTCTCTGGTCTTGGCCATTGTGGAGAGGTTGGAGTCTGTTTGATTGAGTGTGTGGACAGGTGTCTTTTATACAGGTAACGAGTTCAAACAGGTGCAGTTAATACAGGTAATGAGTGGAGAACAGAAAGGCTTCTTAAAGAAAAACTAACAGGTCTGTGAGAGCCGGAATTCTTACTGGTTGGTAGGTGATCAAATACTTATGTCATGCAATAAAATGCAAAATAATTTCTTTAAAATCATACAATGGGATTTTCTGGATTTTTGTTTTAGATTCCGTCTCTCACAGTTGAAGTGTACCTATGATAAAAATTACAGACCTCTACATGCTTTGTAAGTAGGAAAACCTGCAAAATCAGCAGTGTATCAAATACTTGTTCTCCCCACTGTATATATATATATAAGTTTACAGGTAACCTTTGAGATATTTTGTCGTCACGTTTGAGCAAGTTGGAACCGGTGTTTTTCTGGATCAAGCGCGCCAAATAAATGGACATTTTGGATATATATCGATGGAATTAATCGAACAAAAGGACCATTTGTGATGTTTATGGGACATATTGAAGTGCCAACAACAGAAGCTCGTCAAAGGTAAGGCATGAATTATATTTTTATTTCTGCGTTTTGTGTCGCGCCTGCTGCGTTGAAATGTTTTCTCTCTTTTGTTTACTATAAGTGCTATGCTCAGATAATAGCATCGTATGCTTTCGCTGAAAAGCCTATTTGAATTCTGACATGTTGGCTGGATTCACAACCAGAGTAGATTTAATTTGGTATCTTTCATGTGTGATTTAATGAAAGTTTGATTTTATAGTAATTTTCATAGTAATTAATTTTAATTTGGCGCTATGCCTTTTCTCAGGCTTTTTGCCAAGTGATACAGTAGCGTCCCGCCTAAACTCAGATTTTTGGATATAAATATGAACTTTACCGAACAAAAAATACATGTATTGTGTAACATGATGTCCTATGAGTGTCATCTGAGATATCTTCAAAGGTTAGTGATTAATTCTATCTCTATTTCTGCTTTTTGTTATTGCTCTCTTTAGCTGGAAAAATGGCTGTCTTTTTCTGTGACTTGGCTCATACCTAACATAATCGTTTGGTGTGCTTTCGTCGTAAAACCTTTTTGAAATCAGACACTTTGGCTGGATTTACAACAAGTGTAGCTTTAAAATGGTGTAAAATACTTGTATGCTTGAGGAATTTAAATTATGGGATTTCTGTTGTTTTGAATTTGGCGCCCTGCAGTTTCAATGGCTGTTGACGCTACCGTCCCACATACCCTAGAGAGGTTAACTGTTAATATCAAACAAATCAGGTAAACAGGACATTTTTCTCTCACAGCACACAGCCAAGACAACGCAGGAGTGGCTTCGGGACAAGTCTCAATGTCCTTGAGTGGCCCAGCCAGAGCCTGGACTTGAACCCTATCGAACATCTCTGGAGAGACCTGAAAATAGCTGTGCAGGGACGTTCCACATCCAACCTGACATAGCTGCAGGGAAGAATAGGAGAAACTCCCAAAAATACAGGTCTGCCAAGCTTGTAGTGTCAAACCCAGGAAGACTTAAGGCTGTAATCGCTGCCAAAGGTGCTTCAAGAAAGTACTGAGTAAAGGGTCTGAATACTTATGTAATATTTACATAAGTTTGTAAATACACCCCCCCCCCCAGCGTTAAAACCCTCAGTGTTGTTCATGAACCGAAAACTGTGCTATACTACAATGCCATCTGTTGTTCTTCAGCCATCAGGTGTTTGGTGTCTTTCTTATTAGCATGCCTGTCAAGTTCAATGTGTCTAACAGCTACAGAGTGCAGGTTAGTCCATAATAAAGTAATAGGAGAGCACTAAAGGATTTAGTTAGAGGTTCTATTTATGCTTGAGTGCATATCTTTAATTATAAAACTATTGTGGTTTGTGGTAAAGGGTGTGCATTATGTAGATTTTTTTGTTTGCATAACTCCTCTTCACATTAACATAATGCTCTTAAAATTCTGAGCTGTGTATTTTAAATGCACATATTTTGAGTGAATACATGAATACCAGGTCAGACTCTGACGACAGGGCTTCTCAATGAGTGGGCGTAGAGTTGGAAGGGGAGGAGAGAATAAGACTGTAAGGGGGATGCACACCGGTCAGATCTGAGCCTTTTTGATAACTCCTCAGAGTCCTAACCATTAGCCCACCCCCCCTCTCTCTCCATCCCTTCCTCCCCCTGTTAAATAAATGAGGAGAGGCTCATTTTTACTCCACTGCCTTCAAGAGCTCAGGCACAACAGTCCGAAAAGCAGAGATGTCTGAGGTGGCAGATGAAGAGGGCAGATCAAAGTGCTGAATGAAGGGGACGTGAAATACAGTACATCTGCCCAAAGGCAATGATCACTCACTTTCTGGGTATCACTGGCACTGAAACCTTTTGATAAAGTGGTAGATGACAGCTACTTTGTAAAGGTTTGTTTTTTGGGGCTGTGTTTAACAACAATGGAGTGGAATGGAATCGTTTCAAAGAATAAGTAAATGTCATACCTTTGCAGACTACGGGAAATGGTGCTGAAAGTACAACCTTGATAGAGAGCATCCAATACCAGATAGGCCTATTGACAGTACCAGTGGGAAAATCAGCCATTAGTGCTAGGTACAGGCCCCATGCCAGGCCTATGGCCCTCTTAACCACTGTCTTGCAAAGCTGTGTTTGTTTAAGATCAACTTCAACCCAGGCCTATCTGAGCACCATCAATTAGCCTAAACTGTCCCTGAAGGCCCATGTGAATGGACAAACTCCAAGCAGGGAACACTCCCCAACACACCCTCAGTTTTCATTGGTGAAAAGGTAGTTTTCGTGTTTGTTTGTAAAATTGAAAAAAAAACACATTTCAACTTGGTACATGGGCAATAGTGCAGCAGTAATCTGATTAGCAGAATATTACAGATGATAGATTTTAAATCCTGCATTATCCATCATAGCACATTAAATTGAAGAATGTCTGAGGAGATCAGAAACCCCCACTGACCTATCAAGCGTTTTTCT
Source organism: Salvelinus alpinus (assembly GCF_045679555.1). Taxonomy (NCBI): domain Eukaryota; kingdom Metazoa; phylum Chordata; class Actinopteri; order Salmoniformes; family Salmonidae; genus Salvelinus; species Salvelinus alpinus. The sequence continues at coordinate 43,280,246 of NC_092100.1, forward strand.
GTGTAAGCCCCCATTGACATGGAAATAATTGTATGTGAGTGTCCATTTCCAGCAAAGGCAGGCCGAGACAATGCTGATTTTCCCAAAAGAGTTAGCTCTGATTCATACTTCACATGAACCTGATGAATCAAAAAGTCCTATAGGATTCCAATAAAAAAAATCTTATTAGAATCCAATAGAAATTCTTCTAAGGTTTTGAAACTTATCCTATAGGCAGCCTCACAAAACTCCCATCATACATTCTAGAATTTAGATAAAATTAGGATATGTTTCAAAATCCGATAGGATTTTCTATTGGATTCTTGTATTGGAATCATATAGGATAGAATTCCATAGGACTGGCTCCAATTATTTAATAATTATTTAAGATTATTTGCGCTCATTTCCTGTACACGGACAGTATGTGTCACTGCATTACACACATTTGACCAAATCGAATTGAGGCTAATTACACATTATTTTTACCCCAGATGAGTGGTTTTTGAGTTGTGTTAGTTTCAACAGCGCAGACAACGTAATTGCCCATTTACCAATATGAGTGATTCATTTGTTGTTTTTTGGTGCTGCTTGTTGTTTTTGGTGCATATGCAGTTTATAATGTGCTCGTTTGAAAAATATAAGTCATATTATTACTATTGTGGCATATGTATGTGTAAGTAGTACATTTTATGTTTTCAATATATCACAAACTGTTTATTGATTATTGATTTGGACACTTCAAAATTATGTTTTGAGATTGGGCTATTTATCAGAAGTCATTGTCAACAGGAAGCAGCAACATAATAATTTTAAACATATGTTTTAGGAATATAAATGGAACTTTCAACATACATTTTCATTAGTAGGCTACTTAACTTGGTAAAAACTGCTGAGTGAGTCCAAAAACATGATGCGATTGATTTATTTTGATGATCTACCAGAAATCATAAAAATGTGTTTGACTTGCACATACTTAGCTTTTTCAAGCTAAGAAAAATAAGAAATAAGCAAATAAGAAAAACAATGATCTGCTGCTGTAAAAGTACAGTGACACAAAAACAACATACCTTTATTTATCAGGTAAGTTGAATGAGAACACATACTAACTTACAGCAACAACCTGGGGAATAGCAACAGAATGAACCAATTGTAAGCTGGGAATGATTAGGTGGCCATGATAAAGACCCCTACACTTTTACAACAAGTGCCATGGGATCTTTAGTGACCACAGAGAGTCAGGACACCTATTTAACATCCCATCTGAAAGACAACACCCTACACAGGACAATGTCCCCAATCATTGTCCTGGGGCATTGGGATATTCAGACTTGCAGAAAGGGTAGCTCCTACTGGCCCTCCAACTCCACTTCCAGTAGCAACTAGTCTCCCATCCAGGGACTGACCAGGACCAACCCTGCTTAGCCTCAGAATCCAGCCAGCAGGGGGGTATGCTGCTGGTAAAAATGTTTGTGTTGGCCGGGAAACAAACCCGGGTCAACTGCTTGGACGGCAGCGACTCTCACCACTATACAACTAACACAATTAGCTACAACTTAGCTAGTCAGCTGACAGGCAAAATGTATCTAACAGTAGCTTCTAAAACATTGACAACTTCGTCAGGAAACATAAGGAAACAAATACCATACTCACAATTCTTGAATTCATGCAAGTGAAGGATAATAATGTTAGAAAACTAGAGATTCTATGCACAGCCACAGGCGGTGAGCTGAACTTGGTAGTTTTTTAAACGTATTTTTTCTATATTTTTTATTATTTTTTTTATTAATTATTATTATTATTTTTTTTTTTTTAGGGGTGGATCAGCTTAATATTGCGGAAAGAATGTTGCTTCAAATGTAATTGTCTGCATCATTTCCAATCCCCCATATTTTTTGGGGTAAATATATATATCCATACACGCATGCATACATATACACATATATACATACACATACCTATATAGACATACATACTTTTTTAAAGAATATACCTTTATTATTATTCCCCGCAATCCTACCACCGCTCCCCCAATTGGAGTAAACTAATAAACACTTCTGCTTTTACCTTCAATTTATACATCTTATACCTATTTTACAGACACAGTCTACTTTACAATAGTTCTCTCTTGTTTGTTCTTAGTCCTTCCTCTATTTCTGTTGTCCATCCAATTTTATTTCCACTTGTAACTGTGCTATTTCACAAAAGCTCCGCACCTATACACATTTCACAGATCCCGCATGCCCTACATTGTTTATCCTGTTATTAGTCCCACCCTTCAGTTCCACTCAACCCCTCCCATCTATCTTCCAACATCACCCATTTCGGATTTTTATTTGCCATATATTTTTCAACTGTGCTGTGATGCTTCACAAAAGATTTGAACCTTCCTATTCTCATAGCTTCTACAGATTGTAGATTAAAAATAAACATTTTTACTAAAATAATTATTATATTATTGATTGATTGACTATGGCTTTTCAAATCCCCCAGTATTGCTATCTGTAGCGTTAGTTCTAGGCAAATGTTGCAATTCTTCAGCCATTCCTGGACCTGTGACCAAAAACGAGCTACATATGGACAATACCAAAATAAATGATCTAATGACTCTGCCTCCTCACAACAGAATCTGCAGAGCTGGGAAGATTGTATACCCCATATATATAACATTCTATTAGTTGCAAGAATTTTGTACAGTAATTTAAATTGAAAAATTCGAAGTTTTGAATCCGGCGTTGTTTTCCGTATCAATTCATAAACCATGTGCCATGGAATGGGTACATCGAAAATCTCTTCCCAACTATTTTGCAATTTATATGGCACAGCTGTCAGTTTTTTGGTCCTTAAATGAAATTGGTATATGTTTTTATTTATCACACTTTTCTTTAACCATTTATGTTCTTTAATACAGGGCCGACATACAAGTTCCTTACTTTTTTCCCCTTCTACTTGCCTCTTCCATTTTTGTGGTAATGCTGCAATTAATTGGTTGTAATTTTGGGTAGAGCAGACATTTCCATATGTCTGTGTTAGCTGCATGTGTGACATAACTCCACCAGTCCTATTTATGATATCATTCACAAAAATTATACCTTTTTTAAACATTTCTTCGATAAATACAGTTTTTTTTATCAATTACTATATTTGAATTTAACCACAATATTTGTTGTACTATTTGTTCCGTCCTTTCAGGTGGATTAAACTGAAATTGCAACCAACTTTCTAAGGCTTGTTTAAAAAATAAGGATATTTTGGAGATTATTTCCTTTTCAAACAACCGAAAGTGAGCAGGTGTAATCTGAATAAAGGGAAAAAGGCCCTTCTTGAACATAGGATGAGACATTCGTACCAATTTACTAGAGAACCAGTTTGGATTTAAGTATAACTTTTGTATGACTGATGCCTTTAGTGAGAGGTCTAATGCTTTAACCTTTTGAGAATACCCCTCCCCCCCTTTTCAATTTCCGCCTGAAGACATACCCAAATCTAACTGTCTCTAGCTCAGGCCCAGGAGCAAGGATATGCATGTTCTTGGTACCATTTGAAAGAAAACACTCTGAAGTTTGTGTAAATGTGAATTGAATGTAGGAGAATAAAACACAATAGATCTGGTTTTGATAATACAATGAAAAAAACCATACGTTTTTTCATTTTAATTGTTGTATCATCATAATTAAAATGAACAAGATAAAACAAACATCTAGATATGAACATGGGAACAATTTCAGTGAAAAACATAAGAAGGCAACAGTACTTGTGCAAAGTTTCAGAATGATAACTTCCAAAATGAGTGTGCTACATGACATTTATCATGAGGCTACCCAGGTGTCCCACACAAGTAGCCCAAATGTACCCAAGTGGCCAAATTGGTGAAGGTATACATTCTGAAACAAATAACTATATACAAAACACCAAAATGGTATTCTAACACGCCCCACAAAAAAAATGAGGGAAAAAAATGAAAGAAAAATCGATTTTTTTTTTATAAAAAAAATATTTAAATTTTTCTTATAATTTTTTTCCCCCCAAAAATAAATAAAATATACATTTACAAAATAACATGGGTGACTATTTACACTTTCAATATTTGGAAGACCCTCAGTCCTCTATCAAATCAAATGTATTTACATAGCCCTTCCTACATCAGCTAATGTCTCAATGTGCTATACAGAAACCCGGCCTAAAACCCCAAACAGCAAGCAATGCAGGTGTAGAAGCACGGTGGCTAGGAAAAACTAGAAAGGCAAAACCTAGGAAGAAACCTAGAGAGGAACCAGGCTATGAGGGGTGGCCAGTCCTCTTCTGGCTGTGCCGGGTAGATATCACAGTGGTTGTAGAGGGTGCAACAGGACAGCACCTCAAGAGTAAAAATGAACAGTTTAGGTAGGGTTCCATAGCTGCAGGCAGAACAGTTGAAACTGGAACAGCAGCAAGGTCGGGTGGACTGGGGACAGCAAGGAGTCATCATGCCAGGGGGTCATGACGCATGGTCCTGGGGCTCAGGTTCTCAGAGAAAGAAGGAGAGAAAGAGAGAGCATACTTAAATTCACACAGGATAAGACAGGAACAGTACTCCAGATATAACATAACCCCACCCACTTTGCCAAAGCTCTACACAATATTCTGCTGTCGATGCCAGATGCTATAGCAGTCTCTTTCTGATGTAAAGCAGAGGGTCACCGAGCATGTGGTGCATGTGATGGGCGACTTCATCTTACAAACAACACAGCAACGCCTCCATGCTGTGCCCTTTTGGCCCTTAGGCACATCCATGTCTGCACAAATATATCTGGGCAGATGAACACTTGTGGCAGGAGCAGAAGGGACAGGGCTTGGTGCAGTGGTGCTGTAGGCAGCAAGCTCCTTGATGAGCTGCTCTCTGAAGGCTTTCTGTGTGAGGAAGGGCTTTCCACAGCTCTTAGCCATTTCCTTCTGTAGGATGAATGCATTCACCACAGCAATGTCGACGAAATGATAGAAGAACGTCTTATACCATTTCATCGTCTTATGGAGAACATTATAATAGCCTATCAGCGCATCTGATAGGTCCACACCTCCCATGCTCTTGTTGTAGTCCTTCACTGCAGTTGGAATGGGGACATTTTTGGTGGTCCAATTCCCAGTGCCATCCTTGATACGCCGGGCAACATGATCCCCATTGAAGGACTTGTGTATAGTTGAACACATCACGACTTCCCGGGTATCCATCCACTTTACAAAAAGCAGGCCATCTTCGCGTATCCATCGCATGGCCCCCCGCTCAGCCCGCTTAGGCATGTCATTCACCTTGGTCTTCGGAAAGCCCACCCGGTTGGTGCGAATGGTGCCACAAGCCCACACTTCCCGCTTCCTCAGGTCTGTGAACAGGGTAGGGCTTGTGTAGAAGTTATCCACAAATAGTTTGTAGCCCTTCCCCAGCAGTTGGAAATCCAATAACTCCATCACAGAGTCATAGCTAAGTCCCTTACCAGTCGCACAAGTGTTCTTCCCCTCATAGACAAAGAAATTGCATGTGTAGGCACACACAGAATCAGCCAAAACAAACAGCTTGTAACCCCACTTGGTTGGCTTGTTACGCATGTATTGTTTGAGGCCAATTCTGGCCTTTGAGGCTACCATCCTCTCATCGATGGACAGGTTCTGGGCTGGCTGAAAGTAGGTCTTGCAGGCCTCAACAATGCTGGAGTAGAGAGGTTTGATTTTGCACAGTCTATCAAACGTTGCTGTGCCTTTCTTCTTTTCATTCTCTTCATCAACCTTTGGGTCACTGATGTGTAGCGCCTGTGAAACAACCAGAAACCTTTTGCAGGACATAACAGTCATGGGGAAAGGCAGTTGGTATAGTGATGACGTCTTCCAGTAGTCAATCAGGCTCTTCAGCTTCACCAGCCCCATGTAGATGACCATTGAAAGGTAGCAGTAAAAGTCTGACATGGATACAGGCTTCCATGCTACCTTTTTGCCTTCCTGCTTCTTCTTCCCAAACTTATTCGTGTTAGACACGAGTGAACCTACAACAGAATGGGTGAAAAACAACTGGAAAAGCTCAAGTGGGCTGTAAGTTGTGGTCGAGTTCACCTGAGGTCCAGGCTCCCTTTTCGGTCGGAAAGTAGGCTGGGGTGGCTCCACATCATCTTCCAGGACAGTGTGCCAACGCCCTTCTGTCCCTTCTCTAGCAGGTGGCACACTTCCCCTCTTCCGCTTCTTTGTCGGCGCCTTCACACCGGTAGATGGCCCAGAGACAGCAGGGGTCCGGCTGGAAGAACAAGTTGGCGCTGGGGGCTCTGCTGGGGGCTCTGCTGGGGGCTCCCAGTCGGAATCAGTGCCACTGTGAATAAAAATTTTCAGTTAGAATAGTTTCACATATGAGCCCTGTATCAACAGGTATAATAAACATATACATTTTTATTTAGAGAGAGAGAACATGGAACTAAACAATCACTGGTTTCAAATCATATCTGAGGCCATGCTACCATAATATATTGTCAAAGTACAGTACACATGCTGGCTGTATGTGTTATAGTAGAGTACACATGCTAGCTTTGTGTGTTGGCTGTTACATTCTACAGAAATACATTTTTATTTATTTATTTAGAGAGAGAGAACATGGAACTAAACAATCACTGGTTTCAAATCATATCTGAGGCCATGCTACCATAATATATTGTCAAAGTACAGTACACATGCTGGCTGTATGTGTTATAGTAGAGTACACATGCTAGCTTTGTGTGTTGGCTGTTACATTCTACAGAAATACATTATTTATTTATTTAGAGAAAGAGAACATGGAACTAAACAATCACTGGTTTCAAATCATATCTGAGGCCATGCTACCATAATATATTGTCAAAGTACAGTAGACATACAGTAGACATGCTACATGCTATACAAACGTACCCTCACTCACAATGAATAGACCACGTGTACGTTGCACATTTCATAAAATGTGCATATATTGCAACTAAAACTAAAAACAATCGCTAATAACATTTTATATTACAAACGGCATTAGCATGACAAGAACTTACCAATCCAAAACGATATCCTCTCCTTCTAAGAAATATGCCTCCGTCTCTGAATCAAATGAACACGCTCCAACCGATTCCTCCTCAGACAACATTTCTGTATCTGTACCACGATCAAGTTCCTCTAAAATTGCCTCTACATTGCTAAATCTAGTCTTGGACTTAGCTTTCCCAGACTTATTCGCCATAATGTTCGATGAAAATGATGTTGAATAAAGTTGAAGATGCGCGTTGCCGATATACCGCTGTGCGTAATAATTTTCAGACCTTCCTCGTTGAAATGCGATTTGAAAAGACTTCTGTTGCGCACACGTTCCCCGTGTGAGTTCATCTCCAAACAAATTACCATTTGATAGTGCCATTTACGTCTGTTCATTGGCTATCTAACCAGCTAGATTTCAAGACGATGAGTGGTCATTGGGTTAAAATACAGTCAATCAAAGAGACAGTGGTCATCCGATTGGTATGCAAATGAGGTCGGAGGTCGATGTCTTCCAATCGTTTTTTTCGGATCAATACGTCCCGCAAAATGACCCATCAAGTTTGGTTGTGTTACAGACAAACAGTTGATTTCAATGAAACCAACCTTGACTGGATAACGTCAGGTTTAGTCAATGTATTTAGGTCGGATGTTTCGCCGAAAATTTAATGACATGAAATTCAACGACATAAGCGTTCACAAAATGTTTCGTGTTAGGCTATAAAGAATGGATTTAACCGAACAAAAGACCATTCAGTGTGTAACAATGAGCCTTGGGATTGCAAACAGAGAAAGATTTTCAACAGGTAAACCATTTCTTTCAACCCAATCTGTGATATTGTTACGCTTGTGCTGGTTGAAAAGTATTTATTTATGGAGCGCTGAGCTCAGATAATCGCATCCTATTCTTTCGCAGTAAATCATTTTTTAAATCTGACAACGCAGTTAGATTAGCAAGATTCGAGGCTTTTGAAGCATGTGAGACACTTGTATTTTCAGGAATGTTTAATATGACTATTTGTGGCGAACACCGTATGTTGTCTATTTTCAAACCCGTATCCGGGATCAGTACTAACTAGAGGTTAATATTTAATAATTTCTGCCCTCCGAATTCATATTCGTTATATAAATAGGCCCTTTTAATTTTATCTGGCTTGCCGTTCCAAATAAAATGGAATATTTTTTGTTCATATAATTTAAAAAGCAGGTCACTAGGTGTAGGCAAAACCATAAGCAAATAGGTAAACTGTGATATGACTAAAGAGTTAATCAGGGTGATTTTTCCACAAATAGACAGGTATTTTCCTTTCCATGGTAGCAAGATCTTATCTATTTTTGCTAACTTTCTATAAAAATTTATTGGAGTGAGATCATTTCTGTCTTTTGGGATTTTTATACCGAGTATGTCCACATCTCCGTCAGACCATTTAATTGGTAAACTACATGGCAATATAAAATGTGTATTTTTTAGTGATCCAATACGTAATATGGTACATTTATCATAATTTGGTTTTAATCCAGAGAGGATAGCAAAGGTATCTAGATCCTCTATGAGGCCGTGGAGAGACTCTAGTTGTGGTTTTAAAAGAAAACATGAATCATCAGCGTACAATGACACCTTAGTTTTTAAGCCACGGATTTCTAATCCATTAATATTAATGTTTGATCTAATTTTAACAGCTAACATTTCGATGGCAATAATAAATAGATATGCCGATAGTGGACAACCTTGTTTTACTCCTCTAGATAGTTTAACATTTTCTGAGATGTAGCCATTATTTACTATTTTACACCTAGGGTTACTATACATAATTTTAACCCATTTTATAAGAGATTCCCCAAAATTGAAATATTCTAGGCATTTATATATAAACTCCAGTCGTACTTTATCAAAAGCCTTTTCAAAATCAGCTATGAAAACCAGACCTGGTGTCCCCGATATTTCATAGTGTTCTATTGTTTCCAGTACTTGCCTTATATTATCTCCAATGTATCGTCCATGTAAAAAACCTGTCTGATTAGGATGAATAATATCTGACAAAACTTTTTTTATTCTATGCGCCAAGCATTTTGCTAGGATTTTTGCATCACAACACTGAAGTGTAAGAGGTCTCCAATTTTTTAATTGGACTGGATCTTTATATATACCACTTGGGTCCTGTTTCAGTAATAACGACCTTATCAGACCTTCTTGTTGCGTGTCTGATAATCTACCATTTATATAGGAGTGGTTAAAACAAGCTAATAATGGTCCTTTGAGTATATCAAAAAAAGTTTTGTATACTTCCACTGGTATGCCATCCAGCCCTGGAGTTTTCCCATCCTTAAAGGCCCCAATTGCATCAAGCAGTTCCTCCTCTGTAATTTGGCCTTCACATGAGTCTTTCTGTACAGATGTTAATTTTACATTATTAATAGGAAAAAAATCCATACAATTAGTTTCAGTTAGTGGAGATGGAGGAGCCTGAAACGAAAACATATTCTTAAAGTACTTTACTTCCTCTTTCAAAATATCATTTGGTGAATCATGCGTGACTCCATCATTTGTAACAAGTTTTAATACATTTTTTTTTGGTAGCATTTCTATATTGAAGATTGAAAAAGAATTTGGTGCATTTTTTCCCATATTCCATCCAGTTCGCTTTATTTTTATAATATATTACACTGGATCTTTCTTGAATAAGTTCCTCCATTTCTTTTTGTTTTTCCTCTAACTTATTCTGTGCCTCTATGGTACCGTTTTTATTGCTATCTAACTGTACTGTTAGTCCTTCAATTTCCTTTGTTAATATGGACTCTTTTGATCTAAATTCCCTTTGTTTTATAGATGAGTACTGAATTGCATGGCCTCTAAAGGCACACTTAAAAGTGTCCCATACAATAAGGGGATCTGCTGTACCTATGTTATGTCTGAAAAAGTCAGTTATAAAATATTATGTCCTAGTTCTAAACAATTTATCATCTAGTAGACTTTGATTAAATTTCCAATATCCTCGCCCACGTGGAAATTCTGTAAGAGAAATATATATGCCAATTATGTGATGATCCGACCGCATTCTGTCCCCTATCAACACTTTTTTAACCTTTTGTCAATAGGGGGTGCTGTTAGCACTATTTTTTTTGACATTGCCAAATTAAACTGCCTAGTAGTCAATTCTTGCTCGTACAATATGCATATTATTGTTATTATTGGATAGAAAACACTCTCTAGTTTCTATAACCGTTGGAATTATGTCTCTGAGTGGAACAGAACTCTATCTACAGCACTTTCCCTGACAGGGAGTGAGATTTCAGAAATCTTGGCCTCTGGTCCCAGGTCAGTTTTAATGTCCCTGTGAATGCTATGAGGATACAAACACTGCCTACACCTTCCTCTAGATGTCAGTAAGTGGTGACAATTTGAATGGAGTCGATTGCGCAATCAGGGCCTGTATAAAACAGAAAAGACCGGAAGTAGCTTTCTTTTGGATCCTGCGCTGGACGCATGAAGGGCGTCGGACCGACCCCTTTCCAAGCCTTGGTTTAGCCAGTAATATATCGCCGGTCATGTTTTTACTTGTTATAGGTGTTAAAAACATCATAAGGTAGTTAATTTAAACCGTTTTATAGCAATTTATATCCGTTTAGTGCGATTTTGAGGCATTTATTTGTGACGCTCTTCCATGAGCTGGGCACGTTTCCTGTACATACCGAACGTTATTGGCCAGTTCGACGGGACAAGAGGACATCTTTCGACCAAAAGACGATTAGACCGGAGAAAGGATACATTGCCCAAGATACTGATGGAAGAACAGCTCACAGTAAGAACTATTTATGATGATAAATCGCTGTTCTGTTGAAAAATTTTAAACGCATATATCGCCATTTTGTTATGTGTAGCTTCGCTTGGCGGACCCGGTATTGCACAGTAAGGATAATTTTAGAAATGTAAGTCAGCGATTGCATTAAGAACTAATTTGTCTTTCGATTCCTGTCAACCCTGTATTTTTTAGTCAAGTTTATGATTAGCTATCGATTAGACTAGATCACTCTCAAAGATAGCGCCCGACATTTTCAGGCCAGTTTTGCTACTATTCTCATTGTATAACCACGTTTTTTTGTGGCTAAATATGCACATTTTCGAACAAACTCTATATGTATGTTGTAATATGATGTTACAGGAGTGTCATCGGAAGAATTCTGAGAAGGTTAGTGAAAAAATTTATATATTTTGGTGATCATAACGTTATCGCTCCCCTTGCCTTGGATTCATGCTGGGGTAACGTTTGAACATGTGGTATGCTAATATAACGATTTATTGTGTTTTCGCTGTAAAACGCTTAGAAAATCTGAAATATTGTCTGAATTCACAAGATCTGTGTCTTTCCATTGCTATGCTTTGTCTATTTTTATGAAATGTTTTATGATGAGTAAATTGGTAATACACATTGCTCTCTGTATTTATTCTAGTCGAGTTGTGATGGTGGGTGCAATTGTAAACTATGATTTCTACCTGAAATATGCACATTTTTCTAACAAACACTATCCTATACAATAAATATGTTATCAGACTGTCATCTGATGAGGTTTTTTCTTGGTTAGTGGCTATCAATATCTTTATTTGGCCGAATTGGTGATAGCTACTGGTGGAGAGAAAAAATGGTGGACAAAGAAAAATGGTGTCTTTTGCTAACGTGGTTAGCTAATAGATTTACATATTGTGTCTTCCCTGTAAAACATTTTAAAAATCAGAAATGATTGCTGGATTCACAAGAAGTGGATCTTTCATCTGGTATCTTGGACTTGTGATTGAATGATATTTAGATGCAACTATTTACTTGTGACGCTATGCTAGCTATGCTATTCAGCTTTTTTACTGGTGGGGGGTGGGGGGTGCTCCCGGATCCGGGTTTCTGACTCGGTAGAAGTTAACTTTTGGCTCCAGAGAGAATGGTATAAGAAAGTAGTCAAGACGACTAGCTTGATTCAGCCTCCGCCATGTATATCTCACTAAATCAGGGTATTTAAGTCTCCATATATCCACTAATTCCAATATATCCATGACATTCATGATTTCCTTAAGTGCCTGAGGGTGATAGTTTGTAGTGTGATTTCCTTTCTGGTCTATAGAGGTATTTAAGACCGTATTAAAATCTCCCACTATAATAATAGAGTCTAGTGTTGCTTGTAGAGTTGATAAATTCTTATATATATTTTCAAAGAAGCTTGGATCATCATTATTCGGACCGTATAGGTTAACAAGCCATATTTGTTTATTGTCCAATAACATATTTAAAATAATCCATCTACCTTGAGGATCTGTTTGGACAATTTGCACATTTGGATCAAAATTATTGTTAATTAAAACCATCACCCCTTTTGAATTTCTTTGCCCATGGGAGAAATATATTTTGCCCCCCCAGTTCTTTTTCCACAAAACTTCATCTAAAACTGTTGAATGGGTTTCCTGTAAACAATAGATATTATAATCCTTCTCTTTTAGCCAGGTAAATACTGATCGTCTTTTCTTATTATCTGCTAAGCCATTACAATTGTAACTGGCTATACTTATTTCACCACTTACCATAATGAGACACACCTTTCATTCTTTTAATCAGAATATATTTTTGTAAACGTACTATTAAAAAGTAACATAATGATTGAGTGTCTATATAGTTGTACCATGATATTTGCATTTCTACTAAGTAAACCTCCAATTGGTCCCTACTATTCCACCCGCTAAAAGGCCTCATCTCGAGATGGCTTGTCATCCCAATGCCCGGCAGACCACCCTCGACCCCCTGTATCCCATAGCCCTGAACCGACTGGGATCCATTCTTTGAAAAGAGCATACAGTGCCATTTACCGAATTGAAGTAGATCAATTGCCATATGCATTTCCATTGCCCTCACCTCGATTTGTATTATATATATCTGTGGATCATCCTCTATTGTCCCTAACATCTTTTACTTCTTCCTTCACAACAGTTGTGGGATACACACATACACCCACACACACTCAGCCCTTACCCCCACACAACCATAAGCTCACTTTCTCAACAATTGCACCATCCCAGAGCCCAACTCAAGATGGGTCATGATTTACAAATGCACTTGCAGTTGCAGCTGCATGAGAAGGCCTGCAAGACCGCACAAAAAATGAGCAAAAATTGAGAGATTTATTTACCATTGTCACATCCTAGATAATGGAGGTCAAATGTACACCTTATTCCTGAAACACCCACAATACGGCCACCCGTCATGACCATGTCCCCACGCATCTCCATGCAGTCCGACTTTGATTTTGTGCCGCCAGGGCCACAATAATATACCCCCTCTCTGAATGTCCGAGTGTGACCCCCTCCCCATGGGTTACTGTAGCTAGTGTTGCCAGCACTGCCACTGCCTGGGTGGGGGCACCCCACCGGAATCCCCACCGGCTAGGTACAAGGTCGTCAAGGTTCTCATTAGCAGCTTTGAGAATTTCCTTGTATATTATGCTCTCCCTTTAGGGGGCTTTGGCTTTGCAGGACCAACCCTGCCAAGTAGGCTCAGAATCTTGAGGGGGCAGTGCTGCTCTTGGTCTCTGACCTCATTTTAGCTGCATACAGACCGCTTACAGCGAGCACATAAAACAGTTAGGGACTTCTCCTTAGTATCTGGGTCATTCAGGTGGGTGTCTAGGGTATAGTGCCATGGACCGTACCATTAAAATAGGATAATAAATAATTAGAAAAAAATGTACAAAAATGTAGTTCTCCATGATAGGACAATAAATAAATAAGACGTATAATTCATTATAAAAGTATATCCATCATCTGAACAACATTGAAAGCCCTCTCATACCCGGCTCACAGCAATACATTGGCTCTGGGATATGCAACCATTTCATTACTCACTCACTCAACTTTCCAAACATAGCAAATAAAATAAAAAATAAACACAAACCATACCATCCACACATACTGTGCCTTCTGTTTAGTTAGTTTTTATCTTCACTATGTTGAATTAGTGCTTGTGTGTTCAATTAGTTATATGTGAAGATTTATAGAAAAGCTATATTTTTTATTGTATTGTTACAATCAGTAACCGGGCTTGAATTGTGTTTATTTCCCTCGTCTATGAGAACTTTGTAAATTTTAAAATAACCATGGAGTAGTCTTTGTGTCTCTGAACAACTGGTTATCAATATATAGTTTATCAACGACGAGAGCTACTCGTTTCGCTTTTAATCTATTTTCTTTGAAAATTGGATACAGAACTTTGCGCCGTTCTGCAATTTCCTTCGGAAACTGATCATTCATGCCAATTTTGGTCCCAGCAAGTCTTTTACCCAGGCTTTTAACCATTATTTTATCTTTAAATGATGCAAATTTGGCAACGATTGGGCGTTCGTACCTCTGCCCTCTCTGTCCGAAGCGGTGAACGCGTTCAAGTTGGATTTTGTCGATAACTTCGCGTGGAATCTGAAGCGCTGTAAGGAGGAAGTCTCTAACTATAGATTCAGGAACTTCTCCTTCTTTTTCTTGGATACCTGTAAGTACCAAATTCTCTCTCATGGATCTAGTTTGTATGTCCAGTAAGGCTTCCTTCAGAACGGTGTTCTCCTTTTTAATTCCATTCATTTCGGTTTCAATCTTATTGACTGTCCCTTTTAGCTTGTGTGTTTCCTTCTCCAATGTCGCAGCTTTTCATCACTCATCTCTAGGCTTGCCTTCAACTCTTTTATATCCTTACTAACTAGTTCAAGTATACCCAGTTTGTCATTTATTGATTTTAACAGATCGGTTTCGACCTTTACCATTCCCGGTGGTGAGAATATTAAATCATCAGTGTCTGTAGAAGAGTCACGTTTTCGTTTTGTAATCGGTTCCCCTGTCTTACTCTCCGTCATGTTTGGTTGTTGCCTGTTTTCGTAATATTTGTCGATAAATGTCTCTAGTTTTAGGATTTGTTTTGTGTTATTGTCCAGATTGAAGGTTATCACTCACCAGATTATGTAGTGCTAATATTTTAGTCTAATTTAGCAGATAATTAGAATATTATGTTTTATCTTGAGGTGCTCTACATAAATCCCTTCAGTCCGCCATTACCCTTACGTTACCTTTACGTCATTACGTCCCCAAAAGATGCCTGAAGTATTGGCAATCTGGTGATTGCTTAGCTTCAGAATCCAGCCAGCAGGGGGGTATGCTGCTGGTAAAAATGTTTGTGTTGGCCGGGAAACAAACCCGGGTCAACTGCTTGGACGGCAGCGACTCTCACCACTATACAACTAACACAATTAGCTACAACTTAGCTAGTCAGCTGACAGGCAAAATGTATCTAACAGTAGCTTCTAAAACATTGACAACTTCGTCAGGAAACATAAGGAAACAAATACCATACTCACAATTCTTGAATTCATGCAAGTGAAGGATAATAATGTTAGAAAACTAGAGATTCTATGCACAGCCACAGGCGGTGAGCTGAACTTGGTAGTTAATTAACATTGCAAGCCTGCGCTAGCTGAGATGTCAGCAGTCACTTTTAAAGTGACAGGTTTTCTTAAAAGTGATGAAAAAACTGAAATTAAAATAGATCTCTTGTTTCCGATCAATGAAAATGCTGTAATTAATGTTGTTGTATTGTACTGTACCTTGTGACAACAAACTATACTTTATTGGCTTCAATTAAAATTCGGGATTCTGATTGGGGTGACAAAATCCTACAAAATGTATCAACAACCTATAGTATCCAATCGGAAAACTTTTGATTCCCAATAGGAAAAAAGTAGTCCAATAGGATTCCAATAGGATTTTGAAACAGGTGACACTACATCCTATCGGACTGTAAGAATCAAAATTCTATAGTATTGAGGCTTCCCGGGTGGCGCAGTGTTCTAAGGCACTGCATCGCAGTGCTAGCTGTGCCACCAGAGACTCTGAGTTTGAGCCCAGGCTCTGTCGCAGCCGGCCACGACTGGGAGGTGCATGGAGAGACGCACAATTGGCCTAGCGTCATCTGGGTTTGACCAGTAGGGATATCCTTGTCTCATCGCACACTAGTGACTCCTGTGGTGTGCCGGGTGCAGTGCACACTGACCAGGTCACTAGGTGTAAAGTGTTTCCTCTGACACAGGCTTCTGGGTTGTGTTTCGGAGGACACATGTCTCTCCCGAGCCCGTACGGGAGTTATAGCGATGAGACAAGACAGTAACTACTAACAATTGGGGAGAATAGGAGGTAAAAAGAAAATCCTATAGTAATGTGAGATATTTATATTAAAATATTTTGACTTGGGTCGTGGCATACCTTAGAGGAGTTTTATAGTGGTGAATATGTCTACCCATAATCCTCTGGGTCTCTTTTAACCACTTGATTACAGAAAGTATGATCTATTCAGGGCCTCAATTCAATACCTTTTGCTTTTCTATGTTTGTCTGTGTGAAATAGTGATAGCATATCTTAGCTGTACTCTTATCTTATTTTTCTATATAAAGGTGAAATAAAATAAATCTTATTTTCCTAAAGATGGTAAAGCATTTGAATAAAAAGTTATTAAAAGAATATGATTGATTTGGTCAAAGATCTGTCTGAAAAGAATCTGCCCTACACATTATGTAGAATTGCGCTCCAGTAGATAGCAGCCGTCTTACAGGCTCCTGACAAATGCTGCTATTTTGTGTGTTTTTTTGTTTACGCAGATCTTAACTTTTTTTGTACATAATGTCTCCACCATCATTTCCTTTGACCGAAAACTGCTACTGGACAACCTCGATTTGGATGAGAATTTCTACTTCAATAAGTCTGCAACTCTGGACGCTCTGCATACTCCAGACCAGGCCCTAATCTCTCCGGGGGGGGTAGTTGCCACTCCTAACCACCTGTGCTATTTTGTTCATATCAGAACAGCGATTACTCACCACGAACTGGAAGAAACTTTTTCCTTTAATGAGTCCGACGTGAAGGATATACTGCTTTCCCGGGAACAAGCCCAAATCCCTGTAATTTGCGTAAAGAGAAGACAGAGAAAAAGGGGTCGAAGGTCGGGCTGCCTTCTGTGACTTCTTAGGCGAGTGAGTAAACCCCCAATGCCATCCGTTCTATTGGCAAACATGCAATCACTGTAAAAAAAAAACGATGACATTCGAGCAAGATTAAACTACCAACGGGACATTAAGAACTGTAATATCTTATCTTTCACCGAGTCGTGGCTGAACGACGGCATGAACAACATACAGCTGGCGGGTTTTACACCGTATCAGCAGGATAGAACAGCAGCCTCTGGTAAGACAAGGGGTGGCGGTCTATGTGTATTTGTAAACAACAGCTGATGCATGATATCTAAGGATGTCTCGAGATTTTGCTCACATGAGGTAGAGTATCTCATGATAAGCTGTAGACCACACTATCCACCTAGAGAGCTTATCTGTATTCATCTGCTCCTAGTGGCCAGGGACTATAATGCAGGGAAACAAATCCATTTTACCTCATTTCTACCAGCATGTTAAACGTTTAACTGAAGGGAAAAAATTCTAGACCACCTTTACTCCACACACAGAGACGCGTACAAAACTCTCCCTTGCCCTCCATTTGGCAAATCTGATCATAACTCTATCCTTCTGATTCCTGCTCACAAGCAAAAACTAAAGCAGGAAGTACCAGTGACTCGCTCAATAAGGAAGTGGTCAGAGGACGCAGATGCTAAGCTTCAGGAACGTTTTGGTAGCACAGACTGGAAAATGTTCCGGGATTCCTCCGATAGCATTGAGGAGTACATCACATCAGTCACTGGCTTCATCAATAAGTGCATTGATGACGCCGTCCCCACAGTGACGGTACGTAAATACCCCAACCAGAAGCCATGGATTACAGACAACATCCGCACTGAGCTAAAGGGTAGAGCTGCCGCTTTCAAGGATTGTGACTCTAACCCTGACACTTATAAGAAATCCCGCTTTGTTCTCCGACGAACCATCAAACAGACAAAGCGTCAATACAGGACTACACAAGCGAATGTGGAAGGGCTTGCAAACTATTACGGACTACAAAAGGGAATCCCAGCCGTGAGCTGCCCAGTGACACGAGCCTATCAGACAAGCTAAAAATATTCTCGCTTCGAGGCAAGCAACATTGAAGCATTCATGACAGCATCAGCTGTTCCGGACGACTGTGTGATCACGCTCTCTGTAGCCAATGTGAGTAAGACCTTTAAACAAGTCAACATTCACAAGCCCACATGGCCAGACAGATTACCAGAGTACGTACTCCGAGCATGTGCTGAACAACTGGCAAGTGTCATCACTGACATTTTCAAACTGTCTTAGACCGAGTCTGTAATACCAACACAGTCCCTGTGCCCAAGAACACCAAGGTAACCTGCCTTAATGACTACTGACCCGTAGCACTCACATCTGTAGCCATGAAGTGCTTTGAAAGGCTGCCTCACATCAACACCATTATCCCAGAAACCCTAGACCCACTCCAATTTACATACCGCCCCAACAGTTCTACAGATGATGAAATCTCTATTGCACTCAACACTGCCCTTTCTCACTTGGACAAAAGGAACACCTATGTGAGAATGCTATTCATTGACTACAGCTCAGCGTTCAACAAAGCTCATCACTAAGCTAAGGACCCTGGGACTAAACACCTCCCCTCTGTAACTGGATCCTGGACTGCCTGACGGGCCGCCCCCCGGGTGGTAAGGGTAGGTAACAACACATCTAGCACGCTAATCCTCAACACAGGGGCCCCTCAGGGGTGCGTGCTCAGTCCCCTCCTGTACTCCCTGTTCACCCATGACTGCATGGCCAAGCATGACTCCAACACAATCATTAACTTTGCAGATGACACAACAGTGGTAGACCTGATCACTGACAATGATGAGACAGCCTATAGGGAGGAGGTCCGAAACCTGGCAGTGTGGTGCCAGGATAACAATTTCTCCCCCAACATGATCAAGACAAAGGAGATGATTGTGGACTACAGGAAAGGGAGGACCGAACACACCCCCATTCTCATCGACGGGGCTGTAGTGGAGCAGGTTGAGAGCTTCATGTTCCGTGGTGTCCACATCGCCAACAAACTATCATGGTCCACACACACCAAGACAGTCGTGAAGAGGGCACGACAATGCGTATTACCACTCAGGAGACTGAAAAGATTTGGTATGGGTCCTCAGATCCTCAATAGTTCTACACCTATACCATCAAAAGCATCCTGACTGGTTGCATCACCGCCTGGTATGGCAACTGCTTAGCCTCCAACCGCAAGGCACTACAGAGGTAGTGTGTACGGCACAGTACAGTCGTGGCCCAAAGTTTTGAGAATGACACAAAGATTAATTTTCACAAAGTCTGCTGCCTCAGTTTGTATGATGGCAATTTGTATATACTCCAGAATGTTATGAACAATGTTCAGATGAATTGCAACTAACTGCAAAGTCCCTCTTTGCCATGCAAATGAACTGAATCCCCAAAAAACATTTCCACTACATTTCAGCCCTGCCACAAAAGAACCAACATCATGTCAGTGATTCTCTCGTTAACACAGGTGTGAGTGTTGACGAGGACAAGACTGGATATCACTCTGTCATG
Organism: Salvelinus alpinus; assembly: GCF_045679555.1. NCBI lineage: Eukaryota > Metazoa > Chordata > Actinopteri > Salmoniformes > Salmonidae > Salvelinus > Salvelinus alpinus. Next base: position 43,299,788 of record NC_092100.1, read on the forward strand.
CTGATTGTGTTATTTATAACAGACTGGAAGCTTCAAAAGGAGGATGGGTGCTTGGAATCATTGTTCTTCCTCTGTCAATCATGGTTACCTGCAAGGAAACATGTGCCGTCACCATTGCTTTGCACAAAAAGGGCTTCACAGGCAAGGATATTGCTGCCAGTAAGATTGCACCTAAATCAACAATTTATCGGATCATCAAGAACCTCAAGGAGAGCGGTTCAATTGTTGTGAAGAAGGCTTCAGGGCGCCCAAGAAAGTCCAGCAAGCGCCAGGAACGTCTCCTAAAGTTGATTCAGCTGCGGGATTGGGGCACCACCAGTACAGAGCTTGCTCAGGAATGGCAGCAGGCAGGTGTGAGTGTATCTGCATGCACAGTGAGGTGAAGACTTTTGGAGGATGGCCTGTTGTCAAGAAGGGCAGCAAAGAACCCACTTCTCTACAGGAAAAATATCAGGGACAGACTGATATTCTGCAAAAGGTACAGGGATTGGACTGCTGAGGACTGGGGTAAAGTCATTTTCTCTGACAAATCCCCTTTCCGATTGTTTGGGGCATCTGGAAAAAAGCTTGTCCGGAGAAGACAAGGTGAGCGCTACCATCAGTCCTGTGTCATGCCAACAGTAAAGAGACCGTCCTGAGACCGTTCATGTGTGGGGTTGCTTCTCAGCCAAGGGAGTGGGTCACTCACAATTTTGCCTAAGACCACACGGATGAATAAAGAATGGTACCAACACATCCTCCGAGACCAACTTCTACCAACCATCCAGGAACAGTTTGGTGATGAACAATGCCTTTTCCAGCATGATGGAGCACCTTGCCATGAGGCAAAAGTGATAACTAAGTGGCTCAGGGAACAAAACATCGATATTTTGGGTCCATGGCCAGGATACTCCCCAGACCTTAATCCCATTGAGAACTTGTGGTTAATCCACAAGAGGTGGGTGGACAAACAAAACCCCACAACTTCTGACAAACTCCAAGCATTGATTATTAAGAATGGGCTGCCATCAGTCAGGATGTGGCCCAGAAGTTAATTGAAAGCATGCCAGGGCGGATTGCAGAGGTCTTGACTGCAGGTCAACACTGCAAATATTGCAAATATTGACTCTTTGCATCAACTACATGTAATTGTCAATAAAAGCCTTTGACACTTATGAAATGCTTGTAATTATACTTCAGTATTCCATAGTAGCATCTGACAAAAAATATCTAAAGACACTGAAGCAGCAAACTTTGTGAAAATTAATATTTGTGTCATTCTCAAAACTTTTGGCCATGACTGTACATCACTGGGGCCAAGCTTCCTGCCATCCAGGTCCTCTATACCAGGCTGTGTTAGAGGAAGGCCCAAAAAATTGCCAAGGACTCCGCCACCCTAGTCATAGACTGTTCTCTTGGCTACCGCGTGGCAAGTTGTACCGCGGTGCCAAGTCTAGGTCAAAAAGGCTTCTTAACAGTTTCTAACCCCAAGCCATGAGACTCTTGAACAGTTAACTTCTTGGAACTATAGGGGGTGCTGTTCCGCATTAGCATATTTTGGTCTCCAAATTAAACTGCCTCGTGCTAAATTCTTGATCGTACAATATGCATATTATTGTTATTATTGGATAGAAAACACTTTCTAGTTTCTATAGCCGTTGGAATTTTGTCTCTGAGTGGTACAGAACTATATCTACAGCACTTTTCATGGCAGGGGTCAGATTTCAGAAATTTTTACCCCTGATCTGGAGTCTGTTTTTAAGGTGACAGTGAATGCTATGAAGAAACCGACACTGCCTACGTCTTCCTCTGGGTGTCTGTACGTCATCACGTTTTGAATGGAGTCGATTGCACAATCACAGCCACTATAAAAGAACAAAACGTGGAGGTACCTCCCTTTCTCGTCGCACGCCTGAAGCGTGAAGGACATCGGACTTGCCTCATTCCAAATCGTTGTTTAGCCAGCAATATTTCTCTGGTCATGTTTTTACTCGTTATAGTTGTTAAAAACATCATAATGTAGTTAATTTGAACCGTTTTATAGCAATTTATATCCGTTTAGTGCGATTCTGAGGAATTTCTTTGTCGTGCACTTTCTAGCTTTGGGAACGTTTCGGGGTCTCGGTCGTTGTTAGTGGACATTTCGAAGGACAGAGGACATCTATCGACCAAAAGAAGATTACAACATAGAAAGGATACATTGCCCAAGAATCTGATGGAAGAACAGCTCAAAGTAAGCAATATTTAATATGATAAATCGTTGTTCTGTCTAAATATTTTAAACGCATATTTCGCCATTTTGTTTGTTATCGCGTCACTTGGCGAACCCTGTATTGAAAAGTAAGGATAATTTTAAAAATGTAAGTCAGCGGTTGCATTAAGAACTAATTTGTCTTTCGATTCCTGTCAACCCTGTATTTTTTAGTCAAGTATATGATTAGCTTTCGATTAAACTAGATCACTCTGAAAGCTGACGTCCCTCATTTTGATGCTTGAGTTGCTACTATTTTCATTGTATAACCACGGTTTTGTATGGCTAAATATGCACATTTTCGAACAAACTGTATATGTATGTTGTAAAATGATGTTACAGGAGTGTCATCGGAAGAATTCTGAGAAGGTTAGTGAAAAAATTAATATATTTTGGCGGTGATTACGTTATAGCGGTCTTTGGCTGGAATCGATGCTCTGGTAACGTTTTCACATGTGGTATGCTAACTTATCGATTTATTGTGTTTTCGCTGTAAAACGCTTAGAAAATCTGAAATATTGTCTGGAATCACAAGATCTGGGTCTTTCCATTGCTATGCTTTGTCTATTCTTATGAAATGTTTTATTAAGAGTAAATTGGTCATACACGTTGCTCTCTATAGTAATTCTAGTCGTCTTGTGATGGTCGGTGCAATTGTAAACTGTGATTTCTACCTGAAATATGCACTTTTTTCTAACAAAACCTATCCTATACCATAAATATGTTATCAGACTGTCATCTGAAGAGGTTTTTTCTTGGTTAGTGGCTATCAATATCTTAGTTTAGCCGAATTGGTGATAGCACCTGAAGTAGTAAGAAACTGATGGAGTTAGAAAAGTGGTGTATTTTGCTAACGTGTTTAGCTAATAGATTTACATATTTTGTCTTCCCTGTAAAACATTTTAAAAATCTGAAATGGTGGCTTTATTCACAAGATCTGTATCTTTCATCTGGTGTCTTGGACTTGTGATTTAATGATATTTAGATGCTACTATCTACTTGTGAAGCTATGCTAGCTATGCTAATCAGTGTGTGGGGGGGTGGGGGGTGATCCCGGACCCGGGGTAGAGGCTCGTTAGAGGTTAACCTCTAATTCCTCCCAAACCCGGATCCGGGAGCACCCCCCACAGTAAAAAAGCTGACTAGCATAGCCTAGCATAGCGTCACAAGTAAATACTAGCATCTAAATATCATTAAATCACAAGTCCAAGACACCAGATGAAAGATACACATCTTGTGAATCCAGCCATCATTTCTGATTTTTAAAATGTTTTACAGGGAAGACACAATATGTAAATCTATTAGCTAACCACGTTAGCAAAAGACACCACTTTTTTTACTCCACCAGTTTTTTACTCCATCAGTAGCCATCACTAATTCGACCAAATAAAGATATAAATAGCCACTAACCAAGAAACAACTTCATAAGATGACAGTCTGATAACATATTTATTGTATAGCATATGTTTTTTTAGAAAAATGTGCATATTTCAGGTATAAATCACAGTTCTACATTGCAGCTGCAATCTGAAATAGTGCCGAAGCTGCCAGAATAATTACAGAGACCAACGTCAAATACCTAATTACTCATCTTAAAAATTTCTGAAAAAAACACAGCGTACAGCAAATGAAAGCCCAACATCTTGTGAATCCAGCCAATATGTCAGATTTTTTAAGTGTTTTACAGCGAAAACACAATATAGCATTATATTAGCTTAGCACAATAGCCAGAAACACAAGCAATTTACCAGCAGCACAGGTTAGCGATCGTAACAATACAGCAAAAGATATATAATTTTGGACTAACCTTGATATACTTCGTCAGATGACAGTCCTGTAACATCATATTACACAATGCATATAGGTTTTGTTCGAAAATGTGCATATTTAGCAGCACAAATCGTGGTTATACAATGTGATGAGTGGCAACAGGTCATGCATTCTGGCCGGCGCCATCTTGGAAAGGCACCTAAGTTTACGATTATTTATCGATTAGATTGACTAAAAAATACAGGTTGGACAGCAAATGAAAGATGCATTAGTTATTAATGCAACCGCTGAGTTAGATTTTTAAAATTAACGTTACTAGACATACAGTGTGCGTTACAGCCAGACTAGTGCCGCAATAACGGCGGACAAATGCGTTTACATTTTTCCACATAAATACGGAATAACATCATAAATAGTTCTTACTTTTGGACGAGCTTCCATCAGAATCTTGGGCAAGGTGTCCTTTGTCCAAAAGAATCGTTGCTTGGTTGTAAAACGTTGTCTTCAACTTCGGAATTAGCAGCTAACAATAGCTATGTGGCCACAACATTCCCAAATCCCCAAAACGCAATACTAAGGAAATTCCGAATATAGCAATATACTCGCATAAACTGATATAACTCGGTTTAAAATAACTTCGTTATGATGTTTCTAACACCTATATCGAATTAAATTACAGACGGATATAGCTAAGGCCGATAACTGAGCGTTTCAAAATGCCATCTTGAGGTCTTGCTTTGCGCAATGACGAACGACGAAAAGAGAGCGCACTTCGTTCCTTGGCCTTTTATAAGCTCTGACAACTACGTAGACACTCCATTCCACTTCTCATTGGTTACTGACATCCAGGGGAAGGCGGGTGCAGTTCATGTCGACCCATAGGACACATACAGAGCTTTAAACTGATCTGAGAACAGAGCCTCGTTTTCAGACCTTCGCAGTTCCTGTCATGGATTTCGCTGCAGAAAGAGTTCTGGTTCACCCACAGACATAATTCAAACGGTTTTAGAAACTAGAGATTGTTTTCTATCCAATAGTAATAATAATATGCATATTGTACGAGCAAGAATTGAGTACGAGGCAGTTTAATTTGGGAACGATAAATGTCCAAGTTGAAACAGCACCCCCTGTAGTGTCAAGAGGTTTTAATCAAATGGCTACCCCGACTATTTGCATTGTCCCCACCCCACTCTCCATTTTGACGCTGCTGCTACTCTCTGTTTATTACCCATGTTTACTCAGGAGGAATGGGGCAAAATTTACCCACCTTATTGGGAAGCTTGTGGAAGGCTACCCAAAACGTTTGACCCAAGTTAAATAATTTAAAGGCAATGCTACCAAATACTAATTGAGTGTATGTAAACTTCTGACCCACTGGGAATGTGATGAAAGAAATAAAAGCTGAAGTAAATAATTCTCTCCTATTAATCTGACATTTCACATTCTTAAAATAAAGTGGTGATCCTAAAACAGGGACTTTTTACTAGGATTAAATGTCAGAAATTGTGAAAAACTGAGTTTAAATGTTTTTGGCAAAGGTGTATGTAAACTTCCGACTTCAACTGTATGTCAGGTTTACATCCTTTATGTTTTGTAGGGAATTTAAAGGTTGAAGAGAATATTTGTGTTAACTTCTTTGGGGTATCCCCCCTTCTTCTCAATTTCCGCCTAAAGACATACCCTAATCTAACTTCCTGTAGCTCAGGCCCAGAAGCAAGGATATGCATAACTTCTTAGCGCTAGGGGTCAGATTTTTTTAATTTTTTTAAATAACAAGCCCAACGTAAATGGACATTTTCTCTGGCCCAGATCGTAGAATATGCATATAATTTACAGATTAGGATAGAAAACACTTCAAAGTTTTCAAAACTGTCAACATATTGTCTGTGAGTTCAAAAATACTTATTCTGCAGGCGAAAACCTGAGAAAATGTAACCCGGACGTGATCTTTTTTTTTTTTATCTGTGTTTCCTGGCCCGTCTATCCTCCACTTAAAGGGGTATCAACCAGATTCCTTTTCCAATGGCTTCCTCAGGCTGTGACCAGGCTTTAGACATAGTTTCAGGCTATTATTTTGAAAAATGAGCGAGATGTTTCATAAGTAGTCAGGTGTCCTCTGAATGTTTCCTGCACGCGAGAGAGGGGCTCCCCATTTTCCATTTCTCTCTTAAAGAATAGGTTATGGTCCGGTTGAAAACCTGAGGATTGATTATAAAAAACATTTGACATGTTTCTACGACCATTACGGATACTTTTTGGAATTTGTCGAACGGAACACGGCTTTGGTTTTCTCAACATAATGCGCAACCCAAATGGCGTTTTGGGTTGCGCAACAACCCAACAAAAAAAACATTTGTTGTGTAACTGGGAGTCTCGTGAGTGGAAACATCCGAAGATTATCTGACTTTCGTGACCATGCTAATTTGGGGCTAGCTGTTGTAGCATTGAAAGCTACACTCACAAAAGCTTGGATTTCTTTCGCTGTAAAATATATTTTCAAAATCTGACACGATAGGTGGATTAATAACAAGCTAAGCTGTGTTTTGGTATATTTCACTTGTGATTGCATGATTATAAATATTTTTAGGAATATTATTTGACTGTGGCGCTATGCTATTCATCGTTGCTGATGACAATTATCCCGGATCCGGGATGGGTGGTTGAGAAAGGTTAAATTGCTTAACCTTTTCTCAATATAGGGGGTGCTGTTTCAACATTAGCATTTATCGTCTCCAAATTAAACTGCCTCATACTCAATTCTTGCTCGTACAATATGCATATTATAGTTATTATTGGATAGAAAACACTCTCTAGTTTCTATAGCCGTTTGAATTATGTCTCTGAGTGAAACAGAACTCATTCTACAGCACTTTTCCTGTGTATGGAGTGAGATTTCAGACATTTTGGCCTCTGGTCCCAGGTCAGTTTTAAAGTCCCTGTAAATCCTATGAGGATACAAACACTGCCCATGCCTTCCTCTAGATGTCAGTAAGAGGTGACAATTTGAATGGAGTCGATTGCGCAATCAGGGCCAGTATAAAACGCGAAAGACCGGATGTACCGTTCTTTTCCTGCTGCGCCTCACGCAAGATGGACGTCGGACTCTCTCTCTTTCCAAGCGTTGGTTTAGCCACTTATATATCGCCGGTCATGTTTTTACTCGTTATAGGTGTTAAAAACATCATAAGGTAGTTAATTTAAACCGTTTTATAGCAATTTATATCCGTTTAGTGCGATTTTGAGGCATTGTTTTGTGATGCACATTGAAGCGCCGGGCACGTTTCGGGGTCCCGGTCGAACGTTAGTGGGCATTTCGACGGACAAGAGGACAGCTTTCGACCAAAAGAAGATTAGACCCAAGAAAGGATACATTGCCCAAGATACTGATGGAAGAACAGCTCACAGTAAGAACTATTTATGATGATAAATCGCTGTTCTGTTGAAAAATTTTAAACGCATATGTCGCCATTTTGTTATGTGTAGCTTCGCTTGGCGGACCCGGTATTGCACAGTAAGGATAATTTTACAAATGTAAGTCAGCGATTGCATTAAGAACTAATTTGTCTTTCGATTCCTGTCAACCCTGTATTTTTTAGTCAAGTTTATGATTAGCTATCGATTAGACTAGATCACTCTCAAATATAGCGCCCGACATTTTCAGGGCAGTTTTGCTAGTATTCTCATTGTATAACCACGTTTTTTTGTGGCTAAATATGCACATTTTCGAACAAACTCTATATGTATTTTGTAATATGATGTTACAGGAGTGTCATCGGAAGAATTCTGAGAAGGTTAGTGAAAAAATTAATATATTTTGGTGATCATAACGTTATCGCTCCCCTTGCCTTTGATTCATGCTGGGGTAACGTTTGCACATGTGGTATGCTAATATAACGATTTATTGTGTTTTCGCTGTAAAACGCTTAGAAAATCTGAAATATTGTCTGAATTCACAAGATCTGTGTCTTTCCATTGCTATGCTTTGTCTATTTTTATGAAATGTTTTATGATGAGTAAATTGGTAATACACGTTGCTCTCTGTATTTATTCTAGTCGAGTTGTGATGGTGGGTGCAATTGTAAACTATGATTTCTACCTGAAATATGCACATTTTTCTAACAAACACTATCCTATACAATAAATATGTTATCAGACTGTCATCTGATGAGGTTTTTTCTTGGTTAGTGGCTATCAATATCTTTATTTGGCCGAATTGGTGATAGCTACTGGTGGAGAGAAAAAATGGTGGACAAAGAAAAATGGTGTCTTTTGCTAACGTGGTTAGCTAATAGATTTACATATTGTGTCTTCCCTGTAAAACATTTTAAAAATCAGAAATGATTGCTGGATTCACAAGAAGTGGATCTTTCATCTGGTATCTTGGACTTGTGATTGAATGATATTTAGATGCTACTATTTACTTGTGACGCTATGCTAGCTATGCTATTCAGCTTTTTTACTGGTGGGGGGTGGGGGGTGCTCCCGGATCCGGGTTTCTGACTCGTTAGAAGTTAACTTGGGTCAAACGTTTCGGGTAGCCTTCCACAAGCTTCCCACAATAAATTGGGTGAATTTTGGCCCATTCCTCCTGACAGAGCCTGTGTAACTAAGTCAGGTTTGTAGGCCTCCTTGCTCGCACGTGCTTTTTCAGTTCCGCCCACAAATAGTCTATGGGATTGAGGTCAGGGCGTTGTGATGGCCACTCCAATACCTTGACTTTGTTGTCCTTAAGCCAATTTGCCACAACTTTGGAAGTATGCTTGGGGTCATTGTTTATTTGGAAGACCCATTTGCTACCAAGATTTAACTTCCTAACTGATGTCTTGATGTTGCTTCAATATAATCAATATAAAATTCTCCTACCTCATGATGCCATCTATTCTGTGAAGTGCACCAGTCCCTCCTGCAGCACAGCACCCCCACAACATAATGCTGCCACCCCCGTGCTTCATGGTTGGCATGGTGTTTTTCGGGCTTGAAAGCCTCCCCCTTTTTCCTCCAAACATAACGATGGTCATTATGGACAAACATTTATATTTTTGTTTCATCAGATCAGAGGACATTTCTCCAAAAAGTACGATCTTTGTCCCCATGTGCAGTTGCAAACCGTAGTCTGACTTTTTTTATGGCGGTTTTGGAGCAGTGGCTTCTTCCTTGCTGACCGGTATTTCAGGTTATGTCGATATAGGACTCATTTTACTGTGGATATAGATACTTTTGTACCTGCTTCCTCCAGCATCTTCACAAGGTCCTTTGCTGTTGTTCTGAGACTGATTTGCACTTTTCGCACCAAAGTACGTTCATCTCTAGGAGACAGAATGCGTCTCCTTCCTGAGCGGTATGACGGCTGCGTGGTCCCATGGTGTTTATACTTGCGTACTATTGTTTGTACAGATGAACGTGGTACCGTCAGGCGTTTGGAAATTGCTCTCAAGGATGAACCAGACTTGTGGCGGTCTACAATTCTTTTTCTGAGATCTTGGCTGATTTCTTTTGATTTTCCCATTATTTCAAGCAAAGAGGCACTGAGTTTGAAGGTAGGCCTTGAAATACATCCACAGGTACACCTCCATTTGACTCAAATGATGTAAATTATCAGTTATCAATTATCTTTCTATCAGAAGCTTCTAAAGCCATGACATAATTTTATGGAATTTTCCAAGCTGTTTAAGGGCACAGTCAACTTAGTGTATGTAAACTTCTGACCCACTGGAATTGTGATACAGTGAATTAATCTGTCTGTAAACAATTGTTTGAAAAATTACTTGTGTCATGCACATGTTAGGTTAGATTACTTGTTGGTTATTACTGCATTGTCGGAACTAGAAGCACAAGCATTTCGCTACACTCACATTAACATATGCTAACCATGTTATCTGCTAACCATGTGTATGTGACAAATACAATTTGATTTGATTTGAAGTAGATGTCCTAACCGACTTGCCAAAACTATAGTTTGTTAACAAGAAATTTGTGGAGTGGTTGAAAAACGAGTTTTAATGACTCCGACCTAAGTGTATGTAAACTTCCGACTTCAACTGTATTTATATATTAGATTGATGATGATATTTTTTAATACATTTTAGAATAAGACTGTAATGTAACAAAATGTGAAAAAAATCAAGGAGACTGAATATTCCAAGTGCACTGTGCATTGAATTTGGCCTTACTGCTATTAACCCATAGAAACGCATTGCATAACACATTCATACATGGCAAAGCAGATAGTCAAAAAATACATCAAAAGGAAGTACTGTTTGAGATGTCTGAAATGCATCTAAGAGATATAGGAAAGCTTTAGAAAAAAATTGTCCCAAAAAATCCTATTCATTTTGATAAATGTTTTACCAGTCGGTACAGAGTTACCTTGAGACGAGTCCAGTGAAGCTTGTGGGTGTCGGAGGACACATTTGTGTTCATGAGTCTCTACTCTTTAGAACTAGTTTTTATCCTCAACCGTTTGGGCTAAGATGTCTTGGTCTGACAAACACTGCTGTAGCGCTGCCACGACGCAGTTGGGAGGCTGACATCGGCGGGTGCTGTGGGTTGAAATGCAGCCCATGGGGGAAAAAATAGCTTAAACAAACAGATGTTGATGTTTTTTTAATGCTAATTAAATTTCAGTGTAGTCGTGGACGTCGACATTAGCCACTAGATTTTAAAAAGAAGCAAGATTAGTCCAATTGTTAACCCTCTGCCCTATGAGAAATGACAAGCATTTGAGGGATGGGGGCAATGGGACATGCAGGGACAGAGGAAGGAGAGGAGTCGCCTCCATCCTCCTCTCCTCTCTCCCATGTCTCTACTGTATGCATCGCCTCGAGTGTCAGATGAACGAGTCATTGTCACATTGTGTTCTCTGACATAATTTAAATGAGCCATCAGATGTCAGTAGAAATCTGAGCCATATGTTTCATAAATATCCTTCACCCCAAAAAATTGCATCTGATGTCCCGTTGCCCACCGACAGACAGACTCCCCATTAAATCCCTAATGTTAGTTTAATGTCTTTTTAAACACTACTGTAGTTGGCCATATTTAGCACTTGGTTTGGGATAACTATTGCTCTTATTTTGGTTACAATTAGCAATGGACATTTAATTGACATCTTATACAGTACGATGACTGCTATCATTCAATATAAAGTGTCTCTTTATGTGTAGTCTGTTGCTTATGTGGAGAAACTGTTGTGTAGCTACTGTACTATTGAGGTAAACTCATTATGCAACATTTCAGGACACAGCACTGATATCATTGAAATTGAAATGCCACAACTATCTCATTGAAATGTGTTGTCAAATTGTTTTATCAAGGAAACATATGGTCCTTCAAAGCAGTTGATTAGCTTCCATCATTAATGATCATACAAATTATGTATCTGAGCTCTGTTGTGGAATAAATAGATATATTTCCTTCTGCGTGATGTCAATGTCTTCATCCTAATTCCATTGTGATTTCATCTGAGATGTTCTCTTCAACACAGATGTTATTTGGAATAAAATCAAAATAACTGGCAACAGCATCAAAACATAAACATTTTTTTTTTTTTTTTTTGCTGTTGTTGTACCACATAGCTTGTTAAAAAATGTTTATTTTGAAAATAGTACACATAAAAGAGAAATTGATGGTCTCTAGAAGCAAGTGTGGGAGTAGGTTTGGGGAGTAGAGACTAGACACTGTAAATCTATAAACCGCTAGTCTGTAGCCCACCATGGAAAGCCTCTGTGGGTTTTCCTGTAAGTCATTTACTTTGGATTTATCTGGCAGGTTAGAATGTGGGCTAATGCAGCCTTCCACGTCCACTGTCACACATTATTATGGTGGTTCCAGGAAAGGGAAAAGTCATCTAGGTATGTTAGTCAGAGTTGTGATGTGCAGATTCACATTCAATCACAGAATTAAGAATGATTGTTGTCCACTGCTTTGAGCTCTGTGCTTTGTCCCAGTGTTTAGTGTAAATGTGACTCATTTCAGAAAACTAAGCATCTGTCACACGTCACTACTTCACAGGAGAGGCATTTGAACGTACACATAATTTTTGGGGGAAGAAATGCCTTCTGGAACATGTGAACTTTCATGTGCATTAATAACAAACTTGTATTCCATCCGTAAATATGAATACAATTGTTAAATTAGGAGCCTAGTTGGTTTAGCCACTGAAAAAGACAGGAACCTGTCATTACTTCCGCCGAAGTCGGTCCCTCTCCCTGTTCCGGTGGCGTTCGGCGGTCGACGTCACCGGTCTTCTAGCCATCGCCGCTCCACCTTTAATTTTCCATTTATTTTGTCTTGTTTTCCCGCACACCTGGTTCACACTCCCTCATCAGACTAAATGTATATTACCCTCTGTTTCCCCCATGTCTGTGTTTGGAATTGTTCTTTGTGTAGGGTGTTACGCTACAGGCTGGCTTGCGCTGCGCCTGACTTCCCGGCAACCAGTCACTCACCCTGTTACAGAACTTTCCCGCTAGCCATGGTTGGCTGAGATAATGGATGGGCTGGACATGCCGGGGGATGAGTTTGAATTAGTCTGCCATGTAGCATGCTTCTGTCTATAACGTGAGCTGTTCAGTATATGTTAATAGTCCTTTCTTCCATGCTGTTTTTGAAAGATATACTGTTAGCCACCCGAGAACTAAAAAAGTGTTGCTACTTTTCACAACAACATTGATGCCCTGAATTTAGTAGGAACCGGAGTGACTTGACACAACGCTGGCCAAACAAGCTACAAACAAAACGTAGTTAAATTGTTCTAGTCTGCCTTGAAGCGGTCATCCATGTATACAGGTAAGATTCTAGCTACATTTTCAGATATTCTAATTTGGTTAAAGTAATTTTCATTGCATGGTAAGTGTACAGTTAGCTAGCTAGCGAATGTTAGCTTGCTGGATTGCTAGCTAACGTTAGGTGTATGATCTGTGTAGTAATATTATTCTAATCAGAAAACCATTTGTTAGTTATAGCCTAATGTTAGCTTGCTAACATTGGACCTAGTTGGTTAGTTTTAACTACCTGCATATTAATCCTATAGATATGACAATGTTTGTATTGGTAGCAATAAATATTGGGATTATGCTGGTTCTCTGTTTAGCTAGCTAGCTACATGTCAACAAAATAATATCCACATTGCCAGATGATTACATAACCCACCAAGTTTGCCAGGTGTCTCTGGGGAAGATTTAAGGGCCATATATTGTACTTAATGAACATGTTTACATGTCTAGACAATAGTGACCCAATAGTCACAATAGTGATCTACTTAGCTAGATGTGGCTGGGGGTTGGTTATAGCATTTCTCTCACGTATGTCGGGTAAACGTCATTTAATAATTATAAAATATATATATAAAATATTTTTTCTGATATTGATACTATGCAAGTAACCATTCAATGAGAAGAATAACATGACCTGCACCAAAGTCAGATTAAGATATAGGCTAAGGACTAGATAAAGTGTATTTTTACCTCCATATTGTAGGCTACTACTTTTACCACTTTTAGTCTTGCAACCGTTGGTTGTTTACTAAACTACTCACTCTGTTTAGCACATCCTTAAAGAGATGGGTGGGGCTAAGGCTTACGAGGGTGTAAATGATGCTGAATGGCTGTAGACAAAGAAGAGCTCTAAAGTAGCTTTACCAAAACATTCAAGGGCCATTTTCTCAAAAGTTAGGTTACAAGTTTATCAACTTTCGAAGCAGAATTGCTTTCCCATTGTAGTGTATGATATACCATTTTCTAGCTCTGAGTCTCTACTTTTATCCAATGTAAAAAAACACAATTTCAAATTTTGCTACATAAGACCAAATCGAGGCAGTCGGTCACAAATGATCACTGCCTAATGCACTGAGGCTTAAACGCTGTGGCATCCATTGCCACCTTGTCTTCCAGCAGAATAACTGTCCATGGGAAAGGAGAGAGAGAGGCGTCTACATTTCCACCAGACACTCCCTCCTAGCAGCCTTCACGGTTGTCTCGTTTCAATGTATCACATTGGGATTTGTTCAGGGGATCACTGGGCTCGAAAAACCAATCACACAACATCTGTTAAAGACGGACAGATCGACTGGCGAATAAGGTGAGCCTCTCTTCTCCCTATAAGATCCGACTCGTCCGCCCAAAGATCATTCTTGCCTATCTTCCTTGCGGAAGAGACTATGCTCACTGAAGCTCTCCTCAGCACGACTACATCCCTGTCTTCCTACTGAACTGTTCTCAGGCGAACCGTGAGGATAACACTGCTGAGTGTAGGACCTCAGTTTTGCTTCAAGAATAATACATGTTCTACTCCTAAGACTCTCTTGGTAGTTAGTGTCACTCGGCTAGCTATCAAAACTTGCTTAGCTCTCGCCATAAAGGGTTAGCTAACCCATGTAACTTGCTGCAAGGCTAGCTACACCAAACTAGCTTTTCTACCAGTGTCGTGTTGACTAGACTGACTGGCCGGCCTAGCTTTACAGTTCATTGAGAGACAAAGAAAGCACACACTTTCTCTGGGTAGCAGTGTGCTAACTAGCGAGGCTATTAGCTGCAAGGCGTAACCTTAGCTAGCTCTGCTAGCTTTGCTCAAGGAATATTATTTCTTGGAGCTATGGAGTCTGCTACCCCTACATAGGGAAAACCGAGGTCTCCTGCCCCAGCACTGGCACACCAAAAGGTCTATGTGACTGCGGCACGTTCAGTAAGGGCGTTGAACGTAGAGTTCCTACTGTTCAAGTTCAAATCAAATCAAGTTTATTTTATATAGCACTTCGTACATCAGCTAATATCTCGAAGTGCTGTACAGAAACACAGCCTAAAACCCCAAACAGCAAGCAATGCAGGTGTAGAAGCACGGCGGCTAGGAAAAACTCCCTAGAAAGGCCAAAACCTAGGAAGAAACCTAGAGAGGAACCAGACTATGAGGGGTGGCCAGTCCTCTTCTGGCTGTGCCGGGTGGAGATTATAACAGAACATGGCCAAGATGTTCAAATGTACATAAATGACCAGCATGGTCAAATAATAATCAGGAGTAAATGTCAGTTGGCTTTTCATAGCCGATCATTAATTAAGAGTATCTCTACCGCTCCTGCGGTCTCTAGAGAGTTGAAAACAGCAGGTCTGGGACAGGTAGCACGTCCGGTGGACGTGGTGGACTGTTGGTTTACCAGGATTATTTTTTTAACAAGAGATGAGTATTCTCTTAATCAAAGAAAGAGCCAAGCAGGACCGATAGGATGACATCATTGCAGATCTCAACGTCTAAGCCTCCAGAGGCACCAACCAAGACAGTGTGCATGCCACGAGCCTTGTGGTGGTGGGGAAGAAGAAAGCCTTGTAGCTCAACTCGCTGGAACAATTTTTTTTCTGTAATTCAAAACCCTCAGCAACTCAGCAGGCTGCTAACCCACCGTTTGGCTCTCCTAACAGAGGCCGACAGTGGGGGAATGCGGTCCTCCGCTGTTACTTCATCGGGGTCCCTCCCGCCTGATTCCTCTGGGGGAAAGAAGGGGAGTACAACCTATGGGTACGCCCCCAGTGGCAGTGGTGTAAAAATACTTTAAAGTTCTATTTAAGTAGTTCTTTGGGGTATCTGTACTTTACTTTACTATTTATATTTGACAACTTTTACTCTTCCTTCATAATATATTCCTAAAGAAAACAGTGAACTTTTTACTCCATTTTCCCTGACACCCAAAAGTACTCATTACATTAATGCTTAGCAGGACAGGAATATGGTCCAATTCACACACTTATCAAGAGAACAGCCCTGGTCATCCCAAACCCATGCTTTGCTTGTAAAGGATGTCTAACTGTTGGAGTGTGCCCCTTGCTATCCGTAAAAAAAAAAAAACAAGACAATGGATCCGTCTGATTTGCTTAATGTAAGGAATTACATTTTTTTATTACTTTTACTTTGATACTTAAGTATATTTTAGCAATTACATGTAAAACATGTAAAATGTAAAACCAAATAGTTTTTTACTATTTTACTGGGTGACTTTCACTTTTACTTGAGTCATTTTCTATTAAGGTATGGCAATTTTTCCTCCACTGGGAGGGGGGGGGGTCAGTCAACCCCTGAATACCCCCCATGCCACAGCTATCCCCTCAGCACTTTCACAAGTAGCTGAGGCAGGAAGACCCATTGCCAGTTGCCACCAAGCACTTTCGCCAAATCCCAGTGTTTTAACACTGCCCTTTGTAATAAAAAAGGCTTTGCATTTTCGCATCCAGGCATCTTGCCAAGGGCACTGGAGAAAAATAGAACAATAGGACAAAGGGGCAACTTTCTCCTACACCACCAGAGGGCTCTCAAGCACTACTGTTGAGTGAAAGCCATCTGACTTGTGGGCGACTCGCCAAAAGAACAGGGAACTGGCGCACATGCCAGTCCAGCCTTGGATCTTCTCCACAGTCACAGAGGGGTACAGACTGCAGTTCTAGTTTCAATAGCGAATGGCGACTCAGCTCACATACTAGAGCAGGAAATTCTCCTCTCTTATAGGCAAAGGGACAATCAAAGTAATATCAGCTGCAAATAGAGCAATTAAGGCTTAACAGCTTTCTGAGAAAGTTAACGGTGTGTATACTTATGCTCAATGTGATGTATCGCTCTATTTGTCAAGGTGACTGGTTCACTTCAGTCGTCCTGCAGGACGATTATTTTCACATAAACCTCCTGTGTGCTTGCAGAATACTTCTCAGATTTGCCTTTCAAGGCACAGCCTACGAATACCTCACTGTTCCTTTCAGGCTAGCCCTGGCTCCCCGGACATTCAGCAAGTGTGTGGAGGCAGCTCGAGCACCCCTGAGAACCGATATGAGACACGGGTTCCTTTGTAACCCACCTCACCGAGTTAGGGTTCAAGATCAACCAGACAAATAACTGTTTGGTGCCAACAGTTTGTTCCTGCAGGGCCTCTCCCAGTTCAAGTGGTGGCACTCGGGCACGATCAGAATGTGTTTCCGAGTCAGAGACTTCCAGCGTTGGGTATCTGTCCATCGACTGTGTCCACAACGGCACCTCAATTGAAAGATAACGGTGACCACGGACTATCTCTCGGCTCTCCGTCACTGGAAGAGACTGTCGATCTTCATTTCAGGCCCTCCCCTAGCGGTAGTGTCATTGAGGAAGGTGGTGACGACATAGGCATCACATTCAGGGTGGGACGCAGTTCACGAAGGAAGAGCAATAAACGGATTGTGCTCCCCACAGCTCTGCCATGCTCATATACATTAACTCGAACTGCTGACAATGTTTCATTCATTGATACACTTGCTGCCCTTCTTTGAAATTGTAACATTCTTGTCAGGACCGACAATACGACTGTAGTGGCAAACATCAAACCCCAGAGTGGCACTCATTCTCTGCATCTACACAGACTAGGTGTCAAGATTACTCTGTGAAGCATGGCATACCTACTTTCACTACCTGTGACTCATGTCCCAGGTGTACTGAATGTGGGAGCAGATGTGTTGTCCAGATGGAATACCCTATGCAGGGGTTGGAGACTCCATCCCCAGGTGGTGAACCCGATCTGGGAGAGATAGGGTCTAGACACCGTAGATCTGTTCACATCGCACATAGACACGCACAGCCCATTGTTTTTTGCAATATCAAGATGCACACCCTTGGTTGATTCTCCCCACTCTGAACAGAGTAAGGGAACAAGGATGATCCCTCACCTTGGTAGCCCCTCGATGGCCAGGAAAGCTCTGGTTAGTGGAGATTACAACAGGGATCTTTTGGCCCGGGTAAAGTGAGATGTTCCACCCTCACCCAGAATCCATGGCCCACTGGGCCTGGCCCATAAGAGGATAAATATGAATGTGACAGGCTTGCCTCTCGGAGTCATTGAGACTATCCAGAGTGCAAGAGCCCCTTCTACACTCTCACTGTATGGAAACAAGTGGTGTGTTTTTGAGAAGTGGTGTGACCAAAAGCAGATAATTCCTTACCAATGCTCCGTGTCCAAGGCTTAATGCTTCTTGCAAGGACATTTTGGACAGAGGGAAGGCACTCTCTACTGTTAAAGTCTATATTGCGGCTATCTCTGCCTATCCATATAGGCTTCGACAAAAACACAGCTGGTAAACACCCTCTGTGTCGTTTCATGAAGGGAGTGCATAGCTTACACCCAGTCTCCAAGCCTTTAGCCCTATCTTGGAAACCATCTATTGTGATTGAGGCAATTTCACAGCAACCTTTTGAGCCACTGCAAAGCGTGAAGTTGAAATATCTCTCCTTCAAGAAGGCTTTGCTGATTGTCCTACATCCCCAAAGCGAGTGGGGGTGCTGCATGCACTCTCAGTCCACCATTCACGCCTACAGTGTTCCCCGGGTTATCCAAGGAAACATTGTTACCCAACCCGCCTTTATGCCCAAGGTCAGCACCAATTACAATTCCCTCACCTTAGAGCTTATGGCTTTCCACGCGACGCCCTTCACTTTTTTTGGATAGAAGAACATCTCCACCGTTTATTTCCAGTACGAGCTTTGTGCATCTACTGTGATAGAATGAGAATTTGGCTATGGGGGACCAAGTCTTCATGTCTTGGGCACCCCCCTGTAAGGGTGGGCCACTCTTTCGTTAATGGCTATCCCATTGGATAGTGGAGGCTATTATATTGGCTTATATTAGCAAGGGTTTACAGCCCCCGGAGGGCCTGAGGACTCATTCCACCAGAGGTATGGCTACCTATTGGGCACAGTTCAAAGTCATCTCTTTACAAGAGACTTGCGAGGTGGCATGTTTGGCCAACCCTCGTACTTGTATGAGGTTTTATCAACTGGAAGTCACTGCACCTTAGTTGGCACATACTGTTCTCAGTGTCGGAGCCTTTGAGGGGTGATGCTTTTGGGACTACCCTGGCTTCGGTGAGCATGTCTGCAATACGGGAGTTGGCCATATCCCTATGTGAGACATCAAAGCAAGTATTGTGAAATAGAACAGAGTTTCTTGGGTTCTATGATAATAGGAATGAGATGTCTCGCTAGAGCGCAAAGAAGAGAGGCATGCTTGAGAAGGACCAGTGGGTGGGCAAGTGGCACCTTATAGGAGAGGGGCTCACCTCATTCGTACTCGACCTGTCTCTCTCCGTGTGTGTGTGTGTGATTGGATCTTCGAGCCCAGTGATCCGCCGATTAGATCCCAATGTGAGACATCTCACTTCTATTATCGTAGAACCGGCATTAGGCAAGTAACCCTACATTTTCTTTGGCATCTCGCGCCACTTCACTTATCTGCCTGGCTGGAGAGAGATGGATAGGAGATAGAGTGAGAACCTGAAGCAAGGCTAAGACGAAAACACAGTTCTCTCCCATGCTCCTCCGCTGGAGGTGAAAAAACAGCTCGAAACCACTCGATCTTGTCACAGTCTGTTAGGCTTACAGAACCAACTCAATGCCCCAGTGGCGGCAGAATAAATATTTACGCAATTATCAGCTGCCATTACTATTTAATTTAATCTCCCTGCCAATGATTGGAGTGTGTGCTTTTATGACATGTTTTTCTCACTTTTTGGCTCATTTACTTTGCTGAAACAGTGTAGCCTGTGCTATTTCGTTCCAGTGTGTCCCTTGTGTGTCCCCTGCATGGCCAACACTGCGTGATACAGATAGGCTTCCCTGTTGCTTGTCAGCCTTGAGAATCGCTTGTGTCTACAGCTTTTCAGAACGGTGAGATGGCTGCACACACGAACAAGTACCAGATAGAAACGGACACTCAACTTAGCTCGTACCAGATAGAAACGGACACTCAACTTAGCTCTTCTGGCTTGTGTCACTCATTTGACTGCCCATGCAGACGGAGCAGCCTGTGTGCACACAAACATTTGTTTCCTTTCTGACTGGACCCAGGATGAGTACATCGAAGCGGGATCAGATGTCAATGCCAGGTTATTAAGCCGAACAACAGATGATAATAACAGTGCATTGTGTGTTTCACGTTGGAAAAGAGAATATTGCATGAGGATTTAGCTGCGGAAGTTCAAGAAGCAGTACATGCATAGAATAGGCCACGTTTTGTTGTGTTTTCTGATAGTTATTTTGAGGTGGACTGTTTCCGTTGTGAAAAGAGGACTCAACTGGATTAAACTGAATGAAGGGACTCCTGAATGAATAGCAATGACAGGATGGCAGTACAATTTGCAAATGCTGGCTAATACTGATGTTGTGTGAACATTCATGGAGCCATGTCCTACTCTGCGAGGATATTTATTTTTACCAAGGTAACCCGATTAGACCAAACCAAGTCCGAAATGTTTCCACAGGGATGTACAGTTTGGCCAAGTTTCCTGCGAATGTTCCTTTATCCAGGTCCTACCAAGGTCATTTTGCCAAATTCACATCGTTTAAAGCAGAACAATCCTCTGGCCAAAAACCCATGTGTTAGTAATATCTCAATCCTTACTGTTAGACATTTTTTTCCGTTCTGTCTCTGTACCTGCAATGGAGATTTGATAAGCCGCAGATTAAAATAATTATAAGATTTGCCTTTTCCTTAAAACAAATGTCAGAACACATTGCGGAAAATGCTTAATTGGAATGCCTCTTGTCCAGGGTATTGAGCTTTTGAACGTCAAACAGCGTGGCGTTATTTTAAGTACATCACTATGATTGCTGGCTGGTGGCAGCAGTGGCATTCCATTTTTGTGTGTCCTCTCTCTCTGTGCAACCTCTCCTATAATTGAATGAAGCTGTTCTTAGGTAGCGTTAGGGTCCCTTATGTTAAAGGTTCTAGGGTACGTTCTGCACCTTTCACATTCACTCAGTGTGGTGTCTAAAGCATGAACAACCTCATAAGTATACCCTGTACCACAATGATAAAGCACATTGATTTTCACATAATTGCAATGAATCACCTTCTTTTGGGGCTGTGGAGAGCGAGAACAGTGGTTATTAACTTGTCTGGGATATGTGGGATGCTAATGTCCCACTTGGCCAAAAGCCAGTAAAAATGCAGAGCGCCAAATTCAAATAAATTACGATAAAAATCAAACTTTCATGAAATCACACATGAAAGACACCAAATTAAAGCTATACTTGTTGTGAATCCAGCCAACATGTCTGATTTCAAAAAGGATTTACGGCGAAAGCACACCTTGCGATTATGTTAGGTCAGTACATAGCCACAGAAAAACATTGCCATTTTTCCAGCCAAAGAGATGAGTAAAAAAAGCAAATAGAGATAAAATGAATCACTAACCTTTGATGATCTTCATCAGATGACACTCATAGGACTTCATGTTACACAATACATGTATGTTTTGTTCGGTAAAGTTCATATTTATATCGAAAAATCTGAGTTTAGGCGGGACGCTACTGTCTCACTTGGCCAAAAGCCAGAGAAAATGCAGAGCGCCAAATTCAAATAAATTACTATAAAAATCAAACTTTCATTAAATCACACATGAAAGATACCAAATTAAAGCTACACTGGTTGTGAATCCAGCCAACATGTAAGAATTCAAATAGACTTTTCGGCGAAAGCAAACGATGCTATTATCTGAGTTAGCACCATAGAAAACAAAGAGAGAGAAGCATATTTCAACCCTGCAGGCGCGACACAAAACTCAGAAATAAAAATATAATTCATGCCTTACCTTTGACGAGCTTCTGTTGTTGGCACTCCAATATGTCCCATAAACATCATAAATGGTCCTTTTGTTCGATTAATTCCATCGATATATATGCAAAATGTCCATTTATTTGGCGCGTTTGATCCAGAAAAACACCGGTTCCAACTTGTGAAACGTGACTACAAAATATCTCAAAAGTTACCTGTAAACTCTGCCAAAACATTTCAAATTACTTTTGTAATACAACTTTAGGTAATTGTTACGTAAATAATCGATACAATTGAAGACGGGATGATCTGTGTTCAATACAGGATTAAATAAAACTGTAGCTAGCTTTCTCTAACAAACAGGACACTTTGAGTGACCCTCGTTCAAGATGGCCGTACTTCTTCATTATACAAAGGAAAAACCCTCATCCAATTTCTAAAGACTGTTGACATCCAGTGGAAGCGGTAGGAACTGCAAGAAGGTCAATTAGAAATCTGGTATTCCCAATGAAATGACAGTGACCTCCAATTTTTTTATATCTGAATGGTTATTCCTCGGGGTTTCGCCTGCTAAATAAGTCCTGTTATACTCAGACATGATTCTAGCAGTTTTAGAAACTTCAGAGTGTTTTCTATCCATATCTACTAATAATATGCATATCTTATCTTCTGGGGATGTGTAGCTGGCAGTTGAATGTGGGTATGCTTTTCATCCAAATGTGAAAATGCTGCCCCCTATCCTAGAGAAGTTAAAGGAACAATGTCTAAGCTCTATTTACATTGCTCTGTTTGTAAAAGAAAGAGGAATTCGGTGGGAAAGCGAGGGTTGGGCCACTGCATCTGGCCACCAACAAGAGTCTCTGTGTGTGATTACCTGCCAAGAACACCCCCAGATGGCAACTATTACCTGAGCTCATTAATTACAAATCCAAGCAAGCCCCCTGCTTTAGAGTCATGCACAGGCCTGAGGACACTGGCAGATGTCCTACTGCAGCTACAGCGTGAGTGTCAGTAGTCAGCACATTGAAACATGCAGGCTGCACTACACTATACTAGAAATGGTCCCCAATGAGAGGGGAATACAAATCCAATCATATAGAAGCCCAGGAATATGCCTGTGTGAGCAGTATGGGAGGCTCAATAGAAAACTGAAATCCCTTGACTCTACAAAATTATGTGGATATTCAGGGGTAATCCAAGCTATTTTTAGTCGGCAGAGACAGAGGAAAGGGAGGTAGAGCAACTGAGGAGCTCTGGTTAAATGTGTCTGAGAGAGAGGGAAAGAGCGCAGCAACAGGGCAGGTACACAGCTGTTGGTGATAGATAACATGCACAAGGACACTGTAGCATTAATTTACTAATTTATCCACGTTTCACCCAGTAGAAGTAGTGAGTTTGTTGTTGTACTGTAATATCTCCCCCTTTTCAGCTAACAGGTAGGCCTAGGCTGTTATAGCACTTATGGTAAAACTATATTATCTTCTCTACACTGGGTAAGGCTGAAGAGGGATGCACAGTAGTGAACTATTTCAGTTTTCCCTTGCTTCATCCCACACACCTAAATATATTTCACACCTCCCATGTCATTCAGTCGCCATGGTGAGCAGGAAATTAGATTACTTCTGACAAAGACTGATCTCTTGGCTGTGAATATATTTGTAACAGAGAATAAAAACCTCATGTTCAATTCCATTTTAACCCCCTAGAGTCGATTGATGCACCGGTGCGTCAATCTAAGTAACATAATACAATAATGCCCATAAAAATGTCAGTTTAAGCTAGAGATATATTCCGCATCTGTAGTGAAAAGTGGTAGAGCTAGAATGGTGTTTGTCAGACCATGAGACATCCCGAAAATCAGTCTTCTCACAAAAACGTCTTTAGCATCCGAACGGTTTGACCTAAAAAATTGTGTTCTCTGTTTTGCTCTATGTCCCCCACAAGTGTCACGGGACTAGTCTAAGGGTAACCTGTACTGGTTTTAAAAAATGAATGGAAGTATGAAGGTAGTTATGTACATACCCAAAAAAGGGGTTAAATCAGTACGTGTACATTTTTTTATTTACAGTTGAAGTCGGAAGTTTACATGGAGTCATTAAAACTTGTTTTTCAACCACTCCACAAATTTCTTGTTAACAAACTATAGTTTTGGCAAGTCGGTTAGGACATCTACTTTGTGCATGACACAAGTACTTTTTCCAACAATTGTTTACATACAGATTAATTCACTGTATCACAATTCCAGTGGCACTGAAGTTTACATACACTAAGTTGACTGTGCCTTTAATTTTTAAACAGCTTGGGAAATTCCATAAAATTATGTCATGGCTTTAGAAGCTTCTGATAGACTAATTGACATCATTTGAGTCAATTCGAGGTATACCTGTGGATGTATTTAAGGGCTACCGTCAAACTCAGCCTTTTTGCTTGACATCATGGGAAGATCAAAAGAATTCAACCAAGACCTCATAAAAAAAATTGTAGACCTCCACAAGTCTGGTTCATCCTTGGGAGAAAATTCCAAACGACTGAAAGTACCACATTCATCTGTACAAACAATAGTACGCAAGTATAAACACCATGGGACCATGCAGCCGTCATACCGCTCAGGAAGGAGACGCGTTCTGTCTCCTAGAGATGAACGTACTTTGGTGTGAAAAGTGCAAATCAATCCCAGAACAACGCAAAGGACCTTGTGGACATGCTGGAGGAAGCAGGTACAAAAGTATCTATATCGACAAAACCTGAAAGGCCGCTCAGCAAGGAAGAAGCCACTGCTCCAAAACCGCCATAAAAAAGCCAGACTACGGTTTCCAAATGCACATGGGAACAAACATTGTACTTTTTGGAGATATATCCTCTGGTCTGATGAAACAAAAATAGAACGGTCTGCCCATAATGACCATCGTTATGTTTGGAGGAAAAAGGGGGTTGCTTGCAAGCCGAAGAACACCATCCCAACCGTGAAGCACGGGGCGGCAGCATCATGTTGTGGGGTGCTTTGCTGTAGGAGGGACTGGTGCAGTTCACAGAATAGATGGCATCATGAGGAAATGAAAACTATGTGGATGTATTGAAGCAACATCTCAAGACATCACTCAGGAAGTTAAAGCTTGTTCACAAATGGGTCTTTCAAATGGACAATGACCACAAGCATACTTCCAAAGTTGTGGCAAAATGGCTTAAGGACAACAAAGTCAAGGTATTGGAGTGGCCATCACTGTTACGCTCGTTGATAGAAGGAGACCAAGGTGCAGCGTGGTAGGCGTACATTTTCTTTAATTATGAATGTCCACCAAAAACAATAAACAACTCAACGAACGTAAAGCTAGAAGTGCAAACCATTCAACACAAAAAAGATCCCAGAACTGAAGGTGGGATAAAGGGCTGCCTAAGTATGATCCCCAATCAGAGACAACGATAGACAGCTGCCTCTGATCGGGAACCATACTCGGCCAACAAAGAAATATAAACATAGATTCCCCACCCTAGTCACACCTTGACCTACGAAATAGAGAATTAAAAGGATATCTAAGGTCAGGGCGTGACAATCAAAACGTTTTTGGGCAGAACTGAAAAAGCGTGTGCGAGCAAGGAGACCAACAAACCTGATTTAGTTACACCAGCACTGTCAGGAGGAATGTGCCAAAATTCAACTAACTTATTGTGGGAAGTTTGTGGAAGGCTACCAGAAACGTTTGAGCCAAGTTAAACAATTTAAAGGCAATGCTACCAAATACTAAGTGAGTGTTTGTAAATTTCTGACCCACTGGGAATGTGATGAAAGACCTAAAAGCTGAAATAAATTATTCTCTCTACTATTATTCTGACATTTTACATTCTTTTCTTATTTTTTCTATCCCATTTTCTCCCCAATTTTCGTGGTATCCAATCGCTAGTAATTACTATCTTGTCTCATCGCTACAACTCCCGTACGGGCTCGGGAGAGACGAAGGTCGAAAGCCATGCGTCCTCCGAAGCACAACCCAACCAAGCCGCACTGCTTCTTAACACAGCGCGCCTCCAACCCGGAAGCCAGCCGCACCAATGTGTCGGAGGAAACACCGTGTACCTGGCCCGCTTGGTTAGCGCGCACTGCGCCCGGCCCGCCACAGGAGTCGCTGGAGCGCGATGAGACAAGGATATCCCTACCTGCCAAACCCTCCCTAACCCGGACGACGCTATGCCAATTGTGCGTCGCCCCACGGACCTCCCGGTCGCGGCCGGCTGCGACAGAGCCTGTGCGCGAACCCAGAGACTCTGGTGGCGCAGCTAGCACTGCGATGCAGTGCCCTAGACCACTGCGCCACCCGGGAGGCCAACATTTTAAATTCTTAAATAAAGTGGTGACCCTAACTGACCTAAGACAGGGAATTTCTACTAGGATGAAATGTCAGGAATTGTTAAAAACTGAGTTTAAATGTATTTGGCTAAGGTGTATGTAAACTTCCGACTTCACCTGTATATATTTCCCGAGCTTTTTCTTCAAAACCTTGATTCTTATGTTTTATTTTTTTACTGTCTTTTTAGGCATTTATCAATGTGTTATTCAATGCGTTTCTCTGGTCAATAGTAGCAAAGGCCAAATTCAATATTTTATCCCAAAAAAATTAAAATAAAATTATTGTAAAGCTAAAGGGGACCTAAAATTCAAAATCAAATAGCTAAATGATCCATAGTATGACCATCTTAAAAAAAATCCATGTCAGCTTGGAACCCCCCTCCCAACGGCTTAAACTTTTAAGAATGAATAAGAGAAGCAGGGATTGGACACAGAGATGTTGTTCGTATAGATTCCTTCTCTGGCTGTGTCAAACCTGAAATATATATTTTGGAAAATCAAAACCCATAAAATATGAATGTCTGGGGTTCTAGAATGGAACGCCATTAACTGGTGTGCAAACGCTGTAAGCTCTTAAAAAGAAATACCATGGTACTATCATGTTTCTTTGGTCACTACCATGTCAGGAATATACCAAGGTACTGGTGCAAATACCATGGTGATTTCCTGCCATGGTAGTGACCCCCAAAATATTTTTGTACATGTTTTATTCTACTAGCTACCAATGTTACAAAAATAAACCATGGTATTACAATTTTAAAAATCCCATGGTTTTGTACTAGCAGCATGTAGTGAAAAATGAAAGAATCCTAGTTGTCCCACCGTTTTTCGAGAAAAGTGACCAAAAAATGTGTAATTTAGTATCTTCTTAAAACCCTTTAAACTCATAGTGAAAAACCACAACACACCTGATCTAGTAGTGCAGTGTACCCTGTGTGGGATCTGAATTAGTTATGTAACATAGTTAGGTAACATAGATAAATAAGATGTTTTATTTACATGATATGCTTATGAGAGATACTTGTCATTAGAATGTCTCCTTTTGGACTATACTGTTGGCAGTTGCACTTTTCCCTTCTCAGCTAGAGAAAAGTCACTTGGGGCCCAGAGAGGGGAGAGGTCAGGCTTGTCTTCATATGTGAATGTATCTGTTAAACCATCTGGTGCTATGTAGAAAATCAGAAGGGGAAGAGGTCAGAATTGAACATTGTCTTCATATGTGAATGTATCTGTTAAAGGGGTATCAACCAGATTCATTTTCCAATGGCTTCCTCAGGCTGTGACCAAGCTTTAGACATAGTGTCAGGCTTTTATTTTGAAAAATGAGCGAGATTTTTCAAAACTAGTCAGGTGTCCTCTGATTAGTTCCTGCGCGCGAGGGTAGCTCTCCATTTTATTTTTCTCTCTTATTGAATAGGTTACGGTCCGGTTGAAATATTATCGATTATGTTTGTTAAAAACAACCTGAGGATTGATTATAAAAAACATTTGACATGTTTCTACGACCATTACGGATACTTTTTGGAATTTTCGTCGAACGGAACGAGGCTTTGGTTTTCTGAACATAACGCGCAACCCAAATGGCGTTTTTTTGTTATAAAAGTACATTTTATTGAACAAAAATAACATTTGTTGTGTAACTGGGAATCTCGTGAGTGCAAACATCTAAAGATTATCAAAGGTAAGCGTTAAATTTTATTGCTTTTCTGACTTTCGTGACCAAGCTAACCAAGCTAATATAAGGCTAACTGTTCTAGCATTGATTGATACACTCACAAAAGCTTAGATTGCTTTCGTTGCAAAGCATATTTTCAAGATCTGACACGATAGGTGGATTAACAACAAGCTAAGCTGTGTTTTGGTATATTTCACTTGTGATTGCATGATTATAAATATTTTTAGTAATATTTTTTAATCTGATACGTTTGGGAATTTTCTTCTGGCTTTCAGGACCGGAACGAGGCTGTAGTTTTCTGAACATAACACGCAACCCAAATGGCGTTTTTTTGTTATAAAAGTAATATTTACCGAACAAAAATAACATTTATTGTGTAACTGGGAGTCTCGTGAGTGCAAACATCCGAAGATTATCAAAGGTAAGCGATTCATTTTATTGCTTTTCTTACTTTCGTGACCATGCTAATTTGGGGCTAGCTGTTCACTCACAAAAGCTTGGATTGCTTTCGCTGTAAAGCATATTTTCAAAATCTGACACGATAGGTGGATTAACAACAAGCTAAGCTGTGTTTTGGTATATTTCACTTGTGATTGCATGATTATAAATATTTTTTGTAATATTTTGCGCCCTGCAATTTAGCGGTTGTTTAGGAAAATGATCCCATAAAAGGGATCCGTAGCGCAGAGAAGTTAAATAATGTTTTTAGTCTATTGCATAGTTACAATGTGTAATTATTAATGTCCCAGGAGCAGGAGTAGTAAACACTGTTGAAGTGCATAATTGTAATCCACACATGCAGACACAGCATCATTCACAGAATGGAGTTTGATACACCTGGTATTGGATATGAAAAAAAGAAACCTTACTAAATAGCAAATTTCGTAAATTAACTTCATGACAAAAAACTATGCACAATTGTTTGTCTCTACATTAACTAACATATTCCTGTCAAATGTACATATATAATATATAACTACTTACTTTTGCTTCCCCCGTAATGTTTTGTCAGCCATCTTTGCTGAAGAAAGTCCCCAGGGAGTGGTGGCTTGCTTCAAATTCGTCATTGGAACCACTCGATATGATTGGTCATATAAAAACCTTGGGACCCAAATAAAAATGAGTGCTCTATCTCCCCCTTGTGGTGGTCTGGAGCAATGACGCCGGATACCTATAAGTCCCGTGGTGTAAGCTCGCAACTTTTAAAGGAGGAACCACTGTAACTTGTATCATTATTATGTGAAACATACTGTAAAAAATGAACAGCAAAAAAAGTTGCCAGTAAAAGTACTGTAAAACAATGATTTACTGTACATCAGAATTACAACATGTTGCTGTAGATGTAATACAATAACTTACTCTTTACAAATAACAGCAATTTGCTGTATTTTACAGTACCTGTACACCTCTCTAATTAAAATATATTTTTATGTTTCTATTTTACAGTAATTACTTAAATACCCTAACCCTAAGCTATGTTCAATTTCTAGTGAGAAATTCTCTGTTTGAAGCCATTCAGCTATGTGTCTACAGGATTTACTTGGCAACTCTAATTGGCACTAAATTACTGTAATTTACTTTACAGTCCTTTTGTTGTGTGCTTTTTACAGTAGCAAATTACATTTACAGATAATCTATGCCAATAGTACTGTAAACTTCTAAAACAATTGCATTACCAAAACAAGTAAACACAATACAAATAATATGTTCTTAATGGTTTAATGTAAACAAACCAAAAAAAGTGACAATAAACACATTCAATAAGCTCCCATAGTACAACTTCACCTTTGCTCGGTGGGAGATGCCAATAAATTGTAGCCAAAATGAGCTGCATCACAAACTCCTCAATTACAAACCTAGCGCCTATCAAAAAGTGTACATTCGAAAATGATTCATCAGGACAGAATACAGTATTGGTATAACTTCACAAAATTAAAGGTTTCCAGTATTACATTAGTTAGGATGGATGCAACCACCCTTTATTCTACAGTCGATGAGTCAGAGTGTTTTTTTCTTTCTTACCTGTAGCAGAGAATTATCATGTTTTTTTGGTCTACTTCTTTATGAAATTGAATGTCTGGCTTTCCATATACTCCCACACTTTTTAGCTTTTCTGAGGTGCAGTTAACTCTAATAAACTTATCCTCTGCAGCAGAGGTAACTCTGGTTCTTCCTTTCCTGTGGCGGACCTCAGGAGAACCAATTTCATCATAGCGCTTGATGGTTTTTGCGACTGCACTTGAAGAAACTTTCAAAGATCTTGACATTTTCCGCATTGGTTTACCTTCATGTCTTAAAGTAATGATGAACTGTCGTTTTTATTTGCTTATTTGAGCCGTTCTTGTCGTAATATGGACTTGGTCTTTTACCAAATAGGGCTATCTGTCACACGTGTAGAGAGAGGGAGGCAGTTGCAGGTTTAGAACTACTGAATTTATTAAAGCACCATATATAAAAGCGGGACGAAATCCAAAGTGCAAAATAATAAATTAGTCAACAAATAGTAGGAGAGATTCCTCTCAGGAAAACAAGCAACATTTACAATGACCGACAAAGAAAATGACAGAGGGAGTATATATACAGTGATAGAGTGGGGATTGGAACCATGTGTGTAATAATGACGAGACAAGTCCGGGGTTGATGAGTGAAGGGTGTTCGGCAGCAGCTAGATGGCTGGCGACGCCAAACGTCTGAGCTGGACAGGAGGGGGAGCCAAAGCGAAATCTAGAGTGACAATATCTTCTGTACACCACCCCTACCTTGTCACAACAACTGATTGGCTCAAACGCATGAAGAAGGAAAGAAATTCCACAAATTAACTTTTAACAAGGCACACCTGTTAAAACTTCTTCAGGATCGTTGTTCCTTCCATGGGACGGAGGCACGTCGCTCCTTGTTCCATCTCTTGACAGAGGTCTCACTGTATTTCTCCTCCATGTTTGTTGCCACTGTGACAATGTTATTGTCTTTCCAACGGACCAGCAACTTGTCTCCTTGGGTCAGAACCTCATAGGTTCCCCGGGGTAACTTCATGAAGTCCTTCTGTGGCTTAAGTGGGACATCAAACAGACGATTTTGCCTCATCGTTCCAGAGCTCCCATATCCTCTCTTTGTCATTTAATCGATGAGTGCCAGTGAAGTGAAGAGGTTGTCATGAAGGAACATGCAACATTGAGGCACCTGAGATTGCTCTGCAAGACCGAGAACGACACTGGGTCCCTGACCCAACACAGTCTCAGGGAGGAGAGTGTGGGATCCACCATATGATACACCATGTGATACATGTAACCACTGGATGAGGCAAGGCTCCATAGCTTGTAACCAAAACGGATTGGTTTTACCTCTTATGAGATGCTTACATCCCTGTCGGCCATAGTATCAGATCATGCTCTCATTAACTGACAGCCATTCCTGAAATGGCATTACTTTGTATGACTGATTGAGCTCGGAGAAGATGGGCTTAACCTTAAAAAAACGGGTCGTCGGTGATCTTTGTGTTATCAACCACATGAACTGAGGCCAATATTTAATCAAAGCGATTTCTCCGCATTGCATCTGAAATGCTTTCATTGTGTACATTACTGTCAAGTGACCAGTACATGTGTCTTCTTAGAACAGAGCTGTACCCAGATGTGATAAGGATCCGATAGTCACTGGCTTTATCAATAAGTGCATCGAGGACGTCGTCCCCACAGTGACTGTACGTACATACCCCAACCAGAAGCCATGGATTACAGGCAACATTCGCACTGAGCTAAAGGGTAGAGCTGCCGCTTTCAAGGTGCAGGACTCTAACCTGGAAGCAATAAATCCTGCTATGCCCTGCGACGAACCATCAAACAGGCAAAGCATCAATACCGGGCTAAGATTGACTCATACTACACCGTCTCCGATGCTCATCTTATGTGGCAGGGCTTGAAAACTATTGCAAACTACAAAGGGAAGCACAGCCGTGAGCTGCCCAGTGACACGAGCCAAATCACTTCTACACTCGCTTCGAAGCAAGCAACACTGAGGCATGCATGAGAGCATCAGCTGTTCCGGACGACTGTGTGATCACGCTCTCCGTAGCCGACATGAGTAAGACCTTTAAACAGGTCAACATACACAAGGCTGCGGGGCCATACGGATTACCAGGACGTGTGCTCCGGGTATTTGCTGACCAACTGGCAGGTGTCTTCACTGACATTTCCAACATGTCCCTGATTGAGTCTGTAATACCAACATGTTTCAAGCAGACCACCATAGTCCCTGTGCCCAAGAACACAAAGGCAACCTGCCTAAATGACTACAGACCCATAGCACTCACGTCCATAGCCATGAAGTGCTTTGAAAGGTTGGTAATGGCTCACATCAACACCATTATCCTAGAAACCCTAGACCCACTCCAATTTGCATACCCCCCAAACAGATCTACAGATGATGCAATCTCCATTGCACTCCACACTGCCCTTTCCCACCTGGACAAAAGGAACACTTATGTCAGAATGCTATTCATTGACTACAGCTCAGCGTTCAACACCATAGGACCCTCAAAGCTCATCACTAAGGATCCTAGGAATAAACACCCCCCTCTGCAACTGGATCCTGGACTTCCTGATGGGCCGCCCCCAGGTGGTGAGGGTAGGTAGCAACACATCTGCCACGCTGATCTTCAACACAGGTGCTCCTCAGGGGTGCGTGCTCAGGCCCCTCCTGTACTCCCTGTTCACCCACAACTGCATGGCCAGGCACGACTCCAAACCATCATTAAGTTTGCAGACGACACAACAGTGGTAGGCCTGATCACCAACAACGACAAGACATCCTATAGGGAGGAGGTCAGAGACCTGGCCGGGTGGTGCCAGAATAACAACCTATCCCTCAACGTAACCAAGACTAAGGAGATGATTGTGGACTACAGGAAAAGGATGACTGAGCATGCCCCCATTCTCATCGACCGGGCTTTGGTGGAGCAGGTTGAGAGCTTCAAGTTCCTTGGTGTTCACATCAACAACAAACTAGAATGGTCCAAACACACCAAGACAGTCGTGAAGAGGGCACGATAAAGCCTATTCCCCCTCAGGAATCTAAAAAGATTTGGCATTGGTCCTGAGATCCTCAAAAGGTTCTACAGCTGCAACATCGAGAGCATCTTGACTGGTTGCATCACTGCCTGGTACGGCAATTGCTCGGCCTCTGACCGCAAGGCACTACAGAGGGTAGTGCGTACGGCCCAGTACATCCCTGGGGCTAAGCTGCCTGCCATCCAGCACCTCTACACCAGGCGGTGTCAGAGGAAGGCCCTAAAAATTGTCAAAGACCCCAGCCACCCCAGTCATAGACTGTTCTCTCTACTACCGCATGGCAAGCGGTACCGGAGTGCCAAGTCTAGGACAAAAAGGCTTCTCAACAGTTTTATCTCCAAGCCATAAGACTCCTGAACAGGTAATCAAATGGCTACCCGGACTATTTGCATTGTGTGCCCCCCAACCCCTCTTTTTACGCTGCTGCTACTCTCTGTTTATAATATATGCATAGTCACTTTAACTATACATTCATGTACATACTACCTCAATTGGGCCGACCAACCAGTGCTCCCGCACATTGGCTAACCGGGCTATCTGCATTGTGTCCCGCCACCCGCCATCCACCACCCGCCAACCCCTCTTTTACGCTACTGCTACTCTCTGTTCATCATATATGCATAGTCACTTTAAAATCTACATGTACATACTACCTCAATCAGCCTGACTAACCAGTGTCAGTATGTAGCCTCGCTACTGTATATAGCCTGTCTTTTTACTGTTGTTTTATTTCTTTACTTACCTATTGTTCACCTAATACAGGCTCTAACAAATAGTGCAAAAAAGATATTCGGCGCCCGTGACAAATAAACTTTGATTTGATTTGAGCTCATCCATACTCAGATACAGTTGCTTGTCCTTGGTCTGGGTGGAGTAGAGGTTGGACATTTCAATGGTGATCTCTCTTAGGGTGGGTGGATACATTAGTAGGAAAACATCCATTGGGTTGGGGCAGCTTTGTTTGACACAGTCTGCAGCATTTGGGCTGTATACAATGTGTTTTGGAATCACAGCGGTGGCAGGCCTCTTCGATTGTTTGAACGCTCAATCTTTATTTTTGACCACCTGCAGCTTTGCCCTTGGCTCTTCTGACTGGACCCTCTGGCGGGTAGAGGCCGTTGGCTATTCATTATCAACGGTGGAGGGGGGTGGTGGATAAGGGAGGGGGTAGTGAGAGGTATTTCATCATCACTGATAACGTTGTTGCTGCTATGATCTGTTTGCATAGGTTCAGCATATGCATTCAACATCCTGGCTGGCAAATGGACTGCCTCCCCCTCATAGTCCATATCTAACCCATCGGTATCACAATCACTGAGGACAGCATCTTTCTCATTTTGAGGGATAACTGCAATGTTGCATGCCTTGTTTGTGCGGTCACCTAGATCCAACATATCCAGAACTTGACTCAAAGTGAAACTAAAAGAAAGAACAGAGTAGAAAGTTAGGTAGAACAAGAACTATGTATGTGTATAAGATGTGTATACCTGGATGCACTGTGATATCCCGCCGGTCACTATTGTTGCTGTCAACATGTTTACTCATTCTATGACCACACTGAACAAAGGTGAGTAATTGCAAATGCATATATCAATACTAGACACCGTAAAGATGATGTGTACCAAATATCTTTGTCCTAACTTTATGTTAACATACTTTACTAACCTTTTGTTTATGAGCTTTGATGCAGCCATTCTCTTCTCATGGTGCAACTAGGAAGTAAACAGCTCTGGTCATGTGACAATTTACACTAAACATGTGACACTGCACATATTTCATTGAGACCCTTTATTATTTCAATATTTGCTGGAAATGCATTGATAGATCATTCAGTAAAATGTTAAGAGCCTTATAACTGAAAACATTTTTTACAGTCCCTATTGTGACTGATGGGATTAAATAGGTTAAATAAATAAACCCCAAGGTCAAAAGAGGTTGGTTGGTATTATAATGATGAATTTATATACCAGTATGGGCAAGATTCTGATAGTCAAAGGCAGGCTACTATTGTTGGGCCTAGTTTGTCTGTAACATCAAAGAAAAATGGAAATAGTAGCTATGAAAAAGGGGTAAGACTTTCTGTGTTAATAGTAAAAGAAATTGCACAAGTTTGGGTTCCCTGTGTTGCCAACCTGAAATGTGGGAGAATGTGAGATTCAGTACCAGTCAAAAGTTTGAACACACCTACTCATTCAAGGGTTTTTCTTTATTTTTACTATTTTCTACATTGTAGAATAATAGCAGCATCCCTATCCTCAGAGCATGTGCAGAGTGTTTACGGACATATTCAATCTTTCCCAGCCTGCTGTCCCCACATGCTTCAAAACGTCCACCATTGTTCCTGAACCCAAGAAAGCAAAGGTAACTGAAATAAATGACTATCGACCCGTAGCACTCACTTCTGTCATCATGAAGTGCTTTGAGAGACTTGTCAGGGATCATATCACCTTACCTGACAGCCTAGGCCCACTTCAATTTGCAATCGCCATCGCACTGCACACTGCCCTAATCCCATCTGGACAAGAGTTGTGATGCTTTCACTATTATTCTACTATGTAGAAAACAGTAAAAGTAAAGAAAACCCTTGAATGAGTAGCTGTGTCCAAACCTTTTGACTGGTACTGTATATAGTAGCATAATTTACAGTATTTATGGTCAAGGGGTGTCGCATTTGTTTCGGGGGGCTGCTCGCTGTAGTGGTTGCTTCACACGCTCTCACTCTACAGAAGGCTCTCGTGCTAGCTTGTCTAGTCAGTTGTTGAATGAGTGAGCCAAGCCAACTGAAAACTGAAGAGAGAAGCGGCAGATAAGCAAAAATATTTTAAACGTTATCATCACGGTGAGTGAGTTATAAAGCATAGAATATGAAACACCAAGTAAAGCAGAGTGTAATGATATAATTGTTGTTAATTTTTTTATTATGTTTTGATAGTTGAAATCATTTATAAATTATCATTAGCATTGAAGCTAACGTTGGCTCCAGTCAAGCTAGCCTGTCATAGTCATGGCAATAGGACCAACAAACGTTCACACATTGTAAACAAAGGGAAACATTGGATCTTGCTGTTTTTAGGGATATGTTGAGAATTACATGATGTATAAATAAAGTCGCACACTCCATGTATAAACTCCAAGCAATTTAATGGGTATTTACCAACGTTTCGGCATCACTGTGCCTTCCTCAGGGTAATGTCATGAATTCTTGAACCAGGTTATGTAGAGCAACAGTGCAATTAGTGCAACCAATGACAATAGTGAGGGGTGTGTCATAATGATTCAGTTAATTAAAATTAATTAGTGAAACTGTTAAAAAATAGTATATGGAATATTAGATATTACGCTATTCTTATCAAACAGAAACATAATGGACTATTGTACATCATATTAGCATCAACATACATTGTTCCATTCAATTTCATATAATAGTTTCGTATTTCATTTCATGTTTATTACATGTAATCTTTTGGTTCAACCTTGATGTATAGTGAGCATAATCAACAGGGGGAACATATTAGGTGTACGCTAATAAGCTGTAGAAAAAAATATATAAATTTCTAAGACTTGTTCATAAAGAAAACATTTGTTCTTAAGAAGGGCCTGAGATCAAAGTCAATATTCAGACCACTAGGGGTCAATGTTTTTAGATAGGATATCCAGTAAGCCGTTGGTCAGCACCTCCACACAAACTTTTTTTCTGGGTGTGTGCCAGCTCATGTTTCTTAATCGAGAATTACATTATGAAAATGCATCTATGAAATAGGATGATAATTAATAAATTTTTACAAATGGTATTTTTTGTATGTTGGCTATTTAGAATTGTATAAGAGTAGCCAAGTCAGTTGAATGAGAGAGAGCCAACTGAAAACTGTATTGAAGCGAGAAGCACCAGATAAACTAATTTAAATTTTCAAGGTTTCAGACTCCCTTCATTATTCTCACCATACCCTATCCAGGTCCCAAGGTCTAACAGGTGTCGTGGTAATTTCCTGTATTACTAAATGAGGAGAGTTATAAACCACACACCAGTCAGAGGTATACTTAAATTTAATCTTTAAACCATGTGAAGGGATGGTTAAGGAGGGACCAATTATCTCTTGGCTCCACAATGTCTGTGCGCAAGTCACTCTCCAGGAGTGGGGTGTTCTTGAGATGGGAGTATCTAAAGTTGACAATTGATATATGCCATTGAGGTAATGTTTTTGTACTATGAAGTACCAGGAACGAGATTAGAACCTCGTCTTAGAGACCAAACTGAATGATAATTTATAGCTAATGCTATCTGGCTACGGGATACTCCTCTCTCAAGTAAAAGTCTTTCTTTGTGAACTGTTCCTAAGATCTGTGGTTCGTCATGTAAGTTGAGAGGGGTGTATCTTGGCTATAAAAGATACTGGTATTCTTTTGTAGGCACTCTCAGAATTCATTATAGACACTGAATTGATCTGAGAGTCAAAGGGCGATTTTAAAACTCACATGTAATTAACTTCTCTGCGCTACGGATACCGGTACCGGGTTTAAATTCGACAACATACGGTGATCGCCACATAAAGTCATATTAAACATTCCTGAAAATACAAGTGTCTCACATGGTTCAAAAGCCTAGAATCTTGCTAATCCAACTGCGTTGTCAGATTTAAAAAAGGATTTACTGCGAAAGAATACGATGCGATTATCTGAGCACAGAGCCCCATACCAAAATACTATATCAACCAGCACAGGCGTAACAAAATCACAGATTGCAATGAAATAAATCGTTTATCTTTGAAGATCTTGCTCTGTTTGCAATCCCAAGGCTCATTGTTACACAATGAATGGTCTTTTGTTCGGTTAAATCCATTTTTATAGCCTAACACGAAACATTTTGTGAACGCTTATCTCGTTGAATTTCGTGTCATTCAATTTTCGATGAAACATTCGACGTAAATACACAGACTAAACCTGACATTATCCAGTCATGTTTGGTTTCATTGCAATCAACTGTTTGTTTGTAACACAACCAAACTTGATGGGTCATTTCGCGGGACGTATTGACCCAAAGAAACCGATTGGAAGACAAAAAGTAACGACCTCATTGTGCACCAATTATATGACCGCTGTTTCGTTGATTGACTGTATTTTAACCCAATGACCACTGATCGTCTTGAAATCTAGCTGGGTAGATAGCCAATGAGCAGAGGTAAACGGCAATATGCAATTGTTCTGTGTTGGAAGACCAACCCATGTAGTAAACTCTGACGTAAAGACGGTCTTTCGCCACTGAAGATTCATACTGGAAGGAGCTAAGTTTTTTACGCACTGCACTATTTCGGTAACGTGCATCTTCAGCTGTTTATATATCGAACATCATGGCGACTAAGTCAGGGAAAGCTAAATCTAAGACTAGATATACGAATGTAGACAAAATTATAGAGGAAATTGAAACATATGCTTTTGGAAGACGACTCAGCGACCATGACTCAAATGGAAGCATATTTTTTGGAACGGAGAGGACATTGTTTTGGACTGGTAAGTTCTTCTCATGCTAATGCCGTTGTTTGAAATTAATAATATAAAATATTATTTGTGATTGTCTTTACATTTTATTTGCAATATATAAAAATGTAATGAAATGTGTAAAGTACACGTGTGGGGGTGGGGTGGAGCCCCACCCCCACATGAAATAGCCTATTTGAGGCAGGCCCACAACAATGGCCAAAGTGAAATGGAACAGCACTTTATGTTCCCTGTACTCTATATATCTGTTTATTATACCTGTTGATACAGGGCTCATATGTGAAACTATTCTAACTGAACATTTTCTTTCACAGTGACACTGACTCCAAATGGGAGCCCCCAGTGCCAATGTGTCCATCCCCCTCTGAAGCTGGTTCATCCAGCTGGACCCCTGCTGTCTCTGGCTCCACACCTCCCGGGCCATCTAGAGGTAAACTGTTCATATTTACTCTTGAGGTACACCAATGTGTAAGTCGCTCTGGATAATAGCGTCTGCTAAATGACTTAAATGTAAATGTAAATGTGCTTATAAGTGTCTGTGATTATAAGTGTCTGACCCTGCTGGTCATCTATGAACGTTTGAAAATCTGTTCTGTTATAATCTCCACCCGGCACAGCCAGAAGAGGACTGGCCACCCCTCATTGCCTGGTTCCTCTCTAGGTTTCTTCCTAGGTTCTGGCCTTTCTAGGGAGTTTTTCCTAGCCACCGTGCTTCTACACCTGCATTGCTTGCTGTTTGGGGTTTTAGGCTGGGTTTCTGTACAGCACTTTGATATATCAGCTGATGTACGAAGGGCTATATACATTTATTTGATTTGATAGAGGACTGAGGGTCTTCCAAATATTGAAAGTGTGTAAATAGTTACCCATGTTATTTTGTAAATGTATATACACTGCTCAAAAAAATAAAGGGAACACTTAAACAACACAATGTAACTCTAAGTCAATCACACTTCTGTGAAATCAAACTGTCCACTTAGGAAGCAACACTGATTGACAATAAATTTCACATGCTGTTGTGCAAATGGAATAGACAACAGGTGGAAATTATAGGCAATTAGCAAGACACCCCCAATAAAGGAGTGGTTCTGCAGGTGGTGACCACAGACCACTTCTCAGTTCCTATGCTTCCTGGCTGATGTTTTGGTCAC
Source organism: Salvelinus alpinus (assembly GCF_045679555.1). Classification (NCBI taxonomy): domain Eukaryota; kingdom Metazoa; phylum Chordata; class Actinopteri; order Salmoniformes; family Salmonidae; genus Salvelinus; species Salvelinus alpinus. Next base: position 43,339,063 of record NC_092100.1, read on the forward strand.
GTTTGAATGCTGGCGGTGCTTTCACTCTAGTGGTAGCATGAGACGGAGTCTACAACCCACACAAGTGGCTCAGGTAGTGCAGCTCATCCAGGATGGCACATCAATGCGAGCTGTGGCAAGAAGGTTTGCTGTGTCTGTCAGCGTAGTGTCCAGAGCATGGAGGCGCTACCAGGAGACAGGCCAGTACATCAGGAGACGTGGAGGAGGCCGTAGGGGGGCAACAACCCAGCAGCAGGACCGCTACCTCCGCCTTTGTGCAAGAAGGAGTAGGAGGAGCACTGCCAGAGCCCTCCAAAATGACCTCCAGCAGGCCACAAATGTGCATGTGTCTGCTCAAACGGTCAGAAACAGACTCCATGAGGGTAGTATGAGGGCCCGACGCCCACAAGTGGGAACACCAAGATTGGCAAATTCGCCACTGGCGCCCTGTGCTCTTCACAGATGAAAGCAGGTTCACACTGAGCACATGTGACAGACGTGACAGTCTGGAGACGCCGTGAAGAACGTTCTGCTGCCTGCAACATCCTTCAGCATGACCGGTTTGGCGGTGGGTCAGTCATGGTGTGGGGTGGCATTTCTTTGGGGGGCCGCACAGCCCCCCATGGGCTCGCCAGAGGTAGCCTGACTGCCATTAGGTACCGAGATGAGATCCTCAGACCCCTTGTGAGACCATATGCTGGTGCGGTTGGCCCTGGGTTCCTCCTAATGCAAGACAATGCTAGACCTCATGTGGCTGGAGTGTGTCAGCAGTTCCTGCAAGAGGAAGGCATTGATGCTATGGACTGGCCCGCCCTTCCCCAGACCTGAATCCAATTGAGCACATCTGGGACATCATGTCTCGCTCCATCCACCAACGCCACGTTGCACCACAGACTGTCCAGGAGTTGGCGGATGCTTTAGTCCAGGTCTGGGAGGAGATCCCTCAGGAGACCATCCGCCACCTCATCAGGAGCATGCCCAGGCGTTGTAGGGAGGTCATACAGGCACGTGGAGGCCACACACACTACTGAGCCTCATTTTGACTTGTTTTAAGGACATTACATCAAAGTTGGATCAGCCTGTAGTGTGGTTTTCCACTTTAATTTTGAGTGTGACTCCAAATCCAGACCTCCATGGGTTGATAAATTTGATTTCCATTGATAATTTTTGTGTGATTTTGTTGTCAGCACATTCAACTATGTAAAGAAAAAAGTATTTAATAAGAATAGTTCATTCATTCAGATCTAGGATGTGTTATTTTAGTGTTCCCTTTATTTTTTTGAGCAGTATATATTTTTTCCCCATATTTTTTGAGGGGGTGTGTTACAATACCATTTTGGTATTTCGTATATAGTTATTTGTTTCAGAATGTATACCTTCACCAATTTGGCCACTTGGGTACATTTGGGCTACTTGTGTGGGACACCTCGGTGACTTCATGATAAATGTCATGTAGCACACTCATTTTGGAAGTTATCATTCTGAAACTTTGCACAAGTACTGTTGCCCTCTTATGTTTTTCACTGAAATTGTCCCCATATTCATATCTGAATGTTTGTTTTATCTTGTTAATTTTAAAGATGATGATACAACAATTAAAAGAAAAAACGTATGGTTTTTTCATTGTATTATCTAAACCAGATCTATTGTGTTATATTCTCCTACATTCAATTCACATTTACACAAACTTCAGAGTGTTTTCTTTCAAATGGTACCAAGAATATGCATATCCTTGCTTCTGGGCCTGAGCTAGAGGCAGTTAGATTTGGGTATGTCTTCAGGCGGAAATTGAAAGAAGGGGGGGGGGTAGCTGTAAGAGGATTTAACAAGAAATTTGTGGAGTGTTTTAATGACTCCAACCTAAGTGTATAAAACACTTCCGACTTCAACTGTAGGTGTGAAACCCACCCCTCCCCAACTTCAGCAAGGTGTGACCCTCCCCCCCAACTTGCAACAAATAATTTGTATCTATCTTTCCACATATACTTACACACAGTTAATGTTCAGATTTTTTATATATTTAAAAAGGATACCTTTAATGTTTCACTATTTTTATGAATTCACTCTCCTCTGAGGAGCCTCCACTAACTGTCAGACATTTTGAGTGTACCCATGCTTAGGTTTTAGATGGGAAGGTTGAGACAATGGAGTCACATAATGCAGAGGGTCTACCACTCTGAATCAACCATGGGACCAGCTCAAGCATTGTAACTACGGTGCTTAGGCAGAACGCAAGCGGTCTGAAGCAGGTTATAAGGTTGGTGAAATAAAATAGCCATTTCAGCTAATGCCAGGAAAAAGATAAAAGCCAGCTAGTTAATGTGTAGGTTGAAGATTAAAAGGTTAAATCAAATCAAATACATTTTTATTTGTCACATACACATGGTTAGCAGATGTTAATGCGAGAATAGCAAAATGCTTGTGCTTCTAGTTCCAACAATGCAGTAATAACCAACGAGTAATCTAACCTAACAATTTCACAACTACCTTATACACACAAGTGTAAAGGAATGAAGCATATGTACAGAAAAATATATGAATGAGTGATCGTACAGAACGGCATAGGCAAGATGCAGTAGATACCTATGAGATGAGTAATGTAGGGTATGTAAACATATAAAAGTGGCATTGTTTAAAGTGGCTAGTGATACATTTTTTCATAAATGTATAAATTGTTAAAGTGGCTGGAGTTGAGTCAGTATGTTGGCAGCAGCCACTCAATGTAAGTGGTGGCTGTTTAACTTCTCTGGGATAGGTGGGACGGTAGCGTCCCACTTGGCCAAAATCCAGAAGAAATGTAGCGCGCCAAATTCAAATATATTACTATAAAAATCAATCTTTCATGAAATCACACATGAAAGACACCAAATTAAAGCTAAACATGTTGTGAATTCAGCCAACATGTCTGATTTTAAAAAGGATTTACGGGGAAAGCACACCAAACAATTATGTTAGCTCAGTACATAGCCACAGAAAAACACAGCCATTTTCCCAGCAAAAGATAGTCACAAAAAACAGAAATAGAGATAAGATTAATCACTAACCTTTGATGATCTTCATCAGATGACACTCATAGGACATCATGTTACACAATACATTTATGTTTCGTTCGATAATGTGCATATTTATATCCACAAATCTCGGTTTACATTGGCGCCATGTTCAGAAATGCCTCCAAAATATCCGGAGTAATTGCAGAGAGCCACGTCAAATAACAGATACTCATCATAAACTTTGATGAAAGATACATGTTTTACACAGAATTAAAGATACACTTATTCTTAATGCAACCGCTGTGTCAGATTTTAAAAAAACTTTACGTAAAAAGAACACCATGCAATAATCTGAGACGGCGCTCAGATTTAACAAAATTTCGCCGCCATGTTGGAGTCAACAGAAATTACATCATAAATATTCCCTTACCTTTGATTATGTTCATCAGAATGCACTGCCAGGAATCCTAGTTCCACAATAAATCGTTGTTTTGTTCGATAATGTCCATTACTTATGTCCAATTAGCTACTTTTGCTAGCATGTGTAGTACACATGTCCAAACGCTCGCGCAGATGCAGGCAAACGTCGGACGAAAACGTAAAAAAGTTATATTACAAGTCGAATAAACTGGTCAAACTTAGTAGAGAATCAATCTTCAGGATGTTGTTATCATATATATCCAATAACGTTCCAACCGGAGCATTCCTTCATGTCTGTATAAGTAATGGAACGCAAGGCGATATCATGAGGAAAGCGCGTGAGCAAGAACTGGCAATCTGCCAGACCAATGACTGAAACTTAATTCAGCGTTCTACAGACTGTTGACATCTAGTGGAATGCGTAGGAAGTGCAAACAGATCCATATATTACTGGGAATTGAATAGGCGATGACTTTAACATCGACCAGTCTCAGAATTCTCACTTCCTGTTTGGATTTTTTCTCAGGTTTTTGCCTGCCATATGAGTTCTGTTATACTCACAGACATCATTCAAACAGTTTTAGAAACGTCAGAGTGTTTTCTATCCAATAGTAATCATAATATGCATACATTAGTATCTGGGACAGAGTAGGAGGCAGTTCACTATGGGCACGCAATTCATCCAAAAGTGAAAATGCTGCCCCCTATATCAAAGAAGTTAACAGTCTGATGGCCTTGAGATAGAAGCTGTTTTTCAGTCTCTCGGTCCCTGCTTTGATGCACCTGTACTGACCTCGCCTTCTGGATGATAGCGGGGTGAACAGGCAGTGGCTCGGGTGGTTGTTGTCCTTGATGATCTTTCTGGCCTTCCTGTGACATCGGGTGGTGTAGGTTTCCTGGAGGGCAGGTAGTTTGCCCCCGGTGATGCGTTGTGCAGACCTCACTACCCTCTGGAGAGCCTTACGGTTGTGGGCGGTAGTCGTTTAGCTCAGTTACCAGAGCTTTCTTGGGAACAGGAACAATGGTGGCTCTCTTGAAGCATATGGGGACAGCAGACTGGGATAAGGATTGATTGAATATGTCTGTAAACACACCAGCCAGCTGGTCTGCGCATGCTCTGAAGACGCGGCTGGGGATGCCGTCTGGGCCTGCAGCCTTGCGAGGGTTAACACGTTTAAATGTTTTACTCACGTCGGCTGCAGTGAAGGAGAGTCCACAGGTTTTGGTAGCGGGCCATGTCAGTGGCACTGTATTGTCCTCAAAGTGGGCAAAGAAGTTGTTTAGTCTGTCTGGGAGCAAGACATCCTGGTCCGCGTCGAGGATGGTTTTCTTTTTGTAATCCGTGATTGACTGTAGACCCTGCCACATACCTCTTGTGTCTGAGCCGTTGAATTGCGACTCTACTTTGTCTCTATACTGACGCTTAGCTTGTTTGATTGTCTTGCAGAGGGAATAGCTACACTGTTTTGTATTTGGTCATGTTTCCAGTCACCTTGCCCTGATTGACTTCTTGACGCTAGGGGTCAGATTTTTTTTAATTTTTTTAAATAACGTTCCCAAGGTAAACAGACTATTTCGCAGGTCCAGATCGTAGAATATGCATATAATTTACAGATTAGGATAGAAAACACTCCAAAGTTTCCAAAACTGTCAAAATATTGTCTGTGAGTATAACAAAACAGATTTTGCAGGCGAAAACCTGAGGAAATCTAACCCGGAAGTGATATATTTTTTTAAAAATCTGTGTTTCATTTCCCGTCTTTCTTCCATTTAAAGGGGTATCAACCAGATTCCTTTTCCAATGGCTTCCTCAGGCTGTGACCAGTCTTTAGACATAGTGTCAGGCTTTTATTTTGAAAAATGAGCGAGATTTTTCAAAACTAGTCAGGTGTTCTTTGCGAGAGGGGTAGCTCTCCATTTTCTTTCTCTCTTTTATTGACTTGGTTAGGGTCCGGTTGAAATATTATCAATTATGTATGTTCAAAACAACCTGAGGATTGATTATAAAAAATATTTGACATGTTTCTACGAACATTACGGATACTTTTTGGAATTTTTGTCGAACGGAACGAGGCTGTAGTTTTCTGAACATAACGCGCAACCCAAATGGCGTTTTTTTGTTATGAAAGTAATATTTATCGAACAAAAATAACATTTGTTGTGTAACTGGGAGTCTCGTGAGTGCAAACATCTGAAGATTATCAAAGGTAAGCGATTAATTTTATTGCTTTTCTGACTTTCGTGACCATGCTAATTTGGGGCTAGCTGTTCTAGCATTGATTGATACACTCACAAAGCTTGGATTGCTTTCGCTGTAAAGCATATTTTCAAAATCTGACACGATAGGTGGATTAACAACAAGCTAAGCTGTGTTTTGGTATATTTCACTTGTGATTGCATGATTATAAATATTTTTTGTAATATTTTTGAATTTGGCGCCCTGCAATTCAGCGGTTGTTTAGGAAAGTGAACCCGTATTCGGTATCCATAGCGCAGAAAAGTTAATAAATATGATGACCACAAATTACGCTGCGCCTTGGTCTCCTTCAAACAACGTACGTTACACTGAAACTCTTTCTAAAGATTGTTGACATCTAGTGGAAGCCCTTGGAACTGCAATCTGGTAGGGCTTCGCCTTATATACAAAAGTTACAGCCATTGAAAAGAGTGGTAGGCTGAATATTTTTTGGGGGGGATGGTTTGTCCTCGGGGTTTCACCTGCCATATCAGTTCTGTTAAACTCACAGACATTATTTTAACAGTTTTGGAAACTTTAGAGTGTTTTCTATCCAAATCTATCCAAATTATATGCATATCCTAGCTTCTGGGCATGAGTAACAGGCAGTTTACTTTGGGAACGCTTTTCTTTCGGATGTGAAAATATTGCCCCCTATCCCAAACAAGTTTTAAGAGACGTTGGGGCAGTCACCTAAAGGTCGCTGGTTTGAATCCCACAGCCGACTAGGTGAAAGATCTGTTGATGTGCTCTTGAGCAAGGCACTTAACACCAATTGCTCCCATAAGTTGCTCTGGATAAGAGCGCCTGCTAAATGACTCAAATGTAAATGTACATTTTTACAACGACAAGACAGGCCCGCAACAGCAACCTGTACAAATACTACCACTGAAACCCTCACTCATCCTCTTCGTCCCTCCTTACTACTTCTACCACCACACAACTAATAACTATAACCACATGATAGTAATAAAGAAGGGATGTAATAATTTAATCCAGTTTATTTAGAGGGCAAACAGTGAGGTCCAGAATGTTCACACAGTGCCACAGAGCCAATAAGCAGTGTCAGGTTTGCCGCACTAACAGGATTAAGCACCAGGAGCTTATCTTTTACTACCGCTGCCAGGCACAGAACTGGAAATAATGGGATCAGTTCTCCATTACTTTATAATGGAAGAAACCACCTCTTCCCACATTAGCTCTCTGTGAGAGGCTCCGCTGCACGAGTAGTCCCATAGTCGCAATGGAACACACCCAGGAATAAATTGTCAACCAGTGATGACAACACGGATAAATACACATGGAGACAACAAGCAGTGTCCAGAGGGGGGTATTTCACACGAGCGAGCAGAAGATATTTTAACAAACACATGGCCCCAGAAAGGGTAAAGGTTCATGGAGGAGCAGTCAATTACCTGGCTGTGAGCACACTGTCTCACTGACCGACCAACCAATTGCAGACAGCCTTACAGCACAGGTTTCATGTAATTGTTCCATATTGTGATGAAAAGGTAACATAATATGAACCACTTTTAAAATGTATTCAGCGATGTCTCTTGTCATGTTTATAATTAGACAGATTCTCCCTCCAACTAGATATTTTTCATCTGTTGTAGTTAAAAGAGAGCAGCGGCTACCTGTGTGATGTAAAAGAGGGTAAAACTAAAAGAAAGGGGAACATGAAGAGTTATGAAGGTGGATCATTAGAAGTTAGTTAGATATAGTGATATATGCTTTAAGGCATTATCAAAGCCAGGAGGACTGATGGTAATGCCGCTGTGCTCAGAAGAGATTTGTGAATGGCAAGAGCAGTCTTTGATTGTCAAATTACAGCCTTACAGTCACAAAAAATGAGTACTGTATACATGAAATATGTCACACCGACTAAGGACAGGAGGACGATCAAGGCTCATCCTTAGGGTCACATTCCACCGCATATAGTGAGCATTTCAAGCATGTAGCATTTGGAGTTCCACTGCAATTTATCAATGATGACAATGCATGTGCACCAACTGTCATTGATTACAGTTGTGTTGACTGTACCTAGACATAACCATGTGAGACCCAAGCATATATCAAATCAGGATTTTTTGTATTATCCTTTTGAAATACTTGTAATAGGCCTCTGATTATGTTTTATTTATTTGCATACCTTTTTTATAACTATTTTCTGGAAACATTGCAAAAATGCAACATTGGGCTTCAATGGTAGCAAATATTTGTGCAAAAAAAACTTAAATGCTATTGAAATCACATCAAAATGTATCAAATGTGATGGGAAATATTTGTACATGCTATATAAATCTGAAATGTAATGCTATTTTGTCAGTAAAAGTCAAATTGTTCAACTCGATTTTCTATCAAACACATTTTTTGTGGGTTTTCTATTTATGGAGAACTTCCAACTTACTTTAAGTTATATTTGGTTGTCCTTTCTGGCTTAATTTGGAAAGACCAACTTCTTTACCATAAAATGAATGGTCGTCAATGGCAAAATCCTGACCTGTGTAGAAGGGACATCAAAATTACTGGAAGGGAAACAATCACTCTAACTTCTTTATCAGTATATGAATGTGGCCCTATGTCTTAAGTTTGGCAACACTTTAAGCCCAATGTTACATTTTTGCAACACTTACAAAACTATCTCTAGCTCTCACTCAGAATGTTTGTATCGTAATTATTATTATTTTCTACATAATCACTACATCTTAAAACTTCTCTAGGATAGGGGGCAGCATTTTCACTTTTGGATAAATAGCGTGCCCAATTTCAACTTCCTTCTACTCATCCCCAGAATATAAGATATGCATATTATTAGTAGATTTGGATAGAAAACACTCTGAAGTTTCTAAAACTGTTTGAATCATGTCTGTAAGTATAACAGAACCTATGTAGCAGGCAAAACCCCGAGGACTAACCATTCATTTTTTTTTTTTAGGTCACTGTCTGTTCAATGAGATTTCTTTGGGATACTGGATTTCTAATCACCCTGTTTTCAGTTCCTACCGCTTCCACTGGATGTCACCAGTCTTTGGAAATAGGTTGAGGTTATTCCTTTGTGTAATGAAGAAGTAAGGCCACCTGGAAACAGTGTAACGTCATGTGTACTGTTTGAGAGTTGCGCAAGACTAGAAAAGTAGCGTTAGTTTGTTGATCTCCTGTATTGAAAACAGATAGACCCGTCTTCAATTTGATCGATTATTAACGTTTACAAATACCTTAAGTTGTATTACAAAAGTAGTTTGAAATGTTTTGGCAAAGTTTAGAGGTAATTTTGGAGATATTTTGTAGTGACGTTGCGCAAATTGGAAGCTGTTTTTTTCTGGATCAAACGCGCCAAATAAATGGACAATTTGGATATATATGGACAGAATTAATCGAACAAAAGGACCATTTGTGTGTTTATGGGACATATTGGAGTGCCAAAAAAATAATCTCGTCAAAGGTAAGGCATGATTTATATTTTATTTCTGCGTTTTGTGTTGTGCCTACAGGGTCGAAATATGCTACACTCTCTTTGTTTACTGTTGTGCTATCATCAGATAATAGTATCTTATGCTTTCGCCGAAAAGCATTTTTGAAATCTGACATGTTGGTTGGATTCACAACGAGTGTAGCTTTAATTTGGTATCTTACATGTGTGATTTAATGAAGTTTGATTTTATATCATTTTTTTGAATTTGGCGCTCTCCATTTTCCCTGGTTATTGGCCAAGTGGGACGCTAACGTCCCACATATCCCAGAGAGGTTATTAATAAGGAAGACAGAAAAAATTATTTCAAGTCATTTACTTGCATAGATGGCCTATAACATGTACAGGTTTCTAATGTTTCAGATGCTAATGATTACACAATAATCATACTAACAACAAATACTACTAAGAGATACATATGGTACTAAGGAGATGCACTGGTTTTTGACATGATCTTTGATTTTAGGACCTGTACAGGTGTTACACACTGATCTGTGCCACCTGTCTTTGTGATTGTCTCCACCCCCCTCCAGATGTCGCCCATCTTCCCCATTATCCCCTGTGTTTTTATACCTGTGTTCTCTGTTTGTTTGTTGCCAGTTCGTCTTGTTTGTCAAGTCAACCAGCGTTTTGAAAAATCTCTCTTTTCTCGTTCTTCTGGTTTTTGACCCTTGCCTGTGCTGACCCTGTACCCGCCAGCCTGACCACTCTGCCTGCCCCTGAGCCTGCCTGCCGTCCAGTACCTTTGCCCCACCTCTGGATTACCGACCTCTGCCTGACCTGACCCTGAGCCTGCCTGCCATCCTGTACATTTGCCCCTGTTGCTGTAATAAACATTGTTACTTCGACACGATCTGCACCTGGGTCGTACCTTGATTCCTGATAACAGAAGGCAATTTCATATGATCCAAAACTTGTCATACTTGCTGTATTTCTGCCTGCTAGAACAGCAATAGCTCAGATACACATGAAAACATTTAATTACCCTGGGAATTTCTAGAACATCGTTCAGAGATGCAAAAAACGATATAACATTCAAAATGGTTTAATATTTCCTTTAATAGGCACTTACTATAGTGTTTTTTTATTTATTTAACCTCTTGAGATGGAAAATATTTAAATTAATGTGTTTTAATTGAACCTTTATTTAACTAGGCAAGTTTTTATTAAGTTTAACACGTGCTTGTCATGACAGAACTTTAAAATAAAAATTCACCACTCTACACTACCCAAAATGCACTCATTTCATGGAACGACCCTCCTCTTATCACACAGGCAGAATTTGATGTGACACACTCTTCCCCACATTGTAATTTCTGTCACCATTGTCTTGTAGCCTTTGGACAAAACATTGGGAAATCAGGTCCAGTGGCCAGTGGGACTGGTAATGAAATACCTGCTTGAGAGAGAGAAACATTGCTTTATTACTCTATTATACATGAAAGGAGTTGAGCACTCTTAGAAGCCCTTCATCAAAGCAGACATCATCGCATCATATCCCTCCTGTGCCCATTTCCCTTCACTCGCATTAATTGCTGTTTACTTAACTTTTCCCCTTGAAAATGAAATGGCAGCCACTCTAGGATGGAATCAGGTAGGAATAATGTGCTTGCTTCTTGTTCAGAAAACATCCCCATAATAACATGGGGTAACACTTAGTACTGATATTCCTCAGATACGTTAGCAGTGCTTGATTGATCTTGCCTGGCATAATGGAACCAATTAAATAATCCCCAAAGTACAAATGTTGCCCCTCTGGACTGGCACTGCAGGCCAGGGTCAATTAAACAATTGTCTTTCCCTAAATATGAATGACCCCTCTCTCTCCCTCTTATGTCATATAAGAGGTACTTATTAATTAAATAAGTAATTACACTGCAGCAAGTATAGTAGTTAACTGCAAGAACTCATAGTTATTGTAATAACTACATGTAACTGGTAGAAATTGAAGTCTGTAATTACAGAAGTGTAACAACAATGCTTGTTACCATGCTTGTACAAATGGGCAGGCTTCCACTAAAATCACCAATTTATTGTTTTACTTCTTCTCAATTGTATCTGATTCAATAGCAACTGTGACAAAGGTTCGGATCCCTTGTGGATGTGCTGGGTGTCTGATAGATTGTAGCCTGTGCTCAACATGCTCTAATCACTTAACCATGAATTTGCACTGTTCAAAATATATCTCCAGTCAACATTGTTGTTAGCACATGCCCCCAAAATAAAGTGTACCATCTGGGTTAACTTGGTTGAGCTTACGAAAACAGATCTAATACAAGTGTCATCCCAGGTGAGTAATAAGACACAATTTCAGAGCATAGTACTTGTAATATTTGCTTTAGTACAATGTAAGTACATTGCCCATCCTGACAACCTGGCCCTCATTTTCTGGTAGCACCATCCAAGTGAGAAATAAACACACTAGTACACCCCAGAGTACATGTGATATCTGCAGAAATACATTGTAGTTGCTAGATGTTACACAGGATTTATGTAACAGGGTTATATTGGTGATTCCCCTTGGCACTTTATTGTTAAGCCAATGGGTTTTTGGTTTTAGTTTTGTCTTGCCTTCACCTACTCAACATGGCATCTGATTGGTTGGTTTGCGTAGTTTGCTTACGAGAGAGGATGTTTCAGGTAGAATCGTCCCAGTGAACAAGCACCAAACCAGCGGTAAATTGTTGGTCGCAAAGCACTGTACGTAAAAGTGATTTTTATACTCCCAAGTGATGATTTAAATGTACAATTTATATCAATTTGTTTGTAAATGTTATTCGAACATCACACATAAGATGCAGCGTTTTTTGGTGAATATTTCTTGTGCATTTTGTTGTAGAGAATTCCCACTAATACTAGCTAGCAACTTACTGTGTCTGGTGGGGGGTTCGTATATTTTGCACAGTGCGTGAGCGCAGAGTTGGATGGTGAGCCGTGCATTGCATGACGTGCAATTTTGTGCTGTTTCTATCAGGTACATTGTTCAAAATATTATATTGTATATTGTAATTGTTGTATTCTTTTGGTAACTACATTCCCAGTGAACAAGCACCAAACCAGCATGCGTGAGTGCAGAGTTGGATGGTGAGCCGTGCATTGCATTACGTGCAATTTTGTGCTGTTTCTATCAGAATAAATCTCCATGACTGGTGCCTCAAGATGGAGTTTGTGTCGATGATTGATTGTACACAACGCAAGAGTACTGTTAGAGTGGTGCCGTGACCTGGATCACTGGTTGCTGCGGAAAAGGAGGAGGTCAAAAGGGGGGTGAGTGTAACCGATGTGAAATGGCTAGCTAGTTAGCGGTGGTGCGCGCTAATAGCGTTTCAATCGGGTGACGTCACTCGCTCTGAGACCTGAAGTAGTTGTTCCCCTTGCTCTGCAAGGGCCGCGGCTTTTGTGGCGCGATGGGTAACGATGCTTCGTGGGTGACTGTTGTTGATGTGTGCAGAGGGTCCCTGGTTCGAGCGAGGAGAGGGACGGAAGCTATACTGTTACATTAGCAACTTCTATATAATTACTTAGGCCTACTACTCATTACCAAGTGAAAGTACCTAGAAAGAATAGATGAGCTTCTACTTTGCAACATCTGAAAACAACCTTACATTCCTTACAAAATAACAAGGATTTTTATTGTTAGATTAATTCAATTAAAAAAAGATAACATAAAACAACTATTGTAGTGGGTACTCAAATCTGTAGCCTATAGAATGGTGAGTAGCTAATAGGTAACGGGATTGTCTATCTCTCCCTTTTTTAACGTTACAATTAACAATGGAAATCAACAACTCTGTCTCTGTCTTTATATGTTTATTTTTTGTAAGCATTTCCCATCCTGGAGTCTGAGACCTTGTTGAAATCTGTGTTAGAGAAGAAGAATGTATTACAATTTAGCATTATAAACTACGTAACCCTATACTAGTTATTATCATCATGCTTTCTATAGTAGCTACCTAGCTAGTTCTTGTGTTATCCAGCTAGATATTAAAGTGCATGCTAAGACCAAAGATTTGTATAACTAACCCAAGATAGACCACACCATGTTGTTTCCAATGGGAGGCTAGCGAGTTGAGTGGGCAGAATAAGCAAGGAGGTGGGGCAGAGCCAAGCATGAGCTAGCAAGATCCTATTGGCATTTTCTACCATATATTTGCAAATTACCGTTAGGGAATGCCTAGTCTGTGAAGTGTGAATGTGCAATAATTCTATTCGCCATTGCACTTCTGAATATCGCAATTGTTTTTTTTTACTTTGGGAAAGGAAGTCCACTCTGTTTGTAAAATATTGTAGTTTTGTGACCAGAACTGTATTGAGATCAAATGTTTCATTGATGAGAAAATGGCCAGAATGCTCCATTCTCCCACCCACTGAGCTTCCTCTCCCCACCATATTTGATGGAAAGAGGAAACTCCAACCGGATGCTTCACATTTATACTTCTGGTGAAACATCTGGCCCATTGTTTTCATCTGTGCTAAAACTAACAAGTTAGATGTTGTTTAGCTACATTGAAAAGGAACAAATGTTACTCATATTGTGTGTTGACACACATAGCGAGCTAACGTTAACATGCTGGGTGTGCTCCATTTGCATCACTTTCAGTGGGGAATTGTTTTTATGAAGGTGAACCGTAAATTCCACTGTTGTGGCTAATCTTTAGTGTTATTAGCTTCACACAAAGGTGAGCTCAGCTAGTTAGCTTGCAAGTAGCAACCATAGCATAGCTATTTTCCCGCTTTAGGTAACTTAGCTAGCTAGCCAAGATTAGAAAATTAACGAGAGTGCTAGCTACCTAAATAAAAATCAGAATGTATGGAAAGTCTATTCTGTAGAATGTGCTATGGTAACTAGTTAGCTAGCTAGCTAGGCCTAACAAAAATCCCAGCTAACGTTTCATACCTAGATAGCTACGTTTGCTAGATAGTTAGCTACAGTTAGCCATATATGGTTCTGCAGATAGCTAGCTAGCCAACACTTGGGTAGGTAGCTGGGAAATGCTAGCTAGATAGCAAACGTCCTATTCTAAATCGTCCAGCAGAATTAATGTATCCCCAAAAAAACTAAACAAATTTAATAGAAGATGTACTTTCTCTCTCCTGTCTTGACGTTTTTCTCATCTCCACACTTGTTTTTTTCTTTCGCGGCAATCTCTTATGTCTGGAGTTTGTATACAGTTCTTCTTGACCTCGTCCTTTTACAAAGGGACACGTTTGAGGTCATCGTTATTTTGAGCATGTTGCAAAGATGGGTAGCCTTAATTCCTTGATATGGCTTAATTCCTGGGATAAATTAATAATTGCACCAATGAATCACATCCAAAATTGAGAATGTTCTTCAACAGTGCAAGGTTACATGATGGAATGAGAGGTTATTATTCAACCAAGTGTTACATCTGCTCCTGCCACGCCCTCTACTGCTCATCCTGTGTTTCCTTGACCTGCCGCCAATCCCCCAGTGTTCTCTCCCTCTGTGTGTGATTGTGTAGGCGGAGAATGGTGTGCTGGAGTAGAGCAGATCCCTACCAGCTGCAACCTGTACCATAATCAAGACGTCTACAAATACTCAGCCCTGCCACTTCCACACTGCCAGATGGTAATTTCTGCTCAGTCAGTCACGTTTCTGCCGTTTGTTCCTGTTGTGCCTGTTTTACATTGCCTGATACTGTTTTCCTCTCCACTACAGTTCTGCCCACTCTGACTCTGGTCCCTGTTTCCAGTCCCACGTCTCATCCGTCCTGCTACTCTGTCCTGGATCCCCCACTCTACTGCTCCCTTAGAGTCCTCTCCGGACCTGCTTACCTTGGCCCAACACCTCTCGTTCCAGCCTTGGCCTCCGCACCTGGTTTCCTGCAACCCGCCCAAGCTTACCCTGGCCTGCACCCCATCTTCCCCCTGTAAATACCTTGGTTACCTCATCCCAGTTTCCTCGTCTGAGTCTGCTCTTGGGTTCACCTGTTCCGCGAAACACCAAGCTTACAATTTGGGAAGCACAAGTGACTCTCACAATTTAAAATGTTTATTAATGTGTCTAAAAGTCTAATTAACCAGAGTCTAAGATCTGTCTAAGCCGGGGGAGGGAAGAGATGGGGGGGGGGATCATTTAGCTACTTGATTTGGAATTGTAAGACCACTTAAGGTATCAAAAAAATATATATCCACGAAACATTGAAATAAGCATTACTGATTTTAGGCAATAAAAACACTTTGAATAACAGATTCACTACAAGGAGAAACAGTCCCCCAAAAAATCTAAAGGAAGTTTGTCCTGAAGTGTCTGCCCTATATCTGAGTATCATGACAAGGCGAGACCCAGGAGGCAGATGGTTGGAGTCTTACAATATTTAATAATTCAATAGGGTAAGGCAAGAGAATGGTCAAAACCAGTTCAGAGTTCAAAAGATACCGAAGGGCAAGGTCAGGGCAGGCAGGATGATCATGCAGGCGGGAAAGTAGTCCAGAGTCAGGTAGGGGTCAAAACCGGTAAGGCTATCAAAAAGAGAATAGCAAAAGGAGAACGGGAAAAACACGCTGGTTGACTTGACAAACATACAAGACAAACTGGCACCGAGAGACGGGAAACACAGGGATAAATACAGCAACACCTGGAGAGGGATGAGACAATCACAAGTACAGGTGAAACAGATCAGGGAGTGACACAGAGATACAAGAAAGCTCAGGAAGCAATTTTTTTTTTACATGTATTTATCCCCTTATTTTAGGCACCAAACAATTTCCATATATACTTCCATAACGTCAGTACCAAATAGCAAATTGGACAAAGGCTTTAAATTCGACCTGTCCTATTTAGCCCTTTGACATATACGATCGCGTAATTGTTAAGTGGTCCCTTCAGTGTACCATTGTAAATATGTGATTGTAACAGTAGCAACAGAACATATGATGCAACAAACACATCTAAAAAGATTGTTGTCTGAAAAGCATCCAAACTATGTTTTGTATTGATAAAGGTCTACAACTTTATTCCTCAAATTCAATTTTTTTTTTTTTTTTTTTTAAATTTAACCCCTTTTCTCCCCAATTTTCGTGGTATCCAATCGCTAGTAATTACTATCTTGTCTCATCGCTACAACTCCCGTACGGGCTCGGGAGAGACGAAGGTCGAAAGCCACGCGTCCTCCGAAGCACAACCCAACCAAGCCGCACTGCTTCTTAACACAGCGCGCCTCCAACCTGGAAGCCAGCCACACCAATGTGTCGGAGGAAACACCGTGCATCTGGCCCCCTTGGTTAGCGCGTACTGCGCCCGGCCCGCCACAGGAGTCGCTGGAGCGCGATGAGACAAGGATATCCCTACCGGCCAAACCCTCCCTAACCCGGATGACGCTAGCCCAATTGTGCGTCGCCCCACGGACCTCCCGGTCGCGGCCGGCTGCGACAGAGCCTGGGCGCGAACCCAGAGACTCTGGTGGCGCAGCTAGCACTGCGATGCAGTGCCCTAGACCACTGCGCCACCCGGGAGGCCCTCAAATTCACATTTTACTGTAAAAGATAAATGTCTATTTCATCATCCAGGCATCACATGGAAAACATCCAAAGCCAAACTCATTCCCATAAACCAGTCTAAAAAACAGGTTGCGCTGACAAAAACCAAAACATAAGTTAGCGACCTAACAACTTTTACAAGAACTGGAGCACATGACTTGACAAGTCCTTTACAATTTACACTGGAGTGATAGATGTGCAGATGAGGATGTGCAAGTAGAAATACTGGTGTGCAGAATAGCAGAAAAACAAAAACACATATGGGGATGAGGTAGGTGGTTGGTTGGATGGACTATTTACAGATGGGCTGTGTACAGCTGCAGCGATCGTTAAGCTGCTCTGACAGCTGACACTTAAAATTAGTGAGGGAGATATAAGTCTCCAACTTCAGTGATTTTTGCAATTCGTTCCAGTCATTGGCAGCAGAGAACTGGAAGGAAAGGCGGCCAAAGAAGGTGTTGGCTTTGGGGTTGACCAGTGAAATCACCCGACATCAACCCAATTGAGATCGTTTGGGATGAGTTCGACCGCAGAGTGAAGGAAAAGCAGCCAACAAGTGCTCAGCATTTGTGGGAACTCCTTCAAGACGGTTGGAAAAGCATTCCAGGTGAAGCTGATGGGAGAATGCCAAGAGTGTGCAAAGCTGTCATCAAGGCAAAGGGTGGCTGCTTTATATTTTATATATGGCTGCTTTATATAATATATTTTGATTTGTTTAACATTTTTTTGGTTACTACATGATTCCATATGTGTTATTTCATACTTTTGATGTCTTCACTATTATTTTACAATGTAACCTGGTGCGTATCCGGGAGGGAGACGAGTGGAAGACGGTGTTCAGTACCACCTCAGGGCTTTATGAGTACCTCGTCATGCCGTACGGGTTGATGAATGCTCCATCAGTCTTCCAATCCTTTGTAGACAAGATTTTCAGGGACCTGCACGTGCAGGATGTAGTGGTGTATATCGATTACATTCTGATATAGTCCGCTACACGCGCCGAGCATGTGTCCCTGGTGCGCAGGGTGCTTGGACGACTGTTGGAGCATGACCTGTATGTCAAGGCTGAGAAATGCCTGTTCTTTCAGCAGGCCGTCTCCTTCCTAGGGTATCGCATTTCCACCTCAGGGGTTGAGATGGAGAGTGACCGCATTTCAGCCGTGCGTAATTGGCCGACTCCCACCACGACTCCCACCACGGTAAAGGAGGTGCAGCGGTTTTTAGGGGTTGCCAATTACTACCGGAGATTTATCCGGGGTTTTGGCCAGGTGGCGGCTCCCATTAACTCACTGCTGAAGGGGGGTCCTGTAAGTTTGCAGTGGTCGGCTGAGGCGGACAGGGCTTTTGGGCACCTAAGGGCTCTGTTTACCTCGGCTCCCGTGCTGGCCCATCCGGATCCCTCTTTGGCGTTCATAGTGGAGGTGGACGCGTCCGAGGCTGGGATAGGAGCTGTGCTCTCTCAGCGCTCGGGCACGCCACCGAAGCTCCGCCCCTGTGCCTTCCTATCGAAGAAGCCTACCTTGGCAAAAGACGTGAGGGTTTATGTTTCCTCCTGCTTGGTGTGTGCCCAGTGTAAGGCTCCTAGACACCTGCCCAGAGGTAAGCTACATCCCTTACCCGTTCCACAACGGCCTTGGTCACACCTGTCGGGGGATTTTCTGACCGATCTTCCTCTCTCACAGGGAAACACCACGATCCTGATCGTTGTGAATCGTTTCTCTAAGTCATGTCGTCTCCTCCCTCTGCCCGGTCTCCCTACGGCCATACAGACTGCGGAGGCCTTGTTTACACACGTCTTCCGGCACTACGGGGTGCCTGAGGATATAGTGTCTGATCGAGGTCCCCAGTTCACTTCGAGAGTCTGGAGGGCATTCATGGAACGTCTTGGGGTCTCGATCAGCCTTACCTCAGGTTTTCACCCCGAGAGTAATGGGCAGATGGAGAGAGTGAACCAGGATGTGGGCAGAATTCTGCTGTCTTATTGCCAGGACCGGCCGGGGGAGTGGGTGGCGTTCGTGCCCTGGGCAGAGATGGCGCAGAACTCGCTCCGCCACTCCTCCACTAACCTCTCCCCTTTCCAGTACGTATTGGGGTACCAGCTTTTTCTGGCGCCGTGGCATCAGAGTCAGACCGAGGCTCCTGCGGTGGACGACTGGTTCAGGCGCGCGGAGGAGACATGGGAGGCCACCCATGCTCACCTCCAGCGGGCCACACCGGGGTCTGGCTCTCGACCCGGCACCTGCCCCTCCGCCTGCCCTGCCGGATGCTGGGTCCGCGGTTTGTGGGGCCATTTAAAGTCCTGAAGAGAGTGAACGAGGTGTGTTACAGGTTGCAGCTTCCCCCCAATTACCAAATTAACCCCTCGTTCCATGTGTCTCTCCTCAGGCTGGTAGTGTTGGTCCGCTCCAGGAGTCTGAGGTACGGGAGGTATAAAGAGCTTTAAAGATGCGTTTTAAGATTTATTTTAAATATGTCCACAGTTTCAGCCCCTTTCAGGTTCTGTGGCAGGCTATTCCAGAGGCTGGTGTCATAATAACTTAAGTCTGCCTCTCCATGCTTCTTGGTCATAGGATAGTTAATATGGCTAGTTAAAATGCCAGTGCCAGAGGACCTGAGAGACCTACTGTGTGCATAGCTTAAAAGCATGTCTGACATGTACTGGGGTGCACAACCATGGATTAATTTAAAAACCATTAGAATAATCATGAAATGTATTCTAAAACGCACAGTGCAGAAACCTTAAAACTGGTGTAATGTGTGCTTTCCATTAGGTCTTGGTCAGTACCCGTGCTATTGCATTCTGTATGTTTAGCAGTTGACTAATTGATATCTTGGGTAGTCCAGACAGGAGAGCATTACAGAAGTCAAGCCTGCTTGTAATTGTCACGTTCGTTGTAATGTGGAAGAGAGGAGGACCTTTATTTATGAAGATGAACACTAAACAAACTATACAAAATAACAAAACGAACGTGAAGCTATCATACAAAAGTGCAGACACAGGCAACTAGACATAGACAATAACCCACGAAATACCCAACGAAATATGGCTGCCTAAATGTGGTTCCCAATCAGAGACAACGATAAACAGCTGCCTCTAATTGAGAACCAATCTAGGCAACCATAGACATACAAACACCTAGACAAGGCGTAACACATAAATCCCCCATGTCACACCCTGACCTAACCAAAATAATAAAGAAAACAAAGATAACTAAGGCCAGGGCGTGACAGTAATAAAAGCATGGCTGCACCTTGGCAATGTTCCTCAGGTGGTAAAAAGCTATTTTGGTGTGATTATGATTTGAAATTGACTTCAGAATCTAAAATGACACCTAGGTTTTTTACCTGGTGTTTTATCTTTATTGGTGTGAATTCTTTCTCTGTGCTTTGGTTCTGTCGTGTCTTTGGCATCATTAAAGTGAAGACTGTTATTTTATCAAATAAATTCTCTGTAATTATTAATACGTGATTAAACTAATCATGTAAATGTAATTAACTAGGAAGTTGGGGCACCAAGGAAAATCTTCAGACTACAAAGTTATAATTTTCCTAATATAACTCTTCAGATAATTTAACATCTGATCTATTACTCTTCTAATTAATTAATTATTCTTTACCTCACGTTAGTCTCATTCATTTCTCAGAATTGTAAGACCACTTAAGGTATCAAAAAAATATATATCCACGAAACATTGAAATAAGCATTACTGATTTTAGGCAATAAAAACACTTTGAATAACAGATTCACTACAAGGAGAAACAGTCCCCCAAAAAATCTAAAGGAAGTTTGTCCTGAAGTGTCTGCCCTATATCTGAGTATCATGACAAGGCGAGACCCAGGAGGCAGATGGTTGGAGTCTTACAATATTTAATAATTCAATAGGGTAAGGCAAGAGAATGGTCAAAACCAGTTCAGAGTTCAAAAGATACCGAAGGGCAAGGTCAGGGCAGGCAGGATGATCATGCAGGCGGGAAAGTAGTCCAGAGTCAGGTAGGGGTCAAAACCGGTAAGGCTATCAAAAAGAGAATAGCAAAAGGAGAACGGGAAAAACACGCTGGTTGACTTGACAAACATACAAGACAAACTGGCACCGAGAGACGGGAAACACAGGGATAAATACAGCAACACCTGGAGAGGGATGAGACAATCACAAGTACAGGTGAAACAGATCAGGGAGTGACACAGAGATACAAGAAAGCTCAGGAAGCAATTTTTTTTTTACATGTATTTATCCCCTTATTTTAGGCACCAAACAATTTCCATATATACTTCCATAACGTCAGTACCAAATAGCAAATTG
Source organism: Salvelinus alpinus (assembly GCF_045679555.1). Lineage (NCBI taxonomy): Eukaryota > Metazoa > Chordata > Actinopteri > Salmoniformes > Salmonidae > Salvelinus > Salvelinus alpinus. The sequence goes on from NC_092100.1 coordinate 43,359,964, forward strand.
GACAAAGGCTTTAAATTCGACCTGTCCTATTTAGCCCTTTGACATATACGATCGCGTAATTGTTAAGTGGTCCCTTCAGTGTACCATTGTAAATATGTGATTGTAACAGTAGCAACAGAACATATGATGCAACAAACACATCTAAAAAGATTGTTGTCTGAAAAGCATCCAAACTATGTTTTGTATTGATAAAGGTCTACAACTTTATTCCTCAAATTCAATTTTTTTTTTTTTTTTTTTTTTTATTTAACCCCTTTTCTCCCCAATTTTCGTGGTATCCAATCGCTAGTAATTACTATCTTGTCTCATCGCTACAACTCCCGTACGGGCTCGGGAGAGACGAAGGTCGAAAGCCACGCGTCCTCCGAAGCACAACCCAACCAAGCCGCACTGCTTCTTAACACAGCGCGCCTCCAACCTGGAAGCCAGCCACACCAATGTGTCGGAGGAAACACCGTGCATCTGGCCCCCTTGGTTAGCGCGTACTGCGCCCGGCCCGCCACAGGAGTCGCTGGAGCGCGATGAGACAAGGATATCCCTACCGGCCAAACCCTCCCTAACCCGGATGACGCTAGCCCAATTGTGCGTCGCCCCACGGACCTCCCGGTCGCGGCCGGCTGCGACAGAGCCTGGGCGCGAACCCAGAGACTCTGGTGGCGCAGCTAGCACTGCGATGCAGTGCCCTAGACCACTGCGCCACCCGGGAGGCCCTCAAATTCACATTTTACTGTAAAAGATAAATGTCTATTTCATCATCCAGGCATCACATGGAAAACATCCAAAGCCAAACTCATTCCCATAAACCAGTCTAAAAAACAGGTTGCGCTGACAAAAACCAAAACATAAGTTAGCGACCTAACAACTTTTACAAGAACTGGAGCACATGACTTGACAAGTCCTTTACAATTTACACTGGAGTGATAGATGTGCAGATGAGGATGTGCAAGTAGAAATACTGGTGTGCAGAATAGCAGAAAAACAAAAACACATATGGGGATGAGGTAGGTGGTTGGTTGGATGGACTATTTACAGATGGGCTGTGTACAGCTGCAGCGATCGTTAAGCTGCTCTGACAGCTGACACTTAAAATTAGTGAGGGAGATATAAGTCTCCAACTTCAGTGATTTTTGCAATTCGTTCCAGTCATTGGCAGCAGAGAACTGGAAGGAAAGGCGGCCAAAGGAGGTGTTGGCTTTGGGGTTGACCAGTGAAATCACCCGACATCAACCCAATTGAGATCGTTTGGGATGAGTTCGACCGCAGAGTGAAGGAAAAGCAGCCAACAAGTGCTCAGCATTTGTGGGAACTCCTTCAAGACGGTTGGAAAAGCATTCCAGGTGAAGCTGATGGGAGAATGCCAAGAGTGTGCAAAGCTGTCATCAAGGCAAAGGGTGGCTGCTTTATATTTTATATATGGCTGCTTTATATAATATATTTTGATTTGTTTAACATTTTTTTGGTTACTACATGATTCCATATGTGTTATTTCATACTTTTGATGTCTTCACTATTATTTTACAATGTAACCTGGTGCGTATCCGGGAGGGAGACGAGTGGAAGACGGTGTTCAGTACCACCTCAGGGCTTTATGAGTACCTCGTCATGCCGTACGGGTTGATGAATGCTCCATCAGTCTTCCAATCCTTTGTAGACAAGATTTTCAGGGACCTGCACGTGCAGGATGTAGTGGTGTATATCGATTACAATCTGATATAGTCCGCTACACGCGCCGAGCATGTGTCCCTGGTGCGCAGGGTGCTTGGACGACTGTTGGAGCATGACCTGTATGTCAAGGCTGAGAAATGCCTGTTCTTTCAGCAGGCCGTCTCCTTCCTAGGGTATCGCATTTCCACCTCAGGGGTTGAGATGGAGAGTGACCGCATTTCAGCCGTGCGTAATTGGCCGACTCCCACCACGACTCCCACCACGGTAAAGGAGGTGCAGCGGTTTTTAGGGGTTGCCAATTACTACCGGAGATTTATCCGGGGTTTTGGCCAGGTGGCGGCTCCCATTAACTCACTGCTGAAGGGGGGTCCTGTAAGTTTGCAGTGGTCGGCTGAGGCGGACAGGGCTTTTGGGCACCTAAGGGCTCTGTTTACCTCGGCTCCCGTGCTGGCCCATCCGGATCCCTCTTTGGCGTTCATAGTGGAGGTGGACGCGTCCGAGGCTGGGATAGGAGCTGTGCTCTCTCAGCGCTCGGGCACGCCACCGAAGCTCCGCCCCTGTGCCTTCCTATCGAAGAAGCCTACCTTGGCAAAAGACGTGAGGGTTTATGTTTCCTCCTGCTTGGTGTGTGCCCAGTGTAAGGCTCCTAGACACCTGCCCAGAGGTAAGCTACATCCCTTACCCGTTCCACAACGGCCTTGGTCACACCTGTCGGGGGATTTTCTGACCGATCTTCCTCTCTCACAGGGAAACACCACGATCCTGATCGTTGTGAATCGTTTCTCTAAGTCATGTCGTCTCCTCCCTCTGCCCGGTCTCCCTACGGCCATACAGACTGCGGAGGCCTTGTTTACACACGTCTTCCGGCACTACGGGGTGCCTGAGGATATAGTGTCTGATCGAGGTCCCCAGTTCACTTCGAGAGTCTGGAGGGCATTCATGGAACGTCTTGGGGTCTCGATCAGCCTTACCTCAGGTTTTCACCCCGAGAGTAATGGGCAGATGGAGAGAGTGAACCAGGATGTGGGCAGAATTCTGCTGTCTTATTGCCAGGACCGGCCGGGGGAGTGGGTGGCGTTCGTGCCCTGGGCAGAGATGGCGCAGAACTCGCTCCGCCACTCCTCCACTAACCTCTCCCCTTTCCAGTACGTATTGGGGTACCAGCTTTTTCTGGCGCCGTGGCATCAGAGTCAGACCGAGGCTCCTGCGGTGGACGACTGGTTCAGGCGCGCGGAGGAGACATGGGAGGCCGCCCATGCTCACCTCCAGCGGGCCACACCGGGGTCTGGCTCTCGACCCGGCACCTGCCCCTCCGCCTGCCCTGCCGGATGCTGGGTCCGCGGTTTGTGGGGCCATTTAAAGTCCTGAAGAGAGTGAACGAGGTGTGTTACAGGTTGCAGCTTCCCCCCGATTACCAAATTAACCCCTCGTTCCATGTGTCTCTCCTCAGGCTGGTAGTGTTGGTCCGCTCCAGGAGTCTGAGGTACGGGAGGTATAAAGAGCTTTAAAGATGCGTTTTAAGATTTATTTTAAATATGTCCACAGTTTCAGCCCCTTTCAGGTTCTGTGGCAGGCTATTCCAGAGGCTGGTGTCATAATAACTTAAGTCTGCCTCTCCATGCTTCTTGGTCATAGGATAGTTAATATGGCTAGTTAAAATGCCAGTGCCAGAGGACCTGAGAGACCTACTGTGTGCATAGCTTAAAAGCATGTCTGACATGTACTGGGGTGCACAACCATGGATTAATTTAAAAACCATTAGAATAATCATGAAATGTATTCTAAAACGCACAGTGCAGAAACCTTAAAACTGGTGTAATGTGTGCTTTCCATTAGGTCTTGGTCAGTACCCGTGCTATTGCATTCTGTATGTTTAGCAGTTGACTAATTGATATCTTGGGTAGTCCAGACAGGAGAGCATTACAGAAGTCAAGCCTGCTTGTAATTGTCACGTTCGTTGTAATGTGGAAGAGAGGAGGACCTTTATTTATGAAGATGAACACTAAACAAACTATACAAAATAACAAAACGAACGTGAAGCTATCATACAAAAGTGCAGACACAGGCAACTAGACATAGACAATAACCCACGAAATACCCAACGAAATATGGCTGCCTAAATGTGGTTCCCAATCAGAGACAACGATAAACAGCTGCCTCTAATTGAGAACCAATCTAGGCAACCATAGACATACAAACACCTAGACAAGGCGTAACACATAAATCCCCCATGTCACACCCTGACCTAACCAAAATAATAAAGAAAACAAAGATAACTAAGGCCAGGGCGTGACAGTAATAAAAGCATGGCTGCACCTTGGCAATGTTCCTCAGGTGGTAAAAAGCTATTTTGGTGTGATTATGATTTGAAATTGACTTCAGAATCTAAAATGACACCTAGGTTTTTTACCTGGTGTTTTATCTTTATTGGTGTGAATTCTTTCTCTGTGCTTTGGTTCTGTCGTGTCTTTGGCATCATTAAAGTGAAGACTGTTATTTTATCAAATAAATTCTCTGTAATTATTAATACGTGATTAAACTAATCATGTAAATGTAATTAACTAGGAAGTTGGGGCACCAAGGAAAATCTTCAGACTACAAAGTTATAATTTTCCTAATATAACTCTTCAGATAATTTAACATCTGATCTATTACTCTTCTAATTAATTAATTATTCTTTACCTCACGTTAGTCTCATTCCAAATGTCGTAAATTGTTGGTTATCCGCACAAACCCAGCCTTTTCTCTGAATCATCCATACATCACTAGTCTTAATCATTTATTTACTAACTAACTAAATAATCACAATAATGCATAAACAAACAAACAGTAGATATGGTTACAAGGAAATGATAGGGGAGGTTCCCTAGTGGGCTAAGCCGATATGACGGCTGTGTGGACAAAGGGAAGTGGGTGTGGACTGAGAAGGGCGGGAAAGACAAAACGGAGTCACTACACAGTTCATAATAATATTAATTGAAATGCTAATCCTTTGCACATGAACGCTCACTCATTTGGGAATAATTGCAATCAATATATACACTGCTCAAAAAAATAAAGGGAGCACTTAAACAACACAATGTAACTCCAAGTCAATCACACTTCTGTGAAATCAAACTGTCCACTTAGGAAGCAACACTGATTGACAATAAATGTCACATGCTGTTGTGCAAATGGAATAGACAAAAGGTGGAAATTATAGGCAATTAGCAAGACACCCCCAATAAAGGAGTGGTTCTGCAGGTGGTGACCACAGACCACTTCTCAGTTCCTATGCTTCCTGGCTGATGTTGTGGTCACTTTTGAATGCTGGCGGTGCTTTCACTCTAGTGGTAGCATGAGACGGAGTCTACAACCCACACAAGTGGCTCAGGTAGTGCAGCTCATCCAGGATGGCACATCAATGCGAGCTGTGGCAAGAAGGTTTGCTGTGTCTGTCAGCGTAGTGTCCAGAGCATGGAAGCGCTACCAGGAGACAGGCCAGTACATCAGGAGACGTGGAGGAGGCAGTAGGAGGGCAACAACCCAGCAGCAGGACCTCTACCTCCGCCTTTGTGCAAGGAGGAGCACAGCCAGAGCCCTGCAAAATGACCTCCAGCAGGCCACAAATGAGCATGTGTCTGCTCAAACGGTCAGAAACAGACTCCATGAGGGTGGTTTGAGGGCCCGACGTCCACAGGTGGGGGTTGTGCTTACAGCCCAACACCGTACAGGACGTTTGGCATTTCCCAGAGAACACCAAGATTGGCAAATTCGCCACTGGCGCCCTGTGCTCTTCACAGATGAAAGCAGGTTCACACGCACATGTGACAGACGTGACAGATTCTGGAGACGCCGTGGAGAACGTTCTGCTGCCTGGAACATCCTCCAGCATGACCGGTTTGGCGGTGGGTCAGTCATGGTGTGGGGTGGCATTTCTTTGGGGGGCCGCACAGCCCTCCATGTGCTCGCTAGAGGTAGCCTGACTGCCATTAGGTACCGAGATGAGATCCTCAGACCCCTTGTGAGACCATATGCTGTTGCATTTGGCCCTGGGTTCCTCCTAATGCAAGACAATGCTAGACCTCATGTGGCTGGAGTGTGTCAGCAGTTCCTGCAAGAGGAAGGCATTGATGCTATGGACTGGCCCGCCCGTTCCCCAGACCTGAATCCAATTGAGCACATCTGGGACATCATGTCTCGCTCCATCCACCAACGCCACAGTGCACCACAGACTGTCCAGGAGTTGGAGAGCCTCATTTTGACTTGTTTTAAGGACATTACATCAAAGTTGGATCAGCCTGTAGTGTGGTTTTCCACTTTAATTTTGAGTGTGACTCCAAATCTAGACCTCCATGGGTTGATAAATGTGATTTCCATTGATAATTTTAGTGTGATTTTGTTGTCAGCACATTCAACTATGTAAAGAAAAAAGTATTTAATAAGAATATTTCATTCATTCAGATCTAGGATGTGTTATTTTAGTGTTCCCTTAATTTTTTTGAGCAGTGTATTTATGCCCAGTGTGTCGTTGTGATCTCTGTTGGAATCGTCAGTCCTTCTGTTGGAAAGTTCATCCGAGCGTCTCTCTGCTTCCCTGAAGTCTTTCGTGGTTAGAATGGATACTTCAGAGTACCATTCAGAAATGTTCTCATGGAATAAATGTTTCGGCGGTTGTCGGTCTTCGCATTCCAGGTTGACATAATATCTAGCTGCAGACTAGTAATTAGTATCTAAGATTTGCTCTTATTCTGTCAGGATCGATAGTCTCAGAGTTGAACAATTTCCACCCGTGTAGCCAATGCTCCACGTGGTATGGTTAGGAATTCAACAACCATTTCAACCTTAGCTTATCTTGAGGTTTTTGTGGTCTAAACTCAACCTTTGCCCCCTAGGTGTCCATCGAGGTACGCGTGGTCTGAAGAGGATTTCTTCAGGTGGGTTTTTTATTCGTAACAGTAGAATAGGGCTGTTCCATGATGCCAGATCATGTCTGTGCTCATGGGGGTGGGCCAATGACTTAGTTAAACTTTAAAGGGAATACAATTCTCTCACATTAACATCATTACATCATGTTTCATAGTTTCTTCTTTACTCATTCATTTTATACAATAATTAGCCCCAAACCTCATAATGGAGGCACCTGTATAAACAGAGTTATGATAATGTGGCTGTATTGTCTTTCATGAGGTCACAAACATGAAACAAAATGGACCGGGACGTAGCTGGCTTCTCCACCGACAGTTTACACATTCTCCAAAACATAGATATTGTTCAGGTCTCAAGTTCTGTGATGTAGAAGAAGTTCCTTTGTTCTACTGTGAAACTCTCTCTTTCTATACTGCATGGCCAGGAGGAGAGAGTCTCCTCCAGGAATTTAAGACCTGATATAACAGAAACTGGGTGTAGGAGGGAGAGAGGGGGATGCCACGCACTGTACCCAGAAAGGGCCACGTCATGACAGTTCCAACAATAAGTACCTTGGTCTTGTCTTGATTTAGCTGGAGGAAGTTGTGAGCCATCCAAGTATTTAAATCACTAATACAGTCTAATCCTTTATCTGTGGAGCTAAAATCCTCTGGTGAAACAAATGTACAGTAGTGTATTGTCTGCATAGCAATGAAAATCAATGATGTGCTGTCTGATAATGCTGCAAAGGGGTAACATATACTGTATAAACTGAACAGTACCAGACCCAAAATCAAACCTTGTGGAACGCCACATGTAATATGTATTGTCTCTGAGTTATGTTCACCAAGGGTGACAAAAAACTCTCCACTGGTTAAATAGGTCCTAAATCAATTTAGAAGTGGAACGTAGAGGCCAAACCTCCTCTCCAGTCTGTGTAGAAGGACATCATGGTCAACAGTGTTGAATGCAGCACTTAAAGGACAGAGATCTGTTTGGCATCTGTGTCTGCTCTAAGATCATTTACTAATTTAACTAAGGCCTTCTCTGTGCTGTGGTGTGCACGAAAATCTGAATGGAATTTTTCCAAATTACAGTTGGCACTTACATTTTTTTTTAGCTGTTTGAAAACCAATTTCTCAAGAATTTTGCTAAGAGCTGAAGGATCTAAATTACAATTCTTCAGAAGCTGTTTCACGATAGCAGTTTTTCAGTGCAGTAGGGAAAGTGCCTGTGAACATGGAGTGATTAACAATAGCTTGCACTTCTTCAGATATGCAATAAAAACTGTTTTGAAGAAGGTGATGGGGATATAATTGAGAAGGCAGGTAGAAGGCTTAAGTTGTCGAATCACTTTCCTGAGCATGTCTGTGTCAACCAGGGACAATAAATCCATAGTGCCTTTGCGTGGTAGGCTAGGGCACAAATCATCAAACTTCTCATCAGGTCTTGCTTGACTGATACCCAGCCTAATGTTGGTTATCTCTGAAATATGCCGCAAATTCATCACAGTTAGATGTGAAGGAAAGATCACATAGGTTTGAGGGATTAGGATTTATCATGCCATCAATGGTCGAAAAGAGTACTCTCAAATTATTTGGATTAATCATGTAAGAAAAAATTTGCCCATCCGGATTTTCTAATTGCCTTGTTATATATATATGCCAAGTTGCTCTCTCAGAATATTAACTTTCTCCACTTCTGCTCTGCCTTTTTGCAATTTCTCTTTAATTGATTAGTTTCCTCACTCATCCAAGTGGCTGTCCATTTGGATGAGGCCTTTTTCAACTTTACTGGTGCTATGGCATCAATGGTTGCCCATAATTTGCTATTAAAGTTGTCAGCTAAATCATCACAAGAGGAAGGCAGAATTTTTGGTGGAGTATTGTTCATACACTTAATAAAATGTGTAGCAACTTCAAAGGTAAGATAGCATTTCTTAATAATGCATTCAGTATTACCCCATGCTATGAGTAACAAGGTAGTAAAAAATACACAATGGTGAGCAGATAAAACAATAACAATAAATCATATGCCAATAGAAAGCCCCTTGGTAAAAACCAGGTCCCAGTAATATGTTGGATGAAGTCCATAGAGCTCAAAAGACTAATGAATTCAATGGCCTTGGAGTCAGTCCCTTTGTCAACATGAATATTAAAGTCGCACAACACAATGATTGTATTATAGTTCTCAAGGACAATAGACAATAGTTCAGATAAATCACTAAAGAAAGTGGGGCAATGCTTTGGTGGCCTATACAGGGTTATGGCCAGCACTGGAGGCTGACATTTAAACAGTATAGCATCATGCTCAAAAGACCCAAAGTCGCCAAACTAAATATCCTTACAACTGAGAGCATTAGTAAAAATAGAGGCTGTCCTTCCACCCTTAGCAACAGTAGCTAAGATAGAGAGAAGTCTGGCCATAATAAAGCACTGCTCTGCCTTCTTAACAACATTATCAACAAGGCAGGTCCTAAAGGCCCCTGTTTTGTCGCACCTGGACTACTGTCCAGTCCTGTGGTCAGGTGCCACAAAGAGGGACTTAGAAAAGTTACAATTGACCCAGAACAGGGCAGCATGGCTGGCCGTTAAATGTACACCGAGAGCTAACATTAATAATACGCATGTAAATCTCTCATGGCTCAATGTAGAAGAGATTGACTTAATCACTACTTGTTTTTGTAAGAAGTATTGACAAGCTGAATGCACAGAGCTGTCTGTTTAAACTACTAGCACACAGCTCAGATACCCATGCATACCCCACAATACATGCCACCAGAGGTCTCTTCACAATCCCCAAGTTCAGAACAGACTATGGGAGGCGGACAGTACTACATACAGTATAGTCATGGCTACATAGAACTCTATTCCACATCAGGTAACTGATGCAAGCAGTAGAATCAGATTTTAAAGAGAGATACAAATACACCTTATGAAACAGCGGGGACTATGTTCAGACACACACAGGGACAGACACATGCTTACACATACACATGCTAACACATGCACTCTACACACATGTACACATGGATTTTGCATTTGTAGATATGTTGTGAAAAGTGTTATGAAATGTAATGTCATGTCATATTTTTTATTGTATATAACCACCTTAATGTTGCTGGACCCCAGCAGTTAATGGGGATACTTAATAAATAAAAATACACAATAACCCTTAATATCAAAGTGGAATTATGTTTTAGACACACACATACACATGCGAACACACGCACTCTACACACACGTACACATGGATTTTGCATTGTAGATATGTTGTGAAAGTGTTATGAAATGTCATGTAATATTTTTTTTGTATATAACCACCTTAATGTTGCTGGATGCAAATAGTCTGGCTAGTCATTTGATTAGCTCTTCAGGAGTCTTATGGCTTGGGGGGTAGAAGCTATTTAGGAGCCTCTTGGACCTAGACTTGGCGCTCCGGTACTGCTTGCCGTACGGTAGCAGAGAGAATGATGGTGATGTACTGGGCCGTATGCACTACCCTCTGTACTGCCTTGCGTTCGGAGGCCGAGCAGTTGCCATTCTAGGCAGTGATGCAACCCGTCAGGATACTCTCGATGGTGCAGCTGTAAAACCTTTTGAGGATCTGAGAACCCATGCCAAATCTTTTCAGTCTCCTGAGGGGGAATAGGTTTTGTTGTTCCCTCTTCACGACTGTCTTGGTGTGCTTAGACCATGTTATTTTGTTTGTGATGTGGACGCCAAGGAACTTGAAGCTCTCAACCTTCTCCACTACAGCCCCATTGATGATGGGCCTGAATAAGTTCAGGAGTAAACATATGCTTAACAAGTCACATAATAAGTTGCATGGACTCACTCTGTGTGCAATAATGAAGTTTAACTTGATTTTTGAATGACTACCTCATCTCTGTACCGTACACATATGTAAGGTCCCTCCCTCAGTTGTGCAGTGAATTTCAAACACAGATTCAACCACACAGACCAGGGAGGTTTTCCAGTGCCTCGCAAAGGACACCTTATTGGTAGATAAATAATACATTGAATATCCCTTTGAGCATGGTGAAGTTAATAATTTCACTTTGGATGGTGTATCAATACACCAAGTCACTACAAAGATACAGGCGTCCTTCCTAACTCAGTTCCGCAGAGGAAGGAAACCGCTCAGGGATTTCATGGTGACTTTAAAACAGTTACATAGTTTAATGTCTGTGATAGGTAAAAACTGAGGATGGATCAACAACATAGTAGTTACTTCACAATACTAACCTAAATGACAGCGTGAAAAGAAGGAAGCCTGTACAGAATACAAATTTCCCAAGACATGCATCCTGAAAAAACAAGTGGTAAATGTGACCCACCCCCGTCGATTCGGTCTTGTACTTTTTGGATAAAAGTAGAGACTCAGAGCTACAAAATGGTATGCCATACACCACAGTTGCGGAACAATGGGGAAGTCATTCTGCTTTGAAAGTTGATCAATTTGTAACCCCACTTTTGAGATAATTGCCCTTTTGGTTCACCTCCTGGAAAGCTCCTCTTTTTCTACACCTATTCAGCAGTCATCTTAAGCATTAGCCCCACCCATCTCTTTACAATAAGGAACAACTCCAAGTAAAAATACACTTTATCTTCTTATGGCTGAAGGGGCAGTATTGAGTAGCTTGGATGAAAGGTGCCCATATCAAACGGCCTGCTCCCCAGTCATAGTTCCTAATATTTGCATATTATTATTAGTATTGGATAGAAAACACGCTAAAGTTTCTAAAACTGTTTGAATTATGTCTGTGAGATTAACAGAACTCATATTGGCAGGCAAAATCCTGAGTTGAACTCAAAACAGGAAGTCAGAAATCTGAGCCTGTATGTATTCACCAGAGTCCCTTAAGAAATCCACTTGAGTTATGAATGATGTTGCACTGCCTAGGGGTTCCACTAGATGTCAACCATCAATAGAAATTCCAATGAGACTTCTATGATGTTGTGGGAGAGAATGATAGCAGAATCAGTCAGGTGTCCATCAAGCAGCCATTTTCTGATCATGCTTTTTTTTCATGGAAGTCACCTACGTTCCATTGCTCACGCAGACAAGAACGAATACTCCGGTTGGAACTTTATTGAAGCTATATGTTAAAAACATCCTAATGATTGATTCAGTAGTTAGTTTGAAATGTTTCTTCGACCGGTAATATCACATTTTGAAGTTTTTGTCCGATATAAAGCTGACCAGAATTAGCGTTTGGACATGTTTACCAAACGCGCTAACAATTGGACATAAATAACGTATTTTTTCGAACAAAACAAACATTTATTGTGGACCTGGGATTCCTGGTGTGCTTTCTGATGTAGATCAGCAAAGGTAATGGAATATTTATCATGTATTTTTGTGTTTATGGTGACGCCATCTTTGCAGCTGTGGTATGCTACTTTTGAGCGCCGTCTCAGATTATAGCGTGCATTTCTTTTTCCGTAAAGTCTTTTTGAAATCTGACATAGCGGTTGCATTAAGGAGAGGTATATCTATAATTCAATGTGTATAACTTGTATTATCAACTATATTTATGATGAGTATTTCTGTTGAAACGATGGGCTATGCAAAGTCACTTGATGTTTTTGCATTTAGTGAATCTAGTCGCCTCAATGTAAACTCAGATTTTTTTTATATAAATATGAATTTAATCAAACAAAACATGCATGTATTGTGTAACATGAAGTCCTATGAGTGTCATCTGATGAAAATAATCGAAGGTTAGTGATTAATTTTATCTCTATTCTGGTTTTTGTGAAGCTATATTTAGCTGGAAAAAATGGCTATGCTTATTGTGGTTTTGTGGTGACCTAACATAATCGTTTGTAGTGCTTTCGCTGAAAAGCCAATTTGAAATCGGACACTTTGGTGGGATTAACAACAAGATTACCTTTAAAATGATATAAGACACATGGATGTCTGAGGAATTTTAATTATGAGATTTCTGTTTTTTGAATTTGGCGCCCTGCACTTCGACTGGCTGTTGTCATATCGGTCCCGTTACCGGGACTTCAGCCATAAGAATTTATCTAGTCCTTGGCCTATATCCTAATATGACTTTGAAAGTGTCCAGATTTATTTTTTATTTTTAGGTAATGTCTACCCAGACACTTGTCTAAATTGATGCGTCATGTGAAAGAAATGCTTTAACCACCCCTCAGCCACATCTAGCTACGTGGATGGGTCACTATTGTCTAGACAAGTACACATATTCATTAAATACAAAAGATGACCGTCATGTGATCATTCACTTGCGAAGTGGAGTCTTTTGTTTAGACATAGCTAGCTAGCTAGCTAAACAATTAACCATAATCCCAACGCATAGCTACAGTACAAACAGATTGTCATAGCTAGCCACTATGCATGAAATGCTGGAGTATAGTATTATTCTGCAGGTAGCTAAAGCTAACCAACTAGGTTAAATGTTAGCTAGGTAACATTAGGCTATAACTAGTAATTCAAATGGCTTTCTGAAATGCTAATAATATTACTACACAGATCATACATGTAACGTTAGCTAGCGAACAAGTAAGATACTTTTTGCAAGCTAGCTAACAGTACATTTTCATTAACTTGCAATGAATACGACTTTCTGACTTACCTGTATAACGTAAACTCGTACATCGCCTTGGTCCGTACAATTGCCCTTATTTTAGCGCCCCAAAACGTAATACTTCCAGATCAAATGTAATGTCAATACCATTGTAAAGCACCATTTCTCCCCTTTCCAACAGAGTAAATTACATGACCTAAACGCTGCCCGTTTCTGCATAATTCAAGCAGGCAATGAGCCCCATCGGGTCTTTTTAAAAATGGCGGGTGGGGAAGCGAAACTAATGCGTGAGAGTGAGAAGGAGAGATATTGTGTGGGAAAATTGCTTTTTTTCACTCGATCTGTCCAACTTATCACCTTATCGCCTCTAAAATGTAAATAAAACACTATAAAGAGTTTATATAATGTGTCATTACATACCTATTTGAAGGTTTATGTCGAATTTGATTCGGGTCTTTAGGGCGGTGCTAAAGTGATCTTAGAAGTAAACAGCGGCTTTGAGAATGATGATCGCATGCAATGAAAACGCAAAAAATTACTAGGTATCCCCCCTTACCCCCGTCACTGTCCATTTCTTGTTTTTAAAGGATGAGAGAAGTGCTACACCTAGTGAAGAGAGATTGTAAGACAGAAATAGTTGCTTTATGCGTGCTGTACATTACAACATGACACGTCTAGATGTAACGGAGGGTCCGTTTTTTCAACTTTTCTCCAATACTATAAAGCCATTACCATGTAGATCAATGCTTGAATAGAAACCTAGTTCACAACCCCCGATTTTGAAGTCAACACAGTCGCTACAGTCCCATTAGTTTTCTTTGTAGACTCGTTTGAATGTTGCGGTTGTGCACATTTGTAAGGAATGGGGTGAGTTTACGTTACATGAATGAACGCTTCACGGCAGCGTGTCTTTCAGTTTGATTTGTAGCTAGCTACAGCTTTTGGTGACGCAAAAATTCAGTACATTTTTTGGCACATTGTTGTGTCAAGTGTCTTCAGTTCACACTGACCTTGTGCAGAAAACTAGTCCATCACAACTTTTTGCCTCTGATCATTGTCGATAGCACCTGCTAAATCCTGGGCAGCAATGTTGTTGTGAGCAGTAGCAACACTTTTTCAGATCTCTATGACTAACGCTATATCTTTCAAAAAAGCAGCAGTAGCAAGGATTATATACACATACTGAGCAGCTCATGTTATTGACAGAAGTGTTGACATGCTGAATGCACCGAGGTGTCTGTTTAAACCACTAGCACACAGATCAGACACCTATGCATACCTCACAAGACATGCCATCAAACGTCTGGCTACATGGAAATCTATTCCACATCAGGTAACTGATGCAAGTAGTAGAATCAGATTTGAAAAACAGGTAAAAATACACCTTATGGAACAGCGGGGACTGTGAAGAGACACACACAGGCACATACACATGATAAGACACGCACACATACACATGGATTTTGTATTGTAGATATGTGATAGTAGAGTACTGGCCTGAGGGAACACACTTAATATGTTGTAAAAATGTTTTGTCTTTTTCCGTGGCTAAACAAACTAGGCTCGTAATTTAACAATTTATTTCGTATTTACAGATGGCACATTAAAGTTCACTTGTTCCAGAAGGCATTTCTGCCAAATAATGCATTTTATTTAAAAAAAGTAAACGTTCAAATGCCTCTCCTGTAAAGTAGTGACATGCGACATATGCCTAGCTTCTTGAAACAGGTCACAAATTAACTTTATGCCCTGAATAAAAAGCGTTATGTTTGGGGCAAATCCAACATAACATATCACAGAGTACCACTCTTCATATTTTCAAGAATGGTGGTGGCTGCATCATATCATGGGTATGCTTGTCATCGGCAAGGACTAGGGAGTATTTTTTAGGATTAAAAGAAACAGAATAGAGTTAAGCACAGGCAAAATCATAAAATAAAACCTGGTTCAGTCTGTTCTCTGATAGACATTGGGAAGCAAATTCACTTTTCAGTAGGACAATAACCTTAAACACAAGGATAAATATGCACTGGAATTGCTTACCAAGATAACATTGAATGTTTTTGAGTGGCCTAGTTACAGTTTTGACTTAAATCGTCTTGAAAATATATGGCAAGACTTGAAAATGGCTGTCTAGCAATGCATTTTTAAATTAATAATGTGCAAATATTGTACAATCCAGGTGTGCAAAACTCTTACAGACTTACCCAGAAAGACTCACATCTGTAATCACTGCCAAATATGATTCTAACATGTATTTACTCAAGGGTGTGAATACGTATTTAAATGAGATATGTCTCTATACAGTTTCAATAAATAAGCAAAAATGTCTAAAAACATGTTTTCACTTTGTCATTATAGGGTATTGTGTGTAGATGGGTGAGAAAAAGCATATATATATTTAACTTATTTTGAATTCAGGCTGTAACAAGAAAATATGGAATAAGTCAAGGTGTAGGACAATATTCAGAAAGTATTTGAAAACCCACACAGGCAATTTGATTGACAATGATTCTTACATGTGTAACAATGTAAAAATGCAAACTTCTCTCAATAAGATTTAGTACAGACCAGGCCTGAAACAAAATGTAGAAATAGAAGGCTACTTTGACAAGTATTAGATAGAGAAATAAAGATAGAAGATACAAAAACAGGACTACTGTTCAGAGACGATTTCCATATTAGATTTGGAGGACAAATTCATATCACACTGTCACTTGAGTATTTGCATTTAGCCTTCCACATGCCATGAAACTTATTGAAGCACGGCCCCATCCTACAAAGTAGCACAAAGTGTAAATATAGTACTTTGACAACAATTCAGTAAATGCAACAAGTATTAGAGAAGGGTTCCGCGAAAAAAATCGAAGAAAAAATCTAAATGCACCCACACAAAGTAGGTTATTGGATTGACAAAGATTCTTACGTCTGTAACAATGTGAAAATGCAAACAACTATTCAGAGAATATTTAAATATGTAGATAACCTCTCTCAATAAGATTTAGTTCAAACTAGGCCTGACACAAAATGTAGACATGGTAGCCTACTTTGACAGCAATTCAGTGAATGCAGTCAGATATAGAGAGACTATACAAAACACAATTTTAAAAAGGTACAACATTTCCCGATAAGATTTGTAGTAAAAATTTGTATTTCACACTGTCACGCCTACAACATGTCATGGAACTTCTGGAAACATGACCCCATCCTGCAAAGTGGTATAGAACAAGTATAGCACCCAAAGAAGGTGTCTATACATCTCCCACTCTTTGCCCTGCGTCCACTCCGGATGCACACACCACACCCTCTATTGTGCCCTTCAAACTCAGTCCACACCCCCTGGTGCCACACTCTTGGCTACCCAGTTCCTGCCAGTGTAGCCATCACAAAGTGAATACAAAAGCTGCATTTTTAATGCCTTTAGGGACCAGTGTCTGCAATTTATGGAGCCTTTGCAGGGTCCCCCACGCTAGTCTACTGATGCCGGTACAATAAATAGTTAGCAATGTGCCACGCAACCTCTTTGAGCAGCTTTGTAGGTACATGCATTTTTCTGATCCAAATTCAACAAATCAGATAGACAAATGGTACAAAGTAAGCTGTGTGGTATAAGGTTGAATGGTGAGACTCTGGGCAGATGCTCCACTCTGGTGTGCTCTCTCTCTTCCTCTTCCTCCTCTCCATTTTCCTCTTCCTCCTCGCTCCACATCTTTATCCCTTCAATCATCTGTAACTCCTCTTCCTTCCTGCCTTCTTCTGCTGAGCATAGACTCTCCACATCACTTCCCTTGCCTATACCGAACTAGAAGAACAGACTAACTGGGGGTCGGGAAAGAGGAAGGAAGAGAGAGAGAGAAAACAGGTACAGAGGAACAAATAGGATTCAATTCCGGTCAGCATCATCATTTCTATCTCTCTCTCTCTTTCACTCATACACACACGCTCTCTTTTTTCCTTCCTCTCTTTTTCTCAGCCATACACAAACTCTCTAATAATCACCTCTTAGGGGTTTCCATAATAAATTGTGTTACAGCTACAACACATCTCCCATTACACACACACACACACAGTATAATCTTGTGGTACCCCGTGACGAATAGCTGTTGCATGTGCAATAGCTAATGGGAATCCTAATAAACTAAATCATGATGCTATACAGCACTTTCAATCAATCAATCAAATCCCATTACACACAAACACACACACGTACAATATCATAATAACGCTATACAGCACTTGCATTCTATCAATCAATCAATCACTAATCAAAATGATTTTATAAAGCCCTTAGTGGCAAGATTGTTTCTCAGTTCATTGTGTGCATATACAGTATGTTAGTCAGACTGAAAGATAATCAGACAGGATTGAGCACACAAAATATATGTTCATAGATGACCAGCAAAGTTAGATTATCACTGTAAAGAATATATATGGTGTACACACTTCAAGACCCATGGTCAGATGACTTAGCTGGTTGTCTTTGTAAAATCCAAATCAAATCAAATCTTATTGGTCACATACACGTGTTTAGCAGATGTTATTGTGGGTGTAGCAAAATGCCTGTGCTTATAGCTCCGACAGTGCAGTAATATCTAACAAGTAAAATCGAACAGTTTCACAACATATACCCAAAATACACATAAATCTAAGTAAGGAATAGATTAAGAATATACATACAGCTGAAGTCAGAAGTTTACATACACCTTAGCCAAATACATTTAAACTGTTTTTCACAATTCCTGACATTTAATCCAAGTAAATATTCCCTGTTTTAGGTCAGTTAGGATCACCACTTTATTTTAAGAATGTGAAATGTCAGAATAATATTGGAGAATTATTTATTTCAGCTTTATTTCTTTCATCAGTAGGTCATAAGTTTACATACAGAATTGTGTCCAATTCCTCCAGACAGAGCTGGGGTAACTGAGTCACATTTGTAGGCCACCTTGCTCGCATGCTCTTTTTCAGTTCTGCCCACACATTTTCTATAGGATTGAGGTCAGGGCTTTGTGATGGCCACTCAAATACCTTGACTTTGTTGTCCTTAAGCCATTTTGCCACAACTTTGGAAGTATGCTTGGGGTCAATGTCCATTTGGAAGACGCATTTGCGACCAAACTTTAACTTCCTGACTGATGTCTTGAGATGTTGCTTCAGTATACCTACATAATTTTCCTTTCCTCATGATGCCATCTATTCTGTGAAGTGCACCAGTCCCTGCTGCAGCAAAGCACCCCACAACATGTTGCTGACACCCCGTGCTTCACGGTTGGGATGGTGTTCTTTGGCTAGCAAGCCTCCCCCTTTTTCCTCCAAACATAACGATGGTCATTATGGCCAAACAGTTCTATTTTTGTTTCACCCGACCAGAGGACATTTCTCCAAAAAGTATGATCTTTGTCCCCATGTGCAGTTGCGAACCGTAGTCTGGCTTTTTTTATGGCAGTTTTGGAGCAGTGGCTTGCTCCTTGCTGAGCGGGCTTTCAGGTTATGTTGATATAGGACTCGTTTTACTGTAGATATATATACTTTTGTACTTGTTTCCTTCAGCATCTACACAAGGTCCTTTGCTGTTCTTCTGGGATGGATTTGCACTTTTCGCACCACAGTACATTCATCTCTAGGAGACAGAACGCGTCTTCTTCCTGAGCGGTATGACGGCTGCGTGGTCCCATGGTGTTTATACTTGCATATTATTGTTTGTACAGATGAACGTGGTACCTTCAGGTGTTTGGAAATTGCTCCCAAAGATGATCCAGACTTGTGGAGGTCTACAAAAAAAATTCAGAGGTCTTGGCTGATTTCTTTTGATTTTCCCATGATGTCAAGCAAGGAGGAACTGAGTTTGAAGGTAGGCCTTGAAATACATCCACAGATACACCTCCAATTGACTCAAAATGTCAATTAGCCTATCAGAAGCTTCTAAAGCCATGACATCCTTTTCTGGAATTTTCCAAACTGTTTAAAGGCACAGTCAACTTAGTGTATGTAAACTTCTGACCCACTGGAATTGTGATACAGTGAATTATAAGTGAAATAATCTGTTTGTAATCAATTGTTGGAAAAATGACTTGTGTCATGCATAAAGTAGATGTCCTAACAAACTATAGTTTGGGGTGGTTGAAAAACTAGTTTTAATGACTCCAACCTAAGTGTATATAAGCTACCTACTTCAACTGTAGGTGGGGATGAAGTGAGTATGCATAAGTAACAAACAAACAGCGAGTAGCAGCAGTGTACAAGAGGGGGGGTCAATGTAAAATGGTCATTGCCGATTTTTATGAATTGTTCAGCAGTCTAATGGCTTGGGGGTAGAAGCTGTTGATGAGCCTTTTGGTCCTACAGTAGACTTGGTGCTCCGGTACCGCTTGCTTTGCGGTAGCAGAGAAAACAGTCTATAACTTGGGTATCTGGAATCTCTGACAATTGTATGGGCTTTCCTCTGACACCGGCTATTATATTGGTCCTGGATGGCAGGAAGCTTGGCCCCGGTGATGTACTCGGCCATTCGCACTACCCTCTGTAGCGCCTTACGGTCAGATGCCGAGGTGCCATACCAAGCGGTGATGCAACCGGTCAGGATGCTGTCGATGGAGCAGCTGTAGAACCTTTTGATGATCTGGGGACCCATGGCAAATCTTTTCAGTCTCCTGAGGCGTAAAAGGTTTTGTCGTGCCCTCTTCACGACTGTCTTGGTATGTTTAGACCATGATAGTTCGTTGGTGATGTGGACACCAAGGAACTTGAAACTCTCGACGCGCTCCACTACAGCCCCGTCGATGTTAATGGGGGCCTGTTCGGCCCGGCTTTTCCTGTCATCCACGATAAGCTCCTTTGTCTTGCTCACATTGAGGGAGAGGTTGTTGTCCTGGCACCACACTGCCAGTTATCTGACCTCCTCCCTATAGGCCATCTCATTGTTGTCGATGATCAGGCCTACCACTGTTGTGTCGTCAGCAAACTTAATGATGGTGTTGGAGTCGTGTTTGGCCACGCAGTTGTGGGTGAACAGGGAATACAGGAGGGGACTAAGTACAAACCCCTGTGGGGCCCCAGTGTTAAGGATCAGCGTGGCAGACGTGTTGTTACCTACTCATACCACCTGGGGGCGGCCCGTCAGGAAGTCAAGGATCCAGTTGCAGAGGGAGGTGTAATGACAAAGTGAAAATACACCGCTTAAAAAAATAAAGGGAACACTAAAATAACACATCCTAGATCTGAATGAATGAACTATTCTTATTAAATACTTTTTTCTTTACATAGTTGAATGTGCTGACAACAAAATCACACAAAAATTATCAATGGAAATCAAATGTATCAACCCATGGAGGTCTGTATTTGGAGTCACACTCAAAATTAAAGTGGAAAACCACACTACAGGCTGATCCAACTTTGATGTAATGTCCTTAAAACAAGTCAAAATGAGGCTCAGTAGTGTGTGTGGCCTCCACGTGCCTGTATGACCTCCCTACAACGCCTGGGCATGCTCCTGATGAGGTGGCGGATGGTTTCCTGAGGGATCTCCTCCCAGACCTGGACTAAAGCATCCGCCAACTCCTGGACAGTCTGTGGTGCAACGTGGCGTTGGTGGATGGAGCGAGACATGATGTCCCAGATGTGCTCAATTGGATTCAGGTCTGGGGAAGGGCGGGCCAGTCCATAGCATCAATGCCTTCCTCTTGCAGGAACTGCTGACACACTCCAGCCACATGAAGTCTAGCATTGTCTTGCATTAGGAGGATATGGTCTCACAAGGGGTCTGAGGATCTCATCTCGGTACCTAATGGCAGTCAGGCTACCTCTGGCGAGCACATGGAGGGCTGTGCGGCCCCCCAAAGAAATGCCACCCCACACCATGACTGACCCACCACCAAACCGGTCATGCTGGAGGATGTTGCAGGCAGCAGAACGTTCTCCACGGCGTCTTCAGACTCTGTCACGTCTGTCACGTGGTCAGTGTGAACCTGCTTTCATCTGTGAAGAGCACAGGGCGCCAGTGGCGAATTTGCCAATCTTGGTGTTCTCTGGCAAATGCCAAACGTCCTGCACGGTGTTGGGCTGTAAGCACAACCCCCACCTGTGGGCGTCGGGCCCTCATACCACCCTCATGGAGTCTGTTTCTGACCGTTTGAGCAGACACATGCACATTTGTGGCCTGCTGGAAGTCATTTTGCAGGGCTCCGGCAGTGCTCCTCCTGCTCAAAGGCGGAGGTAGCGGTCCTGCTGCTGGGTTGTTGCCCTCCTACGGCCTCCTCCACGTCTCCTGATGTACTGTCCTGTCTCCTGGTAGCGCCTCCATGCTCTGGACACTACGCTGACAGACACAGCAAACCTTCTTGCCACAGCTCGCATTGATGTGCCATCCTGGATGAGCTGCACTACCTGAGCCACTTGTGTGGGTTGTAGACTCCGTCTCATGCTACCACTAGAGTGAAAGCACCGCCAGCATTCAAACGTGACCACAACATCAGCCAGGAAGCATAGGAACTGAGAAGTGGTCTGTGGTCACCACCTGCACAACCACTCCTTTATTGGGGGTGTCTTGCTAATTGCCTATAATTTCCACCTGTTGTCTATTCCATTTGCACAACAGCATGTGAAATTTATTGTCAATCAGTGTTGCTTCCTAAGTGGACAGTTTGATTTCACAGAAGTGTGATCGACTTGGAGTTACATTGTGTTGTTTAAGTGTTCCCTTTATTTTTTGGAGCAGTTTAGAAATGTTTGCAAATGTATTGAAAATTACATAACTATTCACAACCCCTGAGTCAATACTTTGTTGAAGCACCTTTGGCAGCAAATTCAGCTGTGAGTCTTTCTGGGTAAATCTCTAAGAGCTTGTCACACCTTTGCCTATTACTGTTTTCAGAAGTCTTCAAGCTCTGTCAAATATGTTGTTGATATTTGCTAGATATTTGCTAGACAACATTTTCCGGTCTTGCCATATATTTTCAAGAAGATTTAAGTCAAAAATGTAACTCAGCGATTTGTAAACAACTCCAGAATTGTAATTGTGTTTTAGGTTATCGTCCTGCGTAAAGGTGAATTTATCTGAATTTATCTTCCAGTGTCTGGTGGAAAGCAGTCTGAACCAGGATTTTGCCTGTGCTTAGCTCCATTCCGTTTCTTTTTTATCCTGAAAAACTCCCCAGTCCTTAACAATTAGAAACATACTCATAACAAGATGCAGCCACCACTATGCTTGAAAATATGAAGAGTGGTACTCAGTAATGTGTTGCATTGGATTTGCACCAAATATAGCACATTGTACGAAGGACAAAGAGTTAAATTGCTTCACCACCTTTGCAGTATTACTTTAGTGCCATGTGCATACGACCAAATCGAGGCGATGGGTGACATTTGCCACTTGTTTTTTCAGGGTGCATGTTTGGAATATTTGTCTTCTGAACAAGCATCACTCTTTTCACTCTGTCAATTAGGTTAGTATTGTGGAATAAATACACTGTTGATCCATAGTCAGATTTCGGCTATCACAGCCATTAAACTAACTATATAGAATATTGAAAATAGATTGTTCAGTTGTACAACTGACTAGGTATCCCCCTTTCCATTGATGTAATTGTCTGCATAATTTCTATCCCCCACATATACATACACACACACACACACATATGCAGTGCAAGTATTAAGACACCTTGACTTTTTCCACATTTTGTACGTTACGTGTTTTTAGATTTTTTTGCAAATGTATTAAAAAGAGAAACAGAAATACATTATTTACATAATTATTCAGACCCTTTGCTATGAGACTCAATTGAGCTCAGGTGCATCCTGTTTCTATTGATCATCCTTGATATGTTTCTTCAACTGATTGGAGTCCACCTGTAAATTCAATTGATGGGACATGATTTGGAAAGGCACACACGTCTTTATAAGGTCCCACAGTTGACAGTGCATGTCAGAGCAAAAACCCAGCCATGAGGTCGAAGGAATTGTACGTAGCGCTCCGAGGCAGAATTGTGTCGAGGCACAGATCTGGGAAAGGTACCAAAAATTGTCTGCAGCATTGAATGTCCCCAAAAACACATTGGCCTCCATTATTCTTAAATGGGAGAAGTTTGGAACCACCAAGATTCTTCTTAGAGCTGGCCGCGTGGCCAAACTGAGCAATCGGGGGATAAAGGCCTTGGTCAGGAAGGTGACCAAGAACCCATGGTCACTCTGACGGAGCTCCAGAGTTCCTCTATGGAGATGGGAGAACCTTCCAGGACAACCATCTCCGCAGCACTCCACCAATTAGGCCTTTATGGTAGAGTGGCCATATGGAAGCCACTCCTCAGTAAAAGGCACATGACAGCCTGCTTGGGGTTTGCCAAAAGGCACCTAAAGACTCTCAGACCATGAGAAACAAGATTTTATGGTCTGATTAAACCAAGATTGAACTCTTTGGCCTGAATGCCAGGCATTAATATCTTGAGGAAACCTAGCACCATCCATATGGTGAAGCATGGTGGTGGCATCATTATGCCGTGGGGATGTTTTTCTGCGGAAGGGACAGGGAGACTAGTCAAGATCGAGGGAAAGATGAACAGGGCAAAGTACAGAGAGATCCTTGATGAAAAACTGCTCCAGAGCACTCAGGGCCTCAGACTTGGCGCAAAGGTTCATCTTCCAACAGGACAACGACCCTAAGCACACAGCCAAAACAATGCAGGTGTGGCTCCGGAACAAGTCTCTAAATGTCCTTGAGTGGCCCAGCCAGAGCCCGGACTTGAACCCGATCGAACATCTCTGGAGAGACCTGAATATAACTGTGCAGTGACGCCCCCCATTCAACCTGACAGAGCTTGACGATCTGCAGAGAAGAATGGGAGAAACTCCAAATACAGGTGTGCCAAGCTTATACCGTCATACCCAAGAAGACTCGAGGTGCTTCAACAAAGTGCTGAGTAAAGGGCCTGAACGCTTAAGTAAATGTTTCCATATTTCCTTTTTTTATACATCTGCAAATGTGATCATGGGGTATTGTGTGTAGATTGATGAGGGAACAAAATGCTTTAATCAATTTTAAAATAAGGTTGTAACGTATCAAAATGTGGAAAAAGTCAAGGGGCCTGAATACTTTATGAATGCACTCTATAACCTTAACTGTTGTAATGTCATCATCATCTGTGAAGAACACACGTGCCAGTGGTCATCGAAGGTGTGCCCACTGATGTCGGTTACGATGCCGAACTGCAGACAGGTCAAGACCCTGGTGAGGACGACGAGCATGCAGATGAGCTTCCCTGAGACGGTTTCTGACAGTTTGTGCAGAAATTCTTCAGTTGTGCAAATTCACAGTTTCATCAGCTGTCCCGGTGGTTGGTCTCTTCTTAGGTGAAGAAGCCAGATGTGGAGGTCTTGGGCTGGCGTGGTTACACATGGTTTGCGGTGGTGAGGCCAGTTGGGCATACTGCCAAATTCTCTAAAATGATTTGGGAGGTGGCTTGTGGTAGAGAAATTAACATTAAATTGAACAGCTGTGGTGGACATTTCTGCAGGTAGCATGCCAATTGCACACTCCCTCAAAACTTGAGACATCTGTTGCATTGTGTTGAGTGACAAAACACTTTTTAGAGTGGCCTTTTATTGTCCCCAGCACAAGGTGCTCTTGTGTAATGGTCCTGCTGTAATCAGCTTATTGATATGCCACACCTGTCAGGTGGATGGATTATCTTGGTTTTAACCAGTTACCTAGATAAGCATTTAGCTAGCCAACTATAGCTAGCTGTTAGCTTGCTAGCTAGTTGGCGCCCATTCCAATTTCAAGTCTTTCTAAACCAATATCTGACTAACTCAGAGATATGAAGTTATTTCAGAATAGAAGTTCCTGCTAGTGCATCATGCTTTGTGACATTATGTTAGCTAGCTATCCCCAGTTAGATAATGTGTTATCACTTATTGCATCTGCATGCTTGTTGCATACTCCCTGGTTTCCACTAGTTACCACAACCACAAAGTCAAAATTGGAAAAATCATGAAATCAAACATTTGCTAATTGGTCTTAAAGAGAAACATCACCGCTAGACATTATTTTGGGTGTTTTTCCAGTCTCCATACATAATTATGACTGATGAGAGGGTGTTTCAGACATAATCATGCACTATATTTGTATTTTTTTTTCCCGCCGGGAAAATTAAACCGATGACATCATTGGTTGATTGAGCCCGCTCTTCGATCCAAAAATTAATGGAGTCATGTTTTGTATCAATTATATTCGTAAATATTTTCGCAATTATTGTTTGACCGATTGCACAAGTAGATATGGCTGTCCTTGTTCAACAAAGCCATTGGACTTGTCTCACGATCTTCCTATCTGCCAGGACATTGCAATATATCTAGGTTAACACATTTTCCCTGGCTATGTAAATACTACAGCCTGACGGGAGTCATACTTCCTTGTTCCCACCCGCGAAGGTAGACTTTTCAGTTTAATTTACAGGTTCACTGCCTATCCGAGACTGCTAAATAATTAGCTAAAATGGTTGCTTCTGATGATTCCTCTTTCCAAGAAGAGCTAGGAACATAAATACCTATTTATTTGAGCTGGAATACATTTAAGAGGAGTTGAGACGGCGAGAAAAATTATTGCGAAACCAACAATGTCGCAAGGATCTGTACACAATTCCCAGAAGCAGAAAATGTCCCAGTTCTTCATGGCCTGCATACTCACCAGACATGTCGCTCATTGAGCATGTTTGGGATGCTCTCGATCGACGTGTATGACAGCGTGTTCGAGTAACCGCTTTTCATCTTTTTATTAAGAACCATTCCTTGTTATCTCCTGGTCAGATTTATTGATTTTACCAACTTGATAACCTGATCACTTTGGACCTAGCATTGACAATCAAGAAAGAGTGGAATCTATGTGTCCTGTATTACTGTAGTTCCCTGTGTCTTCTGGACTGAAGTCCTGGAAAAGGATTGACCAGGAGGAATGAGGCCTATAGCCCTACTACATGTTCCTTTGTTTTGTTCCCCTAGACCACCTCATCACCTGTCATTAATTTAACTGTCCATCCATTGTCACTCTGGGATGCACATCCATTACTGCAGTAATGGCTTTCTGGTTGGCCTGATAATGGTTTGAGCTCTATCTGCCCATAGGATGTAGAAAATGACAGACAGGACTTCAAACCTGGTGTGTGTGTGTGTGTTTGTGTCGTGAGATATTAAAGTCCCTAACTGACAGGATTGTATGGAATGTATTCAACAAAAAGGCTTTTAGAAATAGATTATACCGAAAAGTCCAGAATAAGTGCATCAATGCCAACACTTCTATCAATTTCTCTCAATCAGGATGTGATGGCATCTATGCATAATGCATCTCCTCATCCAAAGTAGACAGTGGCTTTATCATGTTGTCACATCTTCTTACCGACTCTTTCAAGTCAAGACAAGAGCCTAGACTTCGATTTCAGCTTTCCACTAATCACATGTGCAGTGTCATGTCCATTGAAACCACTGAACTTCAACATTAGTTAGACTTGATCCAAAAAGCAATACAGCGACATGATAATGGTAAAGGACAGGTCATGAATGGTCCATTATAGTCATATCAATCCTCTAATAATGTAATATCAGTTGACGTCGAGCAATCACATAAGGTTAAATCTG
The DNA here is from genome assembly GCF_045679555.1 of Salvelinus alpinus. NCBI lineage: Eukaryota > Metazoa > Chordata > Actinopteri > Salmoniformes > Salmonidae > Salvelinus > Salvelinus alpinus. The sequence continues at coordinate 43,386,695 of NC_092100.1, forward strand.
TATTCTCCCAGCTTCAATTTTTATTAGTCAGTATAGCAATGTAACGTTATTGATCTGTCTGTTTCCCAAACTAATTCTCTACTTTTCACACTGGGACGGTATAAACAGCTCTACAGGCTTCACTGCCATGGGGCAGTCAGTACACGACATTATTCTAATCATGTCTTAGCAGGATCAGATGGTGACAGCCAGGGAAGACCAGTTTACAGAGCTCAGATATTAACAATATCAGTGAATGATGCCAAGTTCCATCTTGAGTTGATGGGTAGGCTACAGTCTGGGGTCTGGGAATAATGGTCATTTCAATTATCGAACCATTGATTCTATTCTTGGATAATATGTGTAAATGTACACCAAGGTAATTCTCTGTCATTACTATTCTGAGCAGGATCAGATGGTGACCAGGATCTCATCAGTGTAAGGCAGCCAGGGAAGACCAGTCAGTGATGGCGCAGAGGTGAACTTTTGCAGATCAACACTTTATTATTATGTGAAGCAAACACTGCACAAGCAAGAAACTTAAAAGATTGAAACTATTTTAAGGCAGTCTGACAAACCTCTAAAGTTGATTAACAAACTGTATCAAGAGTTGATAGAGGCTTTTCAAAATGACACAAAACATGTAAAACAAAAAAGACCTAGGAGACACTATAGATGATGATGAATGGATACAGATATGTTAGAATGTCTATTTAATGAAATCTCAGAAAAATTACTACAGCTTAACACCATTTATAGAATGTACTAAACTCAGGAAAAATTTGAAACGTCTCTTTTTCAGGACCCTGTCTTTCAAAGATAATTCGTAAAAATTCAAAGATCTTCATTGTAAAGGGTTTAAACACTGTTTCCCATGCTTTTTCAATGAACCATAAACAATTAATGAACATGCACCTGTGGAACGGTCGTTAAGACGCTAACAGCTTACAGACGATAGGCAATTAAGGTCACAGTTATGAAAACTTAGGACACTAAAGAGGCCTTTCTACTTACTCTGAAAAACACCAAAAGAAAGATGCCCATGGTCCCTGCTCATCTGCATGAATGTGGCTTAGGATTGCTGCAAAGAGGCATGAGGACTGCAGATGTGGCCAGGGTAATAAATTGCAATGTCCGTAGTGTGAGACGCCTACGACCTCGCTACAGGGAGACATGACGGACAGCTGATCGTCCTCGCAGTGGCAGACCACGTGTTACAACACCTGCACAGGATCGGTACATCCGAACATCACACCTGCGGGACAGGTACAAGATGACAACAACAACTGCCTGAGTTACACCAGGAATGCACAATCCCTCCATCAGTGCTCAGACTGTCCGCAATAGGCTGAGAGAGGCTGGACTGAGGGCTTGTAGGCCTGTTGTAAGGCAGGTCCTCACCAGACATCACGCAACAACGTCGCCTATGGGCACAAACCCACCGTCGCTGGACCAGACAGGACTGGCAAAAAGTGCTCTTCAATAATGAGTCACGTTTTTTTCTCACCAGGGGCGATAGACGGATTCACGTTTATCGTCGAAGGAATGAGCGTTACACCGAGGCCTATACTCTGGAGCGGGATCGATTTGTAGGTGGAGGGTCCATCATGGTCTGGGACAGTGTGTCACAGCTTCATCAGACTGAGCTTGTTGTAATTGCAGGCAATCTCAACGCTGTGCTTTACAGGATAGACATCCTCCTCCCTCATGTGGTACCCTTCCTGCAGTCTCATCCTGACATGACCATCCAGCATGACAATGCCACCAGCCATACTGCTCGTTCTGTGCGTGATTTCCTGCAAGACAGGAATGTCAGTGTTCTGCCATGGCCAGCGAAGAGCCCGGATCTCAATCCCATTGAGCACGTCTGGGACCTGTTGGATCGGAGGGTGAGGGCTAGTGTCATTCCCCCCAGAAATGTCCGGGAACTTGCAGGTGCCTTGGTGGAAGAGTGGGGTAACATCTCACAGCAAGAACTGGCAAATCTGGTGCAATCCATGAGGAGGAGATGTACTGCAGAACTTAATGCAGCTGGTGGCCACAACATATACTGTCTGTCACTTTTGATTTTGACCCCCCCCCCTTTGTTCAGGGACACATTATTCAATTTCTGTTAGTCACGTCTGTTGATCTTGTACAGTTTATGTCTCAGGTGTTGAATGTTATGTTCATGAAAATAAATGCAGTTGACAGTGAGAGGACGTTTCTTTTTTTGCTGAGTTTATATGCCAGTGAAACTGAATATCATGCACTCATTAATTTAATTATTCTGCTGGAGGTGTGAAACAGAAAAGGCGACATTTTTATTTAACTTCTTGAGAATACAGGGGGTGCTATTTTCCCATTAGCATAATTTGCTCTACAGATTAAACTGCCTCTTATTCAATTATTGCTCTTACTATATGCATATAAATAATACCATTGGAAAGAAAACAATCTCTAGTTTCTAAAACCGTTTCAATTTTGTCTCTGAGTGATACAGAAGTCATTTGACAGCACTTTCCATGACCAAGAAGAAAAAAGCAAGATGTGTATGCCAGCTTCAACGCTCTGCCTATATATGGTTGTGCCCCCTATGACCCGAAACACACCTCATTGGCCTTCCTCTGGGTGTCAAGAGGACGTCAGAGGAAAAATATCTTGTTTATCTGGGACTGACGTGAAATGAGAGCTAATTCTTTGGCGTGACCGACAACTTCCGGTTCTCTAAATCGTGCGACTTGTAGCTGCGATTGTCTTCTGTTGTGCGGCCATTATGGATGAAAACTATCTCCGTCTCGAAGTTTGTTTGATACATGTGACCAGATCATCGTAATGTATGTTTTTTCAATATAGTTTAATCAGATTATTTGAATTTTTTCGGGAGTTTTGTGGTGTTCCGTTGTCTGATTTTATTTACGTTTGAGAGATCCGTGCCACTCGACCAGTACCTGTGCTAAATGGAGTGGGAAAGGAACAATTCTGAACGGAACCAACGACTCATCTTGACAAAGGACACTTTGATCAACATTCTGATGAAAGATCAGCCATAGTAAGACCCAATTTACGATGTTATATCATATCTGTTGTGCATGTGAACTGGCCGTGGGCGCCTAGCCGAATCTGCCTGGTATAGCTATGCTAATTTAGCGCTACATTTTGTTTTCGTTATAAAACATTTAATAAATCTGAAATATTGTTTGGATTCACCAGATGTTGGGCTTTCAATATCTGTACGCTGTGTATTTTTCTGAAATGTTTTAAGATGAGTAATTCGTTATATGACGTTGGTCTCTGTAATTGTTCTGGCTGGGTCAGCACTATTTCAGATTGCAGCTGCAATGTAGAACTGTGATTTATACCTGAAAAATGCACATTTTTCCAAAAAAAAACTATGCTATACCATAAATATGTTATCAGACTGTCATCTTATGAAGTTGTTTCTTGGTTAGTGGCTATATATATTTTTATTTAGTCGAATTAGTGATAGCTACTGACGCAGGAAAAAACTATTGGGAGTAAAAAAATCGTGTCCTTTGCTAACGTGGTTAGCTAATAGATTTACATATTGTGTCTTCCCTGTAAAACATTTTAAAAATCTGAAATGGTGGCTTTATTCACAAGACCTGTATCTTTCATCTGGTGTCTTGGACTTGTGATTTAATGATATTTAGATGCTACAAGTTACTTGTGACGCTATGCTAGCTATGCTACTCAGTGGGGGGGGGGGGGGTGGGGGGTGCTACCGGATCAGGGTTGGTGACTCGTGAGAAGTTTAACTATGCAAGTCAGTTAAGAACAAATTCTTATTTACGATGGCGGCCTATGTAACCCTACGCTGCTATAAAGGATTTTGGAGACAGGCACAGGAATACACATAGGGGTTTTAATACACCCAAAACAAACACGTATACAAAAACACTGGGCTGTATCCAAACAATAGAGTGAGGGTAAACCTCGTTGAACACCACAGACCGAAAGGTTGCAAGTTCGAATCCCCGAGCTGACAAGGTACAAATCTGTCGTTCTGCCCCTGAACAAGGCAGTTAACCCATTGTTCCTAGGCCGTCATTGAAAATAAGAATTTGTTCTTAACTGACTTGCCTAGTTAAATAAAGGTTTAAAAAAGAAAAAAAAGGCAGTCACAACAGCTGTCAGAGCAGCTCACAGATTACTGCACCTGTACATATCCCATCTATAATTTAGCCCAAACAACTACCTCTTCCCCTACTGTATTTATATATTTTGTTCCTTTGCACCACATTATTTCTATTTCTACTTTGCACATTCTTCCACTGCAAATCTACCATTCCAGTGTTTTACTTGATATATTGTATTTACCTCGCCACCATGGCCTTTTTTTGCCTTTACCTCCCTTATCTCACCTCATTTGCTCACATTGTATATAGACTTATTTTTCTACTGTATTATTGACTGTATGTTTTGTTTATTCCATGTGTAACTCTGTGTTGTTGTATGTGTCAAATTGCTATACTTTATCTTGGCCAGGTCGCAGTTTCAAATGAGAACTTGTTCTCAACTAGCCTACCTGGTTAAATAAAGGTGAAATACATTTTTTTTATTGTACAAAATGATAGAATATTTTACAGTAATTTAAATAATAATACAGCAGCACACTGTAAGAAATACCAAATTCAAGTTGCTTTAAATATTTACTTTATTTTTACTGCAACTTTAGACAATGTGCAGAAATCCATTCTTGGCCATAAGTACAGTGCATTCAGACCTCTTGACTTTTTCCACATTTGTTACATTACAGCCCTATTCTAAAATGGATTAAATCGGGTTTTTTCTCAAACTACACACATTAGCCCATATAACAAAGGAGAAACAGTTTTTTAGAAAATTTTGCAAATGTATAAAAACTTTTTTAACTGAAATATCACATTAACATAAGTATTCAGACTCTTTACTCAGTACTTTGTTGAAGCACCTTTGGCAGCGATTACAGCTTCGAGTCTTCTTGGGTATGACGCTACAAGCTTGACACACCTGCATTTGGGGAGTTTCTCCCATTCTTCTCTGCAGATCCTCTCAAGCTCTGTCAGGTTGGATGGGGAACGTTGCTGCACAGCTATTTTTAGATTGCTCCAGAGAGGTTCGATCGGATTCAAGTCCGAGCTCTGGCTGGGCCACTTAAGGACATTCAGAGACTTGTCCTGAAGATCCGTAGGGATCATGCCAGGTTTCCTCCAGACATGATGCTTGGCATTCAGGCCAAAGAGTTCAATCTTGGATTCATCAGACCAGAGAATCGTTTTACTTATGGTCTTTAGGTGCCTTTTGGCAAACTCCAAGTGGGCTGTCATATGCATTTTTACTGAGGAGTGGCATCTGTTTGGCCACTCTACCATACAGGTCTTATTAGTTGAGTGCTACAGAGATGGTCGTCCTTCTGAAAGGTTCTCCCATCTCCACAGAGGAACTCTGGAGCTCTGTCAGAGTGTGATGGGTAGGCTACAGAACTATCGGGTTCTTCGTCACCTCCCTGACCAAGGCCCTTTTTCCCCGATTGCTCAGTTTAACCGGGCAGGAAGCTCTAGAAAGAGTTTTGGTGGTTTCATGCTTCTTCCATTTAAGAATGATGGAGGCCAATGTGTTCTTGGGGACCTTCAATCCTGCAGAAATGTTTTGGTATTCTTCCCCAGATCTGTGCCTCGATACGATCCTGTCACTGAGCTTTACAGACAATTCCTTCAACCTCATTGCTTGGTTTTTGCACTGTCAACTGTGGGACCTTACAAAGACAGGTGTGTGCCTTTCCAAATCATGTCCAATCAATTTAATTTACCACAGGTGGATTCCAATCAAGTTGTAGGAACATATCAAGGAAGATCAATAGAAACAGGATGCACCTGAGCTCAATTTTGAGTCTCATAGTAAATGGTTTGAATACTTATGTATATAAGGTTATTGTTTTTTCTTTTTCATAACTGTGCAAACAGTTTTCGCTTTCTCATTATTGTGTATTGTTTGTAAATTGATGAGGGCATTTCTTTATTTAATCCATTTCAGAATAAATCTGTAATGTAACAAAATGTGAAAAAAGTCAAGGGGTCTGAATACTTTCCGAATTAACTGTAAACTAGATCTACACCTGCGTATCTCAGCCCATATACCAAATGTATTTTGTCTTTTAAGCTTTTGAATACAGACTTCAGGTGACAAATGTTTATAAAAGTACACCTTGTAGATTTATGCTTGTAGTCTTGTGACCCTTGAGAAACCATTTGAAACTTCTCTGATCTATAGACACCTTAATAATGCATAATATATGACTTATTTGTAATGCATAATGACTTTACATGAAGTCATATGACTTTACAGAGGCACAACTTTGGTTTTAGAAGTGGGTGGGACATAGTATTACATTTATTTATCCAGTCGGATAAACACTCCAAACAGCCTACCTGACCCTCGGAGGCGTCCACATGGTCCTAAATCACATTTTTGCACCGTTTTGCATCTCATTCCAGTGATAAAACTGGGGGAAGGACAAAAATGCAATTTCAGAATTGGGGGGGGGGGGGGGCGGGCATGTGCCCCCGTCCCCAGAGATATTTGTGCCCCTGCAACTTTATTATCTCTAGAGCCTGTAAAGTACAATGTTTTTTTTTCTCTCTCACTGTTGTGACAGATGCGATTAAATGGATTGAGTTGAGTTTATGAGTTTAATTTTATTTTTACAGGGACAGTGCACATTAATCAATGTTTCAGTAAAAGTGTCGGTTTTAGCCTGCCGGCTACTTTTCAACCACATTCCCTGGGCAGGTTATTAAAAACAATTACAATAACAATACAGACAAACAATGAGCAGTGAGCACATGCAGAGCAACATAGAACAAGCTACACGTATCATGCAGACAGAGCAATAGCACAAAAAGCAACAAAACAAAATACATAATTAATTACATGCTTAAATGGTGATGATCACTGACCATTCAACATCTTTTTTCTAGTTTCAGTGTTTTCATATGCCTCCGAAATCATAAAGGCAAATAATAGTAACAGGTGTGCAAAACCACTCAAGGTGCAAATATGTTGCAATAAGTAAGGGATAATCAATGAGGGGCTGGCTATGTGTTCTCTGGAAAATAATGAATGATGTGGAAGGTGTGTTCCACAACGTGCTAGCAGAGTGGAACTGACCTCCCACGGAGTTGCATTATTTTCCAGAGAATGCCTAGAGCTCCGAGTTGATTATCCTTTTTACACCATGGCTATATTTTAACAGATTCGGCACTAGAAATGTGTTCATTTGCCGGCAGAACTGTGTTCAACGTTCACTAAAGTAGCTAGGAAGTGTAGATAGTTGCCGTGGTAACCAAACAAATAAACTTGCTAGTTTAGGTAACCAAACCATCAGTCCTAGCTTGCCATTATGAAACTCAAATTTAGCAATACCAATAATGTTTTCAATTTGACTTTAGCTTTCAAATGCAGCTCAAACATAGTTCATTCTTACATATTCTATAGCCATTGAATTCTATAGGGAATGCCCTTCAAGTCAATCAGAAAAAAAGTATTCAACAATGACATGGTATAAGATGCATTGATGCACTCTCATCTTTAGGCATGCATTCCATCTGGCTCTGCTTCATGACCTTTACAAATCTATATTCCACAGAGGAGTAGTGTCACATCTGCTCCTGCTACGCCCTCTGGTGTTCATCCGGTGTCTTCTTGACATGCAGTTACTCCCCCTGTACACTCTCTCGCCCTCTCCCTCACCCTCTCTGTGTGATTGTGTGGTTAGAGACAGGTGTGCTGGAATCAGAGCAGATCCCTACCAGCTGCAACTCGTTCCATAATCAAAACCTCTTCAAATACTCAGTCCTGCCACTTCCATGCTGCCAGATCATAATCTCTGCTCAGTCAGTTCATGATTCTAGCCATTTATGATTATTCAAGATCATGTTACTCTGCTGTGCCTGATTCCCTGCCTTACACCATTTATCCTCTCATTGCAGTTACTTCTCTGTCTCTGGCTCCTGTTCCACATCTCACCGCCCAACTACCTTGCTCTGGATTTTACTCACCACCACTACCTTGGATTCCCCTCAGGACCTGTTTACCCAGTTCTACTCAGTCTCCACATTTGGTTTTTCTGCAACTCATCTGAGCTTCCCCGGATCTGCACTCCATATCTCCTTGTGTAACAATAAATATTTTGGTTCATTCATCCCTGTCTCCTCATCTGAGTCTGCTCTTGGGTTCCCCTGTGTCGCTCCGCGTAACAAATACTTTAGCTACCTACCTTAGCCTGGCAATTAGCTAATTTCCAGGTGAACGTAGTGTCATCACAACTAAGCAAATAGCTATCAGTTTTAGTTATGAGCCACTTAAACCATCTGTCTGTACCTGGTTGGCTACGTCACACAATATGTTAATCTGCCTAGTGCAGGGATGAGAGCACATCATTGCTGTTAACGCTTCTTGGTAATTAGGCAGAATACATTTACATGCCTTTCCTTTCTGCCTCTGAGTCACATGCACAATTGTAAACAACAAACATATCCAGGCACTTGGCTGCACCATGTGTTAGGTATATGACCTTAACTTTATGCACGAGGGTTAAAACACTGCGTCGTAGAGATGAGTGCGCAAAACGGACAACTGTTCATGTTGTCCAAGTGGTATGAATCTGAGTTTGCACAAAGTGTAGCCTGTTTGGTTTGCAAGGTCAACATGCATTATTCAGTTATGACTGCTAGTGAGGCTCCTAGCAATTGAAATTACTTAGCCTTATTGAGGGTTTTTCACTCCCGTTACCTATTATTTGCCCTTATGATTCGGAGGCATGAAAACATGTCATTAACTAAATATAATTACATTTAGGCTAAAATATGTTATCGGCCAAGTGGGATCATAATGCTAGACTATGTAAGGAGAATGCCATTTTTGGGCTACACAAATCCACAGAGTCAGCACGGTGATTGTCAAGCAAATAACTGCCGGTCACACAGTAATTGACCGTTAATTAACATAAACACATTTAGCATATCCTGGCTTCCACGCATATCCTACAACCCTCTGATGCAGACCTTAGGAACAATTACATTTAAAAAAGTCAAATAAATCAATGTTTTATAACCTACATCATCACAATAAATCCATTTATTTTAGACAGGTCTAAAGAAACATGATATGAAGAAAATGTAATCTATTTCAGAAGAACAGAATATCATACTCTGAGTTGTCCTTATGTTAGACCCTGATCTGGCTATGCCATATGGAATTATGTGCCATTATTTTATAGTATGAAGAATACAATTGAACATGGCTGAATAATATAGAAACAATATTTTCTCCAATTGTGTATTTTCTATGATTCTGTGAGTGTGTAAAAAACAAAAACAGGTACTCCTATATGCTTAATTTAGAGTTACTGATGTAACTTTAGTTTTGATACAAATGTTGGGCTATACGGTTAGATTTTTTGAACATTCTAAGGCTGCATGGTGAGAATCTAATGATGATGTTAAAAAAGTTGCATGAAAGGCATGAGCTCTGCTTTGATTTTTGCGCAGGCTCTACACACATTTGACAATGCCTCAAATTTCCCAGCTGAATCCCCTTAGTGTGGCTGTAATGCCCTTTTAAAAAATCCATACATTTGCGGCCAGTGGCCATTGTGCCCTTGGGCTGAAAATAATAATTATAAATCCCTTCTCCCGGAGTCATATAGATTGCAAAATAGTTGGGAAGAGATTTCCGATGGCACATGGTTTATGAATTGACACGCAATTTTCCGTTCCTCCTGAAAGTGCTAACAGTCAAATGCATTCTCTCCGTCGTCCACACGCACTTTAAACATTTGGATAATAAAGCATTTAAAGGCTGACATTGGTTGATTTCATGCATTTATGAATGAAATCGCTTTAGCTGACATGATGCGGTTCATCTGATGAAGGTGCACATGGGCCTATTTATCTAAATTCTTCAAATCAATCCAAAATACTATGTTCTTTAAAAAAAAGTTTCTAAATTCTCTCATACAGCCAATATTGAAGAGTGTCAACATGCATTGAAGGCAGGTAATTATTTACCCTTAGGACAAGGGGATTATACAGAATGTTAAGACTACACAGGGGTTAACAAATAGTTGCAGTTAGTTTCAGAGTGGGTGGCAAGGACTAAGTTAGTCCTAAATATTTCTAAAACGTAAAGCATTGTATTTGGAACAAATCATTCACTAAACCCAAAACCTCAACTAGCATGTCTTGTAATAAATACATGTAGAAATTCGAGCTGAGTATGAGGTGACTCAAACGTGCTTCGGAGTCTACCCTGGATTGTACAAGCTGTCATGGTCAAAACCATATTGATACAACAGTGAGCTAAGATGGGGAGAAGTATGTCCATGATAAGGCGCTGCTCCACCTTCTTGACAGCACTGTCAACAAGGCAGGTCCTACAGCCCTAGTTTTGTCGCACCTGGACTAATGCTCAGTCGTGTGGACAGGTGCCACAAAAAAATAACTTAGGGAAATTGCAATTGGTTCAGAACAGGGCAGCGAGGCTGGTCCTTGGATGTACACAGAGAGCTAATATTAATGAATATGCATGTCGATCCCCATCTTGGCTCAAAGTTGGAGCGAGATGATTTTGACTTCATCACTGCTTGTATTTATGAAAAGTATTGACATTTTGAATGCACTGTTTGAATTATTGGTGCACAGCTCGGACACCCATGCATACCCCACAAGACATGCCACAAGAGGTCTCGGGTTCAGCGAGTCCCCAAGTTCCAGATACAATGACTTTACGTTGAAGGCGATATTAGTACTAACATAGAGCCATGCCACTCACACTGGAACTCTATTGCCACTATCAAGTTAACTCATGCAAGCAGAAAAAAAAACATTAAAAGAACAGAGGGGACTGAGGCAACACAAACATTGGCACAGACGCATGCATGCTTCAATAAACCCCTAAAATAAAGCAGCTTAATTGAATTCTAAACCCCAAATCTATTTGCATGAAGAAACAACCTGTCATTCATAACAAACTTTGTGAATATCTGGGTTTTTCTTCTTCACAATGCAGAAAGACTGATCAGTGGACACCACTCGTTTTTATTACAACACACCTGTCATCTTTGTTTTCTTTACTAAAGTAGAGGTTTATTATTATTATTATTGCTAAAGGTACTGCATGGGTGTAAAACGTTTTTTTTAGCAAGAGATACCACTTGTATAGCTTAAGAAATTAGCAGATATGTGCAGCAAGTAGTTTTCAATGCATTTTATTGAAGGGAAACTAACAGTCTTGAACTTTTTTGGCAACATAGTGGTATATTCTTATATACTGTACAATGAGGAATTAAACAAAAAAATACTAGTCTTCTCCCATTTTTTGAACCACTGCCACCATCCACAACGTGTATGAACAACAATATATAAGAACAAAATAAATAAATACTAAACAAAACGTGAAGAACATAAACCAATCAACTAATTAGCACATGTAGGACAGTATGCAAGTGTGTGTGTGCATGGACTTCGCCAATTCTCACATGTGCAGCACATAGTATTTATTTTACAGCCCTTCTTTAGGGGGCAGAATTGGCATCTCCTCCTCTTGCCTGCTCCAGCTGCAGCCTCAGGTGGATCAGGACAAGATTCAGCCTCCTGAACAGCTTTCACAAGCGTTACAGAGGCTGCTGTGTGGGGGAGGCACTCTCTTCTTTGAATGTGTGGGGTTACAAGTGCCTTTCCCAGCTGCTCCAGGAACACCCTCCTCTTGTTCCGCTTATCAGGCATCCAGGTAGGGTTGATCTTGTTCCATATCACAAAGGCATTGTATGAGGACACATCAATGATGTTATGGAAGATGACCAGGGGCCAGCAGGCAGTCATCCTCCTGCAAGTTCCAATCACCTTGTCCAGGTTGTCAACGCCTCCTTTGTTGTGGTTGTAGTCCAGGATGATGGCTGGCTTCCTGTTCTCACGATCACTGATCTCAGCCGTTTTGTGCAGTGTGCTCAGGAGGACCACATTTGTGTTCCTCTTTGGGAGGTAAGAAACTAGAGTGTTGGTGGGGGTGAAGGCAAACTTTGATGAGAAGGCCTCTCTCCCCCATGTTGTGAGCAGTGCAGGGGGAGCTCAGGCTTGTTCTTTCTAACTGTGCCAACGATGGTGATCTTCCTCTTCAGGAGATGCTGGCTGAGTTCAATCAGTAGCACACATTATCTCAAGTTCTCATTTTCGTGTGTTTATTATTTTATAACTGCCGGGTCAAAAATGATCCTAAGACAATCTTTGTACCCTGGTGGTGTAAAGCTTTCATGGAAATATGAACAAAGGCGATGTTTCACTTTTTCTAATTTTGGAGTCACTCTAGGGAAAGTAATCACATTTCAAGTTGAAAAAATATAATTTAGGGAGTTTTCTCGGCTGTTAACTTCTTGACGCTAGGGGTCAGATTATTATTATTTTTTTAAATAACGTTCGCAAGGTAAACGGACTATTTCTCAGGTACAGATCGTAGAATATGGATATAATTTACAGATTAGGATAGAAAACACTTCAAAGTTTCCAAAACTGTCAAAATATTGTCTGTAAGTATAACAAAACTGATTTTGCAGGCGAAAACCTGAGGAAATCTAACCCGGAAGTGATGCTTTAATTTTTTTTATCTGTGTTTCATTTCCCGTCTTTCTTCCATTTAAAGGGGTATCAACCAGATTCCTTTTCCAATGGCTTCCTCAGGCTGTGACCAGGCTTTAGACATAGTTTCAGGCTTTTATTTTGAAAAATGAGCGGGATTTTTCAAAACTAGTCAGGTGTCCTTTGATTAGTTCCTGCGCACGAGAGAGGTAGCTCTCCATTTTCTTTCTCTCTTTTATTGAATAGGTTACGGTCCGGTTGAAATATTATCGATTATGTTTGTTAAAAACAACCTGAGGATTGATTATAAAAAACATTTGACATGTTTCTACAAACATTACGGATACTTTTTGGAATTTGTCGAACGGAACGAGGCTGTAGTTTTCTGAACATAACGCGCAACCCAAATGGCGTTTTTTTGTTATAAAAGTCATATTTATCGAACAAAAATAAAATGTATTGTGTAACTGGGAGTCTCGTGAGTGCAAACATTCGAAGATTATCAAAGGTAAGCGATTAATTTTATTGCTTTTCTGACTTTCGTGACCATGCTAATTTGGGGCTAGCTGTTCTAGCATTGATTGATACACTCACAAAAGCTTGGATTGCTTTCGCTGTAAAGCATATTTTCAAAATCTGACACGATAGGTGGATTAACAACAAGCTAAGCTGTGTTTTGGTATATTTCACTTGTGATTGCATGATTATACGTCACCCCGCTCCTCCGCTCTCTCCACTGGCTTCCAGTTGAAGCTCGCATCCGCTACAAGACCATGGTGCTTGCCTACGGAGCTGTGAGGGGAACGGCACCTCCGTACCTTCAGGCTCTGATCAGGCCCTACACCCAAACAAGGGCACTGCGTTCATCCACCTCTGGCCTGCTCGCCTCCCTACCTCTGAGGAAGTACAGTTCCCGCTCAGCCCAGTCAAAACTGTTCGCTGCTCTGGCACCCCAATGGTGGAACAAACTCCCTCACGACGCCAGGTCAGCGGAGTCAATCACCACCTTCCGGAGACACCTGAAACCCCACCTCTTTAAGGAATACCTAGGATAGGATAAAGTAATCCTTCTAACCCCCCCCCCCCCCTTAAAAGAGTTAGATGCACTATTGTAAAGTGGTTGTTCCACTGGATATCATAAGGTGAATGCACCAATTTGTAAGTCGCTCTGGATAAGAGCGTCTGCTAAATGACTTAAATGTAATGTAAATGTAAATTATAAATATTTTTTGTAATATTTTTGCATTTGGCACCCTGCAATTCTAGCGGTTGTTTAGGAAAGTGATCCCGCTAACGGGATTCGTAGCGCAGAGAAGTTAAGCGGATTAATGTGCTTAGTTTTAAGAAGATATTTGGTCACTAGTTATGATACAAACCTTATCGAAACATATAGGCCTATGAGCTACGCAACATGAGGTGTGAGACTATGATTTGAAAAAGTCACAAAAAATATAATGCGCTGTTTGGCCTAAGCTAGGCATCATTCACAAGTGATATGCTAATATTGTCACCCATCACACTATTCTTCATTTAATTTTGTCTTTACATATACAGTGTCATTTTGTTATGTTACAGCCTTAGTCAAGTTTTTTTTAATCGATTTTAGAATAAGTACTTTGTTGACGCACCTTTGGCAGCAACTACAGCCTTGAGTCTTCTTGGGTATGACGCTACAAGCTTAACACACATGTATTTGGGGAGTTTCTCCCATTCTTCTCTGCAGATCCTCTCAAGCTCTCTCAGGTTGGATGGGGAGCGTCACTGCACAGCTGTTTTCAGGTCTCTCCATTGATGTTCGATCCGGTTCAAGTCCGGGAACATTCAGTGAACTGTCCCGAAACCACTCCTAGATCTCTCTGTTTATCTTTCCCTCAATCCTGACGACTAGTCTCCCAGGCCCTGTCGGTGAAAAACATACCCACAGCATGATGCTGCCACCACCATGCGTCACCATAGGGATGGTGCCAGGTTTCCTCCTGACTTGACGCTTGGCATTCAGGCCAAAGAGTTCATCTTGGTTTCATCAGACCAGAGATTCTTGTTGCTCTTGGTCTGAGAGTCTTTTGGCAAACTCCAAGAGGGCTGTCATGTGCCTTTTACTGAGGAGTGGCTTCTGTCTGGAATGCAGTGGTAGAAAAAGTACCCAATTGTCATACTTGAGTAAAAGTAAAGATACCTCAATAGAAAATGACTCAAGTTAAAGTTTAAGTCACCCAGTAAAATACTATTAGATTAAAAGTCTAGTATATTTATATCGAAATACTTTGAAGTAACAAAAGTAAATGCAATTGCTATAATATACTTAATTATCAAAAGTAAAAGTATATATAATTTCAAATTCCTTATATTGAGCAAACCAGAAGTCATGATATCTTATTTTAAAAAATGTACAGATATCCGGGTGCATGCTCCAACACTCGGACATCATTTTCAAATGAAGCATGTGTTTAGTGAGTCTGCCACATCAAATGCAGTAGAGATGGCCAGGGATGTTCTCTTGATAAGTGTGTACATTTGGAAATGTTCCTGTCCTGGTAAGCATTCAAAATGTAACAAGTGCTTTTGGGTGTCAGGGAAAATGTTTGGAGTAAAAAGTACATAATTTCCTTTAAGAATGTAGTGAAGTAAAAGTAAAAGTTGTCAAAAATATAAATAGTAAAGCACAGATACACCATAAAACGACTTAATAAGTATAAATACTTGAAAGTACTACTTAAGTACTTTACACCACCGGTGGAGTGCTGCAGAGATGGTTGTCCGTCTGGAAAGTTCTCCCATCTCCACAGAGAAACTGTGGAGCTCTGTCAAGTCACCTACCTGACCAAGGACCTTCTCCCCCAATTGCTCAGTTTTTCTGGGAGGCCAGCTCTAGGAAGAGTCTTAGTGGTTCCAAACTTCTTCCACTTAAAAATGATGGAGGCCACTGTGTTCTTGGGGACCTTCAATCCTGCAGACATTTTGTGGTACCCTTTCCCAGATCTGTGTCGACACAACGCTGTCTCGGAGCTCTACGGACAATTCCTTCAACCTCATGGCTTGGTTTTTGCTCTGACATGCACTGTCAACTGTGGGACCTTATATAGACAGGTGTGTGCCTTTCCAAATCATGTCCAATCAATTGAATTTACTACAGGTGGACTCCAATCAAGTTGTAGAAACATTTCAAGGAAGATCAATGGAAACAGGATGGACCTGAGCTCAATTTCGAATCTCATAGCAAAGGGTCTGAATGCTTATGTAAATAATGTATTTCTGTTTTATTTATTTTTAATACATTTGCAGCATTTTCTAAAAAAAAAAATGTTCCTTTGTCATTATGGGTATTTTATGTAGATTGATGAGGATTTATTTTATTTAATCCATTTTAGAATAAGGCAGTACTGTAATAAATTGTGGGAAAAAAATCAAGGGGTCTGAATACTTTCCGAATGCACATGTTTTTCAATAACATTCTTAGAACGTTCTCTGAATGTTATTAAAGTCTTGTTGTAGTTTTAATGGAAAGTTTTCTTAATTTTCTCAGAACAATGTCAAAACATGACTAAGTAGAAACATGTAGGAAATGTTATGCTGAAGTCCTGAAATTTCCACAGAAGAACGTTGTTTCCTAATGTACACGGAACAATGTGAGAACATAACTTTAAATAGAACCCTGAGGAAACTTGTAGAAAACATTATGCTGAAGTACTGAAATTTCCACAGAAGAAAGTTGTTTCCTAACGTACACGGAACAATGTGAGAACATAACTTTAAATTGAACCAGGAAACATTATGCTGAAGCACTGACATTTCCACATTAGAACGTTGTTTCTACATGTTTTTAAATCAATGTGACAGCATGACTTTAAACAGAACCCCGAGGAAACTTGTAGAAAACATTATGCTGAAGTACTGAAAATCCCACAAAACAATACACATTTTTATTGTAACCCTGGACAAGCACACCTGATTCAATTTGTCAACTAATCATCAAGCCCTCAATGAGATGTGTTTGTCCAGGGCTACAACAAAAATGTGTACTGTTGTGGTTACTTGATGACCAGGGTTGGGAAACACTGCTCTAGATGAACGCACACAAACACGCACAGCTCCCTCCATAAGCCTCCAGATCCAAGGGCCTAGTGAGGTGAGGGTGGATGGCTCTGGCCCCTTTGTGCTTCGACAAGAGGGGGCCCTTTGAAGATCAGAAGCTTGGGAGGATGCACCGGGACTCTTGCGGCAGAGCGTAATTAAAACCTGGATGAGGTTGAGACGCTCTAAAGGGATAATGAGACAAGGCGGACTCTCTGCTAATCCTACCTCATTATGTTGGCATGCAGAGTTTCAATAAACAACACTTGTGTTAGAGGCTTCCCCACTATACTGCTGCGTTGAGGTATAGTGGTGTTGGAGCCCTCCCCTCTATACCAGGTTAGAGATGCTGCCCCCCTATAAAGTAGTGATTTTGAGAGGCTTAAGTTCAAACTTGATATCCGAGGTTGTAGAGGAGAAATGAGTTCAGAAGTGTAAAGTTAGTCACATGCATGTTCTCTATAACATTATTTAACTTTGGGATAGGGGGCAGCATTTTCACTTTTGGATAAATAGCGTGCCCAATTTCAACTTCCTTCTACTCATCCCCAGAATATATAGGATATGCATATTATTAGTGGAGTTGGATAGAAAACACTCTGAAGTTTCTAAAACTGTTTGAATCATGTCTGTGAGTATAACAGAACTGATGTAGCAGGTAAAACCCCGAGGACTAACCATTCAGATTTCTTTTTTTTGAGGTCACTGTCTGTTCAATGAGTTTTCATTGGGATACTAGATTTCTAATGGACTTGTTTGCAGTTCCTACCGCTTCCACTGGATGTCACCAAATTGGTTGAGGTTATTCCTTTGTGCAATGAAGAAGTACGGCCATCTTGAATCAGAGTAACGTTATATCTACTGTTTAAGAGTTGCGCAAGACTAGAAAAGTAGCGTTAGTTTGTTGTCCTCCTGTATTGAAAACAGATAGACCCGTCTTCAATTTGATCGATTATTAACGTTTAAAAATACATAAAGTTGTATTACAAAAGTAGTTTGAAATGTTTTGGCAAAGTTTACCGCTAACTTTTGAGATATTTTGTAGTGACGTTGCGCAAATTGGAAGCTGTTTTTTTCTGGATCAAACGCGCCAAATAAATGGACATTTTGGATATAAATGGACGGAATTAATCGAACAAAAGGACAATTTGTGATGTTTATGGGACATATTGGAGTGCCAACAAAATAAACTTGTCAAAGGTAAGGCATGATTTATATTTTATTTCTACGTTTTGTGTTGCGCCTGCAGGGTTGAAATGCTACACTCTGGCCTCCCGGGTGGCGCAGTGGTCTAGGGCACTGCATCGCAGTGCTAGCTGGGTTCGCGCCCAGGCTCTGTCGCAGCCGGCCGCGACCGGGAGGTCCGTGGGGCGACTCACAATTGGCCTAGCGTCGTCCGGGTTAGGGAGGGTTTGGCCGGTAGGGTATCCTTGTCTCATCGCGCTCCAGCTACTCCTGTGGCGGGCCGGGCGCAGTGCGCGCTAACCAAGGGGGCCAGGTGCACGGTGTTTCCTCCGACACATTGGTGCGGCTGGCTTCCGGGTTGGAGGCGCGCTGTGTTAAGAAGCAGTGCGGCTTGGTTGGGTTGTGCTTCGGAGGACACGTGGCTTTCGACCTTCGTCTCTCCCGAGCCCGTACGGGAGTTGTAGCGATGAGACAAGATAGTAATTACTAGCGATTGGATACCACGAAAAATTGGGGAGAAAAGGGGATAAAATGTTAAAAATTATCATTTTATTTTTTTAAATAAATGCAACACTCTCTTTGTTTACTGTTTTGCTATCATCAGATAATAGCATCTTATGCTTTCCCCGTAAATCCTTTTTGAAATCAGACATGTTGGCTGGATTCACAACATGTGTAGCTTTAATTTGGTGTCTTTCATGTGTGATTTCATGAAAGATTGATTTTTATAGTAATATATTTGAATTTGGCGCGCTACATTTTTTCTGGCTTTTGGCCAAGTGGGACGCTACCGTCCCACATATCCCAGAGAAGTTAAAGAAGGTCATGATGGTTCAAGGGAAAGAACATTTTCAGCACCTGATTCACACAGAGAACTAGCTACCTCAATTACCATACATCACTTGTGACCAAACACCAGTGAATAGGGATAGGTAAATTGCCCTTCAGTAGATATGAGAAGTGCATAGCCACAGTACTCTCTTCTGGTAGAGGAGATGACTGCATCCTCTGTTTTTACACAGTTCTGTTCAGTATTATATTCTGTTAATTTTGTGAAGTGCACAGATCCCGTTAGCGGGATTAAATTCGACAACATCCGGTGAAATGGCAGAGCGCTACATAAATAGTAATATTAAACATTCATGAAAATACAAGTGTCTCACATGGTTCAAGAGCCTAGAATCTTGGTAATCCAACTGCGTTGTCAGATTTCAGAAATGCTTTACGGCGAAGCATACGATGCGATTATCTGAGGACAGAGCCCCATACCAAAATACTATTTCAACCAGCACAGCTGTAACAAAATCACAAATTGCAATAAAATAAATCATTTACCTTTGAAAATCTTCATCTGTTTGCAATACCAAGGCTGACTGTTACACAATGAATGGTCTTTTGTTTGATAAAATCCATTTTTATAGCCTAACACGAAACATTTTGTGAACCGCTTGTGTCGTGAATTCTGTCTCATTCAACTTTCGACGAAACATTCGATGTAAATACACACACTAAACGTGCGTTTATCCAGTCATGTTTGGTTTCATTGCAATCAACACAACCAAACATGATGGTTCTTTTCGCGGGACGTATTGACTGAAAGAAGCCAATTTGAACACAACAAGTAATGACCTCATTGTGCACCAATTATATGACCGATGTTTCATTGATTGACTGTATTTTAACCCAATGACCACTGATCGTCTTGAAATCTAGCTTGGTAGATAGCCAATGAGCTGAGGTAAACGGCAATATGTAATGTTTATGTGTTGGAAGACCAGCCCATGTAGTAAACTCAGGCGTAACGAGGGTCATTTGCCATTGAAGATTCATACTGGAAGGAGCCACGCGTGTTACGCACAGCAGTATTTCGGTAAAGCGCATCTTCAGCTATTTTTATATCAAACATTATGGCGACTAAGTCAGGGAAAGCAAAATCCAAGTCTAGATATACAGATGTACACAAAATTATAGAAGAAATTGATAGGGAAAGTGAGACAGAGTTGCTCCTGGACGAAGATTCAGTTAGCGAACATAGCTATGACTCCCAGAAGGAAGAAAAAATTTTGCACGGAGAGGACATCGTTTCGGACTGGTAAGTTCTTCTCATGCTAATGCCGTTGTTTGAAATTAATATTATCAAAAATTATTTGTGATTTTGTAAATTTTATTTGCAATATATAAACATGTAGTCAGTAATGAAATGTGTAAGGTACACATTGGCTATACATTGTGGGTGGGGGTATGTTTGTATGTATGTTTATGACCCATAGCCTATGTTTGTGTGTGTATATATATATCCTGTCTAGCCCCGGCGGAACCCCCCCCACATTCCACTGAAAAGGCAGCGAGCGAAATTCCCAAAATATTTTTTTGAAATATTTAACTTTCACACATTAACAAGTCCAATACAGCAAATGAAAGATATACATCTTGTGAATCCAGCCAACATGTCCGATGTTTTAAATGTTTTACAGCGAAAACACCACGTATATTTATGTTAGCTCACCACCAAATACAAAAAAGCACAGACATTTCTTTCACAGCACAGGTAGCTTGCACAAAACCCCCAAATAGAGATAGAATTAGTCACTAACCAAGAAACAACTTCATCAGATGACAGTCTTATAACATGTTATACAATAAATCTATGTTTTGTTCGAAAAATGTGCATATTTCAGGTATAAATCATAGTTTTACATTGCAGCTACAATCACAAATATCACCAAAGCAGCTAGAACAATTAGAGAGACCAACGTGAAATAACTAAATACTCATCATAAAACATTTATGAAAAATACATGGTGTACAGCAAATGAAAGATAAACATCTTGTGAATCCAGCCAATATTTCAGATTGTTTAAGTGTTTTACAGCGAAAACACAATATAGCATTATATTAGCTTACCACAATAGCCAAAAACACAACCCATTTATCAGCAGCAAAAGTTAGCGATCGCAAAAAACCAGCAAAAGATATATAATTTTTCACTAACCTTGACAAACTTCATCAGATGACAGTCCTATAACATCAGGTTATACAGTACACTTATGTTTTGTTCGAAAATGTGCATATTTAGAGCTGAAATCCGTGGTTATACATTGTGAAAACGTAGCAACTTTTTCCCAGAATCTCCGGATATATTTCTGACACTCACCTAATCTGACCAAATAACTCATCATAAACTTTACTAAAAAATACATGTTGTACAGCAAATGAAAGATACACTAGTTCTTAATGCAATCGCCATGTTAGAATTCAAAAATTAACTTTAGTACGACATACAGCTTACGTTATAGCGAGACAGCGCCTGCAATGAGGGCGGAAAATAGTACTAAACATTTTCCACAGAAATACGAAATAACATCATAAATGGTTCCTACTTTTGCTGAGCTTCCATCAGAATCTTGTACAAGGGGTCCTTTGTCCAGAACAATCGTTGTTTGGTTTTAGAATGTCCTTTTCTCCTGTCGAATTAGCAACCAAAGCTAGCCAAGTGGCGCGAAGCTGTCCATCTTCACCAAACGCAGAGAACGGAAAAAGCCAAAACTCCCGATAAACTTTCAATAATCTGATAAAACTATATTGAAAAAACATACTTTACGATGATATTATCACACGTATCAAATAAAATCAAAGCCGGAGATATTAGCCGTCTATAACGAAAGCTTTTCAGATGGCAATCCAGGGTTCCTTCCCGCGCCTTGCTGAACAAAGGAAATAGTGGTCATGTCATTCCAAGAGCTCTTGTTCGACCTCAGATCAAGCTAGACACCCCATTCCACCTCTCACTGCCTCTTGACATCTAGTGGAAGGCGTATTGCAAGCCTTCCCCTTTTTCCTCCAAACATAGCGATGGTCATTATGGCCAAACAGTTATTTTTTTGTTTCATTAGACCAGAGGACATTTCTCCAAAAAGTATGACCTTTGTCCCCATGTGCAGTTTCAAACCGTAGTCTAACCCTTTTTTATGGCAGTTTTGGAGCAGTGGCTTTTACCTGTTTCCTCCAGCATCTTCACAAGGTCCTTTGCGGTTGTTCTAGGATTGATTTGCACAAATGCACAAAGTAGACATCCTAACCGACTTGCCAAAACTATAGTTTGTTAACAAGAAATGTGTGGAGTAGTTGAAAAACGAGATTTAATGACTCCAACCTAAGTGTATGTAAACTTCCGACTTCAACTCTAGGTGATATGGTCCTTGACTAGCCTTTCAAAGCACCTCATGATGACAGAAGTGAGTGCTACGGGGCGATAGTAATTTAGTTTGGTTACCTTAGCCTCTTGGGTACAGGAACAATGGTGGACATCTTGACGCATGTGGTGACAACAGACTGGGATAGGGATGCTCTGAGGATGCGGCTAGGGATGCCGTCCGGGCAGGCAGGTTTGCTCACGTCGGCCAGAGATGGAGAGCACAGAATCCTCCTTAGCAGTGGGGATCAGCGGTGGTGGCTCAATGTTGTTTTTCTTGAAGTGGGCGAAAAAGATGTTTAGCTTGTCTGGAAGTGAGGAGTCGTTGTCTGCGACGCAGCTGTTTTCCCATTTATCATCTGTGATTTTCTGTTCTTGCCAGATGAGTTTTGTGTCTGTGCCAATTGCGACTCCACTGTCTTTTTGACCTCTTTGATTGCCTTACGGAGATCGTAGCTTGTCCATATTTCCGGTCACCTTACCGTGGTTAAATGCGATGGTTTGTGCTTTCAGTTTTGCCCCAATACTGTCATTTATCCACGTTTTTTGGTTGGGGTATGTTCAAATCATCACTGTTGGAACAACATCCTCTATGCACTACCTGATGAACTCAGTGATGTAGTCAGTGTAGTTGTTGATGTTATTCTCAGAGGCGTCTCGGAACATTTCCCAGTCCATGGAAGCAAAACAATCCTGAAGCATAGATTCCGATTGGTCAGACCAGCGTTCTAGTCAGTTCTAGTCACGGGCACTTCCTGCTTCAGACAATAGGTGGGTAGAAGCAAGATGGAGGAGTGATTTGATTTGCCGAAAGGTGGGCAGGGGAGGGTTTTGTGTCCATCTCAAAAGGGAGAGTAGCAGTGATCCAAGGTTTGGTCTGAGTGCATGTGGAATTTGATTTCCTGGTGAAGTTTTGGTAAAATGGTCCTTAAATTTCTTCTCATCAAATCACCAGCCACTATGAATGCAACTTCTGGATGGGCGGCTTCTAGTTTATTAAAAGTCCTGTATATATCTGTGAGAGCTCAAGTGGTTTCGGCCCGTGGGGGAATGTATACAGCCATGAGGATAAAGGAAGAAAATTCCCTCAGGAGATAATCGGGTCGACATTTTATCTTCAGGAACTCCAGATCGAGTGAACAGAATGACGAGAGCTTTTCACATTGCTGTGGTCATACCAAGAGTTGTTGATCATGCAACATACCTCGCCTCCTTTGCATTTCCCAAATGCCCTTGTCCTATCCCCCTGGGTGAAGGGCTGGGTCAGGTACCGATGGTGAAGCCACATCTCAACAAAACAGAGAACACTGCAGTCTTTCACCGGATAAGGCAACGGTCTCTGTCGGCACCATCTTGTAAATACAATAACATGCATACAAGAAATGCATACAAGAAAGGCCTACCTTAATATATTCTGACACGTTGGCTGATTTAAGGACAACAAGTCAAGGTATTGGAGTGGCCATCACAAAGCCCTGACCTAAATCCTATTGAAAATTTGTGGGCAGAACTGAGAAAGCATGTGCGAGCAAGGAGGCCTACAAACCTGACTCAGTTACACCAGCTCTGTCAGGAGGAATGGGACACAATTCACCCAACTTATTGTGGGAAGCTTGTGGAAGGCTACCCGAAACGTTTGACCCAAGAACTTCTTAGACATAGGGGGCGACATTTTCACTTTTGGATGAAATGATGCCCAAATTAAACGGCCTCGTACTCTGTCCTTGATCATATGATATGCATATTATTATTACTATTGGATAGAAAACACTCTGAAGTTTCTAAAACTGTTTGAATAATATCTGTGAGTAAAACAGAACTCATTTGGCAGACAAACTTCCAAACAGGAAGTGAAAATTCTGAAATGGGTCACTGTGAAAGGCATCGCCTAGTCAATTGCCTAATAGTTATGGATATGTATGCACTTCATACGCCTTCCACTAGATGTCAACAGGCAGTAGAACGTGGAATGAAGTGTCTAGCCTGATGTGGGATCGAATGAGAGCCTTTGGAGTGACAGGTCAGTCATATTGCCAGTATTTGGCCACGCACTTGGGTATGTCATATCTTTGTCTGCAAATCGTTAGATAGACACGAAGAAATGCTTGGTCTGGGACGTTATTGGATATATATGAGAAAAACATCCTGAAGATTGATTCTCAACTGAGTTTGACCAGTTTATTAAATTTTAATATAACTTTTTGAAGTTTTCGTTCATTAGCGCAAAGTTCTTTGGACACGTGAGCTACACATGCTAGCCAAAGTTGCTAATTCGACAGAAGTAATGGACATTATGAAACAAAACAACGATTTATTGTGGAACTAGGATTCCTGGCACTGCATTCGGATGAAAGTTCATCAAAGGTAAGGGAATATTTATGATGTTATTTCGCATTTCTTTTGACTCTGTTGACTCCAACATGGCGGAGAATGGTTGAGCGCTGTCTCAGATTATTGCATGCTGTGCTTTTTACTAAAGTTATTTTTTTTTAAATCTAACACAGCGGTTGCATTAAGAACCAGTGTATCTTTAATTATATGCACAACATGTATTTTTCATCAAAGTTTATGATAAGTTTTTCTGTTAGATTACGTGGCTCTCTAAAATTTCTCAGGATATTTTGGAGCCATTTCTGAACATGGAGCCAATGTAAAACCACGATTTGTAGCTATAAATATGCACATTTTCGAACAAAACATAAATGTATTGTTTAACATGATGTCATTAGACTGTCATCTGATGAAGTTGTTCAAAGGTTAGTGATACATTTTATCTCTATTTGTGGGTTTTGTGAAAGCTATCTTTTCGGTGAAAAAATGGCGGTGTGTTTTGGGATATTGTGGTGAGCTAACATAAATATATGTTGTGTTTTCGCTGTAAAACATTTTAAAAATCGGACATGTTGGATGGATTCACAAGATGTTTATCTTTCATTTGCTGTATTGGACTTGTGATTTCATGATATTATATTATTTACCTGTGGCGCTATGCTAGGCTATGCTAGTCAGCTTTTCTGATGACAGTTATCCCGGATCCGGGATGGGTATTGAGTAGAAGTTTAAACAATGTAAAGGCAATGCTACCAAATACTAATTGAGTGTATGTAAACTTCTGACCCACTGGGAATGTGATGAAAGAAATAAAAGCTGAAATAAATCATTCTCTCTACTTTTATTCTGACATTTCACATTCTTAAAATAAAGTGGTGATCCTAACTGACCTAAGACAGGGAATTTTAACTTGGATTAAATGTCAGGAACTGTGAAAATCTGAGTTTAAATGTATTTGGCTAAGGCGTATGTAAACTTCCGACTTCAACTGTACATCTTATCCGACACCCTAAACCCTCTACAATTTGCATACCACCCCAACAGATCCAGGAACTACTGGTGCACTACACACCACACTATCCCACCTGGACAAGATGAATACATACAGTGGGGAGAACAAGTATTTGATACACTGCCGATTTTGCAGGTTTTCCTACTTACAAACCATCTAGAGGTCTGTAATTTTTATCATAGGTACACTTCAACTATGAGAGACGGAATCTAAAACAAAAATCCAGAAAATCACATTGTATGATTTTTAAGTAATTAATTTGCATTTTATTGCATGACATAAGTATTTGATACATCAGAAAAGCAGAACTTAATATTTGGTACAGAAACCTTTGTTTGCAATTACAGAGATCATACGTTTCCTGTAGTTCTTGACTAGGTTTGCACACACTGCAGCAGGGATTTTGGCCCACTCCTCCCTACAGATCTTCTCCAGATCCTTCAGGTTTCGGGGCTGTCGCTGGGCAATACGGACTTTCAGCTCCCTCCAAAGATTTTCTATTGGGTTCAGGTCTGGAGACTGGCTAGGCCACTCCAGGACCTTGAGATGCTTCTTACGGAGCCACTCCTTAGTTGCCATGGCTGTGTGCTTCGTGTCGTTGTCATGCTGGAAGACCCAGCCACGACCCATCTTCAATGCTCTTACTGAGGGAAGGAGGTTGTTGGCCAAGATCTCGCGATACATGGCCCCATCCATCCTCCCCTCAATACGGTGCAGTCGTCCTGTCCCCTTTGCAGAAAAGCATCCCCAAAGAATGATGTTTCCACCTCCATGCTTCACGGTTGGGATGGTGTTCTTGGGGTTGTACTCATACTTCTTCTTCCTCCAAACACGGTGAGTGGAGTTAGACCAAAAAGCTCTATTTTTGTCTCATCAGACCACATGATCTTCTCCCATTCCTCCTCTGGATCATCCAGATGGTCATTGGCAAACTTCAGACAGGCCTGGACATGCACTGGCTTAAGCAGGGGGACCTTGCGTGCGCTGCAGGATTTTAATCCATGACGGCGTAGTGTGTTACTAATGGTTTTCTTTGAGACTGTGGTCCCAGCTCTCTTCAGGTCATTGACCAGGTCCTGCCGTGTAGTTCTGGGCTGATCCCTCACCTTCCTCATGATCATTGATGCCCCACGAGGTGAAATCTTGCATGGAGCCCCAGACCGAGGGTGATTGACCGTCATCTTGAACTTCTTCCATTTTCTAATAATTGCGCCAACAGTTGTTTCCTTCTCACCAAGCTGCTTGCCTATTGTCCTGTAGCCCATCCCAGCCTTGTGCAGGTCTACAATTTTATCCCTGATGTCCTTACACAGCTCTCTGGTCTTGGCCATTGTGGAGAGGTTGGAATCTGTTTGATTGAGTGTGTGGACAGGTGTCTTTTATACAGGTAACGAGTTCAAACAGGTGCAGTTAATACAGGTAATGAGTGGAGAACAGGAGGGCTTCTTAAAGAAAAACTAACAGGTCTGTGAGAGCCGGAATTCTTACTGGTTGGTAGGTGATCAAATACTTATGTCATGCAATAAAATGCAAATTAATTATTTAAAAATCATACAATGTGATTTTCTGGATTTTTGTTTTAGATTCCGTCTCTCACAGTTGAAGTGTACCTATGATAAAAATGACAGACCTCTACATGCTTTGTAAGTAGGAAAACCTGCAAAATCGGCAGTGTATCAAATACTTGTTCTCCCCACTGTATGTTAGAATGCTGTTCATTGACTACAGTTCAGCTTTCCCCCCAAGCTCGTCACTAAGCTCAGGGTCCTGGATCTGAACCATCCCTGTGCAACTGGGTCCTTTACTTTTTGTCAGGCCGACCCCATGTGGTGAGGGTATGCAACTCCTCCTCCACCACACTGATCCTCAACATGGGGGACCACCAGGGGTGTGTGCTTAGCCCCCTACTGTAGTCCCTGTTCAGGCCACGCATCGAGTTTGCTGATGACATGACAGTGGTAGGCCTGACCAACAACAATGACGAGACAGCCTACTGTACAGAAAGGAGGTTAGAGCCCTGGCAGAGTGGTGCCAGGACAGTAACCTCTCCCTTAATGTCAACAAAACCAAGGAGCTGATCGTGGAAAACAGGAGACAGATCAGAGAGCACACCCCCATCCACATCATCGGGGCCACGGTGGGGAGGGTCAATAGCTTCAAGTTCCTCTGCCTGCATATCACTGAAGACTTGAAATGGTCCCATCACATCTACACTGCGGTGAAGGCACAACAGCGCCGCTTCAATCTCAGACGGCTCAAAAAATTCTTCATGAGCCCTAAGACACTCACAAACCTCTACAGTTGCACCATTGAGAGCATTCTCGTCAGGCTGCATCAACGCCAGGTATGGCAACAGCATGGCTCTTCAGAGGTTGGTGGGGTCAGTCCAACGCACTATTGGGGGCTCGCTGCCTGCCCTCCAGGATATTTAACAGCACTCTGTGTTGAAGGAAGGCAAAGAAGATCATTAAGGACCTCAGCCACCCGGGCTATGGACTGTTCACTCTACTACTGTCTGGCAGACGGTACAGGTGCATCAGAGCCGTGACCTAGAGGCTTGGAAACGACTTCTATCACCAGGCCTTCAGACTGTTAAACAGCCATCACGAGCCGTCTACCTGCCAGTACTCTGTCCTGCACATGAGATACTTTTTTTCATCTCTCACAGAGGCAGACACAAACACGCACACACACACAGACACACACAAGCAGACTCCTGCACTCCCATATACACTCACACACCCCAGCTAGCACACGACATTCTGTTTCTTAGAGCTTGGTGAGAGAATGGTTGTCCTGTAGTTAGTTAGCATACAACCATTCCACAACCTTCTGGGAATAGTTCAGCTTTGCTTTGGAACATTCTCAGTACATTAACTTCTTATGGCTGCAGGGGCAGTATTGAGTAGCTTGGATGAAAGGTGCACAGAGTAAACGGCCTGCTCCTCAGTCATAGTTGCTAATATATGTATATTATTATTAGTATTTGATAGAAAACACTCTGAAGTTTCTAAAACTGTTTGAATTATGTCTGAGTATAACAGAACTCATATGGCAGGCAAAAACCTGAGAAAAAATCCAAACAGGAAGTGGAAATTCTGAGGCTGGTCGATTTTCAACCAAGATCCTATTGAAATCACAGCGAGATATGGATGAGTTTGCACTTCCTACGGCTTTCACTAGATGTCAACAGTCTGTAGAACATTGTCTGATGACTCTACTGTGAAGGGGGGCCGAATGAGAGGGGAATTAGTCAGGTCTGCCATGACCTGACCATGCTTTGACCATGCACGTTCACATGAGAGGGAGCTCTGTTCCATTGCTCATCTGAAGTCAATGTAATTCTCCGGTTGGAACGTTATTCAAGAGTTATGTTAAAAACATTCTAAAGATTGATTCAATACATCGTTTGACATGTTTCTACTGACTGTTACGGAACTTTTGGACATTTCGTCAGCTTTTAGTGAACGCGCTTCCTGACGTTGGATTTGTTTACCAAACACGCTACAAAAATAGCTATTTGGACATAAATGATGGACATTACCAAACAAAACAAACATTTCTTGTGGAAGTGGGAGTCCTGGGAGTGCATTCCGACGAAGATCAGCAAAGGTAAGTGATGATTTATAATGCTTTTTATGAGTTTTGTTGACTGCACAATTTGGCGGGTAACTGTATGGCTTGCTTTTGTGGCTGAACGCTGTTTTCAGATTATTGAATATTGTGTTTTGCCGTGAAGCTTTTTGAAATCTGACACAGCGGTTGCACTGAGAACAAGTGTATCTTTAATTCTATGTAAAACGTGTATCTTTCAAAGTTTATGATGAGTATTTCTGTTATTTGACGTGGCTCTCTGCAATTTCTCAGGATATTTTGGAGGCATTTCTGAACATGGAGCCAATATAAACAGAGGTTTTTGGATATAAATATGAACTTAATCGAACAAGACATATATGTATTGTGTAACATGAAGTCCTATGAGTGTCATCTGATGAAGATCATCAAAGGTTAGTGATTAATTTTATCTCTATTTGTGCTTTTTTGTGACTCCTCTCTTTGGCTGGAAAAATGGCTACATTTTTCTGTGAGTTGGTGGTGACCTAATATAATTGTTTGTGGTGCTTTCGCTGAAAAGCCTATTTGAAATCGGACACTTTGGTGGGATTAACAACATGATTACCTTTAAAAAGGTATAAGATACATGTATGTTTGAGGAATTTTTACTATGAGATTTCTGTTTTTTGTATTTGGCGCCCTGCACTTTCACTGGCTGTTGTCATATCATCCCGTTAACAGGATTGCAGCCATAAGAAGTTAAAGAAATTTCACAAAAACACAATTTTCTTGGTATTTGATCACTTTAAAAAGTTCAAACATAAACAAACACTGATCTAGAGAGTATGAACACTATTCAAAAAAAGGGTCCCAAATTGGTTCTTCGGCTGTCCCCATACGATACCCCTTTGGAGAACCCTTTTGGGTTCCATGTAAAACCCACTGTGAAAATTAGTTCTACATTGAACCCAAAACGGTTCTCCATTAAACCAAAAAGGGTTATCCTATGGGGAGAGCCGAATAATCCTTTTAGGTTCTAGATAGCACCTTTTTTAAGAGTGTAAACAGCAATGATGATGGGGATGTATACAAAAGTGATAGCACTGTGTGTAATGCCACTAGGAAGGTGCAGAAATCTCATTCCGTACACAATATACAGCAATGATGAGGTAGAAGCAATCACAGGTCAAAGAAAACCACTCTTTAGGTTCACTCAGAATATGTACTACAGTCGTGGCCAAAAGTTTTGAGAATGACACAAATATTAAATTCCACAAAGTTTGCTGCTTCAGCGACTTTAGATATATTTGTCAGATGTTACTATGGAATACTGAAGCATAACTACAAGCATTTCATAAGTGTCAAAGGCTTTTATTGACAATTACATGAAGTTGATGCAAAGAGTCAATATTTGCAGTGTTGACCCTTCTTTTTCAAGACCTATGCAATCTGCCCTGGAATGCTGTCAATTAACTTCTGGACCACAACCTGACTGATGGCAGCCCATTCTTGCATAATCAATGCTTGGAGTTTCTCAGAATTTGTGGGTTTTTGTTTGTCCACCCGCCTCTTGAGGATTGACCACAAGTTCTCAATGGGATTAAGGTCTGGGGAGTTTCCTGGCCACGGACCCAAAATATTGATGTTTTGTTCCCCGAGCCCCTTAGTTATCACTTTTGCTTTATGGCTAGGTGCTGGAAAAGGCATTGTTTGTCACCAAACTGTTCCTGGATGGTTGGGAGAAGTTGCTCTTGGATGATGTTTTGGTACCATTCTATATTCATGGCTGTTTACTTAGGCAAAATTGTGAGTGACCCACTCCCTTGGCTGAGAAGCAACCCCACACATGAATGGTCTCAGGAAGCTTTGCTGTTGGCATGACACAGGACTGATGGTAGCGCTCACCTTGTCTTCTCCGGACAAGCTTTTTTCCAGATGCCCCAAACAATCGGAAAGGGGATTGATCAGAGAAAATTACTTTACCTCAGTCCTCAGCAGTCCAATCCCTGTACCCTTTGCAGAATATCAGTCTGTTCATGATGTTTTTCCTGGAGAGAAGTGGCTTCTTTGCTGCCCTTCTTGACACCAGGCCATCCTACAAAAGTCTTTGCCTCACTGTGCGTGCAGATGCACTCACACCTGCCTGCTGCCATTCGTGAGCAAGCTCTGTACTGGTGGTGCCCCGATCCCGCAGCTGAATTAACTTTAGGAGACGGTCCTGGCGCTTGCTGGACTTTCTTGGGCACCCTGAAGCCTTCTTCACAACAATTGAACCGCTCTCCTTGAAGTTCTTGATGATCCGATAAATGGTTGATTTAGGTGCAATCTTACTGGCAGCAATATCCTTGCCTGTGAAGCCCTTTTTGTGCAAAGCAATGATGACAGCACGTCTTTCCTTGCAGGTAACCATGGCTGACAAGAGGAAGAACAATGATTCCAAGCACCACCCTCCTTTTGAAGCTTCCAGTCTGTTATTCCAACTCAATCAGCATGACACCGTGGTCTCCAGCCTTGGCCTCGTCAACACTCACACCTGTGTTAACGAGAGAATCACTGACATGATGTCAGCTGGTCCTTCGGTGGCAGGGCTGAAATGCAATGGAAATATTTTTTTGGGGGGAATCAGTTCATTTGCATGGCAAAGAGGGACTTTGCAATTAATTGCAATTCATCTGATCACTCTTCATAACATTCTGGAGTTTAAGCAAATTCCCATCATACAAACTGAGGCAGCAGACTTTGTGAAAATTTATATTTGTGTCATTCTCAAAACGTTTGGCCACGACTGTATATAATGTATTTAAGGGCAGGTGTGGTTCATGTGTCATTATCCAATATCAGTGTCCATGATAGGAACAGTCTGTTTATAGTGTGTGTCGGGTTTACCTGGTGTAAAACCACACTAGTTTATCTGCTATTGATTGAATTGGGTCCTGAACAGTAAACTGTAAACTCCATACACCACATGCTGTTAGTGTATAATGGCATGAGAGAACATGGTTGGAGGAGACACATAAATAGGAGACACTCAATGGTCTATTTCTATCACTTCTTGGGTTTGTGGTGGCCATTGATTGTGGTCAAGAGAGATGATTGATTTTCCCATCGTCTCTACCTCTTGACTCTTGATTTTCTATCCTTCCCTCTGCCTCTTTCTCTCTCATTCACCCCCCATAGCCCTGCTCTCTTCTCCCTTATCTCTCTCAACTTCTCTCCACTCCCCTATCTCTCCAACCACTCTCTCTTTCTCCCGCTCTCTTTTTCTCCTTTCTCTACCAGAGTGGAAATCCCTGTGACATTGTTCTCTCCCCTTATCTGTTGATTCCAGCTGGAAATGGTTAGTCAGATGCCAGGCAGTAGAAGAAGTGAATGGAGATATTCCATAACATCTTCATTATCCTTCATCATTCCAATTTCAGTTTGAAAACATATATTCCTTTTCCCAGAAAATATATAACCTAGTTAAAGTCTACACACCCGTTGTCTTCATATTTTTCTGCCTTAAAAAATGTAATTCAAAAAGTGATTAAATGTTATTATTTTCCTACCGAGCTACAAAACCTATTCCAAACGTCACATAATAATTTAACACATTCATAATTTTTTTAACTAAATTATTACACATTGATTACACTCTCACTCGTATTTCATATGTCGCAGCGATTCACCGATCTTCACAGACATTTTCAACCTGTCCCTGGACGAGTCTGTAATACCTACATGTTTCAAGCAGACCCTGTGCCGAAGAACACCAAGGTAACCTGCCTAAATGGCTACCGACCCGTAGCACTCACGGCTGTAGCCATGAAGTGCTTTGAAAGGCTGGTCAAGGCTCACATCAACACCATCATCCCAAAAACCCTAGACCCACTCCAATGTGCATACCGCCCCAACAGATCCACAGATGACACAATCTCTATTGCACTAAACACTGCTCTTTCCCACCTGGACAAAAGGAACACCTTCGTTTGAATGCTGTTCATTGATTACAGCTCAGCGTTCAACACCATAGTGCCCTCAAAGCTCATCACTAAGCTAAGGACCCTGAGATTAAACACCTCCCTCTGAAACTGGATCCTGGACTGTTCCCTCTGCTTCCGCACGGCAAGCGGTACCAGAGCGCCAAGACTAGGTCCAAAAGGCTTCTGAACAGCTTCTATCCCCAATTTTTAAGACTGCTGAACAGCTAATCAAATGACTGCCGGGACAATTTGCATTGACACTTTTTTTTGCTGCTGCTACTCGATGTTTATTATCTATTATCTATGCATAGTTACTTACCCCTACCGACATATACATATTAACTCAATTACCTTGACTAACCTGTACCCTCGCACATTGACTCAGTACCGGTAACCCCTGTATATAGCTTCGATATTGTTATTTTATTGTTGCTCTTTTATTTTTTACTTTTGTTTATTTAATAAAGATTTTTCTTAACTCTTATTTTTCTTAAAACACAATTGTTGTTTAAGGGCTTGTAAGTAAGCATTTCACGGTAAGGTCTACATCTGTTGTATTTGGCGCATGTGACACATACAATTTGATTTAATTTGATACATACAGTATGCTATGATGCTGGTAAAGTTGTCTTGCACACCAGCTACTACTTCACTAGGCAGACACACACTTCCCCAAGCTCTGGGACGGTGCTGGTAAGAGAAAAGCTAGGTAGCTGTTGAATGCAAACATTGTTCTCCCCAAAAAACAGAGTACTTCAACATCATCTGTTTCAGTATATATTAGTTAGTTAGCTAGGTGTCATCTAAAATACCCTTAATTTATAAGACAGTTTTTGTATTTGGTTGATGATGGTTGAACCTGGTCCGGTCAAGCAACACTAATAACGTCAGTTTGGAGTAACAGGGCTAGGTAGCTGGCTAGCTTGTTTAGTTCGTCATCTAGCTAGCTTGATTTAAGTACAAGTGGCTGCCTAGCTAATACTTAGCAATGATTTAGGAATGCATGTAGCTAAGATACAATATATTCTGAAAGTATTCACACTCCCTAATTACAGCCTGCATTTAAAATGCATTAAATTGAGATTGTGTCGCTGACCTTAACACAATACCCCATAATGTCAAAGTGGAATTATGTTGATTTTTTTTTTTACAAATTCTTAAAAAATGAAAAGCTGAAATGTCTTGAGTCAATAAATATTCAACGCCTTGTTATGG
Organism: Salvelinus alpinus; assembly: GCF_045679555.1. Taxonomy (NCBI): domain Eukaryota; kingdom Metazoa; phylum Chordata; class Actinopteri; order Salmoniformes; family Salmonidae; genus Salvelinus; species Salvelinus alpinus. Next base: position 43,420,808 of record NC_092100.1, read on the forward strand.
GAAGCCTAAATAAGTTAATGAGTAAAAATGTGCATTAATAAGCCATTCTCTCATACGCAGCGCAGGAGAAAAACTCCCGGGTTTTGAATGATAAAGGGGTTTGGGACCGATGTCTGTGAAAATCTTCACAGTTGAATCCTCAGGTTGGAATATGTAAGCCATATGTCCATCACTCGTTTCCAAAACTCCTTTAAAACATTCAGGGGCATCATACAAAATGTCCTCGATGCTTTTATCATTGGGTTCGTGACAAGAGACACATAGCACCCCGAGAATTGGCCTAGGAGACAATTTTCTGTATAATGTTCTGGGTTTTATTTTTAAAATCTTGTTTAGTGTTCTGGGGCCGCATGTCTTTTTCTGGGTATTATTTATAATGCCGCCAACACAATCCCCCTCCTGTCACGGCATTCAAGAGAAGAAGATGAGGACCAAGGTGCAGCGTAGTGCGTGTTCATATTTAATTTAATAACCGGACACTAAACACGAAAATGACAAAAAGAATAACCGAAACAGTTCTGTCTGGTACAGAATACGAAACAAAAAACAACTACCCACAAACACTGGTTGGAACAGGCTACCTAAGTATAGCTCCCAATCAGAGACAACGATAAACAGCTGCCTCTGATTGGGAACCACACCAGGCCAAACACATAGAAACACAACAACATAGAAAAAATAACAGACTGCCCACCCTAGTCACACCCTGGCCTAACCAAAATAGAGAATAAGAAGCCTCTCTATAGCCAGGGCGTGACACCCCCGGACAATCCTGCTTCATAGACAACAACCCTAAGGGCAATAAAATAGGGTGGGTGTGGGTGTGGGGCCATCCTCTTTGAAATGTTCAAACGAGGTCCCTACACATCAATCATCATGACAACTTCAAAGGAATAGATGCAGCATAGATATAAACACATGACAACAGGAACAGGATGCACTTATATGGGCATAACCACGGGACACCTTCCCGCCAGGATGTCCTGACCGGATGCCCATATTTGGGCATGTACGCGTCATCTGGACATAGGGTCATAAATCAGACGTTTGACGTGCGCCGTCTACTTTATTCTCTCTAAGGGTCAACAACACTGTAGTTACTCCACAATACTAACCTAGATGACAGAGTGAAAAGAAGGAAGCCTATATAGAATAAAAATATTCCAAAGTGTGCATCCTGTTTACAACAAGGCACTAAAGTTAAACTGCAAAAGAAAAATGGCAAATAAATTAACTTTAAGTTTAAGTTGTGGTAAACCGTGGGGTGTTGGATTGAGCGTGCAGAGATTGGCACAGTAAAGTTGTTTTTGTGGACTAAAGCCTCCCTGTATCTAAGACAGAAAATAAACATAACAAAGAAAATCACTGAGGTTTGGCTAGGTCCTTCTTCTCTCCTTTCGCTTGGTTTCGGTCTCTCCCTGTTTTCTCTCGCGGTGTGCCACTGTGCTTCTTTTGTTTGGCCTCCATGGCTGGTTGGCACTTTCCTCTAATTACCTCCACTCAGCTCCCGTATTCCCAGCAGCGGGAGCCATCGTCACCTCACGTTCCTCCCCTCTATTACCATCCCCCGGGGTAGACCTCATGGGATACCACAGTGTTATGTTTGTGGCAAATTCAACACAACACATCACTCTTTATATCTTCAAGCATGGTGGTGGCTGCATCATGTTATGGGTATGCTTGTCATATCCAAGGACTAGGGAATTGTTAAGATGAAAAGCAATGGAATAGAGCTAAGCACAGGCAAAATGCTAGAGGAAAACCTGGTTCAATCTGCTTTCCAAAGGTGACAAATTCACCTTTCAGTGAGGACAACAACCTAAAACACAAGGTCAAATATACACAGGAGTTGCTTAGCAAGACGACTTGAATGTTCCAGAGAGACTTAGTTACAGTTTTGACTTAAATCGGCTTGAAAATCTATGGCAAGACATGAAAATGGCTGTTTAGCAATGATCAGCATACAACTGACTGCCATGCCTGCTCCCGCTCCCCCACCCTGGCGCTTGAGGGCGCCAGGCTACCCATCATCATAAGCACCTGTTACCATCATTATGCGCAGCTGCGATCATTGGACTCACCTGGACTCCCTCACTTTGTTGTTTGCCCCTGCATATATGTCTGCTCCTCTGTGTTGTTCCCTGTAGTAGCATTGTTTGTTGTGTCGTGTTTATGTCCAGACGCTGTTCCTGTTCCTGTTCTGCATGTCCGTCTGTATTAAAGGTTCACTCCCTGTACCTGCTTCTCATCTCCTGCATTGGGCCTTACATTGACAGGCCTTTCTAATTGACCTGGCCTGGGTATCCTGGAAGGATATTGACCTCATCTCATCAGTAGAGGATGCCTGGTTGCTCTTCAAAAGTGCTTTCCTCTCCATCTTAAATAAGCATGCCCCATTCAAAAAATGTAGAACTAAGAACAGATATTGCCCTTGGTTCAACCCAGACTTGACTGCCCTTGACCAGCACAAAAACATCCTGTGGCATTCTGCATTAGCATCGAATAGCCCCTGCTATTCGGGGAAGTCAGGAACCAATATACTCAGTCAGATCGGAAAGCTAAGGCTAGCTTATTCAAATAGAAATTTGCTTCCTGTAGCACTAATTCCAAAAAGTTTTGGGACACTGTAAAGTCCATGGAGAATAAGAGTACCTCCTCCCAGATGCCCACTGCACTGAGGCTAGGAAACACTGTCAACACCGATAAATCCACGACAATCGAGAATTTGAATAAGCATTTTCCTATGGCTGGCCATGCTTTCCACCTGGCTACCCCTACCCCGGCCAACACCTCAGCACCCCCTGCAACAACATGTCCAAACCTCTCCAGTGTCTCCTTCACCCAAATCCAGACAGCTGATGTTCTGAAAGAACTGCAAAATCTGGATCCCTACAAATCAGCTGGGCTAGAAAATCTGGACCCTCTCTTTCTAAAATTATCAGCCGAAATTGTTGCAACCCCTATAACTAGCCTATTCAACCTCTTTCGTATCGTCTGAGATCCCCAAAGATTGGAAAGCTGCCGCGGTCATCCCCCTCTTCAAAGGGGGAGACACTCTAGACCCAAACTGTTATAGACCTATATCCATCCTGCCTTTCTAAAATCTTCGAAAGCCAAGTTAAAAAACAGATCACCGATCATTCCGAATCCAACTGTCATGACGTTGGCCTGAGTGGGGAGGTTTATGACCCCCATAAATACCTTTCCCCTTTTTCCTCTCTCTACGCTACCGTTGTGACTATTGAAAATCCCTTTGTTAACATTGAGAGAGAGTCTGGTGACATCAAAAGATGGGAAACGGAACCATATTTCGGTAATCCAACCAGTTGAAAATATGAATACACTGCTCAAAAAAATAAAGGGAACACTTAAACAACACAATGTAACTCCAAGTCAATCACACTTCTGTGAAATCAAACTGTCCACTTAGGAAGCAACACTGATTGACAATAAATTTCACATGCTGTTGTGCAAATGGAATAGACAAAAGGTGGAAATTATAGGCAATTAGCAAGACACCCCCAATAAAGGAGTGGTTCTGCAGGTGGTGACCACAGACCACTTCTCAGTTCCTATGCTTCCTGGCTGATGTTTTGGTCACTTTTGAATGCTGGCGGTGCTTTCACTCTAGTGGTAGCATGAGACGGAGTCTACAACCCACACAAGTGGCTCAGGTAGTGCAGCTCATCCAGGATGGCACATCAATGCGAGCTGTGGCAAGAAGGTTTGCTGTGTCTGTCAGCGTAGTGTCCAGAGCATGGAGGCGCTACCAGGAGACAGGCCAGTACATCAGGAGACGTGGAGGAGGCCGTAGGAGGGCAACAACTCAGCAGCAGGACCGCTACCTCCGCCTTTGTGCAAGGAGGAGCACTGCCAGAGCCCTGCAAAATGACCTCCAGCAGGCCACAAATGTGCATGTGTCAGCATATGGCTAGCGTGCGTGACCAGGAACTGGCAATCTGCCAGACCAGTGACTCAAATAGCTCACATCTGGCCCCACATCACACTAGAGGCTTCATTCCACGTTCTACTGACTGTTGACATCTAGTGGAAGGTGTATGAAGTGCAAACAGATCCATATATTACAGGGAATTGAATAGGCGATGACTTTCACATCGACCCTTTTCAGAATTTTCACTTCCTGTTTGGAAGTTTGCCTGCCATATGAGTTCTGTTATACTCACAGACATACATCAAACAGTTTTAGAAACTTCAGAGTGTTTTCTATCCAATAGTAATAATAATATGCATATATTATCATCTGGGACAGAGTAGGAGGCCATTCATTTTGGGCACCAATTCATCAAGTGAAAATGCTGCCCCCTATCCCTAAAAAGGTAAAGCCCCGCCTTATCTCAGCTCACTGGTCACTGTAGCAACACCCACCCGTAGCACGTGCTCCAGCAGGTATATTGCACTGGTCATCCCCAAAGCCCACACTTCCTTTGGCCGCCTTTCCTTCCAGTTCTCTGCTGCCAATGACTGGAACAAATTGCAAAAATCTCTGAAGCTGGAGTCTTATGTCTCCCTCTCTAACTTTAATTAGGGATAGGAGTCATGCTAGACAACTTGCGATGAAACTGGAGGGCACGCAATTCAAAAACATTATCATAAATATTATGGATTTAAACATTTATGTACATATAAGTGTCTTATATCGGCTGAACGCTTCAATTCTTGTTAATCTAACTGCACTGTCCGATTTACTGTAGCTATTACAGCAAAAACATGCCTTGCGATTGTTTGAGGACGGCGCCCCACTTCAAACAAGGTGCAGCGTGGTATGTGTCCATATTTATTAAATGAACACTGAAATTACAAAGATAACGACCGAAACAGTTCTGGCTGGTGCAGACACACAACAGAAAACAGGAAACAACTACTCACCAAGCACAGGTGGGAAAAGGCTACCTAAGTATGGTTCTCAATCAGAGACAACGATAGACAGCTGCCTCTGATTGAGAACCACACCAGGCCAAACACATAGAAATACAAAACATATGCCCATATGCCCACCCCAACTCACGCCCTGACCAAACCAAAATAGAGACATAAAAAAGGAACTAAGGTCAGGGCGTGACAGGTTCCCCCCCCCAAAAAAATCTGGTTGTTTTTTCTTTGGATTTTCTCCTACCATATCTATTGTGTTATATTCTACATTATTTTAACATTTCTACAAACTTCAAAGTGTTTTCTTTCCAATGCTACCAATTATATGCAAATCCTGGCTTCAGGGCCTGAGCTACAGGCAGTTTACTTTGGGCACGTCATTCAGACAGGAAGTGGAGAAAAAAGGGGCCTAGCCCTTAGAAGCTGTCAGAGCAGCTTACCGCTCACTGTACCTGTACACAGCCAATCTGTAAATAGCACACCCAATTACCTCATCCCCATATTATTACTTACCCTCTTGCACCCCTGTATCTCTACTTGCAAATCATCATCTGCACATCTATCACTCCAGTATTAATGCTAAATTGTAATTATTTTGTCTCTATGGCCTATGTATTGCCTACCTCCCTGCTCTTCTACATTTGCACACACTGTAAATCTATTTTTCTATTTTTCTTTTATATTGTGTTATTGACTTTACATTTGTTTAGGTGTAACTCTGTGTTGTTGTTTTTGTTGCACTGCTTTGCTTTATCTTGGCCAGGTCACAGTTGTGAATGAGAACTTGTTCTCAACTGGCCTACCTGGTTAAATAAAGATGAAATAAATAAATACAAATAAAAGAGCTTGAGGAATTATTTAAAGACTAATGCAATCAAACAAGAGAAATGTCAGTATAGGGACAAAGTGGAGTCACAATTCAACGGCTCAGACACGAGACACAATCAAGGATTACAAAAAGAAAATCAGCCACGTCAAGGACACCTCTGCTTTGCTTCCAGACAAACTAAACTCCTTCTGTGCCCGCTTTGAGGATAATACAGTGCCACCGACACGGCCCGCTACCAAGGGCTGTGGGCTCTCCTTCTCCGTGGCCGACGTGAGTATACATTTAAACGTGTTAACACTCGTAGGTTTGCCGGCCCTTAGCCGCATCCTCAGACCAGCTGGATGGTGTGTTTATGGACATATTCAATCTCCCTATCCCAGTCTGCTGTTCTACGCCATAAGAAAATAGTAAAAATAATGAAAAACACTTGAATGAGTGGGTGTGTCAACTTTTACTGGAACTGTATATAACAAATATGACTCTGGTGTAGTCAAAAAACATGTCCAACAAAACAAGAGAGAGGTTCATTTTCTTTGACTAGCAAATATGAATCAGCAAGCCGCTGATACTTCAGTCTGACTGAAATGTTGTTTGCTTATCCAGCTGTTAGTTGTATCTAATTAAAAAGAAAGTACCTCGTTAAAGACCAATGCTATTGAAAAACAACCCTAGCGAAGTCGGTCCCTCCATGCCACAATAAAATGTCACGAAATGTTTGTAAGGTAATACTCCAATTAATTTCCACAGCAACATTAACATATCCCTTGCTGACTATGGCAGAAACACGGCTCTCTTCGACATGATGAATCCTCAGTGACTTTATCTATCTTCTGTGATCTGATCTGAGTGCCTTTTCGCGGTAATCGCCTGTGATTATGTGAGTAATTGAACCATGTTAGTCTGACACCCTGGGGATGCCTCCTGACAGAGAGAGGGAAACGGGGTGAGGACAAGATAGCCAGAAGCAGGATGGGGCATAGTTTATCATCAGTGTCGGATTAGAGGCAGGTGACACAACAGACGAGCACATTATGCAATAAAACATATTAAGAGACCAAAGCTTCAAAAGGCCTTTGTAAAAGATGCAGATAAAAAACTTGTTGGTTACAGTGTAGGCTTTGATAGAGAAAGATACATTATTCATTGTGTACTGTTTATCAATGTATATACTGTAGCTTCACTTATGACTGGGATTGATGCACAGTAAACCATGTAGACCCAGAAGCGCTAAGTTCAGATCCAGTTTTGACTTCCAGCTCATACTCTGAGTCGCTATTCACGTCATAAACAAGTATAACGGCCACCGTGGGAGAAAACAACTGCAATTTGCCATCTGCGCCCATTCAACATAGCCTAGATTTACTTAGTTATTAATCCAAACAGAAAACTTGTTGGTGTTCTCATAAATGATGTTTTAATTATTGCTTGAACAGTCTATAATATTATATTTGGTTGTGATAGTTTTTAGATGCAGCAGTTGTTGTTCATTAGAATGCTAATGCTCATTGACATAGGCAGGTAGCAAAGCTAGCCAAAGGGAGATTTTACCTGTGGGAGTTGAATGTATTTTAAAGGGTAGAAAGCATTCGTTTTACTCACCAAAGTAACAACGTAGTGTGGTCAAAGACTTAGTAACTTAGTTGTAGTCACGGTGTGGTTACCTATAACTCCAAAAATAGTTTAGGATTTTGAAATATTTTGTAACTTATTTTCAGAACAACCCACAATGCACTATTGTTAGCGTCATATGGAAAACCGGTGCAACCTAGCTAGCTCCAGCTGGCTAACGTCAGCTACTAGCCAATCTAGCATGTAATTAAATTCAAGACCAAGTGTTGATATTGGTGAGCACATCAATGAAGAAACTACAGTGCCTTGCAAAATAATTCATCCCCCTGTTTTTGCTATTTTGTTGCATGTAATGTGAATTGATTTTTATTTGGATTTTATGTAATGGACATACACAAAACAGTCTAAATTGGTGAAGTGAAATGAAAAAAATTACTTGTTTAAAAAAAAAATTACGGGAAAGTGGTGCATGCATGTATGTATTCTCCCCCTTTGCTATGAAGCCCCTAAATAAGATCTGGTGCAACTAATTACCTTCAGAAATCATATGTTTAGCTAACTTCTCTAGGAGAGGGGGCAGCATTTTCACGTTTGGATGAAAAGAGTGCCCAGAGTAAACTGCCTCCTACTCAGTCCCAGATGCTAATATATGCATAGTATTATTAGTATTGGATAGAAAACACTCTGACTTTTCTAAAACTGTTTGAATCATGTCTGTGACGAACAAAACTTATTTGGCAGGCAAAACCCCGAGGACAAACCATTCAGATGTTTTTTTTTTTAGGTCACTCTCTTTTCAATGTGTTTTCATTGGGAATCCAGATTTCTAAGGGACCTTACTGCAGTTCCTATCGCTTCCACTGGATGTCAACAGTCTTTAGAAATTGGTTGAGGTTTTTCCTTTGAGAAATGAAGAAGTAGCCATGTTCAGAATGAGGCTCCAGTGAAGAGTACTGTTTGTTAGAGGCGCGTGCCCAAAAAGCATGCTACAAATTGTTTTCCTCCGGTATTGAACACAGAACACCGTCTTACATTTTATCGATTATTTACGTAAAAAAATACCTAAAGTTGTATTACAAAAGTAGTTTGAAATGTTTGGACAAAGCTTACAGGTAACTTTTGAGATATTTTGTAGTCACGTTGTGCAAGTTGGAACCGGTGTTTTTCTGGATCAAACGCGCCAAATAAATGTACATTTTGGATATACATCGACGGAATTAATCGAACAAAAGGACCATTTGTGATGTTTATGGGACATATTGGAGTGCCAACAGAAGAAGCTCGTCAAAGGTAAGGCATGAATTATATCTTTATTTTGGCGTTTTGTGTCACGCCGGGAGGGTTGAAATATGATGGTCTGTGATGTTAGCTGGGGTGCTATCCTCAGATAATAGCATTGTTTGCTTTCGCCAAAAAGCATTTTTGAAATCTGACACGTTGGCTGGATTCACAACAAGTGTAGCTTTAATTTGGTATATTGAATGTGTGATTTCATGAAAGTTAAATTTTTAGAGTAATTTATTTTAATTTGGCGCTCTGCATTTTCACTGGATGTTGGCCAGGTGGGACGCTACCGTCCCACATATCCCAGAGAGGTTAAAACTTCTTGTCAATAGGGGGGCGCTGTTTTCACTTTGGAAAAAATCGTGCCCAAATTAAACGGCCTCGTACTCTGTTCTAGATCATACAATATGCATATTATTATTACTATTGGATAGAAAACACTCAGAAGTTTCTAAAACTGTTTGAATTATATCTGTGAGTAAAACATAACTCATTTGGCAGCAAACTTCCATACAGGAAGTGAAAAATCTGAAAACGAGGCTCTGTTTCAGGGCCTGCCTATTCAACTGGCTTTTATTTATCGATATGTATGCACTTCATACGCCTTCCACTAGATGTCAACAGGCAGTGGAAGGTTGAATGAGGTGTCTAGCTTGATCTGAGGCCGAATATGAGCTTTTGGAGTGGCAGGTCCGGTATTTTGTTTGTTGTCGACGGCGCGCGGGGGACCTCGACATTGTCTTCTGAAGAGCGTTCGGTATACACGGCGAATTGCTCCGGCTCTGATTTTATTATACATATGAGAAAAACATCATAAAGTAGGATTTTTCAAACGAGTTTTATCAGTTTATTCAACGTTTATTGGGACTTTTGGAATTTTCCGTTCTTTCTCAAGAGTTGATGGGCATGTTCGCGCCACATGGCTAGCCAAGGTTGCTAATTCGACAGAAGAAATGGCCATTCTAAAACCAAACAACGATGTATTCTGGACCAAGGACTCCTTGCACAACGTTCTGATGGAAGCTCAGCAAAAGTAAGACACAATTTATGATGTTATTTCGTATTTCTGTGTAATATGTTGATGCCTATTCTCCGCCGTGTTGGTGAACGCTGAGCATCCCGGATCCGGGAGCATCCTCATCAAAAAAGCTGACTAGCCTAGCCTAACGGGACAGGGATATCATATAATATAATTTCATGAAATCACAAGTCCAATACAGCAAATGAAAGATAAACATCTTGTGAATCCAGCCATCATTTCCGATTTTTTAAATGTTTTACTGCGAAAACACAATATGTATTTATATTAGCTAACCACAATAGCCAAACACACAACGGCATAACTAATTGTTACCAACTGTAATATCTTATGTTTCACAGAGTCGTGGCTGAACGACGAAATTAATAACATACAGCTGGTGGGTTTTAAACTTTTTCGGCAGGATAGAACAGCGTCCTCTGGAAAGACAAGAGGCGGCGGCCAATGAATATTTATTAACAACAGCTGGTCCATGAAATCTATGGAAGTTTTCAAGGTTTTGCTCGCCTGAGGTAGAGTATCTCATGATAAGCTGTAGACCACACTATTTACCAAGAGAGTTTACATCTATATTTTTCGTAGCTGTCTATATACCAACGCAGACCGATGCCGGCACTAAGACTGCACTCAATGAGCTGTACACGGCCATAAGCAAAGGGGAAAATGCTCATCCAGAGGCGTCATTCCTAGTGGCAGGGGACTTTAATGCAGGGAAATTCAAATCAGTTTTACCTAATTTCAATCAGCATGGTAAAGCTGCCACCAGATGGAAAAAAAACTCTAGACCACCTTTACTCCACACACAGAGACACGTACAAAGCTCTCCCTCCATATGGCAAATCTGACCATAATTCTATCCTCCTGATTCCTGCTTACAAGCAAAAACTAAAGCAGGAAGCACCAGTGACTAAGAACTAAGAATGTTGTCAGATGAAGCAGAAGCTAAGCTACAGGACTGTTTTGCTAGCACAGACTGGAATATGTTCTGTGATTCTTCCGATGGCATTGAGGAGTACACCACATCAGTCACTGGCTTCGTCAATAAGTGCATCAATGACGCCTCCCCCCCACAGTGACCGTACGTGCATACCCCAACCAGAAGCCATGGATTACAGGCAACATCCGCTTCCAAGGAGCGAGACTCTAACCCGGAAGCTTATAAGAGATACCGCTATGCCCTCCGAAGAACCATCAAACAGGCAAAGCGTCAATACAGGACTAAGATTGAATCGTTCTACACCGGCTCCGATGCTCGTCGGATGTGGCAGGGCTTGCAAACTGTTACAGACTACAAAGGGAAGAAGAGCAATGAGCTGCCAAATGATATGAACCTACCAGATGAGCTAAATTACTTCTATGCTCGCTTTGACACATGTAACACTGAAACATGCATGAGAGCACTAGCTGTTCCAGACGACGGTGTGATCACGCTCTCTGCAGCCGATGTGAGTAAGACCTTTAAACAGGTCAACATTCACAAGGCCGCATGGCCAGACGGATTACAAGAACATGTACTCCGAGCATGCGCTGACCAACTGGCAAGTGTCTTCACTGACATTTTCAACCTGTCCCTGACTGAGTCTGTAATACCAACATGTTTCAAGCAGACCACCATAGTCCCTGTGCCCAAGAACACTAAGTTAACCTGCCTAAATGACTACCGACCCGTAGCACTCACATCTGTAGCCATGAAGTGCTTTGAAAGGCTGGTCATGGCTCACATCAACACCATTATTCCAGAAACCCTAGACCCACTCCAATTTGCATACCGCCCCAACAGATCCACAGATGATGCAATCTCTATTGCACTCAACACTTCCCTTTCCCACCTAGACAAAAGGAACACTTATGTGAGAATACTATTAATTGACTACAGCTCAGCATTCAACACCGTAGTGCCCACAAAGCTCATCACTAAGCTAAGGACCCTGGGGCTAAACACCTCCCTCTGCAATGTGGTAAGGATAGGGAACAACACATCTGCCACGCTGATCCTCAACACAGGGGCCCGCTCAGCCCCCTCCTGTACTCCCTGTTCCCTCATGACTGCACGGCCAGGCACGACTCAACACCATCATTAAGTTTGCCAATGACACAACAGTGGTAGGCCGGATCACCGACAATGATGAGATAGCGTATAGGGAGGAGGTCAGAGACCTGGCCGGGTGGTGCCAGGATAACACCCTCTCCCTCAACGTGATCAAGACAAAGAAGATGATTGTGGACTATAGGAAAAGGAGGACCGAGCACGCCCCCATTCTCATCGACGGGGCTGTAGTGGAACAAGTTGAGAGCTTCACGTTCCTTGGTGTACACATCACCAACAAACTATCATAGTCAAACACACACTAAGACAGTTGTGAAGAGGGCAAGACAAACCCTATTCCCCCTCAGGAGACTGAAAAGATTTGGCATGGGTCCTCAGATCCTCAAAAAGTTCTACAGCTGCACCATCGAGAGCATCCTGACTTGTTGCATCACTGCCTGGTATGGCAACTGTTTGACATCCGAACATAAGGCAGTACAGAGGGAAATGAGTACATCACTGGGGCCAAGCTTTCTGCCATCCAGGACTTACAGTACCAGTCAAAAATGTGAACAAACCTACTCATTCAAGGGTTTTTCTGAATGTTTTACAATTGTCTACATTGTAGAATAATAGTGAAGACATCAAAACTATGAAATAACACATATGGAATCATTTAGAATCCAATAAATTGTTAAACAAATCCAAATATACGTAAGGTTCTTCAAAGTAGCCACCCTTTGCCTTGATGACAGCTTTGCACACTCTTGGCATTCTCTCAACCAGCTTCACCTGGACTGCTTTCCAACAGTCTTGAAGGAGTTCCCACATATGGTGAGCACTTGTTGGCTGCTTTTCCTTCACTCATTTCAATTGGGTTGAGGTCGGGTGATTGTGGAGGCCAGGTCATCTGATGCAGCACTCCATCAATCTCCTTCTTGGTCAAATAGCCCTTACAGCGCCTGGCGGTGAGTTGGATCATTGTCCTGTTGAAAAACAAATGATAGTCCCACTGCCTTGAATTCTAAATAAATCACTGACAGTGTCACCAGCAAAGCACCCCCACACCATCACACTTCCTCCTCCATGAATCACGGTGGGAACTACACATGCGGAGATCATCCGTTCACCTACTCTGCGTCTCACATAGACACAGTGGATGGAAACAAAAATCTAAAATTTGGACTCATCAGACCAAAAGACAGATTCCCACCCGTCTATTGTCCATTGCTCATGTTTCTTGGCCCAAACAAGTCTCTTCTTGTTATTGGTGTCCTTTAGTAGAGGTTTCTTTGCAGCAAATCGACCATGAAGGCCTGATTCACGCAGTCTCCTCTGAACAGTTGATTTTGAGATGCGTTTGTTATTTGAATTCTGTATAGCATTTATTTAGGCTGCAATCTGAGGTGCAGTTAACTCTAATGAACGTATCCTCTGCAGCAGGAGTAACTCTGGGTCTTCCTTTCCTGTGTTGGTCCTCATGAGAGCTAGTTTCATCATAGCGCTTGATGGTTTTTGCGACTGCACTTGAAGAAACGTTCAAAGTTCTTGAAATTTTCCGTATTGACTGACCTTCATGTCTTAACTTCTTTGGGGTAGGGGTTAGTATTTTCACGTCCGGATGAAAAGCGTGCCCAGAGTAAACTGCCTGCTACTCAAGCCCAGATGCTAGGATATGCATATTATTAGTAGATTTGGATAGAAAACACTCTGAAGTTTCTATAACTGTTTGAATGATGTCTGTGAGTATAACAGAACTCATATGGCAGGCAGAAACCTGAAAAAAAATCTGAGGTTTTTAGTTTTTCACCTCTTTGCTTATCCGAGATACAGTGGAAATGGGGTCATGTTGCACTTCCTAAGGCTTCCACAAGATGTCAACAGTCTTTAGAACCTTGTATGATGCTTCTACTGTGAAGTGGGGGCGAATGAGAGGGGATTGAGTAAGATCTGCCATGAGCTGACCATGCGCTGACCATGCGCGTTCATGTGAGAGTTAGCTTGAGTTCCATCGCATTTCTGAAGACAAAGGTATTCTCCGGTTGGAACATTATTGAAGATTTATGTTAAAAACATCCTAAAGATTGATTCTATACATCGTTTGACATGTTTCTACGGACTGTCATATGACTTTTCGTCTGAACTTTTGCCTGGACTTGCACGCGCGTCGTGAGTGTAGATTGTGTACTGAACGCGCGAACAACAAGGAGGAATTTGGACATAAATGATGGACATTATCGAACAAAATAAACATTTATTGTGGAACTGGGATTCCTGGGAGTGCATTCTGATGAAGATCATCAAAGGTAAGTGAATATTTATAATGCTATTTCGGACTTCTGTTGACTCCAACATGGCAGAGATCTCTTTGGGTTGATTTGTCGTCTGAGCGCCGTACTCAGATTATTGCATGGTTTGCTTTTTCCGTAAAGTTTAAAAAAAATCTGATACAGCGGTTGCATTAACCTCTACTTAATCGTGCCCAAATTAAAAGGCCTCGTACTCTGTCCTAGATCATACAATATGCATATTATTATTACTATTGGACAGAAAACACTCTGAAGTTTCTAAAACTGTTTGAATTATATCTGTGAGTAAAACAGAACTCATTTGGCAGCAAACTTCCATACAGGAAGTGAAAATTCTGAAAATGAGGCTCTGTGTCAGGGCCTGCCTATTCAACTGGCTTTCATTTATGGATCTGTATGCACCTCATACGCCTTCCACTAGATGTCAACAGGCAGTGGAAGGTTGAATGGGGTGTCTAGCTTGATGTGAGGCCGAATAAGAGCTTTTGGAGTGACAGGTCTGCTCTTTTGTAAGTTTTCATCTGCGCGCCAGGGAACCTCACATTGTCTTCTGAAAAGCGTTCGGTATACACTACGAATTGCTCCGGCTTTCATTTTATTGGATACATATGAGAAGAACATCATAAAGTAGGATTTTCAACCGAGTTTGACCAGTTTATTCAACGTTTATTGGGAATTTTGGAATTTTTCGTTCCATGCGCTAACCGTTTTTGGACATGTGCCCTCCACATAGCTAGCCAAAGTTGCTAATTCGACAGAAGAAATGGACATTCTAAAACCAAACAACGATTTTTTCTGGACCTAGGACTCCTTGCACAACATTCTGATGGAAGATCAGCAAAAGTAGGAGAATATTTATGATGTTATTTCGTATTTCTGTGTCATATGTTGGCTCCAACACGGTGGAGAATAGGTGAGCGCTTTCTCACAATAATGCATTCTGTATGTTGTAGTAAAGTTATTTTTTTAAATCTAACACAGTGGTTGCATTAAGAACCAGTGTATCTTTCATTTGCCATACAACAAGTATTTTTATGTAAAGTTTATGATGAGTTCTTTGGTTAGTTTAGGTGACTGTCCAAAATATCTCCGGAGATTTTGGTGAATTGTTGCTACGTATTCACAATGTATAACCACGATTTGCAGCTCTAAATATGCACATTTTCGAACAAAACATAAATGTATTGTATAACATGATGTTATAAGACTGTCATCTGATGAAGTTGTCCAAAGGTTAGTGATTCATTTTATCTCTATTGCTGGTTTTTGCGAAAGCTATGTTGGCGGTGAATAAATGTTTTTGTGTGTTTGGCTATTGTGGTTAGCTAATATAAATACATATTGTGTTTTCGCTGTAAAACATTTTAAAAAATCGGAAATGATGGCTGGATTCACAAGATGTTTATCTTTCATTTGCTGTATTGGACTTGTGATTTCATGAAATTATATGACTATGACTATGACTATGACTATGCTAGTCAGCTTTTTTGATGAGGATGCTCCCGGATCCGGGATGGGTATCACTGAAAGGTTTTAAAATCAATGTCCTGTTTAGCTCTCTTCATGTAACTGCTTTCTCCTATGAGAGAATCATGTGTATTCTCTTAGAATCACAAGTCTGCTTCTCTACCAAACTATTGATCTTCAGCTAGAATTAGTTATTAATCTGCTTCTATTGTCAGAGCTAGCTATATGCTCCAGCTCATGAATATCCAGAATAGCTGTACTTGAGTAAGCTACACTGTCTGCTACTGTGGCTAATTGTTATTGTTGAAAACTTCACACAGGCACTGTTCGTTAACACTGATACTATCCGTATCTATGAATTACGTTAACATGCTAACCACACCGCTCAAGTCGCGTGCGTGAGCGTTGCAAAAGAAATGTACACATACATGTTATTCAATGATTGCACCTACACTGCTCACGCACCAACGAGCATCTGCATTGCCGAGGCTAAAATAGAAGTCAGTTCTATTTGTGACGCTGAACGCAGTGCAAGTTCTGCCTCTCCCAACTCCGCATTGGTTTATAGAAGCAGATACCCACGTGCCGTCTCCTCATTGGTTATACCCACGTGGGTGACTGAAAGATGAACTGAGGTCGGTTGGTCGTCGTGGTAATACTATGAAAGTTAGATGCCAATCGCCATATAAAGTCCAAAGAAGAAAAAGCTTTGAAGGAGGAGAGATGACTAGAAACGATTCGGTTGACCGTTTTGTGTGTGGATTAATTGTCGGAGTAGAGGACCTTGTGCATTTCAGGTAAAATAACAACTCAACGTTTATATCCATGGACAAATTAGCTAGCAATAGCAAGCTAGCTAAATAGGACAAATTAGCTAGCAACTGCAAGCTAGCTAGCTAAATTGCCATAAATCTTTCATGCTTTTCGACCTGTCCCCAAATTAATATAATTGGTGGTTCAGAGTTTGTTTTGATATTTCAACCTGCGTGTCGGGATCGCATTTGGTGTGGGGGGACAAAATCTATTTGCGCGCCCGGTTTGGGTATGGTGTCAATTTAAGTCTAATAGTGACCGTTTTTACTTCCCTTTGCTGAATTTCAATGTCTGCTTTCCTCGAGCTGCAAATTCCCCCGCTATTCAATGTCCCGATCCTCAACTTTCCTGTGCTGCTGCTAACTGATCTCTCTGTAGCTGATGCCACAGAAAACGTTGCTGGTCTGCCGCTCCACTTGTAGCACAGAAGAATTATAATATTATTACACATGAAGTCTGTCTTCCGTTTTCCAGTAGACTCCACTGAGTTCAGGCAAAACACATAATTTCGAACTGTTTTATGATTTTTGTATAGTGTCTTTGTTCTGTAGGATTTTATCATGGCACTCTATTCAACATGCTGTTAAATCTCTCCCGCATCGCAAAGAACGTGATAGTTAGTCCCGCCTCTTGAGGTTTATTGTACCTTCCGTAGACTGTCTTGGTTCTGTTTACTGATTGACTGGGTCAGCGAAGAGACAATGACCTTAGCCAATCAACTATCCCTTACATATTCTAAATATATACAGTATATATCTCCTGATAAGCTCTTGAATGTCACCGATAAAACGTAACCAACTCCATAAACGGATGCAACCATTTATAGAGCCTCAGGTAGTGTCTAGCTATTTAAAGGGATTCAAGGAGAGATCTTGTAGCCAAAGAAATATCATTATGGATAGATAAGAGTTGGAAAGGTCTAGGGGATCTGAAGGCATACCCTGTGGCCAAGACTGGGAAGTCATTTTCTAGCCGTGAAAGAAATGTTGAATCTCTGACTGACAGACGGTCGTATGGGGGATGAAGGCTCTCACTCAGAGATCCTGAAACTGAAGGGAGCAGATATAGAATATATAAATCCAAGTCAAGCTGGGTCTATGTGTATGTCAGTGCTGAAATGAAATATTTATGAGCCAACAGCCACCACAGATGTGAAAGTGTCGTATATGGATACAGAATTGAATTGAAAACAATGCTTATTTGTCAGAGCCATGTTATCTGCTGTAAGTTTGTGGTGTTTAAGTTGTTTGTTAAAATATATATATATATATATTTTACAACATGTCTATACCTTGATAGATGCCATAACACTGATGTCATATTCAGCAAGATGGAGAGAGAGAGAGAGAGAGAGAGAGAGAGAGAGAGAATATGTTTATGGGGGCTTTTAATGCAGCTCAGATTTGGGCAGATGTTATCAAGCTGCTTCTCTCTTCTAATTTCCTCCAGCTGATTCACACGGAGGGGACCTACTTTCAATGGAAGATTACACAATGCTAGAAATACATCCATAATATTGTATAGATATGATTACTTTGGCGATTTTCTAATAAAGCATGTTGAGAAAATTATTTGGCTTTATAAAGCAAAAGTGGAACAGAGAATACCACAGCCAAAGCATATGGTTATTATGTAGGCGTGCACATAATATACTGTAACCATCTGTATCTGTCTGTATTACCCATGTCTGACAGGCTCTTGAGTCAGAGTAAGGCCAGAGAATGGATGCATGGCTCAGTACTTCACTCCCTCACTGACCCATTTACTGCTAATTTGTCCACTTTAATCCACAGTTTATGCTTCATCAACACTCTCCTTTACACACCCTCAGTCATAGCCCTGGGCGCCAACACTATTTTAAGAACAAGGGTACAGTTAATGTCGTCTCCAAAACACATTTAATCAGTTTAGGACCTAGGTAGCAAAAACGTTGCACATACGTTTTAGGTGTATCCAAAACAACCTGTAAAGTGTTGGTACCGTGCTTCATGAGCTGAAATTAAATATCCCAGAAATGTTCCATACGTACATAAAGCTTATTTCTCTCAAATGTTGTGCACAAATTTGTTTATAACCCTGTAAGTGAGCATTTCTACTTTGTCAAGATAATCTATTCACCTGACAGGAGTGGCATATCAAGAATCTGAATAAACAGCATTGTCATTACACAGGTGCAGCTTTTGCTGGGTAAAATAAAAGGCCACTCTAAAATGTGCCGTTTTGTCACACAACACAATGCCACAGATGCCTCAAGTTTTCAGGGAGCATGCAATTGGCATGCTGACCGCAGGAATGTCCACCAGAGCTGTTGTCAGAGAATTGTATGTTTAATTCTTTACCATAAGTCGCCTCCAACTTTGTTTGAAGGAATTTGGAAGTACGCCCAACTGGCCCTATAACCGCATACCATGTGTTACCATGCCAGCCCAGGACCTCCACATCCGGTTTCTTCACCTGCAGGGGGGGGGGGGGGGGGCTGAAGAGTATTTCTGTTTGTAATAAAGCCCTTTTGTGATGAAAAATGCATTCTGTTTGGCTGGATCTAGCTTCCCAGTGGGTGGGCCTATGCCCTCCCAGGCTCACCCATGGCTGCATCCCTGCTCAGTCATGTGAAATCTATAGATTAGGTCCTAATCAATGTATTTAAATTGACTGGTTTCCTTATATGAACTGTAACTCAGTAAAATCTTTGAAATTCTGCACATTGCATTTGTATTTTTGTTCAGTATACATTTGAAGGGTTGCAAATATGCCCTAAGAACAATTCACAAGAACATTGCAGAGAACATTAATACAGTACAAGGTCACTAAATTACACTATGCAATAAGGGCTCTACTTGTAAATCTGTCTGTTGCAGGACTAGTTTTGAGGATGCTGCCCTCCTACATGTATTACCACTTCCTGTACACCTCTGTCACGTCCAAGGTCTCTCTAGTCGAGCTGGAGCCCAGTCACTGGGGCATCCCCCTGCATTGTGGCCGTTAGTCTTGACAGCAGGAGGTGACAGAGACCCCTGGGAAATCTGGCCTCCCAGTCTGGCTATCAAGGCCCTGCCACACCATATTAGTGTCAGCGCACACACACACACAAACATGTCCGAAACACGTCAGAAACGCTCTGTTGGGTGGAGGAATCCACATGATGCTCAGATCCATCTTCATTAAAACTAATGTAATTATGCTGCAAATACACACAGACTCGTGACACGTGAGCAAGCACACACACACAGGCACCATAAACACACACATAATCAGGCATACAAATACACCAACACACAGCACCCTACAACAATTTTAGAAACATTATAGTTAACTCCACTCTCAGTCACCACATATTTTCATATTTTTAGCGACGCCTGTCAATTCCTCTCAGAGTTGTGTATCCAGAGTGAGAGCGAGCCTCTGCCTCCATTTTCTGAGTGAACAAACAAGGGTGAACTCAATTAACCCTCTTTTATTTGGATCTAGTTCAGAGGCAAACTTTCATCTGGAATGTGTTGTGATTGTTGTGTATCTGTTCCACCTGTTTTCCAAGCTGAAGGCTAATCAAACATGGCAGGGCCTACCTGAGGGATGACATTGTTGGACTGACTCTTGTGACTGCAGGAAAATAGATGAAAAACATAATTGAAAATGGCAACAATGACTAACCAGGTGACAAGTTGAAAAAGCCCACATAAACAGGCTGGCCAATGAAGACGTGCCATTCTAAATCAAGATATACATCCTTTACAACCTTTTAAGTTGTAATGGTGAACAAAAATTATCACCTTTTCTCATGCAGCTTGGTGTTTTTTCATAAAGATTTTCCTTAATACACTTTCATTCTTATTATCAATGAAGTTCCTTAATGCCATAGATACTGTTAATGTGTTTAAATAAAAATGTAAAATAAAAATCCTCAATAACTTCTAGCTATTTAGTCATGTTAACATCAGAAGCCTTCTCCCTAAATTTGCTCTATTCACTGCTTTAGCACACTCCGCCAACCCTGATGTCCTAGCCGAATCTGAATCCTGGCTAAGAAAGGCCACCAAAAATTCTCAAATTTCCATTCCCAATTACAACATTTTCAACCAACCTACCCTCTAATACACCTCTGCTGTTTTCAACGAGGATCTCAGCGATTACTGGCTCATTGCCTGCATCCGTTATGGTACTGCGGTCAAACGACCACCCCTCATCACTGTCAAACGCCCCCTAAAACACTTCTGCGAGCAGTCCTTTCTAATCAACCTGGCCCGGGTATCCTGGAAGGATATTGACCTCATCCCGTCAGTAGAGGATGCCTGGTTGTTCTTTAAAGTGCTTTCCTCACCATCTTAAATAAGCACGCCCCTTTCAAAAAAATTGGAACTAAGACAGATATAGCCCATGGTTCATTCCAGACTTGACTGCCCTTGACCAGCACAAAAACATCCGGTGGCGTACTGCACTACCATCGAATAGTCCCCGCGATATGCAACTTTTCAGGGAAGTCAGGAACCAATATACACATTCAGTTAAGAAAGCAACATTTTAACAGAAATTTGCTTCTTCTAGCACTGATTCCAAAAAGTTTTGGGGCACTGTGAAGTCCATGGAGAATGAGAGCTCTCCTCCCAGCTACCCACTGCACTGAGGCTAGGAAACACTCTCACCACCGATAAATCCACCATAATCGAGAATTTCAAAAATAATTTCTTCCACCTGGCAACCCCATCCCTGGCCAACAGCTCAGCACCCCCCACAGCAACTTGCCCAAGCCCCCCCCTGCTTCTCTTTCACCCAAATCCAGACAGCTGATGTTCTGATAGAGCTGCAAAATCTGGATCCCTACAAATTAGCTGGGCTAGACAATCTGGACCCTCTCTTCCTAAAATTATCCACCGCGATTCTTGCAACCCCTATTACTAGTCTGTTCAACCTCTCTTTCGTATCGTCCCTCTTCGAAGGGGGAGACACTCTAGACCCAAACTGTTACAGACCTATATCCATCCTGCCCTGCCTTTCTAAGGTCTTCGAAAGCCAAGTTAACAAACAGATCACCAACCATTTCGAATCCCACCGTACCTTCTCCGCTATGCAACCTGGTTTCCGAGCTGGTCACGGGTGCACCTCAGCCACGCACATGATCCTAAACGATATCATAACTGCCATCGTAAAAGACAGTACTGTGCAGCCGTCTTCATCAACCTGGCCAAGGCTTTCGACTCTGTCAATCACCGTATTATTTACGGCAGACTCAACAGCCTTGGTTTCTCTAATGACTGCCTCGCCTGGTTCACTAACTACTTCTCAAATAGAGTTCAGTGTGTCAAATCAGAGGGCCTGTTATCCAGACCTCTGGCAGTCTCAATGGGGGAGCCACAGGGTTCAATTCTTGGGCCGAGTCTTTTCTCTGTATATATCAATGATGTCGCTCTTGCTGTGGATGATTCTTTGATCCAGCTCTACGCAGACGACACCATTCTGTATACATCTGGCCCTTCTTTGGACACTGTCCTCGCAACATATTTGTTGCCAAACCCACTGGCTCCGGGTCATCTATAAGTCTTTGCTAGTTAAAGCTCTGCCTTATCTCAGCTCACTGGTGACCATAGCAACACCCACCCGTAGCACGCGCTCCAGCAGGTACATTTCACTGGTCATCCCAAAAGCCAACACCTACTTTGGCCGCCTTTCCTTCCAGTTCTCTGCTGCCAATGACTGGAACGAATTGCAAAAATCACTGAAATTGGAGACTTATATCTCCATCACTAACTTTAAGCATCAGCTGTCAGAGCAGCTTTCCGATCACTGCAGCTGTACACAGCCCATCTGTAAATAGCCCATCCAACCAACTACCTACCTCGTCCTATATTTGTTTTTCTGCTCTTTTGCACACCAGTATTTCTACTTGCACATCCCCACCTGCACATCTATCACTCCAGTGTTAATTGCTAAATTGTAATTACTTCGCCACTATGGCCTATATATTGCCTTACCTCCTTACATAATTTGCACACACTGTATACAGATTTTTATATTGTGTTATTGACTGTATGTTTGTTTATGCCATGTAACTCTGTGTTGATGTTTTTGTTGCACTGCTTTGCTTTATCTTGGCCAGGTCGCAGTTGTAAATGAGAACTTGTTCTCAACTGGCCTACCTGGTTAAATAAAGGTGAAATAAATAAATACAATAAAACAATTAAACAACCAGGAAATTATCTGCAAACACTGGAGTGGAAAGAAATTTGCAGGCGAGTACAGATTAAGACTAATACATCTAAGTGTTTTTCTCTCAGTGCTTCCTGCTAAATTGAAGTTTGATAAATGCTTTTTTCCCTCACCATCCTTCATGTTGCTGCGCAAGGGAAAACAATTATTTGAGTCTCTTAATGAATCAGGACTGCCGTTAATTCATTTTCACAAAGAGAAAATATGCTAAGGCTAGAGGGGTGTGTCACAATTTACCCAACAGATGGGCACAGTTGACGTATGTTTTGGTGACAACAAAGCACTGTATGACAAGTGTTTAGCACATATTGACCATAAATCTGTTGTTGTTTTTATTTTGTTCATGTTTTTTGTAAGAGGTTAGCAGAACACAACGAATAAAATCGGCACTGATGTTGAAATCATGGTCTCAAATGTTACAATCAGTAATTGTCTTGAAGTCAATCTTGGCTTCATATTTGGTTGACTGGTTTAATTTGCCATTCACTACACTGTCCCTCTCTGTATACCTTTATTCGCTGTAAAATGCATACAGGGGAAACAATTAAATTAAATGCATCTGCTGAAACCTAATTTTCCACAACACCAGAGTGCAGTAAATAGTTTAAAAGGTCATTATTGCTAAATGTTGTTTAGCAATTGTTTTAATATAGCTTTTACTCCACTTAGAGTGCAATTATTGAAATGATTATTAGAACCTCTTATCACCCCCTCCTTGGTGGGAAAATGTAATGGGAAGTATGTCGCCCCTGCTATGCTTTCAGGTTTAAATATGTACGTTAGTTATCAAAATCCAGAAAAGAGCTGTTAAATTCTACAACCACCTAAAAGGAAGCGATGCCCATGCATTCCACAACTAAGCCCTCGCCTACAGAGAGATGAATGTAGAAAAGAATCCCCTCAGCAAGCTGGTTCTGGGGCTCTGTTCACAAACACAAACAGACCCCGCAGAGCCCGAGGACAGTTACATGACCAAAGCAAAAATATAACTATTTTACACACTGAAAATTATCAACAACAAACAAACTGAGCAAATTGGAAGGCTATCTGGCCCTAAACAGAGAGTACATAATGGCAGAATACCTGACCACCGTAGCTGACCCAAAATTAAGAAAATAGTTGTACTATGTACAGACTCAGTGAGCATAGCCTTGCTATTGAGAGGCCACCATAGGCAGACATATGACAGGCTATGTGGCCAATGCCCACACAATGAGGTGGAAGCTGAGCTGCACTTCCTAACCTGCCAGACGTAAAGTATAACCACATTAGAGATATATATTTCCCTCAAATCACATTGAAAACAAATCAAACATTGGTAAACTCCTATATATTTTAGGTGAATTACGCAATGTGCAATCACAGCAGAAAGATTTGTGGCCCTTTGCCATGAGAATAGGGCAACCAGTGGAGCACAAACCACATTATGAATAACACCAATGTTTATTTATCTTCCCCTACTATTCGTACTACAACTATTTGCACATTACTAGAACACTGTACATAGCTGATGATATAACACTTGAAATGTCTTTATCTTTTAAAACATTTTTGAGTGTTAAATTCACAATACACAAACATATAGATGGTGTAGTTTTCATGAGCTGAAATAAAATATCTCAAAAATGTTCCGTATGCACAAAAAGCTAATCTCTCTCAAATGTTGTGCACAAATTTGTTTCATCCCCGTTAGTGAACATATCTCCTTTGCCAAGATAATCCATCCAACTGACAGGTGTGGCATATCAAGAACCTGATTAACCTCTAACGAGCCTCTACCCCGGGTCCGGGATCCCCCCCCATCCCCCCACACACTGATTAGCATAGCTAGCATAGCTTCACAAGTAGATAGTAGCATCTAAATATCATTAAATCACAAGTCCAAGACACCAGATGAAAGATACAGATCTTGTGAATAAAGCCACCATTTCAGATTTTTAAAATGTTTTACAGGGAAGACAAAATATGTAAATCTATTAGCTAAACACGTTAGCAAAATACACAATTTCTTTGTCCACCATTTTTTCTCTCCACCAGTAGCTATCACCAATTCGGCTAAACTAAGATATTGATAGCCAATAACCTATAAAAAACCTCATCAGATGACAGTCTGATAACATATTTATGGTATAGGATAGGTTTTGTTAGAAAAAAGTGCATATTTCAGGTAGAAATCACAGTTTACAATTGCACCTACCATCACAAGACGACTAGAATTACTATAGAGAGCAACGTGTATGACCAATTTACTCTTAATAAAACATTTCATAAGAATAGACAAAGCATAGCAATGGAAAGACCCAGATCTTGTGATTCCAGACAATATTTCAGATTTTCTAAGCGTTTTACAGCGAAAACACAATAAATCGATAAGTTAGCATACCACATGTGAAAACGTTACCAGAGCATCGATTCCAGCCAAAGAGCGCTATAACGTAATCACCGCCAAAATATATTAATTTTTTCACTAACCTTCTCAGAATTCTTCCGATGACACTCCTGTAACATCATTTTACAACATACATATACAGTTTGTTCGAAAAGGTGCATATTTAGCCATACAAAACCGTGGTTACACAATAAAAATACTAGGAAATCAAGCCTCAATATGTCTGACGTCATCTATCAGAGTGATCTAGTTTAATTGAAAGCTAATCATATACTTGACTAAAAAATACAGGGTTGACAGGAATCGAAAGACAAATTAGTTCTTAATGCAACCGCTGACTTACATTTTTTAAATTATCCTTACTTTTCAATACAGGGTTCGCCAAGTGACGCGATAACAAACAAAATGGCGAAATATGCGTTTAAAATATTTCGACAGAACAACGATTTATCATATTAAATATTGCTTACTTTGAGCTGTTCTTCCATCAGATTCTTGGGCAATGTATCCTTTCTATGTTGTAATCTTCTTTTGGTCGATAGATGTCCTCTGTCCTTCGAAATATCCACTAACGATCGAACGGGACCACAAAACGTGTCCAAAGTTTCAGAGTGCACAACAAAGAAATTCCTCAAAATCGCACTAAACGGATATAAATTGCTATAAAACGGTTCAAATTAACTACATTATGATGTTTTTAACAACTATAACGACTAAAAACATGACCGGAGAAATATTACTCTCTAAACAACGATTTGGAAGGAGGCAGGTCTGATGCCCATCTTGCGCACGGCGCATGCAGGAAGAGAGCGGTACTTCTACGTTTTCGTGTTTTATAGTGGCTGTGATTGTGCAATCGACTCCATTCAAAACGTGATGACGTACAGACACCCAGAGGAAGACGTAGGCAGTGTCGGTTTCTTCATAGCATTCACTGTCGCCTTAAAAACAGACTCCAGATCAGGGGTAAACATTTCTGAAATCTGACCCCTGTCATGAAAAGTGCTGTAGATATTGTTCTGTACCACTCAGAGACAAAATTCCAACTTCTATAGAAACTAGAAAGTGTTTTCTATCCAATAATAACAATAATATGCATATTGTACGATCAAGAATTTAGCACGAGGCAGTTTAATTTGGAGACCCAAATATGCTAATGCGGAACAGCACCCCCTATAGTTCCAAGAAGTTAACTTCTAATTGGTCCCAATCCCGGATCCGGGAGCACCCCCCACAGTAAAAAAGCTGACTAGCATAGCCTAGCATAGCGTCACAAGTAAATACTAGCATCTAAATATCATTAAATCACAAGTCCAAGACACCAGATGAAAGATACACATCTTGTGAATCCAGCCATCATTTCTGATTTTTAAAATGTTTTACAGGGAAGACACAATATGTAAATCTATTAGCTAACCACGATAGCAAAAGACACAACTTTTTTTTCCCACCATTTTTTTCCTGCATAGGTAGCTATCACAATTTCGACCAAATAAAGATATATATAGCCACTAACCAAGAAACAACTTCATCAGATGACAGTCTGATAACATATTTATTGTATAGCATATGTTTTTTTTGAAAAATTTGCATATTTCAGGTATAAATCACAGTTCTACATTGCAGCTGCAATCTGAAATAGTGCCGAAGCAGCCAGATTAATTACAGAGACCAACGTCAAATACCGAAATACTCATCATAAAACATTTCTGAAAAATACACAGCGTACAGCAAATGAAAGACCAACATCTTGTGAATCCAGCCAATATTTTTGTTTTACAGCGAAAACACAATTTAGCATTATATTAGCTTACCACAATAGCCGGAAACACAAGCCGTTTACCAGTAGCAAAGGTTAGCGATCGTAACAAACCAGCAAAAGATATATAATTTTTGACTAACCTTGATATACTTCATCAGATGACAGTCCTGTAACATCATATTACACAATGCATATAGGTTTTGTTCGATAATGTGCATATTTAGCACCATAAATCGCGGTTGTACAATTGTGATTAGTAGCAACATTTCAGGCAATCTGGCCGGCGCCATCTTGGAGAGGCACCTAATCTAATCGATAACTAATCGTAAACTTGACAAAAAAATACAGGTTGGACAGCAAATGAAAGACACATTAGTTCTTAATGCAACCGCTGTGTTAGATTTTTAAAATTAACGTTACTCGACATTCAGCGTGCGTTACAGCGAGACCATGCCTAAATCAATGGTGAACTAATAATTTTACATCTTTCCACAGATATACGAATTAACATCATAAATAGCTCTTACTTTTGGATGATCTTCCATCAGAATCTTGGGCAAGTGGTCCTTTGTCCAGAACAATCGTCTTTTGGTTGAAAGATGTCCTCTACTCCTGTAGAAATTAGCTGCTAACGCCGATGTACCGGAGAGGTGCCCAACTCGTGATAACGCCTGACAAAGAAACTCCAGAAAATCGCAATAAACTGCTATAAACTGCTAAAAGTCGGTTTAAATTAACTACCATATGAAGTTTTTAAGACAAAAAACAAATTAAATCAGAGCCGGAGATATAGAACTGCTAAACCGAAAGCTTTTGTAGACGCCGTGCCGGTTTCCCTCCTGCGTCAGGCGCCTCGTCGAAAAGCTCGGTACTTCCGTTCCAAGAGCTTTTATACTCCCCCAGATGGTGCTATCCGCTCCATTCAAAGTCTCACCGCTTACTGACATCTAGGGGAAGGTGTATGCAGTGCATGTAGCCCCATAGCTTATAAGGGAATTTATAAACCGACCCTGGAACAGAGACCTCAATTTCAGAAATCTCACTTCTTGACAGGAAGTGAGCTGCAGAATGAATTCTGTTTCACTCAGAGAAATAATTCAAACGGTTTTAGAAACTACAGAGTGTTTTCTATCCAATATTAATAATAATATGCATATTGTACGAGCAAGAATTGAGTACGAGGCAGTTTAATCTGGGAACGAAAAATCTTCAAAGTGTAAACAGCACCCCCTATTGAGAAAAGGTTATAGCATGATCTCAAATTTTGAGGGAGTGTGCAATTGGAGATTAAAGATACCTCAATAGAAAATAACTAATTAAATCTGTACTTCAATTTCAAACGCTTTAATTGTAATTTAGTGTATTCATTCAAAATACATTTGGAGGCACCCCACATCAACATATTTTTCAACCAGCACAGGCTTCATAAAATCACAAATCACAAATAGCAATTCAATAAAACACTTACTTGTGAAGATCTTCCTATGTTTGCAATCCCAAGGATCTCAGCTATAACATGAATGGTCGTTTTGTTAAATAAAATTCTTCTTTATACCCCAAAAGTCTGTTTAGTTGGCACCATCGATTTCAGTAGTCCACTCGTTCAACTGGCAGACAAAGGAGTCCAAAAAGCTACCGCTAAACTTCGTCCAAACAAGTCAAACGACATTTCTATTTAATCCTCAGGTACTCTAAAATGTAAATAAACTATAATATTTCATATGGAAAGTAGTATGTTCAATAGGAAAGTAAAATTAGTAAGCGTGCACCCTCTTCCTCGTGCGCAGAAAGACTGATATTGTTCCGGTGCTCTCTTCACCAAAACTCCAAATTCTTGCTTGTTTTTCAAGAAACAAGCCTGAAACCTTGAATAAAGACTGTTGACATCTAGTGGAAGCCATAGGAATTGCAATCTGGGAGACAGAATTACATAGGACCCATAGCTTTCCATTGTAATAGCCTGGGACATAAAAAATATATATATCTGGTTGGTTTTTCTTAGGAGTTTTGCCTGCCATATTAATTATGTTATAGTGTCAGAAATTATTTTAACAGTTTGAGAAACTTCAAAGTGTTTTATATCCAATGCTACCAATTATATGCATTTCTTGGCTTCTGGGCCTGAGTAACAGGCAGTTTACTTTGGGCACGCCAATCAGTTGGAAATTCAGGAAACTAGACCCTATCCCTAAGAAGTTTAACACATGAAATAATATTGTACATTAAATAATAGGGGTTGACATCAAAACAATTTATGACTAACCGTTCCTCTGTCCCCTATACATAGAACTTCTGTAAGGTCCCTCGTCAAATATTGAATTTCAAGCACAGATTCACTACAAAGACCAGAGAGCCTTTCGAAAGTGTCATAAAAGGGCAGTGATTGGTAGATCGGCAACAATATCAAATCAGACATTGAATATCTCTTTAAGCATGGTCAAGTTAATTATTATGTTATGGATTATGTATTAAACCACCCACATACAGTCATCTTTCTGAACTGAGCTGCAAGACAGGAATGAAACTGCTCAGGGATGTTACGAGGGCATTGGTGATTGTAAAACAGTTCCAGAGTTCAATGGCTGTGATGGGAGAAAACTTAGGATGGATCAACAACCTTGTAGTGACTCCACAATAATTATTTAAATGACAGAGTGAAAATATTAATACAAATATACAGAACATATTCCTAAACATACATCTTGTATGCAACAAGGCACTAAAGTAATACTGCAAAAAAAGAAGAACTTTTGGCCTAAATGCAAAGCCTTCTGTTTGGGGGCAAATCCAGAACAACTCATCACTGACTAACTGCTGCCTTATTTTCAAGCATGGTGGTGGCTGCATCATGGTATGGGTATGTTAAACATAGGCAAATAGTGTGGCGTTTTCCGGATAAAAAGAAACGGGATGGATCTAGCAAGTATTGACTCAGGGAGCTGAATACTTATGCAACGACTATTTTTTAGTTATTTAATTTCTATATATCTTTTTTTTTTAAATACATCAATCTTCCACTTTGACATTAGAGTAGATTGTGTACTGTAGATTGTTGACAAAAATGACAATTACATTCATTTGAATCACACTCTGTAACAACAAAATGTGAATAAATCCAAGGGCTATGAATACTTTCGCAAGGCACTGTAGCTTCAGTGACATGAATGAGTTTTGAAGTACTTTCTGGATTCCTGTTCAGAAGAGTGCGGAGAAAGTTGACAATGATAATGATTGTTTATTGCATAGCTGAGGAACATGCTTTCTGAGAGTATACTTTCTCAAATCTCAAGTATACTTTCAAAAAAGTATATTAAACTTAAAAGTCCACAAAATATATTTAAAGTATACTTTTTAAAAAGCACGTGCAAAACAATTTCCACATTCCCAATCATCCTTTCTGCAGTTGAAGTTTTGATTTCTAATATGATATTGTTCCTCATATTTAGCTTATTCAAATGTTTTGATGTAAATTTTCAGATTGAATATTGTTGGATTTGTAATTACAGATTACATATTACACATTGTATTGAAATGACAATTTATTACCGTAATGTGAACAACTAAAGTGTGAAATGCAAAATGGTGCACAGTTCTCAAAAGTGCACACTTGTAAAATGCTGCTCCAGCCACAACTGTTTTGTAAATAACATTGGCTGAGAAAATGCTAATCACAATAGCGAATGTGATTAATGATCAGAAGTGTATTTCTAAAAGTATACTTGAAACACATTATAAATACACTTTTTTGGTCAAGAAAATACAAGAATTGTAATTCAAAAAACTATTTTTGCATATTTCGAATGATAAATGTACATAAAATGTACATAAGGTGTATTCAAAGTATATTTGTTTTGCTCTTTGTCTAATATACTAAGAATATACTTAAGTACAAAACAGTGGCCCAATTTAGATCATTTTAAATTCATTTAATAGACATAATGCTAATAAGATACAAATAAAATGTACATTAAATGTATTAAATATATTTAAAATTGTTCTAAAATATATTAATGAAGTATGATTTAAGTATACGGTACCAGTCAAAAGTTTTGACACACCTACTCATTCAAGGGTTTTTCTTAATTTTTTTAAATGTTCTACATTGTAGAATAACAGTGAAGACATCAAAACTATGAAATAACACTTATGAAATCATGAAGTAACCAATTTTCTTTTAAACAAATCTAAATATATTTTTGATTCTTCAAAGTAGCCACCCTTTGCCTTGATGACAGCTTTCCACATTCTCTCCGATTGCTCAGTTTTGCCGGGCGGCCAGCTCTAGGAAGAGTCTTCCTGGTTCCAAACCTCCTCCACTTAAGAATGATGGTACCCTTCCCCAGATCTGCGCCTTGACACAATCCTAGACAGGTGTGTACCTTTCCAAATCATGTCCAATCAAATGAATTTACCACAGGTGGACTCCACCAATCAAACAGGATGCACTCAATTTCAAGTCTCATAGCAAAGGATCAGAAAACTTATTTAAATAAGGTATTTCTGTTTTTGTTTAAATAAATGTGCAACATTTTTGAAAAACTTGTTTTTTCTTTGTCATTATGGGGTTTTGTTTGTAGATTGATGAGGATAAAAACATTTTAAATCAATATTAGAATACGATGTAATGTAACAAAACGTGGAAAAAGTCAAGGGGTCTGAATACTTTCCGAATTCACTCACTATACTTATTTCTCATAAGTAGTACCAGCTTAACAATGGATATACTCGACATTGAGTGTACAAAAAATTAAGAATGTCTTCCTAATATTGAGTTCAACATCATAAAAAATAACTACTTTTCCAATCTGAAGAGGTTAAAACCTGTTGAGGACAGAGGGCGCTGTTTTCACTTTGGGGGAAAATCGTGCTCAATTTAAACGGCTTCGTACTCAATTCTTGCTCGTACAATATGCATATTATTATTACTATTGGATAGAAAACACTCTCTAGTTTCTAAAACCGTTTGAATTTTGTCTGTGGGTAAAACAGAACTCATTTGGCAGCACACTTTCTGACCAGGAAGTGGAAAGTCTGAATTCGATGCTCTGTTCAAGGACCTGCCTATAAATGGGCATGATACGTATGACTATACGTGCACGTCATACACCTTCCCCTAGATGTCAAGAGGAAGTGAGAGAAGAAATGAGTTGATTATCTTGGTCTGAGATGGAATGAATCCTCTTGGAATGACGTGTCCTCCATTTTCGGTTTTCTGGAAGGCGCGTGGAGGGACCTGTAATTGCCTTCTGAAAAGCTGTCGTTATAGGCGAATACTATCTCCGGCTTTGATTTTATTTGATACATGTCACAATATCATCGTAAAGTATGTTTTTTCAATATAGTTTTATTAGATTATTGAAATTTTTTCGGGACGTTAGGCGTGTTGCTTTGTCTGCATATGTTCAGGAAGGATAGCTTCGCGCCACTTGGCCAGTGTGCTTGCTAATTCAAGAGGGAAAAACGACGTTCTAATACCAAACAAAGACGGTTCTGGACAAAGGACCCCTTGTACAACATTCTGATGGAAGATCACCAAAAGTAGGACCCATTTTGTGATGCTATTACATATATCTGTCGAACTGTGTACTAGTAGTTTTGCGCCCAGATTTTGGGCACTCTCTGGCTATAACGTAAGCTGGATGTCGTAATGAAGATATTTTTAGAATTCTAACACTGCGATTGCATTAAGAACTAATGAATCTATCGTTTCCTATACAACATGTATTTTTTTGTAATGTTTATGAATAGCTATTTGGTCAGAATAGGTGAGAGTCTAATAGAAATATCCGCACATTCTGGGAAAAAGATGCTACGTTAGCACATTGTTTAACCTGTCTAGGATCAGCGTGGCGCTAGCGGCACCCCTCCCCCCCCCCCACTGAAAAACCAGTGCCGCGAAATTCAAAAAAAATATTTTTTTAAAATATTTAACTTTCACACATTAAAGTCCAATACAGCTAATGAAAGACACAGATCTTGTGAATCCAGTCAACATTTCCGATTTTTAAAATGTTTTACAGGGAAGACACAATATGTAAAGATGTACATCTATTACCTAAAAACACATTAGCATAATCCACCATCTTTTATTTGTCCACCAACACCAGTAGCCATCACCAATTCGGCTAAACTAAGATATTTATAGCCCCTAACCAACAAAAAAACTCATTAGATGACAGTCTGATAACATATTTATGGTATGGGATAGGTTTTGTTAGAAAAAAGTGCATATTTCAGGTAGATGGCATAGTTTACAATTGCACCCACCGTCACAAATGGACTAGAATAATTACAATGAGCAACGTGTTTACCTAACTACTAATCATCAAACATTTCGTAAAAATACACAGCATACACGAATCGAAAGACACAGATCCTGTGAATACAGACAATATTTCAGATTTTCTAAGTGTCTTACAGCGAAAACACAATAAATCGTTATATTAGCTTAGCACATAGCAATTAGCAGCCCAGCATTGATTCTAGCCAAAGTGAGCGATAAAAGTCAACATCGCCAAAAGATATTAATTTTTTCACTAACCTTCTCAGAATTCTTCCGATGACACTCCTGTAACATCACATTACAACATGCATATACAGTTTGATCGAAAATGTTTATATTTAGCCACCAAAATCATGGTTAGACAATGTGAAATGTAGACAAGCTGGTAAAGAAAAAGTCCTTGCGCCACTTACAGTGATCTACTCTTATACATAAATACTCATAAACGTGACTAAAAAATATAGGGTGGACAGGGATTGATAGACAATTTAATTCTTAATACAATTGCGTTATTACATTTTTTAATTTATCCTTACTTTTCAATACAGTTTGCGCCAAGCGAAGCTACGTCAAAAAACATGGCGTCCTAAGCCACTAAAATGTTTCGACAGAAACACGATTTATCATAATAAAAATGTCCTACCTTGAGCTGTTCTTCCATCAGTATCTTGGGCAAAGGATCCTTTCTTGGGAGAAATCATCTTTTGGTGGAAAGCTGTCCTCTTGCCATGTGGAAATGTCAACTGCGTTCGGGATGAACTGAAAAGCGTGCCCAACTTTTCACATCGTTGCAAAAATAAATGTCCCAAAATCGCACTAAACGGATATAAATTGCTATAAAACGCTTTAAATTAACTACCTTATGATGTTTTTAACTCCTATAACGAGTGAAAAGATGACCGGAGAAATATAACAGGCTAAACTAACGCTTGGAACAGGTGCGCGCCGGTGTCCTCTAGGCTCATGACGCAGCTCCCAAAGAATGACTAGCTTCAGGGTTTTTTCATTTGTAGGTCCTGTGAACGTGCAATCGACCCCGTTGGAATCGTCATCACGTAAAGGCATCCAGGGGAAGACGTAAGAAGTGTCCGTATAGTCATAGCAACGACAGTGCCCTTTTAACTGACTTCAGAAGAGTGGCCAACATTTCTCAAATCTGACTCCATGTCAGGGAAATTGCTGTAGAATGGGCTCTGTTCCACTTAGAGACAAAATTTCAACTCCTATAGAAACTATAGACTGTTTTCTATCCAATAATAATAATAATATGCATATTGTACGATCAAGGATTTTGTGGGAAGCCGTTTAAAAAATTAGCCAAATTAGCATAAATAGTCTAAACAGCGCCCCCATCCCCAACAGGATAACCACTGATTTCAGCTCTAAATATGCACATTTTCAAACAAAACATAAGTGTATGTATAACCTGATGTTATAGGACTGTCATCTGAGGAAGGTTTATGAAGGTTAGTGAAATTTAATATCTTTTGCTGGTTTATTCGCTAACGCTAACGTGCCTATTGCTATCGCTAACGTGCCTTAATGAATGAATGCGGTAGTGTGGTAGGCTATTGTAGTAAGCTAATATAATGCTATATTGTGTTTTCGCTGTAAAACACTAAAAAATCGGAAATATTGGCTGGATTCACAAGATGTTTGTCTTTAATTTGCTGTACACCATCGATTTTTCAGAAATGTTTTATGATGAGTATTTAGGTATTTCACGTTGGTCTCTATAATTACTCTGGCTGCTTCGGTGCTATTTTTGACGGTAGCTGTGATGGTAGCTGCAATGTAAAACTGATTTATACCTCAAATATGCACATTTTTCGAACAAAACATAGATTTATAGTGTAACATGTTATAGGACTGTCATCTGATGAAGTTGTTTCTAGGTTAGTTTGGTTGGATCTTGGTTAGTTATGTTGGTTTTGTGCATGCTACCTGTGCTGTGAAAAATGTCTGTCCTTTTTTGTATTTGGTGGTGAGCTAACATAAATATACGTGGTGTTTTCGCTGTAAAACATTTAAAAAATCGGACATGTTGGCTGGATTCACAAGATGTGTATCTTTCATTTGCTGTATTGGACTTGTTAATGTGTGAAAGTTAAATATTTCAAAAAAATATTTTTTGAATTTCGCGCTCTGGCTTTTCAGTGAAATGTGGGAGGAGTTCCGCTAGCGGAACGCTGGGGCTGTAAAGGTTAAATAGAAAAAATGACTACAGTAAATGTATATTAAGTGACAAATAAACTAATAATGCTGGTCATATTGTGTTTACGGACATATTCAATCTCTCCCTGTCACTGTCTGCTGTCCAAACTTGCTTCAAGATGTCCACTATTGTTCTTGTACCCAAGAAAGCAAAGGTAACTGAACTAAATGACTACAGTAGCACTCACTTCTGTCATAATGAAGTGCTTTCACCTTACCTGACACTCTGGACCCACTTCAATTTGCTTACCACAGCAATAGATCCACAGACGATGCAATCACCATCGCGCTGTACACCGCCCTATCCCATCTGGACAAGAGGAATACCTATGTAAGAATCCTGTTCATTGACTATAGCTCAGCATTCAACCACATAGTAACCTCCAAACTCATCATTAAGCTTGGGGCCCTGGGTTTGAACCCCGCCCTGTGCAACTGGGTCCTGTACTTCCTGACGGGACACCCCCAGGTGGTGAAGGTAGAAAACAACACCTCCACTTCGTTGATCCTCAACACAGGGGCCCCACAAGGGTGAGTGAAAAACAGCTTCTATCTCAAGGTCATCAGACTGTTAAATCCTAAATCCAAGATGGCGTAGCAGTCACACGTCTTTTGTCTTCGTCTTGTCGTGTCCCGTGTATATATCTTTATATATTTTTTCTTCGCATATATTTTTCTTAACCCCAACTTCAACATACTCTCCTGTAACCCGCCTCACCCAATGTGGTATGGATCTTCTATTTTCTTTACCTAAGAACCGGAACCCCCAACAGAAGCTAGCCAGCTAACTAACTACCAGCTAGTAGTCAGCTAGCCACTGCTAGCGGTCATCGGCTAACCTTTAGCCAGGACAACTCCTGTCAATCTGTACAGTGTGTTTCAACCCAGAGCTTATCGGACTCCATTTTCTCCATATCCTACCGCAAGCTCTGAACCTCTTCACCTGGATCACCGCAGCTAGCTAGCTGCTATCCGATTGGCTTCTCCTGGCTAATGTCCCTGTCCCAAAGCAAGCACCAATTAGCCTGGAGCTAGCCTATGCCAAGCCCATCTCCCGGCTGGCTGAAGAGGACCATCAGCCACTCCTTGGGCTACAATACCTATTTTGCCAATTGGCCTGGACCCCTTTTATTGCCGATACGGAGCCCCACCGATCCAACACGACTGGACTACCGATGTAATCCGCCCGAGTTTTTTTTTCAATTGGCTCCTTCATCGCGACGTCCCCTGAATGCCCATCTGCTAGCCTGCTACCCGCGGCCCGCTAGCTATCTAGGGCATACCGGACTGTTAGCTGTATTGGTCCATCAGTCAAATTCTTGGGCTGCTATTCCTATTTTGCCAATTGGCCTGGACCCTTTTACTACACGGACCCCTGCTGATCCAGCACGACTGGCATGCCGACGTAACTGCATGAGGGGGCTAAAACAACAGACTTCTTCCGTCGCGACGTCCCTCTAAGGCCCTTCTGCTAGCCTGCTTTCCCCAGCCCGCTAGCTGTCTGAATCGCCGTGTCTCCAGCCCGTCCAGCTACTCATTGGACCCTATGATCATTCGGCTACGCATGCCTCTCCCTAATGTCAATGTGCCTTGTCCATTGCTGTTTTTGTTAGTGATTATTGTCTTATTTCACTGTAGAGCCTAAAGCCTTGCTCAAAGCACAAACTCCAAAAAGTTCTGGGACACTGTAAAGTCCATGGAGAATAAGAGCACCTCCTCCCACCTGCCCACTGCACTGAGGCTAGGAAACACTGTCACCACCGATAAATCCTCAATATTTGAGACTTCCAATATGCATTTTTCTACGGCTGGCCATGCTTTCCACCTGGCCACCCCTACCCTGGTCAACACCCCTCCACACCCCGCAGCAACTTGCCCAAGCCTCCCCCATTTCTCCTTCACCCAAATCCAGATAGCTGTTGTTCTGAAAGAGCTGAAAAATCTGGACCCCTACAAATCAGCCGGTCTAGACAATCTGGACCCTCTCTTCCTAAAATGATCTGCCGGAATTGTTGCAACCCCTATTACTAGCCTGTTCAACCTCTCTTTCGTATCGTCTGAGATCCCCAAAGATTGGAAAGCTGCCGCAGTCATCCCACTCTTCAAAAAGGGAGACACTCTAGACCCAAACAGCTACAGACCTATATCTATCCTAACCTGACTTTCTAAGGTCTTCGAAAGCCAATTTAAACTGGAACAAACATTTCAGTAATGGATGCAAAAAGTCAAACTAAAGGATTTGGGTTATTTTAGAAAAACATATTATTTATCTTTGTAGCATAAGATTAGTCAATTGCTCAAAAACACAAAAACACAGATACTAAAAACAATTACAAAAAAATCTACCTGCAGTAGAGCATGCTGGGAAAAATATAATTTGTTATCAAAACCCCAAAATGTGTTGATGACTTCTCATTTTAGTTTTGAGTCAGTACCACCAACGTAATAATCACTTTTCATTGACTGAGTTCAATTTAGGGATTAGTGTACAATATTTCAAATCAATCTTTATTAGTCACATGCACCGAATACAACAGGTACAACATAAAGTGAAATGCTTACTTACAGTGCCTTGCAAAATGATTCATCCCCCTTGGCATTTTTCCTATTTTGTTGCATTACAACCTGTAATTTAAATAGATTTTTATTTGGATTCCATGTAAATGGACAAACCCAAAATAGTACAAATTGATGAAGTGAAATGAAAAAAATTACTTGTTTCAAAAAATATAAAACAGAAAAGTGGTGCGTGCATATGTATTCCCTTTGCTATGAAGCTCATAAATAAGATCTGGTGCAACCAATTACCTTCAAAAGTCACATAATTTGTAAAATAAAGTCCAACTGTGTGCAATCTAAATGTCACATGATCTCAGAACGACAGATTTTTACCTTGTCAGCTCGGGGATTCAATCTTTCAACCTTACGGTTAATTAATCTTGCCACTATAGGGGGTGCTGTTTCAACTTCAACATTTATCGTTCCCAAATTAAACTGCCTCGTACTCAATTCTTGCTCGTACAATATGCATATTATTATTACTATTGGATAGAAAACAATCTCTAGTTTCTAAAACCGTTTGAATTATGTCTGTGGGTGAAACAGAACTCATTCTGCAGCGCAATTCATGACAGGAACTGCGAAGGTCTGAAAATGAGGCTCTGTTCTCAGATCAGTTTAAAGCTCTGTATATATCCTATGGGTCGACATGAAATGCACCCGCCTTCCCCTGGATGTCAGTAACCAATGAGAATTGGAATGGAGTTTCTACGCAGATCTCAGACCTTATAAAGCCCCAAGGAACGGAGGGAGCTCTCTTTTCGACGTTCGTCAGGACGCAAAGCAAGACCTCAGGATGGCATTTTGAAACGCTCAGTTATCGGCCTTAGATATATCCGTCTGTAATTTAATTCGATATAGGTGTTAGAAACATCATAAAGAAGTTATTTTAAACCGAGTTATATCAGTTTATGCGAGTATATTGCGATTTTCGGAATTTCCTTAGTATTGCGTTTTGAACATTTGGGCATGTCTGCGCCACATAGCTATTGTTAGCTGCTAGTTCCAAAGTTGAAGAGGACGTTTTACAACCGAGCAACGATTCTTTTGGACAAAGGACAACTTGCCCAAGATTCTGATGGAAGCTCGTCCAAAAGTAAGAGCTATTTATGATGTTATTCCGTATTTATGTGGAAAAATGTAAAAGGATTTGTCCGCCATTAATTGCGGCACTAGTCTGGCTGTAACGCACACTGTATGTCTAGTAACGTTAACTTCTTGCCACTAGGGGGGTGCTATTTCGACATAGCACAAATGTGTATCCAATGTAAACGGTCTCCTACTCAATTCTTGCTCGTACAATATGCATATTATTCTTACTATTGGATAGAAAACACTCTCTAGTTTCTAAAACCGTTGGAATTATGTCTGTAAGTGAAACAGAACTCGACTTAGAGCACTTTTCCTATGTCTGTGTGAGAATGGGAAATTTTATAATCTGCTTTGAGACCTGTCTTTAACTTTGCCTGTCTTCTATTGGTTGAGATGCACTGCATACGCCTTCCCCTGGCTGTTAGCGAATAGGGAGAGTTGAAATGACGTGGCTACGTATTTCCCAAAGTTTTTAAATTGATTGGAACCGAGGTGTCCGACCTTTTGGGACTTCGCGCTGACGCAAAGAGGGTCTTGGCATGTCTTTTTAGAACGTCTGGTTTTAGCTCCTAGAAGTATCCGGCTCTGTTTTTATTCGCTATAGGCTTTAAAGACATCATAATCTTGTTATTTTGAACCGAATTATACCAGTTTAGGTCAGTATATTGCGATTTTCAGGTATTTATTTCCATGGCGCTGTAGAAACGTGGGTGTCTCTCTCTCGAATGCCATTCTGTACTGCTAATTGCAACGTCGAGGGGAACATTCTCCAACCCAGCAACGATTCTTTTTGGCCAACGGACACCTTTCACAAGATTCTGATGGGAGTTCAGCTAATAGTAGGTACTATTTATGCTGATAAAACGTTGTTCTGTTGAAAAAGAAAAATGTATTAGACGCCATTATTTTCCATGTAGCATGCGCTATCGCACCCTGTATTGTACCCAGTATTGCGCAGTAAGGTTAATTAAAAAAATGTAATTCAGCGATTGCATTAAGAACTATTTTCTCTTTCAATTGCTGTCCAACCTGTATTTTTTTAGTCAAGTTTATGAATAGTTTTCGATAAGATTAGGTGCCTTTCCAAAATGGCGCCGGACAGATTGCTTGATTTTTTGCCCACTAAACACGTTGTGTAACCACGAATTGTGAGGCTAAATATGCAAATTTTTGAACAAACTATATGCATTGTGTAATATGATGTTACAGGACTGTCATCTGAAGAATTCTGAGAAGGTTAGTGAAAAAATTAATAGCGTTTGGTGGTTTATAACGTTATTGCTATTTTTGGCATGAATCAATGCTACTGTGTGACTGACTTGTAGTAAGCTAAGATAACGCTATATTGTGTTTTCACTGTAAAACACTTAGAAAATCTGACATATTGGCTATATTCACATGATCTGTGTCTTTCATCTGCTGTACGCTGTGTATTTTTAAGAAATGTTTTATGATGAGTACATTAGCATAATCCACCATCTTTTATTTGTCCACCAACACCAGTAGCTATCACCAATTCGGCTAAACTAAGATATTTATAGCCCCTAACCAATAAAAAAACTCATCAGATGACAGTCTGATAACATATTTATTGTATAGCATAGGTTTTGTTAGAAAAATGTGCATATTTCAGGTATAAATCATAGTTTACAATTGCAGCCCCCATTACAACTATCACTAAAATGACTAGAATAACTACAGAGACCATCGTGTATTAGCTAATTACTCATCATAAAACATTTCTTAAAAATACACAGCGTACAGCAGATGAAAGACACAGATCATGTGAATATAGCCAATATGTCAGATTTTCTAAGTGTTTTACAGTGAAAACACAATATAGCGTTATCTTAGCTTACTACAAGTCAGTCACACAGTAGCATTGATTCATGCCAAAAATAGCAATAACGTTATAAACCACCAAACGCTATTAATTTTTTCACTAACCTTCTCAGAATTCTTCAGATGACAGTCCTGTAACATCATATTACACAATGCATATAGTTTGTTCAAATATTTGCATATTTAGCCGCACAATTCGTGGTTACACAACGTGTTTAGTGGGCAAAAAATCAAGCAATCTGTCCGGCGCCATTTTGGAAAGGCACCTAATCTTATCGAAAACTATTCATAAACTTGACTAAAAAAATACAGGTTGGACAGCAATTGAAAGAGAAAATAGTTCTTAATGCAATCGCTGAATTACATTTTTTTAATTAACTACACATGGTTGATGATATTACTAGTTGATCTAGCGTGTCCTGCGTTGCATATAATCGATGCGGTGCGCATTCGCGAAAAAGGTAAACATCAATGCCTTTCATAAAATCAATACACAATATATTTTTAAACCTGCATATTTAGTATTGCCTGCTAACATGAATTTATTTGTGTCACTTCTCTTGCAACAGAGTCAGGGTATATGCAGCAGTTTGGGCCGCCTGTGTCACGATTGTCCAAGGGAGACAGAGAGGACCAAGGCGCAGCGTGTAAAAAATACATCTTCTCTTTATTTAGGAGATGAACGAACGAAGCAAAACAACAAATAGACGACCGTGAAGCTATAACCGAACAAAATGCAAACATGCAACCTAGACACAGACACAGACCTAGACAATGACCCAACAAAAACATGATGCCTATGGCTGCCTAAAATATGGCTCCCAATCAGAGACAAATGAAAGACATCTGTCTCTGATTGAGAACCACTCAGGCAACCATAGACATACCTAGAAACATTCACTCAACCATAGACATACCTAGAAACATTCACTCAACACAAACCCATACACTAAAACCTTACACCCCCTTTTCCATATAACCACCCGAAACGAGACAAAACACAAACATTCCCCATGTCACACCCAGACCTAACTAAAATAATAAAGAAAACAAAGATAACTAAGGCCAGGGTGTGACATAACCCCCCCCCTTAAGGTGCGAACTCCGGGCGCACCAGCATAAAGTCTAGGGGAGGTCTGGGTGGGCGTCCGTCCGTCCGGGGCGGCGGCTCCGGCACAGGTCGTGGTCCCCACCCCACCATAGTCACTACCCGCTTACGTAGCCTCCTCCAAATGACCACCCTCCAACTTAACCCCACTGGATTAAGGGGCAGCACCGGACTAAGGGGCAGCACCGGACTAAGGGGCAGCACCGGACTAAGGGGCAGCACCGGACTAAGGGGCAGCACCAGACTAAGGGGCAGTTCTGGATGGCTGACGGCTCTGGACGCTCATGGCTGGCTGACGGCTCTGGACGCTCATGGCTGGCTGACGGCTCTGGACGCTCATGGCTGGCTGACGGCTCTGGACGCTCATGGCTGGCTGACGGCTCTGGACGCTCATGGCTGGCTGACGGCTCTGGACGCTCATGGCTGGCTGACGGCTCTGGACGCTCATGGCTGGCTGACGGTTCTGGACGCTCATGGCTCACTGGCGGTTCTGGCAGATCCTGTCTGGTTGGCGGCTCTGGCGGATCCGGTCTGGAGGAAGGCTCTGGCGGATCCGGTCTGGCGGAAGGCTCTGGCGGATCCGGTCTGGCGGAAGGCTCTGGCGGATCCGGTCTGGCGGAAGGCTCTAGCGGCTCCTGTCTGGCGAATGGCTCTAGCGGCTCCTGTCTGGCGGAAGGCTCTAGCGGCTCCTGTCTGGCGGACGACTCTGTAGGCTGATGGCAGACGGGCGGCTTTGCAGGCTCATGGCAGACGGGCGGCTTTGCAGGCTCATGGCAGACGGGCGGCTTTGCAGGCTCATGGCAGACGGGCGGCTTTGCAGGCTCATGGCAGACGGGCGGCTTTGCAGGCTCATGGCAGACGGGCGGCTTTGCAGGCTCATGGCAGACGGGCGGCTTTGCAGGCTCATGGCAGACGGGCAGTTCAGACGGCGTAGGGCAGACGGGCAGTTCAGACGGCGTAGGGCAGACGGGCAGTTCAGGCGGCACTGGGCAGACGGATGACTCAGACGGCACTGGGCAGACGGGTGACTCAGACGGCACTGGGCAGACGGGTGACTCAGACGTCACTGGGCAGACGGGTGACTCAGACGGCACCGGGCAGACGGGTGACTCAGACGGCACCGGGCAGACGGGTGACTCAGACGGCACCGGGCAGACGGGTGACTCAGACGGCACCGGGCAGACGGGTGACTCAGACGGCACCGGGCAGACGGGTGACTCAGATGGCACCGGGTAGACGGGTGACTCAGATGGCACCGGGTAGACGGGTGACTCAGATGGCACTGGGCAGACGGATGGCTCAGACGGCACTGGGCAGACGGATGGCTCAGACGGCGCTTGGCAGACGGATGGCTCAGACGGCGCTGGGCAGACGGGCAGCTCGGGACAGACGGGCAGCTCGGGGCAGACGGGCAGCTCGGGGCAGACGGGCAGCTCGGGGCAGACGGGCAGCTCGGGGCAGACGGGCAGCTCGGGGCAGACGGGCAGCTCGGGGCAGACGGGCAGCTCGGGGCAGACGGGCAGCTCGGGGCAGACGGGCAGCTCGGGGCAGACGGGCAGCTCGGGGCAGACGGCAGTTCGAGGCAGACGGGCAGCTCGGGGCAGACGGCAGCTCGAGGCAGACGGGCAGCTCGGGGCAGACGGGCAGCTCGGGGCAGACTGGCAGCTCGGGGCAGACGGGCAGCTCGGGGCAGACGGGCAGCTCGGGGCAGACGGGCAGCTCGGGGCAGACGGGCAGCTCGGGGCAGACGGGCAGCTCGGGGCAGACGGGCAGCTCGGGGCAGACGGGCAGCTCGGGGCAGACGGGCAGCTCGGGGCAGACGGGCAGCTCGGGGCAGACGGGCAGCTCGGGGCAGACGGGCAGCTCGGGGCAGACGGGCAGCTCTGGCAGCTCGGGGCAGACTGGCGGGGCAGACTGACAGCTCGGGGCAGACTGGCAGCTCTGACGGCTCGGGGCAGACTGGCAGCTCTGACGGCTCGGGGCAGACTGGCAGCTCTGACGGCTCGGGGCAGACTGGCAGCTCTGGCGCCGCTGGGCAGACGGCAGACTCTGGCCGGCTGAGACGCACTATAGGCCTGGTGCGTGGTGCCGGAACTGGTGGTACCGGGCTGGGGACACGCACCTGAAGGCTAGTGCGGGGAGAAGGAACAGGGCATACTGGACTCTGGATACGCACATTAGGCCTAGTGCGTGGTGCCGGAACTGGTGGTACCGGGCTGGGGACACGCATCTCAGGGCTAGTGCGGGGAACAGCAACAGGACACACTGGGCTCTCAAAGCGCACTATAGGTCTAGTGCGTGGTACCGGCACAGGTGGTACCGGGCTGAGGGCACGCACCTCAGGGCGAGTGCGGGGAGGAAGAACAGGGCTCTGGAGACACACTGGAAGCCTGGTGTGTGGTGCCGGAATTGGTGGTACCGGGCTGGAAAGGGAAGGTGCTACAGGAGGAGCAGGACTAGGGAGGCACACAGGAGACCTAGTTCGTGGAACTGTCATTCCCAGACGGTTAGCACGCAACTCAGGACGAGCATGGAGAACTGACTCAGGTAACATCACTACCCGCACACGCTCTG
Source organism: Salvelinus alpinus (assembly GCF_045679555.1). Taxonomy (NCBI): domain Eukaryota; kingdom Metazoa; phylum Chordata; class Actinopteri; order Salmoniformes; family Salmonidae; genus Salvelinus; species Salvelinus alpinus. Next base: position 43,465,058 of record NC_092100.1, read on the forward strand.
TCGGGTGGATGTCGTGCCTCACGCACCAACACAGCAGCTCCCTCATTTCACTCTCCTCCAAACTCCTCAATAAATCCTTAACAGTCTCTGTATCATTCCCGCTGCTCACCTCCAATATCCGCACAACTGGCTCTGGTTCCCTCCTTTCACGCTGCTTGGTCCTGAATGGTTGGGTCATTCTGTCACGATTGTCCAAGGGAGACAGAGAGGACCAAGGCGCAGCGTGTAAAAAATACATCTTCTCTTTATTTAGGAGATGAACGAACGAAGCAAAACAACAAATAGACCACCGTGAAGCTATAACCGAACAAAATGCAAACATGCAACCTAGACACAGACACAGACCTAGACAATGACCCAACAAAAACATGATGCCTATGGCTGCCTAAAATATGGCTCCCAATCAGAGACAAATGAAAGACATCTGTCTCTGATTGAGAACCACTCAGGCAACCATAGACATACCTAGAAACATTCACTCAACCATAGACATACCTAGAAACATTCACTCAACACAAACCCATACACTAAAACCTTACACCCCCTTTTCCATATAACCACCCGAAACGAGACAAAACACAAACATTCCCCATGTCACACCCTGACCTAACTAAAATAATAAAGAAAACAAAGATAACTAAGGCCAGGGTGTGACATATCTGTCACGATTGTCCAAGGGAGACAGAGAGGACCAAGGCGCAGCGTGTAAAAAATACATCTTCTCTTTATTTAGGAGATGAACGAACGAAGCAAAACAACAAATAGACCACCGTGAAGCTATAACCGAACAAAATGCAAACATGCAACCTAGACACAGACACAGACCTAGACAATGACCCAACAAAAACATGATGCCTATGGCTGCCTAAAATATGGCTCCCAATCAGAGACAAATGAAAGACATCTGTCTCTGATTGAGAACCACTCAGGCAACCATAGACATACCTAGAAACATTCACTCAACCATAGACATACCTAGAAACATTCACTCAACACAAACCCATACACTAAAACCTTACACCCCCTTTTCCATATAACAACCCGAAACGAGACAAAACACAAACATTCCCCATTTGTAAGAAATTGTAATGGATACTGGTAACTTGTTTTACAACTTCTCAACACAAGCTATACTTGGCACAACATGCACCCATCCCCCACTATACCCCCACACTTTGTACCCTTATAAATAATCACAGACCCACACACACTCCCCTCCCCCATGAATAGGCCCCTGTTAAAACAGGCGCACATGCATTCTGCTCAAGGATGGGACTTTAAGACAAAGAACTGTGTGAAGAGCCAATGGAACGTCGACATCAGGCCCGGACAGGACTACCCACGACCCAGATCGACCAATCGGAAGGCCAGACTACAAGATCAACCTACTTTGCTTGTTGCCTATATAACCAGTACAAACTGTTTAGAGCACTCTCTTTTCCGACGATTCCATACGAATCAGACAGAAGGGGCCGTGCTGCACGATTTACTAAGATATTTTTACCTGTGAATAAACTGCCTTATTATACAAATATCCACCTCGTCCTATGTCTCAACTTGATCTCCTGTCTCCAGTAAACGTTTTATCAACACATGTCACACCCTGACCTAACTAAAATAATAAAGAAAACAAAGATAACTAAGGCCAGGGTGTGACAGCCTGGCTCGTTGCGAACTGTGTGAAGACAATTTTTTCCAAACAAAGACAGCCAACTTTGCCAAACAGGGGATGAATTAACTTCTTGCAACTATAGGGGGTGCTGTTCCGCATTAGCATATTTGGGTCTCCAAATTAAACTGCCTCGTGCTAAATTCTTGATCGTACAATATGCATATTATTGTTATTATTGGATAGAAAACACCTTCTAGTTTCTATAGAAGTTGGAATTTTGTCTCTGAGTGGTACAGAACAATATCTACAGCACTTTTCATGACAGGGGTTTGATTTCAGAAATTTTTACCCCTGATCTGGAGTCTGTTTTTAAGGCGACAGTGAATGCTATGAAGAAACCGACACTGCCTACGTCTTCCTCTGGGTGTCTGTACGTCATCACGTTTTGAATGGAGTCTATTGCACAATCCCAGCCATTATAAAACCACAAAATGTATAGGGACCGCCCTTTCTCGTCGCGCGCCTGAAGCGTGAAGGACATCGGACTTGCCTCATTCCAAATCCTTGTCTAACCAGCAATATTTCTCCGGTCATGTTTTCAGTCGTTATAGTTGTTAAAAACATCATAATGTAGTTAATTTGAACCGTTTTATAGCAATTTATATCCGTTTAGTGCGATTTTGAGGAATTTCTTTGTTGTGCACTCTGAAACTTTGGACACGTTTTGGGGTCCCGTTCGATCGTTAGTGGATATTTCGAAGGACAGAGGACATCTATCGACCAAAAGACGTTTATAACATAGAAAGGATACATTGCCCAAGAATATGATGGAAGAACATCTCAAAGTAAGCAATATTTAATATGATAAATCGTTGTTCTGTCGAAATATTTTAAACGCATATTTCGCCATTTTGTTTGGTATAGCTTCACTTGGCGAACCCTGTATTGAAAAGTAAGGATAATTTTAAAAATGTAAATCAGCGGTTGCATTAAGAACTAATTTGTCTTTCGATTCCTGTCAACCCTGTATTTTTTAGTCAAGTATATGATTAGCTTTCGATTAAACTAGATCACTCTGAAAGCTGACGTTCCTCATTTTGAGGCTTGAGTTGTGACTATTTCCATTGTATAACCACGGTTTTGTATGGCTAAATATGCACCTTTTCGAACAAACTGTATATGTATGTTGTAAAATGATGTTACAGGAGTGTCATCGGAAGAATTCTGAGAAGGTTAGTGAAAAAATTAATATATTTTGGCGGTGATTACGTTATAGCGCTCTTTGGCTGGAATCGATGCTCTGGTAACGTTTGCACATGTGGTATGCTAACTTATCGATTTATTGTGTTTTCGCTGAAAAACGCTTAGAAAATCTGAAATATGGTCTGAAATCACAAGAACTGGGTCTTTCCATTGCTATGCTTTGTCTATTTTTATGAAATGTTTTATGATGAGTAAATTGGTCATACACGTTGCTCTATCTAGTAATTCTAGTCGATTTGTGATGGTCGGTGCAATTGTAAACTGTGATTTCTACCTGAAATATGCACTTTTTTCTAACAAAAACTATCCTATACCATGAATATGTTATCAGACTGTCATCTGATGGTTTTTTTTATAGGTTATTGGCTATCAATATCTTAGTTGAGCCGAATTGGTGATAGCACCTGAAGGAGTAAGAAACTGATGGAGTTAGAATAGTGGTGTATTTTGCTAACGTGTTTAGCTAATAGATTTACATATTTTGTATTCCCTGTAAAACATTTTAAAAATCTGAAATGGTGGCTTTATTCACAAGATCTGTATCTTTCATCTGGTGTCTTGGACTTGTGATTTAATGATATTTAGATGCTACTATCTACTTGTGAAGCTATGCTAGCTATGCTAATCAGTGTGTGGGGGGGGTGGGGGGTGATCCCGGACCCGGGGTAGAGGCTCGTGAAAGGTTAACAAAAGCGCATTTGCGAAAAAAGCACAATCGTTGCACGGCTGTACCTAACTATAAACATCAATGCCTTTCTTAAAATCAATACACAGAAGTATGTATTTTTAAACCTGCATATTTAGCTAAAAGAAATCCAGGTTAGCATGCAATATTAAACAGGTGAAATCGTGTCACTTCTCTTGCGTTCATTGCACGCAGAGTCAGGGTATATGCAACAGATTGGGCCGCCTGGATCGTTGCGAACTAATTTGCCAGAATTTTACGTAATTATGACATAACGTTGAAGGTTGTGCAATGTAACAGGAATATTTAGACTTATGGATGCCACCCGTTAGATAAAATACGGAACGGTTCCGTATTTCAGTGAAAGAATAAATGTTTTGTTTTCGAGATGATAATTTCCGGATTCGACTATATTAATGACCTAAGGCTCGTATTTCTGTGTGTTATTATATTATAATTAAGTCTATGATTTGATAGAGCAGTCTGACTGAGCGATGGTAGGCACCAGCATGCTCGTAAGCGTTCATTCAACCAGCACTTTCGTGCGTTTTGCCAGCAGCTCAGCTGTTTATGACTTCAAGCCTATCAACTCCCGAGATTAGGCTGGTGTAACCAAGGTCTTCCAATCCTTTGTAGATGAGATTTTCAGGGACCTGCACGGGCAGGGTGTAGTGGTGTATATAGATGACATTCTAATATACTCCGCTACACGCGCCGAGCATGTGTCTCTGGTGCGTAAGGTACTTGGTCGACTGTTGGAGCATGACCTGTACGTTAAGGCTGAGAAATGTCTGTTCTTCCAACAGTTTGTCTCCTTCCTAGGGTACTGCCTGTTCGAGTCAGGGATGGAGATGGAGAATGACCGCATTTCAGCCGTGCGTAATTGGCCAACTCCAACCACGGTAAAGGAGGTGCAGCGGTTCTTAAGGTTTGCCAACTACTACCGGAGGTTTATCCGGGGCTTTGGTCAGGTAGCGGCTCCCATTACCTCTTTGCTGAAGGGGGGACCGATGCGACTGCAGTGGTCAGCTGGGGCGGACAGGACTTTTGGTCACCTGAAGGCTCTGTTTACCTTGGCTCCTGTGTTGGCTCATCCCGATCCCTCCTTAGCGTTCATAGTAGAGGTGGACGCTTCCGAGGCTAGGATAGGAGCTGTGCTGTCTCAGCGCTTGGGTACGCCACAAAAACTCCGCCCCTGTGCGTTCTTTTCAAAGAAGCTCAGCCCGGCGGAACGTAACTATGATGTGGGGGACCGGGAGCTGTTGGCTGTTGTCGGGGCTCTGAAAGCCTGGAGGCATTGGCTTGAGGGGGCTTAGCACCCTTTTCTCATTTGAACTGACCACCGCAATCTGAAGTACATCCGGGTGGCGAGGAGAATGAATCCTCGCCAGGCAAGGTGGGCCATGTTTTTCACCCGTTTTGTGTTTACTCTATCCTACAGACCAGGTTCCCAGAACGCTAAGGCAGACGCATTGTCTCGGATGTATGACACAGAGGAGCGGTCCACGGATCCCACTCCCATACTTCCGGCTTCTTGCCTGGTGGCACCGGTGGTATAGGAGGTTGACGCGGAAATCGATCAGGCGTTACGTGCGGAGCCCACTCCCACCCAGCGTCCAGTTGGACGTAAGTACGTTCCATCTGATGTTCGTGATCGATTGATCTGTTGGGCTCATACGTCACCTTCCTCTGGTCATCCTGGCATTGGGCGGACAGTGCGCTGTCTTAGTGGAAAGTACTGGTGGTCCACTTTAGCTAAGGACGTGAGGGTGTATGTTTCCTCCTGCTCGGTGTGCGCCCTACGCAAGGCACCTAGACACATGCCCAGAGGGAAATTACAACCCCTACACGTTCCAACACGGCCGTGGTCACACCTATCGGTGGATTTCGTGACGAACTTCCTCCGTCACAAGGAAACACCATGATTCTGCTAGTTGTGGATCGGTTTTCTAAGTCCTGCCGTCTCATTCCTTTGCCCGGTCTCCCTACGGCACTACAGATTGTGGAGGCCCTGTTTACACAGGTCTTCCGGCACTACGGGGTGCCTGAGGATATAGTGTCTGATCGGGGTTCCCAGTTCACATCAAGGGTCTGGAGGGCGTTCATGGAACGTCTGGTGGTCTCGGTCAGCCTGACATCAGGGTTTCACCCCGAAAGTAATGGGCAGATGGAGAGAGTTAACCAGGATGTGGGTAGGTTTCTGCAGTCTTATTGCCAGGACCGGCCGGGGGAGTGGTCGACTTTCATCCCCTGGGCAGAGATGGCCCAAAACTCCCTCCGCCACTCCTCCACTAACCTGTCTCCATTTCAGTGTGTACTAGGTTATCAGCCTGTTCTGGCACCGTGGCATCAGAGCCAGATCGAGGCACCTGCGGTGGATGAATGGTTTCGGCGCTCGGAGGAAACCTGGGACGCTGCCCATGTACGCCTGCAACGGGCCATCAGGCTACAGAAGGCGAGCGCCGACCGCCACCGTAGTGAGGCTCCGGTGTATGCACCAGGAGACCGGGTCTGGCTCTCGACCCGAAACCTGCCCCTTCGTCTGCCCTGCTGGAAGCTGGGTCCACGGTTTGTGGTGCCATTTAGCTTCTCTAGGGTAGGCGGCAGCATTTTCACATTTGGATGAAAAGCATACCCAAATTCAACTGCCAGTTACTCATCCCCAGGAGATAAGATATGCATATTATTAGTGAGTATAACAGAACTTATTTAGCAGGCGAAACCCCGAGGACAAACCATTCAGATTTGTTTTTAGATTTTTTTTGGTCAGATTTCTAAGCGAATTGCTTGCAGTTCCTACGGCTTCCAATAGATGTCAACAGTCAACAGAGAAATAGGTTGAGGTTATTCCTTTGTGTAATGAAGAAATACGGCCATCTTGAAGTCGAGGCACTCCAGGTGTCCTGGACATGCTCTTCAATCAAACAGAAGGCATGCTACATTTCGTTTTAATGATGTATTGAACACATATCATCCCGTCTTCAATTTTATTGATTATTAACGTTAAAAAATACCTAAAGTTGTATTACAAAAGTAGTTTAACATTTTTGGCAAAGTTTACAGGTAACCTTTGAGATATTTTGTCGTCACGTTTGAGCAAGTTGGAACCGGTGTTTTTCTGGATCAAACGCGCCAAATAAATGGACATTTTGGATATATATTGACGGAATTAATCGAACAAAATGACCATTTGTGATGTTTATGGGACATATTGGAGTGCCAACAACAGAAGCTCGTAAGGCATGAATTATATTTTTATTTCTGCGTTTTGTGTCGCGCCTGCAGGGTTGAAATGTTTTCTCTCTTTTGTTTGCTATGGTGCTATTCTCAGATAATAGCATTGTATGCTTTCGCTGAAAAGCCTATTTGAATTCTGACATGTTGGCTGGATTCACAACCAGTGTAGCTTTAATATTGTATCTTTCATGTGTGATTTAATGAAAGTTTGATTTTATAGTAATTTTCATAGTAGGCTCTCGGTACCTAATGGCAGTCAGGCTACCTCTGGCGAGCACATGGAGGGCTGTGCGGCCCCACAAAGAAATGCCACCCCACACCATGACTGACCCACCACCAAACTGGTCATGCTGGAGGATGTTGCAGGCAGCAGAACGTTCTCCACGGCGTCTCCAGACTCTGTCACGTCTGTCACATGTGCTCATGTGCTCAGTGTGAACCTGCTTTCATCTGTGAAGAGCACAGGGCGCCAGTGGCGAATTTGCCAATCTTGGTGTTCTCTGGCAAATGCCAAACGTCCTGCACGGTGTTGGGCTGTAAGCACAACCCCCACCTGTGGACGTCAGGCCCTCATACCACCCTCATGGAGTCTGTTTCTGACCGTTTGAGCAGACACATGCACATTTGTGGCCTGCTGGAGGTCATTTTGCAGGGCTCTGGCAGTGCACCTCCTTGCACAAAGGCGGAGGTAGCGGTCCTGCTGCTTGGTTGTTGCCCTCCTACGGCCTCCTCCACGTCTCCTGATGTACTGGCCTGTCTCCTGGTAGCGCCTCCATGCTCTGGACACTACGCTGACAGACACAGCAAACCTTTTTGCCACAGCTCGCATTGATGTGCCATCCTGGATGAACTGCACTACCTGAGCCACTTGTGTGGGTTGTAGACTCCGTCGCATGCTACCACTAGAGTGAGAGCACCGCCAGCATTCAAAAGTGACCAAAACATCAGCCAGGAAGCATAGGAACTGAGAAGTGGTCTGTGGTCACCACCTGCAGAATCACTCCTTTTTTGGGGGTGTCTTGCTAATTGCCTATAATTTCCACCTTTTGTCTATTCCATTTGCACAACAGCATGTGCAATTTATTGTCAATCAGTGTTGCTTCCTAAGTGGACAGTTTGATTTCATAGAAGTGTGATTGACTTGGAGTTACATTGTGTTGTTTAAGTGTTCCCTTTATTTTTTTGAGCAGTGTATATATATATACACACACACACACCTGTTCTGAAAGGCCCCAGAGACTGCAACACCACTAAGCAAGGGGCACCGCCAAGCAAGCGGCACCATGAAGACCAAGGGGCCCTCCAAACAGGTCACGGACAAAATTGTGGGGAAGTACAGATCAGGCTTGGGTTATAAAAAAATATCAGAAAGATTGAAATCATTAAATCATTATAAAAAAATTGATAGAATATGGCACCACAACAAACCTGCCTAGAGGGCCACCCCCAAAACTCACAGGCAAGGAGGGCATTAATCAAAGAGACCAAAGATAACCCTGAAGGATCTGCAAAGCTCCACAGCAGAGATTGGAGTATGGATTTTTGCCCATTCTTCAAGGCAAAACTGCTCCAGCTCCTTCAAGTTGGATGGGTTCCGCTGGTGTACAGAAATCGTTAAGTCATAGCACAGATTCTCAATTGGATTGAGATGTTTCTCTTTAACTTCTTGCAACTATAGGGGGTGCTGTTCCGCATTAGCATTTTTTGGTCTCCAAATTAAACTACCTCGTGCTCAATTCTTGATCGTACAATATGCATATTATTGTTATTATTGGATAGAAAACACTTTCTGGTTTCTATAGCCGTTGGAATTTTGTCTCTGAGTGGTACAGAACTACTTCTACAGCACTTTTCCTGACAGGGAGTCAGATTTCAGAAATTTTGACCCCTGATCTGGGATCGGTTTTAAGGTGCCAGTAGATGCTATGGAGAAACCGACACTGCCTACGTCTTCCTCTGGGTGTCAGTACGTCATCACGCTTTGAATGGAGTCGATTGCACAATCAGAGCCACTATAAAACAAGAAGACGTGGAAGTACAGTCCTTTCCCTTCGCGCGTTTTACGCAAGATGAACATCGGACTTGCCTCTTTCCAAATGGTTGTTTAGACAGTGATATTTCTCCGGTCATGTTTTTAGTCGTTATAGTTGTTAAAAACATCATAATGTAGTTAATTTGAACCGTTTTATAGCAATTTATATCCGTTTAGTGCGATTTTGAGGAATTTCTTTGTCGTGCACTCTGAAACTTTGGGCACGTTTCGGGGTCCCGTTCGATCGTTAGTGGATATTTCGAAGGACAGAGGACATCTATCGACCAAAAGAAGATTAGACCCAAGAAAGGATACATTGCCCAAGAATCTGATGGAAAATCACCTCATAGTAAGGAATATTTAATATGATAAATCGTTGTTCTGTCGAAATATTTTAAACGCATATTACGCCATTTTGTTTGTTATAGCTTCTCTTGGCGAACGCTGTATAAGAAAGTAAGGATAATTTTAGAAATGTAAATCAGCGATTGCATTAAGAACTAATTTGTCTTTCGATTCCTGTCAACCCTGTATTTTTTAGTCAAGTATATGATTAGCTTTCGATTAAACTAGATCACTCTGAAAGATGACGTCCGACATTTTGAGGCTTGATTTCCTAGTATTTTCATTGTGTAACCACGGTTTTGTATGGCTAAATATGCACATTTTCGAACAAACTGTATATGTATGTTGTAAAATGATGTTACAGGAGTGTCATCGGAAGAATTCTGAGAAGGTTAGTGAAAAAATTAATATATTTTGGCGATGATTACGTTATAGCTCTCTTTGGCTTGAATCGATGCTCTGGTAACGTTTTCACATGTGGTATGCTAACTTATCGATTTATTGTGTTTTCGCTGTAAAACGCTTAGAAAATCTGAAATATTGTCTGGAATCACAAGATCTGGGTCTTTCCATTGCTATGCTTTGTCTATTCTTATGAAATGTTTTATTAAGAGTAAATTGGTCATACACGTTGCTCTCTATAGTAATTCTAGTCGTGTTGTGATGGTCGGTGCAATTGTAAACTGTGATTTCTACCTGAAATATGCACTTTTTTCTAACAAAACCTATCCTATACCATAAATATGTTATCAGACTGTCATCTGATGAGGTTTTTTATAGGTTATTGGCTATCAATATCTTAGTTTAGCCGAATTGGTGATAGCTACTGGTGGAGAGAAAAAATGGTGGACAAAGAAATTGTGTATTTTGCTAACGTGTTTAGCTAATAGATTTACATATTTTGTCTTCCCTGTAAAACATTTTAAAAATCTGAAATGGTGGCTTTATTCACAAGATCTGTATCTTTCATCTGGTGTCTTGGACTTGTGATTTAATGATATTTAGATGCTACTATCTACTTGTGAAGCTATGCTAGCTATGCTAATCAGTGTGTGGGGGGGGTGGGGGGTGATCCCGGACCCGGGGTAGAGGCTCGTTAGAGGTTAAACCACTCAATTGTTGCTTTAGCAGTATGCTTAGGGTCATTGTCCTGCTGGAAGGGGAACCTCCATCCCAGTCTCAAATCTTTGGAAGACTGAATTAGATTTCCTTCAAGAATTGTCCTGTATTTAGCGCCATACCTTCAATTCTGACTAGTTTCCCAGTCCCTGCCGATGAAAAACATCCCACAGCATGATGCTGCCACCACTATGCTTCACTGTGGTAATGGTTTTCTCGGGGTGATGGGTTTGCGCCAGATATAGCGTTTCCTTGATGGCCAAAAAGCTCAATTTTTGTCTGGCTAAATTCCTAAATTCCTAAATTCCCAATCTGGCCCTCAACCATCATGGTCACCTAATAATCCCCAGTTTACAATTGGCTCATTCATCCCCCTCCTCTCCCCTGTAACTATTCCCCAGGTCGTTGCTGCAAATGAGAATGTGTTCTCAGTCAACTTACCTGGTAAAATAACGGTAAAATAAAATTAAAAAAATAAAAAAATAAAAATAAAAAAAAAGAATCTGTCCATAGGTCCACTTTAAGCCGTACATTCCACAGAGCTGGGCTTTACGGAAGAGTGTCCAGAATTAAGCCATTGCTTAAAGAAAATAAGCAAACACGTTTGATGTTCGCCAAAAGGCATGTGGGAGACTCCCCAAACATATGGAAGAAGGTACTCTGGTCAGATGAGACAAAAATTGAGCTTTTTGGCCATCAAGGAAACGCTATATCTGGCGCAAACCCATCACCCCGAGAAAACCATTACCACAGTGAAGCATAGTGGTGGCAGCATCATGCTGTGGGATGTTTTTCATCGGCAGGGACTGGGAAACTAGTCAGAATTGAAGGTATGGCGCTAAATACAGGACAATTCTTGAGGGAAATCTAATTCAGTCTTCCAAAGATTTGAGACTGGGATGGAGGTTCCCCTTCCAGCAGGACAATGACCCTAAGCATACTGCTAAAGCAACAATTGAGTGGTTTAAAGAGAAACATCTCAATCCAATTGAGAATCTGTGCTATGACTTAAAGATTTCTGTACACCAGCGGAACCCATCCAACTTGAAGGAGCTGGAGCAGTTTTGCCTTGAAGAATGGGCAAAAATCCAGTGGCTAGATGTGACAAGTTTATAGAGACATACCCCAAGAGACTTGCAACTGTAATGACTGCAAAAGGTGGATCTGCAACGTATTGACCTTTCACAAAAAAATACATTTTGCATCTTCAAAGTGGTAGGCATGTTGTGGAAATCAAATGTTACGAAACCCCTGAAAATCTATTTTAATAATTCCAGGTTGCAAGGCAACAAAATTAGAAAAATGCCAAGGGGGGTGAATTATTTCGCAAGCCACTGTATATGTTAGCCTCCTCCATGACCTGTATGCTTTAGTCAATTCAGACGTGCCTTACTCAAGAACAGACAAATATCTCCGGTTTACACACTTCGTTCTATGATCTTGACAGGACCATACATAGCTACTACGCGTGTGTGTGTATATATATTTTAAAAAGATGATCCTCATAATATTTAACCTATTTTCCTACTTTTATTCTTCAGTGATCTGAAGGCAAATAATGGAAATAAAACAAGATACTTGTAGATAAAATCTACAGTTCTAGGACAATATATTTTCCATCACATACAAACAAAAGCAATAAGGCAACTCCTGAAGTGTCCATTTTACTCCTGAAGTTTCCATTTTACTCCTTTGCGCTAGCACCGTCTCTATGGCAACTGACCGACGGCTGTCCGTGGGCATCATTCTGGTGATCAGGTGATATTTGCTCAACCAGTGGTTCTATCAAAGCCTATTTATATGTATTTCCTAAAGCAGAGGTAATATTCAACCTGTGCTAGTCATTCAATAACTATAAATGCCTTTGTGAGAACAAACAAATCCAATCTATGACCACCATAATGGGAAAAGTCAATAAATAAACAAGTTAATGTATATTGGTGTATACCATATTCCATGGTGAATTAAACTCATATCATAAGTCTCAAATCGTAATGTTATTACCTTGTATTTGAATTTTCTGTTCGCGTATTGGAGCTCACGTTGCATTGATATTTAGGTCATGCAAGGATTTCTAGGCCCAGATTGAATAAACGTTTAAAATTCTCCTGACAGAATGATACTAATGTAAAATGACCACTTCTCACTGTTTATTAAGAGTATTATAACAAGACATAGCTATAATATAACATATTGATACAGCTAGTAGTACAGTACATGATTATAAAAACAAATTTACAACCAATTGCCAGTTAACATTCAAGAAGCTGCTTTAAAATCCTGGCCAAATCGCTTGGTAGACTCAAACTCTCAAGGTCTCACAATCCTCCATCCTTGTTATCATACATCTCCACTAAAGCCATGAAGAGTCGAACACTGGCACTTCCATAACCAACTACAGTACTGGTCCTGTCATGCCAAATAATGTCCCAGGCCAAAACAGTGTCCCCCTCTGTGTCACAATGGGATTCAATAAACTATTAGTGTCCATTGCTATATCAACGGTGTGATTACCTAATGATTAGAATTTGATCATTACAGCCTAAATGAAATTATTTTCATCATCACTATGCAAACAAGACTGATTTCCGTGACAATTTCGCTTTTTAAACAAGTTTTGTTTTGCTAATAAAATGAAAAAATTACTTCAAACTACTTTTGGGTACCTGTTAACATTACAAAATTAAATCCGTCTTAAACGTTGCTATGTTTCGGAAATGGCAAAGAAAACGTGTAATCTGCTTGACACATTACAGTTACTTACCTTGCTGATCATGAGGTCAGCTATTTTCCACTCCATTCATATGCAAATCAGTTTGATTCATCAGTGGCTTGTCTGGCTGTCATGTTTTTATTTTAATCTGCCCTTCCCTTCAATCGTCCTTTCAGTTGTCCTCTATTGTGATTCATTGTTTTTCTATCTAGCATAGCTCATTTCTACACCCTTGTGGTTGAATATACACTACCATTCAAAAGTTTGGGGTCACTTAGAAATGTCCTTGTTTTTGAAAGAAAAGCAATTGTTTTGTCCATTAACATGCAATAAATGGACTTTGGGACAATCGGTTTTGTCAGCCACAATGGTGGTAATGACGATAGATGGAATATGAAAATTGATGTCATTTTTGTTATGTTATTAAAAGTGAAAGGGCGACATTATAACGAAAACATTGTAACTTTAAGAGTTTTCCTATTATGTGCTTGATGTTTGCATATTGTACGTTGTGTGGAAAATGTCAAGATCAAAGAGAATGTTTTTGTAAAGATGAAATGTGAAGTTAGTTGTCTAAATTGGATCTGAATAAAATCCAGACCTTGCCTTGTAACTTGGTACGCCCATACAATTGCCCTAAAGGCGGAAACGCCAATTTCTGACCCGAGGGTATAAAACATGTGAGTTAAGAATTAACATACAGTATTAGACAAAGTGACCCTGAGCTGCAACCAAGGTCTGAGTGGTCAGCAAACCCAAAATGCAACACGAGGTTGAAGAAGACAATGGAACCTTTTAACAACCTATGCTACAGACGAGTAGCTGTATCTAAAGGGGGTGAATTCAAGCAGGACCACCCGGTCACTACTCTCCAAGGAATCTACACTGTTTTCCTTCCCACGCTGGAACCATCCACACAGCTGATTAGCCCTCCTCCGAAAACCCCTTTTCAGAGCAAGGGCGAAGAAACAGACCACTAAGAGAAAGGACACTGACATCGTGAGGAGAAACAGAGAGATCAGAGAAGTTGGAATATGGTCCACGCAGAGAGACCACATCGGAGACCTTCAACACTTAATTACATCATTATATTCTGACCCATAAGAGTGGCAGTTCGGGGCCAGGTTAAAATAAGCATAGCTGACAAATGCACCCAAGTGTGTTTCTCTCTCTCGAAATCCCCATTTTGTGTAACACGTGTCATAGTGTTGGCCCGCTAGGGACTTGTTTTATCGTACTAAGTTCTAATCAATAGCCTAGACTGTGTGTTTGTGTATGTGTATCTTATATTATAATTTTAGCTTGTTAGCAAATAAATAATCAACCAAGTAAATAATCAATTGGTGTGGGACGGACTTATTTGGTGAGACTCGGGTTTGTGCAGATTCACGGATTATGCGTCGTTCAGACGTGACTCTAGAGGAAAAAAGATTAATTAGCGACTGTTGTAAAATCGATATTCTGATATCATTGAGTTAATTTGGGAAACAAACTCAATGAATAAGTAACTGTATCACAATTCCAATGGGTCAGAAGTTTACATACACTAAGTTGACAGTGCTTTCAAACAGCTTGGAAAATTCCAGAAAAATATGTCATGGCTTTAGAAGCTTCTGATAGGCTATTGACATCATTTGAGTCAATTGGAGATTTCCTGTGGATGTATTTCAAGGCCTACCTTCAAACTCAGTGCCTCCTCACCACAGAAAAAAAATTGTAGACCTCCACAAGTCTGGTTCATCCTTGGGAGCAATTTCCAAACGCTGTACGCAACGAAACAGCACCTCACACTTGTAGATGACCTACTGGTTTATGTTTCAGAAACCACCACCACACGAAAGTGGGTGGTTCCTAAAGCACAGAGGGGGATAATGATAGCCCACGCCCACGACGAGCCATGTGGAGGCCATAGGAGGGTCAAGGCTACATGTGAAACATTGCGACAGGTGACCCACTGGCCCTCACATGTAACAAGACGTGGCACAATACGTGAGGGGGTGTCTAGTTTGCTGCCAGTTTCAACCCTCCAAGCCACTTCACAGAGCACCCCTGCACTGCAAGGGTGTGTCTTACCCATGGAGCTCGATCCAGATCGACTGGGTCAGTCCAGTTGCCAGGTCGGCCAGAGGCAACAAGTATCTCCTCACAGTGATTTGTGCATTCACAAAGTGGGTGGAGTGCCTGCCCGCAACCAATGACACAGCAGAAACCACAGCCATTATTTTGCTTAACCAAGTTTTCAGTCATTTCGGCCTTCCAGGAGAAACCGTGGACAACGACCG
Organism: Salvelinus alpinus; assembly: GCF_045679555.1. Taxonomy (NCBI): domain Eukaryota; kingdom Metazoa; phylum Chordata; class Actinopteri; order Salmoniformes; family Salmonidae; genus Salvelinus; species Salvelinus alpinus. The sequence goes on from NC_092100.1 coordinate 43,480,346, forward strand.
AGGAACCCACTTTACGGCAGCTGTAATGACCAAACTGTGGATGCTCCTGGGAGTCAAAGCTAAACTCCACATCGTGTACCACTCTAGGAGCTCCGGCAGGGTAGAAAGGAGTAAACGAACAATCATCAGAATCCAGAGGAAATATGTGACAGCCAACCACAAAGATTGGGACCTCAAACTCCCATCGGTACTGATTGCGATCAAAGCCACACGCAACAGGTTTATAGGAATAACACCCTTCGAGATGATGACGGGCCGGCAAATGACACTTCCACTGCATCTCCTGTAACCACCCGGGAGATGTCGCCGCAGAAACCATCTACACGGCTCATCAATACGTGATGGACTTGCATAACCATCTCCAGACTACCTTCGGGTAGGCTCAAGGAAAGTTAGAAAGAAGTGCAGAAGGTGACAACACCTATTATGACAAAAAAAACACACCAGGTGTTCGAGTTTGGGGATAAGGTGTGGTACTACATATACACCAAACAGAAAAATTGTGTCAAAACATTTTCGTTTACAAATGCAAATAACTGAAATAATCCAACAATATCTCTGATAATGCGTTTCTGTAGGTTGGAGTTCCTTTGGCTGATCCTGACACTCTGCGCCCTGGTCAAAACCATCCCAGCAGACATAATCACGAGCGGACCCCTACGGGATTCTTTCTCCGCGATGATCCAGGACTCCTTCTAACTAACTGCAGAGTACACACGCAGAGGGTGTACGTCCGCCGAGATGCAGAGAACATGTCCCGCCAACACGTTCCACCTGGGGCGCATTTGAGTTGGGCCGGAGCTGACTGGACCACCCAGGCATTTAAGCACGCCCAGCTAGACACTGCACATATGTTGGCCCAACTCCAAAAGTTCACAGTAACCCAGTCAGAACTAGCCGAGCCCAGGCGAGAAAAACGATTTGTCGGCGCGCTACTCTCAATAGGGGCAGCTATAGGGTCACTATTTGCCCTAGGTACCACTGCCGTCAACGCAGTCAGTCTAGCCACAGTCAAGAGAAATTTTTGGGAGATTACTGAAGAGATGCCACTTATCCAGCAACAGATGAAAGCACAAACACTCAGGTTGCAACATGTGGGAAAGTCTCTCCAGGACACTGTTCTGGTGGTCAACACACAAGCTACTCTCCTGAACAAAACCCTCCTCTCTGTAGGAAAGCTAGTAGAGGTCATGAACCATGACTATGCCCATGTTCAATTGGTTCGATTGTTATTGGAGGACTTTCTCCATGAAGTTAGCTCTTCTATGGACCACTTGGCCATGAATATAATCCCCTCATATCTTGTGCCCCTCTCAATGGTGCACAACATATTGACCTCTGGTACTACAACTACGATAAGTCACATTTGGCCTATACTGTAGTCTGGGGTCGGCAATCCCAATACACGTTGATGTTGATCATAATGAAGTGGTATTTTTACTGATGCTGCCGGTTGTTGAACTGGAGAATGAGACTGATATGAAGAAATTATTGATTGATGACTGGAATGATATCGATATATATTAAATTAATTAATGAGTTAAATAAACTTTCCCATGGTGCCACACATTCCTAATGTGTTAATTGTTACATTATTAATTTAATCAAGCAATAATTAAACATAGTAGGTAATTATTCAATGAAATGCAGTCATCACATTACAAGTTCCAAAGAAGTTGGGCGTTTTATTTAACTAGCTCAAAAAAACACCTGTAAAACATGAGCTAATAAAAACGAAACCCAAACTCATTGACAGTTCAAACGAAAACAATCCCACACAAAACCCCAAAGGAAATGTCAAATTAAATACCCCCCCCTAATTAACCAAAATTAAACCAGGTGAAACACAAAACAGACATAACCAAAAGAAAAGGAAAAAGGATCGGTGGCAGCTAGTAGACCGGCGATGACTCCTCTCCCGAACAGGGAGAGGAGCCACCTTCGGTGGAAGTTGTGACAACTGACCTTAAATACAGACCAAAATGTGACAAATTGTAACATGGTGTGCACTCTGATAAGACATTCATTGAAATCATAATAATTTCAGATATATAATGTGATTGATTAACTTCTCTGCGCTACGGATCCCTTTAGCGGGATCATTTTCCTAAACAACCGCTGAATTGCAGTGCGCAAAATATTACTAACAATATTTATAATCATGCAATCACAAGTGAAAAATACCAAAACACAGCTTAGCTTGTTGTTAATCCACCTATCGTGTCAGATTTTGAAAATATGCTTTGCAGCGAAAGCAATCCAAGCTTTTGTGAGTGTATCAATCAATGCTACAACCGCTAGCCCCAAATTAGCATGGTCACGAAAGTCAGAAAAGCAATAAAATGAATCGCTTACCTTTGATAATCTTCGGATGTTTGCACTCACGAGACTCCCAGTTACACAATAAATGTTCTTTTTGTTCGATAAATATTACTTTTATAACAAAAAAATGCCATTTGGGTTGCGCGTTATGTTCAGAAAACTACAGCCTCGTTCCGGTCCTGAAAGGCAGAAGAAAATTCCCAAACGTATCAGATTCAAAAATATTACTAAAAATATTTATAATCATGCAATCACAAGTGAAATATAACAAAACACAATTTAGCTTGTTGTTAATCCACCTATCGTGTCAGATCTTGAAAATATGCTTTGCAGCGAAAGCAATCCAAACGTTTGTGAGTGTATCAATCAATGCTACAACAGCTAGCCCCAAATTAGCATGGTCACGAAAGTCAGAAAAGCAATAACATTACCTTTGATAATCTTCAGATTTTTGCACTCCCGAGACTCCCAGTTACACAACAAATGTTATTTTTGTTCGATAAATATTACTTTTATAACAAAAAAAACGCCATTTGGGTTGTGCGTTATGTTCAGAAAACCGCGTTATGTTCAGAAAATGTTCAGTGTTTTCTATTCTAATCTGTAAATTATATGCATATTCTACGGTCTGGACCTGAGAAATAGTCAGTTTACCTTGGGAACGTTATTTTAAAAAATCTGACCCTTAGCGTCAAGAGGTTAAGGTTAGGAGACAGGCAGTTTATGGTAGAGAAATGAACATTACATTCTCTGACAACAGCTCTGGTGGACATTCCTGCAGTCAGCATGCCAATTGCACTCAGAACTTGAGACATCTGTGGCATTGCATTGTGTGACAAAACTGTACATTTTAGAGTGACCTTTTACTGTCCCTCTCACCTGTGTAATGATCATGCTGTTTAACCTTTCTGGCGCAGGGGTTCCGCTAGAGACCAACCTTGACAACATCCGGTGAAATTGCAGAGCGCCAAATTCAAAATATAGAAATAGTCATAATACACATTCATAAAAAATACAAGTGTTATACATTGGTTTAAAGATTAACTTCCTGTTAATCCAGCTGCTTTGTCAGATTTCAAAAAGGCTTTACGGCAAAAACACACCATGCGATTATCTGAGGACAGCACCCCGCTTACAAAAGCATACAAACATTTTACAGCCAAGTAAAGGAATTACAAAAGTCAGAAATACCGATAAAATTAATCACTTACTTTTGAAGATCTTCATATGGTTGCAGTCACAAGAGTCCCAGCTACACAATAAATGTTCGTTTTGTTCGATAAAGTCCCTCTTTATAGCACCCCGCTTACAAAAGCATACAAACATTTTACAGCCAAGTAAAGGAATTACAAAAGTCAGAAATAGCGATAAAATGAATCACTTACCTTTGAAGATCTTCATATGGTTGCAGTCACAAGAGTTTCCAGCTACACAATAAATGTTCGTTTTGTTCGATAAAGTCCCTCTTTATAGCCCAAAAACTCTGTTATGTTCAGTAATCCACTGGCTCAAAGGCGGTCAAGACATGCAGGGAAAAACAACGAAGGGCGTGCACTCGGTCACGCGCACAAACCAGCACTGCGTGATTCTACAGTCCACTGACAGAGAGGTCTCATTCTTCTTCATTTTTCAGAAAACAAGCCTGAAACAATGTCTAAAGATTGTTGACATCTAGTGGAAGCCATAGGAACTGCAATCTGGGTCCTAACCCATTACATACTCTATAGGCATTCAATTGAAAATTCCCACTTCCTGGATGGATCTTCCTCAGGTTCTCGCCTGCCATATCAGTTCTATTATACTCACAGAAATTATTTTAACAGTTTTGGAAACGTTAGAGTATTTTCTATCCAAATCTACCAATTATATGCATATCCTAGCTTCTGGGCCTGAATAACAGGCAGTTTCACACTTCTCATCCAGACGTCGAAATACTGCCCCCAAGCCGTAAGAAGTTAACTTGTGCCAGGAAACCATTCCCCACACCATTACAATACCAACCTGTACTGTTGACACAAGGCAGGATGGGGCTATGGACTCATGCTGCTTACGCTAAATTCTGACACTGCCATCAACATGATGTAATAGGAACCAGGATTTGCCGGACCAGGCAATGTTTTTCCACTCCTCCATTGTCCAGTGTTGGTGATTGTGTACACACTGACTGGATGTTTTTTGTTTGTCACACCATTCTCAGTAAACCCCTAGACACTGTTGTGCATGAAAAGCCTAGGAGGCCAGCCTTTTCTGAGATACTGGAACCGGCGAGCCTGGTACTGACGATCATACCACGCTCAAAGTCGCTTATGTCACTTGTTTTGCCCATTCTAACATTCAATTTAACAGTAACTGAATGCCTTGACGCCTGTCGGTCTGCTTTATATAGCAAGCCACGGCCACGTCTGTAGGAGCTAAATATTTTCGTGAACAGGGTGCTATACCTGCAAAAACAGTCCGCTCAGTTTATGTACTGACTGTGTGCCCAGGTCAGATAAAATAGATGCATTATGGCGACAGCAGGCCCTCTGCTCGCTTGCAGCACACTGAATCTGATAGTAGCTTTTGGTGATTTAGCCGCGAAAAGCTTTTAAGCATTTCAGATTAGAAACAGTCAGATACTCACTTGGTAGCCAAGACAATTAATTATTCCATCTCATGTCCTTTTTCCCTCATTGAAGCCTTATCTGCCTGGCAGTCCAACCATGCAACATCAGTTGTTCTCTCTCTCCCTCTCTTACTCAGCTCCCGTCATGTTGAGATTGAACTTGCTCCTGAGTTAGCATGAATCAATAGTTAAGCAGCCTCCTAGTTCTTAAAATCCACTGAGAGCTGACTTCTACTTTTACATTTAAAAATGCATTGGGGTAAGTGACATCTTGACACCATGAGCCGTGTTTTCAACACTACTCACCCAGCCAAACCAACCATGATGACTGTGTAGCTAGGTATGACTCTATTTACATAATAATTATGAACTGTATACCTTTTCAATGTATAAACCTACCTAGATGTGCATACATATATTGTGAATGCTTGCACAAGTCAATTAGACTGCCACCGATCCACTATAGACGAAAGCATGTTTTTAAAACAAAATACACAAACATTTAAACTATTTAATGGAGCCTCATTAGTAAATAATCTGTCTATTGCCCTCTTCATGTATTGGATGAAAAATCATATTCCATTAGGTTTCATAAAAGGTGAAAAAGAAAGGCATCACTGAATTAATGAATGGGGGTTCCGGACCGTTGACCGTCTCAGGAGGTTCCAGACCGTGGACCGTCGTTGGAGGTTCCGGACCGTGAAACGTCGCCAGAGGTTCCGGACCGTGAAACGTCGCCGGAAGCTCTGGACTGGGGACCGTTGCCGGAAGCTCTGGACCGGGGACCGTTGCCGGAAGCTCTGTACTGGGGACCGTTGCCGGAAGCTCTGTACTGGGGACCGTCGCCGGAAGATCTGGGCTGGGGACCGTCGCCGGATGCTCTGGGCTGGGGACCGTCGCCGGAAGCTCTTGGACTGGGAACCGTCGCCGGAAGCTCTGGACTGGGAACCGTCGCCGGAAGCTCTGGACTGGGAACCGTCGCCAGAAGCTCTGGACTGGGAACCGTCGCCGGAAGCTCTGGGCTGGTGACCGTCACCGGAAGCTCTTGGACTGGGAACCGTCGTCGGAAGCTCTGGACTGGGAACCGTCGCAGGAAGCCTGGTGCGTGGAGCCGGCACTGGTGGTACTGGACTGGTGACACGCACCTCAGGGCAAGCGCAAGGAGCAGGCACAGGACGTACCGGACTGGGGAGGCGCACTGGAGGCCTGATGCGTGGGGCCGGTACAGGTGGCACCGGACTGGTGACACGCACTTCAGGGCGAGTTTCGGGGAGGAGGAACAGGACGTACTGGACTGTGATGGTGCACCGGAGACCTGGTGCGTATAGCCTGCATCAATTGTACCGGTTCGATGAGGAACTAGCACAGGACGCACTGGGCTGTGGAGACGCAATAGAGACCTGGCGCGTAGAGCCGGCACAAATTGTACCGGAATGATGACATACTTCTCACGGTGAGTGCGAGGAGCAGGCACATGACGTACCGGACTGGGGAGGCGCACTGGAGGCCTGATGCGTGGGACCAGCACAAATTGCACCGGACTGGTAACACGCTCCTCCAAACGCCTGCGTTGCCGCATACTCCTCGCCAACTCCATTCTCCGGTATCCCTCCTCGCACTGTTCCATTGACTCCCAGGCGGACTCTGGCACTCTCCTTGGGTCGACCGACCACCTCTCTACCTCCTCCCATGTTGTCACTGGTTCACAACTTGGCTCCGCCGACCACCCCGTATGACCCCCCCCGAAATAAATTTGGGCTGTCTTTTGGGCTTTCCTTGTGGCCGCGAACACCGGCGTCGTCGCTGTTCTCCCTTCTCTCCTTGCATCTGCTGTGACTCCTGCCAAGGAAGGATCTCCTGTCCTTCCATTATTTCCTCCCAGGTCCAACTTATTTTCCCCATTGTAGCACGCTGCTTGGTCCTAGTGTGGTGGGATATTCTGTCACGATCGTTGGAATATCGTGTAACGGCTGTCATATTCTTCCTCCTCCTCGGACGAGGAGAGGCGAGAAGGATCGGACCAATACGCGGAGTGGGTAGTGCTCATGATGATTTATTTATATCGAAACTGAACACTAACATGAAACAAAATAACAAATAGAATACAACCGAAAGCAGTCCCGTGTGGCACGAATACTAACACGAAAGACAAACACCCACAAAACACACGTGAAACCCCGGCTGCCTTAGTATGATTCTCAATCAGGGACAACGATTGACAGCTGCCTCTGATTGAGAATCATACCAGGCCCGAACACAAAATCCCAACATAGAAAATCACACATAGACAAACCCACCCAACTCACGCCCTGACCAACTAAATAAATACAAGACAAAGGAAAACAGGTCAGGAACGTGACATATCGGACCAAGGCGCAGCGGATGTTGAGTTCCACATAATTTAATGATAAAGTGAAATTTAGCAAAGACAACAAACAAATAAACAATAAACTAACAACGAACCGTGACTACAGAGGTGCTACGCGCACTAACTCAAAACAATATCCCACCAACACATGTGGAAAAAATGCTACTTAAATATGATCCCCAATTAGAGACAACGATTATCAGCTGCCTCTAATTGGGAATCATACCAATCACCAACATAGAAAAACAAAACTAGAACCCCACATAGAATAATAAACTAGACTAACCCCCAGTCACACCCTGACCTACTCTACCATAGAAAATAATGGCTTGACAAACACTTAATTACGTGACAAACACTTAATTATGTACTAAAAACAAATTCCTGCAAAAATATTACCTTCTGTGTTTTTGGTGTTGTTTCAGTCAAGTTGACTTTTCAGTGTAAACATATGTATGGCATCACTGTGTCTTCCTTTATCTGTGATTGATTAAATTGAGGCCTTTTATTTCCACCAGCACAAAATACAGAGGCAAAGTATATTTAAAAGTATATTTAATGAAGTTCAGGTGTCCATGTATGTCTTTGTTTCTCCTTGTAGTTCTTGACAGATTGTTCTGTATTTCACAATATTTCACAATATTCCTCAAACTTTCCGATTAGGGTCACTTTATTGGTCAATTGCACACAAGGTCCAACCAAAATTTTACTTACGCTTTTAACCCAATCCCTCCGAAAACACACGTACATACACTGAGTGTACAAAACATTAAGACGACCTTCATAATATTGAGTTGCACCCCCTCCCGCCCATTTCGCCCTCAGAACAGGGCGAAATGGGCCTCAATTCCTCAACTCCTCTAGCTCCACAATGAAATAGGGTGCAGGCCAGGAAGCAGGCTGTTAGCCAACCTGCCAGCTTAGTGGAGTCTGCCACTAGCATAGTCAGTGTAGTCAGCTCAGCTATCCCCATTGAGACTGTGTCTGTGCCTCGACCTAGGTTGGGCAAAACTAAACATGGCGGTGTTCGCCTTAGCAATCTTATTAGGATAAAGACCTCCTCCATTCCTGCCATTATTGAAAGAGATCGTGATACCTCACATCTCAAAATAGGGCTACTTAATGTTAGATCCCTCACTTCAAAGGCAGTCAATGAACTAATCACTGATCATAATCTTGATGTGATTGGCCTGACTGAAACATGGCTTAAGCCTGATGAATTTACTGTGTTAAATGAGGCCTCACCTCCTGGTTACACTAGTGACCATATCCCCTGTGCATCCCGCAAAGGCGGAGGTGTTGCTAACATTTACAATAGCGAATTTCAATTTACAAAAAAAATAAGACATTTTCATCTTTTGAGCTTCTAGTCATGAAATCTATGCAGCCTACTCAATCACTTTTTATAGCTACTGTTTACAGGCCTCCTGGGCCATATACAGCGTCCCTCACTGAGTTCCCTGAATTCCTATCGGACCTTGTAGTCATAGCAGATAATATTCGAATTTTTGGTGATTTTAATATTCACATGGAAAAGTCCACAGACCCACTCCAAAAGGCTTTCAGGGCCATCATCGACTCAGTGGGTTTTGTCCAACATGTCTCTGGACCTACTCACTGCCACAGTCATACTCTAGACCTAGTTTTGTCGCATGGAATAAATGTTGTAGATCTTAATGTTTTTCCTCATAATCCTGGACTATCGGACCACCATTTTATTACGTTTGCAATCGCAACAAATAATCTGCTCAGACCCCAACCAAGGAGCATAAAAAATCGTGCTATAAATTCTCAGACAACACAAAGATTCCTTGATGCCCTTCCAGACTCCTTCTGCCTACCCAGGGACGTCAGAGGACAAAAATCAGTTAACCACCTAACTGAGGAACTCAATTTAACCTTGCGCAATACCCTAGATGCAGTTGCACCCCTAAAAACTAAAAACATTTGTCATAAGAAACTAGCTCCCTGGTATACAGAAAATACCTGAGCTCTGAAGCAAGCTTCCAGAAAATTGGAACGGAAATGGCGCCACACCAAACTGGAAGTCTTCCGACTAGCTTGGAAAGACAGTAGCGTGCAGTATCGAAGAGCCCTCACTGCTGCTCAATCATCCTATTTTTCCAACTTAATTGAGGAAAATAAGAACAATCCAAAATTTATTTTTGATACTGTCGCAAAGCTAACTAAAAAGCAGTATTTCCCAAGTGAGGATGGCTTTCACTTCAGCAGTAATAAATTCATGAACTTCTTTGAGGAAAAGATCATGATCATTAGAAAGCAAATTACGGACTCCTCTTTAAATCTGCATATTCCTCCAGGGCTTAGCTGTTCTGGATCTGCACAGCTCTGCCAGGGTCTGGGATCGGGAGAGACACTTAAGTGTTTTAGTACTATATCTCTTGACACAATGATGAAAATAATCATGGCCTCTAAACCTTCAAGCTGCATACTGGATCCTATTCCAACTAAACTACTGAAAGAGCTGCTTCATGTGCTTGGCCCTCCTATGTTGAACATAATAAACGGCTCTCTATCCACCGGATGTGTACCAAACTCACTAAAAGTGGCAGTAATAAAGCCTCTCTTGAAAAAGCCAAACCTTGACCCAGAAAATATAAAAAACGATCGGCCTATATCGAATCTTCCATTCCTCTCAAAAAAAATTGAAAAAGCTGTTGCGCAGCAACTCACTGCCTTCCTGAAGACAAACAATGTATACGAAATGCTTCAGTCTGGTTTTAGACCCCATCATAGCACTGAGACTGCACTTGTGAAGGTGGTAAATGACCTTTTAATGGCGTCAGACCGAGGCTCTGCATCTGTCCTCGTGCTACTAGACCTTAGATACCTACTAGGCCTTTGATACCATCGATCACCACATTCTTTTGGAGAGACTGGAAACCCAAATTGGTCTACACAGACAAGTTCTGGCCTGGTTTAGATCTTACCTGTCGGAAAGATATCAGTTTGTCTCTGTGAATGGTTTGTCCTCTGACAAATCACCTGTACATTTCGGTGTTCCTCAAGGTTCCGTTTTAGGACCACTATTGTTTTCACTATATATTTTACCTCTTGGGGGATGTCATTCGAAAACATAATGTTAACTTTCACTGCTATGCGGATGACACACAGCTGTACATTTCAATGAAACATGGTGAAGCCCCAAAATTGCCCTCGCTAGAAGCCTGTGTTTCAGACATAAGGAAGTGGATGGCTGAAAACTTTCTAGTTTTAAACTCGGACAAAACAGAGATGCTTGTTCTAGGTCCCAAGAAACAAAGAGATCTTCTGTTAAATCTGACAATTCATCTTGATGGTTGTAAAGTCGTCTCAAATAAAACTGTGAAGGACCTCGGCGTTACTCTGGACCCTGATCTCTCTTTTGACGAACATATCAAGACTGTTTCAAGGACAGCTTTTTTCCATCTACGTAACATTGCAAAAATCAGAAATTTTCTGTCCAAAAATGATGCAGAAAAATTCATCCATGCATTTGTTACTTCTAGGTTAGACTACTGCAATGCTCTACTTTCCGGCTACCCGGATAAAGAAATAAATAAACTTCAGTTAGTGCTAAATACGGCTGCTAGAATCCTGACTAGAACCAAGAAATTTGATCATATTACTCCAGTGCTAGCTTCCCTACACTGGCTTCCTGTTTTAAAGCAAGGGCTGATTTCAAGGTTTTACCCCTATTAACAAAAGGTTAATTAACCTATAAAGCGTTACATGGGCTTGCTCCTACCTATCTTTCCGAGTTGGTCCTGCCGTACATACCTACACGTACGCTACGGTCACAAGACGCAGGCCTCCTAATTGTCCCTAGAATTTCTAAGCAAACAGCTGGAGGCAGGGCTTTCTCCTATAGATCTCCATTTTTATGGAACGGTCTGCCTACCCATGTGAAGACGCAGACTCGGCCTCAACCTTTAAGTCTTTACTGAAGACTTATCTCTTCAGTAGGTCATATGATTGAGTGTAGTCTGGCCCAGGAGTGTGAAGGTGAACGGAAAGGCTCTGGAGCAACGAACCGCCCTTGCTGTCTCTGCCTGGCCGGTTCCCCTCTCTCCACTGGGATTCTCTGCCTCTAACCCTATTACAGGGCCGAGTCACTGGCTTACTGGTGCTCTTTCATGTCGTCCCTAGGAGGGGTGCGTCACTTGAGTGGGTTGAGTTACTGACGTGATCTTCCTGTCTGGGTTGGTGCCCCCCCTTGGTTTGTGCTGTGGTGGAGTTCTTTGTGGGCTATACTCGGCCTTGTCTCAGGATTGTAAGTTGGTGGTTGAAGGTATCCCTCTAGTGGTGCGGGGTTTGTGCTTTGGCAAAGTGGGTGGGGTTATATCCTTCCTGTTTGGCCCTGTCCGGGGGTATCATCGGATGGGGCCACAGTGTCTCCTGACCCCTCCTGTCTCAGCCTCCAGTATTTATGCTGCAGTAGTTTATGTGTCGGGGGGCTAGGGTCAGTTGGTTATATCTGGAGTACTTCTCCTGTCCTATCCAGTGTCCTGTGTGAATTTAAGTATGCTCTCTCTAATTCTCTCCTTCTCTCTTTCTTTCTCTCTCTTGGAGGACCTGAGCCCTAGGACCATGCGTCAGGACGACCGGGCATGATGACTCCTTGCTGTCCCCAGTCCACCTGGCCTTGCTGCTGTTCCAGTTTCAACTGTTCTGCCTGCGGTTATGGAACCCTGACCTGTCCACCGGACGTGCTACCTGTCCCAGACCTGCTGTTTTCAACTCTTAATGATCGGCTATGAAAAGCCAACTGACATTTATTCCTGATTATTATTTGACCATGCTGGTCATTTATGAACATTTTGGCCATGTTCTGTTATAATCTCCACCCGGCACAGCCAGAAGAGGACTGGCAACCCCTCATAGCCTGGTTCCTCTCTAGGTTTCTTCCTAGGTTTTGGCCTTTCTAGGGAGTTTTTCCCAGCCACCGTGCTTCTACACCTGCATTGCTTGCTGTTTGGGGTTTTAGGCTGGGTTTCTGTACAGCACTTCGAGATATTAGCTGATGTACGAAGGGCTATATAAAATAAACTTGATTGATTGATTGAATTCGTTGGGGCATGGACTCTACAAGGTGTCGAAAGCATTCCACAGGGATGTTGGCCCATGTACACTCCAATGCTTCCCACAGTTGTGTAAAGTTGGCTGGATGTCTTTTGGGTGGTTGAACATTCTTAATACACACGGGAAACTGTTGAGCATGAAAAACACAACAGCGTTGCAGTTCCTGACACAAACCAGTGCGCCTGACACCTACTACCATAGCCCGTTTTGCCCTTTCCCACTCTGAATGGCACACAATCCATGTCTCAATTGTCTCAAGGCTTACAAATCCTTCTTTAACCTGTCTCCTCCCCTTCATCTACACTGATTGAAGTGGATTTAACAAGTGACATCAATAAGGGATCACAGCTTTCACCTGGATTCACCTCGTCAGTCTATGTCATGGAAAGAGCATAATGTTGATAATGTTTTGTACACTTAGTGTGCATACACATATAGGTTTTGGAGAGGTGTGGGGGGCTGCCTCAATGGGCTCCCGGTGAGCTGTTGTTGGAGGGTTAAGTGCCTTGCTCAAGGGCACAATGGCAGGCAATGGCATCTCTGATTTGGTACCAGCAACCCTAAGGTTGCCAGCTTACTTCACACCAGATATTTTCCCATTGGAACCGGCTCGCCTCTAACCGCTAGGATACCTGCTTCCATAATTGCATCAGGCTGGTGATTAACACTATAACCGCAAAAACGGTCATTCTGATTGTTTTCAATTTTGTAATTTCGATAAAAACCTTGAACACACTGTCCCTGACTTGTCCTAAATATGTGTACACTCCAGCAGTACGTTGAGATAAATATCATAAAGACAAACTTTCTGAAAATGTCATCCTAAAAGCTCATTTACTGCATATTTAACAGTAGAATAGTCAGGCCTCGAGGAGTACCAATAGCCGGCAGTCTAATAAATCCATTTAACCTTTCTAGCCCCGGGGTTCCGCTAGCGGAATCCCCCCCAAATTCCACTGAAAAGGCAGCGCGCGAAATTCAAAAAATATTTTTTTGAAATATTTAACTTTCACACATTAAAACTTCTTTGGGCTGCAAGCCTGACGTCGGTACACTTATGACAACAGCCAGGCCAAGTGCAGGGCGCGAAATTCAAAATATATTTTTTCAAAATATTTAACTTTCACACATTAACAAGTCCAATACAGCAAATGAAAGATACACATCTTGTGAATCCAGCCAACATGTCTGATTTTTTAAATGTTTTACAGCGAAAACACCACGTATATTTATGTTAGCTCACCATCAAATACAAAAAAGCACAGACATTTTTCACAGCACAGGTAGCTTGCACAAAACCAACCTAACTAACCAAGAACCAACCAAACTAACCAAGAAACAACTTCATCAGATGACAGTCTTATAACATGTTATACAATAAATCTATGTTTTGTTCAAAAAATTTGCATATTTCAGGTATAAATCATAGTTTTACATTGCACCTGCAATCACAAATAGCCCCGAAGCAGCTAGAACAATTACAGAGACCAAATTGAAATACCTAAATACTCATCATAAAACATTTATGAAAAATACATGTTGTACAGCAAATGAAAGACAAACATCTTGTGAATCCAGCCAATATTTCCGATTCTTTAAGTGTTTTACAGCGAAAACACAATATAGCATTATATTAGCTTACTACAATAGCCAACCACACAGCTACATTGATTCAAGGCACGTTAGCGATAGCGAATAAACCAGCAAAATATATTAATTTTTTCACTAACCTTCTCAAACTTCATCAGATGACAGTCCTATAACATCATATTACGAAATACATATATGGTTTGTTCGAAAATTTGCATATTTAGCGGCACAAATCGTGTTATACAATGTGAATACGTAGGCAAAATGCAATAAAAATGTCCGGAGAAATCTTGGAGAGGCACCTAATCTAATCAAATAACTATTCATAAACTTTACTAAAAAAATACATGTTGGACAGCAACTTAAAGATAGCTTAGTTCTTAATGCAATCGCCGTGTTAGAATTCTAAAAATAACTTCAGTACGACATCCAGCTTACGTTATAGCGAGACAGCGCCCAAAATCAAAGCGGAAAACACAACGACACATTTTCAACAGAAATAGTAAATAACATCATAAATGGGTCCTACTTTTGCTGATCTTCCATCAGAATCTTGCACAAGTGGTCCATTGTCCAGAACAATCGTTGTTTGGTTTTAGAATGTCCTTTTTCCCTCTTGAATTAGCAAGCAAAACTAGCTAAGTGGCACGAAGCTGTCCATCGTCAACAACCGCAGAGAACTGAAAACGCCAAAACTCCCGATAAACATTCAATAATCTGATTAAACTATATTGAAAAAACATACTTTACGATGATATTATCACATGTATCAAATAAAATCAAAGCCGGAGATATTAGCCGTCTATACCGAAAGCTTTTCAGAAGGCAATCCAGGGTTCCTTCCCGCGCCTTGCTGGATAAAGGAAATTTGGGGTCACGTCATTCCAAGAGCTCTTGTTCGACCTCAGATCAAGCTAGACACCCCATTCCACCTCCCACTGCCTGTTGACATCTAGTGGAATGCGTATGAAGTGCATGTATATCCATAGATTTCAAGCAAATGAATAGGAAGGCCCTGGAACAGAGCCTCAATTTCAGATTTTTCACTTCCTGACAGGAAGTTTGCTGCAAAATGAGTTCTGTTTTACTCACAAATATAATTCAAACGGTTTTAGAAACTTGAGAGTGTTTTCTATCCAATAGTAATAATAATATGCATATTGTACGATCTAGAATAGAGTACGAGGCCGTTTAAACTGGGCACGATTTTTTCCCAAAGTGAAAATAGCGCCACCTACACACTAACAGGTTAACTAGAAAAGCCTGGCCTCGTTGGACCCCCCTTCGTGCCAATGTCATTTGCTTGTGTTTATGAAGGTGTTAGGTAACATTTAGAATACCAAATGTTAATATTTGAAAGAACATAACTTTTCATCTGTCAGTGTGGACTATGTTTAGCATACCACCCTGCATCCCACTCCTGGCTTGCTTCTGAAGCTAAGCAGTGTTGGTCCTGGTTGGTCCCTGGATGGGAGACCGGTTGGTGTTGGAGGACCAGCGGGAGGCACCCTTTCCTCTGGTTAAAAATAAAATAAATAATTATCCCAATTCCCCAGGGCAGTGATTGGGGACATTGCCCTGTGTAGGGTGCTTGCTTTTGGATGGAATGTTCAATGGGTGTCCTGACTATCTGTGGTCACTAAATATCCCATGGCACTTATTGTAAGAGTAGGGGTGTTAACCTTGGTGTTCTGGATAAATCTCTAATCTGGCCATACCATCATGGTCACCTAATCATCCCCAGTTTACAATTGGCTCATTCATCTCCCCTGTAACTATTCCCCAGCATGTTTCTGTAAATGAGAATGTATTTTCAGTCATCTTACCTGGTAAAATAAGGGTAAAATTGAAAAGTCACTCAAAACAGAATTTGGTGGTGTCGACTGTGTAGAGGTGGATCAGAGAATCACCAGCAGCAAGAGCGACACCACTGATGTATACAGAGAAAAGAGTTGGCCCAAGAATTGAACCCTGTTGCACCCCCATAGAGACTGCCAGAGGTCAGGACAACAGGCCCTCCGACATACGCTAAGACAGAAGCTTGGAAGGGATGAGAGAGCGAAGCCGATGGGTTTGTAGCGTTAACCCCGCAGCAGACACACCAATTGATTAATGGACTGCTGAATGTATATTTATTTCATCTTGCTTTGTTTTCTCTTTTCCATATTATGTCTATCAACCCAGGAAAGGGCTGAAAATAGCCCATATTAATATTAACTCAGCAAAACCAGAAACGTCCTCTCTCTGTCAACTGCGTTTATTTTCAGCAAACTTAACATGTGTAAATATTTGTATGAACATAACAAGATTCAACAACTGAGACATAAACTGAACAAGTTCCACAGACATGTGACTAACATAAATGGAATAATGTGTCCCTGAACAAAGGGGGGGTCAAAATCAAAGTAACAGTCAGTATCTGGTGTGGCCACCAGCTGCATTAAATACTGCAGTGCATCTCCTCCTTATGGACTGCACCAGATTTTCCAGTTCTTGCTGTGAGATGTTACCCCACTCTTCCGCCAAGGCACCTGCAAGTTCCCGGACATTTCTGGGGGGAATGGCCCTAGTCCTCACCCTTCAACCAACAGGTCCCAGACATGCTCAATGGGTTTGAGATCCGGGCTCTCCGCTGGCCAAGGCAGAACACTGAAATTCCTGTCTTGCAGGAAATCACGCACAGAACGAGTAGTATGGCTGGTGGCACTGTCATGCTGGAGTGTCATGTCAGGATGAGCCTGCAGGAAGGGTACCACATGAGGGAGAAGGATGTCTTCCCTGTAACGCACAGCGTTAGTCCGATGATGCTGTGACACACCGCCCCAGACCATGACGGACCCTTCACCTCCAAATTGATCCCGCTCCAGAGTACAGGCCTCGGTGTAACGCTCATTCCTTCAACAATAAACGTGAATCTGACCATCACCCCTGGTGAGACAAACCGTGACTCGTCAGTGAAGAGCACTTTTTGCCAGCCCTGTCTGGTCCAGCGACGGTGGGTTTGTGCCCACCGTTGTTGCCGGTGATGTCTGGTGAGGACCTGCCTTACAACAGGCCTCCAAGCCCTCAGTCCAGCCTCTCTCTGCCTATTGCCGACAGTCTGAGCACTGATGAAGGGATTGTGCGTTCCTGGTATAACTCGGGCAGTTGTTGTTGCCATCCTGTACCTGTCCCGCAGGTGTGATGTTCGGATGTACCGTTCCTGTGCAGGTGTTGTTAAACGTGATCTGCCACTGTGAGGACAATCAGCTGTCCGTCCTGTCACCCTGTAGTGCTGTCTTAGGCGTCTCACAGTACGGACATTGCAATTTATTGCCCTGGCCACATCTTTAGTCCTCATACCTCCTTGCAGCATGCCTAAGGCATGTTCACACAGATGAGCAGGGACCCTGGGCATCTTTCTATTGGTGTTTTTCAGAGTCGGAAGAAGGCCTCTTTAGTGTCCTAGGTTTTTATAACTGTGACCTTAATTGCCTATCGTCTGTAAGCTGTTAGTGTCTTATCGATCGTTCCACAGGTGCATGTTCATTAATTGTTTATGGTTCATTGAACAAGCATGGGAAACATTGTTTAAACCCTTTACAATGAAGATCTGTGAAGTTATTTGGATTTTTACGAATTATCTTTGAAAGACAGGGTCCTGAAATTGTGATGTTTCTTTTTTTCTGAGTTTATGTAGCCTTAGAGATGAGGTTCATGAAATCAATAACTTGCTAACATCAGATAAAATTCAGATTTTAGCTTTTTCTGAGATTCACTTAGATAATTAATTTGATGTAACAGCAGTAGCAAAAACAAGGATATAACATCTATATAAGAGACAGGAATGATTATGGGGGAGATGTTGCTGTATATATTCAGAGCCATGTCCCTGTAATGCTTAGAGAAGATCTAATGTCAAGTGTTATTGAAGTGTTGTGGTTGCAGGTTCACTTGGCACATCGAAAGCCTTTTCTTTTAGGGTGTTTCTGTAGGCCACCAAGTGTTAACAGTCAGTATCTAAATAATATGTGTGAAATGCTTGATAGTGTGTGTGTGATGTAAACAGAGAGGTTTACATTCTTGGGCACCTGAATATTGACTGGTTTTCATCAAGCTGTCCGCTCAAGAGGAAGTTTCTCACTGTAACCAGTGCCTGTAATCTGGATCAGGTTATTAATCAGCCTACCAGGTGTTTACAAACACTACAGGAGCAGGATCATTCACATGTATCGATCACATTTTTACTAATACTGTAGAACAAAGTTCTGAAGCTGTATCCGTACCCATTGGTTGCAGTGATCACAATATAGTGGCTATATCTATCCTATAGCTAGGTCCAAAAGCTGGGCCTAAAATAGTGTATAAAAGATCATACAACATATTTTGCTCTAACTCTTGTGTATGATGTAAAAAATATTTGTTGTTCTGATGTGATTAATAAGGAGTATCCAGACGCTGCACTTTATGAATTTATGAAATGTCTTCTTTTATTTATTGATAAACATGCACCTGTTAACAGTTCTACGAGTCAGTTTCTTAAGGCTCCATGGATTGAGGAAGAATTGAAAACTGTATGGTTGAAAGTGATGGGGCAAAAGGAGCGGCTAATAAGTCTGGCTGCACATCTGACTGGCTTACTTACTGCAAATTGAGAAATGATGGTACTAAACTCAACAAAAAGAAGAAGAATCTGTATTATGAAGCAAGGATCAATTATATAAAGAATGATGGGTGAAAAAACACTTTGGAGTACTTTAAATTAAATTATGGACAGAAAGACAAATTCAACTCCATCTTTCATCGAATCAGCTGGCATATTCATTACAAAACTATTTAATGTGGCCAATTATTTTAATGATTACTTCATTGGCAAAGTGGGCAAACTTAGGCAGGAAATGCCAATAACAGCGAACCATCGTATTCATGCATAAAAAACATATAATGAAAGAAAAGCATTGCAAGTTTGAATTTAGTAAAGTTAGTGTGGGAGAGGTGGAAAAATTATTGTTATTAATCAATAATGACAAACTTCCTGGCATTGACAATTTAGATGTAAATCTACTGATGGTAGCTGACTCTACCCACTCCTGTCATTTGTTTAATATGAGCCTAGAGGAAAGTCTTTGTCCTCAGGCCTGGAGGGAAGCCAAAGTAATTCTGCAACACGAGAGTGGTAAAGCGGCCTTTACTGGTTCTAACAGCAGACCTACAGTACCATTCAAAAGTTTGGACACACCTACTCATTCAAGGGTTTGTCTTTATTTGTACCTGTAGAATAATAGTGAAGACATCAAAACTATGAAATAACACATATGGAATAATGTAGTAACCAAAAAAGTGTTAAATAAATTTGAGATTTGCACATTCTTTCAACCAGCTCATGAATAATGCTTTTCGGGTGTGTCACGTAGAGTAGGCCAGAAGGCTAAACTGAAAAACCTAACCTCTATCAAAATAAAAAGATGGCGGAGCTGCAAAAGTTCTTCTGTGCAAAGGTGTTTATTTACAAAGTGATTTCGGAACAAAAACAACAGTAACAGTACTGCCATCAAAAATATGCTACCCCATCCACAGCTCAATCCAAAATGCCTCTCTATGAACTGAAAGAGAGGCTCCTTTTGTAGGGCTAGCCCCTCCCCTCAGAACAATTAACACTAATTAATTAAGCAATTACCTAGTCAAACCTACATTTTCCATTTAACTAAACATACTAAAGTATAGACATTGCAACATGTTTTTTTATGAAACAATATCACAATATAACATTTATAAAATGACATCACCACTAACATAACGAACAAACAAACAAACAAACAAACAACGCGCTCATCCATAACATCGATAAGTATAATAAATATTACTTATATTAAATATGAACACTTGTCTTTATTTCTTTATCCCATAACCGGTTACTGAAGTAAGTGTGAAATGTATGTACTAAGATAGAGAAGTTAACTTGTGTGTCGACCCACATTGTTAACTTATCTGATAACGGAGCATGGAGTAGTGATGAATGTGTGCGTGCGTTAAAGTACCAAATGCTGCCAGTGACGGACTTCTACGCCACAGGGTGATTGTGGAGGCCAGGTCATCTGATTCAGCACCATCACTCTCCTCCTTGGTCAAATAGCCTGGAGGTGTGTTTTGGGTCATTGTACTGTTGAAAAACAACTGATAGTCCTGCTAATCACAAACCAGATGGGATGGCATATCGCTGCAGAATGCTGTGCTAGCCATGCTGGTTTGGTGTGCCTTGAATTCTAAATAAATCACAGGCAGTGTCACCAGCAAAGCACCGACACAATCGCACCATCTCCTCCATGCTTCACGGTGGGAACCACACATGCAGAGATGATCTGTTTACCTACTCTGCATCTCACAAAGACACGGCAGTTGGAACCAAAAATCTCAAATTTGGACTCCTCAGACAAAAGGACAGATTTCCACCGGTCTAATGTCCATTGCATGTGTTTCTTGGCTCAAGTAAGTCTCTTCTTATTGGTGTCCTTTAGTAGGGGTTTCTTTTCAGCAATTCGACCTTGAAGGCTTGATTCACGCAGTCTCCTCTGAACAGTTGATGTTGAGATGTGTCTGTTACTTGAACTCTGTGAAGCATTTATTTGGGCTGCAATCTGAGGTGCAGTTAACTCTAATGAACTTATCATCTGCAGCAGAGGTAACTCTGGGTCTTCCTTTCCTGTGGCGGTCCTCATGAGAGCCAGTTTCATCGTAGCGCTTGATGGTTTTTGTGACTCCAATTGAAGAAACTTTCAAAGTTCTTTGAATTTTCTGTATTGACTGACCTTCATGTCTTAAAGTAACGGTGGACTGTTGTTTATCTTTGCTTATTTGAGCTGTTCTTGTCATAATATGGAATTGGTCTTTTAACAAATAGGGCTATCTTCTGTATACCACCCCTTCCTTGTCACAACACAACTGATTGGCTCCACAAATGAACTTTTAACAAGGCACACCTGTTAAATTGAAATGCATTCCAGGTGACTACATCATGAAGCTGGTTGAGAGAATTTCAAAAGTGTGTAAAGCTGTCCAAGGCAAAGGGCGTCTACTTAAATATGAAATATATTTAGATTTGTTTAACTCTCTTTTAGTAACTACATGATTCCATATGTGTTATTTCATAGATGTCTTCAATATTATTCCACAATTTAGAAAATTGAAAAAAAATTCAGACGGAATGGGTAATTAGAAACAGCTGCTTCTTGACGAGGGGGCGGGGTCAGCTCCAATCATCAATTGGGGCCGACCAATCAGCTGCTTGGGTAGTTCAGGAATTTCTCCTGAAACACACACACTCAAATACAAAAGCTACAACACAGAAACTGGGGAATGTAACAGAGTGGTCATCACAAAGCCCTGACCTCAATCCTATAGAAAATTTGAGGGCAGAACTGAAAAAGTGTGTGCGAGCAAGAAGGCCTACAAACCTGATTCAGTTACACCAGCTCTGTCAGGAGGAATGGGCCAAAATTCACCTAACTTATTGTGGGAAGCTTGTGGAGGCTACCCGAAACACTTGACCCAAGTTAAACAATTTAAAGGGAATGCTACCAAATACTAATTGAGTGTATGTAAACTTCTGACCAACTGGGAATGTGATGAAGCTGAAATAAATCCTTCTCTCTACTATTATTCTGACATTTCACATTCTTAAAATTATGTGGTGATCCTAACTGACCTAAGACAGGGAATTTTTACTAGGATTAAATGTCAGGAATTGTGAAAAACTGCGTTTAAATGTATTTGGCTAAGTTGCATGTAAACTTCCGACTTCAACTGTAGATTCAATGGTTGTAAAGATGGAGAGAGGTCTTTCCGTATTAAAGAGATGCTCTGCTTTTTTGACAACACACTCCAAAAAGCAAGTCATGCAGGCTCTAGTTTTGTCTAATCTTGATTATTGTCCAGTCGTGTAGTCGAGTGCTGCAAGGAAAGTCCTAGTTAAGCTGCAGCTGGCCCAGAACTGAGTGGCACGTCTTGCTCTTCATTGTGATCAGAGGGATGATATAAATATGCTAGTCTCTCTTGGCTAATACTTCAGGAGAGACTGACTGCATCACTTCTTCTTTTTATAAGAAACATGAATATGTTGAAAATCCCACATTTTTGGAATAGTCAATTTACACACACACAGCTCTGACACACACACACCAGACATGCCAACAGTGTTTTTTTTCACAGTCCCCAAATCCAGAACAAATTCAAGAAAGCGTACAGTATTATATAGAGCCATTATTGCATGGAACTCTGTTCCATCTCATATTGCTCAAATTAACAGCAAACCTGGTTTCAAAAAACAGATAAAGCAACACCTCACGGCACAACGCCTCTCCCATATTTGACCTAGATAGTTTGTGTTGCATGCATTGATATGTAGGCTACGTGTGCCTTTTGTAATTGTTTTAATCTATGTAGTTCTGTCCTTGAGCTGTTGTTGTCTATTAATGTTCTGTATTATGTTTCAGGTTTTTTGTGGACCCCAGGAAGAGTAGCTGCTGCTTTTGCAACAACTAATGGGGATACAAATAAAATACCAAATAGCAAAAATGCAACAGTTGGATCTCATTTAGCTGTTATCCCTTGTCCTCACAGTCGCCATAAATGTTCGCCACTTTCACTTGATTGCAACACTTCCCACAAACAAGTTGCATGCAGCTGAAACAGGTGTTGTGGGTTCCAAGTGCATCTGCCCACCTGGCAGTTTCTCCTCCCCGGGAACTGTGCGCAATTTGGCTCGAGTGGAATCTTTGCTGGTGTCTTGGCCCTCATTTGTCTGTCACGTAGCACGTGTGCCAGACTAATGATGAAGTCTCTCCGGCTCATGGTGTTTGTCATGCACTGCGTCAACAACACGTATGCGTTGATAGCAACCAAGTCAAGCATAGTGTAGAACACAGCAACAGGCCAGCTACGAGTTCCTTCTTTCGCCGAGTACAGCGGTGCCATCTGATCCAAAACATTATCTGACACTCGCTTACCTGCTGACCGATATGGATCCTTTCCCAGATATGGAAAGACATTCAGCATGAATCATAATAATATCAGAGGTGTCTTGATCCATTTCTTCCCCGCCTTCCGAGTAATTTTCATTCAGATCTTGTAACAACACTGGCGCAGCATGTGCATCCATTCGTCTTGGTCTTGCCATTGTAAATGATGTACGCTCTCCATGTAGGCCTAGAGTAGACTAATAAGAATGCTTGGATTCGTTGGACTGATATAGGGTACACCGTTTTGAGATTAGAATTAGAATAGCATGGCCTACTCTGGGTTATTACATAATTATGCATTGTTATAATTATGCCCCCCTTGCTCACCAGCTCACCCATCTCCCCCATCATACTATACTTCATTTATTTAATCTGTTATGTGTGGAATCAGTTTTGGTATAGATTAGGTTCAGTTTCGAGGCAATTATCAGGGTGATTATCAACTGGGCAAAACATCAACTATCGGGAGGAGTGGAGCAGGCCCTACTGTCGGGAGAAACAATGGGAAAAACCATTTAAAAAATGACATGCCCTCTAAACTGGTTGTAACTCCAGTTCTGTTTGTGATGTTAATATTCTAACAAGGTGTCACGACTTCCACCGAAGGTGGCTCCTCTCCCTGTTCGGGGGGTGCTCGACGGTCTTTTGGTTATGTCTGTTTTGTGTTTTCACCTGGTTTCATTTTGGTTATTTTTGGCGGGTATTTATCTAGACATTTTCTTTGGGTTTTTGTGCGGGATTGTTTTCGTTTAGTGTCAGTTTGGGTTGCGTTTTTCGCTAGTTCATGTTTTACAGGTGTTTTTCCCTGGACTGTGTCTGAGTGGGTTTCATGGCTACTGCTGTATGTCAGGTGTCCTGTGATTTTTGAGCTGGTTGATTAAACGCCCTTTTCATTCTGAACTTGTTTCTCCTGCGCCTGACTCCACACCCACATCTCTTTGGGGTGTTCTGACACAAGGACAGTATATTATATAGACTTATTTGGGAAAAGTCAAGGACAAGGGGGATATGACTTTAAAAATGGCATACTATGACTTTAAAAATGGCATACTGTTAAACATTTTAATTTGTTTTGAACCATTATGACGCTCTGCCTTTCTAGTGTTAATTTACACAATCACAAAGAAATTCACTAATATGTCATAAAAAACATCATGCAAGAGAATTTATTTCAAAAGAACAGAATATCATGTTTTGAGTTGAATTGATCTATGCTTACTAGCTAAGGCTATGGCATTTACAGTAGCATACATTGCAGTCCTGCCCTACCACAGTCAACACACATATTTTACAGTAAGAATAATGGAATGTAACAGAAACAAAAATAGAAGGGTATCTTTCCAAAATGGCTATTGCTGATTGTCACCAGTTGTAAAGGTTTTCTTCCAGGGGTGAAGGAGAGGACCAAAGTGCAGCGCGGCTAGTGTTAAACATGTTTAATAAAGAACAAGTGAAACACTACAAACAACACTACAAAATAACAAATGTGCAAAAACCGAGACAGACCTATCTGGTGCATACAATCACAGAGACAGGAAACAAACATCCACAAAATCCCAACACAAAACAAGCCTCCTATATATGATTCTCAATCAGGGACAACGATTACCATCTGCCTCTGATTGAGAACCATATTAGGCTGGACATAGAAACAGACAAACTAGACACACAACATAGAATTCCCACCCAGCTCACGTCCTGACCAACACTAAACAAGCAAAACACATAATAACTCTGGTCAGGACGTTACACCAGTAGCCTACTCGCATGAAGGAACCATAATAATAATTGAAACAGAGACCATCTGCACAATTTGTAGAATTGTTTGGATAAAATAGGTTCATTAGAAACCTTAGAATCTTTTTTTTCTAATAGGGTATAGCAATCGAAACAAATGCCGTGCATGGACCTCTGTAGGATGATATGGAAGAAGTGCTATTTGGTAAGCTCTGTTCCCTTATTTGTCAATGCACCCTGCACTGGTCTTCAGTATCTTCATTTTCTATTGTAAATGTAATATTGTCTTAAGGCCACATATATTATTATTGTTATATTTGTTTCAATATAATTTAGGTGTAGTTTGGATGGGCCAGCTGGGCAGGCAACTGTTTTCTCACAGTCAGAAAACACACTTGTTTAATTTGAGTATTTACAGTCTATGCGGATAAATTAATATATTGCTGTCTGATTACAATTTACATTTGGTGTCCTGAGGTTTCCTGTAACCTATTTTAACATAATAAATGCAATCATTTAGCAATTTATTATGGAATATTTACACCATTCAAATATCAACGTCATGGCCATTCTTGTAGTTACGGAATTCCAGCGCTCTGAGCGTTAAACAGTGGGAATGTGTGGCTAAATTGGTTAACTGTAGTTATAAGCAGAAAAAAGACAATAACATTTTATTAGCTTTAGCAATAGGTCACTCTGTAAAAGGTGCACTTTCTGCCTGAGCAGCACTTCTTCGAAACAAAGAAAAGAGTTTGACAGAGGATGGATAGAAAAAGGCTTAGTTCGGAAGATCAGATATGACACAGTAACCTTTTGGTCTAATCAATTTAATTTGCCGGTTGTTGAAGAGTGAAAAAAAATGTGTTTTTTTCTCCTTAAAGGTGCAGTTCATTCAAAAACGTGATTTTTCTGTGTTTTATACATTATTTCCACAATTATTTCCACAATATGAAGTTGGAATAATACTGTGAAATTGTGAAAATGATGATAATGCCCTTTTTAAGAGCGCCTGACATTTAAGGCTGTTTTGGTGGGATGGAGTTTTGGTCTTAAGAATGAGTTCCAAACTTCTCTGCCAATAACAGATAGTTTTCAGTTCTCCTCCCCACTCAGACCACTCCCAGACAGTCCTAGCAAAAATCTCCTTGCTAAGAAGCTTTTTTTTTTTTTTTTTTTTACTATTTTAATTGAAAACAAATCACAGTAAGGTACTTAATTGTTACCCAGAAATTAGATCAAAACAGCTGCATTGGTCCTTTAAAGGGAGTTAAAAGTCAACTGCCCCTTAGAACCAACGTCTCTGGTTTTAAAATAGCCTGTTGCATTGACATGAGTCTGAAATATTAATTATAGTGTCAAAATTTACTACAAGGCGTAAATAGGATAATTTTGGTCTTAAAGTCAGTGTCGTCCAAAACTGAGTTTTGTAAGTGAGTTCGTCACAACTTACTGGAGGGTTGGTTATGGATTACTTACATAGCCACTTTTGCCAATGATGCCCAATTGCCCAGAAAAAACACACTTTGGTCCGCCCCCAGCTGCCATGTGGACATTTGTTGTCAAATCTGCATATGGGTGCAACGCATGCACATTTTGCTCTGCAAATAGGAGTGAAAATGTGATTCCAATAAAGTTGGTGCATACTTCCAATGCATTTCAACAATATTGCCAAATGGCCAGGAACATATTATATATAGAATTCTGGGTTTTTGTCTGCTAACACAAAACAACAAACCTATTCTCATAAAAGTATATCTAGGGAAAAAATAATTGAAGGATGGTACTTGTCTACTACAAATATAGAGTAGCTGTGGCTCTGGGAGCAAATAGCTAAATGGCAAGCATTCAGCAAAGTACACAGCTGGTTGCATAGTAACGGCATCAGCGTCACCGGCCTGAATCCATTCTGTAGTTGGAGTCCCTCTCTCAGATTTGATTTGATTTGATTTACATTACTTCCATTTTTTTCTCTATGTTTATTGAGTGATTTTATTTCATTCACAGAATACGTACAAAACCTATTGGATTTGTTGTTCAGCAGCATTGTGGGAACCCCCCTACCATTTCAGGGGCTGTTACAGAAGGCTGAGGCAGTGGCCAGACACCAGTCTCGCTTCAGAAGTAATGGAGGACACATTTGATCCGGTCAATGGTCAAAATACTATCTGTGCTGGAATTCAGCTAACCACAAATGATAATGTAATAGGTGCTGTGTGTATACGGCTAAAGCAACACTTGAGTGCTTTAAGGGGAAACATTTAAATGTTTTGGAATGGCCTAGTCAAAACACAGACCTCAATTCAATTGAGAATCTGTGGTAGAATCTGAGACTTGAAGACAAAACCTCAACCAGAGAGCTGTGCATGTCAGCCATTCTAGTTCTGATTAGACAGCTGAAGACGTACTCTACCCTCACCTTATTTTTATTTACTAGGTAAGTTTAGTAATACTGTCTTTATATGCACATCAATATGATATTTTCAGCCTTAAATGTTTTGTCTTTGTAACATCAACACATACTTTTTGTGGATCAATGAATCTAGACACAAGCTGGTCGGTGTTTGTGGAATGTCCCCATGTAGCCTACACCTGTAGATATTTGTAGGTCTGGAATTTCCCCCCCCCCCCGGGAAACAGTGGACAAAAGGAGATACGAGACAAAACTGACCAGTTCTAGAATATTGTCTTGTAGAACAGCAGAGCTGACTCAAGACCGGGCATTCAACTCGCAGTGAAAACCGTTTCCATGGTAGCATATATATACATGATGTGGTCAAACGTTGAAACTAAGTTGCAAGCTACTTTTGTAGCAAGGTGCTGTAGAACAAGTGTTATGAAACACATTCCATATCCCACATTCTCTGTCTCTCTCTCTCTTCTTATCCTCTCTTCTTATCCCTTGCTTTCAAGCTAGCCAACTACGGCTAATTTACAGTCACATCAAAAAGTACAGTCAGAATAACAGGAAAATAGCTGCATTTTCATTTGTTTCAGCTGTTTTCTAGTTAGATTCATTTGGATATATCCATAACAATGAGCTTATGATGCACAACTTTGCCTGGCAGAGAAAATGTGTTCTCTTGTCAGGGCAATCCATGGCATTCATTAGAGCTGATTTTAAGAAATGAAACCATACATTAGCTTTGTAATCCACCACAGCTGACATAGCTATAGCTACTTATTGTACGTCACATTTATCTGTACATTCCCCTGGATTGAGCATTGGTTGAAATATCTGTCGGAGTCTGTGCGTCTACTTCTGCTGCCTTGCTTCAGCTTTTTAGTGTTGATGGCGCTGCAGTGTTCTCTTTGTTTTCGGCCAGGATGTTTCTCCAGCATTTTCTGTCTGTCAGTGACGGACGCCAGTAGCTATGGAGCGAACATTCGCACCGATGCCCACTCACTGACATAATCTCCCTCGCTTCTAAACCAGCATTGGCCAGCTCCTGGACTGTCGTGCTCCTGATGCTACGATTTGTGTATGTAGTTGTTCCCTCTGCCCTGCAAATCTTGGGTAGAAGTGCCGGCAGATAGTTCACACCGATCGGCTCTGACGTGTACCAGATCGAGTCCCCGATACACTCTTCTCTCCTTGGGTGGAGATAAAGTGCAAGGGCATTCTCCAGGCATTGCGATAGATATTTCTCCAGTGATACCACCGGGCATAGTGGGTTCCCTGGCTGCTCGAACATGCTCGACTCCCTGCCCCTCTCCCTTGGGTCCAGATGATTATTTGTGGCCTCGTTATATGCGAGGCCACATCAGCATCACCGCTTATATGAGAGAGAGAATGCGTTGTCATAATATTGTTTTCCAGTAGCCTATTTACGAGTGCAACTTAGAAATAACACAAACAGGCTATGAACAACATACTTTAGACCGTTCTCATCTGTTTTTATGAGGAATGAGTTGTGCTTTAGTTGTCTGTTCCCCTGTTTTCCTCTTCGACCCATATGTAACTGGAGGTCGAACCACACTTTCTGGACCAGACCCCTTGGTGTACCAGGATTCAGGGCATTGGAGTTTTGGAGTTGGTTCATGTCCTTATCGGTGATGGGAGGGTGGCTGTTTGTGATATCTATTCCTTGCCTTCTTAGCTGTTTGATGTTGCCCAAAAATACATGATTCAAGGTGGTAAATTCAGTGTCCTTCATAATGCACCAGCTGCAACCGATGGTTGGGTCATTTAGAAACCGGTTGAGCCCACACCGTAGTGCCAGGTAGCTACTTATGCTATACTGCTCCCCCTTCCCATTTCGTACATTTCCATAAACTGTCGCAGTGTTAAACTCTTCCTTAGTGACAGTTTTAAAGTCAACAACTTTTTCTTCTCTGCTAGCCAGCCCTCGAAGCAACGCACAGCCCAGTTTGTATTCTTAATTGTGTTTTTTTCGTTGTGGGCTTTTCTCTAGGTCATTCAATGCAGTTTCCTCCAAATCTGCATGCCTGGGTATTTTTGCCATCTCTTTTTTACATTCATCCATAGCCATGCCACAGAAAAGATCAAAATAAATGTTCCACTCATCCATTTTAGTTTTGGAAACAAATTATCGATTTAGCCAGTCAACTGAAAAAAAAAAATATATTGCTATGACAACCAGCTCAATTTTCTGACTCTCTCGTTTGGACACATTCACTTCATATGTGACGGTGGAGATCGCAATTCAATATTGAAACAAATTTGAAAATGTCGGAGAGACAGACAGCAAGGTTTATACAAATCTCTGCTGTTGAAAACCAAATGCTAGTCTAAAAGAAAATGGGAGATAATGTCTAGATACTTTTTATTTTGGAGATCAAGTTTATACATTTCCTGGCAGGGTGGATGAGACAGTGGATTGTGCAGTGAGATGGAACACAGTAAATAGGCATTTCAACTTCATAAATTTAGCCAGTGGAAACTTGTGAAAAAGATTACCGGCTGGAATGCGGTTTTAACCAATCAGCATTCAGGATTAGACCCACCCGTTGTATAAAAACCTATAATTACCAGTTAAGAAAGAGAGCCTGCCTTTGGTTGGTTCTAGTAGTAGGCCTAAATGAGTGACACATTTTTCAACTGTCATTATTATCCAACAAAGTAGCTAAGGTTATAGCCACCAATTTAGTTCCCGACTGCGGATGCATGCTTGTAGTCCTAAAAAACGGAAATTAGTTAGCAGTTTCTAACCATGGTTTGTTAGGCCATTCATATAGGGGAAAATAATTTGGTTTTGGGACATATGCTGAAAATAAGGTCTGAGGTTAACTTCTCTAGGGTAGGTGAGACACTAACGTCCCACCAGGCCAACATCCGGTGAAACTGCAGAGAGCTAACATTTTAAATACACCATTCGTTGTATTAAACATTCTTGTAAATACATGTATTTTACATCATTTAAAAGATGAACGTCTTATTAATCCAGCCGCTGTGTCAGATTTCAAAAAGGTTTACTGCAAAAGCAAACATGCGATTTTCTGAGGACGGCGCCCCACACACACAAGTATTACTAGCATTTTCCAACCAAGCATTAGCGTCACGAAAGTCAGAAATAACAATAAAATAAATTGCTTACCATTGAAGATCTTCCTCTGGTGGCAATGCCAAGTGTCCTAACTACACAGTGAATGTTCGTTTTGTTTGATAAAATCAATTTTTATAGCCTAACACAAAACATTTGTAAACCGGTTGCGTCGTGATTTCCGTCTCATTCAACTTTGGATGAAGCGTTCGTGGTTTCATTGTGTGTATATATATATACAGTGGGGAGAACAAGTATTTGATACACTGCCGATTTTGCAGGTTCTCCTACTTACAAATTATGTAGAGGTCACTTTTGATAATACTGACTGCTTAGAAACAAGACACCTGCTTCCAGAAACGAATGTCCTTCTATTTGATATATAAAATAATTAGCTATGACACAAATTAGACATTTACATTCAGTAATCAGAATAGCTTTCCTCCATCATTTTGGAGTGTAAATACACGCCTTTCTCCCAACAGCTGTCTTTCAGTGCTGAAATAAAGAAACATTGGATCAATCTAAACAAATGATAATTAAACATTCCCAATGATTCATTAATTTCCACCAATATTCATAGAAACAGTACATTTAACTTATTTTGGTATGTATACTGCTTGCCAGACAAAATATAGAATCTGAAAACCAACCACAAATATTTCACAGAATCTTCTATTTGCCTGTAGTAGATAGATCAAGTACGGAATGCTGACTGCAAGAAAGGAATTTCACTGTACTTGTGCAGGTGACATTACAACTTTAAACTTGTCCAAACAGCAAGTTAGAAGTGACCAAATCGTATGTGTGTGTTCAGTCATTTGCTGATATACAAAAAAAAGTAATACAATTTGAGTCACTTCAAACTCACAATGTGAACAAGGCTATAGTAACTTTAATTCTCTCAACTGGTCAACGCAACTGTATCTCACCAATGATAAATGTATCATTGATCCACTTCACTTTGGAAAAACCTTCAGTATTATCCTTGCTGTTCTCAATTTTTTGCCATTCAACATACTGTATGTTGTAGGTTGGCTATTTGATTTAAGATAAGAGCACTGATATTCAATCATTATCCCAGGTGACCACTGATTTAAAACAACAAGGTTTCTGTGCCGAAGCAGGTTGGTAAGTGATAGAAGTCAGAAGGAATGACTAAATACTACACATGCCAATACGACAAGTGCATTATTTCTAATGTGCCTTATCAGCTCCCTCAAAAGCACTCCAGCAGAAAAGTGTGCAGTCTCATGCAGCTAATCAATAGTCCCTAATGTTCACACAGCAGTGTAATTGGCATCTGGGACCCTTTGGGGGCTGTTACGTTCCCCAGCAAGAAAACAAACAATTGTCACTCAAACAGAAAGGGGAATTAACCTGTCAGTGTGTAGGTGGCGCTATTTTCACTTTGGGAAAAAATCGTGCCCAATTTAAACGGCCTCGTACTCTATTCTAGATCGTACAATATGCATATTATTATCACTATTGGATAGAAAACACTCAAGTTTCTAAAACCGTTTGAATTATATCTGTGAGTAAAACAGAACTCATTTTGCAGCAAACTTCCTGTCAGGAAGTGAAAAATCTGAAATCGAGGCTTTGTTCCAGGGCCTTCCTATTCATTTGCTTGAAATCTATGGATATACATGCACTTCATACGCCTTCCATTAGATGTCAACAGGCAGTGGGAGGTGGAATGGGGTGTCTAGCTTGGTCTGAGGTCGAACAAGAGCTCTTGGAATGACGTGACCCCAAATTTCCTTTGACCAGCAAGGCGCGGGAAGGAACCCTGGATTGCCTTCTGAAAAGCTTTCGGTATAGACGGCTAATATCTCCGGCTTTGATTTTATTTGATACATGTGATAATATCATCGTAAAGTATGTTTTTTCAACATAGTTTTATCAGATTATTGAACGTTTATCGGGAATTTTGGCGTTTTCCGTTCTCTGCGTTTGGTGAAGATGGACAACTTCGCGCCACTTGGCTAGCTTTGGTTGCTAATTCGACAGGAGAAGAGGACATTCTAAAACCAAACAACGATTTATTCTGGACAAAGGACTCCTTGTACAAGATTCTGATGGAAGCTCAGCAAAAGTAGGAACCATTTATGATGTTATTTCGTATTTCTGTGGAAAATGTTTAGTACTATTTTCCGCCCTCATTGCAGGCGCTGTCTCGCTATAACGTAAGCTGTATGTCATACTAAAGTTATTTTTAGAATTCTAACATGGCGATTGCATTAAGAACTAGTGTATCTTTCATTTGCTGTACAACATGTATTTTTTAGTAAAGTTTATGATGAGTTATTTGATTAGATTAGGTGAGTGTCAGAAATATATCCAGATAATTTTGTGCAGTTTGGCTACATATTCACATTGTAAAACCACGATTTGTACCGCTAAATATGCACATTTTCGAACAAAACATATATGTATTGTGTAACATTATGTTATAGGACTGTCATCTGATGAAGTTTGTCAAGGTTGGTGAATAATTTTATATCTTTTGCTGTTTTTTTGCGATCGCTACCTTTGCGGTGAATGAATGCGGTTGTGTGGTTGGCTATTGTGGTACGCTAATATAATGCTATATTGTGTTTTCGCTGTAAAACACTTAAAAAATCTGAAATATTGGCTGGATTCACAAGATGTTTATCTTTCATTTGCTGTACACCATGTATTTTTCATAAATGTTTTATGATGAGTATTTAGGTATTTCACGTTGCTCTCTGTAGTTATTCTTGCTGCTTCGGTGCTATTTGTGATTGTAGCTGCAATGTAAAACTATGATTTATACCTGAAATATGCACATTTTTCGAACAAAACATAGATTTATTGTATAACATGTTATAAGACTGTCATCTGATGAAGTTGTTTCTTGGTTAGTGACTAATTCTATCTCTATTTGGGGGTTTTGTGCAAGCTACCTATGCTGTGAAAGAAATGTCTGTCCTTTTTTGTATTTGGTGGTGAGCTAACATAAATATACGTGGTGTTTTCGCTGTAAAACATTTTAAAAATCGGACATGTTGGCTGGATTCACAAGATGTTTATCTTTCATATGCTGTATTGGACTTGTTAATGTGTGAAAGTTAAATATTTTGAAAAAATATTTTTTTCAGTGGAATGTGGGGGCGGAACCCAGGGGCTAGAAAGGTTAACAAAGAGTCACTGTTAACAACCAAAACTAATCAGGTGGGATTTTAGGAGGGGTTCTGAAAGACACTCGTGTGGGGGGCACTGAAAATTGACTAGCAACAACTGGGACCTAAAAGACACCCACCATGAGCGCCCACTAAATTTGCCCTAGAAGAGACAAACAAAAGTTAAACCAACACCAATCTTAGACAGGAGGCAAAGCAAAACGCAAAGACGATCAGACAAAGGATTGTTTTTCTAGAAATCAACTAGGTAGTGCCAACTAAAGGTGTTAAGCCTCAACATCTCTCAAGACAACTGGAGCACTGGGTCAGTCACTAAATATCCCCTGGGCCAGCACAGGTAAAACACCTTCCGACTAACGAGATGGACAAGCCAGCACAGGTGCTACACAGGTGACACCAATCGATGCGCCCACCATGCTAACGTACAACCTCAAAATATAAATGGAAAAACCAAAACCTGTAAAACCTCCCTTAACCTCTACTCATCACCCTCTCGGATCTGGGATCCTCCTCATCAAAAAAGCTGACTAGCATAGCCTAGCCTAACGGGACAGGGATATCATATAATATAATTTTCATGAAATCACAAGTCCAATACAGCAAATGAAAGATACACATCTTGTGAATCCAGCCATCATTTCCGATTTTTTAAATGTTTTACAGCGAAAACACAATATGTATTTCTATTAGCTAACCACAATAGCAAAAGACTCAACCGCATATTTTCAAAAAAAAATTACCGCATAGGTAGCTATCACAAAACCAACCAAATACAGATATAATTAGTCACTAACCAAGAAACAACTTCATCAGATGACAGTCTTATAACATGTTATACAATAAATCTATGTTTTGTTCAAAAATTTGCATATTTGAGGTATAAATCATAGTTTTACATTGCAGCTACCATAAAAAATATCACCAAAGCAGCCGGAATAATTACAGAGAGCAACGTGAAATAAATAAATACTCATCATAAAACATTTATGAAAAATACATGGTGTACAGCAAATGAAAGATAAACATCTTGTGAATCCAGCCAATATTTCCGATTTTTTAAGTCTTTTACAGTGAAAACACAATATAGCATTATATTAGCTTACCACAATAGCCAACCACACAAACGCATTTATCAGCAGCAAAAGGTAGCGATCGCAAAAAAACAGCAAAATATATAAAATTAATCACTAACCTTGACCAACTTCATCAGATGACAGTCCTATAACATTAGGTTATACAATACATATATGTTTTGTTCGAAAATGTGCATATTTAGCGGTACAAATCATGGTTTTACAATGTGAATACGTAGCCAAAATGCACATAATTCTCAGGATATATTTTGGACAGTCACCTAATCTAATCAAATAACTTATCATAAACTTTACTAAAAAATACATGTTTTACAGCAAATGAAAGATACACTAGTTCTTAATGCAACCGCTGTGTTAGATTTTAAAAAATAACTTTAGTACGACATACAGCTTACGTTATAGCGAGACAGCGCCCGCAATGAGGGCGGAAAATAGGACTAAACATTTTCCACAGAAATACGAAATAACATCATAAATGGTTCCTACTTTTGCTGAGCTTCCATCAGAATCTTGTACAAGGAGTCCTTGGTCCAGAATAATCGTTGTTTGGTTTTAGAATGTCCTCTTCTCCTGTCGAATTAGCAACCATAGCTAGCCATGTGGCGCAAACGTGCCCAACTCGATTTCAGATTTTTCACTTCCTCTCAGGAAGTTTGCTGCACAATGAGTTCTGTGTTACTCACAGATATAATTCAAACGGTTTTAGAAACTTGAGAGTGTTTTCTATCCAATAGTAATAATAATATGCATATTGTACGAGCTAGAATAGAGTACGAGGCAGTTTAATTTGGGCACGATTTTTTACAAAGTGAAAACAGCGCCCCCCTATTGACAAAAGCTTCCAGTCTGTTATTCGAACTCAATCAGTATGACCGAGTGATCTCCAGCCTTGTCCTCGTCAACACTCACACCTGTGTTCTTTTTTTATTTTATTTTATTTTTTATTTTATTTTTTATCCCCTTTTCTCCCCAATTTTCGTGGTATCCAATCGCTAGTAATTACTATCTTGTCTCATCGCTACAACTCCCGTACGGGCTCGGGAGAGACGAAGGTCGAAAGTCATGCGTCCTCCGAAGCACAACCCAACCAAGCCGCACTGCTTCTTAACACAGCGCGCCTCCAACCTGGAAGCCAGCCGCACCAATGTGTCGGAGGAAACACCGTGCACCCGCCCCCCTCAGTTAGCGCGCACTGCGCCCGGCCCGCCACAGGAGTCGCTGGAGCGCGATGAGACAAGGATATCCCTACCGGCCAAACCCTCCCTAACCCGGACGACGCTAAGCCAATTGTGCGTCGCCCCACGGACCTCCCGGTCGCGGCCGGCTGCGACAGAGCCTGGGCGCGAACCCAGACTCTGGTGGCGCAGCATAGCACTGCGATGCAGTGCTCTAGACCACTGCGCCACCCGGGAGTTAACTCTCACACCTGTGTTAATGAGAGAATCACTGACATGATGTCAGCTGGTCCTTTTGTGGAAATGAAATGCAGTGGAAATGTTTTTGGGGGATTCAGTTCATTTGCATGGCAAATAGGGACTTTGCAATTAATTGCAATTCATCTGCTCACTCTTCATAACATTCTGGAGTATATGCAAATTGCCATCATACAAACTGAGGCAGCAGACTTTTTTCGAAACTTTTGGCCACGACTGTATACAGTAGCTTTGTGAAATGTTAGGATTAACATGGGAAAATGACAACCAAATAAAGCTACCAATAAACACAATGTAAGGCTAAAGGCTACATGCCTTGCCTGGGCTCCCGAGTGGCGCAGCGGTCTAAGGCACTGCATTTCAGTGCTAGAGGCATCACTACAGACCCAGGTTTGATTCCAGGCCGTATCACAACTGGCTGTGATTGGGAGTCTCATAGGGTGGCGCACAATTGGCCCAGCGTTGTTCTTAACTGACTTGCCTAGTTAAATAAAGGTTCAAATAAAAAAAGCATATAAAATGCACCACAGAAAGCCTATCATTAATTTGAGAGGCAGCCGCATAGATATTTCAGCACAATGGAGAGTGATTGGTCGTCTGTACTTTGTGAGTGGCTGTCTACGCATTCATTTTTTTTGTAAGGGGGGGGGGGGGGCAAACACTGACCTTGCGGGCTGGTCCAGAAAAACAAACTGTGTTATGCCAGTGTCTGTGGCAGGCATTTCCTTCCTGAAGATGTAGTTGATCCCAATTCCGAGAGGGCTGCATCATCTGAGGAAGGGGACAGTGCCACTTCTTTTCCATTGGAACAATTATGTTCTTCCCTCGAGGCTGAGCGTTTGGGAGAAGAGAGATACCTAGCACCGACCATGCAGAGGATGATGAAGATGATGATATGGACTGTGCCCAGGACCATGAATACTGCGCAGTACCTGAGCCGGTAGCAGTTGACTTGGCTGTTGACTGAAAAGAAAAGGATGCAGAGTGAGATAGCTAGGTCACTGTTCCATCCAAGTACTCTGTAAAACATTTATTGTTTTCATGATGTAAATTAGTTGAAACGTGATTACCATTGATAATTTTCTTGAGAATGTGATGTTTGTTAATTAAATTAAAAACACAATACAATGTTGAATTAACCTATACGGGGAAAAAATACATTAAAATATATTTTCCATCACCTAACCAAAGATATTTGTAAATATACCAAGATAGACTACAGCCTGTCGTTTCAAACGGGAATGAATGAGTCAGTGGGCAGAACAAGCAAGGAGGTGGGCAGAGCCAAGCGCAAGCTAGCGAGATCCTATTGGCCCGTTCTAGCATATGTCTGCATATTTCCATTAGAGAACGCCTAGTCTGTGAAGTGCTCGTGTGCAACAACTCAATTTGCCTGTGCATTCTTTTAAAATAATGCAATTTTTTTCAACTTTGGGTGAAGTCTACAGAACTTACAACACTCTGTTCATAACATATTCTAGTTTTGGGAACAGAAAACTGTATTGAGAATAAATGTTTAATCGATGAGAAGATTTACAAAATGTCAGCCAAAATCCATCTCCTTCCATCTTCTCCCACTGCCAGCCACTGGGCTTCCTCTCGCTATCTTATTTGTTATTGAGAGGAAAGGCCAAGCGGATTTTTCACATTTATGCATCCAGTGAAATATCTGGCTCATTGTTCTATCTATGGTATTACCTCTTCGTTCCAAAAGTTTCATTTGTATAGTCAGTTTTTAAGTAAATAATTGTGATTGTTTACTCTTTTCAAAGAGTTTGTGGTGACCTCAACACCAGCAGAGAGGTAAACAACTTCTTAATTATGGTTGCATGGTTGGAGCGAACAGTTTTTTCTTAATCTAGTTTGTATAGTCAGTCAAGCGTTTAAACATTTTGTTACTGATCGCTACATTCACCATTCTATTTCACTTCACTATATAAACAAAAAAATGTCGACATCCCTTCAAATTTGTGGATTCGGCTATTTCAGTCACACCCGTTGCGTACAGGTGTGTAATATTGAGTACACATACATGCAATCTCCATAGACAAACACTGACCTTAGTGAAGAGCTCAGTGACTTTCAACGTGGCACCGTCATAGGATGCCACCTTTCCAACAAGTCAGTTCGTCAAATGTATGCCCTGCTAGAGCTGACCTGGTCAACTGTAAGTGCTTTTATTGTGAAGTGGAAACATCTAGGAGCAACAACGGTTCAGCTGCGATGTGGTAGGCCACACAAGCTCACAGAACGGGACCGCCAAGTGCTGAAGTACGTAGCGGGTTAAAATCCTCTGTCCTCGGATGCAGTCTGGCAAACTGCCTCTGGAAGCAAATTCGGCACAATAACTATTCGTCAGGAGCGTCATGAAATGGGTTTCCGTAGCTGAGCAGCCTCACACAAGAATATCACCATCCACAATGCCAAGCATCGGCTTGAGTGGTGTAAAGCTCGCCCTCATTGGACTCTGGAGCAGTGGAAACACTCTCTGGAATGATGAATCACGCTTCACCATCTGGCAGTCCGACGGACAAATCTGGGTTTGGCGGATGTCAGGAGAATGCTAGCTGCCGCAATGCATAGTGTCCACTGTAAAGTTTGGTGGAGGAGGAATAATGTTCTGGGGCTGTTTTTCATCGTTCAGGCTAGGCCCCTTAGTTCCAGTGAAGGGAACTCTTAGAGTTACAGCATACAACGTGGCAGCATATTCTTATCCCATTCCTTTACTTTCTTATCCCATTCCTTTACTTGATTGTGTGTATTAGGTTTTGTTGTGGAATTGTTACATATTAACTGTTAGATACTGCTGCACCGTCGGATCTAGAAGCATAAGCATTACGCTACACTCGCAATAACATCTGCTAACCATGTGTATGTGACCAATACAATTTTATTTGATAATGACATTCTAGACGATTCTGTGCTTTCAACTTTGTGGCAACAGATTGGGGAAGGCCCTTTCTTGTTTCAGCATGACAATGTCCCCGTGCACAAAGCAAGGTCCATACAGAAATGGTTTGTCGAGATCGGTGTGGAAGAACTGGACTGCACAGATTCCTGACCTCAACCTTATCGAACACCTTTGGGATGAATTGGAACGCTGACTGCGAGCCAGGCCTAATCGCCCAACATCAGTGCCCGACCTCACTAATGCTCTTGTGGTTGAATGGAAACAAGTCCCCGCTGCAATGTTCCAACATCTAGTGGAAAGCCTTCCCAGAAGAGTGGAGGGTATTTAGCGGCAAAGAGGGGACCAACTCCATATTAATGCCCATGATTTTGGAATGAGATGTTCGAGACAAGCAGGTGTCCACATATTTTTGTCCATGTAGTGTATCAGTCTTGCTATCCTCCTCATTGAAACAGTGAGGGGATTAGATTATCTGGGCCGGGTTGCCGCAGTGGGAAGATTTTGCACCGGGTCAAAAGTGATTGCATTAGTTTTGGAACCGGGCTGGCTCCCAGGGGTGAGCCAGGTGCACCGCTCTGGCCAATGGTAAAGTTGCCTCAAAACAAAAGTGACTTAAGCATGTAGAGTAATGAGTAGGATTCTATGTTTTTACATTCAAAAGTTATTGCTTTTGACAAACTCCCTTTTTCTACCTTCCCAGTGTAAACTCTTGAAAAAAAAATCAAACATATATTTTATGGAAAAGAGATGATGTATGTTTCTGTACAATGCATCATGCTGCACTGTTGATAGAGTGGTACAAATTACTGTTAGATTTGAGAAAGGCTCTCCTCCCTCTCACATCACGGGCCATAGACCGGTGCAGCGCGATCCAACTTAATCGAAACTGCCCAGTTCTAACCTGAGTCTGTAAGTGGCATTATTCAAAACTAACTTGTCAGTGATTGGATCACTTTCTACCAATCAGAGGATGCCGACGTGGGTTTTTGTCCTAAACTGTCCATTATCTCTGAGAGTACGCTGATTCAACCATCCATTTTCTAGCTTATTCCAAAACTGGACAAAGTCCAGACTGATATGTGAAGTGACATAGAATGATGAACGGTGCAATATAGGCTGGTTCCACCACTCTTCTAGGACATAGCTGTAAAATCAAATCCAGGTGTAAAATTCAAATTTAAAGATTTGAATGAGGCATTATGGAATTTGTCTGTTAAACTAAAATAGATATTGGTGCGATATTATAACCTGTTATTATTGTGAAGAGGTCAAACATCTTCCTATCAAGGCATGTTTATAAATTGGTGAACCAGGCAGCAACACCCACAGCCATGGTGAGAGTTTGTCTGCTGGGGGTGTTCACCCTAGCAAGAAGTTGTTGTGGTCTCTCCCTCCGCTTGTGGTGCTCCGAGCCTCCCTTGTCTTATTCACAAACACACCCGAACAGCCTCTGCGCTCCCTAATAGCCTAGACCTGCTTGATCTCTTCCCCTTTCTCCATGGCTCTGGTTTGATAAACAATTGGCTTTTCTGCTGCTTCCCTCACTCTGATTTTGGAACTGGTCTGAAAAATGTATGCATATTGGGTCCGGGGCTTTTCCTTGTCCATTTTGGAATGGGAACTCTTAATTGCCAAGAAACTGAAGATCTCGTACAACGCTGTGTATTACTCCCTTCAAAGAACAGCGCAAACTGGCTCTAACCAGAATAGAAATACGAGTGGGAGGCCCCGGTGCACAACTGAGCAAGAGGACAAGTACAATAGAGTGTCTAGTTTGAGAAACAGACGCCTCACAAGTCCTCAACTGGCAGCTTCATTAAATAGTACCCGCAAAACACCAGTCTCAACGTCAACAGTAAAGAGGCGACTGAAGGGATGATGGCCTTCTAGGTACAGTTCCTCTGTCCAGTGTGTGTTATTTTGCCCATCTTAATCTTTTCTTTTTATGGGCCAGTCTGAACTATGGATTTTTCTTTGCAACTCTACCTAGAAGGCCAGCATCCCAGAGTTATCTCTTCACTGTTGACGTTGAGACTGGTGTTTTGCGGGTACTATTTAATGAAACTGCCAGCGTCCTTCCTAACTCAGTTTCCGGACAGGAAGAAAATCGGGATTTCACCATGAGGCCTAAACAGAGTTTAATGGCTGTGATAGGAGAAAAGTAAGGATGGATCAACAACATTATAGTGACTCCAAAATACTAACCTAATTGATAGAGGGAAAAGAAGGAAGCCTGTACATAATTCTTTTTATTCCAAAACATGCATCCTGTTTGCAACAATACACTAAAGTAGTACTGCAAAGAATGTGGGAAAGCAGTTAACCTTTTGTCCTGAATACAAAGTGTTATGTTTGGGGAAAATCAAATACCACACATTACTGAGTATCACTCTCATATTCTCATATCAGTAATACTCATATGTTCAAACATAGTAGTGACGGCATCATATTATGGGTATGCTTGTAATCGTTAAGGACTGGGAAGTTTTTCAGGTTAAAAAAGAAAATAAATGTTATGGAGCTCAGCACACGCAAAATCCTAGTTGAAAACCTGCTTCAGTCTGCTTCCCAGCAGACACTGGGAGATTAATTCAAATTTCAGCAGGACAATAACCTAAAACACAAAGCCAAATCTACACTGGCGTTGCTCACCAGGAAGATAGTGAATATTCCTGAGTGGCCGAGTTAGTCACATGGTCTGAGTTCTCCAGGAGAAAAGCTTTGTTAAGTTCCCTAGCTTTGTTTACTGACACTGCTTTTACCTGTATATTGGAATCAAACAATGAACATTTTGGGGGAAAAAATACTGGGGGAAAAAATACTGACTTTATGATATAGTTTAATGCCTGTCGCTGTTTCAGGATATAGGCAGCTCAATTAAATTTTTGCAGTGACGCTGTCTTCAGTGTAGGCAGACCCTTCATGTAATTTTTACGTGTGTCATTCCTCCTCACATTAACTTCTCAAGATTCTGAGCAGTGACCCTTTTCTTTGCCATCTTATTCAGTTTCAGGGATTTACAGTAGAATAACTCACACACTCTCACCAATGTGACAATGTTCTTTTTTATGTGGTGGCCAATAAAGTCACACCTTAAGCTCATGCCATAGAGCATGAAAATGTGTGGATTTACACCCATCTCTGGCATTCATATTTTCCAAGATGGCGTAGCAGTCAGACGTCGTTTGTCCTCGTGTCACGTGTTTATATATATTTTTCTCCGCATATCTTTTTATATACACTGCTAAAAAAAATAAAGGGAACACTTAAACAACACAATGTAACTCCAAGTCAATCACACTTCTGTGAAATCAAACTGTCCACTTAGGAAGCAACACTGATTGACAATAAATTTCACATGCTGTTGTGCAAATGGAATAGACAACAGGTGGAAATTATAGGCAATTAGCAAGACACCCCCAATAAAGGAGTGGTTCTGCAGGTGGTGACCACAGACCACTTCTCAGTTCCTATGCTTCCTGGCTGATGTTTTGGTCACTTTTGAATGCTGGCGGTGCTCTCACTCTAGTGGTAGCATGAGACGGAGTCTACAACCCACACAAGTGGCTCAGGTAATGCAGCTCATCCAGGATGGCACATCAATGTGAGCTGTGGCAAGAAGGTTTTCTGTGTCTGTCAGCGTAGTGTACAGAGCATGGAGGCGCTACCAGGAGACAGGCCAGTACATCAGGAGACGTGGAGGAGGCCGTAGGAGGGCAACAACCCAGCAGCAGGACCGCTACCTCCGCCTTTGTGCAAGGAGGAGCACTGCCAGAGCCCTGCAAAATGACCTCCAGCAGGCCACAAATGTGCATGTGTCTGCTCAAACGGTCAGAAACAGACTCCATGAGGGTGGTATGAGGGCCAGACGTCCACAGTTGGGGGTTGTGCTTACAGCCCAACACAGTGCAGGATGTTTGGCATTTGCCAGAGAACACCAAGATTGGCAAATTCGCCACTGGCGCCCTGTGCTCTTCACAGATGAAAGCAGGTTCACACTGAGCACATGTGACAGACGTGACAGAGTCTGGAGACGCCGTGGAGAACGTTCTGCTGCCTGCAACATCCTCCAGCATGACCGGTTTGGCGGTGGGTCAGTCATGGTGTGGG
This sequence comes from Salvelinus alpinus, assembly GCF_045679555.1. Lineage (NCBI taxonomy): Eukaryota > Metazoa > Chordata > Actinopteri > Salmoniformes > Salmonidae > Salvelinus > Salvelinus alpinus. The sequence continues at coordinate 43,523,259 of NC_092100.1, forward strand.
GTGGCATTTCTTTGGGGGGCCGCACAGCCCTCCATGTGCTCGCCAGAGGTAGCCTGACTGCCATTAGGTACCGAGATGAGATCCTCAGAGACCATATGCTGGTGCGGTTGGCCCTGGGTTCCTCCTAATGCAAGACAATGCTAGACCTCATGTGGCTGGAGTGTGTCAGCAGTTCCTGCAAGAGGAAGGCATTGATGCTATGGACTGGCCCGCCCGTTACCCAGACCTGAATCCAATTGAGCACATCTGGGACATCATGTCTCGCTCCATCCACCAACGCCACGTTGCACCACAGACTGTCCAGGATTTGGCGGATGCTTTAGTCCAGGTCTGGGAGGAGATCCCTCAGGAGACCATCCGTCACTTCATCAGGAGCATGCCCAGGCGTTGTAGGGAGGTCATACATACCTAGCCAGCGACACTCTCAAACAAAGTCAACAACGCAGCCACTGCTAGCTAGCCCACTTCCGCAGTACTGTATCATTTTAATAATTTTGGTCAAGAAGATTTCTGCAACGCAAGCTTAACTTTCTGAACATTCGAGACGTGTAGTTCAATTGTCATTCCAATCTCCTTTGCATTAGCGTAGCCTCTTCTGTAGCCTGTCAACTATGTGTCTGTCTATCCCTGTTCTCTCCTCTCTGCACAGACCATACAAACGCTTCACACCGCGTGGCCGCGGCCACCCTAACCTGGTGGTCCCAGCGCGCACCACCCACGTGGAGTCCCAGGTCTCCGGCAGCCTCTGGAACTGCCGATCTGCGGCCAACAAGGCAGAGTTCATCTCAGCCTATGCTTCCCTCCAGTCCCTCGACTTCTTGGCACTGACGGAAACATGGATCACCACAGATAACACTGCTACTCCTACTGCTCTCTCCTCGTCTGCCCACGTGTTCTCGCACACCCCGAGAGCTTCTGGTCAGCGGGGTGGCGGCACCGGGATCCTCATCTCTCCCAAGTGGTCTTTCTCCCTTTCTCCCCTTACCCATCTGTCTATCGCCTCCTTTGAATTCCATGCTGTCACAGTTACCAGCCCTTTCAAGCTTAACATCCTTATCATTTATCGCCCTCCAGGTTCCCTTGGAGAGTTCATCAATGAGCTTGATGCCCTGATAAGCTCCTTTCCTGAGGACGGCTCACCTCTCACAGTTCTGGGTGACTTTAACCTCCCCACGTCTACCTTTGACTCATTCCTCTCTGCCTCCTTCTTTCCACTCCTCTCCTCTTTTGACCTCACCCTCTCACCTTCCCCCCCTACTCACAAGGCAGGCAATACGCTTGACCTCATCTTTACTAGATGCTGTTCTTCCACTAACCTCATTGCAACTCCCCTCCAAGTCTCCGACCACTACCTTGTATCCTTTTCCCTCTCGCTCTCATCCATCACTTCCCACACTGCCCCTACTCGGATGGTATCGCGCCGTCCCAACCTTCGCTCTCTCTCCCCCGCTACTCTCTCCTCTTCCATCCTATCATCTCTTCCCTCTGCTCAAACCTTCTCCAACCTATCTCCTGATTCTGCCTCCTCAACCCTCCTCTCCTCCCTTTCTGCATCCTTTGACTCTCTATGTCCCCTATCCTCCAGGCCGGCTCGGTCCTCCCCTCCTGCTCCGTGGCTCGACGACTCATTGCGAGCTCACAGAACAGGGCTCCGGGCAGCCGAGCGGAAATGGAGGAAAACTCGCCTCCCTGCGGACCTGGCATCCTTTCACTCCCTCCTCTCTACATTTTCCTCTTCTGTCTCTGCTGCTAAAGCCACTTTCTACCACTCTAAATTCCAAGCATCTGCCTCTAACCCTAGGAAGCTCTTTGCCACCTTCTCCTCCCTCCTGAATCCTCCTCCCCCTCCTCCCCCCTCCTCCCTCTCTGCAGATGACTTCGTCAACCATTTTGAAAAGAAGGTCGACGACATCCGATCCTCGTTTGCTAAGTCAAACGACACCGCTGGTTCTGCTCACACTGCCCTACCCTGTGCTCTGACCTCTTTCTCCCCTCTCTCTCCAGATGAAATCTCGCGTCTTGTGACGGCCGGCCGCCCAACAACCTGCCCGCTTGACCCTATCCCCTCCTCTCTTCTCCAGACCATTTCCGGAGACCTTCCCCCTTACCTCACCTCGCTCATCAACTCATCCTTGACCGCTGGCTACGTCCCTTCCGTCTTCAAGAGAGCGAGAGTTGCACCCCTGCTGAAAAAACCTACACTCGATCCCTCCGATGTCAACAACTACAGACCAGTATCCCTTCTTTCTTTTCTCTCCAAAACTCTCGAACGTGCCGTCCTTGGCCAGCTCTCCCGCTATCTCTCTCAGAATGACCTTCTTGATCCAAATCAGTCAGGTTTCAAGACTAGTCATTCAACTGAGACTGCTCTTCTCTGTATCACGGAGGCGCTCCGCACTGCTAAAGCTAACTCTCTCTCCTCTGCTCTCATCCTCCTAGACCTATCGGCTGCCTTCGATACTGTGAACCATCAGATCCTCCTCTCCACCCTCTCCGAGTTGGGCATCTCCGGCGCGGCCCACGCTTGGATTGCGTCCTACCTGACAGGTCGCTCCTACCAGGTGGCGTGGCGAGAATCTGTCTCCTCACCACGTGCTCTCACCACTGGTGTCCCCCAGGGCTCTGTTCTAGGCCCTCTCCTATTCTCGCTATACACCAAGTCACTTGGCTCTGTCATAACCTCACATGGTCTCTCCTATCATTGCTATGCAGACGACACACAATTAATCTTCTCCTTTCCCCCTTCTGATGACCAGGTGGCGAATCGCATCTCTGCATGTCTGGCAGACATATCAGTGTGGATGACGGACCACCACCTCAAGCTGAACCTCGGCAAGACGGAGCTGCTCTTCCTCCCGGGGAAGGACTGCCCGTTCCATGATCTCGCCATCACGGTTGACAACTCCATTGTGTCCTCCTCCCAGAGCGCTAAGAACCTTGGCGTGATCCTGGACAACACCCTGTCGTTCTCAACTAACATCAAGGCGGTGGCCAGTTCCTGTAGGTTCATGCTCTACAACATCCGCAGAGTACGACCCTGCCTCACACAGGAAGCGGCGCAGGTCCTAATCCAGGCACTTGTCATCTCCCGTCTGGATTACTGCAACTCGCTGTTTGCTGGGCTCCCTGCCTGTGCCATTAAACCCCTACAACTCATCCAGAACGCCGCAGCCCGTCTGGTGTTCAACCTTCCCAAGTTCTCTCACGTCACCCCGCTCCTCCGCTCTCTCCACTGGCTTCCAGTTGAAGCTCGCATCCGCTACAAGACCATGGTGCTTGCCTACGGAGCTGTGAGGGGAACGGCACCTCAGTACCTTCAGGCTCTGATCAGGCCCTACACCCAAACAAGGGCACTGCGTTCATCCACCTCTGGCCTGCTCGCCTCCCTACCACTGAGGAAGTACAGTTCCCGCTCAGCCCAGTCAAAACTGTTCGCTGCTCTGGCACCCCAATGGTGGAACAAACTCCCTCACGACGCCAGGACAGCGGAGTCAATCACCACCTTCCGGAGACACCTGAAACCCCACCTCTTCAAGGAATACCTAGGATAGGATAAAGTAATCCTTCTGACCCCCCCCCCCCTTAAAAGATTTAGATGCACTATTGTAAAGTGGCTGTTCCACTGGATGTCATAAGGTGAATGCACCAATTTGTAAGTCGCTCTGGATAAGAGCGTCTGCTAAATGACTTAAATGTAAATGTAAATACAGGCACATGGAGGCCACACACACTACTGAGCCTCATTTGACTTGTTTTAAGGACATTACATCAAAGTTGGATCAGCCTGTAGTGTGGTTTTCCACTTTAATTTTGAGTGTGATTCCAAATCCAGACCTCCATGGGTTGATAAATTTGATTTCCATTGATAATTTTTGTGTGATTTTGTTGTCAGCACATTCAACTATGTAAAGAAAAAAGTATTTAATAATAATATTTAATTCATTCAGATCTAGGATGTGTTATTTTAGTGTTCCCTTTATTTTTTGAGCAGTGTATATATATCTATATATTTTTTTCTTCTAAAAAGTAAACTTCAAAACACTCTCCTGCAACCCGCCTCACCAAATGTGGTGTGAATCTATTTGTTTCTTTTAAAAGTATTATTCACCTCAAATCTGAAATCCACAACAGAAGCTAGCCAGTTCACTAGCTAACGTTAGTATTCAGCTAACCTTTAGCTCGGAAAACTATCGCCAGTTTTTTACAACGAGACTCAGACCAGAGCATACCGGACCTATTTTCTCTCCATATCCCCTGATTCCTACCGCAAGCTCTGAACATTTTCACCTGAATCTTGCAGCTAGCTAGCTGCTATCCGAGTGACTATTGGCTAACGTCGGTCCCGGAGCTAGCCAACTGAAGAGTTCCATCAGCCACTCCTGGGCTACAATCACCTAGCCGGACCCGTTTTACTGCCTATGCGGAGCCCCACCGGGCCTTCACGACTGGACTACCAACGTTATCTGCCCGAGGGAGTTTTTCAACTGGCCCCTCTGTCGCGACGTAACCTGAATGCCCATCTGCTAACTGCGGCCCATTATTCGTTAGCTGTCTTGAGCATATCGGCTGCTAGCTGAATAGGTCTATCGGACAATTTTATCTATCGGCCACTATAACTATAACCATTTTGCCAATTGGATTGGTCCCCTCTACCACACGGAACCCCACTAATCTACCGACGGAAACGCACGAGGTGGCTAAAAATAGACCTCCGTCTTCTGCTAGCTTGCTACCCATGGCCCGGCTAGCTGTCTGAATCACTGTGACCCCAACCAACCTCACTACTCACTGGACCCTAATGATCACTCGGCTAAGCATGCCTCTCCTTAATGTCAATATGCCCTGTCCATTGCTGTTCTGGTTAGTGTTTATTGGCTTATTTCACTGTAGAGCCTCTAGCCCTGCTCAATATACCTTATCCAACCCTTCAGTTCACCACCCACATATGCGATGACATCACCTGGTTTCAATGATGTTTCTAGAGACAATATCTCTCTCATCATCACTCAATGCCTAGGTTTACCTCCACTGTATTCACATCCTACCATGCCTTTGTCTGTACATTATACCTTGAATCTATTTTATCGCCCCCAGAAACCTGCTCCTTTTACTCTCTGTTCCAGACGTCCTAGACGACCAATTCTCATAGCTTTTAGCCGTACCCTTATGCTACTCCTCCTCTGTTCCTCTGGCGATGTAGAGGTTAATCCAGGCCCTGCAGTGCCTAGCTCCACTTCTATTCCCCAGGCGCTCTCTTTTGTTGACTTCTGTAACCGTAAAAGCCTTGGATTCATGCATGTTAACATCAGAAGCCTCCTCCCTAAGTTTGTTTTATTCACTGCTTTAGCACACTCTGCCAACCCGCATGTCCTACCCGTGTCTGAATCCTGGCTTAGGAAGACCACCAATAACTCTGAAATCTCCATCCCTAACTACAAGATAGAACGGCCAAAGGGGGCGGTGTTGCAATCTACTGCAGAGATAACCTGCAGAGTTATGTCCTACTATCCAGGTCTGTACCCAAACAATTTGAACTTCTACTTTTAAAAATCGACCTCTCTAGAAACAAGTCTCTCACCATTGCCGCTTGCTATAGACCACTCTCTGCCCCCAGCTGTGCTCTGGACACCATATGTGAACTGATTGCCCCCCATATATCTTCAGATCGTTCTGCTAGGTGACCTAAACTGGGACATGCTTAACACCACGGCCATCCTACAATCTAAGCTTGTTGCCCTCAATCTCACACAAATGATCAATGAACCTACCAGGTACAACCCCAAAGCCGCAAACACGGGCATCCTCATAGATAGCATCCTAACCAACTTGCCCTCTAAATACACCTCTGCTGTTTTCAACCAAGATATCAGCGATCACTGCCTCATTGCCTGTATCCGTAATGGGTCAGCGTGCCTGGTTATTCTTCAGAAATGCCTTCCTCACCATCTTAAATACGCATGCCCCATTCAAGAAATTTAGAACCAGGAACAGATATAGCCATTGGTTCTCTTCAGACCTGACTGCCCTTAACCAGCACAAAAACATCCTGTGGCGTTCTGCATTAGCATGGAAAAGCCCCCGTGATATGCAACTTTTCAGGGAAGTTAGGAACAAATATACACAGGCAGTTAGAAAAGCCAAGGCTAGCTTTTTCAAGCAGAAATTTGCTTCCTGCAACACAAACTCCAAAATGTTCTGGGACACTGTCCATGGAGAATAAGAGCACATCCTCCCAGCTGCCCACTGCACTGAGGATAGGAAACTCTGTCACCACCGATTAAATCCACTATATTTGAGAATTTCAATAAGCATTTTTGTATGGCTGGCCATGCTTTCCACCTGGCTACCCCTACCCCGGTCAACAGCACTGCACCCCCCACAGCAACTCGCCCAAGCCTTCCCCATTTCTCCTTCTCCCAAATCCAGTCAGCTGATGTTCTGAAAGAGCTGCAAAATCTGGACCCCTACAAATCAGCCTGGCTAGACAATATGGACCCTTTCTTTCTAAAATGATCTGCCGAAATTGTTGCAACCCCTATTACTAGCTTGTTCAACATCTCTTTCGTGTCGTCTGAGATTCCCAAAGATTGGAAAGCAGCTGCGGTCATCCGCCTTCTTCAAATGGGGGACAATCTTGATCCAAACTGCTACAAACCTATATCTATCCTACCCTGCCTTTCTAGGTCTTCAAAAGCCAAGTTAACAAGCAGATTACCGACCATTTCGAATCCCACTGTACCTTCTCCACTATGCAATCTGGTTTCAGAGCTGGTCATGGGTGCACCTCAGCAACGCTCAAGGTCCTAAACGATATCTTAACCTCCATCGATAAGAAACAATACTGTGCAGCCGTATTCATTGACCTGGCAAAGGCTTTCGACTCTGTCAATCACCACATCCTCATCAGCAGACTCAACAGCCTCGGTTTCTCAAATGATTGCCTGCCTGGTTCACCAACTACTCTTCCGATAGAGTTCAGTGTGTCAAATCGGATGGCCTGTTGTCCAGGCCTCTGGCGGTCTCTATGTGGCTGCCACAGGGTTCAATTCTTGGGCCAACTCTTTTCTCTGTATACATCAATGATGTCGCTCTTGCTGCTGGTGATGTCACAATTCCAATGGTGAAATGAAGGAGTCAGGTGCAGAAAGCAGGGTAGTTCCGAGCAAGTGGAATTTATTTATTTCAACCAGAAATAATCTATGAGACGGCTACGCCACACAACAAAGGGCGCGTCAAAAAATACAGTCCAACATAAATTAGGACAGAATCCACTATATAAATCACCACCACAAAAAACAGAATAACAAGCCCGCACAAAAGTCGGCGGGCCAACTGGGTTTAAATAACACCCTAACCCTAAACACAAAACAGGTGTAACCAATTAGACAAACCTAAATGAAAACAGAAAAGGGGATCGGTGGCAGCTAGTAGGCCGGAGACGACGACCGCCGAGCGCCGCCCGAACGGGAAGAGGCACCATCCTCTGCGGGATTCGTAACAGGTGAGTCTCTGATCCACCTCTACGCAGACGACACCATTCTGTATACTTCTGGCCCTTCTTTGGACACTGTTATCTACCCTCCAGACGAGCTTCAATGCCATACAACTCTCCTTCCATAGCCTCCAACTGCTCTTAAATACAAGTAAAACTAAATGCATGCTCTTCAACAGATTGCTGCCTATAACCTGCCCGCCCGCCCGCCCAGCATCACTACTCTGGACGGTTCTGACTTAGAATATGTGGACAACTACAAATACCTAGGTGTCTGGTTAGACTGTAAACTCTCCTTCCAGACTCACATCAAACATCTCCAATCCAAAGTTAAATCTAGAATTGGCTTCCTATTTCGCAACAAAGCATCCTTCACTCATGCTGCCAAACATACCCTCGTAAAACTGACCATCCTACCGATCCTCGACTTCAGCGATGTAATTTACAAAATAGCCTCCAACACCCTACTCAACAAATTGGATGCAGTCTATCACAGTGCCATCCGTTTTGTCACCAAAGCCCCATATACTACCCACCACTGCGACCTGTACGCTCTCGTTGGCTGGCCCTCACTTCATACTCGTCGCCAAACCGACTGATCCAGGTCATCTACAAGACCCTGCTAGGTAAAGTCCCTCCTTATCTCAGCTCACTGGTTACCATAGCAGCACCCACCCGTAGCACGCGTTCCAGCAGGTGTATTTCACTGGTCACCCCCAGGGCCAATTCCTCCTTTGGCCGCCTCTCCTTCCAGTTCTCTGCTGCCAATTAACTGGAAGAAACTACAAAAATCTATGAAACTAGAAACACTTATCTACCTCACCAGCTTTAAGCACCAGCTGTCCGAGCAGCTCACAGATCACTGCATCTGTACATAGCCCATCTATAAATAGCCCAAACAATTACCTCATCCCCTACTGTATTTATTTATTTAGCTCCCTTGCACCCCAGTATTTCTACTTTGCACATTCTTCCACTGCAAATCTACAATTCCAGTGTTTTTAATTGCTATATTGTATTTACTTCGCCACCATGGCCTTTTTATTGCCTTTACCTCCCTTATCTCACCACATTTGCTCACATTGTATATAGACTTGTTTTTGTACTGTATTATTGACTGTATGTTTGTTTTACTCCATGTGTAACTCTGTGTTGTTGTATGTGTTGAACTGCTTTGCTTTATCTTGGCCAGGTTGCAGTTGTAAATGAGAACTTGTTCTCAACTTGCCTACCTGGTTAAACAAAGGTAAAATAAAAGTAAAAATAAATAAAATACATGTGAAATCCTAAACCAGCAGAGTAGCATGCTAGACAGCATTGTTGCTCCTGTGCACCCAGGAGCACAAAAGAATGCTAATGAGACCATCAAATGAATATTTTCCATGCTGTTATAATAATAAGCAGATCCCCTATGGGTTTCTCTTCACCTGTTGTTTGTTGTGGTTCTCTGTGATTTCCTGTCAAGTGTTGACATTGACAAACGTGGCGACTGCACAAGGCTGTCTTCATTCTGCTAAAGCCACTTGAGTAGTGTCCCTCTAAAGCAGGTCAGACTCTGTCCCTCTCAGCCAATTCTTCTCCCTCAAGACCACAGATTTCTTTTTTTACCTGAAACCGATATGCTGCCTGAATAATATCTTGTCATCGCTTTGGGGAAATCAAGTCCCAGTCTAAGCAGACAAGTACAAAATGTGTTTGGGGAAAAACGAAGGACATACATTTTAAGCAGACAGTTCCTCGGCTGTCAGAGAAAGATAAGACGAGATCATTTCCAGCGATTTCAAATCCCCATCCCCAAAGCTCCCAAATACTTGAGTGAGAGACCTTTTTCTCTTTTGTTTTTTGCCTTTAATCTCCCTGTTTTCATATATATATATATATCATATATTGTGAAAAGGCTGTTTTGTGTGCTGATAAGATATCCTGAGGGGTATCCATCAGGGCCACATCAAAAACAAAAAATAAATATTTTGAAGAGCAAGTGTTAACATTCACACTTAATTCTGTGAGAAATGCCTATTGAGATCTAGACAAGAGAACGTCAATGTTGTGTTTCTGTGTTTCTTCCCTTCCTGAACCAATGCCTTCTCACTCCTGTCCAGGAAATTATCTTTGACTGCCACAGAGGTGGCTGGGGCTGGGGTTGTCATGGAAGGAATCTAGGAAGTGTGGGGTCTGTTTGAAAGGTGCTTTTGAAGTGTACTGTCTGTGTGTGCATACAGTAGACCACAATTAATGGAAAGATTTTAGAGTAGGCCTCCCTTTCCTGTATCTATGTCGTCCACACACACACACACACACACACACACACACACACACACACACACACACACACACACACACACACACACACACACACACACACATTACCCATATTCCCATCAAACCAGGGAAAGCTTAGTACTTGTGACAGAAAAGGGTTTACAAAACATGTCAAAGTAAATCCTCTCCACACTAACCACACCGTTGTGTGTTTTTGCTTCACACTGTTACACAGTGTAATGATAATGTATTTTTAGTCTTCTGGAAACCCAGTATCTGCTTTTAACTGAATGAGGCCTATATTACAGCACTCAAATTGAGACTTGACACTATGTTCATTACATTATCATGGTTTACTCATGCAATTCATTTCTACATGATTACTTAATGTCATTCAATGAAGTGCTTGGCTGAATAATTTATTGTCTTAACCATATGTCTATCACTGCAAGGCTATGAATAGCTCAAATCAGGTTTCCTTGCTCACCCTGTCAATATGGATCTGCATGTTTATAAGCGTGGGCTGTTTGCGAAACGGAGGAAGAAAAATTACCTAATGGGTCAATGTAAATGAAGATGGAAAGTAAATACTGTAGATGTAGAAATTTTGAAATTGGGCTGGCACGCTAATCAGAGGCTGACAGGAGACACCAATCAATCTTCCAGCACAGAGCTCAGGCACATCCAATGGCACTTCTTACTTCCATTTTCCACTCTCAGAAATCCGGTCAGCTCCCTCACACATGGACAGCGGCTGCATTTTACACTGTTTTCTCAACTATAATCAGCAGAGCCACACTCTCAGTGTAAAACGGGTGTCTGGAGGAGAGATGGAATGAGAGAGAGAATAATGTCTATCAGTATCTTCATCACCTGGTCAAAAAAACGTATCTCAACACACAATATAGCACTTGGCGTACTCAGAGATACTGTAAATGCTAATAGAAGTGTCGTGTTGATATTATTGCACTCACCACTGTATTCTATTAATAGGGGGATTTTTTCTTCCTGGCATCTGGTACACATCCAATATGCTTTGTTTTTTATTATTTGAATAAAAAATAATATTCCAGAATTCCTATATTCCAGAATGCAATGTATTCCTCCTAAAGGAAAACAGCTGCAGTAAAGAAAGGCAGTTTGATGGCACTGGGTCTGACTCCCAGCATGTAGCCCATCTCAAAATGGGTTATTCACAATTGATTATTCACAATTCACATGGTAACACTCTGCACAATACCAATATCAGCATCAACAGCACTGTAGCGATATATAAATCATGTAAAACCCATCTGTTTTCACACCATGTGGAATGCATTGCTGGGCTATATATTATTTTCTTAATGAGTGCCCATTTTCAATGTCCATGTTTCTTTCTGTGGCCTCCTTTTCTAAGATCTCAAGCTGAGTACTTGCAATGGTAGAGGCAAGGTGTTGACCTGTCACTCCATTTAGAGCACAGCACACAGAATGAAGCGAGAGTGAGAAGGACAGCTTGGTACCAACAGAACAAGGGAGCGGGAGGTTGTGGGAGTGTTTGTGTGTTATCGCCCTCACTGCTATTTTCTCTTTACAGTCTCCCTGGAACCCTGCTAAATCCTTATTAGGCCAAGACTAACACACATACACACACACACTCTACTCTGAAATGTGGCAAATTTGGAGGGGCTGACCAGTGAGGCGCAAACCATTCAGCCCAGAGAAGTGTAAATGCTGTCGGGAAGGAACATGGCAAAGCCCTGGGTGTGATGTGGCCATTCATGCCCATAGAGTGGTTTGTTCTCTCCCTCTGTGAATTACACAAAGCCCTGGGTGTGATTGCGGCCATTCAGGCCCATAGAGTGGTTTGTTGTCTCCCTCTGAGAATTACACATTGTATTAACAGTAGATGGGTTTCTGCCATCTGAAAAATTAGCCGTACATAGGGCTGTCAAGAGCCACTGAGCGAGGAGTCACCACAATAATCACAATCAATATTGTCACCAGTTATCTCGCCTGCTACGCACTGGCATAAATTAATTAAAGACAGAACTGAAAGATTAGGGAGTGTATTGTATTATGCTGGAAGCAGGGTTATTATAGTTTTATGATTTTCTATTAGGTTTTATTTCTATTCGTTTTTTAAAGGTTTTATTTGGAATTCAGTTTAGTTTCAGTTAGTTTTTGGTTAGGTTTAAAATATAAATCAATGTTAGGCCGCATTCCGGAACTTTGCTTGCGCCTGACAGATCTTACAATACCTGGATAGATATTTTAAGTATCAGCTAACCACGTCATATTATATAGCAATCTGTCAGTCGATGACACAGTCAATGACGTGGCATGCAACCATTGGTTGATGCATGCAATGTCTGAGCAGGGGAACGTAACCCTTGTTTGCTTATGGCCCCCGCCCTGCGGAGGGGGTGCCCCAGGGCAAAACATCTCACTGGTAAATGTTTCTGGTCGGGGCAGGGCCACTTTAGTCTGCTTATTGTCTCGCTTTGCTTACTGTCTTGGCCTCTGATTTTTCCCTGTTGTTAGCTAGAGATAGCAAAGATGAACTATTATATTGACAAGATGTTCAAGTAACCCCTCTAACAATGAAAATACATTTATATCAGTACACTTATATCAGTACATTTGGAACAACCTAATCATTACTCTATTTTGATCAAATAAGCCTCACATAATTTGACACTCTCATCACCTCTTCCCCTCTGATGATAGGTAGGGATAGTGATGCACAAGCTAGGCCTATTTGAAACATTGCCATTTACTGGCAGCAATTACATGCCAGAATCAGAAGTTCAAAAACCCTATTGGAAAAAAAGGTTGAAAACCCCATTTGATTTTTGCCTTAAGTAAAAAAAAAAATAGAAATAACAATTTATGGTGGTTTTTATTCTATTTTAGTTAGTTTTGCAGTCAAATATTGTTTCAATATAGTTTTAGTTTTTAAAATGTTTTTCTTACTATTTTTTTTCAGTTTACTAAATAGTTTTTCAATTTCTTTTATTTATTTAAGTTTTGGTTTCTTATAATAACCTTGGCTGGAAGTATCTGCCTCAGTATGTTTTGGGATGGGCGATGGGCTCTGTTAAAGTGGATGTAGTCAGTAGTTTCAGCTGGTTGGCTCTTGATATCTGTCAAATATTGGGATTTCATTTCCCTTCACACAGACTTCCACCGAGGCTCTTTTTCAGTAACTGGAAGAAGATAACACAAAGTTAAATTTCAACCAAGAGTACTGCGAAAGCAACACAACATACATCAGTAGTTTACACTATTTCTTTCAAATAAACAACTATTTTCCAAACAGAGAGAAACAAAGAAACCAAGGGAATTCTGCCACAATATGAGCACGGAAGATGTCAGCAACTCAAAAGTGATTCTGATCATCTCTCAAGTTATTTTTTTAACAGGTAGAGTATGGATGGAAGATAACAGCAAGACACAACTAAAGTAACCATGCTAAGCAGTGGAGGAGAATACTTTGGGGTAAGGGTATTTGAAAATGGCAGTAACTACTGAAATAGTGACTGAAATAATGATTCCCCTATTGTATATGCCGGGACTGTTAGATATATGGCTCTGCTTGTTCTAAATCTGAATCACGACCATGTTAATCAAACTGCATTTACCATATGAGAGCGAGGTAGTTATTTATTAATACATGAAATATAGCTACCTTTGAAATAATTTGATGTCGTTATTGTTATGTAACTGCTCATACAGTGTCATGAATCAAACAGTGGTTTGCCCTCCTAAGCTATCCATATCCATGTGTTTTCCCACTAGAGAGAGAAAAGCCCCTCATCCACACACACGAGTTGTATTGATCAGGATACTTTTACCCAACTGAAATGATGAAAGGAAAAGGCTTACTTTTCAAATAGATAAAATATATTTGAGAGGGACACTCCTCCCCCTTTCTGCTCTCTCCCGCTCCCGCTCTCACACACACACACCAACAAAGAAAGAGAGAGCTAACAGTGTGTCGGTGTATAACTAGACAAGTTATCAAAAAGACATGAAACGCATTGGGTTTGGTCTGAATTCTGATGTGTATTAGAAGGGCAGTGCAGTCAAAAATGTGATTTCAAAGTTTTTTTAATGATATTTCCACCCTACGAGGTCGAAATAACACTGAAGTTGTGAAAATTATGATGATGCCCTTTTAGTGTAACAGCTTTTTGAAAAGAAAACTACATAATTTTCAGCGTGTTCAGGTGGGATGAAGTTTTTGGCATAATGTCACAATCTGATTATTCTGACCAATGACCGGTCATCTTTTATTTGCATATGTATCCTCCTACTCCTAGAACGAGAGGCTTTTGTCCAATAACACATCCTGCCCTAGGCTACTAACGTAACTGTGGATATTTGAATAATGACAGATATTTGGATTACTTATTTTCATCATGAACAACATGCAAAGTGAAGCTACAACTTTTTCAATAATGTGTTGCCCTTAATTCAGCTGGTGCGATCGATGCATCAGGTCAAGAAAGTCAGAAAAAATGCCAAGTTGATGCCGAATGAGAATCATGTTTTATTTTCAGTCCTTTGCTATAAATCATTCACGGTTACATACACAGGTAAGAGTAAGGTTGCGAAAAGAGGGTATATTACTGGAAACTTTAAGTTTACCAAAAAACTACCAGAATTATGGTACGGTATTCTGTACAGCTAAAGCTAATGTGTCACCCAATTAATTATAAAAATATGAGAAATTCCCTATTACTAGGCTATTCAAAATAAAATTCACTATATTTGTAGAATAACTGTAAGCCACCCGGCACAATCAATAAACCAACAGCATTGCCTAAGGCTATACATTCTCTCCCAGACTCATGGATAGCAATTTTGAAGAGTAGCATAAGGTAAAACGTCCATCCAGTATGCATAATAATACAGTCCACACTCAAATGCAATTGCTCTAATTTGTTTAATTTTGGAGAATACAGTACTAATCAAACTAATGGACTTAATGGACTACTCATCCAATGGTTTTTTATTTAAATTTGACTATTTTCTACATTGTAGAATAATAGTGAAGACATCAAAACTATGAAATAACACATATGGAATCATGTAGTAACCAAAAAAGTGTTAAACAAATCAAAATATATTTTACATTTCAGATTCTTCAAAGTAGCCACTCTTTGCTTTGATGCCAGCTTTGCACACGCTTGGCATTCTCTCAACCAGCTTCGTGAGGTAGTCACCTGGAATGCATTTCAATTAACAGGTGGGCCGTGTTAGAAGTTAATTTGTGGAAATTCGTTCCTTCTTAATGCGTTTTAGCCAATCAGTTGTGACAAGGTAGGGGTGGTATACAGAAGATAGCCCTATTTGGTAAAATACCAAGTCCATATTATGGCAAGAACAGCTCAAATAAGCAAAGACAAAGTAAGTGATATTTAATCGTTATATGTGAATGTATGAAACCTGTGCCGGTGAAAAATATTTTGATGTGGTGCGCCGTCCTCAAACAATCACATGGCATACTTTCGCTGTAAAGCCTATTGTAAATCGGACAGTGCAGTTAGATTAACAAGAATTTAAGCTTTTAACCGATATAAGACACTTGTATGTTCCTAAATGTTTAGTATCCATACTTTTTATGAATATTTATTTGAATGGTGCGCCCTCCAGTTTCACCGGAAGCTGTCCCGCTAGCGGAATGCCTAGCCTGAAGAAGTTTTTAACTCGGGTCAAACGTTTCGGGTAGCCTTCCACGAGCTTCCCACAATAAATTGGGTGAATTTTGACCCATTCCTCCTGACAGAGCTGGTTTAACTGAGTCAGGTTGTTAGGCCTCCTTGCTCACATACACTTTTTCAGTTCTGCCCACAAATGTTCTATGGGATTGAGGTCAGGGCTTTGTGATATACCAATACTTTGACTTTGTTGTCCTTAAGCCATTTTGCCACAACTTTGGAAGTATGCTTGGGGTCATTGTCAATTTGGAAGACCCATTTGTGACCAAGCTTTAACTTCCTGACTGTCTTTAGATGTTGCTTCAATATATCCACGTAATTTTCCTACCTCATGATGCCATCTATTTTGTGCAGTGCACCAGTCCCTCCTGCAGCAAAGCACCACCACAACATGATGCTGCCATCCCCGTGTTTCGCAGTTGGCATGGTGTTCTTTTGGCTTGCCAGTCTCCCCCTTTTTCCTCCAAACATAAGGATGGTCATTATGGCCAAACAGTTCTATTTTTGTTTCATCAGACCAGAGGACATTTCTCAAAAAATTATGATCTTTGTCCCCATGTGCAGTTGCAAACCATAGTCGGGCTTTTTTATGGCGGGTTTGGAGCAGTGGCTTCTTCCTTGCTGAGCGGCCTTTCAGGTTATGTCGATATAGGACTCGTTTTACTGTAGATATATACTTTTCCTCCAGCATCTTCACAAATTCCTTTGCTGTTGTCCTGGGATTGAGTTGCACTTTTCGGACCAAAGTACGTTAAACTCTAGGAGACAGAACGCGTCTCCTTCCTGAGCGGTATGATGGCTGCGTGGTCTCATGGTGTTTATGCTTGCGTACTATTGTTTGTACAGATGAATGTGGTACCTTCAGGCATTTGGAAATTGCTCCCAAGGATGAACCAGACTTGTGGACGTCTACAATATTTTTTCTGAGGTCTTGGCTGATTTCTTTTGATTTTCCCATGATGTCAAGCAAAGAGGCACTGAGTTTGAAGGTACGCCTTGAAATACATCCACAGGTACACCTCCAATTGGCTCTAATTATGTCAATTAGCCTATCAGAAGCTTCTAAAGCCATGACATCATTTTCTGTAATTTTCGAAGCTGTTTAAAGGCACAGTCAACCTAGTGTATGTAAACTTCTGACCCACTGGAATTGTGATACAGTGAATTATAAGTGAAATGATCTGTCTGTAAACAATTGTTGGAAAAATTACTTGCGTCACAAAGTAGATGTCCTTACCGACTTGCCAAAACTATAGTTTGTTAACAAGAAATGTGTGGAGTGGTTGAAAAACGAGTTTTAATGACTCCAACCTAAGTGTATGTAAACTTCTGACTTCAACTGTATATATACCCTCCTACTAGGAGGAGTCAACTCCTTTCACATCTAAACAGGCAATACATCTCTGTTGCTCGTCAGGAGCTTAATTGGTTCCTCTCAATGGTGTAGTCATGGCAATGCCTCATGCTAGAACCTTCGTGAGCATGGAAGTGCAGTGCATTCACATTCCGACCCCATTTCTTTTTCCATATTTTGTTACGTTACAGCCTTATTCTAAAATGGATGAAGTCATTTTTTTTCTCTCATCAATCTACATACAATACCCCATAATGACACGCAAAAACATGTTTTTCGGCAACTTTGCAAATATATCAACAAAAAAAGACCCTTTACTCTGTACATTGTTGAAGCCCCTTTGGCAGTGATTACAGCCTCGAGTCTTCTTGGGTATGACGCTACAAGCTTGGTACACCTGTATTTTGGGAGTATCTCCCATCGTCTCTGCAAATCCTCTCAACCTTAGTCAGGTTGAATGGGGAGCGTCGCTGCTCAGCTATTTTCAGGTCTCTCCAGAGATGTTCAATCGGGTTCAAGTCCGGGCTCTGGCTTAGCCACTCAAGCACATTCAGAGACTCGTCCCAAAACCACTCCTGTGTTGTCTTGGTTGTGTGCTTAGGGTCATTGTCCTGTTGGAAGGTGAACCTTCACCCCAGTCTGAGGTCCTGAATGCTCTGGAGCAGGTTTTCATTAAGGATCTCTATGTACTTTGCTCTGATCATCTTTCCCTCGATCTTGACTAGTCTCATAGTTCCTGCCGCAGAAAAACAGCACCACAGAATGATGCTGCCACCACCATGATTCACCATAGGGATGGTGCCAGGTTTCCTCCAGACGTGACGCTTGGCATTCAGGACAAAGAGTTCAATCTTGGTTTCATTAGACCAGATAATCTTGTTTCTCATGGTCTGTGAGTCCTTAAGTTACCTTTTGGCAAATTCCAAGCGGGCTGTCATGTGCCTTTTACTGAAGAGTGGCTTCAGTCTGGCCACACTACAATAAAGGCCTGATTGGTTGTCCTTCTGGAAGGTTCCCCCATCTCTACAAAGGAACTCTGGAGCTTGGTCAGAGTGACCATCGGGTTCTTGGTCACCTCCCTGACCCAGGCCCTTCTCCCTCGATTGCTCAGTTTGACCGGGCAGCCAGCTCTCGGAAGAGTCTTGGTGGTTCGAAACGTCTTCCATTTACGAATGATGGAGGCCACTGTGTTCTTGGGGACCTTCAATGCTACAAAAAAAAATGTGATACCCTTCCCCAGATCTATGCCTCGTCACAATCCTTTCTCAGAGCTCTACAGACAATTCCTTTGACCTCATGGCTTGGTTTTTGCTCTGACATGCACTGTCAACTGTGGGACCTTATATAGACAGGTGTGTGCCTTTACAAATCATGTCTAATCCATATAAATTACCACAGGTGGACTCGAATCAAGTTGTAGAATCATCTCAATGATGATCAATGGAAACAATGCACCTGAGGTCAATTTAGAGTTTCATAGCAAAGTGTCTGAATAATTATGTAAATAAGGTATTTCTGTTTATTATTTTTTATACATTTGCAAAAATGTCTAAAAACCTGTTTTTGCTTTGTCATTGTGGGGTATTGTGTGTAGATTGATGAGGAACATTTTGGTTTTATCCATTTTAGAATAAGGCTGTAACGTAAGAAATTGTGAAAAAAGTAAAGGGGTCGGAATACTTCCCGAATGCACTGTATATGTGTGTGTAATAGGAATGTCTCTTCTAACTTCATCTGACCTGACCTTGGGCCAAATTCCTCACCCCTCCCCAAGCCACGGCTGTACATTATCAGTGACTGAAACCAGATGGTTGATCTTTGGCTTCCTCCATAGGATCCATGAGATTTAACCTTTACTTAACACCCATCCCGGATCCGGGAGCATCCTCATCAGTAAAAGCTGACTAGCATAGCCTAGCATAGTGCCACAAGTAAATAATAGCATATAAATATCATGAAATCACAAGTCCAATACAGCAAATGAAAGATACACATCTTGTGAATCCAGCCATCATCTCCGATTTTTAAAATGTTTTACAGCGAAAACACAATATGTATTTCTATTAGCTAACCACAATAGCAAAAGACTCTATTTTCACAATTTTTCTACCGCATAGGTAGCTATCACAAAACCGACCAAATAGAGATATAATTAGTCACTAACCAAGAAACAACTTCATCAGATGACAGTCTTATAACATGTTATACAATAAATGTATGTTTTGTTCGAAAATGTGCATATTTGAGGTATAAATCATAGTTTTACATTGCAGCTACCATCAGAAATATCACCAAAGCAGCCAGAATAATTACAGAGAGCAACGTGAAATACCTAAATACTCATCATAAAACATTTATGAAAAATACATGGTGTACAAAAAATGAAAGATAAACATCTTGTGAATCCAGCCAATATTTCCGATTTTTTAAGTGTTTTACAGCGAAAACACAATATAGCATTATATTAGCTTACCACAATAGCCAAACACACAACCACATTTATTCACCGCATAGATAGCATTTGCAAAAACCAGCAAAAGATATAAAATGAATCACTAACCTTGACCAACTTCATCAGATGACAGTCTTATAACATCAGGTTATACAATACACTTATGTTTTGTTCGAAAATGTGCATATTTAGAGCTGCAAACCGTGGTTATACATTGTGAATATGTAGCATCGATTCACCAGAATGTCCGGAGCTATTTTGGACACTCACCTAATCTGACCAAAGAACTCATCATAAACTTTACATAAAAATACTTGTTGTATGGCAAATGAAAGATACACTGGTTCTTAATGCAACCGCCGTGTTAGATTTTTTAAAATAACTTTACCATAACAAACAGCTTGCGTTATTGCGAGACAGCGCCCGCCAAAACGGCAGAGAATAGGAATAACATTTTCCACAGAAATACGAAATAACATCATAAATTGTTCTTACTTTTGTTGAGCTTCCATCAGAATCTTGTACAAGGAGTCCTAGGTCGAGGATAAATCGTTGTCTGGTTTTAGAATGTCCTTTTCTCCTGTCGAATTCGTGCCACAATGCTAGCCAATGTTGATGACGTTCCCAGTTTCTCTCGACGCAAAGAACGGAAAACTCCAAAAGTCCCAATAAACGTTGAATAAACTGATGAAACTCGGTTGAAAAAACCTACTTTATGATGTTTTTCTAATATGTATCAAATAAAAACAGAGCCGGAGATATTAGCCGTGTATACCGAACGCTTATCATAAGACAATATGGAGGTGCTAACCGCGCCTAGGTAGAGAAAGGAATTTCTGGACACGTCATTCCAAGAGCTCTTGTTCGACCTCAGATCAAGCTAGACACCCCATTCCACCTTCCACTGCCTGTTGACATCTAGTGGAAGGCGTATGAAGTGCATGCATATCGATAAATATTAGGCAATTGAATAGGCAGGCCCTGAAACAGAGCCTCGTTTTCAGATTTTTCACTTCCTGTCTGGAAGTTTGCTGCAAAATGAGTTCTGTTTTACTCACAGATATAATTCAAACAGTTTTAGAAACTTGAGTGTTTTCTATCCAATAGTAATAATAATATGCATATTGTACGATCTAGAATAGAGTACGAGGCAGTTTAATTTGGGCACGATCTTTTCCAAAGTGAAAACAGCGCCCCCCTATTGACAAGAAGTTTTTAATAGTAACATGTTTGACAGAATGTAACCTTCTTGCACTCCCCCTTGCATCTCAGTAACTTTCCATACACTTAGTTCTTATCCAGTCTCCATTGACCCAAACAAATACATTCATTATACATGTAAAGTACTCAATAAGTTCGAGTATGGTAACATGAATAAGTATATTTCAAGCTAGAATCCAATAGTAATTTCATACTATTATATAAACTTTGAAATTACTTATAAATGAACAGAAAATAAAAGATAATTAACATTCACAGTTGATTTGTATGTTTACACCTCTGAGACTTATGGCCTCTGATTTATGTACGCTCTTATTCCCCCTCCTTTTATACAACTGATAATAAAATGTTGGGAGCTTTTGACTTTCTTTTCCACCTTCGGGTTCCTAAGAGAGTGATAGCAAAATACTTGAAAAGCAAAAGAAAACACAAACTATAACAAGTACTGGTAATGCATTAAGCTATGCATAATTATACGTATATGGCAAAAAAAATGAAGTTTGAAAATATTACGATTCCCACTCTCCCTTAGCCTGCCTCTATACCTTTGGGATACTGTTCTGCTGGGGTCCACAAAAATGAAGGCTCTAAACACCTCATGCTTGTACCAAGACTTCCCCGTCAGGCTGCAGGTTATAATAGGTGTTCCCATGCCACATCATCCTCACTTCGCCCCCAGTCTCCCCCTTCTCCCTCCATGGCCACCCGATATACACGTGCGGTGGTCTTAATCAACTGTACCTCATCTTGAGGTAAATCAGCATTGTATACACGTTTCAACATCAACGCCTTCAGAAGGTGATATCCCAGCAATGCTAACAAGGTAACCCCTGCTACCACTAACACTGCCCATGATGCATACTTCAAGATTCCCCTTATTTTCTCCTTACTCCAATTCCATGCTGTAACTATAGCATCCTTCACCACTACTATCGCGCTCTCAGTTTCTGTTCCTACAGCGACTACCATGAGAATAGCTATTGCATTGAATCTGTCTCATGCTCCTGATCTCCCATTGCCCTTGTGGTTCACTGATAGATCTAGGACTGAATCACTCAGATAGTCCCTACAAGTCTTCCAAGTCCTACCCAGCTTGCTAGTCACCGCCACCAAAATCTCCAATGACAATGACCTGTTCTGTTACAGTCGGTATCTGTGGATAATACCTCCCTGTGCTCAGCTAAGGTACACATCTCTCATCCCAAGGCCAATCTACACTCCACCCCTTTGTGAACACCATCATTACAGTGTAAACTTTGGGTCCCAACGGTTAATAAGCAACGTTTTGACACTTTCTTTTTACTGTCACTTGGTCCCAATCTTCTGGGAGATATGTCAAGTGTTTGCTGGCGGTTAGGAATGGGGAGAGATTAGTGGCATAGGAAGAGGAGTGGTATTGTCCCCCAGAGACTCTATTACTCACTTCCTTAATCACTTCCTAAGCCACGCCGATATCCGCCCCAGTCCTATTTAATTCCGCTTTCCCAATTCCCTGTAACGTTAATGCCTTGGTTTGTGGGACTCCATAGAATGCACTGATATCGGTCCTGCCAGAATCTGCAACTAAGGACTAGGACTGACTGTGACTTCCTCATCATACCATTTACACTGATTCATTTCTGTCTATGTCACTAGTTCAGCCACTCAACGAGTATGCCTTCATCTGCTCATATGACTCTTCTTTCCCCTGACGCAAGACCTTAAGATAAGTTTGGTTCACATTTTTGTGCCTCGATATTGTCCAGAGTAGAATTACCCCAACAAGTTATCTTTTCCCCAGGTTCGTGGTCTGCTGGTGTCTAAATCCTTCCCTTACCACTTCACTTCCATAGTTGCAGTACTGTAGCTTATCACTGGTGAATAGAATCTCCTCTTACACGATAGCACTTCCCCCACACCATCCTTTGCTGCACCATCGTCAGAAACGGTTGTGTCAAATTTTTCAATCTTATGAATTTTTGGGGGGTTCTGGCACCAATAGTCTGAAAGTTATCAACTGACCCTCAGCTGATCGAGAACCCTGGCACATTATGTGCATTTGAAGCAGAGGAGAAAATCTAGTTTCATTCTTTAGACTCTCAGTGTCAATACGTTCCTTCCACACTCCTGTCTATAATAAAACTACACCTTGTTCTGAACAGCCTACGTCCAATATACTTGTCCTGTTATCAAGTAGTTCCACCCAGATCACTTTACCTTTGTGATTAGTGACCTCTCTGGTATCATTGGCATTAGTACTGACTCTACCCCAATGCATTCTCATGTGTTCATATTTGGCCACCCATTCTATGCGAATTGTCAATCTATCATTGTATATGGTGCATTAACCATTAAAGCAACTGACACAAAGACTATAGCAGTTAAAGTAGCTCCCAGACCCCACCCAACTGCTTGTTTACAGTGGAATCTACGCTTCCTTTTTAGCTACACTTTCTCTATCATAGCGCCCTTCCAGCTCACCCATTATGCAGCTGGATCTCGTTTCACATGAGAAGTGTGTACCCACCGAGGAGAGGATGTGGTCTTCACAGCTGCAGGTTCTGTAAGGAGTACTGTGTGTGGTCCGGACCAACGTCATACCAACACCCCCGCCTGTTGGATTGTGATGTACACTCGGTCTTCGGGATTCAGCCCGTGCTCTCTGCACGTGATGTCAGAATGCACTCTCTGTTCCAAAATGAGATTGTTACGCAACAGGACAGTTAACACGTGCTTCCTGCTAATTATCTGTAGGCTGTTTCAACTAATCAGTTTCAAATTATTTTCGAACAAGTTGTATTTTCTTGAATTGAGGGTTGTTCCGACCTCCTCATTAATTCACATAGAAGTATCTCTAAAAGCCTTGATGTTCATCAGTCCACAATAAGACACATTGTCTATAAATGGAGAAAGTTCAGCACTGTTGCTACTCTCCCTAGGAGTGGCTGTCCTGTAAAGATGACTGCAAGAGCACAGTGCAGAATGCTCAATGAGGTTAAGAAGAATCCTAGAGTGTCAACTAAAGATTTACAGAAATCTCTATAACATGCTAACATCTCTGTTGACGAGTCTACGATACGTAAAACACTAAACAAGAATGGTGTTCATGGGAGGACACCACGGAAAACATTGCTGCACGTCTGAAGTTTGCAAAAGTGCACCTAGATGTTCCACAGCGCTACTGGCAAAATATTCTGTGGACAGATGAAACTACAGTTGAGTTGTTTGGAAGAAACACACAACACTATGTGTGGAGAAACAAAAGGCACAGCACATCAAAACCTCATCCCACCTGTAAAGTATGGTGGAGGGAGCTTCATGGTTTGTGGCTGCTTTGCTGCCTCAGGGCCTGGACAGCTTGCTATCATCGACAGAAAAAGTAATTCCCAGGTTTATCAAGACATTTTGCAGGAGAATGTTAGGCTCTCGTCTGCCAATTGAAGCTCAACAGAAGTTTGGTGATACAACAGGACAACGACCCAAAACACAGAAGTAAATCAACAACAGAATGGCTTCAACAGAAGAAAATAAGCCAAAGTCCTGACCTCAAACCGATTGAAATGCTGTGGCATGACCTCAAGAGAGCAGTTCACACCAGACATCCCAAGAATATTGCTGAACTGAAACAGTTTGTAAAGAAGTGTGGTCCAAAATTCCTCCTGACCGTTGTGCAGGTCTGATCCGCAACTACAGAAAACATTTGGTTAAGGTTATTGCTGCCAAAGGCGGGTCAACCATTTATTAAATCCAAGGGTTCACATAGTTTTTCCACCAAGCACTGTGAATGTTTACAAATGAAAACGTATAATTGTTTGTGTGTTATTAGTTTAAGCAGACTATGTTTGCCTATTGTTGTGACCTAGATGATGATCAAATCACATGTTATGACCAATTTATGCAGAAATCCAGGTATTTCCAAAGGGTTCACATACTTTTTCTTGCCACTGTACATGTAAAGTACTCAATAAGTTCTACTATGGTAACATGAATATGTGTATTTCAAGCTAGAATCCAACACCTCAAATTAATAATCAAAGGGAGTTTTAAAAGCTGGATACTTTTTTGATGATAAGTGTTTGATGGGATTTTCAATTTAATTTGCTTTGATGTCAGAGTGGTTAGATGGACAATAGAGCCCTGAGTACAAGGCCATTAGCGACGTGATGGTCGTTATCAAGTTGGCTACTACTAAAGCATGTCCAGAGTGCATAAAAGGAGATTACCATGACTCTACAGTCACATGGAATTTTACTGTGGTCATGACTCATGACTGCCGGTGTGGCGGTATACAGTCACCTCAACAGCACTAGCAAGGATCAATCAATTTGGCTGCTTTACCGTTATTAGTCAAAAGCCAGCTACAAACAAACTATCTAGCCAGTAGGATTAGTCTCGGGAGTATTGTAGCTTCAGGCAGTCTGTGCGCTTGGTGTACACACCAATCCCTTCAGTCAGTCTGTGCACTCAGTGTACACACCAATCACGGGGAAATCGCCAACTATACAAGGAAGAAGCATGCTAGAACATACAGGACCAATACAAAGTTTGGACACACCTACTCAATCCAGGAATTTTCTTTATTTTTATGTTTTTCTACATTGTAGAATAATAATAAAGACATAAAAGCTATTAAATAACACATATGGAATAATGTAGTAACCAAAAAAGTGTTAAACAAACCTAAATATATTTCATATTTGAGATTCTTCAAAGTAGCCACCCTTTGCCATGAAAGCTTTGCTCACTCTTGGCATTCTCTCAGAGAGAGAGCCTTTCTCAATGTTAGTGAGAAAGGAATGTTAGTGGTGTTAGTGGTCGACATGTTAGTGGTGAATGTTAGTGGTCGACAGGGGGGCAGCCACTCAATGTTAGGGATGGCTGTTTAACAGTCTGATGGCCTTGAGATAGAAGCTGTTTTTCAGTCTCTCGGTCCCAGCTTTGATGCACCTGTACTGACCTCGCCTTCTGGATGATAGCGGGGTGAACAGGCAGTGGCTCGGGTGGTTGTCTCTTTGTTGCCTCTCTGATTAATGCCCTCCTTGCCTGGTCAGTGAGTTTTGGTGGGCGGCCCTCTCTTGGCAGGTATGTTGTGTTGCAATATTCTTTCAATTTTTTTTATAATGGATTTAATGGTGCTCCGTGGGATGTTCAAAGTTTCGGATATTTTTTTATAACCCAACCCGCGTCTGTACATCTCCACAACTTCGTCCCTGACCTGTTTGGAGAGCTCCTTGGTAGTAACTACTGTAAATTGGACAGTGCCGTTAGATTACAAGAATTTAAGCTTTCTGCCCATACCAGATATGTCTATGTCCTGGGAAATGTTCTTGTTACGGTAGCTCAACCATCCCGCGGGGGGTGTTAACCACATCTGGACCCAGCACACGGAGGCCATTCTGGCTACAATTGGTGACAGTCCACAGATCATATCTGGAGACGCACGGTGTGATTCGCCTGGCCATTGGGCCTCCTTTGGCTCTTACACCATTCGGGACTCTGCTTCCCTCTTGATCCTCGCCCAGGAGACGTGGCCGAAGTGAAGAACAGCTACTGGTTGGAGAGGGAGGGATTAGAGATAGGCTTGCAACACATTGAGGTAAGCCATAGCCTAACCTATATTTTGTAGCTACCCTAAGGGTTGTAAGTTTGTATTTGATGAATGTATGAAGAGGACGTAGGTACCTTTAGGATAATAATAAAACCAGTATTACTAACAGGCCAATGGATGTAGTATTGAAACCCTGGCCACTGACAGGCATCCAAGTGTGAGGGTGCACTTGAGGGACTCACATGCTGATATCTGGCATGAGTATGACCTGTGACACATTGCCAAACGTGAGGAAACCGCTGGTGGCCATTGGAAAGCCAGAGGTATGGTCATATATTTTATTGAAAAAGCAGAACTATGATTTGTGTAACTTATATCTGGCTCTAGGAGCATATCAGTTGACTATCCTGAGTGCCCAAAGAGAGAGAGTAACGGTCACTTTGGGGGAGCAGGCTGGTGTTCCAAAAATGGAGAAGGAGCAGGCCACTCAACAGCAAATTCAAAGACACACACATCCATAAAGGGAATCGAGTGGAATTGATTTTCCATTATTTTATTTCTTACCCGTTTCAAGAGACGTGCTACCCAGACCTACTGTTTTGACTCTCTCTCTCCCAGACTTGCTGTCTCAACCTATGAATGTTCAGCTATGAAAAGCCAACTGACAATTGCTCCTGTGGTGTTGAACTGTTGCACCCTCTATAACCACTGTGCTTATTCTTTTTATGTAAAAAGGGCTTTGTAAAATACATTTGATTGATTGATTGTTTGCTGTACATTCACTAACTGAGTGATGTGACATTTTTATAGCATCTGTAATATTTTGGTGTGTATTTTATCTGCACGTTAACTTCTTAAAGTGGCCATCAGCAGTATAAACAATATGGAAGTGTACTCCCTGCTCCTCTTTCGGTAAAAAGCTGAGGGATGGGGCTGGAGAAATGTAACTCAAAGACATAAAGCTATAGATATAGGACTGACCATCCATGATATCAAAATTATAGTTTTAACCATGTTTTGAGGTTGTATTGTGTTTGTTTACATTTTCTTTGTTTACAAATGCTAGAGTTAAACAAGCTTTTGTTTGGGGTTCTGATTGGGTACGACAGTTGAACTAAGCTCATGAGGCATTTATAAGTTAGATTCTTCAAGAATCAATGGTTAAATACCATTAATTTATAAGCGCAAAAATTGATGTAGTAACTGCTGATTGCCCCTTTAAGGTATGCTACTGTTGTTTGTCTATTGATCTTGTGCATGAGACAAAGACTTGCAATCACAAGCCTTTCATGTGTATCCTCTTTTTGTTTCATTGGAACTTGTAAAAACACCTTAATAACCCTGTAATTGACTATGTATTTTTGTAATCCTGTTTCTATGATCTTTTTGCTCTCCCATGTAGCCAGGTTGCTGTGGATAAAGGTGTCTGCTAAATGGCATATATTATTAAAGTCTCCTTTTACTCTGCCAACTAGCTGCCCAGTGTAGTTACCATTCCTTTCCAATAGATGGCAGCCAAAGCTATTTGAAGTCACTACCCTAGCAACAGGGAAACAGAGTTAGTGTGCGTTGAAAGTTGTTTTATCTTCAAAGCAAGTTTATCTGGTTACGCTTATACCTGTAAGTATAGTGGACAAGCTAACTAATACTACAATTACATAAGGCGCAGGATTTAAGCCTTTGTCTTGAAAAAAATTACAGCAGGCTGGATTTACTAAATTACCTGGTTTTATTCTAACTCAAACCCTATGTAAATGCCACTTGCATCTGGGTATGCTGCCTAATGGAAGAGACGACACACGCAGGGATGACACGCCATACACCTCGTCCAATTCTCCCTTGTGCCCGTAGGGTGAACTGGCGATCAGCTGCCAGCCTGAATGCTCTGAAAACAAAATCACAAGGAAAGTTAGTCTGATACCGAAACTAAATCACAATGTATTTATAATGAGCATGCTCCATTTTTGGTTAAAATGAGAATTCATAAATCATGATGCCGTCTGAGATTCAAACTAAGGACGTCTTATCAAAAGGTGAATGCGTTACCATCGCACCAAACAGCGCTTGTGATAAACATTGTTATAGATTACTTATTATATATATTGAGCACCTACCCACCACTGATGTTAGCTTTAAACAATTTATAATCAAGCAAAATTTAAGCAATTATTTAACTGGCATACCGGCCACTGACAAGTCGAGTAACTTCTTCCAGGAAGACCTTCATAAGGATTAGTGAAGGGGCTCCCGAGTGGCGCAGCGGTCTAAGGAACTGCACCTCAGTGCTAGAGGCGTCACTACAGACCCTGGTTCGATTCCAGGCTGTATCACAATCGGAAGTGATTGGGAGTCCCACAGGGCGGCACACAATTGGCCCAGCGTCGTCTGTGTTAGGGTTTGGCCAGTGTAGGCCATCATTGTAAATAAGAAGTTGTTCTTAACGGTCTTGCCTAGTTAAATAAAGGTTCAATAAAATAAATAAACATCCAATACATTGCCATCCAGACAGACTGACAGAAACCTCTGACTGGATGCACCATCCACTGGGATTTTGTGCTGTATCGTCACCATCTCTCTACAACACACACACACTAATACTCCCTAGCCATTATCTGGCAGCATCCGCACTCACACCAGATTGTGTCACCGCTACACCGACCCTCTAGCTGAGGTGTTTCAGGCGGCATATCTGTGTTACTGCTACGTGAACAAACTCTTTGATCTGGGGCAACAATCGGCTCAAACATGAACAGCTTCAGTAGGTTTATTGGTTGCCTAACTAACGCTATTTCATCCTCTTATAAACTCATTCTCAGACTCGGAGCTACTCTTGGTAAATTCAGCTATTTTTGGGAGCTCCAAAAATGTTTCTCCTGCCAGTAACGCAACAATGCCAATATGGAGATTTACAGTTAGCTGGCATTCTAAATCCTAGTGTTTCCATTCCCCTTTAATGACAATTAGAACTTACCCAGAATGTGGTTACTAGGGATGTGCCGACATGGTCATACTCAAATTCGTAATCGTATCCGTAAATTGACAGTTGATAGTCGGATCGGATGATCCTCATGAATGTAAAAAATGTAAGTGTTTATGCCTAAGTAGATGTTGGCAAAATACCTCACTGCCAAAACAGCTGCAGATATGGAGCAGTGCTGGAAGGGTGTATCTCTATGTGTGTTCTCAACTTGCAACGGGCAGCAAAGTTTGCTGTCCTGACTGAGTGTCACTCAGTCATCAGCGTTTTGTCTTTCTTCCCCACCCTTGCCCCGCTTGTAAGATATTATGAACATTGATAGCTTTATTGCAAAAGTCCTCACCATGTGATTTATCATAGTAGCAGTCAGCAGCCATCGAAATGATCAGACAGAAAACATGTGAGAAAAAATGAGCAGGTGAAATTATGAAGCGAGTGGATGGAGAAATACAGTTTCACTCTATCCAATCAGAGCAGCAGGATCACATAACACATACACATAACATGGTTACCATGTTCTCAGAATATACCATATTAATGTTCAAGACATGTTAAATGAGATTGTTGAAAGAACATTAACGCGTCCCAAAATAAAATCATTACACATCATGTCTTATTACTGTTGCCGAGCCAATCAAGGCCCTTATTGTTTAAACACTGATCCATTTATAGCTCTTTGTCTGTTGGCAAAACTAAGGACAATCACAGTGCTTTTAACATATTGTTTTCAACTTACATTTGACACACTTTCACAAATTAATATGCATAATGTAATCATCTATTTCCTCACCTGGGATTTGAACTCACATTATCTTGGTTCACAGTCCTCCAATCTTCCTGCTATGCCCAACCAACATAAGACAACTGTACAGAAAGCCCTAAATTGCTGAAATAAGTACAGTGCTTTCAGAAAGTTCGTTGTTAGTTTATTGTTTTTGTTTCTTGTCTTCGCTAAGTTTCACTTTATCATTAAATTATGTGGAACTCAACATCCGCTGCGCCTTGGTCCGATATTTATTCCAGCGAACGTGACACAGTGGTGCTCAGTAATGTGTTGTATTAGATTTGCCCCAAACATAACACTTTGTATTCAGTTAATTGCTGTGCCACATTTTTTGCATAATTACTTTACAGGCTTCTTTCTTTTCACTTTCTCAATCAGGTTAGTATTTTTTGAGGAACTACAATATTGTTGATCCATCCTCAGTTTTCTCCAATGACAGCCATTAAACTCTGTAATGTTTTAAAGTCACCATTGGCCTCATGGTGAAATCCCTGAGCGGTTTCCTTCCTCTCCGGGAACTGAACTAGGAAGGATGCCTGTATCATTGTAGTGACTGGGTGTATTGACCTCCATCCAATCTGTTGCAACTGCGTGATGCCATCGCGTCAGCATCGATCAACATAGATCTGGAACATTTCCGACATCTTGTAGAATGCCTCAAAGAATTCAGGCTGTTCTGGAAGTCAAGGAGGGTCTGACCCGGTATTAGACGGGTGTCCCTAATAAACTGTCCGGTGAGTGTATATAACAATTTAGTTTATGTTAGGTTTACTTTTATACCCATTGTTCTATACTGACTGGCTCTTTATTTGTCATCTATCCTGAACAAAAATATAAACACAACATACAACAATTTCTATGATTTTACTGGGTTACAGTTCATATAAGGTAATCAGTCAATTTAAATTAAATAATTAGGAACTAATCTATAGATTTCACATGACTGGGCAAGGGTGTAGCCATGGCTGGGCCTGGGACGGTATACGCCCACCCAATCAGAATGGAGATTTTCCCCACAAAATGGCTTTACTATAGGCAGAAATACCCCTCAGTTTCATCAGCTGTCTGAGTGGCTGATCTAAGATTATCCCGCAGGTGAAGAAGCCGGAATTGGAGGTTCTGGGCTGGCATGGTTACACGTGGTCTGCAGTTGTGAGACAGGTTGGATGTACTGCTAAATTCTCTAAAGCGAGTTGAGGTGGCTTAAGGTAGAGAAATTAACATTAAATTCTCTGGTAACAGCTCTGGTGGACATTCCTGCAGTCAGCACGCCAATTTCACGCTCCCTCAAAACTTGAGACATCTGTGGCATTATGTTTTGTGACAAAACGGCACATTTTAGAGTGGCCTTTTATTGTCCCCAGCACAAGGTGCACCTGTCTAATGATCATGATGTTTAATCAGCTTCTTGATAAGCCAGACCTGTCAGGTGGATGGATTATCTTGGCAAAGGTGAAATGCTCACTAACAGGGATGTAAACACATTTTTGCACAAAATTTGAGAGAAATAAGCTTTTTGTGCATATGAAACATCTCTGGGATATTTTATTTCAGCACATAACATGGGACCAACACTTTACATGTTGTGTTTATATTTTGATTGAGTATATTAGGGCTGGTTCCTGAACCATCGGTCATATTATCTGGTGCCAAACAAATGGAAAATGTGGGTTCAGCTATATACCTAAAACTGGTCAATTGCAAGGCCATGATGAAGACCAGTCACAAGTACTACTGTCAGGTCCAAGGCCAGTTGGCCATTACAGGCTTGACTGGTGCGACTTTAACGGACACAAAAAATGACCTCACCGTGGAGAGAGTCAGGCAAAATTAAGAATTATTTTCTAAAATGAAAGACAGGCTGGACATATACTACTACAACACATACATGGACACATACTTCCAGTCAGCATGAACACATGCACACATACTCAAGCTTCATTTATCATTTTCAGCAATTCTGATTATCAGTTCTTTATGTGTATTTCTATGGTCCTTCTCAATATGGTTCATATTTCACTTACTTGATTTTTGTTTTCCAACAGCTGAAACAGACATTCTTGTAGATATTTGTCTACTATTTAGATTGTAAAATGAATCTATATACTGCTTATTGTGTTACAGTAAACAAAGCCTAATACTTCAGCATTTTTATATTTAATTGTTTGCTATAGCTATTGTTTGCCATGTGGTATTAAACATCAAATTAACTACAGCCCTGTAGTCAGCTTTTTATGTCATGCCAAACATTTTACAATTTCAATACTGGCAGATGTATTATCATTTTATATTAAAAAATAATCCTATTTATTTATTTTTAAAGCAGAAAAAATTGTCTAAATTATTTAAATATTTTTTCTAGTAAAAGTTCAGGCTCAAATCATGTAAAGCACAAAAAGTGTTAGAAACATGTCTTGTAAGAGACATTTTGACTGTGTGCTTATTGTATAGTATGTGTTTTTTGGGGTGGTCACTATTCTTGCCACTGGATGGTAGCCATCGTACTTGGAGGTGGGTCAGGGTTATGCCCAACATGTACATATTATGTATGTGTTGGGCACAGGTAACAGGAAGTAGGCATGCACAGGGGTGAGAGCTTACCGTTCTCACCTCAACACAACTCTAGAAAGAACACTCATACCGAGAACACATAGTGGTAGCAGATAATGCTATGCTTGGATTGCTGCAACACATCTCTCTAGTAATAGCTCAGGCTCAAATAATGTAAAGAACAGCGATTATCAGAAACAAATCTGTAGTAAAAGCTCAGGCTTAAAACTTCTTGTCAATAGGGGGGCGCTGTTTTCACTTTGGAAACAATTGTGCCCAATTTAAACGGCCTCGTACTCTATTCTAGATCATAAAATATGCATATTATTATTACTATTGGATAGAAAACACTCTCAAGTTTCTAAAACTGTTTGAATTATATCTGTGAGTAAAACAGAACTAATTTGGCAGCAAACTTCCATACAGGAAGTGAAAATTCTGAAAATGGGGCTCTGTTTCAGGGCCTGCCTATTCAACTGGCTTATATTTATCGATATACATGCACTTCATACGCCTTCCACTAGATGTCAACAGGCAGTGGCAGGTGGAATGGGGTGTCTAGCTTGATCTGAGGTCGAATGAGAGCTTTTGGAGTGGCAGGTCAGGAATTTCCTTTGTCTACCAAGGCGGAGCTCGACATTAGCTTCTGAAAAGCTTTCGGTTTACACGGCGAATATCTCCGGCTCTGTTTTTATTTGATACATGTGATAATAACATCGTAAAGTAGGTTTTTTCAACCGAGTTTGATCAGTTTATTCAACGTTTATTGGGACTTTTGGAGTTTTCCATTCTTTGCGTCAAGAGAGGGTGGGAACGTTATCAACCTTGGCTAGCATTGTGGCGCGAATTCGACAGAAAAGGACATTCTAAAACCAAACAACGATTTATTCTGGACCAAGGACTCCTTGTACAAGATTCTGATGGAAGCTCAGCAAAAGTAAGAACAATTTATGATGTTATTTCGTATTTCTGTGGAAAATGTTGATTCCTATTCTCCGCCGTTTTGCTGAGCACTGTCTCGTAATAACGCAAGCTGTATGTTATGGTAAAGTTATTTTTTAAAATCTAACACGGCGGTTGCATTAAGAACCAGTGTATCTTTCATTTGCCATACAACAAGTATTTTTATGTAAAGTTTATGATGAGTTCTTTGGTCAGATTAGGTGAGTGTCCAAAATAGCTCCGGACATTCTGGTGAATCGATGCTACATATTCACAATGTATAACCACGGTTTGCAGCTCTAAATATGCACATTTTCGAACAAAACATAAGTGTATTGTATAACCTGACGTTATAAGACTGTCATCTGATGAAGTTGTTCAAGGTTAGTGATTCATTTTATATCTTTTGTTGGTTTTTGCGATAGCTACCTTTTGCGGTGAATAAATGCATTTGTGTGTTTGGCTATTGTGGTAAGCTAATATAATTCTATATTGTGTTTTCGCTGTAAAACACTTTTTAAAAATTCGGAAATATTGGCTGGATTCACAAGATGTTTATCTTTCATTTGCTGTACACCATGTATTTTTCATAAATGTTTTATGATGAGTATTTATTTATTTCACGTTGCTCTCTGTAATTATTCTGGCTGCTTCGGTGCTATTTGTGATGGTAGCTGCAATGTAAAACTATGATTTATACCTCAAATATGCAAATTTTTCGAACAAAACATAAATGTATTGTATAACATGTTATAAGAATGTCATCTGATTAACCTTTCACGAGTATCTACCCCGGGTCCGGGAGCACCCCCCACCCCCCCCACACTGAGTAGCATCGCTAGCATAGCGTCACAATTAAATAGTAGCATCTAAATATCATTAAATCACAAGTCCAAGACACCAGATGAAAGATACAGGTCTTGTGAATAAAGCCACCATTTCAGATTTTTAAAATGTTTTACAGGGAAGAGACAATATGTAAATCTATTAGCTAACCACGTTAGCAAAGGACAAGATTTTTTTACTCCCAACAGTTTTTTCCTGCGTCAGTAGCTATCACTAATTCGACTAAATAAAAATATATATAGCCACTAACCAAGAAACAACTTCATAAGATGACAGTCCGATAACATATTTATGGTATAGCATAGTTATTTTTTTGAAAAATGTGCATTTTTCAGGTATAAATCACAGTTCTACATTGCAGCTGCAATCTGAAATAGTGCTGACCCAGCCAGAACAATTACAGAGACCAACGTCATATAACGAATTACTCATCTTAAAACATTTCAGAAAAATACACAGCGTACAGATATTGAAAGCCCAACATCTGGTGAATCCAAACAATATTTCAGATTTATTAAATGTTTTATAACGAAAACAAAATGTAGCGCTAAATTAGCATAGCTATACCAGGCAGATTCGGCTGGGCGCCCACGGCCAGTTCACATGCACAACAGATATGATATAACATCGTAAATTGGGTCTTACTATGGCTGATCTTTCATCAGAATGTTGATCAAAGTGTCCTTTGTCAAGATGAGTCGTTGGTTCCGTTCAGAATTGTTCCTTTCCCACTCCATTTAGCACAGGTACTGGTCGAGTGGCACGGATCTCTCAAACGTAAATAAAATCAGACAACGGAACACTGCAAAACTCCCGAAAAAATTCAAATAATCTGATTAAACTATATTGAAAAAACATACATTACGATGATATGGTCACATGTATCAAACAAAATTCGAAACGGAGATAGTTTTCATCCATAACGCCAGCAAAACAGTACACAATCGCAGCTCCAACTCGTGCGAATCAGAAAACCGGAAGTTGTCGGTCACGCCAAAGAAATAGGTCTTATTTCACGTCAGTACCAGATAAACAAAGAATTTCTCCTCTGACGTCCTCTTGACACCCAGAGGAAGGCGAATTAAGTGTGTTTCTGGTCATAGGGGTCATGACCATATATAGGCAGAGCGTTGAAGCGAGCATAGACTTCTTGCATTCTACTTCTTGGTCAGGGAAAGTGCTGTCAAATGACTTCTGTATCACTCAGAGACAAAATTGAAACGGTTTTAGAAACTAGAGATTGTTTTCTTTCCAATGGTATTATTTATATGCATATAGTAAGAGCAATAATTGAATAAGAGGCAGTTTAATCTGTAGAGCAAATTATGCTAATGGGAAAATAGCACCCCCTGTATTCTCAAGAAGTTAAGTTGTTTCTTGGTTAGTGACTAATTATATCTCTATTTGGTCGGTTTTGTGATAGCTACCTATGCGGTAGAAACATGGTGAAAATATGCGGTTGAGTCTTTGGCTATTGTGGTTAGCTAATAGAAATACATATTGTGTTTTCGCTGTAAACCATTTTAAAAATCGGAAATGATGGCTGGATTCACAAGATGTTTATCTTTTATTTGCTGTATTGGACTTGTGAATTCATGAAAATTATATTATATGATATCCCTGTCCCGTTAGGCTAGGCTATGCTAGTCAGCTTTTACTGATGAGGATGCTCCCGGATCCGGGATGGGTATCACTGAAAGGTTAAATCATGTAAGAAACAATGTATAATTATTATAAAAACATTTCTGAAGTGACTTCTTGTGACTGGTCTTCTGTTGCATCTGGCATAGTTGGCCATTCAGCAGACTACACCTTCAAATACATTGGTCCCTGGTAGTTTTTCAGTGGTTGCTCAACTAAAAGTTTCAAGCTTATGCCGTGACCGTTTGTGGTAGATGGTGGCAGATTGTGGTAAATTGCATCATTCCTTCATTGCACCACACTATCACAAGGGGGAGTTAAAACGCTGATTATGCTTTTGGTTTCTCTCCCTCTCAAAACAGAAAGAAAGAACAAACTGGCTTTATTTACCACAGTGTGAAAGACTGATAGCCCCTCAATATAGCGTTTCTGAAACACGGGGTCCTTCTTTGCTGATGTGAAGAAGAAACTGAATGAAAGAGTCCAGCGAGGATAGGAAGGGAAAAAATGTTGAACCTATTTTCAAGACCTAAGCTACTTAATTTATTTATGAAATGTACAAGTACACTGCTCCAAAAAATAAAGGGAACACTTAAACAACACAATGTAACTCCAAGTCAATCACACTTATGTGAAATCAAACTGCCCACTTAGGAAGCAACACTGATTGACAATAAATTTCACATGCTGTTGTGCAAATGGAATCGACATTAGGTGGAAATTATAGGCAATTAGCAAGACACCCCCAATAAAGGAGTGGTTCTGCAGGTGGTGACCACAGACCACTACTCAGTTCCTATGCTTCCTGGCTGATGTTTTGGTCACTTTTGAATGCTGGCGGTGCTTTCACTCTAGTGGTAGCATGAGACGGAGTCTACAACCCACACAAGTGGCTCAGGTAGTGCAGCTCATCCAGGATGGCACATCAGTGCGAGCTGTGGCAAGAAGGTTTGCTGTGTCTGTCAGCGTAGTGTCCAGAGCATGGAGGCGCTACCAGGAGACAGGCCAGTACATCAGGAGACGTGGAGGAGGCCGTAGGAGGGCAACAACCCAGCAGCAGGACCGCTACCTCCGCCTTTGTGCAAGGAGGAGCAGGGGGAACACTGCCAGAGCCCTGCAAAATGACCTCCAGCAGGCCACAAATGTGCATGTGTCTGATCAAACGGTCAGAAACAGACTCCATGAGGGTGGTATGAGGGCCCGACGTCCACAGGGGTGGGTTGTGCTTACAGCCCAACACCGTGCAGGACGTTTGGCATTTGCCAGAGAACACCAAGATTGGCAAATTCGCCACTGGCGCCCTGTGCTCTTCACAGATGAAAGCAGATTCACACTGAGCACATGTGACAGACATGACAGTCTGGAGACGCCGTGGAGAACGTTCTGCTGCCTGCAACATCCTCCAGCATGACCGGTTTGGCGGTGGGTCAGTCATGGTGTGGGGTGGCATTTCTTTGGGGGGCCGCACAGCCCTCCATGTGCTCGCCAGAGGTAGCCTGACTGCCATTAGGTACCGAGATGAGATCCTCAGACCCCTTGTGAGACCATATGCTGGTGCGGTTGGCCCTGGGTTCCTCCTAATGCAAGACAATGCTAGACATCATGTGGCTGGAGTGTGTCAGCAGTTCCTGCAAGAGGAAGGCATTGATGCTATGGACTGGCCCGCCCGTTCCCCAGACCTGAATCCAATTGAGCACATCTGGGACATCATGTCTCGCTCCATCCACCAACGCCACGTTGCACCACAGCCTGTCCAGGAGTTGGCGGATGCTTTAGTCCAGGTCTGGGAGGAGATTCCTCAGGAGACCAGCCGCCACCTCATCAGGAGCATGCCCAGGCGTTGTAGGGAGGTCATACAGGCACGTGGAGGCCACACACACTACTGAGCCTCATTTTGACTTGTTTTAAGGACATTACATCAAAGTTGGATCAGCCTGTAGTGTGGTTTTCCACTTTAATTTTGAGTGTGACTCCAAATCCAGATCTCCATGGGTTGATAAATTTGATTTCCATTGATAATTTTGGTGTGATTTTGTTGTCAGCACATTCAACTATGTAAAGAAAAAAGTATTTAATAAGAATATTTCATTCAATCAGATCTAGGATGTGTTATTTTAGTGTATTTTTTTGAGCAGTGTATATTTAGTCAATTCAATATATTGGTTTAGACTTGGCCTATTTAGTAGGTTATTTTGCACCATAAAGCTATATTTGTCAGCATAAAGCTGTGACTTACTCATTCGTGGCTTCGGATCAAAATTCTTTCCAACATTCTGTCTTTAATAAAGAAATGTTTTGACCAAGTTAATCTGCTTATGTTGTGTGTGTGTGTGTGTGTGTGTGTTTTCAATTATTTGTGACATTGTGGTTAGAATGAAGAATGTAAACGAATGCATCACTCCGCCACATGGCCTCAAACTGCACCATTTTGTTTTTCTCCGTCGCCCAAGCACTTTCTACATTTGGATAATAAAGCATTTAAAAACTGAAAATCAACCAATGTCAACATTTAAGTACACGTTTTTCAAGATGATTGATGAGAAAAATATTTTTTTAAATACCGTGCCCAGCGTAAACAGACATTTTCTCTGGTCCAGGTCGTAGAATATGCATATAATTTACAGATTAGGATAGAAAACTCCAAAGTTTCCAAAACTGTCAAAATATTGTCTGTGAGAATAAGAATACATATTCTGCAAGCGAAAACCTGAGAAAATGTAACCCGGATGTGATAAAAAAAATGTTTTATCTGTGTGCCCTGGCCCGTCTAACCTCCATTTAAAGGGTATCAACCAGATTCCTTTTCCAGTGGCTTCCTCAGGCTGAAGCCAGGCTTTAGACAGTTTCAGGCTTTTATTTTGAAAAATAAACAAGTTCTCAAAACTAGTCAAGTGTCCTCCGAATATTTCCTGCGCGCGCGGGAGGAGCTCACCATTTTCCGTTTGTCTCTTATTGAATAGGTTATGCTCCGGTTGAAATATTATCGATTATGTTTGTTAAAGACAACCTGAGGATTGATTATAAAAAACATTTGAAATGTTTCTACGACCATTTCGGATACTTTTTGGAATTTGTCGAACGGAACACGGCTTTTGTTTTCTCAACATAACGCACAACCCAAATGGCGTTTTTTTGTGATAAAAGTAATATTTATCGAACAAAAAGAAGATTTGTTGTGTAACTGGGAGTCTCGTGAGTGGAAACGTCCGAAGATTATCTAAGGTAAGCGATTCATTTTATTGCTTTTCTGACTTTCATGACCATGCTAATTTGGGGCTAGCTGTTGTAGCATTGAAAGCTACACTCACAAAAGCTTGGATTTCTTTCACTGTAAAATATATTTTCAAAATCTGACACGATAGGTGGATTAACAACAAGCTAAACTGTGTTTTTGTATATTTCACTTGTGATTGCATGATTATAAATCTTTGTAGTAATATTTATGCATTTTGCGCCCTGCAATTCTAGCGGTTGTTTAGGAAAATGATCCCGTACTAGGGATGCGTAGCGCAGAGAAGTTAAAAGTGAATTTCCATTGTAATACTTCTGACAGCCAAATTTCGAACTCCACTCATAACCTTTGTACTTCATAACATGAAGACCTAACCTCTTGAATTAATTACTATACTGAAGATAGAAGCGGCCTCTTATTAAGTTCCAAGAGCCGATCAGTTAACCAACATCATTTAATTTAGCCTAAATGTTTTTATGACTACAGATAGCAGGCTAATACTCCTTATTTCATGCCTTCTAATATTAGACAACAAATAAATATACTAAAACAATAACTTCAAAAACAGTCCATTCATAACTAGATTTCCTCAAATTGCTGTGCAGGAAGAGGATGTCATCCACCATGCCTGGTCGCAGGCTTGCAGCTGGCTTCTCTCTGAAACCACACATCCATCTGTAGGGGATGCTTTATCCTTTGGAACCACACAATTACCGGCTGGTCTCTTGAAGCGTTAGAGGAAATCAACAAGATATTTCACAATAGTTGGCCTTAAGTTTTCTGCAGTTTTGAGCTGCACTGTCCCACTCTGTGATGGATAACATCCACTCTTCGTTTATGTAATGGGCTGTAAGGCACAAGTATCCTTTTTTTCGAAAATCATCAGTCATCATCTCAAGAGTAATTGCGCCATTGTATTTACCCAAGTTCTCTCTCAACTCCGGGAACAACCGCCAGCTGATTTTTTTGTTGCCTGATGCAGGACTTTTGTGCAATAGGAGGGAGACTGACTAAGCCGTTCACATCTCCATGAATTTACAAAAGGATAGTCTAATAGCTTGGCTAGGTGTGAAAAATCCCCCAATTTGTGCCACAGTTTAGACTGCGTTCAGTCAAAGTTGAGTCCTATTGTAAAGTTTAGCCTAATGGCCAAAAAAGGGCAAACTTGCAATATATCCGAGGCTTAAGTACTCCAAATATTTACATTTCTAACTCATATCTCAGAAAAATGCATCAACCGCTACAATGTTATAAATTTATTATAATACACATAATTCTAACTAAATTAGCTGTTGCGAGAGGAGAGACACTGCATGCTAAAGACAATCAGAAAGAACCTGTCTTTAACCCTGCTTTATAATATAACTTATTTTGAAAGAAAGCCAAGAATGAGTGTGTCACTCAGCCCTATGATTCTGTTCCTGTTTCTGTTGGATATTTGAGTGTTTGTATAATATCCTACTGATTCTATGATCACCCAGCCTGGTGCAAAATGTTGGATAAAGTAATTTCACAAATACTTCTGTTTTTAAAAACTTTGCTATGTCTACCGAATAGCAGCACTGTAGAGACTATTACATTTACATTACATTACAACGGAACGACTTGGTTAGTGTAGTGTTAGCTAGCTACATAGTTGTCTTTGCTGTCAAGATAATTGTGTAGTTTTGAGTAATTGTCTCGGTTACCTAGCCAGTTACCGAGGCTACCTAGCCAGCTACACTTTCAAACTAAGTCAACAACGCAGCCACTGCTAGCTAGCCTACTTCAGCAGCACTGTATCATTTTAGTCAATAAGATTTCTTGCAACGTAAGTTTAACTTTCTGAACATTCGAGACGTGTAGTCCACTTGTCATTCCAATCTCCTTTGCATTAGCGTAGCCTCTTCTGTAGCCTGTCAACTATGTGTCTGTCTATCCCTCTTCTCTCCTCTCTGCACAGACCACACAAACGCTTCACACCGCGTGGCCGCTGCCTGGTGGTCCCAGCGCGCACGACCCACGTGGAGTTCCAGGTCTCCGGCAGCCTCTGGAACTGCCGATCTGCGGCCAACAAGGCAGAGTTCATCTCAGCCTATGCTTCCCTCCAGTCCCTCGACTTCTTGGCACTGACGGAAACATGGATTACCACAGATAACACTGCTACTCCTACCGCTCTCTCCTCGTCTGCCCACGTGTTCTCGCACACCCCGAGAGCTTCTGGTCAGCGGGGTGGTGGCACTGGGATCCTCATCTCCCCCAAGTGGACATTCTCTCTTTCTCCCCTGACCCATCTGTCTATCGCCTCCTTTGAATTCCATGCTGTCACAGTTACCAGCCCTTTCAAGCTTAACATCCTTATCATTTATCGCCCCCCAGGTTCCCTTGGAGAGTTCATCAATGAGCTTGACGCCTTGATAAGCTCCTTTCCTGAGGATGGCTCACCTCTCACAGTTCTGGGTGACTTTAACCTCCCCACGTCTACCTTTGACTCATTCCTCTCTGCCTCCTTCTTTCCACTCCTCTCCTCTTTTGACCTCACCCTCTCACCTTCCCCCCCTACTCACAAGGCAGGCAATACGCTTGACCTCATCTTTACTAGATGCTGTTCTTCCACTAATCTCATTGCAACTCCCCTCCAAGTCTCCGACCACTACCTTGTATCCTTTTCCCTCTCGCTCTCATCTAACACTTCCCACATTGCCCCTACTCGGATGGTATCGCGCCGTCCCAACCTTCGCTCTCTCTCCCCCGCTACTCTCTCCTCTTCCATCCTATCATCTCTTCCCTCTGCTCAAACCTTCTCCAACCTATCTCCTGATTCTGCCTCCTCAACCCTCCTCTCCTCCCTTTCTGCATCCTTTGACTCTCTATGTCCCCTATCCTCCAGGCCGGCTCGGTCCTCCCCTCCTGCTCCGTGGCTCGACGACTCATTGCGAGCTCACAGAACAGGGCTCCGGGCAGCCGAGCGGAAATGGAGGAAAACTCGCCTCCCTGCGGACCTGGCATCCTTTCACTCCCTCCTCTCTACATTCTCCTCTTCTGTCTCTGCTGCTAAAGCCACTTTCTACCACTCTAAATTCCAAGCATCTGCCTCTAACCCTAGGAAGCTCTTTGCCACCTTCTCCTCCCTCCTGAATCCTCCTCCCCCTCCCCCCCCCTCCTCCCTCTCTGCGGATGACTTCGTCAACCATTTTGAAAAGAAGGTCGACGACATCCGATCCTCGTTTGCTAAGTCAAACGACACCGCTGGTTCTGCTCACACTGCCCTACCCTGTGCTTTGACCTCTTTCTCCCCTCTCTCTCCAGATGAAATCTCGCGTCTTGTGACGGCCGGCCGCCCAACAACCTGCCCGCTTGACCCTATCCCCTCCTCTCTTCTCCAGACCATTTCCGGAGACCTTCTCCCCTACCTCACCTCGCTCATCAACTCATCCCTGACCGCTGGCTACGTCCCTTCCGCCTTCAAGAGAGCGAGAGTTGCACCCCTTCTGAAAAAACCTACACTCGATCCCTCTGATGTCAACAACTACAGACCAGTATCCCTTCTTTCTTTTCTCTCCAAAACTCTTGAACGTGCCATCCTTGGCCAGCTCTCCTGCTATCTCTCTCAGAATGACCTTCTTGATCCAAATCAGTCAGGTTTCAAGACTAGTCATTCAACTGAGACTGCTCTTCTCTGTGTCACGGAGGCGCTCCGCACTGCTAAAGCTAACTCTCTCTCCTCTGCTCTCATCCTTCTAGACCTATCGGCTGCCTTCGATACTGTGAACCATCAGATCCTCCTCTCCACCCTCTCCGAGTTGGGCATCTCCGGCGCGGCCCACGCTTGGATTGCGTCCTACCTGACAGGTCGCTCCTACCAGGTGGCGTGGCGAGAATCTGTCTCCGCACCACGTGCTCTCACCACTGGTGTCCCCCAGGGCTCTGTTCTAGGCCCTCTCCTATTCTCGCTATACACCAAGTCACTTGGCTCTGTCATATCCTCACATGGTCTCTCCTATCATTGCTATGCAGACGACACACAATTAATCTTCTCCTTTCCCCCTTCTGATAACCAGGTGGCGAATCGCATCTCTGCATGTCTGGCAGACATATCAGTGTGGATGACGGATCACCACCTCAAGCTGAACCTCGGCAAGACGGAGCTGCTCTTCCTCCCGGGGAAGGACTGCCCGTTCCATGATCTTGCCATCACGCTTGTCAACTCCATTGTGTCCTCCTCCCAGAGCGCTAAGAACCTTGGCGTGATCCTGGACAACACCCTGTCGTTCTCAACCAACATCAAGGCGGTGACCCGTTCCTGTAGGTTCATGCTCTACAACATTCGCAGAGTACGACCCTGCCTCACACAGGAAGCGGCGCAGGTCCTAATCCAGGCACTTGTCATCTCCCGTCTGGATTACAGCAACTCGCTGTTGGCTGGGCTCCCTGCCTGTGCGATTAAACCCCTACAACTCATCCAGAACGCCGCAGCCCGTCTGGTGTTCAACCTTCCCAAGTTCTCTCACGTCACCCCGCTCCTCCGCTCTCTCCACTGGCTTCCAGTTGAAGCTCGCATCCGCTACAAGACCATGGTGCTTGCCTACGGAGCTGTGAGGGGAACGGCACCTCCGTACATTCAGGCTCTGATCAGGCCCTACACCCAAACAAGGGCACTGCGTTCATCCACCTCTGGCCTGCTCGCCTCCCTACCTCTGAGGAAGTACAGCTCCCGCTCAGCCCAGTCAAAACTGTTCGCTGCTCTGGCACCCCAATGGTGGAACAAACTCCCCCACGACGCCAGGTCAGCGGAATCAATCACCACCTTCCGGAGACACCTGAAACCCCACCTCTTTAAGGAATACCTAGGATAGGATAAAGTAATCCTTCTAACCCCCCCCCCCCCCTTAGAGTTAGATGCACTATTGTAAAGTGGTTGTTCCACTGGACATCATAAGGTGAATGCACCAACTTGTAAGTCGCTCTGGATAACTTCTTGAGAATACAGGGGGTGCTATTTTCCCATTAGCATAATTTGCTCTACAGATTAAACTGCCTCTTATTCAATTATTGCTCTTACTATATGCATATAAATAATACCATTGGAAAGAAAACAATCTCTAGTTTCTAAAACCGTTTCAATTTTGTCTCTGAGTGATACAGAAGTCATTTGACAGCACTTTCCATGACCAAGAAGAAAAAAGCAAGATGTGTAGGCCAGCTTCAACGCTCTGCCTATATATGGTCGTGCCCCCTATGACCCGAAACACACCTCATTGGCCTTCCTCTGGGTGTCAAGAGGACGTCAGAGGAAAAATATCTTGTTTATCTGGGACTGACGTGAAATGAGAGCTAATTCTTTGGCGTGACCGACAACTTCCGGTTGTCTAAATCGTGCGACTTGTAGCTGCGATTGTCTTCTGTTGTGCGGCCATTATGGATGAAAACTATCTCCGTCTCGAAGTTTGTTTGATACATGTGACCAGATCATCGTAATGTATGTTTTTTCAATATAGTTTAATCAGATTATTTGAATTTTTTCGGGAGTTTTGTGGTGTTCCGTTGTCTGAATTTATTTACGTTTGAGAGATCCGTGCCACTCGACCGGTACCTGTGCTAAATGGAGTGGGAAAGGAACAATTCTGAACGGAACCAACGACTCATCTTGACAAAGGACACTTTGATCAACATTCTGATGAAAGATCAGCCATAGTAAGACCCAATTTACGATGTTATATCATATCTGTTGTGCATGTGAACTGGCCGTGGGCGCCTAGCCGAATCTACCTGGTATAGCTATGCTAATTTAGCGCTACATTTTGTTTTCGTTATAAAACATTTCATAAATCTGAAATATTGTTTGGATTCACCAGATGTTGGGCTTTCAATATCTGTACGCTGTGTATTTTTCTGAAATGTTTTAAGATGAGTAATTCGTTATATGACGTTGGTCTCTGTAATTGTTCTGGCTGGG
Organism: Salvelinus alpinus; assembly: GCF_045679555.1. NCBI lineage: Eukaryota > Metazoa > Chordata > Actinopteri > Salmoniformes > Salmonidae > Salvelinus > Salvelinus alpinus. Next base: position 43,568,179 of record NC_092100.1, read on the forward strand.
TCAGCACTATTTCAGATTGCAGCTGCAATGTAGAACTGTGATTTATACCTGAAAAATGCAAATTTTTCAAAAGAAAACCTATGCTATACCATAAATATGTTATCAGACTGTCATCTTATGAAGTTGTTTCTTGGTTAGTGGCTATATATATTTTTATTTAGTCGAATTAGTGATAGCTACTGACGCAGGAAAAAGCTGTTGGGAGTAAAAATATCGTGTCCTTTGCTAACGTGGTTAGCTAATAGATTTACATATTGTGTCTTCCCTGTAAAACATTTTAAAAATCTGAAATGGTGGCTTTATTCACAAGACCTGTATCTTTCATCTGGTGTCTTAGACTTGTGATTTAATGATATTTAGATGCTACAAGTTACTTGTGACGCTATGCTAGCTATGCTACTCAGTGGGGTGGGGGATGGGGGGTGCTACCGGATCAGGGTTGGTGACTCGTGAGAAGATAAGAGCGTTTGCTAAATGACTTAAATGTAAATGTATGCTGTATTAAAGGCTTTCCAATTTTGTTATTAGAACTTACTCTCTGGTGTTAATTATACTTTATTTAGTATTGTTTAAACTGTTCCAAACTGGCAGATAAATTATATTGTAATCTAACAGCACCTGTTTGTCATGCAACAGTGTCTCTTGTGCTTCTGACAATGATTTTACATGAGGTAAGAATTGCTCTTCCTCTGTCACTCAGGCGCACAATGAAAAAAATATACTTTTGTTTCTACTTTGTCAGAAGAAGCTGTAACTGGACCATGTAACAAGCATATAGACACATAAACAGTATTTGTTCATCAACATCTTTATGTTTTCTTTAATACATTATAACTTTTTTAAAGTCTTTCAAAATGCAGATATTTACTTCAACTACATTTTAGTTGCACTTCGCCCCCAGGTCCACAACCACGGGTAAAACCTTGCTGAGATGATCAATGTATTTGTTGCATTGTTGTATCGTCAATTTTTCAAGCCAAAATGTCTTGATGGCCTTCACCAGTTCATCTTTGCTTGTAGGATTGGCAGCGTTACGGATTAATGTTATCAGATCATGCGAAACAAGTTAGATCGGGTTTAAATCAGGAAACGTACATGTATAGATGAAAAAAAATATTTGTAGATATATTGTAGGCCTACCGTAGGCAAGGTGAGTCTCACTAGTGTTGAGAAATGTGCTGTGAAAAGTGTTTTAGGTCGTTACACTGCTGGTGTAACGATCGTCGTATCGAGGAGAAGGAGAAGACCAAGGTGCAGCGTGGTAGGTACTCATAATTACTAACAAAACAACAAAAACGATAAACGAACAGTTCTGCCAGGTGAACATACACTAAACAGAAAACAAGCACCCACAACACACAATGGAAAATAGGCTACCTAAGTATAGCTCCCAATCAGAGACAACGATAGACAGCTGCCTCTGACTGGAAACCACACCAGGCCAAACACAGAAATAGACAACCTAGACATACAACATAGAATGCCCACCCACATCACACCCTGACCAAACAAAACATACAAAGCAATCTATGGTCAGGGCGTGACAGCTGGCGTCTTGACCCAGTTTATGTCCTCATTTGCAATGCAAAAACCCAGGCGGCAGTGTGTTGTCGGTCATTGTCTACATTTTGAGAAAAAAAATGTGATCAGCCTAATAGACAACATTAGGTAAAATAATAGAAATAAACATGTAAATAGTTCTAGACATAACATATTGCTAAAATCCTACCTTGAAAGAAACGATGTGTTCCCAGAAACAACTCTCTGTGTCACGTGTGCTCCCTCTCCGGCCACTAGGTCACCAGGCTGCTCGTTATGGTGCACACCTGTCACCATCGTCTTTTTCTTTTGTAGCAAATTGCTCCAAGGACACGGTTGACTCTTTCGTAAACATGACGTCAATGAATGTCTCGCCAGCTTTGACCCATGCTTGGGACTTCAGCATGCAAAGGTCTTTGTTTGTCAGACGAATCATTAGGTCCGAACTACAGAACAGTACTAAACAAGAGAACACACATGGTTAACCTGCCTAGGACTGGGGTTCCGCTAGCGGAACAGACAACAGAAATCTCTTAATTCAAATTTCTCAAACATACAAGTATCAGGCACCATTTTAAAGATACAATTCTCGTTAATCCAACCAACAGTGTCCGATTTCAAAAACGCTTTTTGGCGAAAGCAGAACATATCATTATGTTAGGTCAGCAACTAGTCACAGAAAGCATTCAGCCATTTTCCAACCAAAGACAGGAGTCACAAAAAGCATAAATATAGATAAAATGAATCGCTAACCTTTGATGATCTTCATCAGATGACACTCATAGGACTTCATGTTACACAATACATGTATGTTTTGTTCGATCAAGTTCATATTTATATCCAAAAATCTTAGTTTACATTGGCGCATTACGTTCAGTAATGTTTTGCTTCCAAAACATCCGGTGATTTTGCAGAGAGCCAAATCAATTGACAGAAATACTCATGATAAACATTGATAAGATACAACTATTATACATGGAATTATAGATACACTTCTTCTTAATGCAACCGCTGTGTCACATTTCCAAAAATCTTTACGGAAAAAGCAATAATCTGAGTACGGCACTCAGAGCCCAAGCTAGCCAAGGAAATATCCGCCATGTTGTGTAGTCAACATTAGTCAGAAATAGCATTATAAATATTCACTTACCTTTGATGATCTTCATCAGAATGCACTCCCAGGAATCCCAGTTCCACAATAAATGTTTGATTTGTTCGATAAAGTTCAACATTTATGTTCATATACCTCCTTTTGTTAGGGCGTTTGGTAAATAAATCCAAACGCGCGTTCAAGTCCAGTGGAAAGGTTGGACGTAAACTCGAAAAAATGATATTACTGGTCGTAGAAACATATCAAACTAAGTATAGAATCAATCTTTAGGATGTTTTTAACATAAATCTTCAATAATGTCCCAACCGGAGAATTCCATTGTCTGTAGAAAAGCCATGGAACGGGAGCTACCTTTCTCATGAACGCCAGTTCTGGGCACTCTGCCAGACCTCTGACTCAATCCCCTCTCATTCAGCCCCCCTTCACAGTAGAAGCCTGAAACAACGTTCTAAAGACTGTTGACATCTAGTGGAAGCCTTAGGAAGTGCAACATGACCCATATCCCACTGTGTATTCAATAGGGGCTGAGTTGAAAACCTACAAACCTCAGATTTCCCACTTCCTGGTTGGATTTTATCTCAGGTTTTTGCCTACCATATGAATTCTGTTATACTCACAGACATCATTCAAACAGTTTTAGAAACTTCAGAGTGTTTTCTATCCAAATATACCAATAATATGCATATATTAGCAACTGGGCCTGAGTAGCAGGCAATTTACTCTGGGCACCTTATTCATCCAAGCTACTCAATACTGCCCCCAGCATAAGAAGTTAAAGGAATTATCTCTGTGAGTCTCAGAGATGGTAGTTTATCGGAGATATAACTAATAAACAGTCTGCAGTCGAAGCCACAAGGGCTAACCGCGTTGCGAGCTATGTTCAAGCTTTCAGGAAACTTTGATAGCTTGATAGTTAGTTAACAGCTAGGATAGCTGCTATGCCAAGCAGCTTTTCAGACTTTCAGTAGTCAGGATCCCTGGAAATACAGTACAGCCTCAACAAGTGTCACATTCGCTCTGACATCAACGACATCAGGACAGCCCACAACATGCTCATCTTGCAGAACCTGCATTAAATCAAGCACACTCTTCCAGTTCCTATCTCATTTCACATACACCATCTACTTCAGCGCTTAAGAAAGAGAGAGAGGATAAAAGATAGAGAGAGTCTGTAGAGATTACTACGATGTGTTTTGAAACCCAATAAAGGGCTTCAAATCACTGGCAGGACACGTTAATGGGGAAAAGGAGCCATCAGTTATACCTGAGTGGTGATTACCATGGGCCTGCTGGGCTGTGACCACACCCCAATCCCGTTAACGCAATCGAATTTCAGGACTCCGTCTGTGTTTCCCCATGTACCAGCAACCCAATCCTGCAGAGTGAGAGGAAAAAGGAATGTCCATGTGAACTGCCTGCTTAGAATTCAAATGAAGAGGACATTTGTTTTACTTGCTACCAACATAAAGCCTCCTCCTCCCCTCCTGGTGTAGGTAGATGGCTATTGTCACTGTTATCCAGATTGACTTTTAAAACATCACATTCCATTATGTACCAACGAACCAATTTGGCTATTTGGATTCATATCAGTAAAGGAAAAGGCCTGCGAGTCTCTGTTGAAGCTCCAGGAAGGGCAGTGGATGATTGTGGAAGAGAGGCGGCAGTTTCCCTCCATCTTTTCCATCAGAGAAATGATTAGATTCCTCTGTGTAATAAGCTTACACAAACCTGCCAGAAGGGAGTGGAAGGTAATTTATTCCAATAGAACATGAGAAAGACATTTTGGGTTCTAAAAATGGACTTGTCGTGTTGGAATTCTGTGTCAAGCTCCCTTGTCTTGCGCTTCCTTTGTTTGTTCCCGTTGATTGTTGTTGTGGCAGATGTGTGTATAATGTATTTTTCAGTGTGCCCATAGCCCCCTTTCAAATACTCAGGGCATTTAAAACTAGGTAAAATCATTAGAACTAGGCTACTGGGGATATCTGCGTACTGCAGGCATCCCTCCCTCCTGCCTAAAATCAAATCCAATTGTATTAGTCACATACACATATTTATCAGATGTTATTGCTGGTGTAGCAACATTCGTGTGTTTCTAGCTAGTAAAATAATTGAATTCAGAAATATGTAAATATTAGGACTAGCAATGTCGAAGTGGGATTGACTAGAATACAGTAAAATACAGTGTATATGAAATGAGTAAAACAGTATGTAAACATTATTAAAGTGACCAGTGATTCCATGTACATAGGGTAGCAGCCTCTAAGGTGCAGGGTTGAGTAATCGGGTGCTAGCTGGCTAGTAATAGTGACTAAATTCAGAGCAGGGTACTGCGTGGACACCGGCTATTGATGGCTATTTAAAAGTTTGATGGCCTTGAGATAGAATCTGTCTCTCGGTCCCAGCTTTGATGCACCTGTACTGACCTTGCCTTCTGGATGATAATGGGGTAAACAGGCCGTTGGTCAGGTGGTTGATGTCCTTGATGATTCTTTTGGCCTTCCTGTGACATCGAGTGCCGTAGGTGTCCTGGAGGGCAGGCAGTGTGTCCCCAGTGATATGTTGGGCAGACCGCTGTAACCCTTTGGAGAGCCCGGAAGTTGCGGGTGGTGCAGTTGCCGTACAAGTAGGTGATGCAGCCCGACAGGATGCTCTCAATGGTGCATCTGTAAAACTTTGTGAGGGTCTTGGGGGCCAAGCATAATTTCTTTAACCTCCTGAGGTTGAAGAGGTGCTGTTGCGCCTTCTTCACAACAATGTGTGGGTGGACCATTTCAGATTGTCAGTGATGTGTACGCCAATGAACTTGACGCTTTTCACCTTCTCTACTGCGGTCCTGTTGATGTGGATGGGGGCGTGCTCCCTTTGCAATCTCAAACTAGGCTTTTCTTTGCAGCAATTCAACCATGAAGGCCTGGTTCACACAGTTTCCTCTGAACAGTTGATGTTGAGATGTGTCTGTTACTTGAACTATCATACTTTAACTTTATTTGGGCTGCAATCTGAGGTGCAGTTACATCTAATGAACAAGGCACACCTGTTAATTGAAATGCATTCCAGGGGACTACCTCATGAAACTGAATGAGAGAATGCCAAGAATGTGCAAAGCTGTCGTCAAGGCAAAGGGTGGCTACTTGGAAGAATCTCAAACATAAAATATATTTTGATTCGTTTTTTGGTTACTACATGATTCCATAGTTTTGACATCTTCACTATTATTCTACAATGTAGAAAAAAGTAAAAATTATGAAAAACCCTGGAATGAGTAGGTGTGTCCAAACTTTTGACTGGTACTATAGGCATTCATCTTGTTGCATTCATCCTCCATATTGTGTCTCTTTATTCTCAACATTGTGAGGCACTAAATAAAAAAATATATAAAGTCAAGTATAAAGTTAATTAATCCTTGGCTTTCCGCTTCCAAATGTCACCTTGTTGGTGCACTTAAGTAAGAGCGTGGAGCCGATGGAGACCTGGGGGCGCCAAGGAGGATTTGTAGAGCGGAGACAGCAGAGGACGCTTGGCAAGAGAGCTGTCTGACAATCCACAATGACAAACCTGTCACACTGGCAAAACACCAGCACACACTGCTCAGATCTCCCATTCCCCCGAGCACTGGACAAGAGTGGGAATACAAGAAAATACTTTGTAATTCCTTCTCCAGGAAAAACTACAATTTTAAAGTACTTCTGATAAGGGAGGGTGAGGGGAGAACAGCCTAAGATGTAATATTTTTGCTAGAGTGAACAAACAGAGCCTGGGGAATTTGTTAATATTTAATAACCTATCGTCTCTTCCTGTATGGGTGTGCAGCAGACCTCCATTCCCTCCCACACTGAAGATGTCAGAGGATGAGTGATGGGCTCTATCTTATTGAAGAAGCATTTAAAATATGAAATGTTTCCCTAGCCGCCTGAATGAGGGGGGAGAGACAGACTGGACACGCAGGAGAGGAATCATAAAATGATAAATAACGTTAGCCTGTAAGGCAGCTCTTTTCTCTTCATTGTGATTACAGTGGTGGGAAACTCTAGTCTCAGGCGTGTGAGTGAATATGCATCACCATCAGTAGTCGAGAGGAAGGACGTTGAATTATCTCTCTTCAACAGAAGGCATTGGTCTTTTTCAGTGCTATTAATAAAATGGCATTCCTACAGATCCACAGAGTAGCATATCAATGCCATCAAGGAGTACATGAGTATGCGTGTAAGGGTTATACAGATGCACTAATGGATGCACTAATGGAAAATAACAACCCACACGGAGTTAATATCTGGTAAATGTTCAGTAGATATTGAGAAAGGCACAGTGAATCCATTCTGCTTACAACACCTCCTTGTACCTCAGAATTTAAAAAACATTATCCTTTATTTAACTAGGCAAGTCAGTTAAGAACCATTCTTATTTACAATGACGGCCTAACCCGGACGATGCTAGCCCTATAGTACTCCCAATCACGGACAGTTGTGATACAGCCTGGAGTGAAGGTGAAGAGAGGACCGAGGAGGGGAGAGAGACGGATCACTTGGAAGGCAGCCCCATGCAGTTCTAACATTGAAGGCTTCACTCCTCAGTTTGGATATGTTTTCTCCTCCAATTATATGCTGCCTATTTCGCCAACATACATGTTGGGGATTCATCATGTGTGGATGGAAAGATGCATTGGTCACACAGTCAGGGAAAGCAAAGGCGGATAAATGTACTATATGTCTTAATGTAGCGGTATCGTTTTACATGCAAGAAATTGTTCTTCCTATGTTTACCATAAAGGAGAAGATGGTGCCGACAGACACGGTCACCCTGTTTCTAGCTCCTAGAAAACTTTTTAAAAGTTTCTTGAATTATTACCTACAGCAGAAAAAAACTTTTGGACATTAGATTGGCGGTCACTCACCAGAAATTCGACTTCCCTGACCTGGATCCTTTGTTTGAACTTCCAGAGGCAGCTCTATTCATTCCGGAGGCTGCACCAAAATGCTGACACCAGAAAAGAGGAAGAAGAGGTGGGGCCATCATCAGAAACAGGAGGCGTACCTAACACCGCTTCCGAGTATATTACTCTCTAACGTTCTGTCGTGACGTGACTATCATTAATGTGATGACTGTTATTTATCGAATAATTACCTACTATCTTTAATTGACACTCGATTAAATGAATCATGTAACAATTAACTCATTAGGAATTTGGGGCACGATGGGAAAAGTTACTTAACGAGTTATCATTTCCCGACTTAAACTCTAAAGATATCTAAATATTTCTTACATCAATAACAGGCAATTATTAATTATTGCCTCATCAGTCTCATTCTGAACATCGCATAATCCTTGGATATCTGCATGAACCCTAACCTCAGTGATGAATCAGCAATACATAAATTGGCTTAACTATTTATTTACTAACTAACAATCATCAACCAGAATACGTAAACACACACAGCATAGGTTATTGATTACATACATAATAAAATGAAAACTGTAAGGACAGACGCTTGGAGATGAGAAGCAAGTACAGGGAGTGAACATGTAATTAATAAGCGGATATGCAGGACAGGACATTAATGCTGACACGGGGATGAAACAGAGGAACAGACAGATATAGGGAAGTTAATCGTGTAGAGAAGGTGACAGGTGTGCATAATGATGGGCAGTCTGGTGCTCTCGAGCGCCAGGGAGGGGGAGCGGGAGCTGGCATGACAGAAAACAGGTCCCTAGTGGACTAACAAAAGCATGACCGTTCGATTACGCAATGGAAGGGAGGGGTATGTAAGGAGAGGGAGAGACAAAGCGAGTTAAATTATCATACATACATTTGGAAACTACGCTCAGAGTAGCCAAAATATTTAGCACCCTAACAACCGCTCATTCGGATTAGAAATGCAATATATATTTACACGTAGATGTCTTTCTCTGTCGTCTCTCTGTTGAAACCACTCGATCTGTCTATGGGAAGTGGTTCAATGTATGTCTGTGGTTGTCCACCAGAGGTCACAATGTATTTCTTAGTTGTAGGCTTCTTTGTCTTGGAGTGTTCTTAGAATGGATACTTCAGGTGTACCACACGGTATCTGAGGATCTGACTTCCCTCTCATCTTCGGTCGAGTGTCCTAGACTACTTTACATACCCAGCTGTAGACTATTAATGTTTGGTCAAGTCTTTACCTTCTTCACTCATCGAGAGTTTCAGAGGGTCTTACCGTTGTCAGCCATGTAGCCACCGCTCCACGCTGTCTGGTCTTGTAGTTTTAACCATTTCAACGTGTGAACCACATCCTCACATTCTCTGGACTATATTTAAATTCGCAGAGAGTCCCAGTAAGCACTCTCGCCTGAAAGGCATTTCCATCATGTTGACACAAACTAATTTCTATCTTTTCAAAAATAGTTTCATATTTAATCATATCATTTTTACAACATTTAGATGTAAATCTGATATAAAAAGCTCACAATGTTGCCATTATAACGTCTTTCTGATCATTTTAACTTGTTATGGCTGCAGGGGGCGTATTGAAAAACTGGAAAATATGTGCAAATTTTCAAACGGCCTCTTAATCAATTTTTGCTCTTACAATATGCATATTATTATTACTATTGGATAGAAAACAGTCTCTAGTTTCTAAAACCGTTTTAATTATTTCTCTAAGTGGAACAGAACTATTTTTACAGTCCATTTCCTATCCGGAAGTGAGATTTCCAAAATCGATGTCGCTCTTCGAGCCCTTGTCTATAAAAGGGCATGTCACTTAGGACTGTAGAAACACGTCATACGCCTTCCTCTGGGTGTCATGCGGAAGTGAGAGAAGAAATCACTTGATTATCTCGTCCTGTATTTGAACACAACCTCTTGGAGTGAGTGTTGCGCAGTTTATTTTTCTTTCTGGGCGCGAAGTAGCACCTGGACTCGGCTCCTGGAAAACACTCTGTAAAGGTGAATATGATCTCTGGCTTCGATTTTATTTGATACATGTCACAATATCATCCTAAAGTATGTTATTTCAATATAGTTTAATTATATTATTGAAATGTATTCTGGACTTTAGACGTGATGCGACGCAATAATTTTTTCAAGATGGAGAGGTTAGCGTCGCACTGCCAGTGTGTTTGCTAATTCAAGAGGGAAATTGTTCGTTCTGGATCGAAATAAAGACATTTCTGAACAAAGGACCCCTTGGAGAACATTCTGATGGAAGATCAACAAAGATAAGGACCCAATTTGGGATGCTTTTTCATATATCTGTCGAACTGTGCTATGCTACCGTTTGCCTTGAGTCAATGCTGTTGTGATGTTAGCTATTGTAGTAAGCTAATATGACGATATATTGTGTTTTCGCTGTAAAACACTACAAAAATCGGAAATATTGGCTCTATTCACAAGATCTTTCTCTTTCATTAGCTATCCACCATATATTTCTCTGAAATGTTTTATGATGTGTAATTAGTAGTTGACGTTGGTGTCTGTATTTTCTCTGGCTACTCCCGTGCGATTTCTGACTGTAGCTATGATGGTAGCAGTAATGTAAAACTGATTTATAGCTAAAATATGCACATTTTTTGAACAAAACATAGATTTATTGTGTAACATGTTATAGGACTGTCATCTGAGGTAGTTTTTTCTAGGTTAGTTAGGTTGGCTTGTGCATGCTACTTGCATCCTACTTGTGCTGTGAAAAATGTCTGTCCTCCTTTTTTATTTGGTGGTGAGCTAACATAAATATATGTGGTGTTTTCTCTGTAAAACATTTAAAAAATCGGACATGTTGGCTGGATTGACAAGATGTTTATCTTTCAAATGCTGTATTGGACTTGTTAATGTGTGACAGTTAAATATTTAAAAAAAATAGATTTTGAATTTCGCGCCCTGCACTTGAGCTGGATGTTGTCATAGGTGTACCGGCGTCGGGCTGCAGCCATAACAGGTTTTAATGACATCACAAAATAGACATTCATTTCCCATATCCATCTCTCATCATTCCCAACATTCGGATGTTGAAATATATTGTCTCAGTGTTCATTCTTTGTTGAAGTTTGGGCAAGAGTCTCTGTGTAACAGAAAGACATTCCAGGGGGATGGTTATATGTCCACCATGGGCCTAGCTGATCTGGCACCTTTGATCCTCACCAAGGACAGAGAGTTATGACAGTTCAGTCCCTGGACAATAAAGTAAATGAGCTCAGGGTGAGGATCTCCTTCCAGTGAGACATAAGCCACTGTAACATACTCTGTTTTACTGGATCATGGCTTTCTCCGGATATCTTGTCCCTGTGCATTCAGCCAGCGGGGTTTTCTGTCCATTGCCCGGACAGGAAGAAAAAACCCTCCAGGAAAAAGAAAGGTGGACTGGTTTGTTTCATGATCTCCCAACCTGGAATACCTCACCATCAAATGCTAACCGCATTACCTCCCAATATAATTTTATTCTGTCATTGTCACTGCCATGTACACACTGAGTATATCAAACATTGGGAACATCCCCCTTTTGCCCTCAAAACAGCCTCCATTTTTCAGGGCATGGACTCTACAAGATGTTGGATGCTGGCCCATGTTGACTCCAATGCTTCCCACAGTTGTGTCAAGTTGGCTGGATGTCCTTTGGGTGGTGGATCATACTTGATACACATTGGAAACTGTTGAGTGTGAAAAACCCAGCAGTGTTGCAGTTCTTGACACAAACCGGTGTGCCCGCTATTCAAAGGCACTTAAATATTTTGTCTTGCCCATTCACCCTCTGAATTGCACACATACACAATTCATGTCTCAATTGCCTCAAGGCTTGAAAATCCTTCTTTAACCTGTCTCCTCCCTTCATCTACACTGATTGAAGTGGATTTAACAAGTGACACCAATAAGGGATCATGAATTTACCTGGTCAGTCTATGTTATGGAAAGAGCAGGTTTCCTTAATGGTTTGTATACTCAGTGCATTCCTTCCAAGCCAACACCGTGATGATTCTCAAGGAACTACACTGGACTATCTGCAAACTGGAAACCACATTCCTGAGACCGTATTTATTGTAACTGGGGACCTTAATTAAGGAAATCTGATCTATCAACACATCTCCTGTGCTACACGTGCATCACGAATTCCATATCATTGCTAGTCTCCCTTCGGCAAATCAGATCCTCCACACCTGTAGGCAGAAACAAAAAACAATAAGAACCCTTGGTAAGGACTGTTCAATGTTGGTCTGAACAATCAGAATCTATGCTTCAAGATTGTTTTGATTATGTGGAATGGAAAATATTCTGGGTCACGTCTGAGAATAGTATTGAGGTACACACTGACTCGGTGACTGGATTCATCAGGATATGCATAGAGGATGTTATTCCCACTGTGACGATTAGAACTTGTCCAAACCACAAAACTTAATTAGATACTGTAGATCCACTAAAATTTGCATACCTCCCCAACAGATTCACGGACAATGCAATCACCATTGCAATGCACACTGTCCTATCACCCATGGACGTAATAAATACCTATGTTAGAATGCTGTTCATAGACTACAGCCAAGCATTCAACACCATAGTGTCCTCCAAGCTCATCACTAAGCTCAGGGCCCTGGGTATGAACCTCTCCCTTTGCAACTGGGTCCTAGACTTCCTGATGGGCCGACCCCAAGTGGTGAAGGTAGGCAACAACACCTCCATCACACTGATTCTCAACACGGGGCCCCACTGTGGTGCATGCTCAGCCCCCTCCTGTGCTCCCTGTTCACCCATGACTCCGTGGTAAGGCACGTCTCCAACTTAATCATCAAGTTTTCTGACAGCGGTAGGCCTGATTACGTACAATGATGAGATAGCCTACAGAGAGGAGGAGGAGAGCCCTGGGAGTGTGGTGCCAGGAAAATAACCTCTCCCTCAATGTCAACAAAATGAAGGAGCTTATTGTGAACTACAGAAGACAAAAGAGAGAGCACGCTGTGGTGGATGAATCAGAATTAGTTGGGTAACATAAGTAATTAAGATGTCATATCTATATAATATTCTTATGTGATATACTTTTTATTAGTGTCACGTTCTGACCTTAGTTCCTTTGTTTTGTCTTTTGTTTTAGTATGGTCGGGTGGGTTGTCTATGTTAGTTTTTCTATGATTTTCTATTTCTGTGTTTGGCCTGATATGGTTCTCAATCAGAGGCAGCTGTCAATCGCTGTCCCTGATTGGGAACCATATTTAGGTAGCCTGTTTTCTGTTGGGTTTTGTGGGTGGTTGTTTTCAGTCTTTGTGTGTCTGCACCAGACATAACTGTTTTCGGTTGTTTCTTTGTTATTTTGTTATTCAGTGTTCTGTTTTGATGATTATTAAACATCATGAACACTTACCACGCTGCACCTTGGTCCTCACCTTCTTCCACCGACGACAGCTGTTACAATTAGAATGTATTTCTAATAGACTCTAGTGTTGGCAGTTGCATTTCTTCTCTCAGCTGGGGCTCAGTCACTTGGGGCCCAGAGAGGGGAGAGGTCAGGCTTGTCTTTTACATGTCTCTGGTGCTATGCAGAATATCAGAAAGGGAAGACAGGATGGAACATTGTCTTCATATGTGAATACATCTGTTAACTTCTCTAGGGTATGTGGGATGGTAGCGTCCCACCTCGTCAACAGCCAGTGAAACTGCAGGGCGCCAAATTCAAAACAACAGAAATCCCATAATTTAAATTCCTCAAACATACAAGTATTTTACACCATTTTAAAGATACACTTGTTGTAAATCCAGCCAATGTGTCCGATTTCAAAAAGGTTTTACGACGAAAGCAAACCAAACGATTATGTTAGGTGAGTGCCTATTCACAGAATAACACAGCCATTTTTCCAGCCAAAGAGAGGATTCACAAAAAGCAGAAATAGAGATAAAATGAATCACTAACCTTTGATGATTTTCATCAGATGACACTCATAGGACTTCATGTTACACAATACATTTATATTTTGTTCGGTAAAGTTCATATTTATATCCCAAAATCTGAGTTTAGGCGGGACGCTACTGTCTCACTTGGCAAAAAGCCTGAGAAAATGCAGAGCGCCAAATTCAAATAAATTACTATAAAAATCAAACTTTCATTATATCACACATGAAAGATACCAAATTAAAGCTACACTGGTTGTGAATCCAGGCAACATGTCAGAATTCAAATAGGCTTTTCGGCAAAAGCAAACGATGCAATTATCTGATGATATCACCATTGTAAACAAAGAGAGATAAGCATATTTCAACCCTGCAGGCGCGACACAAAACGCAGAAATAAGAATATCATTCATACCTTACCTTTGACGAGCTTCTGTTGTTGGCACTCCAATATGTCCCATAAACATCACAAATTGTCCTTTCGTTCGATTAATTCCGTCGATATATATCCAAAATGTCAATTTATTTGGCGCGTTTGATCCAGAAAAACACTGGTTCCAACTTGCTCAAACGTGACTACAAAATATCTCAAAGGTTACCTGTAAACTTTGCCAAAAAATGTCAAACTACTTTTGTAATACAACTTTAGGTATTTTTTTACGTTAACACAGTGTCCAAGAAGGGACAGAAGTATACAGAATTGTGTTGTCTGCGTAGAGGTGGATCAGAGACTCACCAGCAGCAAGAGTACAGTACAGTCGTAGCCAAAAGTTTTGAGAATGACACAAATGCTGTCAATTAACTTCTCGGCCACATCCTGACTGATGGAAGCCCATTCTTGCATAATCAATCCTTGGAGTTTGTCAAAATTTGTGGGTGTTTGTTTGTCCACCCGCCTCTTGAGGATTGACCACAAGTTCTCAATGGGATTAAGGTCTGGGGAGTTTCCTGGCCACAGACCCAGAATATCGATGTTTTATTCCCTGAGCCACTTAGTTATCACTTTTGCCTGATGGCAAGGTGCTCCATCATGGAAAAGGCATTGTTCATCACCAAACTGTTCCTGGATGGTTGGGAGAAGTTGCTCTCGGAGGATGTGTTGCTACCATTCTTTATTCATGGCTGTGTTCTTAGGCAAAATTGTGAGTGAGCCCACTCCCTTGGCTGAGAAGCAACCCCACACATGAATGGTCTCAGGATGCTTTACTGTTGGCATGACACAGGACTGATGGTTGGGCTCACCTTGTCTTCTCCGGACAAGCTTTTTTCCAGTTGCCCCAAACAATCAGAAAGGGGATTCATCAGAGAAAATGACTTTACCCAAGTTCTCAGCAGTCCAATCCCTATACCTTTTGCAGAATATCAGTCTGTCCCTTTTTCCTGGAGAGAAGTGGCTTCTTTGCTGCCCTTCTTGACACCAGGTCATCCTCCAAATGTCTTCGCCTCACTGTGCGTGCAGATGCACTCACACCTGCCTGCTGCCATCCCTGAACAAGCTCTGTACTGGTGGTGCCCCGGTCCCACAGCTGAATCAACTTTAGGAGACGGTCCTGGCGCTTGCTGAACTTTCTTGAGCGCCCTGAAGCCTTCTTCACAACAATTGAACCGCTCTCCTTGAAGTTCTTGATGATCTGATAAATGGTTGATTTAGGTACAATCTTAATGGCAGCAATATCCTTGCCTGTGAAGCCCTTTTTGTGCAAAGCAATAATGACGACACGTGTTTCCTTGCAGGTAACCATGATTGACAGAGGAAGAGCAATGATTCCAAGCACCACCCTCCTTTTTAAGCTTCCAGTCTGTTATTCGAACTCAATCAGCATGACAGAGTGATCTCCAGCCTTGTCCTCGTCAACACTCACACCTGTGTTAACGAGAGAATCACTGACATGATGTTAGCTGTTCCTTTTTTGGCAGGGCTGAAATGCAGTGGAAATGTTTTTTGGGGGATTCAGTTCATTTGCATGGCAAATAGGGACTTTGCAATTAATTGCAATTCATCTGATCACTCTTCATAACACTCTGGAGTATATGCAAATTCCCATCATATAAACTGAGGCAGCAGACCTTGTGAAAATTAATATTTGTGTCATTCTCAAAACTTTTGGCCACGACTGTACATAGTCATTTTAATTACATTTACATATTGTTTTACCCACTTTATACAATGCCTCCAGAAAGTATTCGCTTAACAAGTCACATAATAAGTTGCATGGATTCACTCTGTGTGCAATATTAGTTTTTAACATTATTTTTGAATGACTACCTCATCTCTGTACTCAACACATACAATTATCTGTAAGGTCTCTCAGTCGAGCGTGGGGACGTTATTAATTACACTTTGGATGGTGTATCAATACACCCAGTGACTACAAAGATTCTCAGTTGCCAGAGAGTAAGGAAACCGCTCAGGTATTTCAATGGTGACTTTAAAACAGTTACAAAGTTTATTGCTGTGATAGAGAAAACTGAGGATAGATCAACAACATTGTAGTTACTCTACAATACCAACCTAACTGACAGAGTCAAAATAATTTTTGTTTCTCCACAACATGCATCCTGTTATCAACAAGGCACTAAAGTAATATACAAAAAGTGTTATATTTGTGGCAAATCCAATACAACACATTAATGAGTACCACTCCATATTTTCAAGCTTAGTGTTGGCTGCATCACGTTATTGTTATGCTTGTAATTGTTAAGGCCTTGGGAGTTTTCAGGATAAAACATTTACAGAATGGAGCTAAGCACAGGCAAAATGCTAGAAGAAAACCTGGTTCAGTCTGATTTCCAACAGAAAATTTGAGATGAATTGAGCAGGACAATAACCATCAAATTCAGGGACAAATCTACACCTGAGTTGCTTATCAAGAAGACATTAAATGTTCCTGAGTGGCCGAGTTACAGTTTTGACTTAAATGTGCTTGAAAATCTATGGCAGGCAAGTCTTGAAAATGGTTGTTTAGCAATGATCAAAAACCAATTTGACAGTTTGAAGAATTTTGTAAAGAATAATGGGTGAATATTGTACACTCAAGGTGTGCAATGCTCTTAGAGACTTACTCAGATTCATAGCTGTAATCACTGCCAAAGGTGATTCTAACATTAGTATCACAGCGGTGAGTCTTTCTGTGTAAGTCTTTAAGAGCTTTCCACACTAGGATTGTACAACATTTGCCTATCATTCTTTTCAAAATTCTTCAAGCTCTGTCAAATTTGTTGTAACTCATGTAATGCAAACCTAATTGTTGCACAGTCTCTGCTTGTTGTACAGCACTCCCTCATCCAATTAATATGGCTCAATGGTTCCAGAGCTGAAATAACATGACAAAAGCCTTCCATCTGCATGGCTAACCCAAAACTCTATGTCCAGAATAGGTCCCCAGTACGATGTATCAGTAGTAATGGGCACTGGCCTTTACCAACATACACCACCTGAGAATTTACAATCTGGTCTCGACATTTAGCATCACACAGCGGCCCAGCCTGGAGCGGGTGAGGAAACTCTGAGCGTCAGCAGGTTCCATGTCTTGCGCTGCATGTTGGATCCACAGCAGCACCGCCATCTGTTTCTCCCATAATGTTTCACTAATCAGCCAGGCCGGGTGTAGCAGGGCTAATAGAGTTGAAATCTGTCCCGAGGAGCTAGCGACTTTAATAGGAACTTGAGAAGGCAAACTCCATTATGCCTGCTATGCCATTACACAAGGCAGGCCCATGGAATGACCATTAGCTTCGTTCAATACGGGAAAGATTTGCTGGTCTGTTGGAGATGTAATGCAAGTAACGTACTGTATGGTTGTTTTCGCCAACACAGGGGCTCAAGAAAAAGCTTCTAATGAACTGCATCTGCAAGTTTTGTTTGCCCACCAATCCCTCATGGACATAACAGTCACTCACTTGCAAGTGAAAACTTTTTCCAAGAAATGTTCCAGCTTCAAGAAATCTTAAACGAATTGCACCAAAATATTTATGAGTGTCATGTTACTGGAAAAATTGCCTTGTTTTTTGTTGTTGTTTAACGCAGAAATATGAACAAATAATATATTAGGTGTGAAAGATGGAAGTGAAGAAGATTTATTCCAAACAAGTACCCATCCCACCAACATGATCTGTTACATGAACATGCAAGCAAATGCCCTTTTCTCTTCACAGGCAAATCTTATAAATGTGTTTCATTCACGCAATTAAAGCACCCTTGACTTGATGCAATACCTGCATTTTCAGACTTTTGGACGCATTTTGTATCACATCTCACCATCTCTAAATCTTTTTTAAAAACTATTCGTTAGACATGCTTATGTATGCTGGATTTTAGATGAATTACATAAAGCCCTGGAATAAAAGAAAGTGGGCAAACTTCGCTGTGAAAACTAAAATAAGCAGCCAGACGTTTGCATCTGTTTATATTCGCTCCGAAACTCCAAGCGCCTTTCACTGATCTTTCGGTCAGAGACAAACACAACATATTTATTGGGGATGTTCAAACTGGTGTGGGTGTTTGTCGGCTCAAAAAATCTTAATTACAACTTTTGAAGTGTCGGGGAAAAACCAAAGTCTTTATTTGTGGCTGGCGTCTATCCATAAATCGTTTTTTGGAGCAGTTTGTCATGAATTTAGGTTTTCTTACTAGATATTTTCCTCATGTATTTTCTTCTATTTCCAGTTTCTATATTCTCCCATGGGAATGATAAACAGTTGGGTAGTAGCTCACCAGTTTCCCCTTCACACACAATGCATAGGCGGCAGCGTTTAGTGCATTGTATGGTTGAGGGTCAAAGTTCAGTATGTGAGCAGCCTGTGTTAATCCATGGACAGAGAGCAAATTATTTTGTGACATTCAAGGGGGCTGTATTTCTTTCAGGGAACTTCCTATTTGTGAAAGAAAATGTATGGGCCTAATTGTAAAGACATGTATTTTAATGGTATAAAGGTATTACCTTTTAATGTGGCATGAACACAACCAGTCATGATGTTTCCATCTGATTGTCAAACAAATTGATCCAAATGTTACAAACACCAAAAGGTGTAATGACATTAAACCAAAAAGTGTATTGACACACTATTGTAACCTGAATTAACTTTAACTGCGTTTTGCTGACAAATGGGACACGTAAAAACAGGGTTGTCATTTGGGTATTGTAGATTATGGCAGTCATCATAACCTAGCTCAACACCAACAATTTAAAATAGGCTGCTAAAATCATTCCAATCCCATTTAAAAGGCAATGGCAGTTTAGCATATTAGGGCTGGCTTTAGACCCAGTTGATACAATGTTGCAAGTTCACTAGCGGGCTGGACCCAGTCAATAAATGTTGCAAGTTCGCTACCGAACGCTCAAGACAAACAGAGACAGGCGGAGTGTTTTTATTTTCATATTTACCACTGTAGCAGTACAAAAATAGCATTTTAAACAAATAGGAGAATTGTTAAATTAGAGTATTCTTATTTGAATAATTATCAAACAAATATATTCCAATAGATATAATGAGATAAGAATGAGTCTTCAGGGCCAAATGAAGGAGCAGACACAAACTCACATTTTGAAATGCAACCGCATTGAATGTTGAGACCTCAAGCCTGGTAGAGTATAATTTCAGAGCATTTCACAAAACCAAACTTTTGTTCAATCTGTCCCCATTAATAAGTAGAGCGGAATCAGAAGGGTTGGGGGTTGGCTGAGAAAGACTCTCAGTATCTATCACCCCTTACTTTCCAAGACAACCTTTCAAATCCATTTTGTCCTCGAGCTGTAGCCGAGCGTGGTGAGTTAGTAAAAAAAATGCCTGTTTATGTATATAAAAGGAGAGATGGGTCGCATGTTCAGCCGACAGAGGTGAAAAGAGGTGTGTGTGGGACCAAGCTAGGTTCAGATTCAGCAGGCCTCCTCGGCATCATCAAAGCTCCACTCCACACTTACACCAGGTGTAAAGCTAATATTCACACACTGCCAGTGTGGTGCACAGCTCCACTCACTGTCACTCAAGTGCTTGTCCAGATGTATTCTAACTACGTTGGGCTGTATGCACACACAATATCTATCAAGGTTACATGTCTACAGTGTCATCCTCAAAAACATCATTTTCTAGTTTCTTTCATCGGCCTTCCACTATTTTATGCGGGAAGGGACATAATTGGATATCTTCATTGCAATATCTTCATTCCAACTGTAGTAATTACACAAATTCTTAGGAGCAGAGCACTTCCCTATAATGAGGACAAATCACAAGATATATTGCTATCATGTAGCCATAGCCATTCCCACACATTTTTACACCCGTTATTTAATTATTTATCGATGCACCATTGAACTAGACTGCATAAGTTAAAGTTGCATTTTTGAATCATTCATTGCCCCAGTTCACATGCATGCACCGATACATACATAATATCTCATTGATCTTTCAATTACCTCAATGATTTGAGATCTGTGGCTAATAACTGGGTTTGGTATACAGTATTGTGTTATACTGCTGTGGATGGTGTGCTTGCTCATGGCTAATGGTCAATGGTACAATACTTACTGTGCGCAGAAGTGGAAACACTAAGCTCTCGAGGATTGAGATCTCCAGCAGAGGAAAAACAACAGCAGGGGTTTAGACAGGCAGCCAAAGTCTCATATTTTTTTTCACAAATTGGTATTTTGACCAATCAGATCAGCTCTGAAAAATATCTGACGTGAAAATATCTATTGTGATGGGTAAAAAGAACAATTAGTGGAAATAAAATCAGAATTGGAGTGCTTGTCTAAACGCAGCCTGAGTAGAGCCCTTGACTGATATACTGCACATTTGGAATGCAGTGAACACAGCCCAGATTTCCCACCGTGGCAGAGCAGTTACCTTCTGCAAAGACAATGATTAAAAAGCCCAACCTGAAACAGACATTTTGTTTTAAACCAGGTGAAACACAGAGGCACTTTTCCCCAAGCAGGTGTTTGTAAAACCTAACATTAAGTTGCCCCTATGACTATGTAACTAACATACAAGTAACATAGGTTTTAATATGTTAGTACATGGTAATAGGGTTATTGCGCAATCAGTTATTACACAATTGGAAAAAGGAATATGTAATTACACATTCACTCGCTGAAGGTTATTCCACATTTCTAACTACTAAAGTTATTACATATTATCTTGTACCAATATGTAACTAATGTTTTGTAATTACACATTTGAAAGTCACCTGTGAATTACTGTGTTAACAACTTACAACAAAATATGACCAAATTACATGTAACTACAAGGTGCCACTACCTTCGACTCCACATAATTTTTAATGAAAAATAAATTAAAGTTCCAATAAAGGTTAATGGTCGCATACACAGATTTGTTACTAGCTCCAATAGTGCAATAGGGGCAGCAGGTAGCCTAGTGTTTAGATCATTGGGCCAGTAACCGAAAGGTTGCTAGATCAAATCCTCGAGCTGACAAGGTAAAAATCTGTCGTTCTGCCCCTGAACAAGACAGTTAACCCACTGCTCCTAGGCCATCATTGTAAATAAGAATATGTTCTTAATTGACTTGTCTAGTTAAATAAAGAATAAATAAAAATAGAATGTCTCACAAATACACAAATACAATTTTAAATCCAAACAAGAAATCCAGAAATAACAATCCAAGGAGGTATATTAGAATGAGCATGTGTGAGAATCCATAGTATACATATGTGCATAGACAGTATATCATTAGGAAAAGAAAATAGTATGTAGAGTAGTAGAGTAGGTGATCCTGGTACTGTAGGTATTACCAGGATTACCTACAGTACCAGTCAAAAGTTTGGACACAGCTTTGCACACTCTTGGCATTCTCTCAACCAGCTTCATGAGGTAGTCACCTGGAATGCATTTCAATTAATAGGGGTGCCTTTTTAAAAGTTAATTTGTGGAATTTATTTCATTCTTAATGCGTTTGAGCCAATCAGTTGTGTTGTGACAGGGTAGGGTTGGTATACAGAAGATAGCCCTATTTGGTAAAAGACCCAAGTCCATATTATGGCAAGAACAGCTCAAATATGCAAAGAGAAATGACAGTCCATCATTACTTTAAGACATGAAGGTCTGTCAATTTGAACATTTCATGAACTTTGAATGTTTCTTCAAGTGCAGTCGCAAAAAACATCAAGTGCTATGATGAAACTGGCTCCTCATGAGGACCGCCACAAGAAAGGAAGATCCAGAGTTACATCTGCTGCAGAGGATAAGTTCATTAGCCTCAGAAATTGCAGCCCAAATAAATGCTTCACAGAGTTCAAGTAACAGACACATCTCAACATCAACTGTTCAGAGGAGACTGTGTGAATTAGACATTCATGGTGGAATTTCTGCAAAAAAAACACTTCAATTATACGAAGAGACTTGCTTGGTCCAAGAAACACGAGTAATGGAAATAAGACTGGTGGAAATCTGTCCTTTGGTCTGATGAGTCCAAATTTGAGATTTTTGGCTCCAACCGTTGTGTCTTTGTGAGACGCAGAGTAGGTGAAAGGATGATCCTGCATGTGTAGTTCCCACCATGAAGAATGGAGGAGGAAGTGTGATGGTGCTTTGCTTGTAACAGTGTCTGTGATTTATTTAGAATTCAAGGCACACTTAACCAGCAAGGTTACCACAGAATTCTGCAGCGATACGCCATCCTCTG
This sequence comes from Salvelinus alpinus, assembly GCF_045679555.1. Lineage (NCBI taxonomy): Eukaryota > Metazoa > Chordata > Actinopteri > Salmoniformes > Salmonidae > Salvelinus > Salvelinus alpinus. Next base: position 43,590,312 of record NC_092100.1, read on the forward strand.
GTTTGCGCTTAGTGGGAATTTAATTTATTTTTCAACAGGACAATGACCCAACACACCTCCAGGCTGTGTACAGGCTATTTGACCAAGAAGGAGAGTGATGGAGTGCTGCATCAGATGACCTGGCCTCCACAATCATCTGACCTCAACCCAATTGAGATGGTTTGGGGTGAGTTGGACCGCAGAGTGAAGGAAAAGCAGCCAAGAAGTGCTCAGCATATGTGGGAACTCCTTCAAGACTGCAGGAAAATAAATCCAGATGAAGCTGGTTAGGAGAATGCCAAGAGTGTGCAAAGCTGTCATCAAGGCAAATGGTGGCTACTTTGAAGAATCTAAAATATATGTTGATTTGTTTAACACTTTTTTGGTTACTACATGATTCCATATGTGTTATTTCAAAGTGTTGATGTCTTCACTATTATTCTACACTGTAGAAAGTAGTACAAATAAAGAAAACTCCTTGAATGAGTAGGTGTGTCCAAACTTTTGATTGGTACTGTATGTAACTACCACCTCGTTAACAGTTATTAGTTGTTAGATATACAGTAATAAGGGCAACTTAATGTAAAGTCTTATCGAGTTCTCAGTGTGATAAACTGATTAAGGGTGTCCTCCAAACATGTGGTATGATGAACTTTAATAACATAAAACTTTACTGTTGGATATGTTATTTAGCTCACTATAGTTTGGGTTTGTTTTTGCCTGAGGTGCATACTGTACTATATAGGGTGTATTTTCCAATTACAGGGCCAAGTTTGCTATCAATCGTTGCATGAAATTATTCAATACATCTACTTTACTTTTCTACCCCAGAGATGTTTTGAAGGACCATGTGGTGAATAATCATAAGAGATAAAGTTGACATTTCTTTAAGGGTAAGTGAGGGATACTCCTAAGGGCAAGTTAAATCAGACTGCAGAAGGCTGCAAGCTCAGGACCTTTTCTATTTGTGGTACAATAATGACAAATAGTGATGGTTAAGAGGATGCTTTTGTGTTAGTTTTAATATGATCATCCAATACTGCATACAAATGGATGTCTTTACAAAAACACACATCTTTGAAGAAACTAACAAAGTACATACTGTACCTGAGTAAGCAATGCTTTTGGCTCTCAGAAATAGTGATATTGTATACTTAAGGTCATGTGGATGAGAGAGACATGGTCAAGTAGTATCTTGTCATCATTGATGCAACAAAAATTATATTGAGGTGATTCACACTATAAAACGAAAGTGAAGGTTTAAACCAGTAATGGATTTTTATGACAGGAGCTGTGTATTTCAATATGTAAGACACATTCTCATGAAGATTCTATAAGCAATTCTAGCTGATGCCAGTGAGAAACCCATTTCCATCATGAATTATATGAAAATGTAATGAGGGTGACCTACCTTGGTATATTTGAAGCTATACAACGGGTGGGTCTTATCCTGAAAGCTGAATGCTGGTTAAACCGCATTCCAGCCGGTGTCTATTCCACAAGATACCACCAGCTAAATCTATGATGTTAAAATGCCTATTTACTCCGTTCCATCTGACTCGCAATCCACTGTCTCTTCAGCCCAGCTAGGCAAGTTATAAACTTGATCTCCACTATAAAATGCATCTAGACTTTCTCACATTTCTTTTAGACTAACAATTCATTTTCAACAGCGGAGATTTGTATAAACCCTGCTTTCTGTCTCTACGACATTTGCAACATTGTTTAAATATTCAAATTCGATCTCCAGCTGTCCCATAGTAATGAACGAGTCGGGATGAGACAGGCAGGCAGCGTTTCTCAGCCAGTCAAAATCATGAATCATCTTGCATAATTTTTATGGATATATACAAAGAAATGTAAATTGAAAAAAGGTTAAACTAAACGAAGTGCAGCTACTGTAGGTTGCAGTCTTTCCAGCTTCAGTTAGAAGTGATTGTGTTAGCTGTGGTGTTGGCTAGCTCCTCTGAACAAGTGTCCTGGCGAGTGAGCACATGTTCTATACCAAGCGAAATTGCGCCTCATTAGCTCATTGTTATGGATCTATCCAAATAAATGTCACTAGAAAACAGCATAAACAAATGTAAATACAACCACTGTTGTTATTCTGCCTGACCTGTTTGACGCGACTGTAAATTAGCAGTAGTTGGCAAGTTAGCAAGCAAGGGATGAGAACGTTCCCAGACAGAATGGCAATGGAACACCTAGAATGAACGACTGGGCATAGATACAGAACAAAAAGACTGAACGACTAGGTCGCATCTCTTGCAACCAAACCAATAGAACGAACGATCAGGCGGCTTGGGTAGCAACCCTAGATTTGTGTCGGGACTACAGTCGTGACCAAACGTTTTGAGAATGACACAAATATTAATTTCCACAAAGTTTGCTGCTTCAGTGTCTTTAGATATTTTTGTTAGATGTTACTATGGAATACTGAAGTATAATTACAAGCATTTCATAATTGTCAAAGGCTTTAATTGACAATTACATGAAGTTGATGCAAAGAGTCAATATTTGCGGTGTTGACCCTTCTTTTTCAAGACCTCTGCAATCCGCCCTACCATGCTGTCAATTAACTTCTCGGCCACAACCTGACTGATGGCAGCCCATTCTTGCATAATCAATGCTTGGAGTTTGTCAGAATTTGTGGGTTTTTGTTTGTCCACCCGCCTCTTGAGGATTGACCACAGGTTCACAATTGGATTAAGATCTGGGGAGTTTCCTGGCCATGGACCCAAAATATTGATGTTTTGTTCCCTGAGCCACTTAGTTATCACTTTTGCCTTATGGCAAGGTGCTCCATCATGCTGAAAAATGCATTGTTCGTCACCAAACTGTTCCTGGATGGTTGGGAGAAGTTGTGTTGGTACCATTCTTTATTCATGGCTGTGTTCTTAGGCAAAATTGTGAGTGAGCCCACTCCCTTGGCTGAGAAGCAACCCCACACATGAATGGTCTCAGGATGCTTTACTGTTGGCATGACACAGGACTGATGGTAGCGCGCACCTTGTCTTCTCCGGACAAGCTTTTTTCCGGATGCACCAAACAATCGGAAAGGGGATTCATCAGAGAAAATAACTTTACACCAGTCCTCAGCAGTCCGATCCCTGTACCTTTTGCAGAATATAAGTCTGTCCCTGATGTTTTTCCTGGAGAGAAGTGGCTTCTTTGCTGCCCTTCTTGACACCAGGCCATCCTCCAAAAGTCTTCGCCTCACTGTGCGTGCAGATGCACTCACACCTGCCTGCTGGCATTCCTGAGCAAGCTCTGTACTGGTGGTGCCCCGATCCCGCAGCTGAATCAACTTTAAGAGACGGTCCTGGCGCTTGCTGGACTTTCTTGGGCGCCCTGAAGCCTTCTTCACAACAATTGAACCGCTCTCCTTGAAGTTCTTGATGATCTGATAAATGGTTGATTTAGGTGCAATCTTACTGGCAGCAATATCCTTGCCTGTGAAGCCCTTTTTGTGCAAATCAATAAGGATGGCACGTGTTTCCTTGCAGGTAACCATGATTGACAGAGGAGGAGCAATGATTCCAAGCACCGCCCTCCTTTTGAAGCTTCCAGTCTGTTATTCGAACTCAATCAGCATGACAGAGTGATATCCAGCCTTGTCCTCGTCAACACTCACACCTGTGTTAACGAGAGAATCACTGACATGATGTTAGCTGGTCCTTTTGTGGCCGGGCTGAAATGCAGTTGAAATACTTTGGGGGATTCAGTTCATTTCCATGGCAAAGAGGGACTTTGCAATTAATTGCAATTCATCTGATCACTCTTCATAACATTCTGGAGTATATGCAAATTGCCATCATACAAACTGAGGCAGCAGACTTTGTGAAAATTTATATTTGTGTCATTCTCAAAACTTTTGGCCACGACTGTATATCTTGTGGAAGGATGCAAAAGTACTAATCAAAATATGTAAATCATTATATTGGCAACCCGTTGTATAAAAGTGATAATTCCCTCGAAGCAGGTGTTTAGAGGATATATGGCACAGTTTGCCGGCCCTCGACATTGTCTCTGGCCTAACAACACCCGTGCCAATATATCCTCCAAACTCCGGCTCCTCTGGCATTATCACTTATACACCCCAAGGTGAATGAGGGGAGCTTTCAGTGCACAGTTGATTACCGATGACAGCCTGTAAAAAATACTTACTGTACACTTCACGGTCCACAGCACAAGCAAAGTTGACCTTCCATCTTTTTCTCTCTCCCACCCTCCATCCAGCTCTCTCCCATCCATCCATCCATCCCTCTCTCTTACATCCTTCCTCCCTCCATCCATCCCTCTCCCTTGCCCTCCATTTCTCTCTCTCCCACTCTCCATCCCTCTCTCCCTCCCATAGCCCTTCTGTGGTGGTTCTCTAAGGATGGAACCATACCATCTTCTGCTCTGCAACAGCTCTTCTGGATTAATCATTTTGTTTCATGTCTGTGTCTGCATCCTCCCTGTGCCAGTTGAACTGATGCTGTGGTTTCATAGACTTTGTCAACACTCACATATTGGCATTTTAGTTTTACGTAACCTAGACTGAAATATTGATTGATAGGTATAACAGTTTTGGTTTTGCAATATTTTACTTCTCAAAAATAGTCTTATTTAATTCCATGAGCTATCTTCATGGACAGGCCATGGGGAAGGGAGGGTGGAAAAGCTGCAGTGGAGAAAGGTTAACAGAAGTTAGGACAAGATTATTTAATATTTAATTATTTAATCTTCCACCATGTTCCCCGAATAAAAGCAAAGAAAATGCTTTGGCTTTACTCAGGAAGACAACAGAACACTTTTAGATATGAAACATTTAATTAGTTGTAGTTGAATGAATTACAGTAAAACTTCAATTAATCTCAAAAAGCCGCTTGTCTCTTTTAATAGCCGGGCAACGGCACACATTTCAGCAAATAAACGCCTTTTTAAAATAAACACGGCATATAAATTAATTGTTTTACAAGGTTACAATGAATTTTTTAGGAGGTTTAAAGTTTGATTAAGTTATTAATTTAGTAATGACTCAAAAATAGGATGGCTGTCACGTTCGTCGTTGGAAGCAGACTCGGACCATAGCGCAGCGTGATCTGGGTTCCACATGTTTATTGAGTGAAACGTACAAAAACAATAAAGAATGAACGAAACGTGATGTAAATGCAGTGCTCACAGGCAACAACACAGAAACAAGATCCCACAAAACACAGTGGGGAAATGGCTGCCTAAATATGATCCCCAATCAGAGACAACGATAAACAGCTACCTCTGATTGGGAACCATACCAGGCCAACATAGAAACAAAACACCTAGATAGGAACACCCCCCCCCCCCCCCCTAGTCACACCCCGACCTAAACAAAATAGAGAATAAAAAGCTCTCTATGGTCAGGGCGTGACAATGGCAATCATCCAATTTTATTGCCAGTAAGAAAATGCTAGCCATTGGCTGCTAACAGCTGAGAACTGCAAGCTAACGGGCATGCACAAAAGCAGTCAACAACTTCGGGAGTGCAGAACCCCAGACATTGTCCGATCACCCTCTAGGTGGCAAAACGAAGAACTGCCAAAAACGCACGCTCAAAGAGGAGAATAATTATTCTGTCAAGGAAAAGTGTTTTTGTTGTTGTTGAAATAGAGGCATACTAAGACAAAATAAATGTGACACAGTGTGTAAATGATAACACATTTGTGCAGGAAATGAAGAAATTGACTCAAATGCTGGACGTGAAAGCTGAAATTATACAATGAACTGTGCAAATGAAGAAAAGCTGTGTGCATTAACCCTTGTCTGGTGTTCGGGTCTGTGGGACCCATTTTCAAAATTTACTAAAATAACAATTATACAATGAATTATTTTTTCAACCTGAGACTCATTGGCCTTGGATAATTTTCTGTGAAGAACATGGAAAAGAACACAGTTTCATTGAGTGCTCACTGTGCACCCCCCTATACATTTATATTACATATGTGGTGTTCGGGTCCACCGGATCCACATTCCAAGGACCCTAGTTTGGCAGCCATCGTGAGGAGGATTCAGGAGGAGGATGCTGGTGCCCCATCCGCCTGACCCACGGATCCAACAACTCCAATACTGGAAGTAAGTGTGAGTGATGTTGTTGCATGTAACTATATACAGTACCAGTATCAGTCAAAAGTTTGGACACACTTACTCATTCAATGGTTTTTCTTTATTTGTACTATTCTACATTGTAGAATGATAGTGAAGACATCAAAACTATAAAATAACATGTATGGGATAATGTAGTAACCCAAAAATATATTTTAGATTTTAAATTCTTCAACGTTACCACCCTTTGCCTTGATGACAGCTTTGTACACTCTTGGCATTCTCTCAATCAGCTTCATGAGGAATGCTTTTCCAACAGTCTTGAAGGAGTTCCCACATATGCTGGCTGCTTTTCCTTCACTCTGCGGTCCAACTCATACCAAACCATCTCAACATGGGTTGAGGTCAGGGGATTGTGGAGGCCAGGTCATCTGATGCAGCGCTCCATCACTCTCCTTCTTGTCAAATAGCCCTGACACAGCCTTAAGGTGTGTTTGGGGTATTTGTCCTGTTGATAAACAAATGATAGTCCCACTAAGCGCAAACCCGATGGGATGGTGTATCGCTGCAGAATGCTGTGGTAGCGATGCTGGTTAAGTGTGCCATGAATTGTAAATAAATCAGACAGTGTCACCAGCAAAGCACCATCACCCCTCCTGTTTCATGCTTCACTGTGGGAACCACACATGCCGAGATCATCCGTTCACCTACTCTGCATCTCACAAAGACACAGGAGTTGGAACCAAAAATCTAAATTATGGACTTATCACACCAAAGGACATATTTCCAAAGGTCTACTATCCATTGTTCGTTGTTTTTGGGCAAACAAGTCTCTTTTTATTATTGGTGTCCTTTAGTATTGGTTTCTTTGCAGCAATTCGACCACAAATGTGTGATTCACGCAGTCTCCTCTGAACAGTTGATGTTGAGATGTGTCTGTTTTACTTGAACTCCGTGAAGCATTTATTTGGGCTGCAATCTGAGGTGCAGTTAACTCTAATGAACTTAACCTCTGCAGCAGAAGTAACTCTGGGTCTTCCATTCTTGTGGCGGCCCTAATGAGGAGCCAGTTTAACCTTTTGCCACTATAGGGGGTGCTGTTTCGCATTAGCATAATTTGCTCTACAGATTAAACTGCCTAGTACTCAATTCTTGCTCGTACAATATGCATATTATTGTTATTATTGGATAGAAAACACTCTCTAGTTTCTATAGCCGTTTGAATTATGTCTCTGAGTGAAACAGAACTCATTCTACAGCACTTTTCCTGATATGGAGTGAGATTTCAGAAATGTTGGCCTCTGGTCCCAGGTCAGTTTTAAAGTCCCTGTAAATCCTATGAGGATACAAACACTGCCCATGCCTTCCTCTAGATGTCAGTAAGAGGTGACAATTTGAATGGAGTCGATTGCGCAATCAGGGCCTGTATAAAATGCCAAAGACCGGATGTACCGTTCTTTTCCTGCTGCGCCTGACGCACGATGGACGTCGGACTGGCTCTCTTTCCAAGCGTTGGTTTAGCCACTTATATATCGCCGGTCATGTTTTTACTCGTTATAGGTGTTAAAAACATCATAAGGTAGTTAATTTAAACCGTTTTATAGCAATTTATATCCGTTTAGTGCGATTTTGAGGCATTGCTTTGTGATGCACTTTGAAGCGCCGGGCACGTTTCGGGGTCCCGGTCGAACGTTAGTGGGCATTTCGATAGACAAGAGGACATCTTTCGACCAAAAGAAGATTAGACCCAAGAAAGGATACATTGCCCAAGATTCTGATGGAAGATCACCTCATAGTAAGAAATATTTAAGATGATAAATCGTTGTTCTGTCGAAAAATGTTAAACGCATATTCCGCCATTTTTTTTGGTATAGCTTCGCTTGGCGAACCCTGTATTGCACAGTAAGGATAATTTTAGAAATGTAATTCAGCGATTGCATTAAGAACTAATTTGTCTTTCGATTGCTGTCCACCCTATATTTTTTAGTCAAGTTTACGATTAGTTATTCATTACGCCAGATCACTGTCCAAAATGGCGCCCGACATTTTCAGGCTAGTTTTGCTAGTATTGTCATGTTATAACCACGTTTTTTTGTGGCTAAATATGCACATTTTCGAACAAACTCTATATGTATGTTGTAATATGATGTTACAGGAGTGTCATCGGAAGAATTCTGAGAAGGTTAGTGAAAAAATTAATACATTTTGGCGATGATTACGTTATCGCTCTCTTTGGCTTGAATCAATGCTCGGGTAACGTTTGCACATGTGGTATGCTAATATAACGATTTATTGTGTTTTCGCTGTAAAACACTTAGAACATCTGAAATATTGTCTGAATTCACAAGATCTGTGTCTTTCCATTGCTGTGAGCTGTGTATTTTTAAGAAATGTTTTATGATTAGTAATTAGGTAATACACGTTGCTCTCTGTATTTATTCTAGTCGAGTTGTGATGGTGGGTGCAATTGTAAACTATGATTTCTACCTGAAATATGCACATTTTTCTAACAAAACCTATCCTATACAATAAATATGTTATCAGATTGTCATCTGATGAGGTTTTTTCTTGGTTAGTGGCTATCAATATCTTTATTTGGCCGAATTGGTGATAGCACCTGATGGAGTAAGAAACTGATGGAGTTAGAAAAGTGGTGTCTTTTGCTAACGTGGTTAGCTAATAGATTTACATATTGTGTCTTCCCTGTAAAACATTTAAAAAATCTGAAACGGTGGCTTTATTCACAAGATCTGTATCTTTCATCTGGTGTCTTGGACTTGTGATTTAATGATATTTAGATGCTAGTATTTACTTGTGACGCTATGCTAGGCTATGCTAGTCAGCTTTTTTACTGTGGGGGGTGCTCCCGGATCCGGGATGAGTACCAACTAAAAGTTAATCATAGCGCATGATGGTTTTTGCGACTGCACTTGAAGAAACTTTCAAAGTTCATGAAATGTTCAAATTGACAGACCTTCATGTCTTAAAGTAATGATGGACTGTTGTTTTTATTTGCTTATTTGAGCTGTTCTTGACATAATATGGACTTTTACCAAATAGGGCTATCATCTGTATACCACCCCTACCTTGTCACATCACAGCTGATTGGCTCAAACGCATTAAGAAGGAAAGAAATTCCACAAATTAACTTTGAACAAGGCACACCTGTTAATTGAAATGCATTCCAGATGACTACCTCATGAACCTGGTTGAGAGAATGCCAAGAGTGTCACGCCCTGATCTGTTTCACCTGTCCTTGTGCGTATCTCCACCCCCCTCCAGGTGTCGCCCATCTTCCCCATTATCCCGTGCATTTATACCTGTTTTTTATTGTCTGTCTGTTGCCAGTTTGTCTTTTTTGTCAAGCTTACCAGTGTTCGTCCTGTCAATCCTGTCTTTTCCCTGCTCTTTTTCTCGTCCTGGTTTTGACCCTGCCTGTCCTGACCTTGTACCCACCCGCCTGACCACTCTGGCTGTCCCTAAGCCTTCCTGCCGTCCTGTACCTCTGTCCCACCTCTGGATTATTGACCTCTGCCTACCCTGACCCTGAGCCAGCCTGCCATCCGGTACCTTTGCTCTACCTCTGGATTACTGAACTCTGTCTGTCCCTGACCCTGAGCCTGCCTGCCTTGACCTGTTGTTTGCCTGCCCCTGGTGTTAAAATAAACATTGTTACTTCACACGGTCTGCACTTGGGTCTTACTTTGATTCTTGATAAAGAGTGTGCAAAGCTGTCATCAAAGCAAAGGGTGGTTGCGGAGGAGAGAAGCTGCCCGGGAACTAATCCAGTTTCGGCAGGACTCCTGCAGTATTGCTGACTATGTGGTAGATTTCTGCACATTGGCAGCAGAGAGAGCTTGGAATCAGGAAGCACTGTTTGATATGTTCCTGTACAGCGTGTCGGAGGAGGTCAAGGTCGAGCTTGCTGCTCGGAGTTCTCGATTCTCAGATCTCGATTCCCTCATCGCTTTGACCATCCATATCAATGGACGATTACGGGAACAACGGAGGGAGGGGAAATTCGACTTCGCTCACATGTCCAGGGATTCCACCGTGTCTCCGAGTCATCCCGGAAGTCCCCGACGATCCCATTGCCGAGAGAACCCGAGGACTCCCGACCTGCCCCGAGAGTCGTTGGAGTCGGCCAAGTCGCCGCATCCCGAACCTATGCAAATAGGTAGAGCTGGGCTATCGCCAGCGGAACAACAATACAGGATCAACACGAAAAGTTGTCTGAATTGCGGGACTCTTGGTGCTCTTGTCCTTTTTAAGAGACCAGGCTCACTGGTATGAGTGAGTACTCTGGTGGGCCATATGGAGAACTTTCCTGCTTCCCTTGCTCGCACCCCTGTTCCAGCCATTCTGCTGTGGGGTTGCCAGTCTAAATCTCTCCGGGTCCTCATTAACTTTGGGGCCGATGAGAGTTTTTTGGATGCTACCCTGGTTTCTGAGCTGAACATCCCCACTCAGCCCCTCTCCACTCCCATGGAGGTTAGATTGCTTTACGTGCGCCCTATAGGCCGGGTCACTCATATTACCACTTCCATCAACCTACGTGTGTCAGAGAATCACAGCGAGACTTTTCAATTCCTGCTCATCAAGTCTCCTCAGATTCCTGTGGTATTGGGATTCTCCTGGTGCCAGTGACACAATCCCCTCATCGACTGGGCTACTAGTGCCATCATGGGCTGGAGCCCTTCTTGCCACACTCATTGCCTGAAGTCAGCTCTGCCTGCCTCGGGACGTCTTCCGGGAGGCTTGGAAATTGCCCTGGACCTCTCCGCCAGCCCCGCAGAGTACCAGGACCTCCAGGAGGGGTTCAGTAAGGCCCGGGCCAATTCGCTTCCGCAGAACCGACCTGTGTCCAAGAAGATCAAGCCTGAGGCGCTGGCACGCCGCTATAGTGCCGCGGCTACACCCCCGGAAGCCGAGACCTTTCCCCCCGCTCTAAGATCATTAGCCCCTATGCTGTTCATCCTCTGTTGCCCCGTACCCTCAGTATTTTTCCTACCGTTTCTGTGTCTAGAGTTAAAACCATGTCTGACTGCCCCTTGTCTCCTGTTTCCAGGCCCACACCTCTCCTCATCTCATCGACAGCGTACATGGTTAGACACATCCTGAAGGTTTGACCTCGGTCCAGGGGAGCCAGGCCTTATCTCTGAGTTCCAACGCCGGCACCCAGCTCAACCAGGTATGCGCCCTTGTAGAACGCCAGATGGCGTCCCTAGAGAGGGGAGTACTGTCACGCCCTGATCTGTTTCACCTGTCCTTGTGCTTGTCTCCACCCCCTCCAGGTGTCGCCCATCTTCCCAATTAACCTGTGTATTTATAGCTCTGTTTTCTGTCTGTTGCCAGTTCATCTTGTTTGTCAAGCTTACCAGCGTTCGTCCTGTCAGATCCTGTCTTTTTCCTGCCTCTCTTTTTCTTGTCCTCCTGGTTTTGACCCTTGCCTGTCCTGACCTCATACCTGCCCGCCTGACCACTCTGCCTGTCACAGACACTGAGCCTGCCCGCCGTCCTGTACCTCTGTCCCACCTCTGGATTATTGACCTCTGCCTACCCTGACCGTGAGCCTGCCTGCCATCTGGTACCTTTGCTCCACCTCTGGATTTCTGAATTCTGCCTGTCCCTGAGCCTGAGCCTGCCTGCCTTGACCTGTCGTTTGCCTGCCACTGGTGTTACAATAAACATAGTTAATTCACACAGTCTGCACTTGGGTATTACCTTGATTCTTGATAAAGAGTGTGCAAAGCTGTCATCAAAGCAAAGGGTGGCTACCTTGAAGAATCTGAAATCTAAAATATATTTTGATCCGCCCCTTTTTTTCAATTTTCACCTAAAATGACATACCCTGGCTGTAGCTCAGGCCCCGAAGCAAGGATATGCATATTATTGGTTCCATTTGAAAGGAAACACTTTGAAGTTTGTGGAAATGTGAAAGGAATGTTGGAGAATATAACACAGTAGACCTGGTAAAAGATAATACAAACAACAAACCAACCGTTCTTTTGTATTTTTTTGTAACATTCTTTGAAATGCAAGAGAAAGGTCATAATGTATTATTCCAGCCCAAGTGCAATTTAGATTTTGGCCACTAGATGGAAGCAGTGTATGTGCAATGTTTTAGACTGATCCAATGAAGCATTGCATTTCTGTTCAAAATGTTGTATCAAGACTGCCCAAATGTGACACATTTGTTTATTAACACTTTTTTGGTTACTACTTGATTCCATATGTGTTATTTCAGAGTTGATGTCTTCACTATTATTCTACAATGTAGATTTTTTTTTTTTTTTAAGAAACCCTTGAATGAGTTGTTGACTGTTATGTGAGTAAGTGTTTTCAACATTCTAGATTGCAGCCGGTAGCAACAAGAAGAAGCGCTGAGATGTATGCGGACCAAAGAAGGACAGGAAGACACAGTACACATGCACACGTGCAAGAAAGACATTTGCAACACACACACAGTAAAACTCTGTCTGTCCCTCATGTGGTGTGTGTAGACCAGCCTTAATTTGTGTTCAATGGGGCTCATTTATGATATCTTTAAAATGTGTCCTTCCAATTTGTTCAGTTTAAAGCAATTTTTATTTATTTTTTTATTTCACCTTTATTTAACCAGGTAGGCTAGTTGAGAACAAGTTCTCATTTACAACTGCGACCTGGCCAAGATTAAGCATAGCACTGTGAACAGACAACAACACAGAGTTACACATGGAGTAAACAATAAACAAGTCAATAACACAGTAGGAAAAAAACAAAATGAGTCTATATACATTGTGTGCAAAAGGCATAAACATCATTACTGATGAAAATTTTTTTTCATTTATATTTGTTCAAGATTAACATGATTTATTCCACCCATGTCTTGATTATAATTGTTTTTTGTTTACAAAAATCACATTTTGTAAAAAAATATATAAAAAAATTGAGCTTTTATTGATAAATGTGATCGAGCAGAGGTAAATATTAACCATGTATGCTGTCTATATTGCCTGTAATTGATATAAGTCAGCATCTACAGTAAGTATTAAGTATTTTTACGTAAATTGTTATGGCTGTATTGTTTTAAAAACCCAATAATGTTGTGGATCCATCAAACCCGCGAACATTGGGTGAATAACAAAAACATAAACACCACACAAGGTTTAAGGAAATACATGCCTGGCTCAAATAGAAGCCTGTCTCTAACAAGCACATGCTGTGTTCAGTGATTTAAGCAAAGAAACGCCTGGGATATTAATTTAAGTTTTACGGAATACAGTACATGTTACAATTCACAGTAGATACTGTATCTTACATGTAGATACATTTGAAATACCAAATACATTTATAATAGCCATAACCTTTCAAAAGTGTATACAGTAATCCCTCGTTTATCGCGGGGGTTACGTTCCGAAAATGACCCGCGATAAGTGAAATCCGCGAAATAGAAAACTTTTTTTTTTTTTACAATTAGCAACTATTACATGTATACAAATACAGTGACTCACGTGTAGGCCGTTTCACTGCTCTTCAGACTGGGCCGCTGCATCCTGACTGCGCTCTGCAGTGTTCTCTTCTTCTGAAGCCCGCGGTGCAGGTGTGTTTGTTCGGGAGAAGAACATAGTGATAGGCAGCTGTTGTCGCTCTTTTTTCTTCTTTGCAAAAAGATCCTTGTACACCGACATGCCACCATCGATTACGTTGGAGAACTGTAATGAACGGCTCATCAAAGGGTCCCATTCCTCAGCTACTCGCTTAAGTTCAGTGGCCATTCGCACCATGGTTGCTAAGCGACCAAGCGTTAGTCCTTCCTTCCTTCCTGGCCAACTTAATGTAAATTTGCCAAGCTGTTTTATGTACGTACACATAACTGCACGAGACGACAAAATGATAGCACAATTCGTAGCATGTTTTGATACAAGAAGCGGGAGTGAGTTTTTAGCGAATCAGAATGCAGAGCACAATGCACAAAAAAAAAAAAAAAAATGCATTATGAAAATCCGCGAAATAGCGAATCCGCGATAAGTGAACCGCGAAGTGGCGAGGGATCACTGTATACCCAAATTATAGGCATGGAGCATGAGACTGCCTCTCCTCCAGTTTTTGGATGGTCTGAAAGGCCTCTCATCCATGCTGTGCTTAAGTTCTTTGGATGTCTGTGGAAGTGAAGTACCTCAGATGACAGGGAGTTTTCCTAGACAGCTGTCGCTCTCTCCCCCTTGCCAAATCTGAAGGCCCCCCTGCCAAGGCACCCGTCTACCCCCATCTCCCAGGCTTTTGGGCCTGGACACTCGACACAAGTCTGGCCCAAAGCTGGCCAACATGTCTTGGGCCACACATGCAACAGCAGGCCTGGGTGACAGGTGGAGCTCATGGTTTGAGATGGCCCTATTGACTGCAGTACACAGACGTGGTACTAACCACCCATCACAGAGAGGAAGGTGTCCTGAGACACCGTTGTATAATCCTGATGGAGAGACTGGAAGGATTGATGGATTTGTGTGTGTGTTCTTAATGTTGTGCTTAGTTGTGATCTTTTCTGCCTGATAATGACATATGATGGGTATCTGAAGAGAGGATTTCAAAGGACTCTGGTTGACACGAGAGTTGTCATCTCTCTTTTGATTCTGTCCCATATGTGTTGTCTATGATGGGACTCCTGGACATATCCACGGTTTCTGTGGATTATCTGGAATGTTGACTGGAGAGAAGGTGTTGTCTTATAGTCCACCAGGTAATTTGAAGAATATGGGGTAGCACTTTATAATAACTCTCAAGTAATAAAGCATTTATAATGGGTTAGTACATTTTTGATCATAATTTATTAAGCATTGATAAATGTATAAATGTTAGTAAGCTATTCATAAACAGTATTTTATCAATCCATAAACATTGTTATAACTGATTAATTCATAATTAATTAGATCCATTAGAAGGTATTTGATAACTGAATTGTCATACTTTATAATTGCTTTATAAATTAATGAATTATTATTGCATTTACAAACCAGTTGTAAATTAGTTATTGTTTAATGAGATGATTATTCAAGTATTAGTTAATGGTTGGCAAACTATTTACACACATATACACTACCGTTTAAAAGTTTGGGGTCACTTAGAAAGTCCTTGTTTTTGAAAGAAAAGCATATTTTTTGTCCATTAATATAACATCAAATTGATCAGAAATACAGGGTAGACATTGTTAATGTTGTAAATGACTATTGTAGCTGGAAACGGGTGATTTTCGATGGAATATCTACATAGGCATACAGAGGCCCATTATCAGCAACCATCACTCTTGTGTTCCAATGGCACGTTGTGTTAGCTAATCCAAGTTTATAAATTTAAAAGGCTAATTGATCATTAGAAAACCCTTTTGCAATTATGTTAGCACAGCTGAAAACTGTTGTCCTGATTAAGGAAGCAATAAAACTGGCCTTCTTCAGACTAGTTGAGTATCTGGAGCATCAGCACATAGTTCCTCTGTCCAGTGTCTGTGTTCTTTTGCCCATCTTAATCTTTTCTTTTTACTGGCCAGTCTGAGATATGGCTTTTTCTTTGCAACTCTGCCTAGAAGGCCAGCATCCCTTCAGTCGCCTCTTCATTGTTAACGTTGAGACTGGTGTTTTGACGGTATTATTTAAGGAAGCTGCCAGTTGAGGACTTGTGAGGCGTATGTTTCTCAAACTAGACACTCTAATGTACTTGTCCTCTTGCCCAGTTGTGTACCGGGGCCTCACACTCCTCTTTCTATTCTGGTTAGAGCCAGTGTGCGCTGTTCTGTGAAGGGAGTAGTACACAGCATTGTACGAGATCTTCAGTTTCTTGGCAATTTCTTTCATGGAATAGCCATAATTTCTCAGAACAAATCACAAATGCTTATCTCCAGACACTCAACTAGTCTAAAGAACAGTTTTATTGCTTTGAAGGGGTTAAACCAAGGCCTCATACCTTTAAAAGGGTTAATAAATTGTGATGATAAACTGTAAGGTCTCCTCTTTAGGAGACCTCTGTGTGTGTGTGTTAACACCTGTTTTGAGTGTTGTGCCCTTCAGACACTATCAGAAGGCGGAAACCGCCTACGTTCATACTCCTCCTGTCTGGGCCCCACCTGGCCATCTGAGGTTCTGAGAATACGACTGGTTTTCTGAGAACACATGGCTGCCGCAGGGCTGATGAAAACAACCACCTGTCAGAAGATGCTGGGACTCGTTCACCTTGTTATGACCCTATACTTGTGATGGAAGGTCACGTTTTGGTCAAACCCACTTCTAAGCTTCTAATACACCTTAGCCAAATGTGTATTCCTGTTATATCGCGCCATGGTCGTGCCAGAGCCGACCGCAAGCCAAACCCGGGCACTCCTTTATGGGAAGGCGTACCCAAGTTCAACTCACAATCGACTCCGACACAGCCACGGCACGACAGCCAAGAACACATGCAGTACTGGCAATCCAGAGCGAGTAAACCTGTAAAACCAACCCTCTCTCCACCATACACATTTTTTTTTTTTTTCTAGGGTCGTTGCTCTATCACCTCGGCTGTTTTACACGTAGGCACATATCATTAGGATCAATAATATAAAAGGTAGCATAAATAGCTTATATAGAAATATATAATATACCTTTGTCTCGCGTAGAGAAGTGCTTTCCATCAGCCAATTATTGTATTACTTCTACCGCTAACTTAAATCACTTTATCCCAGTGTTAACCAGCCCGCCACACACAAGAGACAACAACCCTGTTGTCACGATCATCTAAGGTGGAAACAGTGGACCAAAGTGCAGCGTGTTGAGCGTACATACTTCTTTATTTTTAAGATGTCACCAACAAAACAATAAACATCACAACGAAACCATGACGCCAACGTAGTGCTCACAGGCAACTATACATGGACAACTACCCACCAATACAGGTGGGAAAAGGCAACCTAAGTATGGTTCTCAATCACAGACAACGATAGACAGCTGCCTCTGATTGAGAACCACACCCGGCCAAACACACAGAAATACAAATCATAGAAAAAGGAACATAGAATGCCCACCCAAATCACACCCTGACCAAACCAAAATAGAGACATAAAAAGCTCTCTAAGGTCAGGGCGTGACACCTGTTGACAATACCTAATCCATCCATTTGCCAGTGTGTATCGGAAGAATAATCATCCTTTACTTTTTTATATTGAGATACATTTTTTAAATGTAAAAGGATAATAACACCAAATATTTTAGGATCATAGAGAACCTAGGCAGGTTTTTATTGATATAATTCTTTATCCTAGCCCTACAATACATTTATTCATATTTATTAAGTTTTATCTTAAAAGCTAATCGTTCCGATTCACATCGGCAAACAAGGGCCGCACTTATATAATAGCTTTTAGGTCATAATATACCTGACCTCTACAATTAGGCCATATCATATTAAACCCCCCAAAAAATTATATTGGTATTTCTAATGTACAATCTTCAAATTAAATACATAAAAAATCACGAAGAAAAAAGGTCAACCTTACCCATCATTGCCTTTCCCTAAATCAAAACCTGATATTACGTCCATTTAGTCCAAAGTTCCATATCATACCCATTCTGCATTACCATAAATCCAACCTTATTTTAAGTCCACGGTTCCATACTGCATGAATAAAAAAAAGTTTTTGTAAAAAACAAATGATCCAATATTTGTACTGTGTAATGCGGTGCAAATATGTATTGGGGACTACTTCAACAGGAGGTAGCTATCACTCACAGCCACGTTGTAATCTTCGAGTCTGTCACGCCCTGACCTTGGAGATCCTTTTTATCTCTATTTGGTTAGGTCAGGGTGTGATTTGGGGTGGGTATTCTATGTTCTATTATTTGTATTTCTATGTTTTGGCCGGGTAGGGTTCTCAATCAGGTACTGCTGTCTATCGTTGTCTCTGATTGAGAGCCATACTTAGGTAGCCCTTTTTCCCACCTGCCTTTGTGGGAAGTTGACTTTGTTTGTGGCACATAGCCTTAAGCTTCACGGTTTGTTTTGTATTGTTTATTGTTTTGTCGGCGTCATTTCTAATAAAGAAGAAAATGTACGCTCACCACGCTGCACCTTGGTCTACTTCATTCAACAGCCGTGACAGAGTCCTTGAACATTTGGATGTTTACATATAATTTATCGACCAATGGATGAACATTCTGCTTCTCTGCCTGGAGCCTTCTGAAAGTGGGGTACAGAGCATATCGTCTCTCCACTATTTCATGAAGAAATTGTTCATTAATGGAAAATGGTGTGTTCTTCAACTCATATCCTGTTGTAACAAGGTAATTTTCATTTTGTGTTGGGTTAGCATAGGAGAGCTATTTGAAAATCAATTGTTTCTAGCTGTTCGTCCGTCATCTTGAGATTAAGTTTCATGAACACCTTGACTTTTTCCTCCGTTGACTGAGTTTTCGTTTTCATCCTCCTTTATTCCCATTATAACAATATTATTTTTCATACTTCTGCACTTCAGATCAAGTAATTGGGCTTTCATTGTTTTATTATCATACCGTAGTCTCTCTGTAGTGTCTTTTCGGGAGTCCACGGTAGTTTTAAATATCTTATTTTCCGCTCGTATTTCTTCCATTTTATTAATGTAATCCATTCCTGTTTTTAAGGACTCAACCTCCCCCAGTAGCCCAGGCAATAGATTTTTTTAAATTAACTGCTCGCTCATGCTCGTAAGCAATGCTCTATCTTCTGGAGACATAGGACAGTTATAAAACTGCCCCCCTCCGATGTTAAATTTGGAATTTTAGATGGCAACTTCCCTCACGTTTCGCTTGCAGAACTCGAAGAAAGGTCTTCTCTTGTTTGCTTCGATGTATCCATTTCTTTATCAAAATGCTGGTCAATAAAGAGCTCCAGATTCTCTATATTATCCAAAATGTTTGTTTCGTAGTTATCAGCTAATCCTCAATTTTTGTGATTAATTCATGGCTACCACGCTGCCACGTCATCACCACCTGACAAGCTTCACGTCGCAGTTAGATATTGCTGATTTTATAATTATTACATAATGCTTACCCAGACCCTTGTCTAAATTGATGGGTCATGTGAAATAAATGGAACTAATTTCAGGAAACTAGGCATATGTCACGCGTCACTACTTCACAGGACAGAAATTTCAACGTAAACATTTTTTAAATCAAAATGCATTTTCCGGCAGAAATGCCTTCTGGAACATCTGAACTTTCATGTGCCTTAATAATAAACTTGTATGCCATCTGTAAATACAAATATAATTTTTTAATTATGAGCCTAGTTGGTTTAGCCACAGAAAAAGCGAGCAACCTTCCCGCTAGCCATGATTGGGTGAGATAATGATTGGGCTGAACATGCCAAGAGATGAGTTCGGATTGGTCTACCATGTAGCACTTTTCTCTCTATTTGAGCTGGTGAGTATGTTTAGCTAATCCTGTCTAACTCGGCTTTAAAAATATATATATTGTGTAGTAGAACTGCCTAAGTGTTGCTCTCCACTTTCTGGAGGACCGAGTTTTGAAATCAGTGGAATTAGAGTATGATAGCTAAGGAGATGGAGAAAACACCTGTCTTCAGATTACATCTCAAACTAAGGGCAACCCTGGCATCCATGACAGTGAGAAGCGTTCGTCCATGTATACGGGTAAGATAGTCTAGCTAGCTAAATTGTCATATATTACAGGTTTCTAATTTAGTCAAAGTAATTTTCATTTCAAGTTAAAGTGTACTGTTAGCTTGCTAGCTCACGTTAGCTGGCTGGCTCGCTAGCTAACATTACGTGTATGAGCTGTAGTAATATTATTCATATTTCAGAGCCATTTGCTTTGCTAGTTATAGCCTAATGTTAGCTAGCTAACATTGAACCTGGTTGGTTAGCTACCTGCAGATTCATGCAGTGTAGTAACGTCATGAGTTGGGATTATGGTTCATTGTTTAGCAAGTTACATGTCTCCACTATGCAAGTCATTTCAATAGAATGTTTAATGATGTCACTGCGAAAACTGTTGATAGACGTAGCTGGTAAATTCGCTCTGGCCATCTACTCTGATTTCAGAGCACTCTCGTCTGACTGTGCCAGAGCGCATAACAAGTGACGAATTTACGAACGCTCAACACTGTTGAATATGGCCGGTGTCAGTAAACTTTGGCAAAAAAGCATAAATTGTTGCCAGGAGCACAGTTGCAGTAACCAGCGCGCTGGATAACAGAAAAAGAGCCTAACCAGCTCTGCTAGGGTGAGTAAAATGGTCAGTGAGCTGTTCTCTCATTTGTGTATGGAAGTAGCAAGCCAGTCAACGTAAGCCAGTTAGCTTGGTTGAGTAACTGCTGTTGTTAGGACAGAACGCTCAGATCAACCCTTAAAGACACGGGTGGGGCTTAAGAGGTTGTGAACGATGCAGAATGGGTGTAGACAAACGGCTCTCCAGTAGTATTACCCAAACATTCAAAGGCTTTTTTCTCAAAAGTGAGATTACAAGTTGATCAACTTTCAAATCAGAATTACTTTCGCATTGTTCCTCAACTGTAGTGTATAAAAAACCTGTCACGATCGTCGTCAGGGTGGAAATGACCGGACCAAGGTGCAGCGTGGTGAGCTTGCTAGCTAAACAATGAACCATAATCCCATTTCATAGCTACAGTACAAACAGATTGTCATAGCTAGCCACCATGCATGAAATGCTGTAGTATTAATCTGCAGGTAGCTAAGGCTAACCAACTAGGTTCAATGTTAGCTAGCTAACATTAGGTTAAAACCTAGCAATGCAAATTGATTTCTGAGATCCAAATAATATTACAACACAGATCATACACGTAACGTTAGCTAGCGAGACAGCAAGTTAACGTTCGCTAGCTAGCTAGTTTGAAATGAAAATGACTTTCTGAGAAAATTAGAAACGTATAATATCTGCAAATGTAGTTAGACTCTTACCCGTATACATGGATGAACTCTTCACTGGAAACACTTTAAGTAAGATGTTGTGTGTCTTTTACGTTTTGTTTGTAGCTAGCTTCAGGTTGTTTGGCCCGTTGTGTCAAGTCACTGCGGTACACACTGACCATGTGCAGAAAGCTAACTACAGCGGCATCTTTATTGAGTAGCTGCACCACTACTGCCACTGGGACTTTCTTCCTGCGATGTATCCATTTCGCCATTGTTCTCTTTTTTGGACCAGGTATAAACACCTTTCTGCTGACTTTGGGAATGTATTTATTTTTAACCAGGCAAGTCAGTTAAAAATTCTTATTTACAATGACAGCCTAGTTTAACCTCTAACGAGTCACAACCCCGGATCCGGGATCCCCCCCATCAAAAAAGCTGACTAGCATAGCCTAGCCTAAAGCCACAGGGATATCATATAATCAAATGTTCATGAAATCACAAGTCCAAGACACCAAATGAAAGATACAGATCTTGTGAATCCAGCCATCATTTCCGATTTTTTTAATGTTTTACAGGGAAGACACAATATGTAAATCTATTAGCTAACCACGATAGCAAAAGACACAACTTTTTTTTCTCCACCATTTTTTTCCTGCATGGGCAGCTATCACAATTTCGACTAAATAAAGATATACACTGCTCAAAAAAATAAAGGGAACACTTAAACAACACAATGTAACTCCAAGTCAATCACACTTCTGTGAAATCAAACTGTCCACTTAGGAAGCAACACTGATTGACAATAAATTTCACGTGCTGTTGTGCAAATGGAATAGACAAAAGGTGGAAATTATAGGCAATTAGCAAGACACCCCCAATAAAGGACTGATTCTGCAGGTGGTGACCACAGACCACTTGTCAGTTCCTATGCTTCCTGGCTGATGTTTTGGTCACTTTTGAATGCTGGCGGTGCTCTCACTCTAGTGGTAGCATGAGACGGAGTCTACAACCCACACAAGTGGCTCAGGTAGTGCAGTTCATCCAGGATGGCACATCAATGCGAGCTGTGGCAAAAAGGTTTGCTGTGTCTGTCAGCGTAGTGTCCAGAGCATGGAGGCGCTACCAGGAGACAGGCCAGTACATCAGGAGACGTGGAGGAGGCCGTAGGAGGGCAACAACCCAGCAGCAGGACCGCTACCTCCGCCTTTGTGCAAGGAGGAGCACTACCAGAGCCCTGCAAAATGACCTCCAGCAGGCCACAAATGTGCATGTGTCAGCATATGGTCTCACAAGGGCTCTGAGGATCTCATCTCGGTACCTAATGGCAGTCAGGCTACCTCTGGCGAGCACATGGAGGGCTGTGCGGCCCCACAAAGAAATGCCACCCCACACCATGACTGACCCACCGCCAAACCGGTCATGCTAGAGGATGGTGCAGGCAGCAGAACGTTCTCCACGGCGTCTCCAGACTCTGTCACGTCTGTCACATGTGCTCATGTGCTCAGTGTGAACCTGGTCTCATCTGTGAAGAGCACAGGGCGCCAGTGGCGAATTTGCCAATATTGGTGTTCTCTGGCAAATGCCAAACGTCCTGCACGGTGTTGGGCTGTAAGCACAACCCCCACCTGTGGACGTCGGGCCCTCATACCACCCTCATGGAGTCTGTTTCTGACCGTTTGAGCAGACACATGCACATTTGTGGCCTGCTGGAGGTCATTTTGCAAGGCTCTGGTAGTGCTCCTCCTTGCACAAAGGCGGAGGTAGCGGTCCTGCTGCTGGGTTGTTGCCCTCCTACGGCCTCCTCCACGTCTCCTGATGTACTGGCCTGTCTCCTGGTAGCGCCTCCATGCTCTGGACACTACGCTGACAGACACAGCAAACCTTCTTGCCACAGCTCGCATTGATGTGCCATCCTGGATGAGCTGCACTACCTGAGCCACTTGTGTGGGTTGTAGACTCCGTCTCATGCTACCACTAGAGTGAGAGCACCGCCAGCATTCAAAAGTGACCAAAACATCAGCCAGGAAGCATAGGAACTGAGAAGTGGTCTGTGGTCACCACCTGCAGAATCAGTCCTTTATTGGGGGTGTCTTGCTAATTGCCTATAATTTCCACCTTTTGTCTATTCCATTTGCACAACAGCATGTGAAATTTATTGTCAATCAGTGTTGCTTCCTAAGTGGACAGTTTGATTTCACAGAAGTGTGATTGACTTGGAGTTACATTGTGTTGTTTAAGTGTTCCCTTTATTTTTTTGAGCAGTGTATATAGCCACTAACCAAGAAACAACTTCATAAGATGACAGTCTGATAACATATTTATGGTATAGCATATGTTTTTTTAGAAAAATGTGCATATTTCAGGTATAAATCACAGTTCTACATTGCAGCTGCAATCTGAAATAGCGTTGGAAGCAGCCGGAATAATTACAGAGACCGACGTCAATTACCAAAATACTCATCCTAAAACATTTCTGAAAAATACACAGCATACAGCAAATGAAAGCCCAACATCTTGTGAATCCAGCCATCATTTCTGATTTTTAAAATGTTTTACAGGGAAGACACAATATGTAAATCTATTAGCTAACCACGTTAGCAAAAGACACCACTTTTTTTCTCCATCAGTAGCTATCACTAATTCGACTAAATAAAGATATATATAGCCACTAACCAAGAAACAACTTCATAAGATGACAGTCTGATAACATATTTATAGCATATGTTTTTTTAGAAAGATTTGCATTTTTCAGGTATAAATCACAGTTTACCATTGCAGCCACTATCACAAAACTCACCCAAAGCGACTAGAATAACTACAGAGAGCAACGTGTATTACCTAATTACTCATCTTAAAACATTTCTGAAAAATACACAGCGTACAGCAAATGAAAGCCCAACATCTTGTGAATCCAGACAATATTTCAGATTTTCGAAGTGTTTTACAGCGAAAACACAATATAGCATTATATTAGCATACCACATGAGCTAACATCACCCCAGCATTGATTCAAGGCAAAAAGCGCGATAACGTTATCACCACCAAAATATAATAATTTTTTCACTAACCTTCTCAGAATTCTTCAGATGACAGTCCTGTAACATCATATTACACAATGCATATAGAGTTTGTTCGAAAATGTGCATATTTAGCATCACAAATCGTGGTTATGCTATGTAATCAGTCAAAACATGGCATGCATTCTGGCCGGCGCCATCTTGGAAGGGCACCTAAGTTTACGATTATTTATCGATTAGATTGACTAAAAAAATACAGGTTGGACAGCTAATGAAAGATGCATTGGTTATTAATGCAACCGCTGATTTAGATTTTTAAAATTAACGTTACTAGACAGACTAGTGCCGCAATATTGGCCGAAAAATGCGTTTACATTTTTCCACATAAATACGGAATAAAATCATAAATAGTTCTTACTTTTGGACGAGCTTCCATCAGAATCTTGGGCAAGGTGTCCTTTTGTCCAAAAGAATCGTTGCTTTGTTGTAAAACGTCCACTTCAACTTCGGAACTAGCAGCTAACAGTAGCTACGTGGCACACACATGTCCAAATCCTCAAACGCAATACTACGAAAATTCCGAAAATAGCAATATACTCGCATAAACTGATATAAATCGGTTTCAAATAACTTCGTTATGATGTTTCTAACACCTATACCGAATTAAATTACAGACGGACATATCTAAGGCCGATAACTGAGCGTTTCAAAATGCTATCCTGGGGTCTTGCGTTGCGTAATGGCGGAAGTCGAAAAGAGAGCGCACCTCGTTCCTTGCCCTTTTATAAGATCTGAGAAATAGGTAGAAACACAATTCCACTTCTCATTGGTTACTGACATCCAGGGGAAGGCGGGTGCAGTTCATTTCGATCCATAGGGCACACACAGAGCTTTAAACTGATCCGAGATCAGAGCCTAGTTTTCAGACCTTCGCATGTCCTGTCATGATTTTCGCTGTAGAAAGAGTTCTGGTTCACCCACAGACATAATTCAAACGGTTTTAGAAACTAGAGATTGTTTTCTATCCAATAGTAATAATAATATGCATATTGTACGAGCAAGAATTGAGTACGAGGCAGTTTAATTTGGAGACGCAAAATGTCGAAGTTGAAACAGGACCCCCTGTAGTGACAAGAAGTTAACTGCCTTGTTCAGGGGCAGAATGACAGAGTTTTACCTTGTCAGCTCAGGGATTCGTTCTAGCAACCTTTTGGTTACTGGCCCAACACTCTAACCACTAGGCTACCTGCCACCACGTATGAAAATATTTTTATTTTTCTCTTGGCTGGTGCAATTTTCAGCTTCTCCAGTAACTTTGCTCTCGTGCAAAACATCTGGCTCCTCTGATCGTCTCATGCTGTTGACGCGTTAATGGCAGGATTGTAAATTCCTTCCTTGAGCCGGATCGTATGCCAACAGACATCACTAGGAAATGTATAAGTAAATTACTAGAGCAAGAAAATTATATAAATCGGCTGTTATGTATGAGTTATAGAAAAAAATACTGATTGTGTGAAACTGCAAATATTCAACGATGAGTAGACTCATCAAGCTACAGATGCTCATTAATAATGGGGGCACTTTTCAGGAGAACACCTTGAAGCTGATCAAGTGGCTTCAGAAGAGAAAACAGCAACAACAACAAAAATAAGTAAAATGTATTTTCTGCCTTCGCAATATGAAGCTGAATCAAAGGAGAAACGGTGGAGATCAATATGCTTGGTATGGAATATGGTATCTAAATAGGAAATGTAATGTATGGGAGCCCAGGGACAGCGGAACAATTTTTTCAAAGGGTCTTTAGCGTTAAAATATTTTCTTTACATATGTTTCTGATCATAACTTCCGACATTTGTGTGTCTATTAGATACATGCAGCTTCTCTTCTGTCATAACTTGTTGGCCTAGAAGACCTAATAAACCGGTAGGTTACCCACAACAATAAATGTCATAAATCGACAGAATGAATGCATCAATAGGCCTCATCTACATCAGTGAAGTGTTCTCATCAACACATAGAGAGAGCTGGGGCTGAGGTGGGAGTTCACATCAAGTTCAAGAGGAGAGAGGACTCAGAAGGAAATATGACAGACATACATGTTCTGAGGCCCACATTTTTAGCAAAAATGCATGTTATTTTTGCATTAATACGTGTCACATATCAGTTTGCTACCAATGTAAAAAATAAATAAAGCTGCATACAAACATGGTCTCTTTTTTGCATTCTTGAGTAAGGCAGTTCTGAAATGTAGGTGTTTCAGCATAGCTCAGCGCTTTCTATGGTGGTGGAGCAGCCAGCGGAAAATACGGAGCATAGGGGTTGGTAATGTTCTCTAGTTGCGCCGTGATTGGCTCAGTGTTCTGTCACTCATGGGGACACTACGTCACCGTCAAATCTAAGGATAGAGCAAAAAAATTCAAGCCCCTTGGGTGCTGCCATAAAGTTACATTAGAAGTGCCCATCCAAGAAGACTCAAGGTCATTGGCTACAGATAAAATGATATAACGTCAAATCACGTTATATCTACAGTAGCATTGATTGGACTGATCATGTCAACATAAGACTTTCACAATCTTAGCTAGCAGTCATCATGAATCAAGTCGTCAATCTACTGGCAACTCCTTTTTAATCCTTGTCATATGAAGAGAAATAATGAAGAGAAATTATAGATAAAACGTATCGGTGCTCAATGGCCACTGGACATAAACATTACACAACAAGTTCAACAAGGAGTTGTTTGGAAGGAATCAGTGGCTAACTGCAAGCATTACAAAGCAATCACTAGCCTGCTATTCAGTGGAGTGGCTGTGTGGTCCCAAGTCTGGATTTAAGAGTCTCTTTTCCAAGCTTAAAATTATAAGCATTCAACTTTGGCCAAGCTGTCAATCAAGCATGATTTCTGCCACGCTCAAAACAACTGTTAACTCGGAACTGGGAAATCTCTGACCTCATTGAGTTCAAGACAACTGAGAACTCTGGAAAATAAGTTTTGAACGGTCATCCAACTCGGAATTGTAAATCGGAAACTCGGGCCTCTGTCTAGAGCTACAACCTGAAGATCACCGACGTCATCATGATTTTACCTTGTTTTTTTCAAAGTTCCCAGTTGTCTTGAAAGCACCATAAATCCAGACAATGCCAGACTTTGATGACAAAATTTGCCCACGAAGGACCGCTGCGCCACCTTCCTGTTCAAGTGAGCACAGCACAAGGTGAGTCCAAAAATGTCTTGTATGCTGCTTCATCAATTATGTAATATGCCAGGGATATATGTATACTGTAGCTAGAAGGTAATACTAAGTGTATGTTGTGTAGTAAGCTGTTAGTAGCCCATGTGCTTCACCCTAATAAGAAAAGATAAGAAACTGACCGGCGTTACACCGTTACTATTGGAGATTTGACCAGTCATCAGCACTATATTCACGCAATCGCAGTGCTTGCCTATGTATTTTGATATGAAAAAAATACAATATCAGTTAGAGAAAAGCATTTAATTTTGTATCATTGTAATTATAGTGTAGTGAATTTTTACTGAGTCATTCTGTATTAAATTAATCACCTTTCTGGGCTCACCCAGCATGCTTTGGGGCTCAATGGAGCAAGATATGTTATAACAGTCTTTTAAACTTGTTCTAGTCCCCATATTAAAACCAATCTGTGTATTTTAAATAGGACATGTCGACAAGAATAGAAGACAGGCGAAACAGATATCAGTAAGTCAATATTCAGTCGCTCAAAGATCTCTTTCTGTGACTGGATAAAATTCATTTACAGGTAGTAATAATGATAATAATAATAATAATATCAATACAAAGACTTATAATCGCATAGTGCTTGAGGATAAGCAAAAACAGGAATATAGTTACATCAAAAATAGTGATGATGATTATACAATCATAGGCTAACTTTAATTTGATTGTCATTAACTAGGTTTCCATCCAATTGGCGACCGATTGTCATGCGACTATAAAATATGTGCATTTTCCCACCAGAGATGTGTTTCTGTCAAATTCACTTGTTCTTGACAAAAGTCTGAGCGTGAGGATGTAGTACACATAAAAATAACTTTTGTGGTTAAATAAAAAAAGTTAAACGGGTTTCAATCACGTTTCTAATTCTACTGATGGTTTTGTCACATACATTTTTGCTCTGTGTAGCGAATGTGCCCACTCTGGTATTGGCACGAGCGTTCTAGCCAACAGCTCGCAGATACAGTGCGGGTATAGCCTGAGATTAATATGGACAAAAGAGCGAGATCATTTTATTTTGTCAAACGGCAGCCAAGCATAGATCATCATGTCACCAGAATAAGACACTCAATATTTATTGGAAAGAAGCATCAAGCTCATCTTGCACTTTCACCACCCTGTGAAGTTCATCATAACTTAATTCATCTGTAGACTAATAAACTGCATGCTTTCCCGAGTCGTAGTGGGCGGACCACACGTCATCCCATGACTCCAAGTTTACGTCGATATGATGGTTATTATATCAGTATTTGTGCATAAAAGCACCTTGTCTAGCGTATTTGTTTTGTCGACATTTTGAAAGTTTACCAACAAATGTGCTCTTTCCATCAGGCCTGTTGTGACATTTTTTTTTATCTGATATGTACTTTACTTGGATGGAAACCTGGTTATTTTAACTGTAATTTGTATAACAATCATGCATAAAATGTTGTCTTGTAGGCCATATTAGGATGTATAGTCAACTTTATATAAGCATAATATTTTGTGTTTGATTTTCACAGGGCCTACGACTGAGTCAGATTGATATGATGGATAACAACATTGTACCAAGCTCAACAAAAAAACTGTCACAACAGTTGAGAAAATATGATGGCTTAGAGGTTAGCAGATCGGTGGAAGAAGATAATTTGTTGTGATTGATGAGAGCCTTTTTCGGCACTAAAGAAATGTGTGTTTTGTAATTTTCGTGAGAAAGTGTCTTAAAAAGAAATCTAGAGTCGATGGATGCACCGGTGCGTCCATCTAAGTAATATAATAAAAATTCCCCAGCAAAATATGTCCGTTTGTGGATTGGACACATCCAATCCACATCCAATCCACATCAGCCGACGTTGCACTTTCGCATCTGTGGTGAAAGGTGGCAGAGAGAGCGATGTTTGTCAGACCATGAGACATCCCGAAAATTCGATTTTCTCACAAAAAAGTATGTAGCTTCCAAACGGTTTGATTCACTTAAATGCCTTTGAATGAGATATGAAGGGGAGGATTTTTCAGCCTTCATACAATTGAGGCATTGATTGTGTATGTGTCCCATTCAGAGGGTGAATGGGCAAGACAAAATATTGAAGTGCTATTGAACAAGGTATGAAGTGGAGGAGACAGATTAAATAAGGATTTTTAAACCTTGATACAATTGAGGCATTGATTGTGTATGTGTGCCATTCAGAGGGTGAATGGGCAAGACAAAATATTTAAGTGCCTTTCAACCAAGGTATGGTAGTTGGTGCCAGGCACACCGGGGTTTGAGTGTCAAAAACTGCAACACTGCTGGGTCTTTAATGCTCAACAATTTCCTGTGTGTATCAAGAATGGTCCACCACCCAAAGGACATCCAGCCAACCTGACACAACTGTGGGAAGCATTGGAGTCAACATGTGCCAACATCCCTGTGGAATGCTTTCGACACCTTTTAGAGTCCATACCCTAACGAATTGAAGCTGTTTTGAGGGCAAAAGGGGGTGCGACTAAATATTAGGAAGGTGTTACTAATGTTTTGTGCACACACTGTATGTAACAAGGCAGAGGTCTTAGGTTTAAGGATCAGGAAGATGTGATATTCGCTAAGCAAGCAGCATGAAGTCCTTTACAGTGGTGCCTAGTGACTCGGATTTACAGTTGCACTCAGCTCAACGAAGGGGTCGCTGTTGAGTACATTTGAGGGGTGAATTTTGCACATGGGGATGTGTGAAACTTACTTCTCAGCCTGAAGTGTCCCACTTTTGCCAGTGAATCAATACATTTCTGCGTGGCATCGACTAGTAAGACGCTTCAGGAGGGCAGTCACGTGTGCTAGCAAGGCAGAGGTCCTGCATTCGAGCCTCTGTGTGAGCGGAATTAGTAAGTGGTACTAGGGCTGTTGTGGTGACCGTATTACCACCACACCGGCGGTCACGAGTCATGAAGGCAGTCAAATTCAACATGTTCGTTTAGACATGGTAATTAGTTAAGCGTCTCTAAGCTCTGATGCTGCTGCTGGTCATTACTAGCCTACCAACCTTGAAAACTGCCTGGTAGTCAGCACC
This sequence comes from Salvelinus alpinus, assembly GCF_045679555.1. Classification (NCBI taxonomy): domain Eukaryota; kingdom Metazoa; phylum Chordata; class Actinopteri; order Salmoniformes; family Salmonidae; genus Salvelinus; species Salvelinus alpinus. Next base: position 43,620,511 of record NC_092100.1, read on the forward strand.
TCCTAACCATGGATGTCAATGCAAATGTAATCGAATCAAACACTTGATGAGAGCCCATGAGCTCATGTTGCGCAACATTTCTATAGGCAACGCAATTGTGAGAAAACAGAGTGATGGCCTCTACTAAAAAGAGGAAGATCCAATCAGCTTTCTATAGGCTAGGCCTACTATATGTATTTCTCAACTTTCCCTATTATTAGGCACATTACTTATTTTTACAACAGGAGTATAGCATTCCTGGCCGTCATGAAAATGAACCATGGGAAAAGCTTCTTCCATTCGCTATTTAAGTGCATAGATGACATGTATTTTTTCCCGCTGCCCCGTTTTGATACAGGTGCATGATAATAGTCCATTTTAAATCAAAACAAATTTCACACATATGATTTAGTATATGGAAAGATTAAATCAAGAGTAGTCAGATGCGTGACAATATTAGCCTATCACTTGTGAATTATATATCTTCACTTGTGAATGATGCCCAGCATATGAAACAATGCCTTTTTTGTGACTTTTTCTAATCATAGTCGCACACCTCATGTAGTCTAGCCCATAGGCCTGTATGTTTTGAAAAGGTTTGTGTCACTAAACTAAAGTGGCCAAATAACTTCTTGAAATTTAGCACATTATTCTGCTTTACAAGGGGTGTAGAGCCTAACTGGCACACATAAGCAGCGCGTGAGTTTCAAGTTTGGGGAAGATCATTTTCACCATTAGAATGCACCTTAATAATAAAAGCATTACATGCATAATTGCATAATTGTCACTTTTGATAATGGTGTTTTCCGCTAATGGAACATTTACGGTTAAAGCTTACTACCATGTGTGCATTGCTGCACTTATTATGTGATGAAATAGCCTAATAGTTTATCAACATTTTAAGCTAAACGTTCTCATCTGTTGCGATTGCCACATTCCGTAAAAATGTTGGTGAACAAGACCTGAGAGTATAGTCTCAACAAGAATGCTGAGGATACTGTACTGTGCACTGTAACAATGTCAGGTGGTATGTACTGTATGTGGAAATTGCGGGCCTTAACACAGTGGAGTCTTTATGGCATGAAATGTCAAAGGCTGTGACTTAAGTGTCTGATACCAACTTTTATTCTCACACCTGATTAAACTAAGTAAGTGCGTTATCGTTGTGAAAAGAACCAGCGGTAGGGCTACAAGGTAACTATGAGTTCCATGGTTCAAGAATATCTGATGTTTAGTTCAGTGTTGTCTTCTAATTTACGCACAAATTGTAGGCCCTTTAGATCCATTCAAATGCAGTTTTATCAGTGAGTAGCTACTCACTTCCTTTTATTTCATTTGAGATTACAGCACACTGTGACCTGAGCGAGACAATAAGAGAGAGAGTGGAGAATGGTTGTGGTTCATCCCTAGGAGTGATCTGGCGCCAGCTGGAGAAATAGTACTAATACATGGGATTTAAAGCGCTTTTCAAAAAACTCAAGGATGCTGTACAGAAAGAGGGTAAAAACAAAACAAGATTTCAAATAAGATAAAGCATAACTAGAGCTGAGTAAAGCTGAGCTAAGCTGAGAGGAAAGTTAGGCCAAACAGGTGATGTTTGTTTTTCAATGTGGTGATAGTCAGAGTTGCGGGTGGCTGGGGAAAAAGAGTTCCAGAGTTTGGGGAAGCGGCGCTGAATGCCTGGACACCCATGGTGCAGAGTCTTGATTTTTAGATGGTGAGCAGTCCAGAGTCAGAAGAGCAGAGACAGTGGAAGTGTGTGCGTGGAGGAGGTTGAAGAGGTCAGGTGGAAAGGCCATGAAGGGCCTTGAGAAATAGGATCTTGTAGGTGATGCGTCTTTTGACTGGGAGCCACTGAAGGTGGTGCATATTGGGGATGAAGTGTTCCCAGGGTTTTGTGCATGTGAGGACCCTAGCAGCGGAGTTGTGTACATACTAAAGCCTGTCCAGGGCTTTGCTAGACACCCCGAAGGAGTGGCTAGAGTGTGATGAGGCAAGTAAAGCCCCCCCAGTCAAACCCTCCCCTAAGTTGGACGATGATGGGCCCATTGTTTGCCGCCCTATGGGACTCCCGGTCACGGCCGGTTGTGACACAGCCTGGGATCAAACCCTAGGTTGTAGCGACGCCCCAACACTGTGACGCAGTGCCTTAGACCGCTGCGACACTCGGGAGGCCTCGCCGTCAGACTTTTGAGGATAATTCGGCAGTCTCCAATCTTTCGGCGTGGTGCAGGTGAAGCACGCCGCCGTTTCATGCAACACACCAGAGCAGTTCTTCCACTATCAGGAGAAATGGTCATGCATATTAATGTATGTTTATTTATAGAAATAAAGATTGCTTTGCTTTCACACCCACAACATCACCACAATCATGGTCTCGGATTCGCAGTTGGAGGACTTCTGTGAGAGGTCGCTGTTATGCCTGAATTTACCCAAAACCAATGAGGAAGTCTGCTGTAGTGTTGCGAGCGGTTGTATGAAACCAATCGGTACGTCAAGCAAAGCCGTTAACCGTTACATCCCTCTCTTAATTTATATTCAGTTCGACTCGCCAAAGGTTTGCCATCTGAACTGAGAGTTAGAACTGCATTTCATTCAGACACCATGTTACAGGAAAAAACGCTACTTTTATGTCTCGGGTGGTGGGTGACAATGACATATCATCTTCATCATAAACTTCCAAAAGCACATATGTTGGAATGTCACACATATTTTTACAAGGCTTTCCCCCCACCGAAAGGTTTTCCCACCTGTAAAATAAAAACCCATTAGCCACCACTATCTTTGTTTCCCAGGGAAAACCAAGAGAGGGAGAGCACTTGACTCAAAGATGGAGCCCTCAGAGAGACTGCACTGTAGGCTACTCCACTGGACTACTCCTGACTGGCTCGCAGGAATGATAAAGTAGCCTGACAGCAGTTGAATACGCTAGAATACACACCATCTTCCTGTAGTGTGATCTTCATTGGCAAAGGTTGGGGATAGAGCAATAAAAAGGGAAACAGTGAAGAGGGAGAGAAATGGCTGGTCAACAGTAAGAATGTGATCAACCATGGTCTGGGAGTCTCCTCATATCACAGAAATAATGGTGGAAAGGATCTGCATGGCAATGGAAATCTGCACCTCTGCTCCCCAGAAACTACAGTGGTGAAATCTCATGACATGGCAGGACTAACACAGATGTATACTGTACTGTAGCTCTGTGGATAGGATAGCTAAGTCCCCTTCCAGCCAGCCCTCCACACCACAACACCCACTGGCATCCATAGACACTCCTAACACATCTGCAACCTCCAATGAATTGATCGTGTAGGTGGAGGAGAGAATGGGAGGGAGGGGGACTTGGAAGAGTTTGTTGCAGCGACATCAGGCTGCTGCATGGTAGAATAGATGGCCCTGAAAGAGCAGAGTTAACAGAAAACAGCCAGGGAGATGCATCACACAGCCTGGGCTGGAGAAAGTGTCGGCACGGCGCCGTATCAGGGGGCATGCTCCGTGATTGTCTCTGCTTGCTTTGTAATTTGTTAACTTCACTCCCCACCCTGAAAGAACACAGTCAGTCCCAGAGCAGCGTGGATAATCTTGACAATAACCTATCAGAGGCATCTGTGAACACAGAGCGTGCTGTTTGTAATTTTATGTGGCTGTTGTCGTTAGCGGGCTGGGCTGAGCAGCCACCACTTAAACATTAGGAAGAAGGGAGATAGAGACTTACAGCATGTTAATGCTCTGTTTTACCCAGTTTAAAGTTGTGATCTTTTTTGTGGAAATAACTTTTATATCAATAAACTATACATTAGGTTAAAAGATGGGATCAAAACAGAAAACAATTACTTTCAGATGAGACTTCATGGTCAAAACAATAAAATATAGGATCATGTTGAGGTGTTTATTGAGCACCATAGAAATATACTTTCTACTTTCTTTATTAACTTGAGTCTTATTGAGCTGACACTATAAGCCATCCCGTATCCTCTAAAAAGGTTGGGATTAGAAATGAAATGAAAAATAGAATAGAGGGGATGCAAGGGGAAAAGAAAGAGAGGGGTTTAACCTCAGGGGATCGGTGTATTGAGCCAGACTTCAAGGAGCACTGCAGATTAAATGCCCTTTGACCGCACTGCCTAATCACAATTTTAAAACACCTATGTGACCCTTCCATCCGGTGACCCTCAGGGCACGTCTCGACTTCTCTGGACTCATTAGAAATGAATCTGACATTGCCGTCAACTGGCATGGCCCTCAGATACATAGACAGCTGCTTGAATGAGAGTTTTTGATCAGTTCAGCTGTGGTTTCACAATAGCATTGCTGGACACCTGGGATAACCCCTTGGCACCAATCCTAAACTTTGTCCCTCAGTGACTGTGTGATTCTTAGATAATAATTCCCCCTTTTTGTGTTAAAGGAAAAGCATATTCTATTTTGCTTTGAAGGTTAATGCTGTGGGTCATTTCATTCTCTCAGGAGGAAATTAAACAGGCAGAGTAAGCCTTGGAATATCTAGGTGCTTGGCTCCATTACTTCTATCCGATAACAAATCTTTGTATTTCATATTATGCTGTGCTAACTTCAGTCTCAGTAAGCAGTCCACGAGTCTTACACAGAGATAGCAGTTGCTAAGTAAATGGGTCCCAGTGTTGTAGCTTTTCAACTGTTCTTTTTTCTCTCTTTCTTTAATTTCCCTCAGTCACCCCAGTGCCGTGCCATGTGAGTGCATACGAGCATCTTATTTTTTCTCCCCTAAGGGATAAAAGTCACCTCCAAATCTCATTGAATGGAAAATTCAAACAGAAAATAAAAGCTATACTATATTCCACCAACACAGAGTTCAGGCTTAGAGGGAGCACGGCTGCTACTGCTTAGATCTCTCTTTGTCAGCAGGAAAAGAGCAACAGGGAAAAAGGAGAGAGCGAGGGGAAGAGAATAGTAAAGGATGAAAGAGTCAAGGCAGGTCAGGGAATTATATATAACATTAGAGCAGTATTTTCATTTACAAAAGGGGATGTATATGGGAAGAAGCTTTTGCACCTTTACTTCTCATACTCTCTCTCTATCCCTCCCTCTCTCTCTCTTGTTTAATGTGTCTCATCGAGAAATAATGAAAAAAGTCAGTTGCAAGACCAGTCATTATAAATCATTGGAGAAAATGTGAGGGGCGTCTGAAATTTTGAGCCGTCGAATGAAGCTCTGTAATAAGAGCCCGTCAGCCACCTTTGATTGACAAATGTATTTATCAAAAGTTTTTCTGAAATCATTTTGCCCATTTGGCAGAGCAAGGCCCCATACATTTGTGTGATGCACATCGGTTGCTGGAACCCACAGTACCAGACACAAGGTTGTTTGGGGGACGGGTGAACTCTTACACTTGGAGAAAATCAATCAAATAAAAATGTATTTGTCACATGCGCCGAATTCAACAGGTGTAGTAGACCTTACCGTGAAATGCTTACTTACAAGCTCTTAAAACTTCTTAGGGATAGGGGGCAGTATTCGGAAGTTTGGATGACTGACGTGCCCAAAGTAAACTGCCTGTTACTCAGGCCCAGAAGCTAGGATATGCATATGGTAGTATGCATATGGTAGTATGGTAGATATGCATTGGTAGTATTGGATAGAAAACACTCTAATGTTTCTAAAACTGTTAAAATAATGTATATGAGTACAACAGAACTGATATGGCAGGTGAAAACCCGAGGACAATCCATGAAGATAAAAAAAAAATTGAGGTCACCACTCATTGAAATGACTATCTATGGGAATATCAAAGGAATAAATACCAGATTGCAGTTCCTAGGGCTTCCAGTAGATGTCAACAGTCTTTAGAAAGAGTTTCATGCTTGTTTTTTGAAAAATTTGCTAGAATTTGTAGTTTTTCTTGGTGGCTCCCATTTTGGCTGTATTGTGGCGCGCGTGGATGAGGGCGCACACTTCGTTATTTATCTCCGGTAATGAACATACTATTCTCCGTCTTAAATTTGAGCATTTATTTATGTATTAGGGTACCTGAGGATTGATTAGAAACGTTTGTTTGACTTGTTTGGACGAAGTTTATTAGTAACTTTTGGGATTCTTTGAATGCATTTTGAACGAGGGAAACCGTTGGATTACTGAATCAAGCGTGCCAACTAAACTGACTTTTTTGGGATATAAAGAAGGACTTTATCGAGCAAAAGAACCATTTGTTATGTAGCTGGGACCCTTGGGATTGCAAACAGAGGAAGATCTTCAAAGGTAAGTGATTTGTTTTATCTCTTTTTCTGACTTTCGTGACGCCTCTGCTTGTTTGGAAAATGTTTGTAATGCTTTTGTACGTGGGGCGCTGTTCTCAGATAATCGCATGGTATGCTTTCGCCGTAAAGCCTTTTTGAAATCTGACAAAGCGGCTGGATTAACAAGAAGTTAGCTTTTAAACGACGTAAGACACTTGTATTTTCATGAATGTTTAATATTACGAATTTTGTATTTTGAATTTTGCGATCTGCAATTTCACTGGTATTGATGGGGAAAAGAGGTGGGTGTGGGGAATTGAGGAGAAGGTCTTGGGGATAAAATATGTTAAAGGAAGCATGGATGAAAGGGTTGACAATGGAAAATAATGAGAGATGACAATTTAGACACTTTTGGAAGGGTATAAATTCAATTTCTTAAGATGTTCCAGTATATTAGACAAACCCCAACTGATGCAAACCAAATACTAGTCTATTAGCATAGGGAAATACTGTCTAGATGCTTTTTACGAGGGATGATGACGTTTTTTAATTGCCTGGCTGGGCTGTGCATGAACATTGACAATTTAAATGAAACTGTTAACTTCTCTAGGGTAGGGGACAGCATTCGGAATTTTGGATGAAATGCATGCCCAAATTAAACTGCCTGCTACTTGGACCCAGAACATATGATATGCATATAACTGGTAGATTTGGATGGAAAACACTCAAAAGTTTCCAAAACTGTTAAAATTGAGTCTGTGAGTATAACAGAACTGATTTGGCAGGCGAAAACCTGAGAAAATTCCATTCGGGAAGCTGTTTTTTTTGTTGGTTTTAGTTTTCTATTCAATGCCATTACAGTATCCATTGACTTAGGACTCAAATTGCAGTTCCTATGCCTGAGGTTTTTGGATATAAAGAGACTTTATCGAACAAACGGAACATTTATGGAGTAAATTAATGTCTGCTGAGTACAACCATATGAAGATCATCAAAGGTAAGGGATTAATTTTATCTCTATTTCTGACTTGTGTAACTCTTCTACTTGGATGGTTACTGTTTGTAATGATTTGTCTGCTGGGCTATGTTCTCAAATAATCGTACGGTATGATTTCGCCGTAAAGCATTTTTTAAATCTGACACCGTGGTTGGATTCACAAGAAGTTCATCTTTAAACCTATGTAAAATATGTTTTGTTTTCAGAATTTTTATAATGAGTATTTCTGTATTTGAATTTGGCGCCCAGCAGTTTCACTGGCTGTTGAAGAGGTGGGACGCTAACGTCTCACGTACCCAAGAGAGTATAATTAATTTGATTAGTATTATGGTGTTTCTATTCCAAGAAAAAAATGAAAAACCCTCTGGATTTCCATTAGGATGGAATGGAAAATATGGCGCTGTACAATGTGATGGTCGGGAGTAGGCTACAGTACTTGTCTATTTAGCTAAATAATCCCATGTTGTGCGGGTATGCAGGAGACCGGGGTTCAATTCTCTGATGGGGAGGAAGGAGTAGGCTATCCTTCTAAATAAGAATTTGTTCTTAACTGACTTATCAAATTAAATAAAGGTTACTCTAAGAGCATAACATTTCTACACCCTAATTGTATAATTGTAGTCTAACCAATACCTAAATGGAGATTCAGTGAAAATAAAAACTCATTGATTTATCAAGACCAGTCCCCATGCTTGTCTCAGAGCAGTGCGAAACAGTGCTAAAATTGTTGTAGGCTATTGCTTAAATCCTATTGCTTCCAACTTCATATGCTCTTTAACCTTTTATGGCTGCAGGCCGGTGTCGGGCTCAATATGACAACAGCCCGTCCAAGTGCAGGGCGCGAAATTCAAAAGATATTTTTATTTTTTTATTTTTTTACCACCCCCCAGGTCCGCTAGCGGAACTCCTCCCACATTCCACTGAAAAGGCAAAAAATTCAAAAAATATTTTTTTAGAAATATTTAACTTTCACACATTAACAAGTCCAATACAGCAAATGAAAGATAAACATCTTGTGAATCCAGCCAACATGTCCGATTTTTTTAATGTTTTACAGCGAAAACACTACGTATATTTGTTAGCTCACCACCAAATACAAAAAAGCACAGATATTTTTCACAGCACAGGTAGCATGCACAAAACCAACCAAACTAACCAAGAACCAACCAAACTAACCAAGAAACAACTTCATCAGATGACAGTCTTATAACATGTTATACAATAAATCTATGTTTTGTTCGAAAAATGTGCATATTTGAGGTATAAATCATAGTTTTACATTGCAGCTACAATCGGAAATAGCACCGAAGCAGCTAGAACAATTACAGAGACCAAATTGAAATACCTAAATACTCATCATAAAACATTTATGAAAAATACATGGTGTACAGCAAATTAAAGACAAACATCTTGTGAATCCAGCCAATATTTCAGATTCTTTAAGTGTTTTACAGCGAAAACACAATATAGCATTATATTAGCTTACTACAATAGCCAATCACACATCAGCATTGATTCAAGCCAACAGTAGCGATAGCGACAAAACCAGCAAAAGATATTAATTATTTCACTAACCTTCATAAACTTCATCAGATGACAGTCCTATAACACCATATTACACAATACATATATGGTTTGTTCGAAAATGTGCATATTTAGAGCTGAAATCCATGGTTAAACATTGTGAAAACTTAGCATCTTTTCCCCAGAATGTCCGGATATATTTCTGACACTCACCTATTCTGACCAAATAACTATTCATAAACTTTACTAAAAAATACATGTTGTATAGGAAATGATAGATACACTAGTTCTTAACCTTTCTAGCCCCGGCGTTCCGCTAGCGGAACTCCTCCCACATTCCACTGAAAAGGCAGAGCGCGAAATTCCAAAAATATTTTTTTTTAATATTTAACTTTCACACATTAACAAGTCCAATACAGCAAATGAAAGATACACATCTTGTGAATCCAGTCAACATGTCCAATTTTTAAAATGTTTTACAGCGAAAACACCACATATATTTATGTTAGCTCACCACCAAATACAAAAAAGGACAGACATTTTTCACAGCACAGGTAGCATGCACGAAACCAACCAAACTAACCAAGAACCAACCTCATCAGATGACAGTCCTATAATATGTTACACAATAAATCTATGTTTTGTTCGAAAAATGTGCATATTTGAGGTATAAATCAGTTTTACATTGCTGCTACCATCACAGCTACCGTCAGAAATAGCACCGAAGCAGCCAGAGTAATTATAGAGACCAACGTGAAATACCTAAATACTCATCATAAAACATTTCTGAAAAATACATGGTGTACAGCAAATTAAAGAAAAACATCTTGTGAATCCAGCCAATATTTCCGATTTTTTAAGTCTTTTACAGCGAAAACACAATAAAGCATTATATTAGCTTACCACAATAGCCAGAAACACAAGCCATTTACCAGCAGCGAAAGATAGCGATCGTAACAAACCAGCAAAAGATATATAATTTTTGACTAACCTTGATAAGCTTCATCAGATGACAGTCCTATAACATCAGGTTATACATACACTTATGTTTTGTTCGAAAATGTGCATATTTAGAGCTGAAATCAGTGGTTATACATTGTGCTAACGTAGCATCTTTTTCCCACAACGTCCGGATATTTTTCTGACACTCACATATTCTGACCAAATAACTATTCATAAACATTACTAAAAAATACATGTTGTATAGGAAATTATAGATACACTAGTTCTTAATGCAATCGCCGTGTTAGAATTCTAAAAATAACTTCATTACGACATGCAGTTTACGTTATGGCGAGAGCGTGCCCAAAATCTGGGCGCAAACTACTAGTTCACATGTTCGACAGATATATGAAATAGCATCATAAAATGGGTCCTACTTTTGATGATCTTCCATCAGAATGTTGTACAAGGGGTCCTTTGTCCAGAACAATCGTTGTTTGGATTTAGAATGTCCTCTTCTCCAGTCAATTAGCACGGAAAGCTAGCAAAGTGGCGCGAAGCTCTCCTTCCTGAACATACGCAGACAAAGCAACACGCCTAACGTCCCGAAAAAATTTCAATAATCTAATAAAACTATATTGAAAAAACATACTTTACGATGATATTGTCACATGTATCAAATAAAATCAAAGCCGGAGATATTAGTCGTCTATAACGACAGCTTTACAGAAGGCAATACCAGGTCACTTCTCGCGCGCTCCAGAAAACAGGAAATTGGGGTCACGTCATGCCAAGAGCTTTTATTCGACCGCAGATGATGTTATACACTCCATTTCTTCTCTCACTGCCTGTTGACATCTAGTGGAAGGCGTATGAAGTGCATGTATACTAATAAATATCAAGCACATTTATAGGCAGGCCCTAGAACAGAGCATCGATTTCAGATTTTCCACTTCCTGTCAGGAAGTTTGCTTCAAAATGAGTTCTGTTTTACTCACAGATATAATTCAAACGGTTTTAGAAACTAGAGAGTGTTTTCTATCCAATAGTAATAATAATATGCATATTGTACGAGCAAGAATTGAGTACGAGGCCGTTTGAAATGGGCACCTTTTATCCAGGCTACTCAATACTGCCCCTGCAGCCCAAAGAGGTTAAAAGCATTTCATGGCTATATATGTGAGTGCTACATGGCGATAGTGATTTAGGCCGAGTACCTTGGCGTTTTTGGGCACAGGGACTATGGTGGTCTGCTTGAAACAAGTTGGTATTAAAGACCGGGTCAGGGATAGGTTGAAAATGTCAGTGAAGACACTTGCCAGCTGGTAAGCATATGCTCTGAGTACACATCCTGGTGTTCCGTCTGGCCCCATGGCCTTGCGAATGTTAACCTGTTTAAAGGTCTTACAATGGCTACAGAGCGCAAGATCAAACATTCGTCCGGAACACCTCATGCTCTCATGCATAGTTCAGTGTTGCTTGCCTCAAATCAAGCATAGAATGTATTTCGCTTGTCTGGGAGGCTCAAGTCGCTGGGCAGCTCAGTTTCCCTTTGTAATCCATGATAGTTTGCCAGCCCTGCCACATCCGTTGAGCATCCGAGCCGGCATAGTAGGACTCAATCTTAGTTCCTGTTTTCATGTTTTGCCTGTTTGATGGTTTGTGTGAGAGATTTCTTATAAAGCAGCAGCTCTAGCTTTTGGCTCAATGCAGATGGTGCCTGTAATCCATGGCTTCTTGTTGGGGTATGTACGGTTATTGTGTGGACGACGTCGTTGATGCACTTGTGATGTGGTAAACTCAATGTTATCAGATGAATCCCGGAACATATTCCAGTGTGTGCTAGCGAAACAGTCCTGTAGTTTAGCATCCACTTCATCGGACCACATCCGTTGTGTGTTTTGGTTAGTCCCTGTAGTTGTGTTGGTCAGTGTCTGTAGTTGTGTGTGTTGGTCAGTGTCTGTAGTTGTGTGTGTTGGTCAGTGTCTGTAGTTGTGTGTGTTGGTCAGTGTCTGTAGTTGTGTGTGTGTGTGTTGGTCAGTGTCTTTAGTTGTATGTTGGTCAGTGTCTTTAGTTTTGTGTTAGTCAGTATCTTTTGTTTGGTGTTGGTCAGTGTCTTTAGTTGTGTGTTGGTCAGTGTCTTTAGTTGTGAGTTGGTCAGTGTCTGTTGTTGTGGGTGTTGTTCAGTGTCTGAATTCCTCTTCTCCTCCACATGGCGATGGATGGCTTCATTATTGCCTTGTTTTCCTGGCTGCTCATTTATCCAGAAAATCTGCCTGATTATCTCATGCTCTCCATTGACACTGATTACACATGCAAACTGACGCTAAGAACAATATTGTCCTCCTAATGAGCTCGTAAAGGCAATATGCTGCCATTCTGGAACAATCAGCAGGCGAGGTGTAGTTGATGAATGGACCTGGAGTTTGAAGTAGAGGCCGACAGTGGGTGCTGGAGCCAGTGCTGGCGGAGGAAACAATCAAATCAACAATGGAGAGTCGCTAATACGCACGCAAGCACACACACTCACTGTAATTATGTGAACAAAATTAAACAATTAACCTCCTACGACTTACGCAATTAATAAAAGTGATTTGAGACTGTTTCTGTGGTTTGTGTGTGCGTGCATATGCGTGGATGTGTGTTGATCAGTTTGGAACCACCAGACGCTGCAGTTGAGAGTGAGGTCATGGACTAGAAGGCATACATGTAGGAACCGAATGTTGATATACTGTAGACCCAGGCCAATTCCTCCATTTGTAAAGTTACATCCCTTTCCTTCTTTTTCACACTGTAATTCACTTCTATATGGGAAGATATGAAAGGGCAGGACCCCTCTCTTAGTATTTACTCCCTCATGTATTTAAATGTCACCAGTTTCCCTATGGACTTTAAAACAGGTCTATACTGTTCTCTGTCGCTTTACAACATGATAATGTACCTGTGAAGAGTTGTAGAGGTCTGGGGTGTGGAGGAAAGGTGAGGAGGCGAGAGGTCAGCAGATAGGTGTGTGTGTGGGGGGGGGGACAATGACGACTGGCCTTCTTGTTTTTAAAACTCTCTAGGCTTATTGACCCTTGACAGCCATTATGCACAAGCCAACAGCCACTAATTCTTACGATTGGAGAGGAAACGGATGCTGATAAGAAAATATTTTGTCTCTCACTCCCATGCTCTTCACTTGATCTCTCCTCTCATTTCTCTCCCTCCCATATTTCTTGCCCCATGTCCTGCCTGTAGATGGCCACGGTAACTATAGACAAGTGGATTCATAGATGTGTCAGAGCCATCGAGGAAGAGAGAGAGAGCACCATCAAGGTACCCTAATGAGTAGATACAAACATGCACACACACTGCATATACAGTATGCTAACATATACTGCGCTTACATATACCGTGCTTCTACACCTGCATTGCTTGCTGTTTGGGGTTTTAGGCTGGGTTTCTGTACAGCACTTTGAGATATCAGCAGATGTAAGAAGGGCTATATAAATACATTTGATTCGAAAAATTTGATTTGCTTACATGCTGCTATATGGCCTCCGCGGTGCATGTTGACAGCCCACTGTGAAGTAGAGTGCTCCTAATTGCAGTATGTGTAGCAACCACCATCCCCCTGCTGTTATCAGACACTCTGTTTTATCTGGAGCATATTTTGGTTATTACTGGGAAGGAGGCAGTGAGGAAAAACCAGTCCCATGGGTATACTATACACACAGTACATGTGCATACAGTACAGTATGTGTGCTGGATTGTGATATGATTAACACACCTACAGTACAAACAGGGTTGGGTAGGTTACTTTCTAAATGTAATCTGTTCAATTACTAGTTACCTGTCAAATGTTTAATCAGTAATGTAATTTTCAGTTTCCCCAAACTCAGTAACTTAATCTGGATTACTTTCCTCTTAAGAGGCATTAGATAAACACAAAAGGGATCCATAAAATGCATTTGGTGTGTCATCATAGAGTTCAGACTCATTCAGGTGGAACAACCTTAAACTTGTGCCTTTTTTCAATGCTGAATTAAATGTCATTGGGAAAACAGAAAGTTATCAAATGTATTTTTTCACAAAGAAGTAATCTAGTTTTCAAAAGTATCTGTAATCTGATTACAATATTTTTACAGTTCATTTCTTGTAAGCAGATGTAACAAAGACACAGAAGAAGAAGCAGGTGCAGTCAGTGAGTTAAATAAGAACAAACTGAGTGGATACATGAACAAGAGTAGCATCTGAATATAACACAAAAACAATCATGCCTGATGGGTAACAACAACATAGTGCTAGATAAAGGGGGAGTAATCAGGGACGTGATGAAGTCCAGGTGTGCCTAATGATGAGGCGCAGGTGTGCGTAATGATGGGTTGCTAGGACCGGTGATTGTTATACCTGGGACGTCAAGCGCTGGAGGGAAGGAGTGGGAGTAGACTTGACATCAGATTACTGGATCCTCCCCAACCTTGAGTACAACCGCACCAGTGGGGAAAAGATGCTATGAAGTACCAGTCCCATGGGTATACAATATGTTGGGTGGTGATATGATACCTTACCTATAACTGCAGCAGTTCAGGCATGTAAATGCCACCGCCAGGACACAAACACGCACAACATTTTAGTGGTCTCCTTCTTGACGGTAGATAGAATAATTTTTGTTTTGAAGTGGATTTCCTGCAATTCTACACGTTTTGCCATGGGGTGGAGCTGAAATGTAGCAAATTTATAGAAAATAATAGATATAATTTTGAGTTGCAGTTTTACTGCAAATTTCAAGCAATTCTACCCATTTTGCCATGGAGTCGAGATAATGTTTTAAAGCTAAATTCCTGCAATTCTACACATTTTGCCATGTTAATGATATCTGAGTGAGAGTGACTAACAAAATCAATGTGGGTCCCCTGGACACGTGCCCTGTGTAACAGTATAACTTTAAACCGTCCCCTCGCCCCGACACGGACGCGAACCAGGGACCCTCTGCACACATCAACAACGGTCGCCCACGAAGCATCGTTACCCATCGCTCCACAAAGGCCACGGCACCAGTGTAACAGATGTATAGTGTACTCTCCATGCGTTGTGTTTTAAAATAATAAATCACTTCGGCCAGTGGTCCCAGTTGAGCATCATTTATTTCTGCTGTGGTTAAATGGGAAACAGCACGTTAGTTGTGCAGGACTTAACAGTGATGATGGCTGTCGATGGCAAAATCCCTCGCATCACATTTTCATACTGGGTGAACAAAATACAAAAATACAATACAAAATATAACATGTGTAAATACCTGTGGTTAAATGGGAAACAGCACGTTAGTTGTGCAGGACTTAACAGTGATGATGGCTGTCGATGGCAAAATCTGTAGCATGAAGACAACTGTGTTAGCCGTGGCTTATGTGACCATGACATCGGTGTATGCTAGCTAACACAATTATTTACAGCAATCATATGCCAAAGCACATCCCAGAAAGCCCCTCAATCCCTAACAGGTACCATATAACCACACATGTATAAAATCAGTAACGTACAGCAAATTTGTACACATTGTAAAATAGAAAATAGAAAACAGTATTCAGAACGTGACCTACCCCTCGCATCACATTTTCATACTGGGAAGACCTGACGTTCGCGATCTCCCCCTATCTGCAAGCGGGGCCAATCACAACACCCCTTATTGTCATCAGAGTTGAACTAACCAATAAGAATGCTTGAACATCAAATACACATTTCTTTAGAGGCAAGTGGAAACATAACCAACCCTGTTACACCTGCTTGACCGGTTGCTACAAGTTTAGATAGCTGGCTAAAAATTGTTAGCTGACATGGCTAATTGAGTGACTGTTAGTGACTGACATAACAAGAGAAATTGCTGATGCACAACCAAATTTTGAACTTGAATCTTGAGTATTCTAATATTCTAACTCTCAACACTAATTTGAGACCACAACTGAGTCTCATCCCCTAGTGACTGCTTATGTCGCTTATACCTGGAGCCGACGCTGAAAGGAACACATGGCTGGCTGGGCCATAAACTAACAGGGAGGATACCATATGTGGGTAACATGACAATATAGCGGGGCCGCACACGCCTATCCACTCGCCTTTCTGTCAGGTAAGAGGTTAGAGTTGGACACGCACCTCTGTACACCATAAACACCATAAACAAGATCTGGAAGTCGCAGAGGTTAGAGCGTTTCTATAATACCTCTTAGCTTGTCAGCAATCTCATCTCAAATATCAACCCTGATGGTTTTACGAGAGTGGCTAAACCTGTAACCCTGCCTTGTAGGGGGCTACTGTAGTCACTTCTAGGCTTCATCCTCAGAGAGAGGATGACAGCATTTGTAGTTGGATGACAAAGCACATCCCAACATACCCTGGTATCATATTGTAGTGTTTAGGTGTTTAGACTGCTGTTTGGTCGCTTACGTGAGGGGACAGAGACTGCCTGCCCACGGACACACACACAGCTATGAATCCATCAAATTGAGCTATTATGCTGTTGGTGTTGGGAAGCTCTACATGCCCTCATTCTTCAACTGTGATTTCTTTATGCTATACTATAAATATACAGACAAATAAATCAGACTTCTATTTGAGCCATGAAGGGGTGTGTTTATATAAGCTTGTGCAAGTGATTTAGCTAGGGCTATGCTTAAGGTCTTCAACATGCCCATCCATTTGGAAGAAAATAATAGCGCCGATATGTTTGTTGTGGGTTTTACATACAGTATCTGCCTTTAAAATGGTTTAGGCACACCTTGGTATTCCTGTATAATGACAGATGGACGGACATCCTGTGTAAATAGCACTCCATGAGCCTATTGGAGCGATGTTGGAAAATAACCAAAATAACCAGAACATCAACATCTCTAAAAGGTTGCTTACAGGAATAAAGTATATGGCAACAGAATGCCAAAAGACTTATTGAAGCCCAATTCATAATTATTGGTTAATCTCAGTTTTGCAGTTGCCTTTAAAATGAACGCTGTGATTGGCCAATGTCATGTGGCGGCCCTGAGGTCCTTCCAGAGAGCAGTCTGGGAAGGTTTGATAGTGAGCAGCAGCCTGACAGTCAGGCACGTCCACCATCACCTAACTTCAGTTAGTGCTAAATACGGCTGCTAGAATCCTGACTAGAACCAAAGAATTGGATCATATTACTCCAGTGCTAGCCTCCCTACACTGTCTTCCTGTTAAGGCAAGGGCTGATTTCAAGGTTTTACTGCTAACCTACAAAACATTACTTGGGCTTGCTCCTACCTATCTTTCCGATTTGGTCCTGCCGTACATACCTACACGTACGCTACGGTCACAAAACGCAGGCCTCCTAATTGTCCCTAGAATTTCTAAGCAAACAGCTGGAGGCAGGGCTTTCTCCTGTAGAGCTCCATTTTTATGGAATGGTCTGCCTACCCATGTGAGAGACGCAGACTCGGTCTCAGCTTTTAAGTATTTAACTGAAGACTCATCTCTTCAGTGGGTCATATGATTGAGTGTAGTCTGGCCCAGGAGTGTGAAGGTGAACGGAAAGGCTCTGGAGCAACGAACCGCCCTTGCTGTCTCTGCCTGGCCGGTTCCCCTCTCTCCACTGGGATTCTCTGCCTCTAACCCTACTACAGGGGCTAAGTCACTGGCTTACTGGTGCTCTTCCATGCCGTCCCTAGGAGGGATGCGTCACTTGAGTGGGTTGAGTCACTGACATGATCTTCCTGTCTGGGTTGGCGCCCCCCCTTGGGTTGTGCCGTGGCGGAGATCTTTGTGGGCTATACTCGGCCTTGTCGCAGGATGGTAAGTTGGTGGTTGAAGATATCCCTCTAGTGGTGTGGGGACTGTGCTTTGGCAAAGTGGGTGGGGTTATATCCTTCCTGTTTGGCCCTGTCCGGGGGTATCATCGGATGGGGCCACAGTGTCTCCTGACCCCTCCTGTCTCAGCCTCCAGTATTTATGCTGCATTAGTTTGTGTTGGGTGGCTAGGGTCAGTTTGTTATATCTGGAGTACTTCTCCTGTCTTATCCGGTGTCCTGTGTGAATTTAAGTATGCTCTCTCTAATTCTCTCTTTCTTTCTCTCTCTCGGAGGACCTGAGCCCTAGGACCATGCCTCAGGACTACCTGGCATGATGACTCCTTGCTGTCCCCAGTCCACCTGGCCGTGCTGTTGCTCCAGTTTCAACTGTTCTGCCTGCGGCTATGGGACCCTGACCTGTTCACCGGACGTGCTACTTGTCCCAGACCTGCTGTTTTCAACTCTCTAGAGACCGCAGGAGCGGTAGAGATACTCTTAATGATCGGCTATGAAAAGCCAACTGACATTTACTCCTGAGGTGCTGACTTGCTGCACCCTCGACAACTACTGTGATTATTATTATTTGACCATGCTGGTCATTTATGAACATTTGAACATCTTGGCCATGTTCTGTTATAATCTCCACCCGGCACAGCTAGAAGAGGACTGGCCACCCCTCATAGCCTGGTTCCTCTCTAGGTTTCTTCCTAGGTTTTGAACTTTCTAGGGAGTTTTTCCTAGCCACCATGCTTCTACACCTGCATTGCTTGCTGTTTGGGGTTTTAGGCTGGGTTTCTGTACAGCATTTTGAGATATCAGCTGATGTAAGAAGGGCTATTTAAATACATTATTTGATTCCTCAGCACCAGCAACAGCGCTGTTAGCACTTAAAGATGGCACATCAAAGTTCTTTGACATTATCTTTGTGTGTGTGTTTTCTATATTAAAAGCACAGGGCCCATGTATCTCCACATAAACCTCCTCCCATAGCCCACACCTTCTCACCCGCCTCCCCCTTCTGAAAGCTTTAGTTACATGAAAGCAATAGCTTCAAGCGAGCAACTGTTTAGTCCCCCTTTCTTTCTATCACCCTGCCAACCCATCCCTCCACCCCCCATTCCCAGCCCCATGAAATCTACACAGCATTCAAATAAAATATGAATAGAGGAAATGTTTCCCTAAACTTCTCTGAGATGAAGGCCAAAATCACTCCACAGCTAAGTGTGGCAGCACGGGCAGGAAACAAGCCTATCTCATTGACTGAAGGCTGCAAGGAAACGATCCTCTGTTATTTTCATATATTGCTTCGTATAGAGCTGGTTTCTCCCGAGGCTGCTATTTAATAAATAGAGATTCAGACTGAGTTGTCTCAATAGTCTTAAAGGGGAGTTCCACCAACTTCTCTGGTTGAAAATGGCCTGTGGTATCAAAATTGACTATAAAGTGTAAATAGAATAATTTTGGCTATAAAGTCAGTATCTTCCAAAACTGTGATTTGTGAGATATTTAAGGAATCGAGTAGTTACCATTTTCCTTGGGTTGCGTTTAGATTTAAATTCTGCCCACATGGGACCGCTGCCTGGCACGACTGGCAGTACTTAAATCATCCAGAGCACAGCTGCACATGTTCTCCATTGCAAGCTATCCAATCATAGAAGCAGAATCAACCTACAGCCCGCACATTTTTTACATACAGCAGAACTACCAATCATTGCCAATGTTATGCTGAAAGAACGAGACTTGTTCTTTATAAACAGATCGTGTTTTTTTACTCTCATATCCACACATTCGTGAGCTAATGTTAGCATCACAAACATAACTGTCATTCCTTTAGCCAAAGTCATAGAAAGCAGAAAGGAAGAGGCAAAGCTAGAGGGTTTAGACGTGGATGTCGATTAAGGCAGCCCCCCGCACCTCTCTGATTAAGAGGGGTTGGGTTAAATGCGGAAGACACATTTCAGTTGAATACATTCAGTTGGACAACTGACTAGGTACCTCCCTTTCCCTTTACTTTATCCAAACTCTGTCCACGTTAAGCAGATCATTAATTATTAACCAAGTGAGGAGTTTTTGTGTGGGGGGCAATCAGTGGTGGAAAAAGTACTCAATGGTCATACTTGAGTAAAACTAAAGATACCTTAATGGAAAATTACTCAATTAAAAGGCTAAAAGTATTTGGTTTTTAATATACTTAAGTATCAAAAGTAAATGTAATTGGTAAAATCATTGCAAATTCCTTATAGCATAGCAGATGGCACAATGGTCTTGTTTTTTATTTATTTACAGATAGCCAGGGGCACACTCCAACATCATTTACAAATGAAGCATTTCTGTTTAGTGAGTCCATCAGATCAGAGACAGCAGGGATGTTATCTTGTAAGTGCTTGAATTGGACCATTTTCCTGTCCTGCTAAGCATTCAACATGTAATCAGTTCTTTTGGGTGTCAGGGTAGATGGAGTAAAAAGTACATCGTTATCTTCAGGAAATTGTGAGAAAAAAATTTGTTCACTGGCCAACCCACAATACCCCGTAATTCCTAAATGGAATTATGTTTTTTGAAATTTTTACAAATATATATTTTTTAAATCCCTGAAATGTCTTGAGTCAAATTTGTATTTCTTATGGATCACCATTAGCTTCTGCCAAGGCAGCCGCTACTCTTCCTGGGGTTCAGCGAAATTAAAGCAGTTTAAACAATACATTCAGACTTTACAACACACTGTGTGCCCTCAGGCCCCTATTCCACCACTACCACATATGTGACCGAACGGCTCAAATCAGTCTTATGTAGAATTCTTTTTACATTTTTTACATTGGATAAAAGTAGAAACTCAGAGCTAGAAAATGGTATATTATACACTACAAATCAAATAAAATTTATTTATATAGCCCTTCGTACATCAGCTAATATCTTGAAGTGCTGTACAGAAACCCAGCCTAAAACCCCAAACAGTAAGCAATGCAGGTGTAGAAGCACGGTGGCTAGGAAAAACTCCCTACAAAGGCCAAAACCTAGGAAGAAACCTAGAGAGGAACCAGGCTATGAGGGGTGGAGATTATAACAGAACATGGCCAAGATGTTCAAATGTTCATAAATGACCAGCATGGTCAAATAATAATAATCACAGAAGTTATCGAGGGTGTAGCACCTCAGGAGTAAATGTCAGTTGGATTTTCATAGCCGATCATTAAGAGTATCTCTACCGCTCCTGCGGTCTCTAGAGAGTTGAAAACAGCAGGTCTGGGACAGGTAGCACGTCCGGTGGACAGGTCAGGGTTCCATAGCCGCAGGCAGAACAGTTGAAACTGGAACAGCAGCAAGGCCAGGTGGACTGGGGACAGCAAGGAGTCATCATGCCCGGTAGTCCTGACGCATGGTCCTAGGGCTCAGGTCCTCCGAGAAGTTAAGGAACAATGGGAAAGTAATTCTGCTTTGAAAGTTGATCAACCGTCATGCCCTGATCTGTTTCACCTGTCCTTGTGATTGTCTCCACCCCTTCCAGGTGTCCCTTCTTTTCCCCAGTGTATTTATCCCCGTCTCTCTGTGCCAGTTCGTCTTGTATGTTTCCAAGTCAACCAGTGTTTTTCCCTTTCGCCTGCTTTTTGCAGTCTCCTTTTTTTCTTCTCTCTCTCTCTCTCCCAGTTTTTGACCCTTGCCTGTTTCTGGACTTTGTACCCACCTGCCTGACCATTCTGCCTGGCTTGACCACGAGCCTGTCTGCCACTGTACCTCCTGGACTCTGATCTGCTTTTGACCTTTTTGCCTATCCACAACCATTCTCTTGCCTACCCCTTTGGATTAGTAAACATTGTAAGACTCCAACCATCTCCCTCCTGTGTCTGCATTTGGGTCTCGCCTTGTGCCTTGATATCAACTTGAAAACTAAAATTGCCTTTGAATGTTTTGAAACCTAGTGAAGAACTCTACTTTGTCTACACCCATTCAGCATCGTTCACACCCTCTTAAGCTTTAGCCCCACCCATCTCGTTTCGCTCTCGGAGCGTTCAGAGCGCACAATTGGTGCTCTGGGCGATTTGTTTACCCTTGGATAACATAAACAGCCACGCTTCTTTGCCTACATTTACTGACACCGGCCATATTCAACAGGTGTTCATAAATTCATCAGTTACTCTGCGCTCTGGCATACTTAGACTGATTTTACACACCCGGAATGGTTACATATAGTGGAGTCTGTTAAGACATGTCGCTAGCGAGGTAGGTAAACAATGTGTAAGATCACACACGTCATGTAATGTTAGCTAGTGAGCCAGCCAGCTAACGTTAGCAAGTTAAACAACAATGAACATGGTGCCAGATCATGTTGTTACTACCTTACAAGAATATGCTGGGAGCTAAATAACCCGGTTCAATGTTAGCTAGCTAACATTATGCTCTAATTAGCGAAGCAAATGGATCTATGAATATCATACACAACATTAGCTACCGAGCCAGCCAACATTAGGCTCTTTCTAGTCACGCAAATAGCTCTGGGATACGAATAATATCATACACGTGACGTTAGCTAGGGAGCAAACAGTAATCTTTAACTAAAGACATGTAGCTAGCTAGGTAAACAACGTGTAAGATCATATGTAACATTAGCTAGGGAGCTAGCCAGCCAGCTAACAGTACACGTAGTTAGCTAGCTAAACAACATGTAAGATCATATGCATAATGTTAGCTAGTTAAACAACAATGAGCATAGTGCCAACTCATGACGTTACTACACCTTGCATGAATCTGCTGGTAGTGGTTGCTAACCAACTAGGTTCAATGTTAACTAGCTAACATTAGGGTCTAGCTAGCAAAGAAAATGGCTCTGAGATACGAATAATAACATCATACACACAACCTTAGCTAGCGAGCTAGCTAACATTAGGCTCTAACTAGCCAAGCAAACGGCTCTGGGATACGAGGATGTCACGTGTCCTACTTATATCAGTACTTTTGTAAGAACCTAATAATTACGAAACTTATTTTTGATCAAATTAGCCACACATAGCAAATAAGCCATTACTTTTTTTATTAACCAAATTCGACACTCATTGACCTCCATACAAAAACTCCCAATAGGCCCCCATCGGCGCTGACCAGAGACCGACGTTGTCACAAACCTACGTTGTGTAAACGGGCAGCTGCTGGCAGTTCTCTGCCTGCAGTGAGCGTGACAAAACCCCCGGGGTCTCTGTGTGGTGGAGAAACCGGCTCAGTCTGCCACTGATGGGCATGGAGGATAATGTCTGGCAAAGGAAGCTAATTACTCTAATCATTTCTCCATTCTCAGAGCAGAGCTATTTGAGGACAGAGGGAGAGCCACTGTCATATGGATGTGTCAGTGTCTGTATTACCTGTGTCTGAGACAGAGTGTAGAGAGGAGGCCAGCGGTTTTGTTGAAACTGTTATAGAGGTTCATAGCCTGATTGCCTCTCACTTAGTGAGACACATGCACGCACATACACACAGAAACACAAACACCAAGTGGCTCCTCTTTCCATGCAGCTCTCTGTATGGGTGCAGGAATGCTATCAATGGACTACATAGTTGTCGCAGAGCAGTGGAATGGGCCTTCCCATGGTCTCTGCATCTCTCTTTTCACAGCACCACCAGACACATGACTGCAACACACCACTGCTACACTGTAGCCTTACAAACTTAGAGAGAAAAAAATATGTATGGTATGCAGATGTGTGTGCATTGTTTTCTCTATCTAAAAATCAAATAATTTCTGGGTATGGAATGAAGTATCTTACTGTAAGTTTCCCATTAAAATCGTCAAAAAGAAAACAAAATGGCTAATGGGCGGGAGATAAAAATGGTTGCATTGGACCTCTTAAGAGCCTCTGCTTTGTCACTGCTTGGATGACTGAGGACGGGGAATGGGAGCAGGAGTGAGAATGCCATGCTGAAGGTACACATCTATCAAACTCCAAGGATGAGCTGTTTTCCAGTATAAATTATTTCATATTGGGCATCTGTTGAGAGTGGGCTGTTCTGTGACTGTGTCTCTGAGACTCCCAGCTAACTGGTTCTTCAGACAGGGTTGGTTTGTTGGCCTTTCCAGCACCACAGTGACCCCTGCTGGACAGATTGGACTGGACTGCTGGCTGGATATATAACTAATGGAAGACCCACCCTCATCTATTATACTGTAGTCATAATCAAACCAGGGTCAATATGTAGATTACATGTATTGTAGTGTGTAGTACTACATTGCTCTCAGATAATGTTAGCAATAGTGTGTGTGTCTAGATTAGAGTATTAGTCTCGAGCACAGGATTGCAGATGTAATTGCAGGGTACAGTGAAATTCTTAAACTCAGAGCTCCAACAGCGCCGGTCAAAGAGAAGTGAATGAAACAATAACAAGAATAATATATACATATTTACAACTGTAACCATGATAAATGTGCATTGGGGAGTCGGTAAATGTACATAGGGGGGGAGCAGGTAGCTGACAAGTGGTGGCTATTCCATGATGCTCCTATACTGTCAGCGCAAGCGGGAAGAACAGGCCGTGGCTCGGGTGGCTGGGGTCCCAGATGATCTTCTTGGCCTTCCTGCGACACCTGGTGTTGTAGGTGTCCTGGAGGGCAGGCAGTGTGCACCCAATGGTGTGTTCGGCTGAGCGTACCACCCTCTGTAGAGTCTTGCGGTCAGCGGCAGTGGAGTTGCCGTACCAGGCTGTACCACGTACCAGGCTGTGATGCCCGACAGTATGCTCTTGATGGTGCTCCTGTAGAACACTGTGCGGGCCTTCGGGGACAGGACAAATCTCTTCAGCCTCCTGAGGTTGACGAGTGGCTGTCGTGCCTTCTTCACCACAGTGTCCGTGTGGTTTTGCCATTTTAGCTCCTCTGAGATGTGTACGCCGGGTCAGTATGTCCACAATCATCTCCTTTGTTTTGCTGATGTTGAGGAAGAGATTGTTTACCTGGAACCATGCCGTCAGAGTGCCTACCTCCTCTCTGTTGGCCATCTCGTTGTTGGTAATTAGGCCTACTACTGTTGTCTTCAGCGAACTTGATGATGGAGTTGGATCTGTGTGAAGCCACGCAGTCATGGGTATAGGGGAAGTACAGGAGGGGACTGAGGACGCACTCTTGTGGGGCTCTCGTGTTGAGTATCAGAGTGGAGAAGGTGATGTTGACTACCTTCACCACCTGGGGGCGGCCGTCTAGAAGTCCAGGACTCAGTTGGACAGGACCCAGTTGCATAGGTCTGTCTGTACAAACAAGATTTCTGATTAAATGCATTTTCAAAAGCATAACACATCTCTCTCAGCAATCAATTCAATAGTTAATGAAGCTATTATATTTTAAGCTGTACATTTAAACTAACATAACCAAGATAAATAAAAGTGGAATCTTCTCATCCGACTCCAAGTAAGACTTAAAATGCCCTCATTTTCAACAAGCGCCCAAGATATAACCACTCATTAGACCTACAGACATTACTTCAACTTGTCTAAAGTACCACATAATCACTGTTATTCGCATCAAGGAAGGACAAAATACAATATTTCAGCTTTTTAGTCCTCAGGCAGCATCTCTAAAATGATTGACGTCTTGTTCTTTGTCTTGTTGCTTTAGAGAACTGCTCAATATTTCTCCAATGGTAGCTGACAAACCAACATCTAAGATCAGAGATTTGATCAAATGTGATCTCTCTCAGCCAGACGTGTAATTGGGGCATCTATCAGCAGGATGAAGATGGGGGGGAAAGTAGAAGTTTTCAGCCATGTACTGCTACTGGATTTACACCAAGGCCCAACAGCTTTGAGAAACCTTGCATCATGTTTTTCAAATATGTATTTTTCTCATTTAGTTTGAAAGTGAAAGCTCAGGCTTGCCAGTCAAGCATGAAATTAATCAAATCTGTTTGCCTTTCGGCTCAATTCTGATTTCTTGAATTGTAATATTCACACATTTTTTCCCTTTTTTTAAATTGCACATTCCCTGTAGTTTTAGGGGTTGTAGTTTTCCGGGAATTATGTTTGAGGAAAGTAAGTGTGAAATGTTATTATCTTAGTTGTGCTGCTCATAATGTTTTGAAATATTTTACAGACAGTTTTGGGTAAAGTGTATGTCTACCAGTGGAGGCCTCTCAGAGGAGGAAGGGGAGGACCATATACCTCAGTGAATTTCATAAAAATAGTGAAACATTAAAGTGATCCATTTTAATAATTATACTAAATATATTCACGTCACCAAATAATTGATTTAAAATACACTGTTTTGCAATGAGGGTCTACAGTAACCTCAACAGCACTCTGCAGGTGTAGCTGGAGAACAGCTAGTTTCCGTCCTCTTCTGGGTACATTGACTTCAATCCAAAACCTAGGAGGGTAGTGGTTCTCACCCCCTTACATTGACTTACACAGTACTTAGGTTGGAGCAT
Organism: Salvelinus alpinus; assembly: GCF_045679555.1. Classification (NCBI taxonomy): domain Eukaryota; kingdom Metazoa; phylum Chordata; class Actinopteri; order Salmoniformes; family Salmonidae; genus Salvelinus; species Salvelinus alpinus. The sequence goes on from NC_092100.1 coordinate 43,646,345, forward strand.
GTCCTCCGGAAGTCATCATATCAGAGCTCTTACAGCATGAACTGACATGTTGTCCAACCAATCAAAGAATCAGAGAATTAATCTAGTACTGAAAGCATAAGCTATATCTAGCTAGCACTGCAGTGCATACATTATTTGTGGTGAGTAGTTGACTCAAAGAGAGAGAAAGACAGTTAAACCGTTTTGAACAAATCAATTCACAGCAAGATAAATATATTTATATATATTTTTTTACATCCACTTACTTAGCTAGCAAATGAGGCTAGGTAGCTATTTTAGCCTACTCAAACACCCAGCTCAAACAGATGCTATGTTACCTAGCTTGCTAAAGCTATTCAACACTGGAACTCTTCCAGTGCAAGGGAAGCTTTTGGTTTTATTAATTTATTGCCACCAGGGCCTACCAGTTTAACTGCACTGCATGATTGTAGCGGGTTTACTAACGCGTTAGTTCTAGTAGATGTGTTGTTGACTTTACGCTAGCTAATATGGTGACAACAATGTAGGCTGTGTATGGCGGTTATGATATGAAGGTTTGGCTTGGAAAGTTTTTGCCTGGTCAGAGACAACTGATGTATTGTGCTCTGAAGTCCACAAGTGAAGGGAAAAGGTGAGAGGAGGAAAGCGCGTAGATGCAAAAAGGAATTATACAACAATCTGGCTGCTGTGTTTGCGTGTGATCAGGGATGTATTCATTCCGCCAATTCTGTTGAAAACCATTTCTTAAATGGAAGCAAATGTCACGAAACATACCTAATTTGTCCAATAGAAACTCTCGTTTGCAACTGTTGGACTAAGGATTACACCCTTGATCAGCTAGATGCAGGCAAGATTGTGCAAGGCGTTATTGAATATGTCAATGTGTCACGCCCTGACCTTAGTTATCTTTATTATTTTGGTTAGGTCAGGGTGTGACGAGGGTGGCATGTGTGTTTTTCCACTTGTCTAGGGGTTTTATATATCTATGGGGTTTTGGTATTGTATAGGGTTTATGTATGTCTAGGTGTGTGTAGTTAGTCTAGGCATATGTAGGTCTATGGTGGCCTAGATTGGTTCCCAATCAGAGGCACCTGTTGATCGTTGTCTCTGATTGGGGATCCTATTTAGGTTGCCATTTTCCAGTTTAGTTTGTGGGTTATTGTCTTTATTGCATGTATGCACGCTTTGTTTATAGCAGTCACGTTCATTTTGTTAGTTTGTTTAGTGTTCTTCGTGGTCTTCGTGTTTATTCGTCGTTCATTAAAAGTATGTATTCACATCACGCTGCGCTTTGGTCTCCTCACTACAACGATCGTGACACAATGTCTGTCACCTTTATTACTGAAATTTCTCTCGACCCGTGCACCTGTTGTAAACTTTCATTCATAGGCTAGGTTGTAGCAACCTTGTGATGGGTATAGGAAAAATGTGAGTATCATCTGGTACGTAGCCTAAACCGATCGATGTTACATTGAGCTGGGTGAATGGAATATGAATGACAGTCATCCAATATGCTGTAATAGAAATAAGGCCATGCTCAGAAAAGAATTAGCGTTCTCCCTCATCTTAAACGGCACTGACTGCCACTGATGTCTACCTTTAATTGTTGGAATAACCTAAAATGTAGAACGTAGGCAGTGTGAACCAGATCTATATACAGTATCATATCTGGCATGTTTAAGACACGGTCACAACAACAGCATAGTAAACTACTGTTGACAGCATCACCAGTTACCCATCATGTTGTTTTGATTGGTAGATTGTGGTCTACAGTGTGTGAGTAACCTGTACCCCGCACATTGACTCGGTACCGGTACCCCCTGTATATAGCCTCGTTATTGTTATGTCAATTTCTTGTGTTACTATTTGATATAAATAAACTTTATTTTATTTAGTAAATATTGTATTAACTTTATTTCTTGTACTGCATTGTTGGTTAAGGGCTTATAAGTAAGCTTTTCACACTAAGGTCTACTACACCTGTTGTATTTAGCGCATATGACAAAACATTTTTTTTGAGTGAGTCCATCAAGGTGAAGAAAATTTTACATGGTGAAAAAAGAAACAACTTAGCTCATTACTGTATTTTGATTGTGGTATCAGACAATGATCAGTTATAGGACAAGACAACTTCCCATTATATCACTAGCATGCCTGTCCTCCCTTTCTGAGCCGTGGGGGCTTTGCAATGAAGGCCAGGCAAATGAATGCTCAATGGGAAGAACACCCCCCAAATACTAATTATCTCAAATTTGACAGCGATGTGCCATTGGATATTGAATACATTATTCTCTCTGCAGGGTCTCCAAAATGTTATTTTGCTACCAGTCTAACATTCTTTTCAGGGAGAATTTAAAAAAATGTCTCCCAAACAACTCAGCCGCCATCGGCACACTAATTGGGTTGCATATTTGTGTGCAGATAATATTTCTAAATAATCACTTTTTGATGGAACATCAGACGACGTGACAGAGTGGGAGAATATTTAAGGATGAAGAGAAAGAAAATCAAAATAGCATGTAAACAAGCACCCTCCATTGATTGACCCGAAAGAGCAGATTATTTTCTAAGGACAGGGCATCCCGCTGAGGAGGTGAATAAGTTCAAGCTGGGGCTTTATTTGTTCTTCAGGCTGTTTGTTTTTTCCAGAAATGGCTTTGGAGAGTCAAGCTGTAATGTAAAAAAAAAAAAAAAAAAAAAACTGCTCGTCTCCCGCTCTCTTGAACGACACTTCAGTTATGTCTTTGACTGGATTGGGTCGCCGTGCCGTTGTTTGTCTTGATCTAAATTTACATCTAACACTTATCCGGGGTAACGTCTCTGTCTTATATAAGGTCAAAGAGAGAGTGGCAACCAAAATTACATTAGATGTAAGTTGAATAAGAAATAACCTGAGTGGCCACTTCACTGTGTCTAAAATGATTTACTCTGTCACATAACCTTCTCAAGCTTTTAAAAAGGCTAGAAAGTCATGTAATCTCACCTGTCAGACACTGTATACTAGAACTTCACCATTGTCGTATATGACTTATCACTTCATACAGTTTAGCAGTCAAAAACTCCCATATATGGCCTAGGCCTACATGTCATTTTGCCGTGATCGAACATTAATGTTATTCTTCATGTCACACAGAGAGGAGTCAAGTACATGCCATTTGTCTGCTCTTGGCCTGTCTCACTCCACTAGCGTGGGCAGATCACCTCTGCAGTCGCTCCCACTAGGGACTGATGGATAGTGCTCACCTTCACACCATTATTTATCTGTTTCTTTGCACACTGTATTTTCCTCTATGTGCTTTTACCCTATAAGCCGCTACCATGTATCCCTTAAAAGAAGGGGTAGCAGAGGCTAATGAGACAGTAACAATGACAAAAATATATATTCTCATCAGTCTCCCCACATCTTAACGCAGAGCGATGAACTGTTTACTCATCCGGCTGTATATAGGAAAAAAACTAATTTGCAATACACAATCGCCATAGACCACTTGTCAGATGCCTTTTGTTAAGTGTGTTGATCAGCAGAAATTACTTTTCTTTAATCAGCAGAGTCCATTGAGACCAGGGTCTCATTTTCAAAAATGTAAACATGAATATTCCAATAAAAATATTGAATAAATAAAAACTAGAGGTTACAAAAAACAAATACAGGACCAGTCAAAAGTTCGGACACACCTACTCATTCAAGGGTTTTACTTTATTTTTTTATTTTTTCTACATTGTAGAATAATAGTGAAGACATCAAAACTATGAAATAACACATCTGGAACCAAAAGTAACCAAAGAAGTGTTAAATAAAAATATACTTGAGATTCTTCAAAGTAGCCACCCTTTGCCTTGTTGACAGCTTTGCACACACTTGGCATTCTCTCAACCAGCTTAACCTGGAATGCTTTTCTAAACGTCTTGAAGGAGTTCCCACATATGCTGAGCCCTTGTTGGCTGCTTTTCCTTCACTCTGCAGTCCAACTCATCCCAAACCATCTCAATTGGGTTGAGATTGTGGAGGACAGGTCATCTGATGCAGCACTCCATCACTCTCCTTCTTGGTAAAATAGCCCTTACACAGCCTGGAGGTGTGTTGGGTCATTGTCCTGTTGAAAAACAAATGATAGTCCCACTAATCGCAAACCAGATGGGAAGACATATCACTGCAGAATGCTGTGGTAGCAATGCTGGTTAAGTGTGCCTTGAATTCTAAATAAATCACTGACCGTGTCACCAGCAGAGCATGCCCACACCATCACACCTCCTCCTCCATGCTTCACAGTGAGAACCACACATGTGGAGATAATCCATTCACCTACTCTGCATCTCACAAAGACAGCAGTTGGAACCAAAAATTTCAAATTTGGACTCATCAGACCAAAGGACAGATTTCCACCGGTCTAATGTCCATTGCTAGTGTTTCTTGGCCCAAGCAAGTCCCTTCTTCTTATTGGTGTCCTGGTGTCTTTACAGCAATTCGACCATGAAGGCCTGATTCACGCAGTCTCCTCTGAACAGTTCATGTTGAGATGTGTCTGTTACTTGAACTCTGAAGCATTTATTTGGGCTGCAATTTTTGAGGCTGGTAACTAATGGACTTATACTTTGTAGTAGAGGTAACTCTGGGTCTTACAGTCCTGTGGTGGTCGCATGAGATCCAGTTTCATCATAGCGCATTATGGTTTTTGTGACAGCATTTGAAGAAAGTGTCATTTCTCTTTGCTAATTTGAACTGTTCTTGCCATAATATGGACTTGGTCTTTTACCAAATAGGGCTATCTTCTGTATACCCCCCCCCCCTACCTTGTCACAACACAACTGATTGGCTCAAATGCATTAAGATGGAAAGAAATTCCACAAATTAACTTTTAAGGCACATCTGTTAATTTAAATGCATTCCAGTTGACTACCTCATGAATCTGGTTGAGAGAATGCCAAGAGTGTGCAAAGCTGTCATGAAGGCAAAGGGTGGCTATTTGAAGAATCTCAAATATAAAATACAGTATACTGATTTGTTTAGCACTTTTTTTGGTTACTACATGATTCCATATGTGTTATTTCATAGTTTTGTTTTGTACAATGTAGAAAATAGTAAAATAAAGAGAACCCTTGAATGAGTAGGTGTTATGGAAAATGTCAAGATTATGTTATACTACTTCAAATCAAATCAAAGCTTGTGCTTCTAGTTCCGACAATGCAGTAATAACCAACAAGTAATCTAACCTAACAATTCCACAACTACTACCTTATACACACAAGTGTAAAGGGATAAAGAATATGTACATAAAGATATATGAATGAGTGATGGTACAGAACGGCATAGGCAAGATGCAGTAGATGGTATAGAGTACAGTATATACATATGAGATGAGTAATGTAGGGTATGTAAACATAAAGTGGCATAGTTTAAAGTGGCTAGTGATACATGTATTACATAAAGATGGCAAGATGCAGTAGATGATATAGAGTACAGTATATACATATACAAATGAGATGAGTAATGTAGGGTATGTAAACATTATATTAAGTGGCATTGTTTAAAGTGGCTAGTGGTACATTTTTACATAATTTCCATCAATTCCCATTATTAAAGTGGCTGGAGTTGAGTCAGTATGTTGGCAGGAGCCACTAAATGTTAGTGGTGGCTGTTTAACAGTCTGATGGCCTTGAGATAGAAGCTGTTTTTCAGTCTCTCGGTCCCTGCTTTGATGCACCTGTACTGACCTCGCCTTCTGGATGATAGCGGGGTGAACAGGCAGTGGCTCGGGTGGTTGTTGTCCTTGATGATCTTTATGGCCTTCCTGTGACATCGGGTGGTGTAGGTGTCCTGGAGGGCAGGTAGATTGCCCCCGGTGATGCGTTGTGCAGACCTCACTACCCTCTGGAGAGCCTTACGGTTGTGGGCGGAGCAGTTGCCGTACCAGGCGGTGATACAGGCCGACAGGATGCTCTCGATTGTGCATCTGTAAAAGTTTGTGAGTGCTTTTGGTGACAAGCCGAATTTGTTCAGCCTCCTGAGGTTGAAGAGGCGCTGCTGCGCCTTCTTCACAACGCTGTCTGTGTGGGTGGACCAATTCAGTTTGTCCGTGATGTGTACACCAAGGAACTTTCCACCTTCTCCACTACTGTCCCGTCGATGTGGATAGGGGGGTGCTCCCTCTGCTGTTTCCTGAAGTCCACAATCATCTCCTTTGTTTTGTTGACGTTGAGTGTGAGGTTATTTTCCTGACACCACACTCCGAGGGCCCTCACCTCCTCCCTGTAGGCCGTCTCGTCGTTGTTGGTAATCAAGCCTACCACTGTAGTGTCGTCCGCACACTTGATGATTGAGTTGGAGGCATGCATGGCCACGCAGTCGTGGGTGAACAGGGAGTACAGGAGAGGGCTCAGAACGCACCCTTGTGGGGCCCCGGTGTTGAGGATCAGCGGGGTGGAGATGTTGTTACCTACCCTCACCACCTGGGGGCGGCCCGTCAGAAAGTCCAGGACCCAGTTGCACAGGGCGGGGTCGAGACCCAGGGTCTTGAGCTTGATGACGAGTTTGGAGGGTACTATGGTGTTAAATGCTGAGCTGTAGTCGATGAACAGCATTCTCACATAGGTATTCCTCTTGTCCAGATGGGTTAGGGCAGTGTGCAGTGTGGTTGCGATTGCGTCGTCTGTGGACCTATTGGGTCGGTAAGCAAATTGGAGTGGGTCTAGGGTGTCAGGTAGGGTGGAGGTGATATGGTCCTTGACTAGCCTTTCACGAGTATCAATCCCGGATCCGGGAGCACCCCCCACCCCCCACACACTGATTAGCATAGCTAGCATAGCTTCACAAGTAGATAGTAGCATCTAAATATCATTAAATCACAAGTCCAAGACACCAGATGAAAGATACAGATCTTGTGAATAAAGCCACCATTTCAGATTTTTTAAATGTTTTACAGGGAAGACAAAATATGTAAATCTATTAGCTAAACACGTTAGCAAAATACACCACTATTCTAACTCCATCAGTTTCTTACTCCTTCAGGTGCTATCACCAATTCGGCTCAACTAAGATATTGATAGCCAATAACCTATAAAAAAAACCATCAGATGACAGTCTGATAACATATTCATGGTATAGGATAGTTTTTGTTAGAAAAAAGTGCATATTTCAGGTAGAAATCACAGTTTACAATTGCACCGACCATCTAGTCTCTCAAAGCACTTCATGATGATGGAAGTGAGTGCTACGGGGCGGTAGTCGTTTAGCTCAGTTACCTTAGCTTTCTTGGGAACAGGAACAATGGTGGCCCTCTTGAAGCATGTGGGAACAGCAGACTGGGATAAGGATTGATTGAATATGTCCTTAAACACACCAGCCAGCTGGTCTGAGCATGCTCTGAGGACGCGGCTGGGAATGCCGTCTGGGCCTGCAGCCTTGCGAGGGTTAACTTCTTATGGCTGCAGGGGCAGTATTGAGTAGCTTGGATAAAAGGTGCCCATTTCAAACGGCCTCGTACTCAATTCTTGCTTGTACAATATGCATATTATTATTACTATTGGATAGAAAACACTCAAGTTTCTAAAATCGAGGCTTCATACGCCTTCCACTAGATGTCAATAGGCTGTGAGAGGTGAAATGGGGTCTCTAGCTCTTTCTATGGTCAAAAGAGAGAGCTTGGAATGACGTGACCCCAATTTCCTTTGTTCAGGAAGACGCGGAAAGGACTTCCGCATTGGCTTCTGAAAAGCTTTTGTTATAGACGGCTAATATCTCCGGCTTTGATTTTATTTGATAAATGTGACAATATCTTCGTAAAGTATGTTTTTTCAATATAGTTTAATCAGATTATTGAAATTTTTTCGGGAGTTTTGGCGTGTTCCGTTCTCTGCGTTTGTTGACGATGGACAGCTTCGCGCCACTTGGCAAGTTTTGCTTGCTAAATCGAGAGGGAAAAAGGACATTCTAAATCCAATGTTCTGGACAAAGGACCACTTGTACAAGATTCTGATGGAAGCTCAACAAAAGTAGGACCCATATATGATGTTATTTCCTATTTCTGTCGAAAATGTGTTGTTGTGTTTTCCGCCTTGAGTTTTGGCGCTGTCTCGCTATAACGTAAGCTGCATGTCGTACTAAAGTTATTTTTAGAATTCTAACACGGCGATTGCATTAAGAACTAGTGTATCTATCATTTGCTGTACAACAAGTATTTTTTAGTAACGTTTATGATTAGTTATTTGGTCAGAATAGATGAGTGTCAGAAATATATCCGGAGATTCTGGAAAATATTTGCTACGTTTTCACAATGTATAACCACGGATTTCAGCTCTAAATATGCACATTTTCGAACAAACCATATATGTATTGTGTAATATGATGTTATAGGACTGTCATCTGATGAAGTTTATGAAGGTTAGTGAAATAATTAATATCTTTTGCTGGTTTTGTCGCTATCAATACTGTTGCCTTGAATCAATGCTGTTGTGTGGTTGGCTATTGTAGTAAGCTAATATAATGCTATATTGTGTTTTCGCTGTAAAACACTTAAAGAATCGGAAATATTGGCTGGATTCACAAGATGTTTGTCTTTCATTTGCTGTACACCATGTATTTTTCATAAATGTTTTATGATGATTATTTAAGTATTTCAATTTGGTCTCTGTAATTGTTCTAGCTGCTTCGGTGCTATTTCCGATTGTAGCTGCAATGTAAAACTATGATTTATACCTCAAATATGCACATTTTTCGAACAAAACATAGATTTATTGTATAACATGTTATAAGACTGTCATCTGATGAAGTTGTTTCTTGGTTAGTTTGGTTGGTTCTTGGTTAGTTTGGTTGGTTTTGTGCAAGCCACCTGTGCTGTGAAAAATGTCTGTGCTTTTTTGTATTTGGTGGTGAGCTAACATAAATATACGTGGTGTTTTCGCTGTAAAACATTTTTTTAAATCGGACATGTTGGCTGGATTCACAAGATGTTTATCTTTCATTTTCTGTATTGGACTTGTTAATGTGTGAAAGTTAAATATTTCTAAAAAATACATTTTGAATTTTGCGCCCTGCACTTGAAGTGGCTGTTGTCATATTGTGCCCGGCTTCGGGCTTGCAGCCCAAAGAAGTTAACACGTTTAAATGTTTTACTTACCTCGGCTGCAGTGAAGGAGAGCCCGCAGGTTTTGGTAGCGGGCCGTGTCAGTGGCACTGTATTTTCAGACAGGCTAAAAGTTATTTAGCCTGTCTGGGAGCAAGACATCCTGGTCCGCGACGGGGCTGGTTTTCTTTTTGTAATCCGTGATTGACTGTAGACCCTGCCACATACCTCTTGTGTCTGAGCTGTTGAATTGCGACTCTACTTTGTCTCTATACTGGGACTTAGCTTGTTTGATTGCCTTGCGGAGAGAATAGCTACACTGTTTGTATTCGGTCATGTTTCCGGTCACCTTGCCCTGGTTAAAAGCAGTGGTTCGCGCTTTCAGTTTCACGCGAATGCTGCCATCAATCCACGGTTTCTGGTTTGGGAATGTTTTAATCGTTGCTGTGGGTACGACATCGTCAATGCCCTTTCTAATGAACTCGCTCACCGAATCAGCGTATTCGTCAATATTGTTGTTGGACGCAATGCGGAACATATCCCAATCCACGTGATCGAAGCAGTCTTGAAGCGTGGAATCAGATTGGTCGGACCAGCGTTGAACAGACCTGAGCGAGGGAGCTTGTTGTTTTAGTTTCTGTTTGTAGGCTGGAAGCAACAAAATGGAGTCGTGGTCAGCTTTTCCGAAAGGAGGGCGGGGGAGGGCCTTATATGCGTCGCGGAAGTTAGTATAACAATGATCCAAGGTTTTACCAGCCCTGGTAGCACAATCGATATGCTGATAGAATTTAGGGAGTTTTGTTTTCAGATTAGCCTTGTTAAAATCCCCAGCTACGATGAATGCAGCCTCAGGGTGTGTGGTTTCCAGTTTACAAAGAGTCAGATAAAGTTCGTTCAGGGCCATCGATGTGTCTGCTGGGTGGGGAATATATATGGCTGTGATTATAATCGAAGAGAATTCCCTTGGTAGATAATGCGGTCGACATTTGATTGTGAGGAATTCTAGATCAGGTGAACAGAATGACTTGAGTTCCTGTATGTTGTTATGATCACACCACGTCTCGTTAATCATAAGGCATACACCCCCGCCCCTCTTCTTACCAGAAAGATGTTTGTTTCTGTCGGCGCGATGCGTGAAGAAACCAGCTGGCTGCACCGACTCCGTTAGCGTCTCTTGAGTGAGCCATGTTTCCGTGAAGCAGAGAACGTTACAATCTCTGATGTCTCTCTGGAATGTTACCCTTGCTCGGATTTCATCAACCTTATTGTCAAGAGACTGGACATTGGCGAGTAGTATGCTAGGGAGTGGAGCGCGATGTGCCCGTCTCCGAAGCCTGACCAGGAGACCGCTTCGTTTGCCCCTTTTACGGCGTCGCTTAGGGTCGCCGGCTGGGATCAGATCCATTGTATTGGGTGGATGGCAAAACACTGGATCCGCTTCGGGAAAGTCATATTCCTGGTTGTAACGATGGTGAGTTGACGTTGCTCTTATATTCAGTAGTTCCTCCGGACTGTATATAATGAAACCTAAGATTACCTGGGGTACCAATGTAAGGAATAACACATAAAAAAACAAAATACTGCATATTTTCCTAGGAACGCGAAGCGATGCGGCCATCTCGGTCGGCGCCGGAAGTTGAATTACTTTTATTGCATCAAATGGTTGTTTTATGCAACATAATAGAGTATTCTTATAACTACTGTGTGTGTGTTCTACTGAGGATGGGCCTCTGGGAGATAACACTGACAGGAGATGTACGATGTCTTTTGGGTGTTAAAACCTAAAGAGCATTCCAGAGCATGAGTTAATGTTTCTGTTCTATACGGGGCCAGACACTGGTCTCTACACAATGCAAACTTTTGACACAGCAGATACTGTCTGCTATGCGTTATAGGTATCTTTCATACAATCTTAACCTTGTGACCCATTCTATATATCTGTTGTTCGTCATGTAGGTTGAAAGGGGTGTATCTTAGCTATAAAATATCTTTATACTTTTGTCTCGGGGCTCTCAACGAATCATCTGAGCGTGAATCGTCGACCAGCCATCATTATCGTAGAGCACTCAATCGATTGACCTACTCCCTTATTAATAAGTGATTCAAGATTTAGTTTAAGTTTAACTCTGACTTGTGTGAAAGTTTGTCTCTCCTCACAGAAATTAACCACCACAGTGTTCTACAACTTTTGACCGGTAGGGTACTTGGATGTGTAGTGTCAGCATGTTGCTGGTATCTTATGCCTAATTTTTTTATGGAAAAATCATTAAAGTAGTTGGCGATATCAGTTGGTTTTGTGATGAATGAGCGATCTGTTTCAATGAATGATGGAGCTGAGTTTGCCTTTTTTCCCATAAATTAATTTAAGGTGCTCCAAACTTTTTACTATCATTCTTTATTTCATATTTATTTAATCAGGTAGGCTAGTTGAGAACAAGTTCTCATTTGCAACTGCGACCTGGCCAAGGTAAAGCATAGCAATTTGACACATACAACAACACAGTTACACATGGAATAAACAAAACATACAGTCAATAATACAGTAGAAAAATAATTCTGTGAGCAAATGAGGTGAGATAAGGGAGGTAAAGGCAAAAAAAGGCCATGGTGGCGAGGTAAATACAATATAGCAAGTAAAACACTGGAATGGTAGATTTCCAGTGGAAGAATGTGCAAAGTAGAAATATAAATAAATGGGGTGCAAATGAGCAAAATAAATGCATAAATACAGTAGGGGAAGAGGTCATTGTTTGGGCTAAATTATAGATGGGCTATGTACAGGTGCAGTAATCTGTGAGCTGCTCTGACAGCTGGTGCTTAAAGCTAGTGAGGGTGATAAGTGTTTCCAGCTTCAGAGATTTTTGCAGTTCGTTCCAGTCATTGGCAGCAGAGAACTGGAAGGAAAGACGACCAAAGGAGGAATTGGCTTTGGGGGTGACCAGTGAGCAGAGATAAGGCGGGGCTTTACCTAGCAGAGACTTGTAGATAACCTGTAGCCAGTGCGTTTGGCGACAAGTATGAAGCGAGGGCCAACCAACGAGAGCATACAGGTCGCAATGGTGGGTAGTGTATGGGGCTTTGGTGACAAAACGGATGGCACTGTGATAGATTGCATCCAGTTTGTTGAGTAGAGTGTTGGAGGCTATTTTATAGATGACATCACCGAAGTCGAGGATCGGTAGGATGGTCAGTTTTACGAGGGTATGTTTGGCAGCATGAGTGAAGGATGCTTTGTTGCGATATAGGAAGCCGATTCTAAATTTAATTTTAGATTGGAGATGCCTAATGTGAGTCTGGAAGGAGAGTTTACAGTCTAACCAGACACCTAGGTATTTGTAGTTGTCCACGTATTCTAAGTCAGAGCCGTCCAGAGTAGTGATGCTGGACGGGCGAGCAGGTGCGGGCAGTGATCGATTGAATAGCATGCATTTAGTTTTACTTGCGTTTAAGAGCAGTTGGAGGCCAAGGAAGGAGAGTTGTAATGGCATTGAAGCTCGTCTGGAGGTTAGTTAACACAGTGTCCAAAGAGGGGCCAGAAGTATACAGAATGGTGTCGTCTGCGTAGAGGTGGATCAGAGAATCACCAGCAGCAAGAGCAACATCATTGATGTATACAGAGAAGAGAGTCGGCCCGAGGATTGAACCCTGTGGCACCCACATAGAGACTGCCAGAGGTCCGGACAACAGGCCCTCCGATTTGACACACTGAACTCTATCAGAGAAGTAGTTGGTAAACCAGGCGAGGCAATCATTTGAGAAACCAAGGCTGTCGAGTCTGCCAATAAGAATGTGGTGATTGACAGAGTCGAAAGCCTTGGCCAGGTCGATGAATACGGCTACACAGTAATGTCTCTTATCGATGGCGGTTATGATGACGTTTAGGACCTTGAGCGTGGCTGAGGTGCACCTATGACCAGCTCTGAAACCAGATTGCATAGCGGAGAAGGTACGGTGGGATTCGAAATGGTCGGTAATCTGTGTTTCATAGTGTAGTTTTTTCTTCTTTTTCTTCAGTTTAGTCACATGATTCCTCAATTGGTTGTGCAGCCAGACTTATTTGCCATTCCTTTTGCCTCATCCCTCTCAACCATACACTTTTTAAATTCCTCATCAATCCACAGGGATTTAACAGTTTTTACAGTCATTTTCTTAATGTGTGCATGCTTATTAGCAACTGGAATAAGCAGTTTCATAAATGTGTCAAGTGCAGTGTCTGTTTGCTCCTCATTACACACCACGGACCAACATATATGCTTTACATCAATAACATAGGAATCACTACAAAACTTGTTGTATAACCTCTTATATACTATATTATATAAAACTTTGGTTTTCCTAGATATTGCTACTATATTGCGATCACTACATCCGATGGATCTGGATACTGCTTTCAGGCAAATTTCTGCACCATTAGTAAAGATGTGATCAATACAGGTTGATGATTTCATTCCTGTGCTGTTTGTAACTACCCTCGTAGGTTGACTGATAACCTGAACCAGGTTGCAGGCACTAGTTACAATTTTAAGCTTTTTTCTGAGTGGGCAGCTTGAAGAAAGCCAGTCAAATACTTAAATCACCCAGAAAATATACCTCTTTGTTGATATCACATACATTATCAAGCATTTCACACATGTTATCCAGTAACTGACTGTTATCACTTGGTAGCCTATTGCAGCTTCCCACCAGAATTGGCTTTAGGTGAGGCAGATGAACCTGAAGCCATATTACTTAAACAGTATTTGACATGAGATCCTCTCTTATCTTTGTTGGATAGTGGTTCTGAATATAAACAGAAAAACCTCCACCATTGACATTTCTATCTTTTCTGTAAATGTTATACAAATACAATCAAATGTTGTTTAAAAGCTGAGCGCTTTATGTTCCTACCAGCCCATTTTGTCAAACTTCCATATGCTTCACAATGTATTTCTTTGTAGGCTATAGGCTTGAAATAATAAAAATAATATAGCCTAAACAATTAATTTCCGTTCCTTCTTAGGCTCCCTGTCTGCCTTCCGACCTATTGGAGTGGTCATATTAAACAGAATATAAAATGTAGCCAATTTGAAATGATGTGCACTTCTTACATTCACCTTTTCATGTTTATTAAAATACTTTTCATTCAAATCCATATGGTTTGGTTCCAATACTTTAAAATCAAATGATAGGTCCATGTATTAACTCAAAATTCGCTATATTTTTGTGTTTTTCCCTGTAAACGCAGAGCAGATTTTTAGTAGGTTGGAAAGGACTTGGAGCACCGGAGTGGTGCGCAAGCAACAGTTTAAATGTGTCAGAAAATAAATGCATCTTGAGATGTCTTATGTTGCCTGGATATGACAGACACTTGAAAACCGTATTCCTTCTGATTGTTTTTTTTTACTGTTTTGCCAATTTGTGACCTACCGGCTCGATTCGGTCTTGTGTAGCAACGTTTGAAATGGTGCTTTTAACAATGGATAAAGGTAGAGATTTGATTTGATAGAGGCCCAGAGCTAGAAAATGGTATATCATGCACTACAGTTGAGAAACAATGGTAAAGTAATAAACTTGTAACCTCAATTTTGAGAAAATGGCAAGGCAGAGCTAGTTAGGCCGTTTTTATGTTAACCAGAGCATTTGGGAACTGCAACTGTGCTACTGGCAACAATTTAATTAAAACATTTTGCCAAAGTTTACTGACACTGGTCATATTCAATGGGTGTTAAGCGTTCGTAAATTCGTCAGTTTATTCGATGTTAGTGCAATATGCCACAGGCGTTCTTTTAGTCCCCACAATATGCAACTTTCAGAGAAGTCAGGAACCAATATACACAGTCAGCTAGAAAGGCAAAGGGTAGCTTTTTCAAACAGAAATTTGCATCCTGCTGCACTAATTCCCCCAAAATTTGGGACACTGTAAAGTCCATGGAGAATAAGAGCACCTCCTCCCAGCTGCCCACTGCACTGAGGCTAGAAAACACTGTCACCACCGATAAATCCACGATAATCGAGAATTTCAACATACATTTCTCTACGGCTGGCCATGCTATCCACCTGGCTACCCCAACCACGGCCAACAGCTCTGCACCCCCCGCAGCAACAGTTTAAATGTGTCAGAAAATAAATGCATCTTGAGATGTCTTATGTTGCCTGGATATGACAGACACTTGAAAACCGTATTCCTTCTGATTGTTTTTTTTTACTGTTTTGCCAATTTGTGACCGACCGGCTCGATTCGGTCTTGTGTAGCAACGTTTGAAATGGTGCTTTTAACAATGGATAAAGGTAGAGATTTGATTTGATAGAGACCCAGAGCTAGAAAATGGTATATCATGCACTACAGTTGAGAAACAATGGTAAAGTAATAAACTTGTAACCTCAATTTTGAGAAAATGGCAAGGCAGAGCTAGTTAGGCCGTTTTTATGTTAACCAGAGCATTTGGGAACTGCAACTGTGCTACTGGCAACAATTTAATTAAAACATTTTGCCAAAGTTTACTGACACTGGTCATATTCAATGGGTGTTAAGCGTTCGTAAATTCGTCAGTTTATTCGATGTTAGTGCAATATGCCACAGGCGTTCTTTTAGTCCCCACAATATGCAACTTTCAGAGAAGTCAGGAACCAATATACACAGTCAGCTAGAAAGGCAAAGGGTAGCTTTTTCAAACAGAAATTTGCATCCTGCTGCACTAATTCCCCCAAAATTTGGGACACTGTAAAGTCCATGGAGAATAAGAGCACCTCCTCCCAGCTGCCCACTGCACTGAGGCTAGAAAACACTGTCACCACCGATAAATCCACGATAATCGAGAATTTCAACATACATTTCTCTACGGCTGGCCATGCTTTCCACCTGGCTACCCCAACCACGGCCAACAGCTCTGCACCCCCCGCAGCAACTGGCCCAAACCCCCCCTCTCTCTTCTCCTTCGCCCAAATCCAGACAACTGATGTTCTGATAGAGCTGCAAAATCTGGATCCCTACAAATCAGCTGGGCTAGACAATCTGGACCCTCTCTTCCTAAAATTATCTGCCCCCATTGTTGCAACCCCTATTTCTAGGATGTTCAACCTCTCTTTTGTATCGTCTGAGATTCCTAAAGATTGGAAAGCTGCAGCGGTCATCCCCCTCTTCAAATGGGGAGACACTCTAGACGCAAACAGTTACATACCTATATCCATCCTGCCTTGCCTTTCCTGCCCTGTCTTCGAAAGCCAAGTGAAGAAACAGATCACTGACCATTTCGAATCCCACCGTACCTTCTCCGCTATGCAATCTGGTTTCCGAGCTGGTCACGGGTGCACCTCAGGCATGCTGAAGGTCCTAAACGATATCATAACCGCCATCGATAAAACATAGTACTGTGCAGCTGTCTTCATCGACCTGGCCAAGGCTTTCGAATCTGTCAGTCACCGTATTCTTATCGGCAGACTCAACAGCCTTGATTTCTCTAATGACTGCATCGTCTGGTTCACCAACTACTTCTCAGATAGAGTTCAATGTGTCAAATCGGAGGGCCTGTTGTCCAGACCTCTGGCAGTCTTTATGGGGGTGCCATAGGGTTCAATTCTCGGGCCAACTCTTTTCTCTGTATATATCAATGATGTTGCTCTTGCTGCTGGTGATTCTTTGATCCAGCTCTACGCAGACGACACCATTCTGTTTACATCTGGCTCTTCTTTGGACACTGTGTTAAGAAACCTCCAAACGAGCTTCAATGCCATACAACACTCCTTCCGTGGCCTCCAACTGCTCATAAAAACTAGTAAAACTAAATGCATGCTCTTCAACCGTTCGCTGCCCGCACCCACCCGCCCGACTGGCATCACTACTTTGGACGGTTCTGACTTATGTAGGAATATGTGGACAACTATAAATACCTAGGTGTCTGGCTAAACTGTAAACTCTCCTTCCAGACTCATATTAAGCATCTCCAATCCAAAATTCAATCTAGAATTGACTTCCTATTTCGCAAACAAAGTCTCCTTCACTCATGCTGCCAACATACCCTCGTAAAACTGACTATGCTACCGATCCTTGACTTCGGCGATGTAATTTACAAAATAGCCTCCAACACTCTGGATGCAGTCTATCACAGTGCCATCCGTTTTGTCACCAAAGCTCCAAATACTACCCACCACTGCGACCTGTATGCTCTCGTTGGCTGGTCCTCTGTACATATTTGTCGCCAAACCCACTGCATATCAATTGTTTTATACCTACAGGGGTCCTAAAATTCCAAGTAAAAGATTTTACCTAAATGATCCATGGTATGACCATCTCAAAAAAATGTCATATGTAAGCTTAGTAGAACCCCCCCTAATATTAATGATGACCATCCAACCTTTTGATACTGTCATGCCTGCTCCCGCTCCCCCTCCCTGGCGCTCGAAGGTGACAGGCTCCCAAGCATTACACACTCCTGCCTTCCCACGTCACGCTCATCAGCGATTATTGGACTCACCTGGACTCAATCACCAGTGTCATTACCTCCCCTGTATCTGTCTGTTCCCAAGCACTGCCCCTGCTCCCCCGCTGTTCCTGCTGCCTGCATCACTCATTCCTATCATCTATTACGCACACCTGCCTTCCCTCGTCACGCGTATCAGAGATATTGGACTCACTTATCACCTGTTCATTTCCTCCCCTATATTTGTCAGTTCCCCAGCTCTGTTCCCCGCTGCTGCATTGTATTGTTTTTGTCTTTAGTATTAGTTTGCTGACGCTGTTCCTGTCTCATTCTATGTCCATCTTTATTAAATGTTTTACTCCCCGTACCTGCTTTGTTTCTCCAGCGTCATCTCATGTGACCGTTCCCTGCTTCAGGATTCATTTTTGTTAGTCTTTGCATACCTGATTCTGTCTCTGTCCTGTTTGATGTCTGTTCCATATTAAATGTTCTACTCCCCATACCTGCTTCTCTTCTCCAGCCACGGTCCTTACAGATACAGGATGCACTGATGAGTAATAAAACTGTCACATGTTATAAATCGAAGGGTGCTAAGGTAGACAGCATCCAAAGGTTTATGAGTAGTGGCTGTTGAATTCTGGTAAATGGTGTCACCATACTCAAGAACTGACAGGAAAGTTGACGGTACAATCTGCTTTCTGCTGTTTAGGGAGGGGTGTATCTACTTTAAAAAAAGAGGCCCACTTTAAATCTTAGCTTTTTAACTAGCTCATCAGTATGTTTAAAAAAAATGTTAATTCCTTGTCAATCCAAATGCCCAAATATGTATAGGCGGAACCTTGATCGATGGGATAACCATTCAATTAATACATATGTAGTCTTTCTGAAACAGTTTGGCAAGAATTAGAGAACAACATATATTTCGTCTTGCCCACATTAAAAATAAAATCATTTGGTATTCGTTTCATTTGTACATTGTTGACATAGTCCCAAAATGTTTTTCTTGTCAGCAATTAAGTTTAAGATGTGTACTTTTTTTAATACAGAAATCATCCCTGTACAAGTTTTAAACCAACCAGGGCTTTCTGTAAGGCAGAGTCAGATTGCAACTTTAACGCCTGGTCAACAGTTGGGGTAATGGCATACGTAACGGTATCGTCTGCATACAGATTAATATTACAAGTTTTAACAGACCAATATTATTTATATGAATAGTAAAGAGAACAGGTCCCAATACCGACCCCTGCGGTACACCTTTTGTAATATCCAGAGAACTAGTCTCAAAACCATCAGAAATCACACATTGTGTCCTGTGTGACAGATAATTCTCAAACCATAAGCATTCCTATGCTAATCAACCCACATACATTGATTCAGTTTGTGTAATCATGCGGTTACCTAATAAAGCCAGTGATTCTCAGAACTACAGATACACAGCCGTTGACCCAATGGGAATTGTAACCTATTCCATCATGATCACTATTGCTCTTACGAAGTCTAGTCCAAGACATCCACCATCATTTTACAACAAAGGAGATCTACTCTTGCATCCTGTATTTTCACTGTGCACCTTCCCACCATCTTTTTTCCCACTATGGATTATTGTGGCTGTCTCTGCATGACAAAATGAATTAAAGATGTCGGTATTGCTTGCTGGTGCTTATGAGGCAGGCTGGTATGGTACCCTGTTTAAATGACACCCCTCCTGTAGTAAAGCCAGGCCAGGGGAGAGCGAGAGAGAAAACGAGAGAGAGGCAGCCAGCCTATAAACCATGGTGCACTCCCAGGCTCCTCATATTTATGACCATAAAAACAACAGGTCTTAAATCAGCCTCAAGTGGCAGAGAGGACTGCGGAGAGGCCATGTTACTAACATTCGCTCATTCTTTTACTTGTATATACTTTCTGATGAGACGGTTTTCAATGGCATCACTCGCCATACTTTTCCTAGATTATCTCAGAAACTGGAACAAGAATTGTCGTCCACCAGTATCAATAGCAGAGGCCATACATTCACAAAACAAAAGCTGAGTCAAAAATGGCAACCCAGTACTAATATAGTGTATGGCATGCATGTACAGTCAGAAGATAAGTTCAGATGGTTGAGTGACTCATCCGCTTTGGAAATACCATATTTATGAATTATTGCTTTATTTATCTGTTTTGTTGCTGTCTTCCTTAAAGGGAAACCTGCTCTTTGGTCTGTTGTGTTATTCAAATGGACTATGTGATACTCTTCGTTGGCACGACAGGGTCATCAATTTAAATGGCTAAATGGTACGGTTGTTGGTCCAGAGAAAATATATACTTTCAACAGCACCATGGTAGGCTTATGTCTTTGAGGTCTGTTTGCCCTGTACTCTTCTTTCCCAGCCAAGCTCTGCTTTTATTTAAAATGGAAGAAATAATGTGGTGTGGTTTGAAAGCAGCTCTCTGCCCATGTGGGCTGCAGAGGTGGGAACATCAGATCACTCATGTTATATTTGTTTTGTGTGGCTGGAGGGGATGCGATGTTGTATGTAATATTAAAAACAGACCCTGTGCTAATGGTTGGTGTTGCTGACAGGTGAGTGAAAGCTGGGAGCAAACAGAAACAGAGCCAGACCAGGTTAGGAAATAACCTGCCTAGGGGCTGAGCGGAATCAGCAATCATCTCTGGAACTGTATCACATGTATCCGCAATGGTTAGCTATTTTCCTCAGTCAACCAATCTTGTTGAGTAGGCTTGAGTTAGTGTAAATGTATGAGATTTCATTCCATTCAATATAGAAGCCAGTATTGCCGTGGTATCAGCAAGGTTTAGCCCCATTACAGCAATAGTTCCAGTGTGCCATAGGTTAGGGGAAGAAGCTCTCACACTAGCCCCTCTGAGCCATCTGTTGGGGGATAGAAACAGAGCAAGTTCTCTGCAGATCCTTGTTGTGCATGTTGGTCTTCCGTAACCACTGAGAATCTACTGTCCTAATACGTACTTGGTTTTAGACAATGTGTCTTACTAATTAATGTTTTTGATTTGCCCTTTGATGTGAATAAACCAGTCAACAGTGGTCTCCAGAACACATCAAAAGCACACCTGTCTTGTTGTAGCATGTACCCCCCATAAGTAAGTCCAGCAGGTGGATTAGAGATGTATTGCACATGCCTGGAGGACATGCCACATCACAAGGAGGGACAGAGTGGTAAACACTCCGAAGGAAACACTCAATTATATCATGTTACAGGCTTTGGTTTTCAATTTTAAGATTGGTTATTTTTAGGTGTGGATGCGCACTGATTGGAATCATCCTCATTGGGCAGGATGTGTTGCACCTGTCGCCTCGTTAGTTATAATCTCCACCCGGCACAGCCAGAAGAGGATTGGCCACCCCTCATAGCATGGTTCCTCTCTAGGTTTCTTCCTAGGTTTTGGCTGTTCTAGGGAGTGTTTCCTAGCCACCGTGCTTCTACACCTGCATTGCTTGCTGTTTGGGGTTTTAGGCTGGGTTTCTGTACAGCACTTTGATATATCAGCTGATGTAAGAAGGGCTATATAAATACATTTGATTTGATTTGGTTAGTCAGTCGTTAGTTTCACCTGTGCTGGCACTGGTCATATTTAAGAGTTGCAGAGCCAATGCTCCACTTGGCATGAGAGATGTTGGAAGAGCAACGTGGCTGTTTAGAGCATCCTCTGTATGTTGTTAAACAAAGCCTTTTATCCGTTTTCTTCTGTTTGGTTTGCCACATTTTTGTTTTTGCTCCCTAACCTCAGTTGGTGGGGGGTTTCTCTTTCCTTACGTTGTTTGATATCTGGCAACACTAGCGGGCATCTATGGTGGGTGTTAAGACCCTTCTCGAGATTGCTTGGCCAGCACCCAGTCAGTATTCATCCCCCATGGGTGCCTTTCAAACCCATTTTAAAACCTGTTTTGCTTGTCAATGGCTCATTTATTAGTTCTTGTTTTCTGATGAGCGACTATTTTTGGTTTCTTAATGGGGAACGTAACAATGTGTCCCAGGTTTGTTATAGTCGCTCAAATCCTTCTGAAGCAGTGGAAAGTTGCATAAGCACTCACCAGTTGACTAAGAGACTTTGATTTGGGAGCATTTGTGGGGAACCCTACTTGGGAGATACTGGATAAATGTACGAAGGCGAATTTGCAAAGCATTGACATTGAAGTGGCATCTGCCGATCCAAAAACAGTAATCAGAATTAATCGATCTGTCACGTTCTGACCTTAGTTCCTTTTTATGTCTTTATTTTAGTTTGGTCAGGGCGTGAGTTGGGGTGGGCATTCGATGTTGTTATTCTATGTTTTGTTCTGTGTGTTATATTTCTATGTGTTTGGCCTAGTATGGTTCTCAATCAGAGGCAGGTGTCGATCGTTGTCTCTGATTGAGAATCATACTTAGGTAGGCTGTTTTCCCACTATGGGTTGTGGGTAGTTATTTTCTGTATGGTGAAACACAGACACAGAAAATAACTACCCAAGTAATTCTAGGAACAATAAGGAGGCCTGCGTCTTGTGACCGTAGCGTACGTGTAGGTATGTACGGCAGGACCAAATCGGAAAGATAGGTAGGAGCAAGCCCATGTAATGCATTGTAGGTTAGCAGTAAAACCTTAATCAGCCGTTGCCTTAACAGGAAGCCAGTGTAGAGAGGCTAGCACTGGAGTAATATGATCAAGTTTTTTGGTTCTGGTCAAGTTTCTACCAGCCGTGTTTAGCACTAACTGAAGTTTATTTAGTGCTTTATCCGGGAAGCCGGAAAGTAGAGCATTGCAGTAGTCTAACCTAGAAGTGACAAAAGCATGGAAAACCTTTTCTGCATAATTCTTGGACAGAAAGTTTCTGATTTTTGCAATGTTACGTAGATGGAAAAAAGCTGTCCTTGAAACAGTCTTGATATGTTCGTCAAAAGAGAGATCAGGGTCCAGCCAAGGTCCTTCACAGTTTTATTTGAGACGACTGTACCACCATCAAGATTAATTTTCAGATTTAACAGAAGATCTCTTTGTTTCTTGGGACCTAGAACAAGCACCTCTGTTTTGTCCAAGGTTAAAATTAGAACATTTGCAGCCATCCACATCCTTATGTCTGAAACACAGGCTTCCAGCGAGGGCAATTTTGGGGCTTTACCATGTTTTATCAAAATATACAGCTGTGTGTCATCCGCATAGCAGTGAAAGTTAACATTATGTTTCCGAATGATATCACCAAGAGGTAAAATATATAGTGAAAACAATAGTGGTCCCAAAACGGAACCTTGAGGAACACCGAAATGTACAGTTGATTTGTCAGAGGACAAACCATCCACAGAAACAAACTGATATCTTCCCGACAGATAAGAGCTAAACCAGGCCAGAACTTGTCCATGTAGACCAATTTGGGTTTCCAATCTCTCCAAAATAATGTGGTGATCGATGGTATCAAAAGCAGCACTAAGGTCTAGGAGCACGAGGACAGATGCAGAGCCTCGGTCTGACGCCATTAAAAGGTAATTTACCACCTTCACAAGTGCAGTCTCATTGCTATGATGGGGTCTAAAACCAGACTGAAGCGTTTCGTATACATTGTTTGTCTTCAGGAAGGGAGTAAGTTGCTATACAACAGCTTTTTCAAAAATAATTGAGAGGAATGGGAGATTCAAATTAGGCCGATAGTTTTTTATATTTTCTGGATCAAGGTTTGACTTTTTCAAGAGAGGCTTTATTACTGCCACTTAGTGAGTTTTGTACACATCCGGTGGATAGAGAGCTGTTTATTATGTTCAACATAGGAGGGCCAAGCACAGGAAGCAGCTCTTTCAGTAGTTTAGTTGGAATAGGGTCCAGTATGAAGCTTGAAGGTTTAGAGGCCATGATTATTTTCATCATTGTGTCAAGAGATATATTACTAAAGCACTTGAGTGTCTCCCTTGATCCTAGGTACTGGCAGAGTTGTGCAGGCTCAGGACAACTGAGCTTTGGAGGAATACGCAGATTTAAAGAGGAGTCCATAATTTGATTTCCTCAAAGAAGTTCATGAATTTATCACTGCTGAAGTGAAAGCCATCCTCTCTTGGGGAATGCTGCTTTTTAGTTAGCTTTGCGACAGTATCAAAAATACATTTTGGATTGTTCTTATTTTCCTCAATTAGGTTGGAAAAATAGGATGATCGAGCAGCAGTGAGGGCTCTTCGATTCTGCACCGTACTGTCTTTCCAAGCTAGTCGGAAGACTTCCACTTTGGTGTGGCGCCATTTCCGTTCCAATTTTCTGGAAGAGCTTGTGTATTTTCTGTATACCAGGGAGCTAGTTTCTTATGACAAATATTTTTTGTTTTTAGGGGTGCGACTGCATCTAGGGTATTGCGCAAGGTTAAATTGAATTCTTCAGTTAGGAGATTAACTGATTTTTGTACTCTGACGTCCTTGGGTAGGCGGAGGAATACTGGAAGGGCATCTAGGAATTTTTGGGTTGCCAGAGAATTTATAGCACGACAAAATTGAACGGCCCAACCAAGGATTTTGATGATCCTTGGTTGGGGTCTGAGCAGATTATTTGTTGCAATTGCAAACGTAATAAAATGGTGGTCTGATAGTCCAGGATTATGAGGAAAAACATTAAGATCCACAACATTTATTCCATGGGACAAAACTAGGTCCAGAGTATGACTGTGGCAGTGAGTAGGTCAGGAGACATGTTGGACAAAACCCACTGAGTCGATGATGGCTCCGAAAGCCTTTTGGAGTGGGTCTGTGGATTTTTCCAAGTGAATATTAAAGTCACCAAAAATGTGAATATTATCTGCCATGACTACAAGATCCGATAGGTATTCAGGGAACTCAGTGAGGAACGCTGTATATGGCCCAGGCCTGTAAACAGTAGCTATAAAAAGTGATTAGTAGGCTGCATAGATTTCATGACTAGAAGCTCAAAATACGATTTTTTGTTAATTGAAATTTGCTATCATAAATGAAGACAGAAGACGCCACTGCTCCAAAACCGCCATAAAAAAAGCCAGACTACGGTTTGCAACTGCACATGGGGACAAAGATCGTACTTTTTGGAGAAATTTCCTCTGGTCTGATGAAACAAAAATAGAACTGTTTGGCCATAATGACCATCGTTATGTTTGGAGGAAAAAGGAGGATGCTTGCAAGCCAAAGAACACAATCACAACCGTGAAGAACGGGGGTGGCAGCATCATGTTGTGGGGCTTGCTTTTGTTGCAGGAGGGACTGGTGCACTTCACAAAATAGATGGCATCATAAGGGAGGAAAATTATGTGGATATATTGAAGCAACATCTCAAGACAACAGTCGGGAAGTTAAAGCTTGGTCGCAAATGGGTCTTCCAAGTGGACCATGACCCCAAGCATACTTCCAAAGTTGTGGCAAAATGGCTTAAGGACAACAAAGTCAAGCTATTGGAGTGGCCATCACAAAGCGTGTGCGAGCAAGGAGGCCTACAAAAATTCACCCAACTTATTGTGGGAAGGTTGTGGAAGGCTACCCGAAACGTTTGACCCAAGTTAAACAATTTAAAGGCAATGCTACCAAATACTAATTGAGTGTATGTACATTTCTGACCCACTGTGAATGTGATGAAAGTAAATAAATGCTGAAAAAATCATTGTCTACTATTATTCTGACATTTCACATTCTTCAAATAAAGTGGTGATCCTAACTGACCTAAGACACAGAATTTTTAGTTGGATTAAATGTCAGGAATTGTGAAAAACTGAGTTTAAATGTATTTGGCTAAGGTGTATGTAAACTTCCGACTTCAACTATCCCTACACGTACGCTACGGTCACAAGACGCAGGCCTCCTTATTGTCCCTAGAATTTCTAAGCAAACAGCTGGAGGCAGGACATTCTGCTATAGAACTCCATTTTCATGGAATGGTCTGCCTCTTCATGTGAGACACAGACTCGGTCTCGACCTTTAAGTCTTTGTTGAAGGCTCATCTCTTCAGTAGGTCCTATGATTGATTGTAGTCTGGCCCAGGTGTGTGAAGGTGATCGGGAAGGCACTGGAGCGACGAACCGCCCTTGCTGTCTCTGCCTGGCTGTTTCCCCTCTCTCCACAGGGATTCTCTGCCTCTAAACCAATTACGGGGGCTGAGTCACTGGCTTACTGGTACTCTTCCATGCCGTCCCTAGGAGGGGTGCGTCACTTGAGTGGGTTGAGTCACTGACGTGATCTTCCTGTCCGGGTTGGTGCCCCCCTCGGGTTCGTGCCATGGGGAAGATCTCCGTGGGCTATACTCGGCCTTGTCTCAGGGTAGTAGGTAGGTGGTTGAAGATATCCCGCTAGTGGTGTGGGGGCTGTGCTTTGGCAAAGTGGGTGGGGTTATATCCTGCCTGTTTGGCCCTGTCCGGGGGTATCGTCTCCCGACCCCAACTGTCTCAGCCTCCATTATTTATGCTGCAATAGTTTGTCGGGGGCTATGGTCAGTCTGTTATATCTGGAGTTTTGCTCCTGTCTTATCCGGTGTCCTGTGTGAATTTAAGTATTATCTCTCTCGGAGGAGGAGGACCTGAGCCCTAGGACCATGCCTCAGGACTACCTGGCCTGATGACTCCTTGCTGTCCCCAGTCCACCTGGTCATGCTGCTGCTCCAGTTTCAACTGTTCTGCCTGCGGCTATGGAACCCTGACCTGTTCACTGGACGTGCTACCTTGTCCCGGAGCCTCTCTCTACCACACCTGCTGTCTCTAAATCTGAATGATCGTCGATGAAAAGCAAACTGACATTTTACTCTTGAGGTGCTGACCTGTTGCACCCTCTACAACCACTGTGATTATTATTATCTAACCCTGCAGGTCATCTATGAGCGTTTAAACATCTTGGCCATGTTCTGTTATAATCTCCACCTGGCACAGCCAGAAGAGGACTGGTCACCCCTCAGAGCCTGGTGCCTCTCGGTTTCTTCCTAGGTTCTGGCCTTTCTAAGGAGCTTTTCCAAGCCACCGTTCTTCTACATCTGCATTGCTTGCTGTTTGGGGTTTTAGGCTGGATTTCTGAACAGCACTTTGTGACATCGTCTGATGTAAAAAGGGCTTTATAAATAAGTATGATTGATTGATGCAAAATGTAGGCTACAAATGGAAGGAAATAAACACAAAAGTTAAAGTTATAAATGAATGGTTATTACTGACTGTGGCTCCCAATAGTGGCAAAAATAAAATAATAAACGAAACTGAGAAATGCATGGGCATATATTAAAAATATTCTATAAGTGCATAAATCAACTCAGTTGGTTCGGCACTACAGAAGCCAATAGCTTGGGTCTCCAAATTTCATCCCCGCAAATTATGAGAACATACAACAAAAATTCTGAATTAAGTCACAGCTATTTATAACCTTATTCACTGTGGAAAAGGGGCTGCAATACATGTCATGTTGATATGATTTCAGTTTGCATCCATATGACTGGTCATCAAAAACAATTGCTATTTTTAACTACAATCCCCTTCTCCAAACGGATGGATTACTCTTTTACCTAGCTCTAATCAACAGCTCTCAATTTCTAATTTACAGTGCATGGAGAATGGTGTTATTTCTATAGGAAATAGTGGCCTTTTCCAAATACTTACTTGCTTCCATACTTGCTTCCAAAATAATAGGCAGTTTGAGTACAGAGAAAAAATTTATGTTTCATATTATGTGACATTTTGAAAATGTTGTATACTTTAGATGTCTGGATGTCATACTCATTTTGGCTTTAAAAACGGTAATATCTTATGTTTCACCGAGTCGTGGCTGAATGACGAAATTAATAACATACAGCTGGTGGGTTATACACTGTACCGGCAGGATAGAACAGCAGCCTCTGGTAAGACAAGGCATGCCGGTCTATGTATATTTGCAAACAACAGCTGGTGCATGATATCTAAAAAAGTTTGGAGGTTTTGCTCGCCTGAGGTAGAGTAGCTCATGATAAGCTGTAGACCACACTATCTACATAGAGTTTATATCTATATTCCTTGTAGCTATCTATTTATCAACACAAACCGATGCTGGCACTAAGACCGCACTCAATGAGCTGTATAGAGCGATAAGCAAACAGGAAAATGCTAATCCAGAGGCGGCGCTCCTCGCGGCTGGAGACTAACTTTTTAGGGATATGGGGCAGCATTTTCACTTTTGGATGAATTGGTGCCCAAAATTGAACGGCCTCCTACTCTGTCCCAGATGATAATATGTGCATATTATTATTACTATTGGATAGAAAACACTCCCAAGTTTCTAAAACTGTTTGAATTATGTCTGTGAGTATAACAGAACTCATATGGCAGGCAAACTTCCAAACAGGAAGTGAGAATTCTGAAAAGGGTCGATGTGAAAGTCATTGCCTATTCAATTCCCTGTAATATATGGATCTGTTTGCACTTCCTACGCCTTCCTCTAGATGTCAACAGTCAGTAAAACGTGGAATGAAGCCTCTAGTGTGATGTGGGACCGGATGGGAGGGAAATGAGTCAGTGGTCTGGCAGAATGCTAGTTCCTAGTCATGCGCTAGTCATGGAATGGCAATGTGTGCCATTACTTATACAGACATGAAGAAATGCTCCAGTTGGAACGTTATTGGATATATATGATAACAACATCCTGAAGATTGATTCTCTACTAAGTTTGACCGGTTTATCCGACTTGTAATATAACGTTTTGAAGTGTGGACCGGCGCCAGCGTTTGGACATGTGAACTACACATGCTAGCAAAAGTTGCTAATTCGACATAAGTAATGGACATTATCGAACAAAACAACGATTTATTGTGGAACTAGGATTCCTGGCACTGCATTCTGATGAAAGACCATCAAAGGTAAGGGAATATTTATGATGTAATTTCATATTTCTGTTGACTCCAACATGGCGGAGAAATGTTCTTTCTATCTGAGCGCCATCTCAGATTATTACATGGTATGCTTTTTCCTAAAGTTAAAAAAAAAATCTGACACAGCGGTTGAATTAAGAACCAGTGTATCTTTAATTATATGTAAAACATGTATCTTTCATCAAAGTTTATGATGAGTATTTCTGTTATTTGACGTGGCTCTCTGTAATTACTCCGGATATTTTGGAGGCATTTCTGAAAATGGCGCCAATGTAAACCGAGTTTTGTGGATATAAATATGCACATTATCGAACAAAACATAAATGTATTGTGTAACATGATGTCCTATGAGTGTCATCTGATGAAGATTATCAAAGGTTAGTGATTAACTTCTCGAGTGTAGGTGAGACGCTAACGTCCCACCAGGCCAACATCCGGTGAAACTGCAGAGAGCTAACATTTTAAATACACCATTCGTTGTATTAAACATTCTTGTAAATACATGTATCTTACATCATTTAAAAGATGAACGTCTTATTAATCCAGCCGCTGTGTCAGATTTCAAAAAGGTTTACTGCAAAAGCAAACATGCGATTTTCTGAGGACGGCACCCCACACACACACAAGTATTACTAGCATTTTCCAACCAAGCATTAGAGTCACGAAAGTCAGAAATAACAAGAAAATAAATCGCTTACCATTGAATATCTTCCTCTGGTGGCAATGCCAAGTGTCCTAACTACACAGTGAATGTTCGTTTTGTTTGATAAAATCAATTTTTATAGCCTAACACGAAACATTTGTAAACGTTGCGTCGTGATTTCCCTCTCATTCAACTTTGGACGAAGCGTTCGTGGTAATTACACACACTAACAAACGTTTATCCAGTCATGGTTGGTTTCATTGCAATCCTCTGGTTGTTACTAACACAACCATACATGATGGCTCTTTTCCCGGGACGTATTGACCGAAACAAACCGATTTGAAGACACCAATCAATGACCTCATTGCACACCAATGGTAGGACCGGTCTATCGTTGATTGACTGTATTTTGGCCCAATGACCACTGATCATCTTGAAATCTAGCTTTGAGGATAGCCAATGAGCTGAGGTAAACGGCAATATGTAATGGTTATACGTTTGAAGACCAGCCTTTGTCGTATACTCTGGCGTAAAAGAGGTTAATTCGCCATTGCAAATCCTACTTGACAGAGCCACGAGTGTTACGCATAGCAGTACATATTCAATAGCATTTAACAAGTTTATATATTTAAATTATGGCGAATAAATCAGGAAATGCTAAAACAAAGTCTAGGTATACAGATGTAACCCAAATTATCGAGGAAATTGATACAGACAGCCCCCCATCTCACAGCTAGCCTTCAGGGAGCTGCTCATCCAGGAGCTTGCTAGCTACAGCAAGTCCACTGCAGCACCTTCTGCTCCGTCAACCAGTAGTGTTCACCTGCCCAGATTCATCTCTGCAGGCATGAATGTGCCTCAGGGCAAAAAGGGCACAGTGGGGAGGAGACGTTGTGCCCTTTGTCACACGAAATGCCCCATCACCTGCACCAGCTGTTCAGTAAGCCTCTGCTTTACAGCAGAAAGAGACTGCTATGGGTCATGGCACCAGCAGAACAATATTGTGTAGAGGACTGAGGGTCTTCACAATATTTATTTATTTATAAAATATACAATACTGTAAATAGAAAATGTGTAAATAGTTACCCTTGTTATTTGTTTATTATTATTTATTTATTTTATTATTATTTTCATATATATATATATTTTTTTTTTTGGTGTGTGTTAGAATAGCATTTATGTATTTTGTATATAGTTCTTTCCTTCAAAATGTATCACTGTACCAATTCGGCCACTTGGGTACATTTGTGTCGGACACCTGGGTGACATCATGCTCAATGTCATGTAGCTCGCTCATTTTTGAAGTTATCTGTCTAAACCTTTGCTCAGCTATTGTTGCCATCTTATGTACTTCATTCAAATCATCCACAGCATCCTATCTGTATGTTTGGCTGTTCTTGGTCATTTGAAAGATGATGCAGCAACAATTAAAAAACAGAAAACGTATGTTTATTTCCTTATATTTTCTTCTACCAGATCTATTGTGTTATATTCTCCTACATTCAATTCACATTTCCACAAAATTCAGAGTGTTTCCTTTCAAATGATACCAAGAATATGCATATCCTTGCTCCTGGGCCTGAGCTACAGGCAGTTAGTTTCGGGTATGTTTTTAGGCGGAAATTGAGAAGAAGCGAGGGAACCCCAAATAAGTTAATTTTGTCTCTATTTCTGATTTTGTGTAACTTTCTTTGGCTGGAAAAAATGGCTGTGGTTTTTGGATTTGGTGGTGATCTAACATAAATATATGTTGTGTTTTAGCTGTAAAACATTTTAAAAATCGGACATGATGGGTAGATTAACAAGATGTTTATCTTTCATTTGCTGTATTGGACTTGTTAATGTGTGAAAGTTACATATTTCTAAAATATTCTGCCTTTTCAGCGGAATGTTGGGGGGGGGGTTCCGCTAGCGGAACGTGTGTCCTAGAAAGGTTAATGCAGGGAAACTTAAATCAGTTTTACCTCATTTCTACCAGCATGTTAAATGTGCAACCAGAGGGGATAAAACTCTAAACCACCTTTATTCCACACACAGAGACATGTACAAAGCTCTTCTTCTTCGCTCCATTTGGCAAAATTTACCATAATTCTATCCTCCTGATTCCTGCTTACAAGCAAACATTAACCTTTTTGGGCTGCAGGGGCAGTATTGAGTAGCCTGGATAAAAGGTTCCCATTTCAAACGGCCTCGTACTCAATTCTTGCTCGTACAATATGCATATTATTATTACTATTGGATAGAAAACACTCTAGTTTCTAAAACCGTTTGAATTATATCTGTGAGTAAAACAGAACTCATTTTGCAGCAAACTTCCTGACAGGAAGTGGAAAATCTGAAATCGATGCTCTGTTCTAGGGCCTGCCTATAAATGTGCTTGATATGTATTAGTATACATGCACTTCATACGCCTTCCACTAGATGTCAACAGGCAGTGAGAGAAGAAATGGAGTGTATAACATGATCTGAGGTCGAATAAAAGCTCTTGGCATGACACCAATTTCCTGTTTTCTGGAACGCGCGAGAAGGGACCGGGTATTGCCTTCTGAAAAGCTGTCGTTATAGACGACTAATATCTCCGGCTTTGATTTTATTTGATAAATGTGACAATATCATCGTAAAGTATGTTTTTTCCATATAGTTTTATTAGATTATTGAAATTTTTTCGGGACGTTAGGCGTGTTGCGTTGTCTGCGTTTGTTCACGAAGGAGAGCTTCGCGCCACTTTGCTAGCTTTCCGTGCTAATTGACTGGAGAAGAGGACATTCTAAAACCAAACAACGATTGTTCCCGACAAAGGACCCCTTGTACAACATTCTGATGGAAGATCATCAAAAGTAGGACCCATTTTATGATGCTATTTCATATATCTGTCGAACATGTGTACTATTAGTTTGCGCCCAGATTTTGGGCACTCTCTCGCTATAACGTAAGCTGGATGTCGCAATGAAGTTATTTTTAGAATTCTAACACGGCGATTGCATTAAGAACTAGTGTATCTATCATTTCCTATACAACATGTATTTTTTAGTAACGTTTATGAATAGTTATTTGGTCAGATTAGGTGAGTGTCAGAAATATATCCGGAGATTCTGGGAAAAAGTTGCTACGTTTTCACAATGTATAACCACGGATTTCAGCTCTAAATATGCACATTTTCGAACAAAACATATGTGTATTGTATAACCTGATGTTATAGGACTATCATCTGATCTAGTTTGTCATGGTTAGTGCATAATTTTATATCTTTTGCTGTTTTTTTGCGATCGCTACCTTTTGCTGCTGATAAATGCATTTGTGTGTTTTGGTATTGTGGTAAGCTAATATAATGTCTATTGTGTTTTCGCTGTAAAACATTTAAAAAATCTGAAATATTGGCTGGATTCACAAGATGTTTATCTTTCATTTGCTGTACACCATGTATTTTTCATAAATGTTTTATGATGAGTATTTAGGTATTTCAGGTTGCTCTCTGTAATTATTCTTGCTGCTTCGGTGCTACTTGTGATTGTAGCTGCAATTTAAAACTATGATTTATACCTGAAATATGCACATTTTTCGAACAAAACATAGATTTATTGTATAACATGTTATAAGACTGTCATCTGATGAAGTTGTTTCTTGGTTAGTGACTAATTATATCTCTATTTGGTCGGTTTTGTGATAGCTACCTATGCGGTAGAAAAATGGTGAAAATATGCGGTTGAGTCTTTTGCTATTGTGGTTAGCTAATAGAAATACATATTGTGTTTCGCTGTAAAACATTTTAAAAATCGGAAATGGTGGCTGGATTCACAAGATGTTTATCTTTCATTTGCTGTATTGGACTTGTGATTTCATGAAAATTATATTATATGATATCCCTGTGGCGTTAGGCTAGGCTATGCTAGTCAGCTTTTTGATGGGGGGGATCCTGGATCCGGGTTTGTGACTCGTGAGAAGTTAACAGTAAAACTTTGAAATCAGCCCTTGCCTTAACAGGCAGCCAGTGTAGGGAAGCTAGCACTGGAGTAATATGATCAAATTTCTTGGTTCTAGTCAGCCGTATTTAGCACTAACTGAAGTTTATTTAGTGCTTTATCCGGGTAGCCGGAAAGTAGAGCATTGCAGTAGTCTAACCTCGAAGTAACAAAAGCATTGATTAATTTTTCTGCATCATTTTTGGACAGAAAGTTTCTGATTTTTGCAATGTTACGTAGATGGAAAAAAGCTGTCCTTGAAACAGTCTTGATATGTTCGTCAAAAGAGAGATCAGGGTCCAGAGTAACGCCGAGGTCCTTCACAGTTTTATTTCAGACGACTTTACAACCATCAAGATTAATTGTCAGATTTAACAGATGATAATCTTCATCAGAATGCACTCCCAGGAATCCCAGTTCCACAATAAATGTTTGTTTTGTTTGATAAATTCCATCATTTATGTCCAAATACCTCCTTTTTGTTACCTCCTTTTTGCGCGTTTAGTTCACAAATCCACACGGCGCAGGCACTTAGTTCAGACGACAGTTCCATTACAGTTCGTAGAAACATGTCAAACGATGTATGGAATCAATCTTTAGGATGTTTTTATTACAAATCTTCAATAATATTCCAACCGGACAAATCCTTTGTCTTTAGAAAGGAGAAGGAACGCAGCTAACTCTCACGGGCGCGCACCTGATTGAGCTCATGGCCTTCTGCCAGACCCCTTAGTCAAACAGATCTTATTCTCTCCCCCTTCACAGTAGAAGCCTGAAACAAGGACTGTTGACATCTAGTGGAAGCCTTAGGAAGTGCAATCGGTCCAAATTTTACAATGTATATTGGATAGGCAAAGACTTGAAAACCTACAAACCTCAGATTTCCCACTTCCTGGTTGGATTTTTCTCAGGTTTTCGCCTGCCATATGAGTTCTGTTATACTCACAGACATCATTCAAACAGTTTTAGAAATTGCAGAGTGTTTTCTATCCAACTCTACTAATAATATGCATATCTTAGCTTCTGGGCCTGAGTAGCAGGCAGTTTACCCTGGGCACCTTATTCATCCAAGCTACTCAATCCTGCCCCCCAGCCATAAGAAGTTAAACAGGTCAACATTGACAAGGACGTGTACCCGAGCATGCGCTGTTCAACTGTAAAGTGTTTTCACTGACATTTTCAACCTCTCCCTGTCTGAGTCTGTAATACCAACATGTTTCAAGCAGTCCACCATAGTCCTTGTGCCCAAGAACACTAAGGTAACCTGCCTAAATGACTACCGACCCGTAGCACTAACGTCTGTAGCCATGAAGTGCTTTGAAAGGCTGGCCATGGCTCACACCTACACCATTATCACAGAAACCCAATTTGCATACCGCCCCAACAGATGATGCCATCTCTATTGCACTCCACACTGCCCTTTCACTACTGGACAAATGGTACAACTATGTGTGAATGCCATTAATTGACTACAGCTCAGCGTTCAACACCATAGTGTTCTCAAAGCTCATCAATAAGCTAATGACACTGGGACTAAACACCTCCCTCTGCAACTGGATCCTGGACTTCCTGACGGGCCTTCCCCAGGTGGTAAGGGTAGGTAACAACAAATCCGGATCGGTGATCTTCAACACAGGGGCCCCTCAGGGGTGTGTGCTCAGTCCCCTCCTGTCCTCCCTGTTCACTCATGACTGCACGGCCAGTCACGACTCCAGCACCATCAACTTTTCCAATGACACAACAGTGGTAGGCCTGATCACCGACAACAACGAGACAGCCTATAGGGAGGAGGTCCGAGACCTGACCGTGTGGTGCCAGGACAACAACCTCTCCCTCAACGTGATCAAGACAAGGAGATGATTGTGGCCTACAGGAAAAGGAGGACCGAACACGACCCCATTCTCATCAACAGGGCTGTAGTGGAGCAGGTTGAGAGCTTCAAGTTCCTTGGCGTCCACATCACCGACAAACTGACGTCGTCCAAGCACACCAAGACAGTCGTGAAGAGGGTACGACAAAGACCTATCCCCCCGCAGGAGACTGAAAATATGTGGCATGTGTCCTCAGATCCTCATAAGGTTCTACAGCTGCACCATCGAGAGCATCCTCACTGGTTGCATCACTGCCTGGTATGGCAACTGCACGGCCTCCGACCTCAAGGCACTACAGAGGGTAGGTAGTGCGTACGGCCCAGTACATCACTGGGGCCAAGCTTCCTGCCATCCAGGACCTCTATACCAGGCGATGTCAGTTGAAGGCCCTACAAATTGCCAAAAACTCCAGCCACCCTAGTCATAGACTGTTCTCTCTGCTACCGCATGGCTAGCGGTACCGGAGCACCAAGTGTAGCTCCAAGAGGTTTCTAATCAGCTTCTAACCCCAAGCCATAAGACTCCTGAACAGCTAATCAAATGGCTACCCAGACTATTTACATTGCCCCCCACTTCGTATGCTGCTGCTACTCTCTGTTGTTATCATCTATGCATAGTCACTTTAATAACTCTACCTACATGTACATGTTACCTCGACTAACCGGTGCCCCCGCACATTGGCTCTGTAGTGGGACCCTTTGAATATAGACTCGCTATTGTTATTTTGTTATTTTACTGCTGCTCTTTTTTTTTCTTACAAGCCTTAACCAACAATGCAGTTAAGAAAGCATTTCACTGTAAAGTTTACACCTGTTGTATTCGGCGCATGTGACAAATAAAATTTGATTCACCATTATTCTACAATGTAGAAAATAGTAAAAATAAAGAAAAATCTTGGAATGAGTAGATGTGTCTAAACTTTTGACTGGTACTTTATATATTTGCAAAAAAATTATATGGGGTATTGGAAGTGATGCAGACAATTACATTGATGGCAGCTACAATCTATCTGCAATATTAAAGCTGATCTAGCCCCCCCCAAAAAAAAGAAATTATATATATATCTTTAAATGGCCTATGGGCTACACTTAGTCAAGATTGCATGCTTTACCAGTACTGATTTGAAGAAGTAATATAATGAGCTAAATGTAAAACACTTCATTTCACAGGTTAAAAAAAGGAACAATATAAACTGGTACTTTTGGGGGGTTCAAACCGGTTCAGAACTTTATTTTGCTGGTCAGAACTGTGGAACATAAGAAAAAGTGGTTCAGAACTAAATCTAGGCTAATGATAAATGTGAAGTTGTCGCTCAACAAGAAGCAAGTAAACATGTAGCTAACGTTACTGTTCGAACAGTTAAATTAAATGATAGTCCTACTAAAGCGCGTAGCTTCCTAAAGAGGCAGCAAGCTGCAGATCTGTTTTCAAAGATTAACGTTACGATGAAATATAGTCAATCGTTTTAAGGAGAACAAAAATGACTTACATTTGAACACCACAGCAGAAGCTTTGCTATTCTCCATCTTTCAAGTAGTTTTGTTGGTTACTTGAAGAGATCTAGCTATCAAAACTTGCAGCCTCCCTGTTCCAATGCTACATGCATTGTGTGTGTGAAATTCCTGACAAGTATGCAGCAAATTCCACTAGATGAAAAAAAGTGTATAACATCCTGGCATTTAAAGCATACTCGATTTAATTCACAATTCATATAAAACATTCTATTTTTACATACTGAGAATGCATCAGGCGTGATCGCGTTGTTTCCCGCTGTACGTTGATTTCAGCAGCACATCCCCATGTCTAATTGATCAGCGGTTGGTTCGATTGAACAAGACCGTAGATGTCGCTGACGAGGGCTAAGAGACAAGGTAAGAAGATTGACAGCTCCAACTCAGATGTCATCATGATGTTTGTAGCATACTGCCCTTGCCCCAAACTGGCAGCATTATTCCAATACAAGTCTGCTGAGAAATGGACTGCGAGTATAGTACAGGAGAGAATCTATGAACAATAAGAACGTTGCAGAAAGGCTACCATGTGTCATTCTACCGCTGTACCCTCAAAGCAAGTAACGGTACATCCCCAGACAACTCTGTTTTAAGGTGGGGCCAATGCTGGTGCATGCAGTGACACTTCTCTCACATCAAGCGCCAAACAAGATGGGCAGAGTGCAAGTATTGAGAGGCTCATTCACATGCTTGAACGTACCTTTGAGAACAGCACACCACCTGTTATGGTTTCACAGACACAGGCCAAGGTGCCATCTTTCCCCGCCCAGCCCTTCAGGCGTAGGGAATGCAGGGTTTGTGGCTCAACAGATCACTCCATTGTGATGCACTGTAGACATGACAACCTGTGCCTCTGTTGCTTTTACCAAGATCATTGGACATCAAAAAGTCCAAAACAGGGGGAATGCTATGCCAATCCCGGCGTTGAGAGACGCCCAACACGGCAGCAACCGTTAATTAAGACTAGGCGTCTCACTAGCGGGACAACTTCCGGTGAAACTGGAGGGCGCGCAATTCAAATAAATAATCATAAAAATGATGGACATTAAACATTTAGGTACATACAAGTGTCTTATATCGGTTAAAAGCTTAAATCCTTGTTAATCTAACTGCACTATCCGATTTACAATAGGCTTTACAGCGAAAGCATGCCATGTGATTGTTTGAGGACGGCGCCCCACATCAAAATGTTTTGGCACAGGTTTCATAAATTCACAAATAGCAATTAAATATTCACTTACTTTTTGAAAATCTTCCTCTGATTTGTCATCCAAAGATTCCCAGCTATAACATGTAGTGTCATTTTGTTAGATAAAATCCTTCTTTATACCCTAAAAAGTCTGTTTAGTTGGCGCCATCAATTTGAGTAATCCACTCGTTCAACATGCCAAGATAAGAATCAGAAAATGTACCCCTAAACTTTGTTTCAACAAGTCAAAATATGTTTCTATTTAATCCTCAAATACCTTAAAATGTAATTAAACTATAATATTTCAATGTTAGCAGGTGCGCCTCTTCATCGCGCACGCATAAACAAATTTCCAAGTCTGTGTCCCTGTAGTAAAACTTACTCGTTTTGGAAGAAACAAGCCTGAAACCTTGAACAAAGACTACTGACACCCAGTGGAAGCCATAGGAATTGCATACTGGGAGCTAGATTTAATTATTTCCCTATACGTTTCATGGGAAGAGCATGGGCTCTCAAAAATATTTCGGTTATTTTTTCTTTGGATTTTCTCCTACCATATCTATTGTGTTATAGTATTTTAACATTTCTACAAACTTCAGAGTGTTTTCTTTCCAATGGTTCCAATTATATGCATATCCTGGCTTCAGGGCCTGAGCAACAGGCAGTTTACTTTGGGCACGTCAGTCAGGCAGAAACTGAGAAAAATAGATCCTAGCCTGAAGAAGTTTTAAACTCTTCTTTTTATTTTCACCTAAAATGACATGCCCAAATCTAACTGCTTGTTGCTCAGGACCTGAAGCAAGGATATGCATATTCTTGATACCATTTGAAAGGAAACACTGAAATTAGTCATTTGAAATAAATGTATTAGGCTCTAATCTATGGATTTCACCTGACTGGGAATACAGATATGCATCTGTTGGTCACAGATACCTTAAAGAAAAAGGTAGGAGCATGGATCAGAAAAACACTCAAGTGTCTGGTGTGACCATCATTTACCTCATTAAGTGCAACAGATCTCCTTTGTATTGAGTTGATCAGGCAATTGATTGTGGCCTGTGCAATGTTGCCCCACTCCTCTTCAATGGCTGTGCAAAGTTCCTGGATATTGTCGGGAACTGGAACACGCTGTTGTACACATCGATCCAGAGCATCCCAAACATGCTCAATGGGTGATAGGTCTTGTGAGTATGCAGGTCCATGGAAGAACTGGGACATTTTCAGCATCCAGGAATTGTGTACCGATCCTTGCAACATGGGACAGTCCATTATCATGCTGAAACATGAGCGGATGACAGCAGATGAATGGCATGACAATGGGCCTCAGGATCTCGTCACAGTATCTCTGTGCATAACATTTTTTTATCCTTTATTTAACGAGGCAAGTCAGTTAAGAATATTCTTATTTACAATGACCGCCTAGGAAGAGTGGGTTAACTGCCTTGTTCAGCGGCAGAACGACAGATTTTTACCATCAGCTCGGGGATTCGATCTAGGAACCTTTCGGTTACTGGCCCAACGCTCTAACCATTAGGCTTCCTGTCGCCCCAAATTACATTTACATTTACATTTAAGTCATTTAGCAGACGCTCTTATCCAGAGCGACTTACAAATTGGTGCATTCACCTTATGATATCCAGTGGAACAACCACTTTACAATAGTGCATCTAACTCTTTTAAGGGGGGGGGGATTAGAAGGATTACTTTATCCTATCCTAGGTATTCCTTAAAGAGGTGGGGTTTCAGGTGTCTCCGGAAGGTGGTGATTGACTCCGCTGACCTGGCGTCGTGAGGGAGTTTGTTCCACCATTGGGGTGCCAGAGCAGCGAACAGTTTTGACTGGGCTGAGCGGGAACTGTACTTCCTCAGAGGTAGGGAGGCGAGCAGGCCAGAGGTGGATGAACGCAGTGCCCTTGTTTGGGTGTAGGGCCTGATCAGAGCCTGAAGGTACGGAGGTGCCGTTCCCCTCACAGCTCCGTAGGCAAGCACCATGGTCTTGTAGCGGATGCGAGCTTCAACTGGAAGCCAGTGGAGAGAGCGGAGGAGCGGGGTGACGTGAGAGAACTTGGGAAAGTTGAACACCAGACGGGCTGCGGCGTTCTGGATGAGTTGTAGGGGTTTAATGGCACAGGCAGGGAGCCCAGCCAACAGCGAGTTGCAGTAATCCAGACGGGAGATGACAAGTGCCTGGATTAGGACCTGCGCCGCTTCCTGCGTGAGGCAGGGTCGTACTCTGCGAATGTTGTAGAGCATGAACCTACAGGAACGGGTCACCGCCTTGATGTTAGTTGAGAACGACAGGGTGTTGTCCAGGATCACGCCAAGGTTCTTAGCACTCTGGGAGGAGGACACAATGGAGTTGTCAACCGTGATGGCGAGATCATGGAACGGGCAGTCCTTCCCCGGGAGGAAGAGCAGCTCCGTCTTGCCGAGGTTCAGCTTGAGGTGGTGATCCGTCATCCACACTGATATGTCTGCCAGACATGCAGAGATGCGATTCACCACCTGGTTATCAGAGGGGGGAAAGGAGAAGATTAATTGTGTGTCGTCTGCATAGCAATGATAGGAGAGACCATGTGAGGATATGACAGAGCCAAGTGACTTGGTGTATAGCGAGAATAGGAGAGGGCCTAGAACAGAGCCCTGGGGGACACCAGTGGTGAGAGCACGTGGTGCGGAGACAGATTCTCGCCACGCCACCTGGTAGGAGCGACCTGTCAGGTAGGACGCAATCCAAGCGTGGGCCGCGCCGGAGATGCCCAGCTCGGAGAGGGTGGAGAGGAGGATCTGATGGTTCACAGTATCAAAGGCAGCCGATAGGTCTAGAAGGATGAGAGCAGAGGAATAGGAATTGCAAAATGCAATTGTGTTCATTGCCCATACCACAACCCCACCGTCACCAAGGTGACATCCGCAAACCGCTCGCCCACACTGCCAAACGTCTTCCTGGTACAGTTGAAACCGGAATTCATCTGTGAAGAGCACATTGGTCCAGCGTGCCGATATCGAAGATGAGCATTTGCACACTGAAGTCAGTTACGACGCCGAACTGCAGTCAGGTCAAGACCCCCGTGAGGATGACGAGCACGCGGATGCGCTTCCCTGAGATGGTTTCTGACAGTTTATGCAGAAATTCTTCGGTTGCGCAAACCCACAGTTTCATCAGCTGTCCGCGTGGCTGGTCTCAGATGATCCCACAGGTGAAGTAGCCGGATATGTAGGTCCTGGGCTGACGTGGTTACACGTGGTCTGCGGTTATGAGGCCAGTTGGACATACTGACAAATTCTCTAAAACAACATTGGAGGCGGCTTATGGTAGAGCAACAAACATTAAATTCTCTGGCAGCAGATCTAGTGGACATTCCTGCAGTTAGCATGCCAATTGCACGCTCCCTCAAAACATGAGACATCTGTGACATTGTGTTGCGGGACAAAACTGCACATTTTAGAGTGGCCTTTTGTCCCCAGCCCAAGGTGCTCTTGTGTAATGACCATGCTGTCAGCTGGATGGGTTATCTTGACAAAGGAGATATGCTCACTAACAGGGATGTAAACAAATGTGTGCACATAATTTGAGAAAAATAAGGTTTTTGTGCATATGGAACATTTCTGTGATTTTTTTTTTTCTTCCGTTCATTAAACACGGGACCAACACTTTACATGTTGCATTTATATTTCTGTTCATTGTAGTGTCTACCTGAATGGTTACAGCCTGAATGGGTCAACCTAGTTGCATTGCATACTTTATGGTGAAAGTAATGGTAAGCTGCACTCGTTATTGTTTGACCTTGGCACTCCAATTTAATAAAGTATATGGCAGTCTAGCGATCTATAGAAAGTTGACACAACTCTACTTTTGCTCATGTTTTGGTTGTTGTATTTCAGTTGAAAACTCCCCCACCAGAGTCAGGGGCTGCCACTCCATCAGCCCACCATCACCCCAGCATCTCCTCCTCTCCCTCCCAGAAGGCTACAGATCTGGAGGTGGGAGAAGGTGATTGCCAGGGAGGCATGCCTTATGGCCATTGTAGAGGTCATGATTAAGAAGTAGTTTTATGTATAATGTATGTATTTTATTTGGACCTATTCATTTTTATTTGGACCTATAACCCAAAGTGTATTCATTTTTTGTCATTGAAAGTGTTTGTTTGTTAGAAAAAAAATTCTTTGATACCGTTACATCTACTGTTGGTGTGTTTTTACTTTTTTAAATTTACTTTAACATTCAAAAATAGGCTCACACATCTGAAGCCTGCACACTGCTCTTGCTAGTATCACTTTTTTTCTACTGAGCTATTTGAATTTTAGGACCCCTTTCAGTATAATTAATTTTATTATTTGATATATTATTGAATTTGACCTATACTACTATAGCCTATAGAAACGCATTGAATAACACATTCATAAATGGCGAAAAACGAATTATGAGGAATAAGGATTTGAAGTGTCTGTCCTATATCTAGGAGATATAAGAAAGCTCAGGAATTATATTTTGGGACACATATTTAACCCCTTATTTTTGTTGCCACAAAGCTACCGCCATACCTGCACTCATTTGTATGGGTTACCTTCAGACTAGTCCCATGACACTTGTGGGGGTCGTAGAGTGTAACGGAGAACATCGTGTTCGTGAGAGTCTCCCCTTTCCACAGTGGGGCCATAGTTTGAAAGTCAAAACGGTTCAGACGCTAATGACGCTTTGACCGATTTGGTCTGACAAAAGCCGCTGTAGCTCGGCCTTCCGCATTTGCAGTGGAAGAAGACTAACAAAGGTGATAACGGTAGATTGAGACGCAGCCTATGCAAAAAAACATATCTCTATCTTTAACCGGTGGATTTGGATAGGGATTGTTTTATTTATATTGATTTGTTATGGATTAAAATTTAGAAAGTGTGTGTGCGTTTGTGCCTGTATATACATTTGAGAATGAGTGTTTGTATGGCCGTGGGACTGCACAGTTTCTGTTGGCTTGGTACCCTGTGGCTCTATGAAGAAAACCGCTCCCTACGTCTCCTGGCATTGACTGTGAGCTTGGCTTCAACTGTACTCTGGGGTACTCCATGAGAGCAATGAGGCTCTGAGCCCTAAGACCTCCATAGGAAGCCATATTCGTACCCTGAGGCCAATAGCCATGGTGCTACACTTATGTGAGAACCCCCATGAGGCAATCAACCATGAAGAATGATCGAAAGCCCTTACCGTGTGTGTTGGAGTTTGTTTTTTATGAGATTTGTCCTTGGCACATCTGAGACAATTGATATAGTTCAGGTGCCCAGAAGCACTACCACCATATATCAACGGTAGCCATAGCATTTCAATTTAAAGTATCTGTCATCCGTACCTGCAGCTCTCTTTCACAGTACTCCCCCAGTATTCCACTAGAAGTGTACAGTCCCTCCCTTTAATAAGCAAGAGAAATCATAGACCGAAGCTCCAGAAATCAGAGCACTAGCCAGGTCTACACTGTGCTGCTTTAAATTAGGTAGAGGAGGTGGTGCTCTGGGTCCTGTAACCGACCTGTGCCCCCCCCCCCCCCCTCTCTCTCCTGGCGAGAGATTTGTATCGGGCTGGGCCAAGCGGTGCGAGGCCCCAGATATCTGGCAGCGGATCACACAGATGGGTCAGACTGAGCCAGCTGAACCCACAGGCAGCTGGGAGCGGACAGGATACTTCCTATCCACAGGCCTCATCGACGCACCACACTGGGCTATGGCAGGACTGCTTCCAACAGGAGGGAGGGAGGGAATTAACAGGAGACAAAAGATAAGAGAGAATAGAGGGAGGTGAAGAAAGAAGTGTGAGAGAATTTTGAAGGGATAGAGGAGTGAACGAGAGAGCTCCAGAGGAGGAAAGATACAAGTAGCTGGATGGAGAGTACACTAAAGGCTGCATTTTAATATTTTTTTCACAAATTGGGCTTTTGACCAAACAGATCAGCTCCTAAAAAGATCTGATGTGAAAAGATGTGATTGGTCAAAAGACCAATGAGTTGAAAAACTGTCAAAATTGGTCTGCCACTGTAAATGCAGTGTAAGAGCAGTATAATAGGAGCAGTTGCAAAAACAATTACAGGCACTGTGGTGATAATGGATTAGGAGGAAAGGAAAGTGAGGTGATCATTATTATGACTCCAATGAGCCTGCTGCTGGGGGATAATGTAGGATAGAAAATACTGGTTAGTGGTAAAACAGTCAGGCTTCACGGAAATGCAGCTGCATTTGTACATTTTCGAAGGAATGTAGACTCAACACATTTTCTGATTTATAGTACGTGTCCAAATGTATGATTCTGAGAAACTGTATGTTTATCCTGAAAGCAATGTTTATGATGAAGACAGGACACAGTCCAAACACTTGATTACACTATGCTGCCTTATTTAGTGAGTAATGAATTCCATGTACATGTATGATTTATCATTGAGATTGTGCATTATTTAAGAGGCAAATTTAAAACTCTTAAGTAGTGTAAGGACACTTTTGATTAGCCTCCTTGTGGGGGTGGTATTCATAGCTGGAGATAGAGACAGAGTGCTTTATACCTTTTAATTTAATTTAATCTCTTCGTTTCAATTAAAAGTTACAAGCTTGTCAGAGAAACACGTTTTCTATTTGCCTTGATGATTTGTTATTCCCAGACTGCAGTTATGTAATAATGTTGTATGAATTACCAATCTCTGGAGTGTGAGTGTGGCTATTGTCTGTCTAAAGCTGTGTTCTGAATTCAGCTAAATTGCCATCCAAAATAGCATTTGTCCAATAACTTTGCTTCAAATGTTGATTTCATACATTGTGACAGTTAATGAAACATCATGTGAATGGCTACAGGTGTTCAGATAAGCATGAAATTCCTTTTTTTCATCCTATTTATAGAATACCGGTGGAATTATCGGCCTATACCAATATAGAGTTAAGGCCATCACCCGACAATATCGGTGAACCGATATACAGTGTATTCGGATATTATTCAGACCCCTTTAAAATTGATTCAATTAATGGTTTTCCTCAATCTACACACAATACCCCATACTGACAAAGCGAAAAGTTTTCAGAAATGTTTGCAAATGTATAAAAAATAAAAACAGATACCTTATTTACATAATTATTCAGACCCTTTGCTATGAGACTCGAAATTGAGCTCAGGTGCATCCTGTTTCCATTGATAATCCTTGATGTTTCTGCAACTTGATTGGAGTCCACCTGTGGTAAATTCAAATGATTGGATATTATTTGGAAAGACACACACCTGTCCATATAAGGTCCCATAGTTGACAGTGCATGTCAGAGTAAAAACCAAGCCATGAGGTCGAATGAATTCTCTGTAGAAGGACCCCAAGAACACAATAGCCTCCATCATTCTTAAATTAAAGAAGTTTGGAAGTACCAAGACTCTTCGTAGAACTGTCCACCCGGCCAAACTAAGCAATCGGGGGAGAAGGGCCTTGGTCA
The DNA here is from genome assembly GCF_045679555.1 of Salvelinus alpinus. NCBI lineage: Eukaryota > Metazoa > Chordata > Actinopteri > Salmoniformes > Salmonidae > Salvelinus > Salvelinus alpinus. The sequence goes on from NC_092100.1 coordinate 43,691,205, forward strand.
GGGAGGTGACCAAGAACCCGATGGTCACTCTTACAGAGCTCCAGAGTTCCTTTGTGGAGATTGGAGAACCTTCCAGAAGGACAACCATATTTGTAGCACTCCACCAATCACACCTTTAGGGGAGAGTGGCCAGAAGGAAGCCACTGCTCAGTAAAAGGCACGTGACAGCCAGCTTGAAAAATTGCCAAAAGGCACCTAAAGGACTTTCAGACAAACAAGATTCTCTGGTCTGATGAAATCAAGATTGACACTTTGGCCTGAGTGCCAAGCGTCACGTCTGAAAACCTGCTCCAGAGTGCTCAGGACCTAAGACTAGGGCGAATGTTTCACCTTCCAACAGGACAAGAACCCCAAGCACACAGCCAAGACAATGCAGTAGTGGCTTCGGGACAAGTCTCTGAATGTCCTTGAGTGGCCCAGCCAGAGCCCGGACTTGAACTTGATCGAACATCTCTGGAGAGATCTGAAAATAGCTGTGCAGCGACACTCCCCATCCAACCTGACAGAGCTTGAGAGGATCTGCAGAGAACAATGGGAGAAACTCCCCAAATACAGGTGTGCCAAGCTTGTAGCATCATGGGGTGGCAGGTAGCCTAGTGGTTAGAGCATTGGGCCAATAACCGAAAAGAGCTCAGATCAAATCCCCGAGCTGACAAGGTAACAATCTGTCATTCTGCCCCTGAACAAGGCAGTTAACTCACTGTTCTAAGGCCGTCATTGTAAATGAGAATTTGTTCTTAACTGACTTGCCTAGTTAAGTAAAGGTTCAATAAAAATGATGAAGTTGTGCACCTGCTAAAATTGGTTTCCTATTGGCAATTAGAGTAATGATTTATTTTGTCTGCAGTCAAATTTTAAATTCATTTGATAACATTTCAGTTCTCAGAAAGTTTGAAAAACATATTTAGCTATTACTTTGAAGAAATTAATTGATGAAGACATACACTAGAACTCCAGGGAATAATGTTAAGTACAGATGTAATCCATGCCACTTTAGAATATACCAGTAATGTTTATGCTGCCCTCGGGTGACAAATAAACAAATCCATTCCACATGGACTGAGTCGAAACATTTCAGTCGTAGCGCTTTGTGTGACACTGAAACATTGTTTGCTCTTGTTTGTCTCCTGGGGACTTGGGTGTGTGTGTGTTGAGACCTGTGTTGTATTTTGTCATATAATAGAACATCGCCAGCACAAATGTCAGGAGAGATTGAGATTGACATTCTGCCTGCCAAGGAGTGAGAGAAGAGGCAGCACATTAAAACAGCACTAAAGGTTAGGAGTCAACTGGGGAATATTGGAGAAACAAACATACTGGAACAGCTAGCTGCTTGTTGCCTGATGAGGACACAGGGAGGGGGAGAGAGGGGGAGAAGGAATAGAGAGAGAGAAAGAGGGTAGGGGAGAGATGTGCCATTCAAGTCCCTAAATTTGATTTTTTTTTAAGTGCTGTTTAGATTTGGAGCCATGCTTTGATCAGCAGGGCCAAGTGGGAATGTCCTGGGGTTTATATTATTGAAAGGTCTATGATGGACCTCATTACAGCTTCGATGGATATGGAAAGGTAACTAGATGTTTGATAGATAGTTAATCCTGGGAAATAACTACTCTAAGGTCTGTCAGTGAAAGACAAACGGAAAACTGCCCATACACTATCCCAATTTAAAATTGCATCTTGTGCATTCTACTATTACAACTCTCAAAAGCAGTAAGTTGAAAGCCCGACTCAGTGGCCACTCAGTGGTTATTGTATGATGTTTTCCCATTAACCTTTCACGAGTATCAATCCCGGATCCGGGAGCACCCCCCACCCCCCACACACTGATTAGCATAGCTAGCATAGCTTCACAAGTAGATAGTAGCATCTAAATATCATTAAATCACAAGTCCAAGACACCAGATGAAAGATACAGATCTTGTGAATAAAGCCACCATTTCAGATTTTTTAAATGTTTTACAGGGAAGACAAAATATGTAAATCTATTAGCTAAACACGTTAGCAAAATACACCACTATTCTAACTCCATCAGTTTCTTACTCCTTCAGGTGCTATCACCAATTCGGCTCAACTAAGATATTGATAGCCAATAACCTATAAAAAAAACCATCAGATGACAGTCTGATAACATATTCATGGTATAGGATAGTTTTTGTTAGAAAAAAGTGCATATTTCAGGTAGAAATCACAGTTTACAATTGCACCGACCATCACAAATCGACTAGAATTACTAGATAGAGCAACGTGTATGACCAATTTACTCATCATAAAACATTTCATAAAAATAGACAAAGCATAGCAATGGAAAGACCCAGTTCTTGTGATTTCAGACCATATTTCAGATTTTCTAAGCGTTTTTCAGCGAAAACACAATAAATCGATAAGTTAGCATACTACATGTGCAAACGTTACCAGAGCATCGATTCCAGCCAAAGAGCGCTATAACGTAATCACCGCCAAAAGATATTAATTTTTTCACTAACCTTCTCAGAATTCTTCCGATGACACTCCTGTAACATCATTTTACAACATACATATACAGTTTGTTCGAAAAGGTGCATATTTAGCCATACAAAACCGTGGTTACACAATAAAAATACTAGGAAATCAAGCCTCAATATGTCTGACGTCATCTATCAGAGTGATCTAGTTTAATTGAAAGCTAATCATATACTTGACTAAAAAATACAGGGTTGACAGGAATCGAAAGACAAATTAGTTCTTAATGCAACCGCTGATTTACATTTTTAAAATTATCCTTACTTTTCAATACAGGGTTCGCCAAGTGAAGCTATACCAAAGCTATACCAAACAAAATGGCGAAATATGCGTTTAAAATATTTCGACAGAACAACAATTTATCATATTAAATATTGCTTACTTTGAGCTGTTCTTCCATCATATTCTTGGGCAATGTATCCCTTCTATGTTATAAACGTCTTTTGGTCGATAGATGTCCTCTGTCCTTCGAAATATCCACTAACGATCGAACGGGACACCAAAACGTGTCCAAAGTTTCAGAGTGCACAACAAAGAAATTCCTCAAAATCGCACTAAACGGATATAAATTGCTATAAAACGGTTTAAATTAACTACCTTATGATGTTTCTAAGTCCTATATCGAATTAAATTACAGACGGATACATTTCAAGTTGATAACCGAGCCTGTGAAAATGGCGTCCGGAGGTCCCATCCTGCGTAAGGGCGAGCGTCGAAAGGGGGGCTACTCTCACTCCTTGGTCTTTTATAACCTCTGAGAGCTACCTAGAAGGCCCATTCCACTTCTCATTGGTTACTGACATCCAGGGGAAGGCGGGTGCAGTTCGTGTCGTTCCATAGGATAGACAGAGACCTTAAAAACTGATCTGAAACCAGAGCTTCGCTCTCAGACCTTTCACTGTCTGTCATGGATTTCGCTGTAGAAAGAGTTCTGGGTCACCCACAGACATAATTTCAACGTTGTATGAAACTAGAAAGTTTTTTCTATCCAATAGAATTAATAATATGCATATTGTACGAGCAAGAATTGAGTACTAGGCAGTTTAATTTGGAGACGACAAAATGCTAATTCGGAACAGCACCCCCTGTAGTCGCAAGAAGTTAATAACCCAAAGAGTGTAGAATAATGCCTGGCTGAAGGGGGGTGGGCCACATAAGCTCCATGTTAAATTTGCTCTCATTCAGTGCTGTATTGTCCTGCTTGATAAAAATGCATACAGTTACATGTTTTTAAATTTTTTGTGGCTATTGTAATTTTCTCTAAGGAAAACACCCTCTAAACTCAAAGTGCAGGATAACGCCTGGCTGGAGGGGTGGGTGGGCCAGCCATCTGATATTGTTAAAAATGTAGTTGTGGAAACATTAGGAAATCTTAATGCATCTTGGAAATATAGACCTATAAACACACAGAAAAAGAAGTCGGAAATATCAACTATGAACATTTATGAGGAATGTTTGTAAACAACAGGTGTAGACTAACAGTGAAATGCTTAATGTAAACTTCACTTTTTGGTAGCTGTTCAACAGAAAACTTTCCAAATAAAATTAGCTCTCTGTGCTGTATGTTCCTGCCTGACAAAATGCCTGCATTTACACATGTTTTGGGATGTTGTGGCAATGTAATCAGCTCTAAAGCAAGTGTTCTCACACTGAAAACTGTATTTGTTTTCAGTCAAAGGTTCCTCTGTGGATTTTATGTTTAGCCCCTACTCTTGCAATTAAGGGTGTCCCCTAGATTTGACTCCATATCCAATATGATGTCCAAATTCCAATATGGCTGTCACATTACCATTTAAATGGTGGTTTAATCACCTGTATATGTACACATTTTAGATTTGTGTGCTGTACTTATGACCTGTACTCAAGACTATTTTTGTGTACTTCAACTGTGTTAGGAATCCAATATGTCCACCATATACACTTAAACATCTTTGTCTGTATATTTAAAAATGCAGCAGACTGCTTGGCATGAGAACACCAAGTATTGCAAGTCACAATCCTCTTTGAGGATCGATGAGGCAACTGGGAGGCTCCAACGAAAGGAAAGAGTCCATCCCTGGACTCTGACATCCTCTCCCTACCTGTACAACTTGCCCCCACTGTGGTATAACTTGCCCCTCCAGGATTGGGCTCTTAAGTCATCTCCTTATCATGTAGTGAGCTTTCAATAATTACTAGTCAATTACATCTACCTGAAGCCAACATGACCTTCTACTGGCTCACTCCATTTGATGCCCTGGAGTTGCCGGATACATTGACTTGGTGACAGTTATGGTGTATGGGGAGAATGCATCCACACCTGGCAAGACATGTGTTTTCTACAATGAACCAACACAACCTGAATGTCACGCCTGCACCCGCTCCCCCTCCCTGGCGCTCGAAGGCGCCAGGCTCCCTAGCATTACGCACTCCTGCTACCATCATTACGCACACCCGCCTTCCCCCCGTCACACGCATCAGCGATTTATTGGAATCACCTGGACTCAATCACCTCTGTCATTACCTCCCCTATATCTGTCTGGTTCCCCGCTCTGTTCCCTGCTTAAGCATTAATTGTTGTTTGTCGTTTTGTACCCGTGTGCTGACGCTGTTCTTGTCTTTGTATGTTTCCTGATTAAATGTTGACTCCCCGTACCTGCTTCTCATCTCCGGCGTCGGTCCTTACACTGAATTCATTGACAAAAAATGGCATCAACTTATTGGGCCTTCACATGTCATACAGGAATGACTGTGTCCATCCAAATAATATTGGCTCCTGGACCCTGTCCATGCATTTAAAGGCTGCGTTGAAACAATGACTTATCGGTGATCCCTACCATTGTGTCACTGAGTTATCGTAGTGCTGCTGCAAATGTACATTGTCCCAGGGGCGTTGGAAGCCATAATGTAAGTAACCTCATTTATGTTCCTCTAACTCCCTTGAATGCCTCTGTCAATCCTACAGCTATTGTATCCAGTAATCATGTGCCTATGAACCTGAGTTACTGTTAGCATTAAAGCGGTTTGCGCTAGTAGGGAGTCCACTGTGTGCAGCTCACACTGCACTATCAAATCAAACATAAATATCACTGTCATGTCTACCTCTATTTTTATTGCTTTACTGGGAGGCGTATCAATCACAACCTGACCTAAAGTATGTGGACACCTGCTCTTCGAAAATCTCATTCCAAAATCATGGGGATTAATATGGAGTTGGCCCCCCTTTCTGCTATAACAGCCTCCACTCTTCTGGAAGGCTTTCTACTAGATGTTGGAACATTGCTGTGGGGACTTGCTTCCACTCAGACACAAAAGCATTAGTGAGGTCGGGCAATGAGGCCTGGCTCACAATCGGAGTTCCAATTCATCCCAAAGGTGTTTGATGGCGTTGAGGTCAGGGCTCCGTGCAGGCCAGTCAAATTCTTCCACACCGATCTCAACAAACCATTTTTGTATGGACCTTGCTTTGTGCACAGGGACATTGTCATGCTGAAACAGGAAAGGGCCTTCCCCAAACTGTTACCACCAAGTTAGAAGCACAGAATTGTCTAGAATGTCATTGCATTCTGTAGATTTCCCTTTACTGGAACTAAGCGGCCTAGCCCGAACCATGAAAAACATCCCCAGACCATTATTCCTCCTCCACCAAACTTTTGAATTGTCACAATGCGTTGGAGCAGGTAGCATTCTCCTGGCATCCACCAAACCAATATTCATCCATCAGAATGCCAGATGGTGAAGCGTGATTCATCACTCCAGAGAACACGTTTCTTCTGCTCGAGTCCAATGGTGGTGAGCTTTACACCCCTCCAGCCAACGCTTGTCATTGCACATGTTGATCTTAGGCTTGTGTGTGGCTGCTTGGCCATGGAAACCCATTTCATGAAGCTACAGACAAACAGTTGTTGTGCTGACGTTACTTCCTGAGGCATTTTGGAACTCGGTAGTGAGTGTTGCAACCGAGGACAGATGATTTTTACACACTACGCGCTTCAGCGGTCACATTCTGTAAGCTTGTGTGGCCTACCACTTCGCGGCTGGTCTGTTGTTGCTCCTAGATGTTTCCACTTCACAATAACAGCCCTTACAGGGCAGAAATGTGATGAATGACCATCCTATGACGGTGCAACGTTGAAAGTCACTGAGCTCTTCAGTATGGGCATTATACTGCCATTGTTTGTCTATGGAGATTGCATGGCTCATGCTACCAAACATACCCTCGTAAAAATTACTATCCTACCGATCCTTGACTTCGGCAATGTCATTTACAAATTAGTCTCCAACACTCTACTCAGCAAATTGGATGCAGTCTATCACAGTGCCGTCCGTTTTGTCACCAAAGCCCCATATACTACTAATTACAATAATAATTTAATACGGTCAACTTCAGAAAATGTTACATAACATAAACATACTGTTGACAATGGGCTATGGTGTATAGGAATGTTTTGCCTTGTGTGGTAAGTTTTGACACTTACATAGGTGTCATAACCAACCATAAAATAACTACTGTGGTAGGTTTTGACACTCTTATGTAGGTGTCATAACCAGCCATAAAATAACCATTGGCTGGTTATGACACCTACATAAGTGTCAAAACCCACATTTTAAAGACAGACTAACACAATCAAAATTAACAAGGGATACTTAAAGTGCATTCAGAAAGTATTCAGACCCCTTGACTCTTTCCACATGTTGTTTCATTACAGCTGTTAGATTCTGGGTTGAACTTGGAACATTGTTATACTAGAGACATGATACATCAGGAGTAATACTATAGTGTATATGAGGAGTGAGAGTGACTTTTTTACGTCATAAGTTAATAGTTATCTGTAGGAGCCAGATGGCTTTGGAATGTACTGGGTAAAGGGGAGGCAGTTACAGGATTGCTATAGGTGATACGGGTGGAGAGCTATGGATTAGGCATCAAGGGGATTGAGGTCAGGTCAGGTCACCTTAAGGGAGAAGGAATGGTTTATTACCCCAACACTTTGTCTTCCTGTTGAACCATAAAATATGTAAGGGTTGGAGAGAAGGAGTGCATCTGAATTGGAGTATATATATACTTGTGTTGGTGGAAACATGTTTTGTCTGATGCAGCTGTCTTGACCCTCTGTGAGAATAAACTTGGTTAAGCTTTCATAGTGTCTGTTCAGTTTTTTACTCTGAGAATTAGAACCCAACAGTTGGCGTTGTTGACATGATTCACCACAATTTTTAATCAAACCAAAGAGGCCAGATCAGTGGAACAGGAGCCGGCACAACAAATAAGGTAGGCACAGTTTCTACACCTATTACCACTCATTTTGACATTGTTAGCAATTTATGTTATTCTTCAATAACACAAACTCCAGGGGGAGAAAAATCTGTTTATTCAGAGAGGACAAATCAAGATGTTATGCTGGGAGGTAGCTGTTCAGATGTTCAGTCTCCCCTGTACTTAGCTTTTCCCCACCGAACAAATGAACAGGATGCCATCCCCTTGGCATTTTTTCCCCTATTTTGTTGCATTACAACCTGTAAATAGCTTTTTATTTTGATTTCATGTAATGGACACATACAAAATAGTCTATATTGGTGAAGAGAAAATAAAAATGTAAACAGAAAAGTGGTGGGTGCATATGTATTCACCCCCTTTCCTATGAAGCCCCTAAATAAGATCTGGTGCAACCAATTAACTTCAGAAGTCAAATAATTAGTTAAATAAAGTCCACCTGTGTGCAATCTAAATGTCACATGATCTCAGTGTGTATATACACCTGTTCTGAAAGGCCCTAGAGTCTGCAACATCACTAAGCAAGGGGCACCACCAAGCAAGCGGCACCATGAAGACCAAGGAGCTCTCCAAACAGGTCAGGGACAAAGTTGTGGAGAAGTACAGATCAGGGTTCGGTTATAAAAAAAATCAAACTTTGAACATCCCACGGACGACCATTAAATCCATTATAAAAAAAATTGAAAGAATATGGCACCACAACAAACCTGCCAAGAGAGGGCCGCCCACCAAAACTCACGGGCCAGGCAAGGAGGGCATTAATCAGAGGCAACAAAGAGACCAAAGATAACCCTGAAGGAGCTGCAAAGCTCCACAGTGGAGATTGGAGTATCTGTCCATAGGACCACTTTAAGCCGTACATTCCACAAAGCTGGGCTTTACGGAAGAGTGGCCAGAAAAAAGCCAATGCTTAAAGAAAACAATAAGCAAAGCTTAATGTTTGGTGTTCGCCAAAAGGCATTATGGAGACTCCCCAAACATATGGAAGAAGGTTCTCTGGTCAGATGAGACAAATGCAGCTTTTTGGCCATCAAGGAAAACGCTATGTCTGGCGCAAACCCAACACCACTCATCACCCCGACAACACCATCCCCCCCCCCAACACCATGGGGATGTTTTCCATCGGCAGGGACTGGGAAACTGGAAAACTGGTCATAATTGAAGGAATGATGGATGGTGCTAAATACAGGGACATTCTTGAGGGAAACTTGTTTCAGTCTTCCAGAGATTTGAGACTGGGACAGAGGTTCACCTTACAGCAGGACAATGACCCTAAGCATACTGCTAAAGCAACCCTTGAGTGATTTAACCTCTCTGGGATATGTGGGACGCTAGCGTCCCACCGGCCAACATCCAGTGAAAATGCAGGGCGCCAAATAAAAAATAAAAAAATAAAAACTTTCATGAAATCACACATGCAATACACCAAATTAAAGCTACACTTGTTGTGAATCCAGCCAACATGTCAGACTTCAAAAATGCTTTACGGCGAAAGCAAACCATGCTATTATCTGAGGACAGCACCCCAGTAAACAAACACAGACAATCCTATTTCAACCCTCCAGGCGCGACACAAAACGCAGAAATAAAGATATAATTCATGCCTTACCTTTGACGAGCTTCTTCTGTTGGCACTCCAATATGTCCCATAAACATCACAAATGGTCCTTTTGTTCGGTTAATTCTGTCAATATATATCCAAAATTTCCATTTATTTGGTGCATTTGATCCAGAACAACACCGGTTCCAACTTGCGCAACGTGACTACAAAATATCTCATAAGTTACTTGTAACCTTTATCCAAACATTTCAAACTACTTTTGTAATACAACTTTAGGTAATTTTTAACGTAAATAATCGCTAAAATTTAAGACAGGATGATCTGTGTTCAATACCGGAGGAAAACAAAGTGTAGCTAGCTTTCAGGTCACGCTCCTCTAACAAAGAGGACACTTCCCTCGAGCCTCATTCTGAACAGTGCTACTTCTTAATTTCTCAAAGGAAAAACCTCAACTAATTTCTAAAGACTGTTGCCATCCAGTGGAAGCGATAGGAACTGCAAGAAGGTCCCTTAGAAATCTGGATTCCCAATGAAAATCATTGAAAAGTGTGTCCTCAAAAAAAAAAAAATCGGAATGGTTTGTCCTCTGGGTTTTGCCTGCCAAGTAAGTTCTGTTATATTCAGACATGATTCAAAGAGTTTTAGAAACTTCAGAGTGTTTTCTATCCAAATCTACTAATAATATGCATATCTTAGCTTCTGGGCCTGACTAGCAGGCAGTTTACTTTGGACACGCTTTTCATCCAGAAAATACTGCCACCTATCCCAGAGAAATTAAGGTCTTGGAATGGCCTAGTCAAAGCCAAGACCTCAATCCAATTGATCATCTGTGGTATGACTTAAAGATTGCTGTACAACATTGTAGTTTCTCCACAATACTAACCTAAATGACAGAGTGAAAAGGAAGCCTGTACAGAATAAAACACATTCCAAAACATGCATCCTGTTTGCAACAAGGCACTTAAATAATTACTGAAAAATTACTGAATACGAAGCGTTATGTTTGGGGCAAATCTAACAAAGCACATCACTGATTACAACTCTTCATATTTTCAAGCAGAGTGGTGGCTGCATCATGGTATGGGTATGCTTTCCATCAGGATTACTTGTGTGAATGAGATTTTCATTTTTAATAAATTAGCAAAAAATGCAAAAAAAAAAGTTTTCACGTTGTCATTATGGGGTATTGTGTGTAGATGGGTGAGATTTTTTTACCCATTTTTAAATTCAGGCTGTAACATATAATGTGGAATAAGTCAAGGGGTATGAATACTCTCTGAAGGCACTGTGTTCATAACATGTCAAACAAATTAGTTGATCAATGAGCTGGCCCATGTAAATTAGGCTAACCAGCGATCTTAATATTGTAGATTTCAGTGCCAGATTATGTGCTTAGGGGCTTCAACCCCCAGGGGACCCCATTTGATTTTGTTGAGTTACGCAGGTATCATGTTTTTCTGCCGTGCATAACATGCGGTAGGCTATGGATTGAATGATGGCACAATCATTATTTCGATTCAGGTTTTGTTTCGGGCTTGGGCTCATTTACCCTGAGTGTACAAAACATTAAGGACTAGGGTTGCATGGTAAACCGGTACCACGGTAATATCACACTACCAAAATGTTATGGTACCAAGATTTTAGAATACCGTAGTACCGTTTCATATGATACTACTGAATTTTTTTCATCCTACCGATCAAAAGAACACGCTGGGCATTAGCAGCTTGTCTCTTTTTGCACCAGTCCACTTGTATTTTATGCCCATATCACGTGCAGCAGCTGTCATCAGCCAGCAAAATCCCCTACTGGCCCATATCTATCCCCCACCCATTAATCACTCATCTCTCACCTGCTCCTCTCCGTCCACTCAGTGAATCTCTTCCTTCAGTTTATAAAAAGTAATACACTAATTTGCTGTGATGCCGAGTGGGGGTGAATACATTGAGCCTTCTACTCGACTACTAAAGAAGAAACCCAACTCAAGAAGTCAGGTGTGGAACTAGTTTGGTTTTCTTTCAGATGAAGATGGAAAATTAGTTGATGATGAACGGCCTATCTGCTAAACAATGTGGGAAATGTGTGCTTGGCAAGGGAGGGAGCGGAGCACAAGCAATTTAATGAAGCACCTGCAGACCGCACACCTGGCTATAGAACTGAAGAGAAAAAAGGTTTGTATTGTTAGCTATGTTTTTGTACTTAATTTTACCTAATGGCATACGCTAGCTAACGTTTTCTTTAATGTTGGCTAACTAGCTAGCGTTAGGGCGGCTACTGTAATGTTAGCTATGACTGTTTACTGTTGTACAAACTACAACTAGAGCTGTCATTGTCTGTTAGCTAGCTAGCCCCATCACAGCTAACACTGCTAGCTAAGTTTAATTGTCAGGACTAGCCTGTGCTTGCAAACGGTTAAAAAAATACTGCTTGTTCTCTCATGATTTTTGGAGTTGCTGTGCATTCTCTGTGAGCAGCAGATGATGCTGCAGCGCCGAAATAAAATGCATTGCCTATCCCTATAATCTGTAGATAAAGGCACATGTGCAACAGAAGAGTTAGTTGGGTTGTTTGAGAGAGGTGTGAGTGAAAGATTACTTTTACACACAGCTATTTTGTGAGTTTAGAGAGTGAGAGGTGTGTGTGTCAGCGTTTGTGTGTGACCTAGAGGAAAGTAAGTGAGGAAATGGGGCGTGTGCAGGAGTGTGTGTGTATGAACAGCGAGATAAAAGGGTCACGTAAAAGTGTCAGTGTGCGTGACAGATATTGAGCGAAAAGTGAAAAATCATGTGTGGATCTGTCTGGGACAGAAAAGGGAGGAGAAAATGAAGACCTGTTTTTTTTCTTAATTTCAATTCAGAATAAATGCAGGCCTACACAAATACAAGCCCAGAGCACCCTGACCCTCTCAAAGTTGTTTGATAACTGGAAGCCTTATGAACCACATTCAAAAAAGCTGAACTGAGCAGTGACACAGAGTTCATCTGAATGGACCACGTACCAGTGTACACAGTAGAGAAGTGGGGATATAAACAACTTGTGAGGAAACTGAACCCCAAATATGTGATTTCTGGCAGAAACTTCTTCATAAACACAGAGATCCCAAAGCTCTACAGCAAAACCAGGGCAATCCTAAAGGCTCATCTTGAAGGCATCCACTGCTACTCATGCACAATTGATCTCTGGACCAGTAGAGCAATGAATGGATACATGGCTGTGACTTCAGTTTGTTTCAGATACCTGTAGCATGCAATCATGTTGCATTGGTTTCTCTGGTCTGAACAGCGAACACACAGTGGCGAGCCTAAGATAAGCACTGGATGAGACACTGAGGAGGACTGGGGATTGCTACTCACAGACCTGTTAGGAATAGCAAACAACGCTTCCAATAACCGCAAGGCAATCTTCCATTACAATTGGATCCCATGTTATGGGCACAACCTAGATCTGGCAATCAACAAGGCACTGAACACAGACCGTGTCGTTGCAAGCTTATCCAGGCTACAGAAAACAGTGTCGGGATTTACAAGGTCAGATCCTATGAACAGTCAGCTGGAAGCTAAATAGTATTTCCTTGGCTTACCAGACCACAAGCTAATCCACGATGAACCAACAAGGTGGGGCTCAGCCTACGATATTGTAGAATGCTTTCTTGAGCAGCAGCCAGCTGTTTGTGCAGTCCTTTTTGATAACAACTAGAAGTGGAATCTTATGCCAAAGACGGCTGATGTCACTACACTGAAGATAGTGGAGCCAGGACATCTTGCAGTAACAGGATTCACAGATGCCCTCTGTGGGGAGAAACACACCACCCTCTCCTCAGTTCTCCCACTGCTGTGGAAAATCCGCTCAAGCCTTACTGTTGCTGAGAAAAATGGCAACTTGGCTACAGAGATGAAGGAGAAAGTGAGAGCTGACCTGGAAAAAATATGATAACAGAGACTTACATATTAACTAGACCGGGTGCGTCCAAGTAAGCTATCGCGCACATTTTGATTTTTATCCACCCAGACCGGACGCGATCATGACACGCAGGTTTAAATATCTGAACCAACTATATAAATTAATTTGGGGACAGGTCGAAAAGCATGAAACATTTATGGCAATTTAGCTAGCTAGCTAGCTTGCTGTTGCTAGGTAATTTGTACTGGGATATAAACATTGGGCTATTTTACCTGAAATGCATAAGGTCCTCCAACAATTAATCCACGGATAAAAGGGTAAACCGAGTTTGTTTACAGTAATCTCTCCTCCTTCAGGCTTCTTCTTCTTCTTTGGACTTTATATGGCGATTGGCAACCAGTGTTAAGTTGCATTACCACCACCAACTGGACTGGAGTGTAGACCTCAGTTCATCTTTCAATCACCAACGTGGGTATATGCTCCTAAAAACCAATGAGGAGATGGGAGTAGCGGGACTTGCAAAGAGTCAAGCGTCACAAATAGCAGCAAGTTCTATTTTAGCACCTGGCTTTGCAGACGCTCGTGAGCAGTGTGGATGCAATGATTGAATAACATCTATGTGTACTTTTATTTTGCAATGCTCGCAACTCGTGTGGTCAGCATGTTGCTTGATCCAAGATTCAAGGACATTTTGTCTTGAGGAAAGACTTCTAGAACAAGCCAACTCACTCCAGTGAGGCCAGACAGAACACACTCAACACAACAGAGCTGAACGGAACAGTGGATCATCCGAGGAAAATGCAGAGGTACCCTTGCCAAGCAAATGGGGGAAGTCTTGTTATCCACCATCATAACTGAGAAAAAAGGAGCCCAGACCAGTAAAGCCCCACCCAGAAATGCCAGCCCACAAGAGAAACTAAATAATGACCTTGACGCCGACCAAGACTCATTTAGTTGGTGGAAACTAAATGCAGGGACCTTACCATTACTGTCGCAATGTGAAAGAAGTTCCTGAGCATATCAGCATCCAGCTGTGCTTCTGAGCGGGTGTTCAGTACCACCGGAATCATCTGCAGCCCCAGACGCTCTTGACTGTCTCCCCGGTGTGAATATGCTGGTGTCTTTAGCCAAAAACTGTCCACAAATGATACATCTTGGCCTTCACCAGTCTGTGTAATAGGCTGTTTTGATTCAGACTCAGGACTGAACTGTTGTTCATGGGATTGGGGATGTTTTCCCATGTTTCTGGTCCTCTTACAAAGTGACGGTCTGAACTTATTCTTTGTTTGTGACAGAGACAAAATGAGCCAGTAAGATGTGTTTTTTTGCTCCACCAAAGGTGACTTTGGTGTCAGATTTCTGGTATATTTGTGCAACAAACAAAAACATGTATTTTAATAAAAATTCACTGAAGATTAAAGATGGTTTCATGGATTATTGTTCTGCTTACTGCCACAATGACATGTCAATCAATGTGTAAGGTTTAATCAATGAGGGGCTATGCGTTCTCTAGAAAATAATGCATGCACGATGCGGAAGGTGTGTGCCATGAAGCGCAGCGGAGACAAATTTTCCCTGTGGTATCGTGATACTGGTATGGTATCATTAGTAAAATGTTGGTATCATGACAACAGTATTAAGGACACCTTCCAACCTGTTCTTGAACTTCTTTCTTCAAATTGATCAATCACAGTGAGTTGAGTTTTTAAAAGCAAGATACAGTTTTGATGATAAGTGTTTGATGTGCTTTTCGATTGCATTTGCATTGACGTCAGAGTAGTTAGATGGACAATAGAGCCCTCAGTACCAGGCCATTAGCGACCTCATGGTGTTAGCGAGTTGGGTACTTCCAACGCATGTCCAGAGTACATCAAAGGAGATTTCCGTGACTCAAAGGTAATGTGGAATTTTAGTACAGTCATGACTCATGACTGCCGGTAATAAGGTCGCTGCACAGCCCTATTTGTGACCAAATGCAGCAGTTAGGGAGTTGGGAACATTTTACACTTAATGCTTGTGGCTGTCAAGTGAAACCATTAAATACTGTTCTTATTCTTTTTTTCTTTTAAAAATTAAGCATCCCCGAAAACCAAAACCTTCCGGTTGTCCCCCACACCCTCCAGACATTATTTCCTAAAGGATTTAATGATGAAATGCCTATGTATGTTATGTTGTGATTTGAACATGAATTATGTCCCTATTTAAGATTACTCTGATGTTTTTCGGTGTACCCAATGATTAATGAAAACGTGCTATGTCCTCATTGTGGTTTTAAAGACTTGTTTATACACTTTTGTAATATTTATAAAATGCATATTGTTATATTTGTTTTTCCTTCGCCTCCAACCCCTTCGATGCGTGGAATGGATGTGGGTGGGGCGAGGTCTACATAAGGGTGCAAATTTGATTAAATTCACAAAAGCTCTGACGAAGGCCGTGAGGCCGATACATAAGCTTATTAAATATCAGTGATACTATCAAGAGCAGTGTGCGGTTTCCGTTTTCCTTCATCTTGTTCAACTGTTGCCATGCATCTGCAAAAAAGATTGCTCAGATGTGCGAGTGTCTTTTGAATTCAGGGAAACTGAAATCTGTTTTACCTCATTTTAACCTCTCTTGGTAGCGTCCCACCTCTTCAACAGCCAGTGAAACTGCTGGGCGCCAAATTCAAATACAGAAATACTCATTATAAAAATTCTGAAAACAAAAAATATTTTACATAGGTTTAAAGATGAACGTCTTGTGCATCCAACCACGGTATCAGATTTAAAAAATGCTTTACAGCGAAAGCATACCTTACGATTATTTGAGAACATAGCCCAGCAGCCAATTCATTACAAACAGTAACCAGCCAAGTAGAACAGTCAGTCAGAAATAGAGATAAAATTAATCCCTTACCTTTGATGATCTTCATATGGTTGCACTTAGCAGACATTAATTTACTCAATAAATGTTTATTTTGTTCGATAAAGTCTCTTTATATACAAAAACCTCAGTTTTGCTCGCGCGTTTTCTTCAGTAATCCACAGGCTCAAACGCAGTCAAAACAGGAAGACAAAAAAATCAAAATGATATCCGTAAAGTTCATAGAAACATGTCAAACGATGTTTATATTCAATCGTCAGGTTGTTTTTAGCCTAAATAATCGATAATATTTCAACCGGACAATAACGTTGTCAATTTAAAAGGTAAACAAGAATTGCTCTCTCTCTGTCGAGCGCATGAAAAAGCTCTGCGACACTTTAGCGTCCAGTCATTCCGAATGCTCCTATTCCTCATTTTTCAGAATACCAGCCTGAAACTATTTCTAAAGACTGTTGACATCTAGTGGATGGCATAGAAACTGCAGTTTGAGTCCTAAGTCAATGGATACTGTAATGGCATTGAATAGAAAACTACAAACCCCCCAAAAAAACTACTTCCTGAATGGATTTTTCTCAGGTTTTCGCCTGCCAAATCAGTTCTGTTATACTCACAGACACTATTTTAACAGTTTTGGAAACTTTAGAGTGTTTTCTATCAAAATCTACCAGTTATATGCATATCATATCTTCTGGGCCCGAGAAGCAGGCAGTTTAAATTGGGCATGCATTTCATCCAAAATTCCGAATGCTGCCCCCTACGCTAGGGAAGTTGACCAGCATGTCACCCATGCAATTAGAGGTAACAAAAGATTGCCTACACTCCACACACACAAAAGCATTCAAGGTCTTCCCTTTACCACATCAGACAACGGCTTCATTAACCTTAAGTCTAAGCCTTTGGGTGGGGTGGGGGGTTTCTACTAAGCTAACATATGAAATTGTTTTAACCTGTTATGGCTGCAGGGGGCGTATTGGAAAAACTGGAAAATATGTGCCAATTTTCAAACGGCCTCTTAATCAATTTTTGCTCTTACAATATGCATATTAATATTAATATTGGATAGAAAACAATCTCTAGTTTCTAAAACCGTTCTAATTTTTTCTCTGAGTGGTACAGAAGTCATTTGGCAGCACTTTCCCTGACCAAGAAGTAGAATGTCAGAAATCTATGCTCGCTTCAACGTTATGCCTATACATGGTCATTATACGTAAGACCCTACGTACACTCCGTACGCCTTGCTCTGGGTGTCAAGAGGGTATGAGAGAAGAAATTTAGTGAATATCTTGTTCAGAGGTTGAATAAGAGCTATTTCTTTGACGTGACCGACCACTTCCGGAAGTCTGAAGCGCGCGACTTGGGAGTGATATTGCGTTCTGTTTTGCTGCTGTTTTGGACGGGAACAATCTCCGGCTGGGTTTTTATTTGATAAATGAGACCATATCATCGTAATGTATGTTTTTTCAATATAGTTTAATCAGATTATTTGAATTTTTTTGGGGAGTTTTGCCGTGTTCCGTTCTCTGACTTTTTTTACGTTGGACAAATCCGTGCCAGTCGACCAGTGCCAATGCTAAGTGAGAAGGGAAAGTTGCCATCCTGACTCCAAACAACGACTCATCTGGACAAAGGACACCCTGATCAACATTCTGATGAAAGATCAGCCAAAGTAAGACCCAATTTATAATGTTATTTCATATATCTGTCGTGCATGTCAACTGGTCGCGGGCGCCCAAGTGTGTCTGGCTATTGTGGCTATGCTAACATAGCGCTACATTTTGTTTTCGCTGTAAAACATTTAATAAATCTGAAATATTGTCTGGAATCACAAGAATCCTGTCTTTCAATTGCTGCACAGTATGTATTTCTCAGATATGTTTTATGATGAGTAATTAGTTATTTGACGTTGGTGTCTGTAAATGTTATGGCTGCTTTCGGTGCAATTTCTGATTGTAGCTGAAATGTAATTTATGATTTATACCATAAATATGCACATTTTTCAAAAAAAACATATGCTATACAATAAATATGTTATCAGACTGTCATCTTATGAAGTTGTTTCTTGGTTAGTGGCTATATATATCTTTATTTGGTCGAATTAGTGATAGCTAGTGACGGAGTAAAAAACTGATGGAGTTAGAAAAGTGCTCTCTTTTGCTGACGTGGTTAGCTAATAGATTTACATATTTTGTCTTCCCTGTAAAACATTTTAAAAATCTGACATGTTGGCTTGATTCACAAGATGTCTACCTTTCATATGCTGTATTGGACTTGTTAATGTGTGAAAGTTAAATATTTTAACAAACTAGATTTTGAATTTCGCGCCCTGCACGAGCTGGATGTTGTCATAAGTGTACCTGTGTCGGGATTGCAGCCCAAACAAGTTTTAAAGATAGTCATACCATGGATATGGTACCATGGTACCGACAACAGACGAGTCCCGTGCGGCTTGTGGGGGTCATAGAGCAAAACTGAGAACACCCTTGTGTTCGTGACAGTAATCTTTCCAACCCATCCTGATGCTACAAACGTTTGTGTTTTCTCATGGTCTGACAAACACACCTGTAGCTCGGCCACCTTCCACCGCAGATGCGGAAGGCCGACAGGTGGATGGCAGTGGATTTGAGACGCAGCCCATGCAAAAAAACATATCTCTAGTTTAAACTGACAGATTTTGATGGCGATTGTTTTTGTATGTTAGTTAGATTGATGCACGGGTGGATTACAGGCAATATCCGCACTGAGCTAAAGGCTGGAGTTGCTGCTTTCAAGGAGCGGGACACTATGAATTACAAAGGGAAAGCCAGCCTTCCTTAGTGTCCAAGTCAAGAAATTAACATGGTCCTCACACACCCACACAGTTGTGGGTGTGTGAGGGCACGGCAACGCCTCTTCCCCTGTAGGATGCTGAAAAGATTTTGCAAGGGCCCTCAGATACTCAAAGGTTTCTACAGCTGCACCACTGAGAGCATCTTGAGTTGGTACGGCAACTGCAAGGGTTGTGATAATGGCCCAGTAAATCACTTGGGCCAAGCTCCCTACCATCCAGGACCTCTATACGAAGCGGTGTTAGAGGAAGGCCCAAAGAATTATCAAAGACTCCAGCCACACAAGCCATAGACTGTTATCTCTGGTACTGCATGGCAAGCGGTACAAGTCTGGAACCAACAGGACCCTGAACAGCTTCTACCCCAAGCCATAATACTGCTAATCAAATTGCTACCTGGACTACCTGCATTGACCATTTTTCAAACTAACTCTCTTGCAATGACTATGCACACACACACTGGACTCTACCCACACAAACAGTAGCTACCACAATTACCTCGTGCCCATGCACATCGACTCGGTATTGGTACTCCCTGTATATAGCCATGTTATTTTTACTCGTTATTGTTATTCACTGTGTATTTATTCCTCGTGTCACTATTTTCCACGGTAGGCCATCATTGTAAATAAGAATTTGATCTTAACTGACTTGCATAGTTAAATAAAGATTACAAAACTCTGCATTGTTGGAAAATGACCCGTAAGTAAGCATTTAACTGTTTGTCTACACCTGTTGTTTACTAAGCATGTCACAAATAGCAATAAATACAATTGTATCTACCTGTACTGTTAGTTCCTCTATTTCCTTTGTTAGTCTAATCTCTTTTGACTGAAACTACTTTGAAAAAAAGATGAGTATTGAATTGAATGGCCTCTGAACATACATTTGAAAGTGTCCCATACAATAAGGGGATCTGCTTATTTTGTTGTCAAATCAAATGTATTTGTCACATGCGCCGAATACAACAGCTGTAAACCTTACCGTGAAATGCTTTTAACCAACAATGCAGAGTTTTTACAAAGTAAGTAAGAAATATGTGCTAAATAACCTAAAGGAAAAATAGTAACACAATAAAATAACAATAACGAGGCTATATACACGAGAGGTACCGGTACCAATTCAATGTGCAGGGGTATGGGTTAGTCGAGGTAATTGAGGCATTATGTACATGTATGTTGGGTAAAGTGACTATGCATTGATAATAAATTGAGAGTAGCAGCAGCATATGTAAAGAGTGTGAAGGAATGTGAATGTGTGAGTGGAGTCAATATGCATGTGTGTGTTGTGTGTGTGTGTTTGATTGTCAGTGTAGTATGTGTCAGTGTGTGGTTAATGTGTAGTGAGTGTACATCGAGCCTGTGCAAGAGTCAGTGCAAAAAATAATAGTGAAATAATAATCCAGGGAGCCATTTGTTCTGCAGTCTAATGTTGTGGGGGTAGAAGCTGTTAATTAAGGAGCCTTTTGGTCCCAGACTTGGCGCTGCAGCACCTCTTGCAGTGTGGTATCAGAGAGAACAGTCTATAACTTGGTTGGCTTGAGTCTTTGACCATATTTAGGGCCTTCCTTTGACACCGCCTGGTATATAGAGGTCCTAGATGGCAGGAAGCTCATCCCCAGTGATGTACTAGGCCGTACACACATTATTTTCATTTGTTTAAATGTTTTACACATATTTAACCCCTTTTTGGGGGTAGGCACAAAACTACTGTACCTTTTATTCTTCTAATAGTTTTTTTTTAAACGGTTACCTTCAGACAAGTCCCGTGACACTTGTGGGGGTTGGTGAGCAAAACGGAGAACACCATCACACCATTGTGTTTTCGAGAAAATACCGATTTTTTGGGGATGTCTCATGGTCTGACAAACATCTCTCGAGCTCTTCCACCTTTCACCGCAGATGCGGATGTGCAACATCCGCGTATGCGGTGGATTGAGACAAATCCAATGCAAAAAAAGATCTCTAGCTTAAACTGACACATTTTGATGGGATCTTTTAAATTATGTTAATTAGGTTGACTCACCAGTGCATCATTTGACTCTATGGGGATGTATAAACTATTTTGTCTTAGTTAAGAACAATTAACATCCACTAGGTTTTGATAAAGTGTCCAATTTCCCCATCCATGTGGATATACTGTAAGAGTTATTTATTTGTAGGCCAATTAAATCTTGGTCTGATCACATTCTGTCTCCTATCAACACTTTTAAAACTTTTGGTGCCAGAGAGAAAGATACAAAGATGTCAAGATGACAAGATGACTATTTTCCATGTACAGTACCAGTCAAAAGTTTGGACAAACCTACTCATTCAAGGGTTTATTTTCAAGTGAAAATATGAAAACTATGAAATAACATATAGAATCATGTAGTAACCAAAAGTGTAAAGAAATGTTTCAAAGTAGCCACCCTTTGCCTTGATGACAGCTTTGCACAGTCTTGGCATTCTCTCAACCAGCTTCATGAGGAATGCTTTTCCAACAGTCTTGAAGTAGTTCCCACATACGCTAAGCAGAAGTTGGCTGCTTTTCCTCCACTATGTGGTCCAACTCATCCCAAACCATCTCAATTGGGTTGAGATCGGGTGATTGTATTTTATTTAACCAGGTAAGTCAGTTAACCTTTACGGGATCGGTGTTCAGTACTCTTGCTCTGATTTGTCATCCTGAGGGTCCCAGATATAAAATGTAGCATAGTCTTTTTTGATAAAACCATTTTTATATTGAAATGTAGCAACTGGGTTCTATAGTTTGAACCCCTGCTGTATCTGGCCACACACCCATCCCGTCCGGCCATCTAGATGTGTCATGGTTAGTGTCTTTTCTTTAGGGAAGCTAATTATCCATCATGTATGATATTCCTGGGAGTGTGTAAATTAAAAAAATATATTACTATATAATTTTTGTATTTTCTCTATAGTTATGTACTTAAATGTATCAAATCGGCACATTTGGGCAGACTTGATACAAAATATTGTGCAGTAATGATTCACTGGATCAGTCTGAAACGTGACACACTGCTGCCATCTGGTGGCAAAATTGAGCCTAATCTCCTGGTTTTATGTACTTTCTCTTGCATTTCAAAGATGTAACAAAAAATAAAATATAGAACACGCATGTTTTTTTGTTTGTAGTATTGAGAAGATCGAATATGTTATTCTCCTACATTAATTTCACATTTCCACAAACTTCAAAGTGTTTCCTTTCAAATGGTATCAAAAAATATGCATATCCTTGCTTCAGATCCTGAGCTATAGGCAGTTAGATTTGGTTATGCCATTTTAAGCGGATATTGAAAAAAAAGGGTACAATTGAAGAACAAATTCCTATTTTACAATCACGGCCAAACTCTCCCCTAACCCGGACAACGCTGGGCCCATTGTGCGTCACCCTATGGGACTCCTGATCACGGCCAGTTGTGATACAGATGGGATCGAACCAGGGTATGTAGTGACGCCTCTTGCACTGAGATGCAGTGCCTTGTCCCACTCTCTGGTTCTTGGTCAAATAGCCCTTATCAAATCGTATTGGTCACCTGCGCCGTATACAACAGGTGTAGACTACAGTGAAATGATTACTTACAAACCTTAACCAACCATCCAACTGAAGTAAAAAATAAATAACTAAAATAATAGCGAGACTACATAAAGGTAGTACTGGAACAGAGTCAATGTGCGGCGGCACCAGTTAATTGGGGTAATATGTACATGCAGGTAAAGGTAAAGTGACTATGCATGGATAATAAACAGTAGCAGCAGCATAAAAAAATGGGGGTTTGGGGGTGGGGGGGAACAATGCAAATAGTCATTTTACATTACATTTAAGTCATTTAGCAGACGCTCTTATCCAGAGCGACTTACAAATTGGTGCATTCACCTTATGATATCCAGTGGAACAACCACTTTACAATAGTGCATCTAACTCTTTTAAGGGGGGGGGGGTTAGAAGGATTACTTTATCCTATCCTAGGTATTCCTTAAAGAGGTGGGGTTTCAGGTGTCTCCGGAAGGTGGTGATTGACTCCGCTGACCTGGCGTCGTGAGGGAGTTTGTTCCACCATTGGGGTGCCAGAGCAGCGAACAGTTTTGACTGGGCTGAGCGGGAACTGTACTTCCTCAGAGGTAGGGAGGCGAGCATCTTCAATGCTAGTAGTAGTCCAGGTAGCCATTTGATTAACTGTTCAGGAGTCTTATGGCTTGGGGATAAAAGCTGCTAAGAAGCCAGTGACTGATGTGGTGTACTCCTCAATGCCATCGGAAGAATCCCAGAACATATTCCAGTCTGTGCTAGCAAAACAGTCCTGTAGCTTAGCATCTGCGTCATCTGACCACCTCCTTATTGAGCGAGTCACTGGTACTTCTTGCTTTGTTTTTGCTTGTAAGCAGGAATCAGGAGGATAGAGTTATGGTCAATTTGCCAAATGGAGGGCAATGGAGAGCTTTGTACGTAACTCTGTGTGTGGAGTAAAGGTGGTCTCGAGTTTTTTCTCCCTCTGGTTGCACATTTAACATGCTGGTAGAAATGAGGTAAAACAGGTGTAATTTTCCCAGCATTAAAGTTCACGCCGCCTCTGGATTAGCATTTTCTTGTTTGCTTATGGCCTTACACAGCTCGTTGAGTTCGGTCTTAATGCCAGCATCGGTTTATGGTGGGGAATACACAGCTACGAAAAATATAGATATACTCTTGGTAATTGGTGTGGTCTACAGCTTATCATGAGATACTCTACCTCAGACAAGCAAAATCTTGAGACTTCCTTAATATTAGCTATGATTTACAAATAGACAGACCGCCACCCGTTGTCTTAGTGGAGGCAACTGTTCCATCTTGCCGATGGACCAAAAACCCAGCCAGCTGCATGTTATCCATATCATCATTCAGACACAACTCTGTGAAACATAAGATACAGTTTTTAATGTCCCGTTGGTAGAATAGTCTTGATCGGAGTTCATCCATTCTGTAATCCAATGATTGCACGTTGGCTAATAGGACTGATGATAGAGGGGGATTACTCACTCGCCGTCGTATCCTTACAAGGCACCCCGACCTACGTCCCCGATATCTCCGTCTCTCCTTCATGCGAATGACGTGGATTTGGGCCTTGTCTGGTGTCTGAAGTAAATCCTTCGCTTTCAACTCTTTAAAAAAGTAATTAAAAAATCCTCCAGTACAAGGTGAGTAATAAAAAAAACACAATAGCACAATTGGATAGGAGCCCGTAAAACGTCAGTTATCTCCTCTGGTCGCCATCCTTACACAGCCTGGAGGTGTGTTGTTTCACTGTCCTGTTGAAAAACAAATTATAGTCCCACTAAGCGCCAACCTGATGGGATGGCGCATTGTTGCAGAATGCAGTGGTAGGCATGCTGGTTAAGTGTCCCCTGAATTCTAAATAAATCGGTGTCACCAGCAAAGCACCGTCACACCTCCTCCATGCTTCACGGTGGGAGGCACACATGCGGAGATCCATTCACCTACTCCGCATCTCACAAAGACACGGTGGTTGGAACCAAAAATTTCTAATTTGGACTCATCAGACCAAAGGACACATTTCTATTGTTCTAATGTTCATTGCTCGTGTTTCTTGGCCCAAGCAAGTCTCTTCTTATTGGTGTTGTCACGAACCGGCTCGTAGCCCGTAACAAAGAGGGAGATAACGTGGAGATAAGGAATAACAAAAATATTTTTATTAACTGAACCTATATTACAATAAACAATGGTGTGTGTAGTCAACAATGGTGTGTGTGTAGTCATTAATCAGTAAGTGATTGATAGCGTGCATAGATGTGACAATGAGGGGTGTTGAAAGGTGCCAAAACAAACAAACCAAACAACAAAAACGCCACAACCAAAATCCACCAGTGTGTCTGCATGGAGAGTCTCCTCAATGAATTGGGAAAAGGTGTATTTATCCCGGGACACACCCGGGCCCATGTGTGTCCCATTTCGCTGATGACCCTCCCAGCTCCGTCCACCTACATCCTAATAAGGAAAACAAGAGCAAAGAAAGAATACGGCAGACAGAGTGGGAAGGTCATCACAGTGTCCTTTAGTAGTGGTTTCTGCAGCAATTCAACCATGAAGGCCTGATTCACGCAGTCTCACCTGAACAGCTGATGTTGATATGTTTCTGTCACTTGAACTCTGTGAAGCATTTATTTGGGCTGCAATTTCTGAGGCTGGTAACTCTAATGAAGGTATCCTCTGCAGCAGAGGTAACTGGGTCTTCCTTTCCTGTGGCGGTCCTCATGAGAGCCAATTTCATGATAGCTCTTGATGGTTTTTGCGACTGCACTTGAAAAAAACATTCAAATGTTCCCAATTGACTGACCTTCATGTCTTAAAGTAATGATGGACTGTCGTTTCTCTTTGCTTATTTGAGCTGTTCTTGCCATAATATGGTCATGGTCTTCTACCAAATAGGGCTATATTCTGTATACCACCCCTACCTTGTCACAACACAACTGATTGGCTCAAACCCATGAAAACGGAAAGAAATTCCACAAATTAACTTTTAACAAGGCACACCTGTTAATTGAAATGCATTCCAGTCGACTACCTCATGAAAATGGTTGAGATAATGCCTAGAGTGTGCAAAGCTGTCATCAATGCAAAGGGTTGCTATTTGAAGAATCTCAAATATAACATTTGTTACACACTTTTTTGGTTACTACATGATTCCATATGTGTTATTTCATAGTTTTGATGTCTTCACTATTATTCTACAATGTATAAAATAGTAAAAATAAAGAAACCCTTGAATGAGTAGGTGTCCAAACTTTTGACGGGTAATATATAATGGCAAAAAGCCCCCTTTTGAACATTTTATTTGCCCGTTTTGGTAACTTGCTGGAAATCAGTTTGGATTTAGATACAATTTTGTTATAATGAAGGCTTTTAGATAGGTTTAATGCCTACAAAGTTAATAGTTTTAACCCTCCAAACTCGTGTTCATCATATAAATATGCCTATTTAGCTTTATCTGGTTTGCCATTCCAAATTAAATATTGTTTTTCTCAGTAGAGCCATGAATAAATATGTAAACTACGATATCACTAGAGAATTAATCAGGGTTTATTTTCCCATAGATGGGCATGTGTTTCCCTCCACGGTTTCAAGATCTTAACTATTTTGCTAAGTTTTCTATCAAAGTTAACTGTTGAAACATCACTGAACTTTTCCGGGATATGTACATCAATTTTACCAACCGCCCATTTAAATCGGAAGACCACATGACAATTTAAAGTTGGAATCTTTTAGATATCTAATCTGTAATATAGTACACTTATCATAGCTGTGTTTTAGTCCATAGAAACTGTATAAATTATCCATGTCCTCAATAAGGCACTTCGAGGTTGGAGATCATTGGCGTACATTGATACATTTGTCTCATATTTTCTGCCCCTTAATGTTATAATCGATCTCATTTTTATAGCTACCAGTTTAATGAACATAATAAATATGTATGGTGACAGGGGAAACCTTTTTTATTCTTCTTGACAATTCAAAGCTCTGAGAAGTAACCGTTATTTACTATTTTACATAAAGGATTGCTTTAGATTACCTTTACCCATTCTATAAAAGATTCTCCAAAATAAAATAAAAATCCAGCATTTAAACATATTCTGGATGTACTGTATCGTAGGCTTTCTCAAAATCTGCTATAAAGATAATACCTGGTTTCCCTGCATTCTAGTAGTTGTCTAATGTTCATAATCTTTTTTAATGCCAGAGGGTGATAGTTTGTAGAATGACTGCCTCTGCGGTCTATTGACGTACTTAAAACTGTTGTAGTCCCCTACCATTATAATTCAATTATTTGTATCTTGGAGATTAATTTGATTATTATAAATATTATCGAAGAAGCTTGGATCATTATTATTTGATCCATTTAAATGTATAAGTCATATCTGTTTATCATCAAATAGTTTATTCAATGCAATCCATCTTCCTTACAAGGCTTATTGTATTGGATTATACCTCAAGTTCAGAAAGAATACGCCTCGTAGAAATATGTTTAACTATTAATTAAGCAATGCATAATGCAAGTCTTGGCAATATAGGCTCTGCTCTTGTTAGGGTAGCTCACTGCCCAAGCAAAACATCCATATAAAATATAGCTTACGGGCAGTGAGCGTGGCAAGCTCACTGCCCGTAGTCCCCAAAACAGAAGAACCTTACGCCAGACAACTGTGTACAGTGGCTTGCGAAAGTATTCACCCCCTTGGCATTTTTCCAGGCCTTCCAGCCTGGAATTAAAATATATTTTGGGGGGGTTTGATTTATACAACATGCCTACCACTTTGAAGATGCAAAATGTTTTTTATTGTGAAACAAACATGAAATAAAACAGAACTTGAGCGTGCATAACTTTTTCCCCCCCCCCCCCCCCCCCCAAAGTCAATACTTTGTAGAGCCAGCTTTGCAGAAATTACAGCTAAAAGTCTCTTGGGGTATGTCTCTAAAGCTTGGCACTTCTAGCCACTGGGATTTATACCCATTCTTCAAGGCAAAACTGCTCCAGCTCCTTCAAGTTGGATGGGTTCTGCTGGTGTACAGCAATCTTTAAGTCATACCACGGATTCTCAATTGGATTGAGGTCTGGGATTTGACTAGGCCATTCCAAGACATGTAAATGTTTCCCGTTAAACCACTCGAGTATTGCTTTAGCAGTGTGCTGAGGGTCATTGTCTTACTGGAAGGTGAACCTCCATCCCAGTCTCAAATCTCTGGAAGACTGAAACAGGTTTCCCTCAAGAATTTCCCTGTATTTGGCGCCATCCATCATTCCTTCAAATCTGACCAGTTTCCCAGTCCCTACAGATGAAAAATATCCCCACAGCATGATGCTGCCACCACCATGCTTCACTGTGGGGATGGTGTTCTCGGGGTGATGAGAGTTATTGGGGGTTTTTCTAGAAGCAATGGCATTTTTCTGGACACTCTTCGTAAAGCCCAGCTCGGTGGAGTGTACGGCTTAAAGTGGTCCTATGGACAGATACTCCAATCTCCGCTGTTGAGCTTTGCAGCTCCTTCAGGGTTATTATCTTTGGTCTCTTTGTTGCCTCTCTGATTAATAACCTCTTAGCGCTAGGGGTCAGAATTTTTTTGTTGTTGAAAATAACGTGCCCAACGTAAACGGACATTTTCTCTGGCCCAGATCGTAGAATATGTATATAATTTTACAGATTACCATAGAAAACACTCCAAAGTTTCCAAAACTGTCAAGATATTGTCTGTGAGTATAACAATACTTATTCTGCATTCGAAAACCTGAGAAAATGTAACCCGGATGTGATATATATATTTTTTAAATCTGTGTTTCCTGGCCCGCCTATCCTCCATTTAAAGGGGTATCAACCAGATTCCTTTTCCAATGGCTTCCTCAGGCTGTGACCAGGCTTTAGGCATAGTTTCAGGCTTTTATTTTGAAAAATGAACGAGTTTTTTCAAAACTAGTCAAGTGTCCTCCGAATAGTTCCTGCGCGCGCGAACGGAGCTCCCCATTTTCCGTTTGTCTCTTATTGAATAGGTAATGGTCCGGTTGAAATATTATCGATTATGTTTGTTAAAACAACCTGAGGATTGATTATAAAAAACATTTGACATGTTTCTACGACCATTACGGATACTTTTTGGAATTTGTCGAACGGAACACGGCTTTGATTTTTGAGCATAATGCGCAACCCAAATGGCGGTTTTTGGTGATAAAAGTAATATTTATCGAACAAAAATAACATTTGTTGTGTAACTGGGAGTCTCGTGAGTGGAAACATCCGAAGATTATCAAAGGTAAGCGATTCATTTCATTGCTTTTCTGACTTTCGTGACCAAGCTAATATAAGGCTAGCTTGTTGTAGCATTGAAAGCTACACTCACAAAAGCTTGGATTTCTTTCGCTGTAAAGTATATTTTAAAAATCTGACACGATAGGTGGATTAACAACTAGCTAAGCTGTGTTTTGGTATATTTCACTTGTGATTGCATGATTATAAATATTTTTGTAATATTTTTTAATCTGATACGTTTGGAAATTTCCATATTCCTTTATAGGACCGGAACGAGGCTGTAGTTTTCTCAGCATAATGCGCAACCCAAATGGCGTTTTTTTGTGATAAAAGTAATAGTTATCAAACAAAAATAACATTTGTTGTGTAACTCGGAGTCTCGTGAGTGGAAACATCCGAAGATTATCAAAGGTAAGCGATTAATTTCATTGCTTTTCTGACTTTCGTGACCAAGCTAATATAAGGCT
Organism: Salvelinus alpinus; assembly: GCF_045679555.1. Classification (NCBI taxonomy): domain Eukaryota; kingdom Metazoa; phylum Chordata; class Actinopteri; order Salmoniformes; family Salmonidae; genus Salvelinus; species Salvelinus alpinus. The sequence continues at coordinate 43,720,361 of NC_092100.1, forward strand.
AGCTTGTTGTAGCATTGAAAGCTACACTCACAAAAGCTTGGATTTCTTTCGCTGTAAAGTATATTTTCAAAATCTGACACGATAGTTGGATTAACAACAAGCTAAGCTGTGTTTTGGTATATTTCACTTGTGATTGCATGATTATAAATATTTTTTGTAATATTTTTGCATTTGGCGCCCTGCAATTCTAGTGGTTGTGTAGGAAAGTGATCCCGTAAAAGGGATCCGTAGCTGAGAGAAGTTAACCTTTCACGAGCCTCTACCCCGGGTCCGGGATCACCCCCCACCCCCCCCACACACTGATTAGCATAGCTAGCATAGCTTCACAAGTAGATAGTAGCATCTAAATATCATTAAATCACAAGTCCAAGACACCAGATGAAAGATACAGATCTTGTGAATAAAGCCACCATTTCAGATTTTTAAATGTTTTACAGGGAAGACACAATATGTAAATCTATTAGCTAAACACGTTAGCAAAATACACCACTTTTCTAACTCCATCAGTTTCTTACTCCTTCAGGTGCTATCACCAATTCGGCTAAACTAAGATATTGATAGCCAATAACCTATAAAAAACCTCTTCAGATGACAGTCTGATAACATATTTATGGTATAGGATAGGTTTTGTTAGAAAAAAGTGCATATTTCAGGTAGAAATCACAGTTTACAATTGCACCTACCATCACAAGACGACTAGAATTACTATAGAGAGCAACGTGTATGACCAATTTACTCATCATAAAACATTTCATAAAAATAGACAAAGCATAGCAATGGAAAGACCCAGTTCTTGTGATTTCAGACCATATTTCAGATTTTCTAAGCGTTTTTCAGCGAAAACACAATAAATCGATAAGTTAGCATACCACATGTGCAAACGTTACCAGAGCATCGATTCCAGCCAAAGAGCGCTATAACGTAATCACCGCCAAAATATATTAATTTTTTCACTAACCTTCTCAGAATTCTTCCGATGACACTCCTGTAACATCATTTTACAACATACATATACAGTTTGTTCGAAAAGGTGCATATTTAGCCATACAAAACCGTGGTTACACAATAAAAATACTAGGAAATCAAGCCTCAATATGTCTGACGTCATCTATCAGAGTGATCTAGTTTAATCGAAAGCTAATCATATACTTGACTAAAAAATACAGGGTTGACAGGAATCGAAAGACAAATTAGTTCTTAATGCAACCGCTGACTTACATTTTTAAAATTATCCTTACTTTTCAATACAGGGTTCGCCAAGTGACGCGATAACAAACAAAATGGCGAAATATGCGTTTAAAATATTTCGACAGAACAACGATTTATCATATTAAATATTGGTTACTTTGAGCTGTTCTTCCATCAGATTCTTGGGCAATGTATCCTTTCTATGTTGTAATCTTCTTTTGGTCGATAGATGTCCTCTGTCCTTGGAAATATCCACTAACGATCGAACGGGACCACAAAACGTGTCCAAAGTTTCAGAGTGCACAACAAAGAAATTCCTCAAAATCGCACTAAACGGATATAAATTGCTATAAAACGGTTCAAATTAACTACATTATGATGTTTTTAACAACTATAACGACTGAAAACATGACCGGAGAAATATTGCTGGTTAGACAACGATTTGGAATGAGGCAAGTCCGATGTCCTTCACGCTTCAGGCGCGCGACGAGAAAGGGAGGTCCCTATACATTTTGTGGTTTTATAATGGCTGTGATTGTGCAATCGATTCCATTCAAAACGTGATGACGTACAGACACCCAGAGGAAGACGTAGGCAGTGTCGGTTTCTTCATAGCATTCACTGTCGCCTTAAAAACAGACTCCAGATCAGGGGTAAACATTTCTGAAATCTGACCCCTGTCATGAAAAGTGCTGTAGATATTGTTCTGTACCACTCAGAGACAAAATTCCAACTTCTATAGAAACTAGAAGGTGTTTTCTATCCAATAATAACAATAATATGCATATTGTACGATCAAGAATTTAGCACGAGGCAGTTTAATTTGGAGACCCAAATATGCTAATGCGGAACAGCACCCCCTATAGTTGCAAGAAGTTAATGCCCTCCTTGCCTGGTCCTTGAGTTTTGGTTGGCGGCCCTCTCTTGGCAGGTTTGTTGTGGTGCCATATTCTTTCAATGTTTTATAATGGATTTAATGGTGCTCCGTGGGATGTTCAAAGTTTCCGATTTTTTTTTAAATAATCCAACCCTGATCTGTTCTTCTCCACAACTTTGTCCCTGACCTGTTTGGAGAGCTCCTTGGTCTTCATGGTGCCGCTTGCTTGGTGGTGCCCCTTGCTTAGTGGTGTTGCAGACTCTGGGGCCTTTCAGAACAGGTGTATATATACTGAGATCATGTGACACCTAGATTGCACACAGGTGGACTTTATTTAACTAATTATGTGACTTCTGAAATTAACTTTTCATTTTTTAGACTTTTTTGAAACAAGTTATTTTTTATATGGCACTTCACAATTTTGGACTATTTAGTGTATGTCCATTACATCAAATCCAAATACAAATCTATTTAAATTACAGGTTGTAATGCAACAAAATAGGAAAAACGCCAAGGGGGATGAATACTTTTGCAAGGCACTGTAGCTGATGCAGAAGTGCCGTTTAGATATTACCGAATGACTACCTGAAGTCATCATGCAAGATGAACCCAATGTAAGAATGTTGACCATGTGAGCATAACTGAGCGATATACACTGCTCAAAAAAATAAAGGGAACACTTAAACAACACAATGTAACTCCAAGTCAGTCACACTTCTGTGAAATCAAACTGTCCACTTAGGAAGCAACACTGATTGACAATACATTTCACATGCTGTTGTGCAAATGGAATAGACAACAGGTGGAAATTATAGGCAATTAGCAAGACACCCCCAATAAAGGAGTGGTTCTGCAGGTGGTGACCACAGACCACTTCTCAGTTCCTATGCTTCCTGGCTGATGTTTTGGTCACTTTTGAATGCTGGCGGTGCTTTCACTCTAGTGGTAGCATGAGACGGAGTCTACAACCCACACAAGTGGCTCAGGTAGTGCAGCCATCCAGGATGGCACATCAATGCGAGCTGTGGCAAGAAGGTTTGCTGTGTCTGTCAGCGTAGTGTCCAGAGCATGGAGGCGCTACCAGGAGACAGGCCAGTACATCAGGAGACGTGGAGGAGGCCGTAGGAGGGCAACCCAGCAGCAGGACCGCTACCTCCGCCTTTGTGCAAGGAGGAGCAGGTGAAGCACTGCCAGAGCCCTCAAAATGACCTCCAGCAGGCCACAAATGTGCAGGTGTCTGCTCAAACGGTCAGAAACAGACTCCATAAGGGTGGTATGAGGGCCCGATGTCCACAGGTGGGGGTTGTGCTTACAGCCCAACACCGTGCAGGACGTTTGGCATTTGCCAGAGAACACCAAGATTGGCAAATTCGCCACTGGCGCCCTGTGCTCTTCACAGATGAAAGCAGGTTCACACTGAGCACATGAGCACATGTGACAGACGTGACAGAGTCTGGAGACGCCGTGGAGAACGTTCTGCTGCCTGCAACATCCTCCAGCATGACCGGTTTGGCGGTGGGTCAGTCATGGTGTGGGGTGGCATTTCTTTGGGGGGCCGCACAGCCCTCCATGTGCTTGCCAGAGGTAGCCCGACTGCCATTAGGTACCGAGATGAGATCCTCAGACCCCCTGTGAGACCATATGCTGGTGCGGTTGGCCCTGGGTTCCTCCTAATGTAAGACTATGCTAGACCTCATGTGGCTGGAGTGTGTCAGCAGTTCCTGCAAGAGGAAGGCATTGATGCTATGGACTGGCACACCCGTTCCCCAGACCTGAATCCAATTGAGCACATCTGGGACATCATGTCTCGCTCCATCCACCAACGCCACGTTGCACCACAGACTGTCCAGGAGTTGGCGGATGCTTTAGTCCAGGTCTGGGAGGAGATCCCTCAGGAGACCATCCGCCACCTCATCAGGAGCATGCCCAGGCGTTGTAGGGAGGTCATACAGGCACGTGGAGGCCACACACACTACTGAGCCTCATTTTGACTTGTTTTAAGGACATTACATCAAAGTTGGATCAGCCTGTAGTGTGGTTTTCCACTTTAATTTTGTGTGACTCCAAATCCAGACCTCCATGGGTTGATAAATTTGATTTCCATTGATCATTTTTGTGTGATTTTGTTGTCAGCACATTAAACTATGTAAAGAAAAAAGTATTTAATAAGAATATTTCATTCATTCAGATCTAGGATGTGTTATTTTAGTGTTCCCTTTATTTTTTTGAGCAGTGTATAATGCCTATCTATCCCTCGTGACGTATAACCGGGTACCCTTGCTTGAGGCAAGATGAGCTGTCTATCTTGCCACGTAGCAGTGTGAACCCAAGAACCCTAAAGAAGCACTGCCGGGTGCTCTCATTGGACTATGAGTAGCCTAATCATCTGGGGCCTACATGAAATATCTAAAACAAGCAACCTAAGCATTAAGCACCAAGATAACCACCTGTAGCTGATACGCACTGATTTGTATTATAATGACCACCAAAAGCAATACTACTGACAGCGGGCCAGACACCGCATAGCGAACTAATAAGGCATGGCACTGGCAGATAAACTCAAACCTTTGGGCATCCAAAATCTCCTTGGCATTTAATCTAATATGTGACCAACCGCCTCGATTCGGTCTTATGTAGCAACATTTGAAATGTTGTTTTTTACATTGGATAACAGTAGATAAGACTCAGAGATACAAAATGGTATATCATACACTGCAGATGAAGAACAATGGGAAAGTAATTCTGCTTTGAAGTTGACAAACGTGTAAAATCCCACTTTTGAGAAAATGTTACTTGAATATTTGGTACACCTACTGGAAAGCTCTTTGTCTACACCCATTCAGTATTGTTCACACCCTCTTAAGCTTTAGCCCCACCCATCTCTTTAAGGATTCACATGTGAGGCAATTTGCTAAGCAGAGTGATAAGTTTAGTAACAACCAAAGATTTCAAGACTAAAATTTGTGAAAGTTGTAGCATACAATGAGGAAAAATTCCAGGTAAAAATACACTTTATCTAGTCCTTGGCCTACAGTATATCCTAATCTGACTTTGGTGCAGGTCATGTTGTTCTTCACATTACCGTCTCTGGTAAACACACACTATATAGAATGAAAGTTGATTTGTCACATGCACAGGATACAGAAGGTGTAAACAGTACAGTAAAATGGTTACTTGCGTAGTAGCAATATCAAAAACAGAAAGTTTCCAGATACAAATATTTTATAATAATTAGATGGCGCTTACCTGACACACTTGTCTAAATTGATGGGTCATGTGAAGGAAATGCTATAATCAACCCCCAGCCACATCTAGCTAAGTGGATGGGTCACTATATTGTCTAGACATCTACACATTTTCATGAAATACAATAGAAGGCCGTAAACACCCCCAGATAACATGATGGGTCATGTAATGTCATCAGGTGAAGTGTTTTGTTTCGACATGTAGCTAGCTAAACAATGAACTGGCATAATCCCAACTCATACTACCACCAACCAATACAAACATTGTCATAGCTGTAGTATGAATCTGCAGGTAGCTAAAGCTAACCAATCAGGTTCAATGTTAGTTAGATAACAATAGGCTATAACTAAGAATGAAAATGGATTTCTGATTCAAATAATATTACTACAGAGATCATACACATAACGTTAGCTAGCGAGCCAGCAAGGTAACGTTCGCTAGCTAGCTAACAGTATGCTTTAACTTGCAATGAAAAGGACTTTTACAAAATTAGAAACGTATAATATCTGAAAATGTAGCTAGACTCTTATCCGTAAACATGGATGAACGCTTCACAGCAGACTGGAACCATTTAATCTTAGGGATCGGTGTCCCGCTAGCGGGGTCAACTTCCGGATAAACTGGAGGGTGCGTAATTCAAATAAATTCTAAAAGTTATTATAGCGGTTAAACATTTAGGTACATATAAGTGTCTTATATCGGCTGAAAGCTTAAATCCTTGTTAATCTAACTGCACTGTCCAAATTACAGTAGCTATTACAGCGAAAACATGCTATGCGATTGTTTGAGGACGGCGCCCCACATCAAAATATTTTTCCACCGGCACAGGTTTCATACATTCACATATAATGATTAAATATTCACTTACTTTTTGAAAATCTTCCTCTGATTTGTCATCCAAAGGGTCCCAGAGATAACATGTAGTGTCGTTTTGTTAGATAAAATAATGTTTTATATCCCAAAAGGTCTGTATAGTTGGCACGATTGATTTGAGTATTCCACTCGTTCAACATGCAGAAAGGAATCCGAAAATCTACGTCAAAATACATTTGTATTTACTCCTCAGACACCCTAAAATGTAATTAAACTATAATTTATATTTCGGAAAGAATTATGTTCAATAGGAAACCAATTTTAGCAGGTGCGCAACTTCATTATGGCGTGCAATGACACAGATTTTCAAGACTGTGTCCTCACACAAAAATGTTTTAGGAGTTGTATCCAGGGAGCTCTTTTACAATATGACCTTTCTCTTGCATTTCTAAGAGGATGGTCTCTCCAAAGAAAAGAAAATTCTGGTTGGTTTTTCTTTGGATTTTCTCCTACATTTTGTTAACATTTCTACAAACTTCAAAGTGTTTTCCTTCCAATGGTACCAATAATATGCATATTCTGGCTTCAGGGCCTGAGCTACAGGCAGTTTGTTTTGGGCATGTCATTCAGGCGGAAATGGAGAAAAAGGGGCCTGATCCCTAAGCAAGTTTGGTCACCATTATGTCAAGTCAGTCCGGTTCACACTGACCGTCTGCAGAAAGTAGCAAATCACTTTTTCCAACTGATCTGTCGATAGCACCTGCTAAATTCAGGGCTTCAATGTTGTTGAGAAAAGTAGCAAATCTTTTGTCTCGATGGCTTAACGTTTTATATTTCAAAAACGGCACGGTAGAATGGACTATCAACACACACTGAGCAGCTCACGTTATAAACAGAAGTAGAATTTAACAATTGTATTTGTGTTTACAGATAGAATACACGTTTGTTACTACGGCACATGAAAGTTTACATGTTCCAGAAGGCATTTCGATAAATTAATGTTTACGTTCAGATGCCTCCTGTGAAGTAGTGACTTGCGACATACGCCTAGTTTCCTGAAAGGAGTCACATATAGCGTTTGTAGGAAGCAGAGGACCAACGCCCAATGATCTTAAGTGAAGATACAGGAACAGATAGAGAAGCTGTTGAAGCAGCGCCGATGCAAAATTAATGGGCTGTGTATAGCTCAGGAGATGGCCCACAGCGTTGGCAGAGGAGATGGAACTGTGATGAAAACCAGTATCTCGTCATTGGCTTGCCAGAATCAGTGATGAATAACGGATTCCCCGACGTGCCCAGTAGTCGACATTGCAGGTACCGTAATATGGAATAGAGAGGACAGAAAGCAGTGTTAGTTCAAACGATGACAACTGGCGTACCTTTACCCTTCCTATGAGTTTTAGAATGCGTTAAGTGAACATGAATGTCCATAATTAAATCAGAAATTGTGAGATCATGCAATGGATTAAATGGAAATTAATTTGAAGTGTATTCCCCAACCGTAAAAACCTCTAGAAAGCCATAAGACAGACAGCCTCTAATAAAATATAATTGTATGACCCGAAACACCCTTTCCTTAACTTGACTTTTTTTTTTGCAATAGAGGGTGATAGGTCATCTTTTGTCATTGCCTAAAGATCACTCTTTTTGAAGCTCCTTGAGTATTAGACGGATAGATGAATTCACCAGCAGACTACACACAGAAGTATCCTGACGCTGCAGCTGGAACTGAATATTGATAAAAGGAACTGATGATCGAACCTTATTAATCATATGAACGGTAGCTTCATTATCACAGAACACAAAAATAATTTTCTTAGACCACTGCCCGTCCCAGAGTAGACATGCTATATCAATGGGATACATTTCGAACAAGGCTGTTGGTCCCGGCTTAGAAGACGGGAATTGCATTTCAATAGGCCAGGCTCCAGAAAACCATAGATTTTTATTTAAAAACATTCAATAAAAACAGCAGAGGGAGCAGGGTCCGTGTAAAACCCGAGAGAGGCCAACATTTCCACAAAGTCATTGTAAAATTATTGCACAGGATAGACCACAAACGCAGGTCGGATTGGCATCCCTCATCCAAAACAATGACATTGTGGAGATTCGCCACCATTTCTAAATTGAGAAGCCTAGACACAAAGGTACATCAGTGGGGAATGATACGCATGGTGAAATTCAAATGACCTAAAAGGGACAGAAGTTTGCGCTTGGTGACATATGCAGTGGAGATGAAAGATTTCATGACGTCTCTAATGTGGAAGAGTTTTTCTTTTGATAGGGAAGCCTGCATTGACTTGGTGTCAAGGTTAATACCTGAAAACTCTTGGGAAGTGAGGGGGCCTATAGTTTTCTCATCAGAAAGGGGCATGCCGGGAACATTACAGATCAGAAAGTCAGCTCATTTCCACCCCATTCATATGCAAATCAGTTGGATTCATACACTGGCTTGTCTGGCTGGCATGTTTTTATTTTGAGCTTCCTTTCCCTTGATTTTTCTAATATTATTTCAGTAGTCCTCTATTATGATTCATTATTTTTCTGTCTCGCATAGCTCATTATTACACCCCTGTGGTTGAATATACAGTATATGTACATATTATAGGTCCTAGGATACAACAATGAGTAATGTTTGTATCAAACAAATACCATCAAGGGATCAGTTACAATTTACAGCAATGAACACCCTGTGAAACAGCTGGCAATATTTATGATTTAAATATATACACTTTTGGCTTTTTGTGGTACAGGCGTGTCATTCATTTATTTTCACAGATTTTTTTTGTACACTCACAATCAGACTGAAATACATAATTCTGGTGTGTGGAATAAAAAGGTGGGTGCTGTGTGGTTGGGAGGTTCTGCCTTGTTCTCAACAGGCAGCCCAGTCTCTGAAGGGGGGACTGAAGAGGGAGACATAACAATAACAGTAGCTTTAGAATGTATAATGAGATGGAGGAGGGGATGAGTGGGCAGGTCGTTGGACAATCAGACGTCACTAGATGCAGAATTTTGTCTGGAGGGAGACGAGAGAAAGAGTTAAAGGATGAGAGAGGGAAGAGGCAGAATCAAGAGACAGTTGCTGCGGCTAGTTGTTTCTGTCACTTCCTCGACAGGCTGCCAGTCTCAGTCAGGGGTGGTGGGATGGAAAAGCAAACAAAAAGGATACTTAATTTTCAATAACATGGGCCTGGTTTAGTCGGAAGCCCTCTCACCAGGTCAAGGTACAGGTTGAGAAGTTTTTTTTTACCCAGGTTAATTAAGTCCTTTAACCCCCTACTCTATATTTTTTGTGTTTGACCTGATGAGGCTTGGATAAGTGTAGTAATATGGTGATGACTCAACCCTGTTGTGTAATGGCGTCCGGGACACTTCTGCTATACTACGTACACAAATCTAGAACCTTCCGATATGAAAACACTAACGAGAAACCAATGTCCAATTCCATACCAACCCAGGCCTAAAGTTTGATTTGGAATTGGGCACAAAAGATGAATGGCTAGGGACAAGGGGTTTAAAGGACCAGTAAGGAACTGGGCAACTGAACAATTAATTGCAGTCAATTGAAATAACTTGCATTGAATGCATTTAGTATGCAAATGTATACAATTACAGACAATACGAGCAAGTTTCAAATATTTACAAGCAAACAAATATATACAAATATTTGCATGCTTGTAAACTTAGACGTGCTATATACTTATCAACCAGCTTACCACCTTCACAGCCAATGTCTGCCACAAAACACATCTTTCTAACATTTAAAATAATATTACAACATGATTTTAAGGTTATTTAAAGTAACATAACATTTAAAACAAGATGTAATGTAATAAAATACATTGTGTCTTGAGGTGGGGAACCGGCCAAGCACTGAAAACAAGGGTGGGAAATGGGAAAATATATCAGACTAAATGGATGAAAGACACGATGGGCAGACAAATTCACACACATTATTGACAACATGAGACAAACAAGACACATGGAAATGCTTGCCGCATCTCCTGTACCGGGCCACCTCCTTACGTTCTCTCACGTACAGAACCAGTCAAAAGTTTGGACACACCTACGCATTCAAGAGTTTCTTTATTTTTACTATTTTCTACATTGTAGAATAATAGTGACGACATCTAAACTATGAAATAACACATGGAATAACCAAAAACGTGTTAAACAAATCAAAATATAATTATTATTTGAGATTCTTTTATATATTTATTAATTTATTTTTACCCCTTTTTTCCCCCAATTTCATGGTATCCAATTGGTAATTACAGTCTTGTCTCATCGCTGCAACTCCCACATGGACTCGGGAGAGGCGAAGGTCGAGAGCCATGCGTTCTCCGAAACACGACCCAACCAAGCCACACTGCTTCGTGACACAATGCCCGTTTAACCCGGAAGCCAGCCACACCAATGTGTCGGAGGAAACACCATACACCTGGCAATCATGTCAGTGTGCATGCGCCAGGCCCGCCACAGGAGTCGATAGAGCATGATGGGACAAGGACATCCTTGCCGGCCAAACCCTCCCCTAACATGGACGCCACTCTATGGGTCTCCCGGTCGCGGCCGGCTGCGACAGAGCCTGGACTCACACCAGGATCTCTAATGGCACAGCTAGCAACTGTGATGCAATGCCTTGCGCCACTGGGGATGCCATATTTGAGATTCTTCAAAGTAGCCACCCTTTACCTTGATGACAGCTTTGCACACTCTGGGCATACTCTCAACCAGCTTCACCTGGAATGCTTTTCCAACAGTCTTGAAGGAGTTCCCACATATGCTGAGCACTTGTTGGCTGCTTTTCCTTCACTTTGTGGTCCAACTCATCCCAAACCATCTCAATTGGGTTGAGGTCGTGTGATTGTGGAGGCCAGGTCCTCTGATGCAGCGCTCCATCACTCTCCTTCATGGTCAAATAACCCTTACACAGCCTGGTGGTGTGTTTGTGTCATTGTCGTGTTGAAAAACAAATGATAGTCCCACTAAGTGCAAACCAGATGGGATGGCGTATCGCTGCAGAATTCTGTGGTAGCCATGCTGGTTCAGTATGCTTTGAATTCGAAGTAAATAATCCACAGTGTCACCAGCAACGCACCCCCAAACATCACACCACCTCCTCCATGCTTCACAGTGGGAACAACACATGCGGAGATCATCCGTACACCTAATCTGCGTCTCTCAAAGACATGGAGGTTGGAACCAAAAATCTCAAATTTGGACTCATCAGACCAAAGGACAGATTTCCACCGGTCTAATGTCCAATGCTTGTGTTTTTTGGCCCAAGCAAGTCTCTTCTTATTATTGGTGTCCTTTAGTAGTGGTTTCTTTGCAGCAATTCGACCATGAAGGCCTTATTCACGTAGTCTCCTCTGAACAGTTGATTTTGAGGTGTGTCTGTTACTTAACCTGTTGAGGACAGGTTTGTCCTCAACAGGTTAAGTAACAGACACACCTCAAAATCAACTGTTTTCACTTTTGGAGAAAATCGTATGATTTTTAAACGGCCTCGTACTCAATTCTTGCTCGTACAATATGCATATTATTATTACTATTGGATAGAAAACAGTCTCTAGTTTCTAAAAACGTTTGAATTATTTCTCTAAGTGAAACAGAACTCCTTTTACAGACCATTTCCTAACCGGAAGTGAGATTTCCAAAAGCGAACTCTCTCTTCAGGAGCTTGTCTATAAAAGGGCATGTCACTTATGACTGTAGAAACACGTCATACGCCTTCGCCTGTGTGTAATGCGGAAGTGAGAGAAAAAATCAGTTGATTATCTCGACCAGGGACTGAACACAACGTCTTGGACTGAGACGTGCGCACTTTTATTTATTTCCTGGGCGCGAAGTCTGACCTGTACTCGGCTCATTGAAGAACCTTTTTAAAGGTGAATATGATCTCTGGCTTCGATTTTCTTTGATACATGTCACAATATCATCTTAAAGTATGTTTTTTCAATATAGTTTAATTATATTATTGAAATGTATTCTGGACTTTAGACGTGATGCGACGCAAGAATTGGTTCAAGAACGAGAGGCTAGCAATGCTAGCTAATGGTGCTTGCTAATTCTGAGGGAAATCGTTCGTTATGGATCCAAATAAAGTCGGTTCTGAACAAAGGACCCCTTGGAGAACATTCTGATGGAAGATCCACAAAGATAAGGACCCAATTTGGGATGCTTTTTCATATATATCTGTCGAACTGTGCTATGCTACCGTTTGACTAGAAGCAATGCTGCTGTGTGCTAGCTATTGTAGTAAGCTAATATAACGATATATTGTGTTTTCGCTGTAAAACACTTCAAAAATCGGAAATATTGGCTCTGTTCACAAGATCTTATTCTTTCATTAGCTATCCACCATATATTGTTCTGAAATGTTTTATGATGTGTAATTAGTAGTTGACGTTGGTGTCTATTTTCTCTGGCTACTGCCGTGCGATTTCTGACTGTAGCTGTGATGGTGGCTATGATGGTAGCAGTAATGTAAAACTGATTTATAGCTAAAATATGCACATTTTTCGAACAAAACAGATTTATTGTGTAACATGTTATAGGACTGTCATCTGAGGGAGTTTTTTCTAGGTTATTTAGGTTGGTTCTAGGTTAGTTAGGTTAGCTACTTGCATGCTACCGTTGCTGTGAAAAATGTCTGTCTGTCTTTTGTATTTGGTGGTGAACTAACATAAATATATGTGGTGTTTTCGCTGTAAAACACTTCAACAATCGGAAATATTGTCTGTATTCACAAGATATTTGTGTTTCATTAGCTATCCACCATATATTTGTCTGAAATGTTTTATGATGTGTAATTAGGTAGTTGGTGTCTGTATTTACTCTGGCTACTCCCGTGCGATTTCTGACTGTAGCTATGATGGTAGCAGTAATGTAAAACTGATTTATAACTAAAATATGCAATTTCTTTGAACAAAACATAGATTTATTGTGTAACATGTTATAGGACTGTCATCTGAGGTAGTTTTTTCTAGGTTATTTAGGTTGGTTCTAGGTTAGTTAGGTTGTCTGTCTGTCTTTTTTTATTTGGTGGTGACCTAACATAAATATATGTGGTGTTTTCTCTGTAAAACATTAAAAAAATCGGACATGTTGGCTGGATTGACAAGATGTTTATCTTTCAAATGCTGTATTGGACTTGTTAATGTGTGAAAGTTAAATATTTCAATTTTGTTTTTTGAATTTGCCGCTCTGCCTTTTCAATGGAATGTGGGAGGAGTGCCGCTAGCGGCACCCGTGGCCTAGGTTATGATGAGAACCTCACTAGTGTCTTCTAGCCTAGTGACTGGACTTACCTGCCCCTGTTCCTCCAATCTGACGCAAGCCACCTGTGAGAACATTTGATGGATTCGTGCAGGTTTTTGAAGGGGAGATATGTACTTTTCAACAGTTTTTGAAAGTAAAGCCTAACTCAAGCTGGTCCCTTTATGACTCAGAGCACAGAGCATCAGACTGATCCAAACTCACTGGCTTTGGTGGATGAGATACCTCCTGGGTGGCTCGGAGAGTCGATGGTCGAGTTGTTGAAATACTAAAGTCTAAGTAAATTTGCACTGCTGTCTTTCTGTTTCTCTCTCTCTCTCTCTCTCTCTCTCTCTCCGTCTTTCACTCTCTTCCCACCTCTCTCTCTGTCACTTTCTCACTTTCTTCCTCTCTCTCTCTATATGGGTCTCTCTCTGTTTAGCGAAGACACCTAGTTACGGAATGTCGATTATGTCATTCTGTATAACTGTTATTCCACAATGTCATTCATTACTTCGCATGACACATATAATATATATATAAAGTTTTAGTGTTTTTAGGACTATTCTTAAGCTTTTAGGGAATGTAGTGTATGTTTTATTGATGACATATTTACAGTTAAAGTCAGAAGTTTACATACACCTTAGCCAAATACATTTAAACTCAGTTTTTTCACAATTCCTGACATTTAATCCTAGTAAAAATTCCCTGTCTTTGGTCAGTTAGGATCACTACTTATTTTAAGAATGTGAAATGTCAGAATAATAGTAGAGAGAATTATTTATTTCAGCTTTTATTTCTTTCATCACATTCCCAATGGTTCAGAAGTTTACATACACGCAATTAGTATTTGGTAGCATTGCCTTTAAATTGTCTTGGGTCAAACGTTTCAGGTAGCTTTCAACAAGCTTCCCACAATAGGTTGGGTAAATTTTGGACTATTCCTCCTGACAGAGCTGGTGTAACTGAGTCAGGTTTGTAGTCCATTTGGAAGACCCATTTGCGACCAAGCTTTAACTTCCTGACTGATGTCTTGAGATGTTGCTTCAATATATCCACATAATTGTCCTTTCCTCATGATGCCATCTATTTTGTGAAGTGCACCAGTCCCTCCTGCAGCAAAGCACCCCCACAACATGATGCTGCCACCCCCGTGCTTCACGGTTGGAATGGTGTTTTCCTCCAAACATAATGATGGTCAATATAGATGGTCATTATTTTTGTTTCATCAGACCAGAGGACATTTCTACAAAAAGTGCGATCTTTGTCCCCATGTGCAGTTGCAAACCGTAGTGTGGCTTTTTTATGGCGTTTTGGAGCAGTGGCGTCTTCCTTGCTGAGCGGCCTTTCAGGTTATGTCGATATAGGACTCGTTTTACTGTGGATATAGACACTTTTGTACCTGTTTCCTACAGCATCTTCACAAGTTCCTTTGCTGTTGTTCTGGGATTGATTTGCACTTTTCGCACCAAAGTACATTCATCTCTAGGAGACAGAACGCGTCTCCTTCCTGAGCGGTATGACGGCTGCATGGTCCCATGGTGTTTACACTTGCGTACTATTGTTCTTTGCTGATTTATTTTTAATTTTCCCATGATGTCAAGCAAAGCGGCTCTGAGTTTGAAGGTAGGCCTTGAAATACATCCACAGGTACACCTCCAATTGACTCAGCTTCTTAGGCCGTGACATCATTTTCTGGAATTTTCCAAGCTGTTTAAAGGCACAGTCAACTTAGTGTATGTAAACTTCTGACCAACTGGAATTGTGATACAGTGAATTATAAGTGAAATAATCTGTCTGTAAACAATTACTTGTGTCATGCACAAAGTAGATGTCCTAACCGACTTGCCAAAACTATAGTTTGTTAACAAGAAATTTGTGGAGTGGTTTAAAAACAAGTTTTAATGACTCCAACCTAAGTGTATGTAAACTTCCGACTTCAACTGTAGGTAGAGTTATTAAAGTGACTATGCATAGGTAGCAGCATAGAAGAGGATAGGGGGTGGGGCAATGCAAATAGTCTGGGTAGCCATTTGATTAGCTGTTAAGGAGTTTTAAGGCTGTATGCATAGGCCCATGACCCGTGTCTTACCATAGGTTGCTGCTCTAGCCTGCCGATAGTGTATAACCCGCCAGCTGTATGTTATTAATGTCATTGTTCAGCCACGATTTGGTGAAACATAAGATATTACAGTTTTAATGTCCCGTTGGTAGGATATACGTGCTTTCAGTTTGTCCCATTTATTTTCCAGCGATTGAACGTTAGCTAGCAGGACGGATGGCAAAGGCAGATTAACCACTCGTCGCCTGATCCTCACAAGGCACCCTGATCTCTTTCCGCAAAATCTTTGTTTCCTTCTCGAGCGAATGATGGGGATGAGGGCCAGTTCGGGTGTTTGTAGTATATCCTTCCCATCCGACTCATTAAAGAAAATCTTGTCATCCAATTCGAGGTGACTAATCTCTATTTTTATGTCCAGAAGCTCTTTTCGGTCATAAGAGTGTCGGGTCTCTGACTGCATAAACCCAGCCTGAACCCAGCCTCTACTATGAATCATCTATACACAAATTGTCTCAATTATTTATTTATTAACTAATTGAACAATTACAGAATATACTATACAGTAAATACCGTCCCTATTGGACAAAAAAAAAACAAGCTGAAGCTGTCTTCATCAAGGTATTTATACCCTGATGAAGACAGTATACCCTGATGAAGACAGCTTGTCTGTCGAAACGTTGGACATAAATATTTTTGCATCTGAGCTCCTTTAAGTGTTCTACTCCACTAGCCAGCACCTCGCCTAAATAGGTGTGCGTTTCTTTCACCTCTAGATTGTCAGAACTCCCCCATCTTTGTCAAGGAAGTGTATTTTCCTCCCATCTCATTTGATGTATAGAAGTGGAAGTCGGGAGAACAATCACTTCAACTTTGGAACCACAGCATCTTTCTTCCTACATCATAAAAATATGCATACAGACAGAAATGTAAGTGGACAAAGAAAAAGTGGACACATAAAACCCCTCTCTCCCATTATAGCATCAATGGCGACGACCATACCTGGTCCCTATAAAGAAGAGGCAGACTAATCCAAACAGTGCCTCTGGATGACGGTTGAGGTAGGGGGCTGTAGTGAGGAGGGATGGGGGGAGAGGGAGGGAGGGGGGCAGCGATGCACAAACAAATACCTCTTTAGCATTCTACACAGCAATCTTCTGCAGTGTGTTTGGTTTCCAGGAAGCACTGCTTTATTAATGTGCCCATCTCCCCGGTCCTCCCTCCTCTCCACAGAGCATGGAGGGGAGGGTGGAGACGGAGAGGGAGACGAGAGGAAGGAGGATGGAGATAGAAGGAAAGCGAGCGAGAGGGATGAAAGAAGGAGACAGAGAGGGGAAAGTGGTGTGGGAGTGCAGGGAGGGTGAATTAGGTTAGAAGGAGATTGGACTGCATACATCGGGCAATGGGCATTGAAGGTGAATACCTGACGGAGATAGAGAGCCCCTAGCCTATGGGTCTGACATGTTAAACAGCAGATGTGCGTACATGCATGTATGTACCCAACAAATGACTGACAGTGGGTGTCTGTGTTTGGACTGGTTCTACTACAACATATGGAGGTGCCGCTAAGAAACACCCCTTTACTGATGGTTTAAGTGCAAGCTTTGCAGTGAAGCTAGGTCTCCTTCGCTACCATGGATGACTACATTTTAAATGCATTTAAAGCTAACCAGGGGAACAAGAGTACTGTGGCTCTCTCAGTATCACACTACTATTGTACACACAAACTCTCTCTCTCGCAGTCTCTCTCTCTCTCTCTAATTAATAAAGCAGGATGTGTTTGGAATGATGAGAACCTGGCACAGAGAGAGATAAAATGTTTTTCAAATTTCCCAGGCCACTGACATCATAAGGCTGTCGTTACATGACGCAACTTGCATGCAACTGAGTTTTTTCTTGAATGCTTCGTGAAACAGCCCTCTGCAACTAATAAGCAACTTATCTGCAACTTGGTTGCATCCAGTTGAAACTTGTCAACATTGTGCAACTAGTTGCAACCAACAGATAATCAAAACCAAAACTTTAGTGACAAGATCCATTCGAAGGTTCGGAATTCTGACCCAGTTGTCATGTCAATACAGCTGTCAATGCTGCGCAGCACAACCCGCGATCAGGGTTGACAGAACAGAGACTAGCACAACAGGAGATGTATACAAATTATTTTACATGGTTTAGCAGTCGATAAATGTAATTTCGAATTGAACCCAAACTTTTTCCTGACCAGTTTCAACTGAAATTGTCCACCATGAACTGTGCTAGCTAGCTCAGCGTGTTACTAGCTTTGTTAGCTTGTTGCTATTTAGCTAACTAGCTGTGTTGGTTTTTGCAATGCCATTTTGGCTAGTTAGCTAGCTATGTTGGTGTTTGTAATGTTCTTTTGGCTTGCTAGGTAAAGTGTATAGGCTGCATTTCTTCTATATCCTTGCTGTTACAATAACCAAATGATTGGATAAACACATAATTTGTGAAACCACAATGTAATGCAGGAGATGACATCGGGTGAGTTTAGAATTCTCAAACGAGCAGCTTCAATTTGATTGTCTGTTGTATGCAATTTTAATTGCTTTTGAGTTGCTTCATGTAACAGAAAAGTTACTTGATGTCACTTGCAACTGCAACTAAAATCGTGTGAAAGTTGCTTTGTGTAACTCCAGCCCAAGGAATAGTCTGTCGCCGCTCACAGATTGGCATCGAGTAGTTGGCCCCTATGTGACCTGGTGTCCGAAAATGAAATGGTGAGCAGTGCGCAGGGGGAGGGAGTCACTTTGGCACAGAACCCTGACCACACAGCTCCACAGGACTTCACAGAAACATTCTGGAACTCTCCCCGTTCTATCTTCTCTAAATATTCTTGGAAAAAATGAAATTTGTAAATAGAGCTGCACCTCTTTATTTATTTTTCTGTTATTTGACAAAGGGAAGTGTCATAGAAAATGCAGAATATGCTCTTTCTGATACTATATTAAAAATAAAGGCATTTTACTTGGATGTGACTCTGAAGGAAGATTCGATAAAGTGAGGCTTCTTTCCCTGCATCTTCAAGATGTGCCCATCTCTTCATGTATAACTTGACAACTGATATACTGTCACTCATCAGACTATTGTCAATGTAATCTTGTCTATAGGCTAACTCCTATTATCTGTGAAATTAGTTTCGATATAGTTTAAGTGTAGTTTCGATGGGCCGGCTGTGCAGGGTACCTGACATTTGTTTCCTCCTGCTCATCAACTTGGATAGAGTAATGTTTTGCATTATTCTAAAGGCCTACTGCAACATGTATGTTTTTGTTTCCCTTACAATGAAATTGATTAGTAATAGCGTTATAGTAAATAAAACAATCCCATAACAGTTTAGTTTAACAAAGTAAAATGTAAAAGAGAATGGTATCAAGCCGAAAGGGTCGTGGTCAAATTATTAACATGAGCGCCAACGATGATAAATAGGCATAACACAAACTCATCATTACACTATTGTTGTTCTAAATTAAATCAACCTCTTCACCCTCCTTATCATTCAGTTAGGCGTAATGTAAATTTGATTGTGAAGTAACGTGCACAATTACTGCCCATTTGTTATTCATTCAGTGGGCTGGCATCATTTGCTTCCCTTCGCTCATCAACTTGGATAGAATCAAGGACAATCTTTTGCATTATTCTAAAGGCCTACTGCAACATGTAGCATGTTTGTTTCCCTTACAATTAGTGGTTTAAAGTACTACTGAAGTAGTTTTTTTGAGTATCTTTACTTTACTATTTATATTTTTGACTACTTTTACTTCACTATATTCCAAAATAAAATAATGTAGTTTTTACTCTGTACATTTTCTCTGACACCCAAAAGTACTTGTTACATTTTAAATGCTTAGCAGGACAGGAAATATTTCCAATTCACACATTTATCAAGAGAACATCCCTTGTCTTCCTTACTGCCTCTGATCTGGCAGACTCACTTCGTTTGTAAATGATATCTGAGTGTTGGTGTATGCCCCTGGCAAAAAATACAGAAAATGGTGCAGTCTGGTTTGCTTTACGTAAGGGATTTGAAATTATTTATTTGTTGTGTGTATTTAGTGTCTAGAAGAGTATGGCCTATCTTTCTATTTAGAAGATATTGGCCTACTGTTGGGCAGGGGACTCTACTCCACAATGATTTAAAGTAACCATCCAAACTAGTAGCCTTCTCAGCAAAAGCTGATAGCATGTGCCATTCTTCTCCCATTCTTCTCTGCAGTTCCTCTTCAGCTCTGTCAGGTTGGATGGGGAGCGTCGCTGCACAGCGATTTTCAGGTCTCTCCAGAGATGTTCGATCGGGTTCAAGTCCGGGCCCTGGCTGGGCCACTCAAGGACATTCAGAGACTTGTCCTGAAGCCACTCCTGCGTTGTCTTGCCTGTGTGCTTAGGGTCCTTGTCCTGTTGTAAGTTGAACCTTCACCCCAGTCTGAGGTCCTGAGCGCTCTGGATCAGGTTTTCATCAAGGTGTGATGCTTGGCATACAGGCCATAGAGTTCAATCTTGGTTTCACCAGACCAGAGAATCTTGTTTCTCATGGTCAGAGTCCTTTAGGTGCCTTTTGGCAAACTCCAAGTGGGCTGTCATGTGCCTTTTTCTGAGGAGTGGCTTACGTCTGGCCACACTACCATAAAGGTCTGATTTGGTGGAGTGCTGGAGAGATGGTTGTCCTTCTGGAAGGTTCTCCCATCTCCACAGAGGAGCTCTGGCCGCTTCTCATCCGACCTTACTTTACTTTTGATACTTTTGTATATTTAAAACAAAATACTTGTAAACTATTACTCAAGTAGGATTTTACTAGGTGACTTTCACTTTTACATGAGTCATTTTGAATTAAGGTATCGTTACTTTTACTCAAGTTTTAAATGTAGAAAATCAAACATCAGTGGCCATTGGAACCATCACATACTTGTGAAGATATTGGGGTAAAAGGTCAAGGGCTCCATGCAGGCATTCTTTAAACCTTCAGAGTTCACACTGCTATGAATCACCAGTGCACACTGCAGCTGAGGTGACACAATACAATATCCAAGCACTGTTGGAAGTCTGTCCACAACTCAGTTCTCAGTACAAGACTACCACCCAGGGATCCATCTGACTCCTCTTAATCCCTGGACATATTGCACTATGTAATATTAACAAATTATCTAAGAGACTGTCTCTCAATTTTACTATTAGCAGATGTTTGGTAAACCGTGTGGAAAAAGCATTAAAAAAGGTAATTGTGAGTTGCGGTATTCCAAACTCATTTTTCAAAAATCCAGTTTTAGCTAGCTGCCTGGGCTGAGCTGCACGTATAAAATTGAGCCCTCAATGTTGAGTGAAAGACCTACAGGATATACAGTAAATAGTGATTGAAACATGTGGGCTGAAACATGTGGGCTTTTCTAAGGGTGGTACATAACCTTTACATGATCATTAACCTATTGTTGAGGAAAACTTGTTCCAAGGATCAGGCAGAGCTAATTATCCAGTTAATGAGAGTTTATTCCGGCAATTGCAGGGGAGATAACACTCAGGATAAACCGGAGAGAAACTCAAAAACTACAGAACCACAGTCATTATATACTTCATCTACACAAAGAGCTGCTTACCCCTCCTAGGGGGAGAAGGTTAAATGAGAGATAAGGGGTACTTGGCTGCACTTCCTTAAAGCTTTGTACAAACAAGAACTGGTTCTAACCAGTTCTCACAGCCTATTTGTCTAATATAAGAGAGTGATAAGTTATTTAAAGCCTATTCAGATAGGGCAAAAAAGGCCCAGCTCAAGGCTGAATTATCCTAAGAGGTAAGGAGCCAGCAACAAATCACGCATGTGTGTGAAGAGGGTACTGGAAAATTACCAGCTGATATAGTGCATGTACAGTGCATTCGGAAAGTATTCTGACCCCTGCACTTTTTCCACATTTTGTTAGTTTACAGCCTCATTCTAAAATTGATTCAATAAACAATATTCCTCATCAACACATTACCCCATAATGACGTAGTGAAAACAGGTTTTTAGAATTTTTTGCAAATTCATTAACAATAAAAACAGATACCTTGTTTACATAAATATTTAGACCCTTTGCTATGAGCCTCGAAATTGAGCTCCGGTGCATCCTGTTTCCATTGATCATATTTGAGATGTTTCTACAACTTGATTGGAGTCCACCTGTGGTAAATTCAATTGATTGGACATGATTTGGAAGGCACACACCTGTCTATATAAGGTCCCACAGTTGACAGAACATGTCAGAGCAAAAACGAGGGCCAGTAACGGAAAGGCTGCTGGACAAGGTAAAAATCTGTTCTGCCCGAGCAAGGCAGTTAACCCACTGTTCCCCGGGCGCCGAAGACGTGGATGTCGATTAAGCCCCCTCCCACCTCTGACTCAGAGGGGTTGGGTTAAATGCGGAGACACATTTCAGTTGAAGGCATTCAGTTGTACATCTGACTAGGTATTCCCCTTTCACTTTCTATATAAGGTCCCACAGTTGACAGTGCATGTCAGAGCAAAAACCAAGCCATGAGGTCGAAAATTGTCTGTAGTGCTCCGAGACAGGATTGTGTCGAGGCACAGAGTTGGGAAAGGGTACCAAAAAATGTCTGCAGCATTGAAGGTCCCTAAGGACACAGTGGCCTCCATCATTCTTAAATTGAATAAGTTTGAAATCACCAACACTCTTCCTAGTGCTGGCCACTCAGACAAACTAAGCAATCGGGGGAGAAGGCCCTTGGTCAGGGAGGTGAACAAGAACCCGATGGTCACTCTGACAGAGCTCTGGCCCCTTGGCAGCCAGCCGACTGTTCAACCTCCGCCAAGGGGCCAGACCAGTTGCTGACTTTGCCATTGAGTTCCTCACCCTCACCGCCGAGAGTGGGTGGAATACGGAGGCACTGGTTACCGCTTTTCATCAGGGTCTGTCTAACTCCATCAAAAACGAACTGGCCACTCGGGAACTGGGGGAGGACCTCGAGTCCCTGATAACGCTGGCAATCTTAGTAGACAACCGCATCTGGGAACGGGTGAGACAGAGCCTTTTTTGACACCACTCCAGCATCCCATGCAGCTGGGTCACACCCTTCTGAGCCCACAGGAGTGTGACAGGTGAATGCGCGAAGGCTGCTGTCTCTCCGTGCTACCTGTCCAGAACTGACGGGAAATGCCAGGGCTCGCTAGGGATAGGGGGAGAACCTGACGAGCTGTGCAGTTACCTCCCGGCTACCCATTCACCGTCTGTTACTACCCGCAACACTCCACTGGGACAACCGTCAGCCCCAGATTCAAGCCTTTGTGGACTCCTCCACCAGCTGGTCAAGGTTAAGGGTGGTGTCCCTGCAGGCTAGCTCCCTGCAAACGTCCTCGCGTAAACTACACCTGTAGTGGTCGATCAGGGCCAGCTCATTCCATCCCGCGCCGGCGGCCAGAGTGCGAAAGTCCAGCGCAAACTCTTGTGCGCTCCTCATCCCCTGTCTGAGATGATATAGTCGTTCCCCCGCCGCTCTCCCTTCAGGTGGATGATCGAAAACCGCCCGGAAGCGGCGGGTGAAATCTTCGTAATCGTCCAACGCCGCTCCTTCTCTTCCCCAGATGGCGTTGGCCCATTCCAGTGCTTTACCCGTCAGACAGGAGTTTAGGGCATTCACACTCTCGCGTCCCGAAGGAGCCGGCCGAACGGTTGCCAGGTAGAGCTCCAGCTGGAGAAGGAAGTCCTGGCACCCGGCAGCCGTTCCGTCATATACCCCCGGGAGCGATAGCCGAATTCCACTGGATGCTGGTGAAGGAGGGGTGGACGTCGAGGGAGGTTGTTGTGGGAGCGGGGGTGATGATGATGGGGTTGCCGGAAAAACCCCTCTCTCCCATCTCTCCATAGTTTGCAGCACGCGATCCATGGCAGTACCGAGACTCTGCAACATAGTCTCGTGGTGCTGGACGCGCTCCTCCACTGGTAGAGAATGGCTGGGTGCACCTGCTGACTCCATTCTTTAGGTGCGTGATTCTGTCAGTGTTCCAGGTGAATGGAATAAAGCGGAGTCAGGCGCAGGACACAGGTATGAGTAAAGCCACGATCTTTACTCAATATCAACAATAATCCAACAAGGATAAACATAAACAATCCAGAACACGTACATGGAACCACTTGACAAGCACAATCACGCACAAAACAAGAAGCCAGAGGGTTAAAGAAGGAACATGATTATGGAATGGAAACCAGGTGTGTACAATGAAGACAAAACAAAACGAAAATGAAACATGGATCGGTGGTGCCTAGAAAGCCGGTGACGTCGACTGCCGAATGTCGCCCGAACAAGGAGAGGGACCAACTTTGGCAGAAGTCGTGACATTTACAAACATCCCAAACATCTATTTTAATTTCAGGTTGTAAGGAAACAAAATAGGAAAAATGCCAAGGGGGTGAATACTTTCGCAAGCAACTGTATTATGACCCATCTATGAAAATCGGAGACTCTCACGAACATGTAACCTTTTGGTTCCAGGTAGAACCCTTTTAGGTTCTATGTAGAACCCTTTCTATAGAGGGTTCGAGTTAAAATATTATTTTTCCCCCCCCAACTTAAATGTCATAATGAAAAGGAAATTATTATAATTATTATGTACTTCAAATACCAAAATATCAACTCAGTATTATAAATAATTCACAGGGAATAGCTGTCCCTCAATTTCATGTAACTGGTTACCCCATTAAAAAAAATTAAAAACACCATAAAAAGAAGACAACATCCTTGCCAACTTCTTACTGGGTCAAAGGTGCATTGGAGTCGGGGTTGTTTTGAAAAGCACATGGTGAGTCTTCACTCTCTTCATATGTTAGCAAATTGGTGATTAAGTTGGTAATGTCATGGTGTTACTTGTCCTGCTGGTTTTAATTAAATAGTCTGTGGAATTGTCACTGGTGTTACTGGTCACTGGTGGTACCGTCACTGGTGTTATAATAGGAAAATTATTACTTATCAAAAACATTTCTTAATATACAGTACCATTAACCTTTTCTGTCTTTGACTTTATAGTAAAATTACATTTTGGAAAGCCTGAATTGTCATATAGGTAACACCAGTGACAAAAAAGCAACAAGCATTTTTTTAAGCTGTCATTTAATTTGATTTACATGGTTAATTAAGGGAACAACCCTGCTGTCACAACCTCAATCCTTCACACAGTTGTCACTGACAAGTTGGATTTAAATGTCCCACTGAGCAAAGCATTTCTGTACTTACAGCATTCTTATAAATGATTCAAGTTTTTGCTTGGCGGAATTGTTTTTACTTATAATAAAACTCATGAATGCAACTGTTTATGTCAAATTGTTTTGTGTTCTACTTGTAGCCCTGCTTGTCCTGAAAATGACATAGAAATAAAAATCTAAATCATACACTTCATTGTGAGGTTAAATATAAGGGCTCGGGTCCTTGTGCCAGATGCGATTAAGAAATTGACCTGGCCCAGGTATCCTGGAAGGATATTGACCTCATCCCGTCAGTTGAGGATGCCTGGTCATTCTTTAAAAGTAACTTCCTCACCATCTTAGATAAGCATGCCCCGTTCAAAAAATTCAGAACTAAGAACAGATATAGCCCTTGGTTCACTCCAGACCTGACTGCCCTCGACCAGCACAAAAACATCCTGTGGCGGACTGCAATAGCATCGAATAGTCCCCGCGATATGCAACTGTTCAGGGAAGTCAGGAACCAATACACGCAGTCAGTCAGGAAAGCAAAGGCTAGCTTTTTCAAGCAGAAATTTGCATCCTGTAGCTCTAACTCCAAAAAGTTCTGGGACACTGTAAAGTCCATGGAGAACAAGAGCACCTCCTCCCAGCTGCCCACTAAACTGAGGCTAGGTAACACGGTCACCACCGATAAATCCATGATAATCGAAAACTTCAACAAGCATTTCTCAACGGCTGGCCATGCCTTCCACCTGGCTACTCCAACCTCGGCCAACAGCTCCGCCCCCCCCCGCAGCTACTCGCCCAAGCGTCCCCAGCTTCTCCTTTACCCAAATCCTGATAGCAGATGTTCTGAAAGAGCTGCAAACCCTGGACCCATACAAATCAGCTGGGCTTGACAATCTAGACCCTCTATTTCTGAAACTATCCGCCGCCATTGTCGCAACCCCTATTACCAGCCTGTTCAACCTCTCTTTCATATCGTCTGAGATCCCCAAGGATTGGAAAGCTGCCGCGGTCATCCCCCTCTTCAAAGGGGGAGACACCCTGGACCCAAACTGTTACAGACCTATATCCATCCTGCCCTGCCTATCTAAGGTCTTCGAAAGCCAAGTTAATAAACAGATCACTGACCATCTCGAATCCCACCGTACCTTCTCCGCTGTGCAATCCGGTTTCCGAGCCGGTCACGGGTGCACCTCAGCCACGCTCAAGGTACTAAATGATATCATAACCGCCATCGATAAAAGACAGTACTGTGCAGCCGTCTTCATCGACCTGGCCAAGGCTTTCGACTCTGTCAATCACCATATTCTTATCGGCAGACTCAGTAGCCTCGGTTTTTCTGATGACTGCCTTGCCTGTTTCACCAATTACTTTGCAGACAGAGTTCAATGTGTCCAATCGCAGGGCATGTTGTCCGGTCCTCTGGCAGTCTCTATGGGGGTACCACAGGGTTCAATTCTCGGGCCTACTCTTTTCTCTATATACACTGCTCAAAAAAATAAAGGGAACACTTAAACAACACAATGTAACTCCAAGTCAATCACACTTCTGTGAAATCAAACTGTCCACTTAGGAAGCAACACTGATTGACAATACATTTCACATGCTGTTGTGCAAATGGAATAGACAAAAGGTGGAAATTATAGGCAATTAGCAAGACACCCCCAAAAAAGGAGTGATTCTGCAGGTGGTGACCACAGACAACTTCTCAGTTCCTATGCTTCCTGGCTGATGTTTTGGTCACTTTTGAATGCTGGCGGTGCTCTCACTCTAGTGGTAGCATGAGACGGAGTCTACAACCCACACAAGTGGCTCAGGTAGTGCAGTTCATCCAGGATGGCACATCAATGCGAGCTGTGGCAAAAAGGTTTGCTGTGTCTGTCAGCGTAGTGTCCAGAGCATGGAGGCGCTACCAGGAGACAGGCCAGTACATCAGGAGAAGTGGAGGAGGCCGTAGGAGGGCAACAACCCAGCAGCAGGACCGCTACCTCCGCCTTTGTGCAAGGAGGTGCACTGCCAGAGCCCTGCAAAATGACCTCCAGCAGGCCACAAATGTGGCCTTCAATGCCATACAACACTCCTTCCGTGGCCTCCAACTGCTCTTGAACGCTAGTAAAACCAAATGCATGCTTTTCAACCGTTCGTTGCCTGCACCCGCCCGCCCGACTAGCATCACCACCCTGGACGGTTCCGACCTAGAATATGTGGACATCTATAAATACCTAGGTGTCTGGCTAGACTGTAAACTCTCCTTCCAGACTCATATTAAACATCTCCAATCCAAAATCAAATCTAGAGTCGGCTTTCTATTTCACAACAAAGCCTCCTTCACTCACGCCGCCAAACTTACCCTAGTAAAACTGACTATCCTACCGATCCTCGACTTCGGCGATGTCATCTACAAAATAGCTTCCAATACTCTACTCAGCAAACTAGATGCAGTTTATCATAGTGCCATCCGTTTTGTTACTAAAACAACTTATACCACCCACCACTGCGACCTGTATGCTCTAGTCGGCTGGCCCTCGCTACATATTCGTCGCCAGACCCACTGGCTCCAGGTCATCTATAAGTCCATGCTAGGTAAATCTCCGCCTTAACTCAGTTCACTGGTCACGATAACAACACCCACCCGTAGCACGCTCTCCAGCAGGTATATCTCACTGATCATCCCAAAAGCCAACACCTCATTTGGCCGCCTTTCCTTACAGTTCTCTGCTGCCTGTGACTGGAACGAATTGCAAAAATCGCTGAAGTTGGAGAC
The DNA here is from genome assembly GCF_045679555.1 of Salvelinus alpinus. Taxonomy (NCBI): domain Eukaryota; kingdom Metazoa; phylum Chordata; class Actinopteri; order Salmoniformes; family Salmonidae; genus Salvelinus; species Salvelinus alpinus. The sequence continues at coordinate 43,747,759 of NC_092100.1, forward strand.
TTTTATTTCCCTCACCAACTTTAAACATCTGATATCTGAGCAGCTAACCGATCACTGCAGCTGTACATAGTATAGTCCATCTGTAAACAGCCCACCCAATTTACCTACCTCATCCCCTTACTGTTTTTATTTATTGACTTTTCTGCTCTTTTGCACACCAGTATCTCTACTTGCACATGATCATCTGATGATTTATCACTCCAGTGTTAATCTGCTAAATTGCAATTATTCGCTCCTATGGCCTATTTCTTGCCTACCTCCTCATGCCTTTTGCACACAATGTATATAGACTCATTTTATTTTATTTTTTCCTACTGTGTTATTGACTTGTTTATTGTTTACTCCATGTGTAACTCTGTGTTGTTGTCTGTTCACACTGCTATGCTTTATCTTGGCCAGGTCGCAGTTGTAAATGAGAACTTGGTCTCAACTAGCCTACCTGGTTAAATGAAGGTAAAATAAAAAAACGGGCTGAACAATTGTGGATGAGTGGAAACAGACAGAGGAGAAAAACATGGAGAGTGGGTTGAAAGCAGAGCAAGCTGAAATGTCGATAAGTTATATTCAACAAACTATCCTTTGGAGAGTAAAATAACAAAATATAAAATAGAGATATACTTTGATGTGCAACACACCAAATCTTGTGTAGAGATATGCATTTAAGAAAATTATTTTGTATCTGGAGGTAAGTCTTTCTTTAAAAAAAAGGGTATACTGACCTAACCCTTTTTTGGGTATACTGTTTATGGTTCGGTATACTGACCTAACCATAACAGTTCCTGAAACGAACAGTGCCCTCTGCCTTATCGTTAACCAGATGATTCTCAGAGGCAGTGTGGGCAAAGAGGATGAGGCAAAGCGAGAGGGATAACTGGGCCAAAAATCTGTCTTCTCCAGCAGGTGGCGGTTTTGTTATATTTCTTTCAACAGGTGAGGAGTTATTGTATGGAAGTCAATGAGAGAGTGTATAATTTGGTTAACAGAATTTGTAATGACTTATTTGTTATTTGTGGCTTATTTGATAGAATATAAGTTTCGTAATGATTAGGTTGTTACAAATGTACTAATATAAGTAAGACATGTGACATCCCGGCAACTTTGAGAAAAAAAACACTTCATATGTGAGTTTTGCCTGGTCGTCACTAGTTACCACAGTCATAAAGTCATAATCAATCAATCAGTCAAATGTATTTATAAAGCCCTTTTTACATCAGCCGATGTCACAAAGTTTTGCTTGCTTGCTTAGAGGACAATACAGTGCCACCGACACGGCCCGCTACCAAAACCTGCGGGCTCTCCTTCACCGCAGCCAACGTGAGTAAAACATTTAAACGTGTTAACCCTCGCAAGGCTGTCCGGCCCAGACGGCATCCCTAGCCGGGTCATCAGAGCATGCGCAGACCAGCTGGCTGGTGTGTTTACGGACATATTCAATCAATCCCTATCCCAGTCTGCTGTTCCCACATGCTTCAAAAGGCCTACCATTGTTTCTGTTCCCAAGAAAGCTAAGGTAACTGAGATAAACGACTATCGCCCCGTAGCACTCACTTCCGTCATCATGAAGTGCTTTGAGAGACTAGTCAAGGATCATATCACCTCCACCCTACCTGACACCCTAGACTCACTCCAATTTGCTTACCGCCCCAATAGGTCCACAGATGACGCAATCGCAATCAAATCAAAATCAAATCAAATTATTTATATAGCCCTTCTTACATCAGCTGATATATCAAAGTGCTGTACAGAAGCCCAGCCTAAAACCCCAAACAGCAAGCAATGCAGGTGTAGAAGCACAGTGGCTAGGAAAAACTCCCTAGAAAGGCCAAAACCTGGGAAGAAACCTAGAGAGGAACCAGGATATAAGGGGTGGCCAGTCCTCTTCTGGTTGTGCTAGGTGGAGATTATAACAGAACACGGACAAGATGTTCAAATGTTCATAAATGACCAGCATGGTCAAATAATAATAATCACAGTAGTTGTCGAGGGTGCAACAAGTCAGCACCTCAGGAGTAAATGTCAGTTGGCTTTTCATAGCCAATCATTGAGAGTATCTCTACCGCTCCTGCTGTCTCTAGAGAGTTGAAAAAAGCAGGTCTGGGACAGGTAGCACGTCCGGTGAACAGGTCAGGGTTCCATAGCCGCAGGCAGAACAGTTGAAACTGGACCAGCAGCAAGCCAGGTGGACTGGGGACAGCAAGGAGTCATCATGCCAAGTAGTCCTGAGGCATGGTCCTCAGAGAGAGAGAATTAGAGAGAGCATACTTAAATTCAGGAGAAACACTCCAGATATAACAGACTGACCCTAGCCCCCCGACACATAAACTACTGCAGCATAAATACTGGAGGCTGAGACAGGAGGGGATATCTTCAACCACCAACTTACCATCCTGAGACAAGGCCGAGTATAGCCCACAAAGATCTCCGCCACGGCACAACCCAAGGGGGGGCGCCAACCCAGACAGGAAGACCACGTCAGTGACTCAACCCACTCAAGTGACGCATCCCTCCTAGGGACGGCATGGAAGAGCACCAGTAAGCCAGTGACTCAGCCCACTCATCACACTGCACATTGCCCTAACCCATCTGGAAAAGAGGAATACCTATGTAAGAATGCTGTTCATCGACTACAGCTCAGCATCTAACACCATAATACCCTCCAAACTCGTCATTAAGCTCGAGACCCTGGGTCTCGACCCCGCCCTGTGCAACTGGGTCCTGGACTTTCTGACGGGACGCCCCCAGGTGGTGAAGGGTAGGAAACAACATACCCACCCCACTGATCCTCAACACTGGGGCCCCACAAGGGTGCGTTCTCAGCCCTCTCCTGTACTCCCTGTTCACCCATGACTGCGTGGCCATGCACGCCTCCAACTCAATCATCAAGTTTGCAGATGGCACTACAGTGGTAGGCTTGATTACCAACAACGACGAGACGGCCTACAAGGAGGAGGTGAGGGCCCTCGGAGTGTGATGTCAGGAAAATAACCTCACACTTAACGTCAACAAAACAAAGGATATGATCGTGGACTTCAGGAAACAGCAGAGGGAGCACCCCCCTATCCACATCGACGGGACAGTAGTGGACAAGGTGGAAAGTTTTAAGTTCGTCGGCGTACACATCACGGACAAAATGAAATGGTCCACCCACACAGACAGCGTGGTGAAGAAGCGTGGTAAGTTGGTGGTCAACCTCAGGAGGCTGAAGAAATTTGGCTTGTCACCAAAAACACTCACAAACTTTTACATATGCACAATCGAGAGCATCCTGTCGGGCTGTATAACCGCCTGGTATGGCAACTGCTCCGCCCACAATCGTAAGGCTCTCCAGACGGTACTGAGGTCTGCACAACGCATCACCGGGGGCAAACTACCTTCCCTCCAGGACACCTACACCACCCGATGTCACAGGAAGGCCAAAAAGATCATCAAGGACAACAACCCACCGAGCCACTGCCTGTTCACCCTGCTATCATCCAGAAGGTGAGGTCAGTACAGTGCATCAAAGCTGGGATCGAGAGACTGAAAAACAGCTTCTATCTCAAGGCCATCAGACTGTTAAACAGCCATCACTAACATTGAGTGGCTGCTGCAAACATACTGACTCAAATCTCTAGCCACTTTAATAATAAAAAATTGGATGTAATAAATGTATCACTAAGCACTTTAAACAATGCCACTTTATATAATGTGCACATACCCTACATTACTCATGTCATATGTATATGCTGTACTCTATACCTATGCCGTTCGGCCACGCTCATCCATATATTTATATGTACATATTCTTATTCATTCCTTTGTTGTTGTGAAATTGTTAGATTACTTGTTAGATATTACTGCATGGTCGGAACTAGAAGCACAAGCATTTCGCTACACTCGATTTAACATCTGCTAACCACGTGTATGTGATCAATAAAATTTGATTTGATTTTGATGTAGAAGCACGGTGGCTAGGAAAAACTCCCTAGAAAGGCAGGAGCCTAGGAAGAAACCTAGAGAGGAACCTGGCTCTGAGGGGTGGCCAGTCCTCTTCTGCCTGTGCCAGGTGCAGATTATAACAGTACATGGCCAAGATGTTCAAACGTTCATAGATGACCAGCAGGGTCAAATAATAATAATCACAGTGGTTGTAAAGGCTGCAACAGGTCAGCACCTCAGGAGTAAATGTCTGTTGGCTTTTCATAGCCGATCATTCAGAGTTAGAGACAGCAGGTGCGGTAGGGAGAGAGAGTCGAAAACAGCAGGTCCGGGACAAGGTAGAATGTCCGGTGAACAGGTCAGGGTTCCATAGCCGCAGGCAGAACAGTTGAAACTGGAGCAGCAGCATGACCAGGTGGACTGGGGACAGCAAGGAGTCATCAGACCAGGTAGTCCTGAGGCATGGTTCTAAACCCTGCCTATTTTTAAAATGCATCTTCTTAAAACTTCTCTAGGGTAGGGGGCAGCATTCGGAATTTTGGATGAAAAGCATCCCGAAATTAAACTGCCAGCTACTCATCCCCAGAAGATAAGATATGCTAATTATTAGTAGATTTGGATAGAAAACACTCTGAAGTTTCTAAAACTGTTTGAATCATGTCTGTGAGTATAACAGAACTTATTTAGCAGGCGAAACCCCGACGACAAACCATTCAGAATTTTTTGTTGTTGGGGCACTCTCTTTTCAATGGGATTTCATTGAGAAACCAGATTTCTAAGGGACCTGCTTGCAGTTCCTACCGCTTCCACTGGATGTCAAGAGTCTTGAGAAATTGGTTGAGGTTATTCCTTTGTGTAATGAAGAAGTACGGCCATCTTGAACGAGAGTCACTCGAGGTGTCCTGTTAATAGAAGCGCGTGACCAGAAAGCGAGCTATAGTTGGTTTTAAACCTGTATTGAACACAGATCATCCCGTCTTCAATTGTATTGATTATTAACGTTAAAAAATACCTAAAGTTGTATTACAAAAGTAGTTTGACATTTCTTGGCAAAGTTTACAGGTAACCTTTGAGATATTTTGTAGTCACGTTTGAGCAAGTTGGAACCGGTGTTTTTCTGGATCAAACGCGCCAAATAAATGGACATGTTGGATATATATCGACAGAATTAATCGAAGAAAAGGACCATTTGTGATGTTTATGGGACATATTGGAGTGCCAACAACAGAAGCTCGTCAAAGGTAAGGCATGAATTATATTTGTATTTCTGCGTTTTGTGTCGCGCCTGCAGGTTTGAAATATGCTTATCTCTCTTTGTTTACAATGGTGCTATCCTCAGATAATAGCATTGTTTGCTTTCGCCGAAAAGCCTATTTGAATTCTAACATGTTGGCTGGATTCACAACCAGTGTAGCTTTAATTTGGTATCTTTCAAGTGTTATTTAATGAAAGTTTGATTTTAGTAATTTTCATAGTAATTAATTTGAATATGGCGCTCTGCATTTTCTCTGGCTTTTGGCCAAGTGAGACAGTAGCGTCCCGCCTAAACTCTGATTTTTGGATATAAATATGAGCTTTACCGAACAAAATATATATGTATTGTGTAACATGAAGTCCTATGAGTGTCATCTGATGAAGATCATAAAAGGTTAGTGATTAATTTTATCTCTTTCTGCTTTTTGTTACTCCTCTCTTTGGCTGGAAAAATGGCTGTTTTTTTCTGTGACTTGGCTCATACCTAACATAATCGTTTGGTGTGCTTTCGTCGTAAAATCTTTTTGAAATCGGACACTTTGGTTGGATTTACAACAAGTGTATCTTTAAAATGGTGTAAAATAATTGTATGTTTGAGGAATTTAAATCATGGAATTTCAGTTGTTTTGAATTTGGCGCCCTGCAGTTTCACTGGCTGTTGACGAGGTGGGACGCTACCGTCCCACATACCCTAGAGTTAAAATCAGATTTTAAACCTAACCCTCAACCACACTTTTAACCTTGTGCCTAACCTGAAATTAAGACAAAAAATAAATAAAAAATTGTAGTCATAAATGTTTACAATACAGACAATTGACTTTGTGGCTGGAAACCATTGTGCCTGTTGTTCACAAGTGTATCTGCCCTTTCAATGGTGGAAAATGGATCCACCTGATCTTGCCTCCTCCTGACTGCCTTCCATTTTTGAAGACATTTGTTTTCATTGTTAGAGCGGCCACTAGAGTATCTGGTCAATATAATGAATAATCAGTGGTGTTGGTCCATCTGGCTGTAGAGGTGAAAGGTCAATGTCTATCTGTGACTGGGGGTCAAAGGTCGCCCTGTCCAGACTGTCTGTGTGACTCACATTTCCTGTTTCTGTCAACACAGTCTGTTGCACTAACTGCAACACACCCTCTGTGGAGATATACCAGTCAAGCCCTGTCCATGGTCCTGATTCAAAATTCAAAGAATGGAATTATTTACTATTAGAGAATGACTGTAATTCAATTACAAGCTGTAATGTATTGTATACAGGCCAATGGAATATGGATCACATGTCTAACCTCTGACGTTGGGTTTCCATTAATTTGCTGAATCACTCATCTTCTATCAACATTTCATTGAGTTCCAACGTATGCCAATGTTAGCTTGCAAGCTTGCTAGGTTGAACAATGTCAGTGACTGAGTTTTAAGAGTGCACTAACACCCTGGATTTTCTAGTTATATTTCTAAATTGTGAACAATTGTATTTTATCTACCTGATCATTTTTATTTACTAATACATCCAAGTCAAATTGCATTCAGTGTGTGGTTGTATTTTCATAGTCATACATTCATTTTTGTTATATGGGAGAACATTCTGGAAACAGAAATCTAAGCTTTACATATCTATTAGTAATATCACTCTTTCATTTCCCCCTATTGAGTCATTATCATACAAGTTCATTTACTGAGATTCCCATAATTCCAATGCTTATTCACCCAAGCCATTGGTAAGAGTGTTACTTAAAATACTGGGAAGCTTAAATTCCTGAAACACCATATTCTCTCTATCTCTATATGCAATATAAAAGCTTCCTTTAACCACAATTGCTGATGTTAACTGCGCATTCTCTTCTCTAATTTAAGTGGGAAAACAGGTACATGTGTATGATGTACATTAACCTATAGAAAACATCAGTAAGGGAAACACAGACAATGGCTTTTTTCTTCTTGAATACAACTCTCTCTCTCCCCCGACCTTTCCTTGACCTACACTCAAAATGAGGTTCAAACATTTACATTTTAGTCATTTAGCAGAATCCCAGACATTCTTTAACAGGCTCAGTTTAGCAGCACATCCATGTGAAGGTCAAGGACAGCCATGGAGGAACTGTTTGACTACTGAGGGAGCAGTCCCAGCAGGCGGCAGGAACAGAGATACTGGTTAGTGAGATGAGAAGGGGGAACATGAGAGACAGGATGGGTTTGTTTTGCAGCCCGAGGAATGCTCAAGATGCCTGGAATCTGAACGCCTCTCACTGAAAGCAAATTAAAACACTTGCATAAATCACAACAATCTGGACCTTGTCACATCACCACAGGCCTGAGAGAGAGAGAGAGAGAATGAAACAAATCTAATAATGCATTACATTTGTTTCCTCCTCTTGCTATAAACACAGGATCGCCATTGGTGGAACTGTTATCGTTTTTATTTGAAGGAGAAGAAGTGGGATGTGAAAAACTTAGGCAGAAATAATTACAAGTGCCCTTATCATCCCCTGTTTTTTGAGGTGCACAGGAGAGGCAGCATTAAATGTTACTGGAGAGGCAAGCTCTTTAAAATAAATGTTTATGAATCCATTTATTGGTCTGGCTATGTCTCTTTGCTTGCAGTGTGTTCAACAATGTGTCTGTAGAAGACAGACTTCAGGGACCTCATTTATCAACCTTGCATAAATTTCTTATTAATAACTTCTGCCGTACGTGGAGATTCTAGGATTTGTGTATGCAACAAATGATTAGGATTTATCAAACTGTCGCACGCAACATATAAGCAAGCAGAGTGTGAATTACGGGGGCCCCAGGGGTTCTCAGACCCCAGAAGGAGACATGGGTCCTGTAAATGCAACAAAATATTGCTAATGTAACCATTCTCGTATTTGTTTAAAATGCAATTTGTAGTGCTACAGTGGTAAATATGAATTAAACGAACACCCCCCCAATATCCTTGTGGCTGAACAGTCCCGTATCCCAGCCCCTTTTCAGGTGTCCCAAATTTCTTTCTACAAAAGATGTCCTTTTGTCAGCAAGACACCAATTAATTCAGGCTACAAGAGTGTAGTAGACCCATTGACAATCGTCCAATGTCATTACATTTTTGGTGTTTTGTAACAGATGTCGCTTTCATTCATCAAATGACGCAAGTGCACTGTTTGGATGCTGGAATTATTTTGGAGTGAAAGAACATGTGCAGGAAGCCTACTTTTTGAAGTGATTTGTTTGAGGAAACGTGCAGGAAACAAATGAACACAGTAAACAATTCAAGCTTCTGCAAAGGACAACAGAAAACACACCTATTTTAACAGGGAGACAATCATGAATTAATAAGACACACCTGAGTCCAATAAAAGTCTCTAGGACGGACTCTGCCACCCTCTGGTGCCAGGAGGAGCCATGACAGAACCCCCACCCACCCTCTAACAGCGGCTTCAGCCGCGGAGCCATGACGACCACCAAGTAGTTGTTTGAAGTCTCAAACAAGACCCAGATCCAGGATCTCCCAGGCAGGCACCCACGCCCGCTCCTTGGGACCGTAGCCCTCCCAGTCCATCAGGTACTGCAGGGTCCCTCGGACCCGACGAGCCTCCAACAGACGACGGACCATGTAGGCCGGGTGGCCATCCACAAGTCAAGAGGAGCAGGTGTTGGGGGAGAGAATGGACTGGTCCTCACCAGCTTGAGATGGGAAAAATGAAAGGATGGACAGACCATCACGGACCTGGGAAGTTGGAAGCGATAGATGACTGGGTTGATGCGACTCAGGATCTTGAATGGTCCTACAGTAGCTTGCGAAAGTATTCACCCCCTTGGCATTTTTCCTATTTCGTTGCCTTACAACCTGGAATTAAAATAGATTTTTGGGGGGTTTATATCATTTGATTTGCACAACATGCCTACCACTTTGTAGATGCAAAGTATTTTTTATTGTGTGAAACAAACAAGAAATAAGTAAGAGCCACCTTTTGTAGCAATTACAGCTGCAAGTCTCTAAAGCTTGGCACATCTAGCCACTGGGATTTTTGCCCATTCTTCAAGGCAAAACTGCTCCAGCTACTTCAAGTTGGACGGGTTCCGCTGGTGTACAGCAACCATACCACAGATTCTCAATTGGATTGAGGTCTGGGCTTTGACTAGGCCATTCCAAGACATTTAAATGTTTCCCCTTTAACCACTCGAGTGTTGCTTTAGCAGTATGCTTAGGGTCATTGTCCTGCTGGAAGCTGAACCTCCGGTCCAGTCTCAAATCTCTGGAAGACTGAAACAGGTTTCCCTCAATAATTTCCCTGTATTTAGCGCCATCCATCATTCCTTCAATTCTGACCAGTATCCCAGTCCCTGCCGATGAAAAACATCCCCACAGCATGATGCTACCACCACCATGCTTCACTGTGGGGATGGGGTTCTCGGGGTGATGAGAGGTGTTGGGGTTTGCGCCAGACATAGTGTTTTTCTTGATGGCTAAAATGCTGAATTTTAGTCTCATCTGACCAGAGTACCTTCTTCCATATGTTTGGGGAGTCTCCCAGATGCCTTTAGGCGAACACCAAACGTGTTTGCTTATTTTTTTCTTTAAGCAATGGCTTTTTTCTGACCACACTGAAAAGCCCAGCTCTGTGGAGTGTATGGCTTAAAGCTGTCCTATGGACAGATACTCCAATCTCCGCTGTGGAGCTTTGCAGCTCCTTCAGGGTTATCTTTGGTCTCTTTGTTGCCTCTCTGATTAATGCCCTCCTTGCCTGGTCCATGAGTTTTGGTGGGCGGCCCATTCTTGGCAGGTTTGTTGTGGTGCCATATTATTTTAAAAAATATATATAATGGATTTAATGGTGCTCCGTGGGATGTTCAAAGTTTCGGATATTTTTTTATAACCCAACCCTGATCTGTACTTCTCCACAACTTTGTTCCTGACCTGTTTGGAGAGCTCCTTGGTCTTCATGGTGCCGCTTGCTTAGTGGTGTTGCAGACTCTGAGGCCTTTCAGAACAGGTGAAGACATACTGAGATCATGTGACAGATCATGTGACACTTAGATTGCACACAGGTGGACTTTATTTAACTAATTATGTGACTTCTGAAGGTAATTGGTTGCACCAGATCTTATTTGGGGACTTCATCGCAAAGGCGGTGAATACATATGCACGCACCACTCTTCCATTTTTTAAAACAAGTTATTTGTTTAATTTCACTTCACCAATTTGGACTATTCTGTGTATGTCCATTACATGGAGTCCAAATTAAAATATATTTAAATTACAGGTTGTAATGCAACAAAATAAAGAAAAAAACGCCAAGGGGGATGAATAATTTTGCAAGGCACTGTAGCTTTGTAGCTCAAACCATTGGGACACTGCAGACGTTTTTCTGAGAAGAACCGGATCTGGGTTCCCCCTTGTCTCACAAACACTGCTTTAGCTCAGGATAATGGTTGGTATCAGCTGATGCAGAAGAAAAATACTAGTTCAGGTACAACCCAGAAGTTTGTTGCTCAAACAGAACATTTTTAAAAGTGGTTAGAAGTCCAAAACACGCCGGGGTCACGATGGGACTGTAGGAACCACAACACCTGCAAAAAACAATCCAATCAACTACTAATAATAACACAATACATTTATCCGTAACCTCTTATATGAATATTATATTCATAATGATCGTGACTCTCGTCTCAAGGGTACTCATCAAGTGCACAGCTAAAACCTATGATCCACACTTCCTGCTCATTTAACTATTGAGTCAGCACTGAGACTGCACTGGTGAAAGATAAACGACCTCATTGCCGCTGACTCTTGCCACTTCAATATTCTCATCCTCCTCAACCTCTCTGCTGCATTTGACAGAAGGTTATGTGCTTGGACCCCTGCTGTTCATCATCTACATGCTTCCCCTGGGCCAGATCAGCCGTTGTCATGGTCTCAACTTACACTACTCTGACACCCAGATTTGCATCCACACCAAACCCACTTCTCACCTCCCTCCCCTGTCTATAATCAACGGTCTCCAGGACATAAAAAATTGGATAACATCGAATCTCCTCAAACTAAACAGTGACAAAACAGAGGTCATGTTGGTGGCTCGCAAGGCTCTGCTAACAAAGGTGCGTGACCTTGTGAGGTCTTTTGATGGCTGCTCCATCTTTCCATCATCCGAGGTCAAAAACCTGGACCTCACTCTCTCCTTTGAGTCCCACATCAAATCCATCACCGAATCTGCCGCAAATAAGACGAGTTCCCCTAAATGCAGCAAAAGTCTAACTGTGTAGAGGGGCCGAATAGAGACACCCGAATGTCACAGTATAATTTGCATCCTGGAGAGAGCTGACACCTGGTCCTCCTCACCGCCCTCTTCCTGCTGAGCCCACAACCACACACTGGCCACGGAGAGTGTTCATGGAGAGTCCAGGACAGATTCTTATTCCCCTAAGTCTCCCACTGGGATCCCTGCCTCACTTCCAACCTGCAGCTCAGGCCTGGAGATCCAGCTAATGAGCGTTTATACACTCAGCACAGATCAAGGACCAGGCAGGACACACATGGTCGACCAAACAACATGGGCAGACCAGATCAGAGGAAGAGCAGCGGGTGTGAATCGGCACAGTAGTGCAGGTTATCTAATGATGTTGTGTTGACATGATACAAGACCAGGATTATATGGGTGTAACCTGGATGAGGTATCATAATAGTGCATTAAACACAGAGATGTACTGAAAAAAACAACCCTTATAAAAAAAGATTTGCAGTCAGAGTGCAGTACACTGTAGTATAACAGTAGTTAGAGTGCAGTATAACTGCAGTATGCTGCAAATACTGCGTTCAAAATAACACCGTTTTTTTACTGCAGTAATTTTGCAGTGTAACTGCAGTTACAGTGCAGTATAATTGCCAGTTCAACTGCAGTACATTGCAGTTATTCTGCAATTAATGTGTCCAAAATACCACAGTCGACTGCAGTTAGTGCATTTTTACTGTGTGGGCCTTAATTCGGAAAATACATTCAGAAAAATGCACAATTATGTTTACATATTATTCTAGCCATCATATGCAAATTACCTTGTTACAAGACATCTGCCAAGAAATGTGTTTTGATCATCTTCTTGAATTAAAATGTGTCTCTTTTTTATCTTCAGATGAGCATGTGTTCTGATGCCAGAGTGAGCTGATAAGATCTGCCACTCTTATCAACAAAAACATTAACAGTACTTTGTTTGTCGACCCGAGACCAACCACAAACACTCTTATGGCAAACCGCCAAAACTGAAAGCTTGTTTGGGGTGTGTAAGCTTGGCTGAGTTAGCCGATTCAGGCTCTGGTTGTCTTCCACCTCTGGGGCTAGCTAGCTAGTATTCAGGCATGGCCAGACATGACCTCCTCAGCTGGGCCACTGGGCATTGAGCCCCCTCCACGAAGTGGAGCAATGGAGCATACTTATGTCATCAGTATACTGAACCCCAGATGTGACTAGCTCTACGAGACCTCACCGCCCTCCTCCTGCTGAGCCCACAACCACACACTGGCCACAGAGAGTGTTCATGGAGAGTCCAGGACAGATTCTTATTCACCTAAGTCTCCCACTGGGATCCCTGCCTCACTTCCAACCTGCAGCTCAGGCCTGCAGAACCAGCTAATGAGCGTTTATACACTCAGCACAGATCAAGGACCAGGCAGGACACACATGGTCGACCAAACAACATGGGCAGACCAGATCAGAGGAAGAGCAGCGGGTGTGAATCGGCACAGTAGTGCAGGTTATCTAATGATGTTGTGTTGACATGATACAAGACCAGGATTATATGGGTGTAACCTGGATGAGGTATCATAATAGTGCATTAAACACAGAGATGCACTGAAAAAAACAACCCTTGTAAAAAAGATTTGCAGTCAGAGTGCAGTACACTGTAGTATAACAGTAGTTTGAGTGCAGTATAACTGCAGTATGCTGCAAATACTGCGTTCAAAATAACACCGTTTTTTTTACTGCAGTAATTTTGCAGTGTAACTGCAGTTACAGTGCAGTATAATTGCCAGTTCAACTGCAGTACATTGCAGTTATTCTGCAATTAATGTGTCCAAAATACCACAGTCGACTGCAGTTAGTGCATCTTTACTGTGTGGGCCTTAATTCGGAAAATACATTCAGAAAAATGCACAATTATGTTTACATATTATTCTAGCCATCATATGCAAATTACCTTGTTACAAGACATCTGCCAAGAAATGTGTTTTGATCATCTTCTTGAATTAAAATGTGTCTCTTTTTTATCTTCAGATGAGCATGTGTTCTGATGCCAGAGTGAGCTGATAAGATCTGCCACTCTTATCAACAAAAACATTAACAGTACTTTGTTTGTCGACCCGAGACCAACCACAAACACTCTTATGGCAAACCGCCAAAACTGAAAGCTTGTTTGGGGTGTGTAAGCTTGGCTGAGTTAGCCGATTCAGGCTCTGGTTGTCTTCCACCTCTGGGGCTAGCTAGCTAGTATTCAGGCATGGCCAGACATGACCTCCTCAGCTGGGCCACTGGGCATTGAGCCCCCTCCACGAAGTGGAGCAATGGAGCATACTTATGTCACCAGTACACTGAACCCCAGATGTGACTAGCTCTACGAGACCTGCTGGGCCTACCAGCCACAGAGGACCATGGGCTTCCGCCATCCCCATGTCAAAGCCCCACACAGTTATGTGTTTTGATCAGAGTTTGGGTGATATGCACATTCAACATTTCTAAATGTATTCTGGGCCAAAAAAAGACAAAAACAGAAAAATGATACTCCCAACTACTTTATTGTTGCACCACAATAATAAGCATGTTGGCTATCTTCGAATGGATATTTATACCACATAGAAAGATTAAAGATCATTGATGGGAGATTTATACATTTTTCAATTGAATGATGAGTACAGTTATGGTGATATGTCATAGTAGGTACGTTAATACAATACCCATTGTAACAATGGCAACCATTGTATATGTTGTACCCTCATCCAACAAAATAAAAATAAAAACGAATGCACTAACTGGAACAGTGGTTCTCAACTGGTTTTGCCTGGGGACCCAAATTTGACCATGACAATTGAGTCGAGACCCAATATTACATACTGTTGATGATTCCATTTTGTAATGTTGTATTGCAGCTGCCTTCTTGGGCAGGCTTCACTTGCAAAATAGACTCTATCTCACGGTCTACTCTGGTGTGGTATTAAATATAGTCATTACACAGCCATATTAACTGAGAAAATATTTATTATAAATTCAAGAGAATAAGCCATTTTAATTAGGAGACCAGTTCAGGACTGTGGTGCAATATATTATCAGGCATGACATCAAAACCAGTCCAATAATGTTAATGAACAGTAACACATACCGGTTTTTAAAATAGAAAAAACTGCAATCATTAGGAATTCTTAATCATCAATTACCATGTCAATAGTTTCACAACCTTAAAGTTTTTTTAAAGATGTAAGTTTATAACCAGATCAATAAAATGTAATATGAATGTCAGTATTAATTAACAATAATAATTAAGATAGTGAACAATAACTCATTAACCTGTTAATTTACTGTGTGTGTGTGTGTCTGTGCACGCGTGCGCGTGTGTGACCTATCAGTGGGTAAGCTGGGGGTGTTTCTTCAGTTGGATAAGTTTATTGAAGTCAGGGGTGATGGTTGACAGGGCAACTCGGAGGTCGTGCTGGCTGTCCAGTTTGTTTCTGCTTTTAGTTTTCAGCACGGCCATAGCAGAGAAGCCACTTTCACACAGATAGGTAGTGCTGAACGGTAGCATGATTCTGATTGCATGACAGGCGAGAGCAGGATATTCTCCCACTACGCTGCACCAGAACTGTGGTAGTGTCATTTCCGGGAAGCGCATGCTCTGTCCGTGATCAAATGCCAGCTTCACCAGCTGATCCTCTTCATTGCTTGGCAACGTTACACTTCCTATCTCCACTCGAAAGGAGTCCCGTATCCAGTCGTCTTGTCTCCTGTTCTCCTCCAGGAAGTAGTTGCAAAACTTTCCCTGCAGCTTGACAAGATGCTGTTTAACTTTTTTTTTCAGTTCAGTTTTCCTTGCGCATTGTTGATCAGATTCTGATTCTCGAAATCAGCATTGGGAAACATGTCAATAATCCCATTAGAAACATGATTTGCCCAAACGGTAAGGCATCTACTTTGCCCCTCTGTTCAAATCGATTGTGCCCCCTCCCTTGCATTGACACATTGAGCGAAATCAGATGATCAAAAATATCTGCCAGGTAGGCAGCCTGTGCGAGCCATTCCTCACAATCTAAATGTTCGTCCAGAGGTGACTTGTTTTCCGGAAGAAACACAGCAATCTCCGCTTGAAGCTCATAAAAGCGACCAAGGATGTTACCCCTGGAAACCCAGCGGACTTCTGCATGATAAAGCACCTGCTGGTGCTCGCTCCCCATATCCCTGCAGAAGGCTTGGAAACACCTGCTTTTCGTGGAACTCTTTTTGATATAGTTGACACACTTGATCACATCCTGGAGAGTGACGTGGAGCTCAGGCACTATGTCTTTCGCTGCCAATGCCTCCCTGTGTAGAAAGCAGTGGTTCCACGTCGCACTTGGTGCTCTCTCCATGATCCGCTATACTACCTTGGAGAGCCCCTGCAGTGGTGGTGGTGGGCAAATCAGCACTAACAAGGAACTGCTCCTCGAAGTTATTATCGCACACGTGTCTGACATAGACCATTAGAATTGCATGGTTAGCCACATCTGTGGATTCATCAAGCTACAGTGCGTAATGGAAATTTTCACTGATGCGCTCTGATGTCTGGCGCATTATGTCCTAGTTTTAAGTTTGTTGGCGGCTGACTCTCCCAGAAGAAGATGGGGGGGGGGGGCAAGAAAGATATTATATTGGTCAGTGCAACCCAAAACCCCTCCAAGTCCGAGCATAGCTAGCCATTTCACCACTGCCGTCGTGCTGCACGTGTAAAGTCAGCAACAATAAGAGATGAGGCCGTATCCTTTGGTGTGGGGGTTACCTTTAAAAATATGTTTCATTAATTGTTTTAATTCTTGCACAAGTCCCATGACCCCTTAAAATCCTGACCCCCCAGTTGAGAATCACTGAACTAGAACACAACTGTAACGGCCATTTAAAGGAGGAGACCAAAACGCAGCGAGGTAAGTGTTCATGCCTTTATTAGAAAAGTGAACACTATGACAAAAATAACAAAGAGATAAACTAAAATTGAACAACACGAAACAGTTCTGTCTGGTACAGACACAAAGACAGAAAACAACTACCCACAAAACACAGGTGGCAAAAGGCTACCTAAGTATGGTTCTCAATCAGAGACAACGATAGACAGCTGCCTCTGATTGAGAACCACACCCGGCCAAACACACAGAAATAGAACACAAAACATAGAAGCCCACCCCAACTCACGCCCTGACCAAACCAAAATAGAGACATAAAAAGGGTCTCTAAGGTCAGGGCGTGACAATAATGTGATTCATACACTCTGTTTCTTTTTTCAATGTTTCTGCTCGACGCCAAGTCAAAGACAGGCTTGTCTCCTCATGGTGATCATGAATAATCCCTCTTGATGTACAGTGCATTCAGAAAGTATCCAGACCCCTTAACTTTTCCACATGTTGTTACATTACAGCTTTATTCTAAATCCTCATCAACCTACACACAATAACCATAATGACTAAGTGAAAGCAGGTTAAGACATTTTTGCAAATGTATGAACATTTTTAAACAGAAATACCTTATTTACATAAGTATTCAGACGCTTTGCTATGAGACTTGAAATTGAGCTCAGGTACATCCTGTTTCCATTGATCATCCTTGAGATGTTTCTACAACTTGATTGGAGTCTACCTGTGGTAAATTCAACTGATTGGACATGATTTGGAAAGGCACACACAGAACATGAAAAACAAGATTCTCTGGTCTGATGAAACCATGCATCACATCTGGAGGAAACCTGGAACCATCCCTATGGTGACGCATGGTGGTGGCAGCGCCATGCTGTGGGGATGTTTTTCACCAGAAGGGACAGGGAGACTAGTAAGGAACAAGGGAAAGATGAACAGAGCAAAGTAGAGAGATCCTTGATGAAAACCTGCTCTTGAGCGCTCAGGACCTCAGACTGGGGGCGAGGGTTCACCTTCCAACAAGACAATGACCCTAAGCACACAGCCAAGACAATGTAGGAGTGGCTTCAGGACAAGTCTCTGAATGTCCTTGAGTGGCCCAGCCAGTGCCCGGACTTGAACCTGATCGAACATCTCTGGAGAGACCTAAAAATATCTGTTCAGCGACGCTCCCCATCCAACCTGACAGAGCTTGAGAGGTTCTGCAGAGAAGAATGGGAGAAACACCCCAAATACAGGTGTGCCAAGCTTGTAGCTTCATACCCAAGAAGACTCAAGGCTGTAATCACTGCCAAAGTTTCTTCAACAAAGTACTGAGTAAAGGCTCTGAATACTTATGAATATATTATGTTTTAGTTTTTCTGTATTTGCAAAAAAAAAGAAATGTTTACTTTGTCATTATGGGGTATTGTGTGTAGATTGATGAGGGGGGAAAACCGATTTAAACCATTTTAGAATAAGCCTGTAACGTAACAAAATGTGGAAAAAGTCAAGGGGTCTGAATACTCTCCGAATGCACTGTATCCTTGAGCTTCGAATGCGCTAGCTCCGTCTGGGGCATGGTTGCTAATCTGGAACATACAGAAAGGAACTTAGAGAAGGTCAAATATCAACAAGTCCTCCGCTGGCTGTTCCATTTTCTCATTAGGCAAAAATATGGCATATAGCAGGGACAGGGAGAGGAGGGGGCACAGGAGATAAGTTACTCCTCACAAACAAACACATATCCTTGACTTAAAAATGCCATCACAATTAGACACGGTAGTTTAAAGAAGTGCCCAAATAAAAGGGAAGTTGAGGCAGCGGTACAAAGCTGATCCGCTAGAGCTCCAAGAGAATAAAGCCTTTCATTTTGCTCATTGTGGGCATTTTATTTTTAAGGGAAACTGAAATCGGCTTAGAGGTTTCACAGAAACATTGCTTGGTTGGAGCAAGCCGGAGCAGGGGATGAAAAAATATAAGTAAAAGTCATTGCCGTGGCAAAAAAGGACACCAGAGATTGAGGTCAGAGAAGAGAAAAAACTATTCCATACACACCACAAATTACATCAATTAATCAGCAGTTAAAGTGAATTTCACCATTTATACATCCGATCTATTGGATTTCATGAAGCCTGTTTTATAAATTATGGAATATACTCAGATCTGACTCCCAATGCTCTATGGAAAAAGGGAATGACCCTACCTACAGTGCATACTGTAAGTATTCAGACCCCATGACTTTTTCCACATTTTGTTGTGTTACAGCCTTATTTCAAAATTTATTAAATTGTTTGATGAAAAAAACTATCTACACACAATACCAAATAATGAGAAAGCAAAAAATAGGAATTTTTGCAAATGTATTAAAACCAACAACTGAAATATTATATCTACATAAGTATTCAGACCGTTTACTCAGTACTTTCTTGACTCTTTGTGTCACGCCCTGGCCTTAGTATTCTTTGTTTTCTTTATGTTTTTTAGTTAGGTCAGGGTGTGACATGGGGAATGTATGTGTTTTGGTTCTCAATTAGAGGCAGCTGTGGTTCATTGTCTCTGATTGAGAGCCATATTTAAGGCAGTCATAGGCATTGGGGTTTTGTGGGTAATTGTCTGTGTCTATGTTGCATGTTTGCACTTAGTCTTTGATAGCTTCACGTTCGTCTGTTTGTTGTTTTGTTTCGTTGTCCTTTTTCTAATAAAGAGAAGATGTATTTTCCACACGCTCCGCCTTGGTCCTCTCTCTCTCCCATTGACGATCGTGACACTTTGGCAGCGATTACAGCCTTGAGTCTTCTTGGGTATGACACTACAAGATTGGCACACCTGTATTTGGGGAATTTCTCCCATTCTTCGCTGCAGATCCACTCAAGCTCTGTCAGGTTAGATGGGGAGCATTGCTGCACAGCTATTTTCAGGTCTCTCCAGAGATGTTCGATCGGGCTCTGACTGGGCCAATCAAGGACATTCAGAGGCTTGTCCCAAAGCCACTCCTGCATTGTCTTGGCTGTGTGCTTAGGGTTGTTGTCCTGTTGGAAGATAAACCTTCACCCCAGTCTGAGGTCCTAAGCACTCTGGAGCAGGTTTTCATCAAGGATCGCTCTGTACTTTGCTCCGTTCAACTTTGCCTCGATCGTGACTAGTCTCTCAGTCAATGCCGCTGAAAAGCATCCCCACAGCATGATGCTGCCACCACCATGCTTCACCGTAGGGATGGTGCCAGGTTTCCTCCAGATGTGACGGTTGGCATTCAGACCAAAGAGTTCAATCTTGATTCCATCAGACCAGATATTGTTGTTTCTCATGGTCTGAGAGTCTTCATGTGCCTTTGGACAAATTTCAAGCGGGTTGTCATGTGCCTTTAACTGAGGCTTCCCTCTGGCCACTCTACCATAAAGGCCTGATTGGTGGAGTGCTCCAGAGATGGTTGTCCTTCTGGAAGGTTCTCCCATCTCCACAGAGGAACTCTAGAGCTCGGTCAGAGTGACCATCGGGTTCTTGATCACCTCCCTGACCAATGCCCTTCTCCCCCTATTGATCAATTTAGCCAGGCGGCCAGCTCTAGGAAGAGTCTTGGTGGTTCCAAACTTCTTCCATTTAAGAATGATGGAGGCCACTGTGTTCTTGGGGACCTTCAATGCTGCAGACATGTTTTGGTACCCTTCCGCAGATCTGTGCCTCAACACAATCCTGTCTCGGAGCACTACGGACAATTCCTTCGACCTCATGGCTTGGTTTTTGCTCTGACATGCACTGTCAACTGTGGGTCCTTTATATAGACAGGTGTGTGCCTTTCCAAATCATATCCAATCAATTGAATTTACAAAAGGTGGACTCCAATCAAGTTGTAGAAACATCTCAAGGATGATCAATGGAAATGGAATGGAATCAATGGAATGATGCACCTGAGCTCAATTTCATGTCTCATTCAAAGGTTCTGAATACTTATATAAATAAGGTATTTTTATATTTAATACATTTAAAAAATAAAAATAAACTGTTTTCACTTTGTCATTGTGGGGTATTGTGTGTAGATTGATGAGTATTTTTTTTTTTATTCATCCATTTTCGAATAAGGCTGTAACGTAACAAAATGTGGAAAAAGTCAAGGGGTCTGAATACTTTCCAAAGGCACCGTACATGCCCGTTGGGTTAGAGAACCAGTCTTGCTCAGCAGTAGCGGTAGCACTCCATTACAATTATCTTTCTTTACTTGATGGCATTTGTATTTACTTGCTTTAAATGTTTCACACTATCATTCAGATAAAGCTAATAACTAAGCACATACACTAGCGGTCAACGGTTTTAGAACACCTACTCATTCAAGGTTTTTCTTTATTTTACTATTTTCTGAATTGTGGAATAGTATTGAAGACATCAAAACTATGAAATAACACATATGGAATCATGTAGTAACCAAAACAGTGTTAAACAAATCAAAATATGTTTTATATTTGAGATTCTTCAAAGTAGCCACCCTTTGCCTTGATGACAGCTTTGCACATTCTTGGCATTCTCTCAACCAGCTTCATGAGGTAGTCTCCTGGAATGTATTTCAATTAACAGGTGTGTCTTGTTAAAAGTTAATTTGTTTAATTTATTTCCTTCTTAATGCGTTTGAGCCAATCAATTTTATTGTGACAAGGTTGGGGTGGTATACAGAAGGAAGCCCTATTTGTTAAAAGACCAAGTCCATATTATGGCAAGAACAGCTCAAATAAGCAAAGAGAAATGACAGTCTATCAAGACATGAATGTCAGTCAATACGGAAATTTTCAAGAACTTTTAAAGATTCTTCAAGTGCAGTAGCAAAGACCATCAGGATCTCATGAGGACTGTCATAGGATAGAAAGTCCCAGAGTTACCACTGCTCAGAGGATAAGTCCATTAGTGTTACCAGCCTTAGAAATTGCAGCCCAAATAAATGCTTCACAGAGTTCAAGTAACAGACACATCTCAACATCAACTGTTCAGAGGAGACTGCATGAATCAGGCCTTGATGGTCGAATTGCTGCAAAGAAACCACTACTAAAGGACACCAATAAGAAGAAGACTTGCTTGGTCCAAGAAACACGAGCAATGGACATTAGACCGGTGGAAATCTGTCCTATGGTCTGATGAGTCCAAATTTTAGATTTTTAGTTCCAACCGCCGTGTCTTTGTGAGACGCAGAGTAGGTGAGCGGATGATCTCCTCGTGTGGTTCCCACCATGAAGCATGTAGGACAAGGTGTGATGGTGTGGGGCTGCTTTGCTGGTGGCACTGTCAGTGATTTATTTAGAATTCAAGGCACACTTAACCAGCATGGCTACCACAGCATTCTGCAGCGATACACCATCCCATCTGGTTTGCGCTTAGTGGGACTATCTTTTGTTTTTCAACAGAACAATAACCCAACTCACCATCAGGCAGTGCAAAGGCTAGTTGACCAAGAAGGAGAGTGATGGAGTGCTGCATCAGTTGACCTGTCCTCCACAATCACCCAAACTCACTCCAATTGAGATGGTTTGGGATGAGTTGGACCGCAGAGTGAATGAAAAACAGTCAACACGCGCTCAGTATATGTGGGAACTTCTTCAAGACTTTTGGAAAAGCATTCCAGGTGAAGCTGTTTGAGATAATGCCAAGAGTGTGCAGAGCTGTCATATATAAAGAACCTCAAATATAAATATATTGTATTTGTTTAATACTTTTTTGGTTACTACGGTACATGATTCCATATGTGTTATTTCATAGTTTTGATGTCTTCACAATGATTATACAATGTAGAAAATTTTAAAAAATAAAGACAAACCCTAGAATGAGTAGGTTCTTCCGAACTTTTCACTGGTACCGTATCTTTTATAATATTTCCCCTAATGTTATAGCCTATCTCCTCTTTCTCTCTCTATTGTTGCTTTATTCCTTCCTCGCTTTCAACAGTTAAATGAAATACTTTTCATTGTCCTCATCTTCATCAATCTAATGACATGTTTGCATAATATAGGACTATAATTAAATGCAGATGGCTTTCACTTATCTTTACGAAGATTGAATAGTCATGGGTCTGAATGAATAACTGCTATAGCCTACCGCCATCGCGGGTCGCTCTTCTTTCAAACTACCCGTGAGTTCTATTTGCTGCTATTTAACATTCAGCAAACAAGAGCTTGCATCCCTCTTTGAATAGGGTATTGGCATAAGAAATACAACCAAAATAAGTCCAGCAAGCTATTCCAATCTAGCTTTTCCTGCATCGGACTCCAAGGTCTAAGGAGCGTTTTTTAAGGAGAGACGCCAGCAGAGGACAGAAGCTTATTATGCATAACCCATCATTCATTAGCTAAATATAAGGCTAATATGGCATTGAATGTATTACCTGTAAGAGGTAGGCTAGGACATCTCTATATATATACAGTTGAAGTCGGAAGTTTACAGGTTGGAGTCATTAAAACTTGTTTTTCAACCACTCCACAAATTTCTTGTTAACAAACTATAGTTTTGGCAAGTCGGTTAGGACATCTACTTTGTGCATGACACAAGTAATTTTTCCAACAATTGTTTACAGACAGATTATTTCAATTATAATTCACTGTATCACAATTCCAGTGGGTCAGAAGTTTACATACACTAAGTTGACTGTGCCTTTTTAACAGCTTGGAAAATTCCAGAAAATTATGTCATAGCTTGAGAAGCTTCTGATAGGCTAATTGACATCATTTGAGTCAATTGGAGGTGTACCTGTCGATGTATTTCAAGACCTACCTTCAAACTCAATGCCTCTTGCTTGATATCATGGGAAAATCAAAAGAAATCAGCCAAGACCTCAGAAAAAAAAGGTGTTCTGATTTATGCAACGATATTTGAGTGACAGGCTGTTTGAAACTCTTCAGCTGCAATTAAAAAATATATCTATATTTACAATTACAAAATAAGGTGAACCCCAAAAGCCAGATGGAGATGTGTAAATTAGACTCGCTTTCGGTACTTATATTAATGTACAATAGCCTATGCTGCATCAAATGTAGGGCCTACCTGTCACAATAAAAAAAGTTACTATGATGAGATGATAGGTCTACATGCATTCTGAACTGCACTCCATACTGAAATGGGCTGTATGTCCCCACCCTGAGCATTGATGATTGATCATGCAGAGAGAAGGCCGTAGAGAATTTAGACATTGCATATAATTGAACAGTTCCATTTCACGCCATACTCGTCATTTAAATAATTTATTATAATTTGTTGGTTTCTCACAGTTATTTATCCCGGGAAAGGGGAGTAGTTTTGGGCGGTAAATCTCGGTAACCAGGTTCCTGCCATTCAACCCTAGTCAGCATGGCATCACATTAACCTCCCATTCTTTAAACATTAACCTCTCTCTCTCTTTTTTCTTAAAATGTTCCCTCCTTCCCCTCTCCCATCCTGCTTTTTTCTCACTTTGGGAACTCTTCAGAGGCAGAAACATAACCGTTCAATACTAGTATTTCCTTAAAAGATTGAAAACATGAAAAATGCATGGGGAAGTAGATTTTGAAATATAGCTACTTGGCTCTCTTTAAAACATAAATCATTTATCACAGAGGCGCTCCAGGGGGAGTCGTGTTCCAGGATATGTTGATTTCACACCATCTCTCCACCTATGTAGCCCAACCTCTGTGTATATCGTTGCAAAAAAACAACACATATCCCATCAGCCCAGATGAGGAGGGGAGGTGCAGAGCCAGGAATTTTTATTCCAACATTCTGAAGTGAATCCGAGGTAATTGACATGAATGTGAGATTTATAAAGACGTGTAAGACTATGTTGATGGATCACTCCGACAAGCATCATGTGGGCACTCAAATATCTGTCTTGTTAATCGCCTGGGGTTACATCATATAAACGTGTGACTCAGCATAGCATTTCTCAATTATAAAAGTTTCGAAATGTTCAGAACCATTGAATTGACAAAGTAAATTAAACACACAACATACAGATTGGGGTTGCCAATGGGTTTCCTTGGCAATAGGAATGCATACCACAGAAATCTAGAGCAGAGTTTGCTGAAGGCAAAAACAGCACTAATAATCTGTTATGTGTTAGAGAGAGAGAGACAGAGAGAGAGAGAGAGAGAGAGAGAGAGAGAGAGAGAGAGAGAGAGAGAGAGTTAGTTTCAGCAAAAGAGTGCTGACAACACCTTAAAGATTCCACTGGGTGAGGTCATGAATAAACATGCCTGAAAGTTGTCTAAGTTAATCTTCCCCAAAAGGATGGTGAATATGTTTTTCCCCCAAAATAAATGTATGGGTTAACATATGGGTGTAAATGAACATGATGCTGATGAATTTACTATAGCTCCATCTATTTGATCTTATGTACAAAACAGCCAGGGGGACAAATTAGCTTTGCCAGTGCACTAATACGAATGGTGTTCATTAATGCTGACTCCAGAAAATGTTCAAACTGAATGACCCCATGTAAAGTTACAGTATAGTATACAGTTGAGTAGTGTGTATACATTTTACTTATGGGTGGTCCTGGGAATCAAACCCACAATCCTGGCACGCAAGCACCATGCTCTACCAACTGAACCACACAGGACCACAACCAATCGATAAATCAGTGACCCCCTCAATTTATTTAGAAGCCATACCCCAGACCCATGACTCCCCATAAGTCATTTGCAGATTAATGCATTTGTGCTGTGAGTGTGTTCTACTTGTGAGTCTTAACTGAGTATAATAATATATAAGCAGTATTTCTTACAGCAGTTTTTTGTCCTTTGGCTGGTAGTCTAGGGAATTCTCTGCCAAGGGATTTCTCTGTAGCCACACTATAGCCTGGCCTGCCATCATTTCTGGTTGATAGAAATACTCTGTATTTGATACAGTGCTACAGTATATCATGACTTTATTAGGTGTTGCAAACTGGCATGCATACATGACCATCCAGGGGTGCAACTTTGGTTTTAGAAGTGGAGGGGACATAACCTGGCGGGGGGCCTGCAGGTCCTCACACAGAATTTTTTGGGGCATCTAAAGCTCATTATCTGCATTTCTACACAATCTAATATGAACCTTACATGGTCATTTTGGGGTCACTTTTATTGTAAATAAGAATTAAATACATTTTGAAACAGTTTTACATGAATATGTATGCTATCATGATTATGGATAACCCTGAATGAATCGTGAATAAGGATGAGTGAGAAAGTTAGAGATGCACAAATATCATACCCCTCAACAACAAAAAATCAAACCTTCCCTGTTATTGTAATGGTGAGGCTAGCATGTCTTGGGGGAATAATATTTGTGCGTCTAACTTTCTCACTCATCATTATTCATGATTCATTCAGGATTATCCATAATCATGGTACCATCCACATTAATGTAGAACTGTTTAGAAACATATTATATTCTTATTAAATTAACAATAAAAATGACAATACATTATTTACCATACATTTCTATTGGGCACAAAATAATCTGAAATTGTCTCCCGGGTGGCGCAGTGGTCTAGGGCACTGCATCGCAGTGCTAGCTGCGCCACCAGAGTCTCTGGGTTCGCGCCCAGGCTCTGTCGCAGCCGGCCGCAACCGGGAGATCCGTGGGGCGACGCACAATTGGCATAGCGTCGTCCGGGTTAGGGAGGGTTTGGCCGGTAGGGAGGGTTTGGCCGGTAGGGATATCCTTGTCTCAGTATGTAAAAATGTAATAAAATGTATGCACTCTACTGTAAGTCGCTCTGGATAAGAGCGTCTGCTCTTGGCCGGTAGGGATATCCTTGTCTCAGTATGTAAAAAATGTAATAAAAATGTATGCACTCTACTGTAAGTCGCTCTGGATAAGAGCGTCTGCTAAATGACTAAAATGTAAATGTAAATGAAACACAACCAAAGCAAACAGCAAATGCATTCAACAAATGTAATTGCGTGCAATAAATGTGGGACCAAATACTTACTACTTTACTCCTTTAATACACATACAAGTGAATTTGTCCCAATACTTTTGCTCCCCTAAAATGGGGGGTCTATATACAAAAAGTGATTTAATTTCGAAACGGTTCACCCGGTATGGATGTAAATACCCTGAAATTAAAGTTGACAATGTGCACTTTAACTTCATAGTAATAGTTCGATTTCAAATTAACAGGCACCGCATTGATTATATGCAACGCAGGACAAGATAGTTAACCTAGTAATATCATTAACTATGTGTAGTTAACCCCTTGCCAGGCCACCCTTGAGTTTCTTGAGGAGAGGGTCTTCTCCACCCTTTGCGTGTGTGCCTCCTTGTCCACCAGTATGTATTTTGATCTCACGTTGTACAAGTCTTAAAGCCTGTCTATCACCCTCAGCTGCCTTCTTCCTATTAAGTAGTGATGTTAGATTTGTTGATACCCAATACTTATTGTTAGGGAAGATTTTACAGGTTTTAGTAGGCACAACTGACTCAACACAGACGTAGTCTGAAACAACGTCTGAGTTCATTAAGATCAAGCTGCTGTCCTCAAATACCTCCCACATAGAGTGTGCAAATGGTGGCTACTTTGAAGAATCTCAAATATAAAACATATTTTGATTTGTTTAACACTTTTTTGGTTACTACATGATTCCATATGTGTTATTTCATAGTGTTGATGTCTTCCCTATTATTCCAGAATGTAGAAAATAGTTTTAAAAAAAGAAGAAAAACCTTGAATGAGTAGGTGTGTCCAAACTTTTGACTGGTACTGTATATAAGCTTTTCGTTGAATGTACACAACGGTAACAAAGAATTGGGAGAACTCATGGGGCAGATAGTAGGGTCACAGTGACACAGAAAGCAGTTCAATGTCGGGGGTACAGTCTCTCTCTTACCGGGATCGATTTACACCACTGGTCCCTGACAAGCAGGCCGATGCCTCCACCGTGATGTTTCCCTGTGACAGTCAGATGACGGGCCGCTCTGACCAGTGTGAAGCCGGCCGGCTCCACTGCCCTGTTCGGGACTCTGTCATCCAGTCAAGTCTCAGAAAACTCCAGCAAACAGGCCTCCTGGTATTCATGTTGGAAGCTCAGATTTGCTGACAGCTCATCTGCTTTTCCCTTCAGTGACTGGCTGTTGATCAGCAAGTTTGTTCTTTAATTTTTATAGTCTGGCTGATCCTTCCGCATTTTCCATGTTTGCATTTGGGTTTGTATTTGTGCTGTATCCCCATTACTCTTCCAGGGGTCCGTGTCCATGTGTACGTGTCTGTATAGTGCGTATGTCATCATGTGTGTGTATGCATGTGCCTATAATTGTGTATTTTTATCTGTTTTTTAAATCTGATTCTACTGCTTGCATCATGTGGAATAGAGTTCCATGTAGTCATGGCTCTATGTAGTACTGTACGCCTCCCACAGTCTGTTCTGGACTTGGGGACTGTGAAGAAACCTCTGGTGCCATGTCTTGTGGGGTATGTATGGGTGTTCGAGCTGTGTGCTAGTCGTTTAAACAGACAGCTCGGTGCTTTAAACACCTCTACAAGTAGTGATGAAGTCGATCTCTCCCCCACTTTGAGACAGAGGAGATTGACATACATATTATTAATGTTTGCTCTCTGTGTACATCCAAGGGCCAGGCGTGCTGCCCTGTTTTGAGCAAATTTCCCTCTTTGTGGCACCTGACCACACAGCTGAACAGTAGTCTAGGTATGACAAAACTAGAGCCTGTAGGACCTGCCTTGTTGGTAGTACTGTTAAGGTAGAGCAGCGCTTTATTATGGACAATCGTCTCCCCATCTTAGATACTTTTGTATCAATATGTTTTGACTATGACAGTTTACAATCCAGGGTTACTCCAAGCAGTTTAGTCACCTCAACCTGCTCAATTTCCACATTATTTATTACAAGATTTAGTTGAGTTTTAGGGTTTAGTGAATGTTTTGTCCCAAATACAATGCTTTTTGAAAGATTTAGGACTAACTTATTCCTTGCTACCCATTCTGAAACTAACTGCAGCTCTTTGTTAAATTCCCCATCTTGTTAAATTCCCCATCTACAATAAATGCAACCTCCGGATGTATAGTTTCCAGTTTACATAGAGTCCAGTGAAGTTCCTTGAGGGCCGTCTTGGTGTTCGCCTGAGGGGGAATGTACACAGCTGTGACCATAACTGACGAGAATTATCTTGGTAGGTAAAATGGCCGGCATTGATTGTAAGGAATTCTAGGTCTTGTGAGCAGAAGGCCTGGAGTTCCTGTATGTTGTTAAGAGTTGTTAATCATAAAGCATACACCCCCGCCCTTCCTCTTCCCAGAGAGGTGTGTATTTCTGTCAGCGCGATGCATGGAGAAGCACGGTGGCTGAACCGATTCTGACAACATATCGCGAGACAGCCATGTTACAATCTGATGTTTCTCTGGAAGGAAACACTTGCTCAAATTTCTTAAACAGGCTGATGTTTTGAAGTTGTTCAGGGGATGTAATGCACACAAAAGCCCAGGCCCAGACAAAATGTGTTAAAGAATTGTGCTGAACAATTAGATAAAAATTGTATAGACATTTCCAGTCCTCGCTCAACCAGCAACGCATGCCAGTATTGTGGAAAAACTCAATAATTATACCCATTCCAAAAGCATCTAATCCCTCTGTGCTGAATGACTACCATCCTGTCGCCTGGACATCCTTGGTAATTAAATGCTTTGAGAAAACTGTGAAAAGTCATATTCTAAGCGCCACCCAGAAGCTCCTTGACCGGTTTCAGTTTGCCTATCAGCCCAGCAGAGGAGTTGATGCCATTCTTACTCTCCTCAATATCACAATACAGCCTTACATTCTGGCACAGAGACTCATAAGTGACTTCTCCTTAGATAGGGGACTGGTTTTGTGGCTGTTGGACTTCCTGAGCCAGAAGTCACAGCGGGTCAAGTGGGTCCCCACGTGTCGGACATACGCACCACCAACATAGGCTCCCCACCGGGATGTGTTTTGACCCCACTCCTGTACGTCTTGTACACTAACAGTTGTACTAGTTCAAATCCTGGCAGACACCTTGTTAAGTTCACTGATGACACTACCTTGATCAGCCTGTTGCATGATGACGAGAAACACCATGGCCCGGTCCTAAATTACTTTGCATAGTGGTGTGATGAATCACACTTGGTACTCAATACCAACAAGACCAAATAGATGTGCATAGACTTCAGGAAGTGAACCAACACCTACCTCTGCAACATCAAAGGTCAGAACATAAAGATTGTAGAGAAATACAAATATCTGGGTGTCCTCTTGGACAATAAGCTTCAGTGGAATAAACGTACAAAAAGAGTCAACAGAGAGTACTTTCTCAAAAAGCTGGGATCATTTAATTTTGACTGTACTGTTTTACAAATCTTCCATTGAGAGAATTTAAACTTTTTGTATTGTTTGTTGGTTTTCTAATGCCACTGTCACACAGAACAATATGCTGGGAAAGATTATCACCACAGCAAGCAAGAAACTTGGAGTCAAACCGACAGGCTTGTATGAGATCTTTAAGGTCAGGGCCCTCAGCAAAGCTCACAAAATCATTTTAGACCCAAGCCACCGTCTGAACTCGGACTTTGAACTACTCCCCTCTGGGTGCAGGTACAGGGCACCCCTCTGCAGGAAAAACAGAACTAGATAATAACTTGTACCATGTGTGATATCCCTCTAAACAGCTCGGGCTAATGTTCCTATCGACCCAGTAAGGCCAGCCGACTAGTCTCTTTTTTTATTGGTATGTAACTGTTATGAATGTTGTATTTTCAATTTGCTTTCCACTGTATTTAAGCGCCTCTTTAAACATGTACATGATACTGCAACAGAATTTCCCCCCTGGGGACAGTAAAGTAAAAGGTTTAAGAAGCTGTTAAGAGTGTATTTGAAGCCCCAGGTAATAAATGACCACCTAACATCACTCTGCAAAATATCAGCTATTGCATGCCGATAGCAGGCAGGGCCATGAAGCATGATGTATTTCCTCTTGTCTGAGGCCGAGAAACGGATCATTCTCATCCTGCAGACCGATCCTCCAATAGAATAGCAATGCTCCAAAGAAACATGTAACAATACCAATCTGATGTTTGGAATTCATCATTTATATCAATATCTGTCTGCCTTCACCCCCAATGCTACCCCTCCTCCCACCCTGTCATTTCTATACCTGGTCACTTCATTGTTGCAGACCCCAAATCAAATCAAAGTTTATTTGTCACATGATGGAATTAGGGTTGCAAAATTCGGGGAACTTTCAATAAATTGCCTGCTTTTCCCGGAGTCCCGGTTGGAGGATTGCCGGAATGAGGAGGGAATAAGCAGGAAATCCGGAATCCTCCAACAAGGATTTCTGGAGAAAAAAAATGGAAAGGTCCCGGAATTTTGCAACCCAAGAAAAAATACAACCGGTGTTAACCATGTAGGGAAATGCTTACTTACAAGCTCTTCCTCATCAATAGGATCTTTAAAAACCAAATAGGCAAGGTCAGGTCAGAAAATAGGTCAGAAAATAATAATAACACAAGAAATAAAACACACAGGAAACACACTTGGTCAAAAAATAATAATAACACACAAGAAATAAAACACACAGGAAATGTAAGCTATATTCAAGGCCAGTACCAATGCCATAACAATATGCAGGAGTACGGTGGAAGTTGAGGTAACATGAATGTAGGCAGGGGTAAAAATGTACTAGGCAGCAGGATAAATGATAACAAGCTTGGTGATGAGCTTGAAGGGGACTATGGTATTGAATGCTGAGCTGTAGTCAAAAAAAGCATTTTCACATCCTCTTGTCCAGGTGGGAAAGAGCAGTGTTAACCTTTCTGGTGCAGGCGTTCCGCTAGCGACCCACCTCAACAACATCCTGTGAAATTGTAGAGAGCCAAATAAAAAATACAGAAATAGTCATAATAAACATTCATAAAAAATACAAGTGTTATACATCGGCTAAAATATGAACTTCTTGTTAATCCAGTCGCTTTGTCAGATTTCAAAAAGGCTTTACGGCGAAAGCATACCATGTGATTATCATAAGGTGAATGCACCAATTTGTAAGTCGCTCTGGATAAGAGCGTCTGCTAAATGACTTAAATGTAAATGTAAATGTATCTGAGGACAGCGCACCGCATACAAAAGCATGAAAAACATTTTCCAACCAAACAGATGCATCATGAAAGTCAGAAATCGTGATAAAATGAATCGCTTACCTTTTGAAGATTTTCATCTTTTTGCAATCCCAAAGGTGTCAATTACACAGTGAATGGTTGTTTTGTTTGATAAAGTCCTTCTTTATATCCCAAAAATGTCAGTTTATTTGGCACGTTTGATTCAGAAATACACCGGTTCCAACTCACTCAACATGCCTACAAAGGATCTAATAAGTTACCTGTAAACTTGGTCCAAACATTTCAAATAATGTTTATAATCGAACCTCAGGTACTCTAAAATGTAAATAATCGCTAAAATTTAAGACGGAATAAACTGTTTCCAATACCGGAGAAAAAAAACACGGAGAGCGCTCTCATTCACACGCACCAACAGACTAGAGTCCACCTGAGTGACACTTAGAAAGAATACGACAACTTATTCATTTTTCAAAAAGAAAACATTGACCAATTTCTAAAGACTAGTGGAAGCCATAGGAACTGCAATCTGGGTCCTAATAATTCGGCTTCCCCATAGAAATGTATTGGAAAATCCAATGACCTCAACATTGCTTTTTCCTGGATGGTTTCGCCTGCCAAATCAGTTCTGTTATACTCACAGACATTATTTTAACAGTTTTCAAAACTTTAGAGTGTTTCCCATCCAATACTACCATGCATATGCATATCCTAGCTTCTGGGCCTGAGTAACAGGCAGTTTACTTTGGGCACCTCAGTCATCCAAACTTCCGAATACTGCCCCCTATCCCTAAGTGCAATTTACATGACATAGTCTGTGAATAAGTGGATCCAGCTTGTCTGGGATGATGGTGTCGATGTGTGCCATGACCAGTCTTTCAAAGCACTTTATGATTACAGATGTGAATGCTACATGGTGATAGTCACTCCTTCAGCCACGATCTGTCCCTCATCGTCCCTGGTCCCATATCTCTCTGGACTTTGTCACTGGGCTCCCTCCGTCCGACGGCAACACCATCATTCTGACGGTAGTGGATCGGTTTTCCAAGGCCGCCCATTTCATCCCTCTCGCCAAACTACCCTCTGCCAAAGAGATGGCCCACTCATGGTGCAGCACGTCTTCAGGATCCACGGACTCCCGGTGGACATGGTCTCCGACCGGGGTCCTCAGTTCTCGTCTCAGTTCTGGAAGGCGTTCTTATTATTAAGTCGTCGGCCAGCCTGTCCTCTGGATTCCATCCCCAATCCAATATACAGTCGGAGCGAACAAACCAAGACCTTGAAGCAACCTTAAGATGCTTCGTCTCAACCAACCCCACTACCTGGAGCCAACAACTGGTTTGGGTGGAGTATGCCCGGAACACTCTTCCATGTTCGTCCATGGGACTCTCCCCTTTCGAGTGCTCCATGGGGTATCAACCTCCGCTCTTCCCAGAACAAGAGCAGGAAGTCAACATACCCTCGGCCCAGATGTTTGTCCGTACCTGGAGAAGAGCCCGGGCGGTGCTTCTCAAGACCAACTCCAGGTATCATAGACCAGCGGACCACCGCCGGACTCCAGCTCCTCGCTATCGCATTGGGCAGTGACTGAACATTGGACAATAAAGCAGAGGGAAGGCTGGGCGATTTTCCCGGCATCTAAGTCTGACCAGGACGCCTGCCCATTCTCCCTTGTTGATGCCAGTGTTTCTTTGATAATCCTAAGAGTGGGACCAGGTCAGATGTAAACAAAAAGTCCAGGGCCCGGTTTCCCAATAGCAATGGAATTTAGGCTTACAGGTGTTTTAACAATGCATCTTTCCTACAGTGGCTGAAGATATAGCATATGTTTCCCAAAACACCACGCAGAGAAAGTGGTCTGAGGCAGTCGTTAACTTCTCTGCGCTACGGATCTCTTTTATGGGATCACTTTCCTAAACAACCGTTAGAATTGCAGGGCGCCAAATGCATAAATATTACAAAAAATATTTATAATCACGCAATCACAAGTGAAATATACCAAAACACAGCTTAGCTTGTTGGTAATCCACCTATTGTGTCAGATTTTGAAAATATACTTTACAGCGAAAGAGATCCAAGCTTTTGTGAGTGTAGCAATCAATGCTACAACAGTTAGCCTTATATTAGCATGGTTAGCTTGGTCACGAAAGTCAGAAAAGCAATAAAATGAATCGCTTACCTTTGATAATCTTCGGATGTTTCCACTCACGAGACTCCCAGTTACACAACAAATGTTATTTTTGTTCAATAAATATTACTTTTATAACAAAAAAACGCCATTTGGGTTGCGCATTATGTTGAGAAAACCAAAGCCTTGTTCCGTTCGACAAATTCCAAAAAGTATCCATAATGGTCGTAGAAAAATGTCAAATGTTTTTTATAATCAATCCTCAGGTTGTTTTTAACAAACATAATCGCTAATATTTCAACCGGACCATAACCTATTCTTTAAGAGAGAAAAGGAAAGTGGGGAGCCCCTCTCTCGCGCGCAGGAACTATTCAGAGGACACCTGACTACTTTTGAAACATCTCGCTCATTTTTCAAATTAAAAGCCTGAAACTATGTCTAAAGCCTGGTCACAGCCTGAGGAAGCCATTGGAAAAGGAATCTGGTTGATACCCCTTCAAATGGAGGATAGACAGTCCAGGAAACACAGATTTAAAAAAAAAAAAAAAAAAAAATCACTTCCGGGTTATATTTTCTCAGGTTTTAGCCTGCAGAATCAGTTGTGTTATACTCACAGCCACTATTTTGACAGTTTTGGAAACTTTGGAGTGTTTTCTATCATGATCTGTAAATTATATGCATATTCTACGATCTGGACCTGAGAAATAGTCCATTTACCTTGGGAACGTTCTTTAAAAAAAAATATACAGTGGGGAGAACAAGTATTTGATACACTGCCGATTTTGCAGGTTTTCCTACTTACAAAGCATGTAGAGGTCTGTAATTTTTATCATAGGTACACTTCAACTATGAGAGACGGAATCTAAAACAAAAATCCAGAAAATCACATTGTATGATTTTTAAGTAATTAATTTGCATTTTATTGCATGACATAAGTATTTAATACATCAGAAAAGCAGAACTTAATATTTGGTACAGAAACCTTTGTTTGCAATTACAGAGATCATACGTTTCCTGTAGTTCTTGACTAGGTTTGCACACACTGCAGCAGGGATTTTGGCCCACTCCTCCCTACAGATCTTCTCCAGATCCTTCAGGTTTCGGGGCTGTCGCTGGGCAATACGGAGTTTCAGCTCCCTCCAAAGATTTCCTATTGGGTTCAGGTCTGGAGACTGGCTAGGCCACTCCAGGACCTTGAGATGCTTCTTACGGAGCCACTCCTTAGTTGCCATGGCTGTGTGCTTCGTGTCGTTGTCATGCTGGAAGACCCAGCCACGACCCATCTTCAATGCTCTTACTGAGGGAAGGAGGTTGTTGGCCAAGATCTCGCGATACATGGCCCCATCCATCCTCCCCTCAATACGGTGCAGTCGTCCTGTCCCCTTTGCAGAAAAGCATCCCCAAAGAATGATGTTTCCACCTCCATGCTTCACGGTTGGGATGGTGTTCTTGGGGTTGTACTCATACTTCTTCTTCCTCCAAACACGGCGAGTGGAGTTAGACCAAAAAGCTCTATTTTTGTCTCATCAGACCACATGACCTTCTCCCATTCCTCCTCTGGATCATCCAGATGGTCATTGGCAAACTTCAGACAGGCCTGGACATGCACTGGCTTAAGCAGGGGGACCTTGCGTGCGCTGCAGGATTTTAATCCATGACGGCGTAGTGTGTTACTAATGGTTTTCTTTGAGACTGTGGTCCCAGCTCTCTTCAGGTCATTGACCAGGTCCTGCCGTGTAGTTCTGGGCTGATCCCTCACCTTCCTCATGATCATTGATGCCCCACGAGGTGAAATCTTGCATGGAGCCCCAGACCGAGGGTGATTGACCGTCATCTTGAACTTCTTCCATTTTCTAATAATTGCGCCAACAGTTGTTTCCTTCTCACCAAGCTGCTTGCCTATTGTCCTGTAGCCCATCCCAGCCTTGTGCAGGTCTACAATTTTATCCCTGATGTCCTTACACAGCTCTCTGGTCTTGGCCATTGTGGAGAGGTTGGAATCTGTTTGATTGAGTGTGTGGACAGGTGTCTTTTATACAGGTAACGAGTTCAAACAGGTGCAGTTAATACAGGTAATGAGTGGAGAACAGGAGGGCTTCTTAAAGAAAAACTAACAGGTCTGTGAGAGCCGGAATTCTTACTGGTTGGTAGGTGATCAAATACTTATGTCATGCAATAAAATGCAAATTAATTATTTAAAAATCATACAATGTGATTTTCTGGATTTTTGTTTTAGATTCCGTCTCTCACAGTTGAAGTGTACCTATGATAAAAATGACAGACCTCTACATGCTTTGTAAGTAGGAAAACCTGCAAAATCGGCAGTGTATCAAATACTTGTTCTCCCCACTGTATATATATGACCCCTAGGGTCATAACAAGTCTTTTCATGTGCAACTTTAGTAACAATGGTTTTGGAAAACTCTGAGATTTAATGATTTACATTTACATTTAAGTCATTTAGCAGACGCTCTTATCCAGAGCGACTTACAAATTGGTGCATTCACCTTATGATATCCAGTGGAACAACCACTTTACAATAGTGCATCTAACTCTTTTAAGGGGGGGGGGGGTTAGAAGGATTACTTTATCCTATCCTAGGTATTCCTTAAAGAGGTGGGGTTTCAGGTGTCTCCGGAAGGTGGTGATTGACTCCGCTGACCTGGCGTCGTGAGGGAGTTTGTTCCACCATTGGGGTGCCAGAGCAGCGAACAGTTTTGACTGGGCTGAGCGGGAACTGTACTTCCTCAGAGGTAGGGAGGCGAGCAGGCCAGAGGTGATGTAATGATGCTCCTACAAAGGAATTTGGCCTAAGATGCTTTTGGGAAACCGGGCCCAGTATTTTTGAGTTGAAGTTAAAGTCAAAATTGAGGTTACTGACTGCCGATCTGATCTGATAAGCGCATACACTTTCTGTACAAACAGTAAAGTATGGCGAAACACGCAAAGATGAGTTGAAACTCTTAAGGCGGAAACCCTTCTGTGTCGGATATGTGTCTGAGTGTGTTTTGAGCATTTGTCCTACATCATTAAAGCAGAGTTTTGCCTGGTTGGCACTGGACATAATACAGCCTTGGGTTCTGTTAATGACTAAATCAAATCAAATTTTATTTGTCACATACACATGTTTAGGAGACGTTATTGCAGGTGTAGTGAAATGTTTGTGTTTCTAGCTCCAACGGTGCAGTAATATCTAACAAGTAATATCTAACAATACACACAATCTAAAGTAAAGGATTGGAATAATATATACATATTTGGATGAGCAATGTCAGAGCGGCATAGACTAAGATACAGTAGAATAGAATACAGTATATACATATGAGATGAGTAATGCAAAATATGTAAACATTAATAAAGTGACTAGTGTTTCATTGTTAAAGTGAGATAGAAGCTGTTTTTCAGTCTCTCGGTCCCAGCTTTGATGCACCTGTACTGACCTCGCCTTCTGGATGAAAGCGGGTTGAACAGGCAGTGGCATGGGTGGTTGTCTTTTTGGCCTTCCTGTGACATCGGGTGCTGTAGGTATCCTGGAGGGCAGGTAGTTCGCCCCCGTTGATGTGTTGGGCAGACCTCACCACCCTCTGGAGAGCCCTGTGGTTGTGGGCAGTGCAATTACCGTGCAAGGTGGAGATACAGCACGACAGGATGCTCTCAATTGTGCATCTGTAAGGCGCTGTTGCACCTTCTTCACCACACTGTCTGTGTGGGTGGACCATTTCAGTTTGTAATTTATGTGTACGCCGAGGAACTTGAAGCTTTCCAAGTTTTCCACTGCGGTTGCGTCGATGTGGATAGGTGGACTGTTCTGTACAGTGAGGGGCCTTCTGACCAGGGGTTGGAAGTAAAATAATTTTCCAATCGTTTCATTCTGAAAATAATCATTATCTTTTTCATTCCGTTCCACTGTTCCGACCAGCAAAATATAGTTTGAACCAAAAAAAGGTAACGGTTCATATCGTTCCTTTCTGTCCCTTTTTTAACATGCATTATCTGATTTCGGCACACAGAATTATACTACGGAGGAGCGGCTTCTTTGACGGGACTTTGAATGTCTTTGGACCAGAGCTAGCTCTTGATCATGACTCTCACTTCCATTACATTACACATAATGCTGCCTAGAGTTTTTAAGAGCTAGATCAGAGCTAGCTAACAAGATAGCATGCTAACAAGCTTGTGTGTGCAGAGCGGGACCAGAATTAAAATAAAAACATGTCTTACCTTGTAGTTAATGAATCCAAAGTGAAACGTGATAACTATAGTATCCTTAATTAGCATTGAAAAAGTTAGTCCATTGTTCTCTAATTAAAAATCTCTCGCTCTAATTTATGAATCACGCCTGTAAACTCAGTAGCTACAGTAGACTAGGCATGCTTCGTAGGGAGGGGGAGGGGCGGGTAGTCCACACACTGGCAAAGATTTTCAGCTGCCAGGCAGGCACTGGAATACGTTACTGAGTGACAGTGAGGGCTTTGCGTAGGCACTTTGTTGTGTCTTTTTGTGGGACTGGAAAAAAAATGCCTGGAACTTAAACAAACGTTATTAAACGGATCCCATGCTTTTAAAAGAACGGTTTTGTTCCGGAACAGTATAGATCACTTTCGTTCTCGGTTCTGGTACTGTTCATCAAAAATTGTTATTTTCAGTTTTCGGTTTTATTCCCTGATCCCATTCCAACTCCTGCTTCTGACTGTGTAGAATAACTACTGAGGCAGCACAGGGACATTCCACCCCCACAGACTATGCTGGGAACATAACACAGGACCAATTCATATCTACTGCATCTCTCTCTCTCGGATGTCTCTTTTTTCTCATACCCTCCTTCTCTCTATGTTTCTCTTATGTTCACTGTCTTTCTCTCTCTTTCTTCTGTTGGCATTTGAATACTAATTATTCATTACAAGCTTACGAGCCTGAACCATATTTCCAATTTTATTGCTGTACTTTTTTGTATCGTAACAGTGTAGACTCAGCTGAAACCCTCCAGAGCAATGCCCATAACCATTTCATACAGGATAAACCAATGCTTCAACAGTGGTATTTCACATTAGTCTCATTAGGAACTATAGTTCCATGTTACCGTAGTTCCATGAGTTTCATATGAGACATTAATAGAAACTCATTCATTGATATTCCTGCTAGACTGTCCAGGGGAGTTGAGATGAGTCGGAGGGAGGTAAAGAAAAAATTGAGAGAGCGAGAAAGAGAGATGACAGACTGGCACACACATTGAGTTGCCAAGGATGATGAACCCATCTGTCTCAGAGAGGTGCCGCTGCTGAGACGTACTTGAACCCCCCCCCCCCTCTGAGAAGATGAAAAGGTGGGGGGGAGAAAGATGAGCAGCAAGCCTGGTCTCGCTGGGGTGAGCTTGCCAGCTTCTCCTGGGGGACAGGCAATGGTTTCAGCGTCGCACAGCCAACGTTGACATGGTGCGGTTCAAGAGCCACTGTCAGATCCGGAGAACCATCATCATGTACTGTCCAGCTCTGAATCTCCCCTCCTCACAGCCTTATCTCTCACATCCCTGTAATAATTTCTGTATTTTTTCAAAGAGCTCCTAATGAATTCCATTTACACTGAATTAAATCCACAAAATATTAAGCGTTTAAACACCATTGGCAATGCGTTTTATAGCTTTATAGCTATTAATAAGGCAGCCGATTGCGCTGTTTGATTTCTATCAGATAAAAGATAAATCAGATGTTATTGTGCTGGGACCCCTTATCTTCCATTTCCATTGTGGGAAGATTTTGTAAATGGCACATTTCCCATGTAGAGTGTTTCTTTTGATCTAACTCTACTTTTTCTAATGGGAAATTGTCATTTATGGGGGGAGTATGGTGTTGGGCAGGGCCAGTTCAGCCATAATACTCAATGATATGCAACACCCGGTAGAGCGAGAGTACCAAATTAAGCCAGTACAGTCCCCTTACCTGAGGGCTTTATTTGACGGCTACAACCAGCACATTACATAAACTTCTTGTCAAAGGGGGCCAGAGGAGT
Organism: Salvelinus alpinus; assembly: GCF_045679555.1. Taxonomy (NCBI): domain Eukaryota; kingdom Metazoa; phylum Chordata; class Actinopteri; order Salmoniformes; family Salmonidae; genus Salvelinus; species Salvelinus alpinus. The sequence continues at coordinate 43,787,233 of NC_092100.1, forward strand.
GATGTTTGAAATAGCAGGCCATGCGGGCAGCCTTGAATATAACCATACATTTGTGCTGGTGTTGGTGGAGGGAAAGAGTGGCATATCAAATCAAATGAGAGTGATCTGTCCCCATAGAGCCCTGGGGCTTAATTGATAATAAAATATTTGTGTGCCATCTTCTGTAAATAAAAAAAGATTGAGATTTATAAATTGGTACATGATATACATATGCATGTTTTCTGTTATAAGTCAGACCTGTAGTAAAACTTTGCGGTGTGAACAAGCATTATTAACTCGGCCCAGAAAACACCCTCCATTTACCTTTTATGGTGACAATAATGGCCCTTTGTTTGCTGTATCATCTGGCACTATTGAAATTAGGCCCCAGCAATTTGTAAAATACATTAGTAATTGCATATTTGTAGATGTGTGGGCAGAATCTTTTGATATTTTGCAATGACTTTTTCAAACCAAACTTGCAAGATGGCTATACCGAATGCCTGTCTGCGCATTCTGCAAGATTGATTGTAAGTTGGGAACAATTAAAAAATAGGCTACAGCCCACAGTTCTATGCAAATTATGAATTGTTGATACATATTTTGTTTATTAATAGATTATTGTGTTTCTATGTCCTGCCTTGGTATAGGCTCCGTGATGAAATAGTTTTATGTTGCGCACCTGTGCGCATCAATACTGTAGCCAACAAATATTGTCAAATATGTTACATACGCTACCAGCCTATTTACTCTGTTGGCAGAATGTTTTAATATTTTTCAGTAACTTATGCTGTATTTGGCAAAAGACTGTGACCGTTTCTGTAAGAGAAAACAATGGCAAATTGTTTTGGACCTGTCAGCAGAATTCAATGTTTTTCATCAAATTTTCCCCCACCTAAATATGCTGGACTGCTCGCGAATTCTGAAACATTGTCTCTAGGCTACTCAAATCAATTAGAAATTACAGTAGGCTACATACAGTAGTAGCATAATGTACTGTATATACTGTACTGCAAAGTAAAATATAAACAGTCTTAATGTTCACCTATTAACTTAGTCTGTAGGCTATAATACAGCCAAACTTGAAATACATAGCCTATCTATTTACATAGGCCCAATTAAATGACAGGTGCGCATGTACATTTGTTGTATGGTTACTTCAGTAATATGAATCCATCATGGCCAGAAAAGGTGAGGAATTTATTCTGCCAAGGTTATGAAAATAAAAAAATAGGAAATAGATTGCTAAGTCTAATAATTTAAAATTCATAAAATAAAACACACTCAACGGAAAATGGCTGCATCTTGTTATTATGTTTTTTGTCAGGATGGTGTATTGGAGGCGAAGTCAAGTGCAGGAGAGCAGATTATAATGAACAAGCGCACTTTATTATAGTTCCAAAAAACGAGAGCACTACATGAAACAAACGCGCTCAAAAAACAGAACATAAAAGTAGAGCCGTAAACTAACACCACCTAACATGAAAACAACTACACACACCACATGATTGGAAACAGAGGGTTAAATACAAGTAGCTTAATTGGGGAAATGAAAACCAGGTGTGTATGGAAACAAGACAAGACAAATGGATATATGAAAAATGTCCTTGTTTTTGAAAGAAAAGCACATGTTTTGTCCATTTAAAATAACATCAAATTGATCAGAAATACAGTGTAAACATTGTTAATGTTGTAAATGACTATTGTAGCTGGAAACGGTTGATTTTTTTAATGGAATATTTACATAGGCGTACAGAGGACCATTATCATCACTCCTGTGTTGCAATGGCACGATGTGTTAGCTAATCCAAGTTTATAATTTTAAAAGGCTATTTGATCATTAGAAAAACCTTTTTTTCCTTTTGAAAAACAAACAATAGTCTCACTAAGTGGCGTATCGCTGCAGAATGCTGTGGTAGCCATGCTGGTTAAGTGTACCTTGAATTCGAAATAAATCACAGACAGTGTCACCAGCAAAGCACCCCCACACCATCACACCTCCTCCTCTTGCGTGAATCAGGTCTTCATGGTAAAATTGCTGCAAAGAAACCACTACTAAAGGACACCAATAAGAACTAGAGACTTGCATGGGCCAAGAAACACAAGCAATGGACATTAGACAGGTGGAAATATGTCCTGTGGTCTGACGTGTCCAAATTTGAGATTTTTGGTTCCAACTGCCGTGTCTTTGTGAGACGCAGAGTAGTTGAACAGATGATCGCCTGATGTGTGGTTTCCACCGTGAAGCATGGAGGAGGAGGTGTGATGGAGTGGGGCTGCTTTGCTGGTGACACTGTCAGTGATTTATTTCGAATTCAAGGTACACTTAACCAGCATGGCTACCACAGCATTTTGCAGCGATACGCCATCCAATCTGGTTTGTGCTTAGTGGGACTATCTTTTTTTTTTTTCAAGAGGACAATGACCCAACACACCTCCAGGCTGTGTAAGGCTATTTGACCAAGAAGGAGAGTGATGGAGTGCTGCATCAGATGACCTGGCCTCCATAATCACCAGACCTCAACCCAATTGAGATGGTTTGGGATGAGTTGGGACACAGAGTGAAGAAAAAACAGCCAACAAGTGCTCAGAATATGTGGGAACTCGTTCAAGACTGTTGGAAAAGCATTCCAGGTGAAGCTGGTTGAGAGAATGCCAAGAGTGTGAAAAGCTGTCATCAAGGCAAAGGGTGGCTACTTTGAAGAATCAAAAATGTAAAATATATTTGGATTTGTTTAACCCTTTTTCAGTTACTACATGAATACATATGTGTTATTTCATCATTTTGATGTCTTCACTCTTATTCTACAATGTAGAAAATAGTAAAAATAAAGAAAGCCTCTGGAATGAGTAGTTGTGTCCAAACTTTTGACTGGTACTGTATATAATTTAATAATAATGAAACAACCTACCTGTCATTGATGTTCTATAGTGGAGACTGGGTATCAGATTTTTTTCACCTCTAAAAACATTGGAAAAGTTTATTTAAATGTTTTAGTTTTCCTTGGGGTGTCTGTCTCTCACCATCTTTCCTCCCTTTCTTCCTGAGGGGAAAGACATGGAGCGGAGATGTTGAAAGTTTCTGGCAAAGTATTTGCATTTGCAGAAAAGGTGGTGTGATAAAGCACTCCAATGCACTTACGCAGTGCACGCCATAAAACATATGTTGAAAGCCGGTCATAATTCATCCTCCGAAAGCTGCTCACATATCGACACAAACACACACACGCCCGCACACACAAACACACACAAAGACACACACACGTACATGCACGTACACAAAGACGCACATGCACATACGAACATATTGGCACACACTCACATAGACATATGCCCATGCTCGCATGCACACAAAAATTCCCATGCCCTAACACACACTCTCTCTGTAACTATCTCACACTCTCTCCCTTTCTATCTCTCTCTCACACACACACAGTTATTGTCTCCCTGTGAAGTCCTATAAAGCAGAGGGCTGATTTCTATGTCCCAAATTGACTGAGGTGCCAATAACTGCAACACTGTGCACCGTAATGAATTAGAACACGGAGCACTAGATCATCCTTCTTTTCCCCTCTGACACGCAGCCTTTTGTTTTCCATTGCATTTCACAGGCACTTCCTGCATATCTGTAAAACATATAGACACACACACAATCGCACACACACAAACCAGGGCAGAAGCTGGTCGGGAAAAAGCTGATGTCAGTCTTTTATTTTTTTAAATGAAGTGTTGAAGGTCATTGAGCGTTGCCAGCCAATTAAATCTCTCAAAAAGTTGTGTAGGAACTCTAAAATACATTCTCAGAGGGATGTGGGTAGTAGCATGGGTCGTCCTGTGAACCCTGCATTGCCAGGGACTTGGGGATTGTTTCAAGGTCTGGTGATGATGTGCTATTTGCAAGGTCTGATGATGTCTGCCAGGACAAAGGTCTGGTCCACCCGAACACACTTTCCTAATTTCTGAAGTTTTACCTGCTTTTCTGATGTGAGTTAGATTGAAGTTAAAGTAATTGTAGTAATATGGAGATCTAATGGATAGCATTGAAGTGGAGAAATAGGGAAATGTTCAACAAGAGGGGTTATCATCGTCAATCACTTGCAAATCTGAGCGATCAATGGAATTTAAGTGCGTTAATGTTTTATATTTAATGCACAAACTGGAAATAGTGGAATTAGCATTGACTACCCTAAATGTGCAGGGTGGAGTACTATTCACTTTATACAATGTTTATACTGTCGTGGACGCAACATATGAATAATGTGTGTGTGTGCGCGTGCTCCTGAGTGTGCATGTACTTACCTTGTCTGATGTACACTTAAATGAGGCAATTATTGTGCATAAGTGTAACAGTCTTTCTTGTATAAATATACGGAAAATGGTTCTGTCTTGACTTGATATTCCATTGTTATTTTACAAATCTCTGACTATAGTAATGGGAAATAACAGCTTCACACAACTGCAACACTAATGATCATGTGATTGTCATTCTCATCTAGGTCTGGTGTATAAATTGATCCAGGATCAACTTTTTTAACCCTAATCCTTTCCATGCTGTACCTATTACCAGATGAAACATACTCAATTACACACAAACGAACACACACCAAAGCACACACTTGACTCCAGCGGTCGGATCAATACAATAGTCAAGTAAATAATGCGAGGCATAGCCTTGATCTACTACACCTTCCCCTCCAATGTCTCCTGTCCACATTTATGCCCATTTACTGTACCTGGTATTTGTCATCAATTCCATTTCTCTACCGGCTCACTGGACACACCATATAAAAAACAGAGTAGCCAGCCCGGTGTGTGTGTGTGTACAATTTGCATTTTCCCTCTTCACTTACCTCCCTCTCCCCACTTTCAAATGGCAGCTATGAATCTTCATTGCATTGGGAGGTATGGAAAGCGGCCCTTCCCTAAATTATTATTGATGACGACGTCACACTGTAAGGAGAGTGAATATGGCATAGAAATGATACACACACACACAGAGAGAGACAGAGAAAGATAGAGAAATTCCACCACAGCCTGAATCTAAAGACACCCCCCAACACACAACAAATACAGTGGGTCTGATTTATCTGCATGATCCCTGGGGATGAGGGTGCGGCGTTGGAGAATAGAAAATGAGGGGTTTCAAATTCATGGCTGGGTATAGGCTGAGGGAAGGGAGGGAAGTGGAGGAGCGGAGCTTCACATCTCACTGAGCAGTAGAGCTCGTGTCTTTGCTCTGTTCAGAAATGAAAAATGATGTTCCCTGGGGACCAGCTTTAGTCTGCTTGAGTTGTTAGCTTTTATTCCTCTGATTACAGAGCTGCAGATGAATGAAAGGGAATGGGATGTTACCTAATGTATGGCACACCAATAAATAACTGTAGGATAATACAGAGCACCTTACAAGGCATCCATTGACTGTGTCCAATCAAATGTTTGGTGCAAACAGAAGCTTACTGATGATTTTTTGTCTGCTTGAAAGCTTAATTTGGTATTGGCACTGACCCTGTATATAGCTTCCTCTCTTATTTCGTATTTCTCATTACTATATATGTTTATATATTTTATTTTTATTAGTTATACTATTTTTATATTGATTACTGCACTGTTGGGTAGAGCTTGGAAGTTAAACATTTCACAATACTTGTGCATGTGACAATAAATCTTCAACTAAAACTTGTAGAGTACTTGTTTAGGGGAGAGGGGGCTGGATGGTATCATCAAAGAAAACTGGATGAATGCTACCAAAGGTCTTTCTCTCTAGCTCAGAACACTCTGCTGCTCCCAACCTTATTATTCCGCCTCGGCAGAGAACACGCTGATGGCTTACGGGGCTTGTGTGCGTTGGTGATATTCTTTGATAGATAAACATGTCTCAAACACCATTCACCAAAGTACTACACCACTTGTCCTTGGAAAGGGGAGTTAAGAATCTAGAAGTTCTTCAGACAGAAAGAGAATCATCAATTCAAAGACCTCACCAAACGCTGTCAAAACCATACATTCAAAGACAAAAAAAAAACTCATGTTGGTGTGCAGGACACTTTCAGTTCAAGTAATCTGATGGATAATGGGAATATAGTTAAAAACTGACATGTAAAAAAACTCAGTTTTCAATGAATATACAACTTGACCATGTCACAAATGACATGAGCCTCACGTAATTTCAACCAGTATTCTTTGCAGGGATAATAATTCAGGTGCTGCTCACGTCAATCAAAACTAGAGGTCGACCGATTAATCGGAATGGCCGATTAATTAGGGCTGATTTCACATTTTCATAACAATCGGAAATCGGTATTTTAAAATTTTTAATTTTTACACCTTTATTTAACTAGGCAAGTCAGTTAAGAACACATTCTTATTTTCAATGACGGCCTAGGAACGGTGGGTTAACTGCCTTGTTCAGGGGCAGAACGACAGATTTTTACAGATTTTTAACCTTACGGTTAACTAGTCCAACGCTCTAACCACCTGCCTCACGAGGAGCCTGCCTGTTACGCGAATGCAGTAAGGAGCCAAGGTAAGTTGCTAGCTAGCATTAAACTTATCTTATAAAAAACAATCAATCATAATCACTAGTTATAACTACACATGGTTGATGATATTACGAGTTTATCTAGCTGTCACGGCCGTTTAAAAATGAGGACCAAGGTGCAGCGTGGTAAGCGTACATTTTCTCTTTATTTGGAAAAGACGCCGAACAAAACAATAAACACTACAAAAAACAAACCGTGAAGCTCAAAGGCAAAGTGCCCTAAACAAAGTCAACTTCCCACAAAGACAGGTGGAAAAAAAGGCTACCTAAGTATGGTTCTCAATCAGAGACAACGATAGACAGCTGCCTCTGACTGAGAACGACACCCGGCCAGACACAAAGAAATACACAACATAGAACATAGAATACCCACCCCAACTCACGCCCTGACCAAACCAAAATAAATACATAAAAAGGATCTCTAAGGTCAGAGCGTGACAATAGCGTGTCCTGCGTTGCTCCAACGTGTACCTAACCATAAACATCAATGTCTTTCTTAAAATCAATACACAGAAGTATATCTTTTTAAACCTGCATATTTAGCTGAAAGAAATCCAGGTTAGCAGGAAATATTAACCATGTGAAATTGTGTCACTTCTCTTGCATTCATTGCACGCAAAGTCAGGGTATATGCAACAGTTTGGGCCACCTGGCTCATTGCGAACTAATTTCCCAGAATTTTACGTAATTATGACATAACATTGAAGGTTGTGCAATGTAACAGGAATGTTTAGACTTATGGATGCCACCCGTTAGATAAAACGGTTCCGTATTTCACTGAAAGAATAAACGTTTTGTTTTCGAGATGATAGTTTCCGGATTTGACCATGTTTGTCACGCTCGTCGTCCTCCTCGTCTGAGGAGGAGTAGTTGGAAGGATCGGAGGACCAAAATGCAGCGTGGTATGTGTTCATCGTGAATTTAATAAACAGAGAACACTAAACAAACTATACAAAACAATAAACGAACAACGAACGTGAAGCTATATAAGAAATGTGCTGACACAAGCAACTAACATAGACAATCCCCCACAACGACAAAACAGGCTGCCTGCCAGAAACAGACAAACTAGACATACAACATAGAATGCCCACTCAGATCGCACCCTGACCAAACAAAACATAGAAACATACAAAGCAAACTATGGTCAGGGCGTGACAATGTTAATGACCTAAGGCTCGTATTTCTGTGTGTTATTATGTTATATTTAAGTCTATGATTTGATAGAGCAGTCTGACTGAGCGATGGTAGGCACCAGCAGGCTCGTAAGCATTCATTCAAACGGCACTTGCGTGCATTTTGCCTATCAACTCCCGAGATTAGGCTGGTGTAACCGATGTGAAATGGCTAGCTAGTTAGCGGGGTGCGCGCTAATAGCGTTTCAAACGTCACTCGCTCTGAGACTTGGAGTAGTTGTTCCCCTTGCTCTGCATGGGTAACGCTGTTTCGAGTGTGGCTGTTGTCGATGTGTTCCTGGTTCGAGCCCAGGTAGCGGCGAAGAGAGGGATGGAAGCTATACTGTTACACTGGCAATACTAAAGTGCCTATAAGAACATCCAATAGTCAAAGGTATATGTGTCACGTTCCTGACCTGTTTTCCTTTGTCTTGTATTTATTTTAGTTGGTCAGGGCGTGAGTTGGGTGGGTTGGTCTATGGTTGATTTTCTATGTTGGGATTTGGTGTTCGGCCTGGTATGATTCTCAATCAGAGACAGCTGTCTATCGTTGTCCCTGATTGAGAATCATACTTAGGCAGCCTGGGTTTCACTTGTGTTTGGTGGGTGTTTGTTCCTGTGACTGTGTTTGGGCCACACAGGACTGTTTCGGGTTTGTCACGTTTGTTGGTGTTGTATTTTGAAGTGTTTTGTTGATTTTTCATTAAATAATTAACCCTAACTACTCTGCATCTTGGTCCGATCCATGCTCCTCCTCGTCTGAGGAGGAGAACGACTACGACAGCCGTTACAATATGAAATACAAATCGTATTGTAACGGCGTTCCTCCTCACGCACCTCCGCACGCACCTCAGGACTAGTACGGGGAGAAGGAACAGTGTGTACAGGGCTCTGGAGACGCACAGGTGGCTTAGTGCGTGGTGCCGGAACTGGAGGCACCGAACTGGATACACGCACCACAGGGATAGTGCGTGGAGGAGGAACAGGGCTCTGGCAACGCACTGGAAGCCTGGTGCGTAGTGTAGGCACTGTTGGTACTAGGCTGGGGCGGGAAAGTGGAGCCGGAAATACCGGACCGTGCAGGCGTACTGGCTCTCTTGAGCATTGAGCCTGCCCAACCTTACCTGGTTGAATGCTCCCCGTCGCCCGACCAGTGCGGGGAGGTGGAATAACCCGCACCGGGCTATGTAGGCGAACCGGGGACACCATGCGTAAGGCTGGTGCCATGAATGCCGGCCCGAGAAGACGCACTGGAGACCAGACGCGTTGAGCCGGCCTCATGACACCTGGCTCAATGCCCAATCTAGCCCTACCAGTGCGGGGAGGTGGAATAACCCGCACCGGGCTATGCACACAGGAGACACCATGCGCTCTACTGCGTAACACGGTGTCTGCCCGTACTCCCGCTCTCCACGGTTAGCCTGGGAAGTGGGCGCAGGTCTCCTACCTGCCCTTGGCCCACTACCTCTTAGCCACCCCCCAAGAAATTTTTGGGATTTATTCTCGGGCTTCCTTGCTAGCCTCGTACCTTCATATTTGCGGTTCCTCTCTCCGGTTGCCTCCGCTCTCCTAATCGCCTCCAGCTGTTCCCATGGGAGGCGATCCCTTCCAGCCAGGATCTCCTCCCATGTGTAGCAACCCTTGCCGTTTAATACGTCCTCCCATGTCCATTCCTGTTTATTAGTCCACTGCTCGAACTTACGCTGCTTGGTTCTGGATTGGTGGGTGGTTCTGTAACGGCGTTCCTCCTCCTCTTCATCCGAAGAGGAGGAGCAGGGATCGAACCAAAATGCAGACTTGTGATTTGACATGATATTTATTAAAGTAAAGACGACAACACGAACTTCACTTAAAACTAAACAAAACAACAAACGGAGTAGACAAACCTGAACGTAAGGACTTACATGTAACGCAGAACGAACGAACAGGAAAATGACTACATAAAACGACGAACGAACGAAACAGTCCCGTATGGTGCAACATAGACACAGACACAGGAGACAACCACCCACAAACAAACAGTGTGAAAACACCTACCTTAATATGGCTCTCAATCAGAGGAAATGAAAACCACCTGCCTCTAATTGAGAGCCATATCAGGTCACCCTTTAAACCAACACAGAAAACATAGACTGCCCACCCAAACTCACGTCCTGACCAACTAACACATACAAAACTAACAGAAAACAGGTCAGGAACGTGACATAACCCCCCCCCTCAAGGTGCGAACTCCGGGCGCACCAGCACAAAGTCTAGGGGAGGGTCTGGGTGGGCATCTGACCACGGTGGTGGCTCAGGCTCTGGGCGAGGTCCCCACCCCACCAGTCAATCCCAGCTTACGTCTCCCCCTTAGAATGACCACCCTCATCTTACACCCACTTAATTTAAATGTTAACCTTAAGATAAGGGGCAGCACCAGGACAAGGGGCAGCACCGGGATAGAGAGATAGCTCAAGACCGAGAGGTAGGTCAGGATAGAGAGGTAGCTCAGCATAGAGGGGCAACTCCGGACTGAAGGGCAGCTCCGGACAGAGAGACAGCTCTGGACTGAGGGACAGTTCTGGATCAATGGCAGCTCTGGGCTGAGGGGCAGCTCATGACTGGCTGACGACTCTGGACGCTCATGGCAGGCTGACGGCTCTGGACGCTCATTGCAGGCTGACGGCTCTGGACGCTCATGGCAGGCTGACGGCTCTGGACGCTCATGGCAGGCTGACGGCTCTGGACGCTCATGGCTGGCTGACGGCTCTGGACGCTCATGGCTGGCTGGCGGTTCTGGACGCTCATGGCTCACTGGCGGCTCTGGCAGATCCTGTCTGGTTGGCGGCTCTGGCAGATCCTGTCTGGTTGGCGGCTCTGGCAGATCCTGTCTGGTTGGCGGCTCTGGCAGATCCTGTCTGGTTGGCGGCTCTGGCAGATCCTGTCAGGTTGGCGGCTCTGGCAGATCCTGTCTGGTTGGCGGCTCTGGCAGATCCTGTCTGGTTGGCGGCTCTGGCAGATCCTGTCTGACGAATGGCTCTAGCGGCTCCTGACTGACTATCGGCTCTGACGGCTCGGGACAGACGGGCGACTCTAATGGCTCGGGGCAGACGGATGGCTCAGATGGCGCTGGGGAGACGGATGGCTCAGATGGCGCTGGGGAGACGGATGGCTCAGATGGCGCTGGGGAGACGGATGGCTCAGATGGCGCTGGGGAGACGGATGGCTCAGATGGCGCTGGGGAGACGGATGGCTCTGGCCGGATAAGCGCACTGTAGACCTGGTGCGTGGTGCCGGAACTGGAGGCACCGGGCTAAGGACACGCACCTTCATGCTAGTGCGGGGAGCAGGGACAGGGCACACTGGACTCTCAAAGCGTACTATTTGCCTGATGCGTGGTACCGGCACTGGTGGCACCGGGCTGAGGGCACGCACCTCAGGACGAGTACGGGGAGAAGGAACAGTGTGTACAGGGCTCTGGAGACGCACAGGTGGCTTAGTGCGTGGTGCCGGAACTGGAGGCACCGAACTGGATACACGCACCACAGGGATAGTGCGTGGAGGAGGAACAGGGCTCTGGCAACGCACTGGAAGCCTGGTGCGTAGTGTAGGCACTGTTGGTACTAGGCTGGGGCGGGAAAGTGGAGCCGGAAATACCGGACCGTGCAGGCGTACTGGCTCTCTTGAGCATTGAGCCTGCCCAACCTTACCTGGTTGAATGCTCCCCGTCGCCCGACCAGTGCGGGGAGGTGGAATAACCCGCACCGGGCTATGTAGGCGAACCGGGGACACCATGCGTAAGGCTGGTGCCATGAATGCCGGCCCGAGAAGACGCACTGGAGACCAGACGCGTTGAGCCGGCCTCATGACACCTGGCTCAATGCCCAATCTAGCCCTACCAGTGCGGGGAGGTGGAATAACCCGCACCGGGCTATGCACACAGGAGACACCATGCGCTCTACTGCGTAACACGGTGTCTGCCCGTACTCCCGCTCTCCACGGTTAGCCTGGGAAGTGGGCGCAGGTCTCCTACCTGCCCTTGGCCCACTACCTCTTAGCCACCCCCCAAGAAATTTTTGGGATTTATTCTCGGGCTTCCTTGCTAGCCTCGTACCTTCATATTTGCGGTTCCTCTCTCCGGTTGCCTCCGCTCTCCTAATCGCCTCCAGCTGTTCCCATGGGAGGCGATCCCTTCCAGCCAGGATCTCCTCCCATGTGTAGCAACCCTTGCCGTTTAATACGTCCTCCCATGTCCATTCCTGTTTATTAGTCCACTGCTCGAACTTACGCTGCTTGGTTCTGGATTGGTGGGTGGTTCTGTAACGGCGTTCCTCCTCCTCTTCATCCGAAGAGGAGGAGCAGGGATCGAACCAAAATGCAGACTTGTGATTTGACATGATATTTATTAAAGTAAAGACGACAACACGAACTTCACTTAAAACTAAACAAAACAACAAACGGAGTAGACAAACCTGAACGTAAGGACTTACATGTAACGCAGAACGAACTAACAGGAAAATGACTACATAAAACGACGAACGAACGAAACAGTCCCGTATGGTGCAACATAGACACAGACACAGGAGACAACCACCCACAAACAAACAGTGTGAAAACACCTACCTTAATATGGCTCTCAATCAGAGGAAATGAAAACCACCTGCCTCTAATTGAGAGCCATATCAGGTCACCCTTTAAACCAACATAGAAACAGAAAACATAGACTGCCCACCCAAACTCACGTCCTGACCAACTAACACATACAAAACTAACAGAAAACAGGTCAGGAACGTGACACGTATAGAGAGAAATAGTCCTACAATTCCTATAACAACTACAACCTAAAACTTCTTACCTGGGAATATTGAAGACTCATGTTAAAAGGAACCACCAGCTTTCATATTTTCTCATGTTCTGAGCAAGGAACTTAAACGTTAGCTTTCTTAAAATGGCACATATTGCACTTTTACTTTCTTCTCCAACACTTTGTTTTTGCATTATTTAAACCAAATTGAACATGTTTCATTATTTATTTGAGGCTAAATTGATTTTATTGATGTATTATATGAAGTTAAAATAAGTGCTCATTCAGTATTGTTGTAATTGTCATTATTACAAATAAAAAAAATGTTTTTTTTAAATCGGCCGATTAATCAGTATCAGCTTTTTTTGGTCCTCCAATAATCGGTATCGGCGTTGAAAAATCATAATCGGTCGGCCTCTAATCAAAACATGATATTACTACTCCTCAAAGTGGTGCCACATTCTTACAGTGAGGACTATATTCATGACTCACAAAACCATTTTTTCTTAAAAGCTTGATGGTGGATCCTGACCTCAACTCACAACAGCACAATGACACAGACTTCACCTGGCAGAGACTGGCATCCAGCATTCCTTAACCACCCACGCACTGAGATACCATTACTGTATCTAAGTGTATCCCATTACTGTACATGGTAACTCACACCCTCTAACGAATCTCAATTTAGCCATCAAGGATGGCCCTCTATTTAAACCGTTATTAACTTTTCTAACATGAGAGTTAAGTATAATTTTCTTGTAAGGTTGAAGCAGAGATTAAATAAAGTTATTAAATATGGTTAGCACCAAAACAGATGTTGATAATCAAGTTCAGCGAGGTTAGACTCTCTCCCACCCCAACCAGTCAGTCCATCTTTCATCCTGACTGCCCTCCCTCAGTGACCCCCTCCCCCCCCATTTACTGGATACCTTTTAAGAAGCCTTTCCCTCTCACCAAGGCCACAGTGTCACCGGGCTGGGAACTTTATGGACTCTGACGGCCAATTGGAGTCCTAATCAAGACCTTATTACAGTACCAAATGCACAAATCTTCCTGGCTTTTCGCAAAGCCCGTCAACCGTCACCTTTCCTTTTTTTCTCCCTCTTTTCCTCTCCTCCATTCCCCGGGAGAGGCTGGGTGTAGCGGTGAAGAAAAGCAATAGTGTCTGAGGAGATTTTCAAAAGGCCTTGACAGAACGGATTGGTCTCCATTACTGTAATGAGGCTGCAGAATTGGCCGCCTTGCTTCTCTCATTTATCTCTCCCTGCATCTCCTCTAGAGGATACGCTCTCTCCTCCATAATAGCCTACTTAGTCTTCCTTTTCTTTCTCTTCTCTCTCTATTCCGCTTCTTCCCTTCTTTCGCTCATAAGAGTTTTAGTTATTGTAAGACACCCTAAGGGCAGAAACTATTACAATTGGTTCAGTCAGGCATCTAATCAAAGCAGGGCAGGGGCAGGTGCGTGTTAGAGGCGGGAGCTCAACTAGGAGAGGACGATGAGAGTGACTTGTTTGAAAATAAAATTGTTGACATCAGTAAAAAAAACGTTGCAGCAGATAACAAAAGTTGGATAGTAGCAAGTTTTTCCACATTTCTTTGTTAGTGCACTGGGTTTTAAATAGCTATTGATTAAATACTTAATGCAACATTTTGCTCTAGTTGCCAGCTATTTTGCTACATTAGCTAGCTAAGAAAATATCTAATAGCTACAATATTCTAGTTTACAATGTTAATTCTTGTCACTACAGGGGGTGCTGTTTCAACTTCGACATTTTGCGTCTCCAAATTAAACTGCCTCGTACTCAATTCTTGCTCGTACAATATGCATATTATTATTACTATTGGATAGAAAACAATCTCTAGTTTCTAAAACCGTTTGAATTATGTCTGTGGGTGAACCAGAACTCTTTCTACAGCGAAAATCATGACAGGACATGCGAAGCTCTGAAAAATAGTCTCTGATCTCGGATCAGTTTAAAACTCTGTGTGTGCCCTATGGATCGAAATGAACTGCACCCGCCTTCCCCTGGATGTCAGTAACCAATGAGAAGTGGAATGGCGTCTCTACGTGTTTCTCAGAGTTTATAAAAGGCAATGGAGTGAGATGTCCCTTCTTTAGGACGCTCGCCAGGACGCAAGAGAGGACATCAGAATGGCATGCTCAAAAGCTCTCGTTATTGACCAAAGATATATCCGTCTGTGATTTAATTCGATATAGGTGTTAGAAACATCATAACGAAGTTATTTGAAACCGATTTATATCAGTTTATGCGAGTATATTGCTATTTTTCGGAATTTCCTTAGTATTGCGTTTGAGGATTTGGGCATGTGTGTGCCGTGTAGCTATCGTTAGCTGCTAGTTCCGAAGTTGAAGAGGTCGTTTTACAACAAAGCAACGATTCTTTTGGACAAAGGACACATTGCCCAAGATACTGATGGAAGCTCGTCCAAAAGTAAGAGTTATTTATGATTTTATTCCGTATTTATGTGGAAAAATGTAAACGCAGTTGTCGGCCATTTTTTGCGGCACTAGTCTGGCTGTAACTCACAATGTATGTCTAGTAACGTTAATTTTAAAAATCTAAATCAGCGGTTGCATTAATAACCAATGCATCTTTCATTAGCTGTCCAACCTGTATTTTTTTTGTCAATCTAATCGATAAATAATCGTAAACTTAGGTGCCTTTCCAAGATGGCGCCGGCCAGAATGCATGCCATGTTTTGACAGATTACATTGCATAACCACGATTTGTGATGCTAAATATGCACATTTTCGAACAAACTCTATATGCATTGTGTAATATGATGTTACAGGACTGTCATCTGAAGAATTCTGAGAAGGTTAGTGAAAAAATTAATATATTTTGGTGGCGATAACGTTATCGCCCCTTTTGCCTTGAATCAATGCTGGGGTGATGTTAGCTCATGTGGTATGCTAATATAACGATATATTGTGTTTTCGCTGTAAAACATTTTAAAAATCAGAAATGATGGCTGGATTCACAAGATCAGTGTCTTTCAATTGCTGTAGGCTGTGTATTTTTCAGAAATGTTTTAGGATGAGTATTTTGGTAATTGACGTCGGTCTCTGTAATTATTCCGGCTGCTTCCAACGCTATTTCAGATTGCAGCTGCTATGTAGAACTGTGATTTATACCTGAAATATGCACATTTTTCAAAAAGAAACATATGCTATACCATAAATATGTTATCAGACTGTCATCTTATGAAGTTGTTTCTTGGTTAGTGGCTATATATATCTTTATTTAGTCGAATTAGTGATAGCTACTGATGGAGTAAAAAACTGGTGGAGTAAAAAAAGTGGTGTCTTTTGCTAACGTGGTTAGCTAATAGATTTACATATTGTGTCTTCTCTGTAAAACATTTTAAAAATCAGAAATGATGGCTGGATTCACAAGATCTGTATCTTTCATCTGGTGTCTTGGACTTGTGATTTAATGATATTTAGATGCTTGTATTTACTTGTGACGCTATGCTAGGCTATGCTAGTCAGCTTTTTTACTGTGGGGGGTGCTCCCGGATCCGGGTTTGGTAGCAGTGAAAGGTTAAGCTAGCAAACAAGCTACAGTTGAAGTCGGAAGTTTACATACACCTTACCCAAATACATTTTAACTCAGTTTTTCACAATTCCTGACATTTAATCCTTGTAAAAATTCCCAGTCTTAGGTCAGTTAGGATCACCACTTTATTTTAAGCTTTAATTTCTTTCATCACATTCCCGGTGGATCAGAAGTTTATATACACTCAATTGGTATTTGGTAGGATTGCCTTTAAATGGTTAACTTGGGTCAAACATTTCGGGAGCCTTCCACAAGCTTCCCACAATAAGTTGGGTGTTCTGTCCATAAATGTTCTATAGGATTGAGGTCAGGGCTTTGTGATGGCCACTCCAAAAGCTTGACTTTGTTGTCCTTAAGCCATTTTGCCACAACTTTGGAAGTATGCTTGGGGTCATTGTCCATTTGGAAGACCCATTTGCGACCAAGCTTTAACTTCCTGACTGATGTCTTGAGATGTTGTTTCAAGATATGCACATAATTTTCCTCCCTCATGATGCCATCTATTTTGTGAAGTGCACCAGTCACTCCTGCAGCAAAGCACCCCCACAACATGATGGTGCCACCCCTGTGCTTCACGGTTGGGATGGTATTCTTTGACTTGCAAGCCCTCCCCTTTTCCTCCAAACATAACGATGGTGATTATGGCCAAACAGTTCTATTTCTGTTTCATCAGACCAGAGGACATTTCTCCAAAAAGTACGATCTTTGTCCCCATGTGCAGTTGCAAACCGTGGTCTGGCTTTTTATGGCGGTTTTGGAGCAGTGGCTTCTTCCTTGCTGAGCGGCCTTTCAGGTTATGTTGATATAGGACTCGTTTTACTGTGGATATAAATACTTTTGTACCTGTTTCCTCCAGCATCTTCACAAGGTCCTTTGCTGTTGTTCTGGGATTGATTTGCACTTTTCGCACCAAAGTACATTCATCTCTAGGAGACAGAACGCATCTCCTTCCTGAGCGGTATGATGACAGCGTGGTCCCATGGTGTTTATATTTGCGTACTATTGTTTGTACAGATGAACGTGGTACCTTCAGGCGTTTGGAAATTTCTCCCAAGGATGAACCAGAATTGTGTCTACAATTTTTTTTCTGAGGTCTTGGCGGATTTCTTTTGATTTTCCCATGATGTCAAGCAAAGAGGCACTGAGTTTGAAGGTACGCCTTGAAATACATCCACAGGTACACCTCCAATTGACTCTAATGATGTCAATTAGCCTATCAGAAGCCATGTCATCCTTTTCTGGAATTTTCCAAGCTGTTTAAAGGCGCAGTCAACATGTATGTAAACTTCTTACCCACTGGAATTGTGATACAGTGAAATAATCTGTCTGTAAACAATTGTTGGAACAATTACTTGTGTCATGCACAAAGTAGATGTCCTAACTGACTTGCCAGAACTATAGTTTGTTAATTCTTGCAACTATAGGGGGTGCTGTTCCGCATTAGCATTTTTTGGTCTCCAAATTAAACTGCCTCGTGCTCAATTCTTGATCGTACAATATGCATATTATTGTTATTATTGGATAGAAAACACTTTCTAGTTTCTATAGCCGTTGGAATTTTGTCTCTGAGTGGTACAGAACTACTTCTACAGCACTTTTCCTGACAGGGAGTCAGATTTCAGAAATTTTTACCCCTGATCTGGGATCGGTTTTAAGGTGCCAGTAGATGCTATAGAGAAACCGACACTGCCTACGTCTTCCTCTGGGTGTCAGTACGTCATCACGTTTTGAATGGAGTCGATTGCGCAATCAGAGCCACTATAAAACACGAAAACGTGCAAGTACCGCTCTCTTCCTGCATGCGTCTTGCGCAAAATGGACATCAGACCTGCCTCCTTCCAAATGGTTGTTTACACAGTGATATTTATCCGGTCATGTTTTTAGTCGTTATAGTTGTTAAAAACATCATAATGTAGTTAATTTGAACCGTTTTATAGCAATTTATATCCGTTTAGTGCGATTTTGAGGAATTTCTTTGTCGTGCACTCTGAAACCTTGGGCACGTTTCGGGGTCCCGTTCCATCGTTAGTGGATATTTCGAAGGACAGAGGACATCTATCGACCAAAAGAAGATTAGACCCAAGAAAGGATACATTGCCCAAGAATCTGATGGAAAATCACCTCATAGTAAGGAATATTTAATATGATAAATCGTTGTTCTGTCGAAATATTTTAAACGCATATTACGCCATTTTGTTTGTTATAGCTTCTCTTGGCGAACGCTGTATAAGAAAGTAAGGATAATTTTAGAAATGTAAATCAGCGATTGCATTAAGAACTAATTTGTCTTTCGATTCCTGTCAACCCTGTATTTTTTAGTCAAGTATATGATTAGCTTTCAATTAAACTAGATCACTCTGAAAGATGACGTCCGACATTTTGTGGCTTGATTTCCTAGTATTTTCATTGTGTAACCACGGTTTTGTATGGCTAAATATGCACATTTTCGAACAAACTGTATATGTATGTTGTAAAATGATGTTACAGGAGTGTCATCGGAAGAATTCTGAGAAGGTTAGTGAAAAAATTTATATATTTTGGCGATGATTACGTTATAGCTCTCTTTGGCTTGAATCGATGCTCTGGTAACGTTTTCACATGTGGTATGCTAACTTATCGATTTATTGTGTTTTCGCTGTAAAACGCTTAGAAAATCTGAAATATTGTCTGGAATCACAAGATCTGGGTCTTTCCATTGCTATGCTTTGTCTATTCTTATGAAATGTTTTATTAAGAGTAAATTGGTCATACACGTTGCTCTCTATAGTAATTCTAGTCGTCTTGTGATGGTCGGTGCAATTGTAAACTGTGATTTCTACCTGAAATATGCACTTTTTTCTAACAAAACCTATCCTATACCATAAATATGTTATCAGACTGTCATCTGATGAGGTTTTTTTATAGGTTATTGGCTATCAATATCTTAGTTTAGCCGAATTGGTGATAGCTACTGGTGGAGAGAAAAAATGGTGGACAAAGAAATTGTGTATTTTGCTAACGTGTTTAGCTAATAGATTTACATATTTTGTCTTCCCTGTAAAACATTTTAAAAATCTGAAATGGTGGCTTTATTCACAAGATCTGTATCTTTCATCTGGTGTCTTGGACTTGTGATTTAATGATATTTAGATGCTACTATCTACTTGTGAAGCTATGCTAGCTATGCTAATCAGTGTGTGGGGGGGTGGGGGGTGATCCCGGACCCGGGGTAGAGGCTCGTTAGAGGTTAACAAGAAATTTGTGGAGTGGTTGAAAAACGAGTCTTAATGACTCCAGCCTAAGTGTATGTAAACTTCCGACTTCAACTGTACATAATTACCCCAATTACCTCGACACCGGTGCCCCCCGCACATTGACACATTGACTTTTTACCAGTACCCCCTGTATATAGCTCCACTATTGTTATTTACGCCTGCTCTTTAATTATTTGTTATTATTATCTCTTACTTTTTGGGGATTGTCTTACAACTGCATTGTTGGTTAAGGGCTTGTAAGTAAACACTTCACTGTTGTATTCGGCGATTTGATTTGATTTGATTTGATTTTGTATATCTCACTGTTCCCAGGATGATATGTCAAGCACAGGTCCTTAGCAGGTTAGATCAAACCACGTGACAGTAGCTGTCGATAATGTCATGAAAAGTGGGATCTTGGAGGGTGGTTGATCATGGAGGACATCAGGTGGATCCAAGTCTGGGGAAGGGCTATGGTAGGCTTCTCAGAGCATGACAGAACCCCTAGAGGACATCAGGTGGAGCCAGGTCTGGGGAAGGGATATGGTAGACGTCTCAGAGCATGGCAGAACCCCTAGATCCCGAAGAACAGGAGCAGAGTAAAAGGGAAAGGGAAAGACACAGAGGCAGAGAAGGATGCAGAAAGAAAACACACAGGTTACAGGTAGATCCAGGCCAGGTTGAATTGTCCCCATATTGCTTACACCTATCCAATACGCTCAGGTCTACACAAGTGTATAGGGCTAGGGGTTCATTTGGGATTCAGGGATAAACTCTTTCTCAATTTGTATTTCTTTGATCTCTCTCTTCGCCTCCTTTTCAAAACGGATTGGAGGAGAATATCTCCAATAGGTTCCACGCCTGTAAGGGCTAAAGACTGTATTATTCTTAGGTTGTTGGTTTGGTATGGGTATGTTCGCCTCTGGACATCAATCAGAACGTAATGATGGCGAGGCACAGTGAATGTTTGACTTGTAGATTACTTGGACGAATAACAGTATATAACAGGCAGAGTATGTACAGGGCAATTGGTTGATCACTAGGAAGGCTACTGTGTAGCCTACTGTGTAGCCTGTGTAGAATGTGTGGTTTCTCTAGGAGAGAGCAGAATACAAAGTATTAATATCAGGATAACATATATAGAAATACAATGACATATGACACCACTTACAATATAAAGTATAAAGGCATCACTATAACCATGTTACTACATATAAAAGGGCTTAAACTAAAGCACCCTAGGTGGGAGTAATAACACATTAATGACTAGGGCATTATGAATGATTGAATGGATGGAATATGACTAATTCCTATAAGGATCCCGGAAAGGCAGGGACCTAATACAATTTCCAACGTGACATGCTTCAGCGCCATCTTAGGCTTGACTGACCAACTAATAATTACTAACTCTCTTAATAGGCCCAATACACTGAAAAGGCACACAAACATACTATAATACTCAAAATGGTATGCTAACACAAATATAATACACGGAGTGTAAGAGCACCCTTATAACCGAAATAACTGGTATGACCGAGACCCGTCATCGACACCTAGAGTGAGAACAACTGACAGAGGCTTTCTTTCGTACAAACCCACCGTGTGACTCATTTACAGACCTGTGTTTGTTTTGCTACGTTTTTACCATGTCGGAGGGTATATCCGTGGTCAGTGGACGGTTCTGAAAAGAAATGCATTGTTTGCATCACCGAGCGGTGGCCAGAAAATAATTAAAATCACATAAAAAAAAAAAAATCAAAACCAAACATGAATGTTAATTGCGCGCACATGCTCCATTCTACTCCCTGTCTGCTGCAACATGTAAATAAGTTGCATGAGGGGTTAGTGTTATACTGCTATTGGTCTAGAACCTCAGCTAAGTAATATTCAAGATAGAGCAGAATGAATTGTATTTTGAGTTAACAACTGAATCTAAAAGGGACAGTCAATATGATTGAAACAGACGTAAATTAACTTAAAAAGAAGAACATCTTTCTGAGAGAAGCCTTACTTGACAAACAGACTAGATCTAGGAGGGAAAATCTGGTACTTACAGCGCTTCAGATCCCACGGGAACCTGTCGACAAAATCCAACTTGAACACCTACACCATTTGCTTTCTTTAAAGATACAAGAATGGTTAAAAGCCTGGGTAAAATAATTGCTGGCACGAACATAGGCATGAATGATCAGTTCCCGAAGGAAATTGCAGAACAGCGCAAAATTCTGTACCCCATTTTCAAGGAGAATAGACAAAAAGGGAAATGTGTAGCTCTCGTAGTCGATAAACTGTATATTAATAACCAAATGTTCCGAGACACAACTACTCCATGGCTATACTAAATATTACAAAGTTCCCATAGAGGAGTTGAATAATGGAACACAAAATACTACACATGGTAGGGATTGTATAAAAAATATATGGAAAATGTAACGGTTGTCGTCTGGAGGAGAAGAAGAGGACCAAGGTGCAACGTGGTAATTGTTCATCTTGTGTAAAACCTCTACCGACCCCCCCTCCCGGATCCGGGATCATCCTCATCAAAAAAGCTGACTAGCATAGCCTAGCCTAGCGCCACAGGGATATCATATAATATAATTTCATGAAATCACAAATCCAATACAGCAAATTAAAGATAAACATCTTGTGAATCCAGCCAACATTTCCGATTTTTAAAATGTTTTACAGCGAAAACACAATATATATTTATGTTAGCTCACCACAATAGCCAAACACACAATGCCATTTTTTCACCGCAAACATAGCTTTCACAAAACCCACAAATAGAGATAAAATTAATCACTAACCTTTGAACAACTTCATCAGATGACAGTCTTATAACATCATGTTATACAATACATTTATGTTTTGTTCGAAAATGTGCATATTTAGAGCTACAAATCCTGGTTTTACATTGTGAATATGGCGCCAAAATGCACCAAATTGTCCGGAGAAATGTTGGACAGTCACGTAATCTAACCAAAAAACTCATCATAAACTTTGCTAAAAAATACATGTTGTACAGCAAATGAAAGATACACTGGTTCTTAATGCAACCGCTGTGTTAGATTTTAAAAAATAACTTTAGTACAAAGTACAGCATGCAATAATCTGAGACAGCGCCCAGCCAATCTCCGCCATGTTGGAGCCAACATATTCCACAAAAATACGAAATAACATTATAAATATTCTCTTACCTTTGATGTTCTTCCATCAGAATGTAGTGCAAGGAGTACTAGTTCCACAATAAATCGTTGTTTTGTTTAAGAATGTCCATTTCTTCTGTCGAATTAGCAACTTTGGCTAGCATGGTGGAGCGCACATGTCCATGAACTCTTGGCGCATGGAACGAAATATTCCAAAAGTCACAATAAACGTCGAATAAACTGGTTAAACTCAGTTGAAAATCCATCTTTATGATGTTTTTCTCATATGTATCCAATAACGTCCAAGACGGAGCATTTCGTCGTGTCTACCTAACGCATTGCAGAAAATAATATGGTGCTCCCTGGTGCGCAGAAAAATACTGCCAATATGGCGGACCTGTCACTCCAAAAGCTCTCATTCGGTCTCACATCAAGCTAGACACCCCATTCAACATTCTACTGCCTGTTGACATCTAGTGGAAGGCGTATGAAGTGCATACAGATGCATAAATATAATGCAATTGAATAGGCAAGGCCTTACACAGAGACCCATTTTCAGAATTTTCACTTCCTGTTTGGAAGTTTGCTGCCAAATGAGTTCTGTTTTACTCACATATATAATTCAAACAGTTTTAGAAACTTGAGAGTGTTTTCTATCCAATAGTAATAATAATATGCATATCGTATGATCTAGAACTGAGTACGAGGCCATTTAATTTGGGCACGATTTTGTCCCAAAGTGAAAACAGCGCCCCCTATTAAGAAGAAGTTAATGAAGGTGAACACTCAAAATACAAAAACAACAAATGTGAAAAACCGAAACAGTACTGTCTGGTGCAGACACACAAAGAAAGAAAACAACCACCCACAAAACCCAACACGAAACAGGCTACCTAAATATGGTTCCCAATCAGAGACAATGACTAACACCTGCCTCTGATTGAGAACCATATCAGGCCAAACACAGAAATAGAAAAACATAGATAAACAAACATAGACTGCCCACCCCAAATCACGCCCTGACCATACTAAATAAAGACAAAACAAAGGAAATAAAGGTCAGAACGTGACAGAAAAGCAATAAAATAAAACAAATTGTTAAAGAAATAAACTACAACTTCACTTCACAAACTTAATTTGTATTAGACTTTCCATTTGTAGTATTTCAAAATCTGATAAGACAGCATTAGAGGAAAGGATAATTCGCTAAATAATATATCTTCAAATATAAGGAACTGGAACACAATCAACATGGTAGAGATAAAACACAGCAAACAGAGGACATAGGCACAGTATGTGGTTATGTGCCGATGTATTGTGATGGAAAGCGGGGTGTGTGTTTTCGTGTTTAGAAAAGTTAAGTGAGTGAAAAACGATAATGGTTGCAAATCCCAGAGCCCATGTGTGTTTGTGAGCAGAGGTTGTGTGAGACAGCTTTCAATTTTGTGCAGATATGTGATACACATTTTAAAAATAGTTTATTTATTTATTGTCCTATCATTATGGAATGGTCCCCAACCCTATACCCTAGACACCCACTGAGCAACCCATGCACTGAGGAGTCCTTATATGTTTTATGGGCCTACTGTAAGTAGCCTGTACGCAGCCAAATCAGAAAGATGAATGTGGTCAGAGACCTACTAAAGCAGCACCGCCCCCTCAAGATTCTGAGCCTGCCTGGCAGGGTTGGTCCTACAAAGCCAAAGCTCCCTGATGAGAGAGCATAAGATACAAGGAAATTCTCAAAGCTGCTAATGAGAACCTTGACGACCTTGTATCTAGCCAGTGGGGATTCCAGTGGGGTGCCCCCACCCAGGTAGTGGCAATGCTAGCAACACTGCAGTAACCCATGGGGAGGGGGTCACACTAAGACATTCAGAGAGGGGGCATATTATTGTGGCCCTGGTGGCACAAAATAATCAAAGATCTAACTGCACAGCAATGCGTGGGAAAATGGTCACAACGGGGGACCAGCTTGTGTGTGTTTAAGGGGAAAGGGGTATATCTGATCTCCATCACAAAGGACTTGACAATGGTTAATCAAATCTCCCCATTTTTGCTAAATTTTGCATGCCTTCTCAAACGGCTGCAACATGTCTTGAGTCCTTTCTTGAGTTGGGCTCTGGGATGGAACAACTGTTGAGCATCTGAGTATATGGTTCTTTGTGAGCCGTGTTTTATGCTCTATTATGCGCTCCCATCAGGGGGCTTTGGCTTTGTAGTCTTATTACATACAGCTGAGAGGAACTATTGGATATAAGAGCAACGTCAACTTTGCAACATTATGACCAGGAATACGACTTTCCCGAAGCGGATCCTCTGTTTGGTCTACCACCCAGGACAATGGATCGGATCCCAGCAGGCGACCCAAAACAACGGTGTCGCAGAAGGGGCAGACAGAGCGGTCTTCTGGTCAGGCTCCATAGACGGGCACATCGCCCACCGCTCCCAAGTATACTACTTGCCAATGTTCAGTCTCTTGACAACAAGGTAGACGGAATCCGAGCAAGGGTTACATTCCAGAGAGACATCAGAGATTGTAACATTCTGTTTCACAAAAACATGGCTCACACAGGATACATTATCAGAGTCTGCACAGCCACCTGGTTTCTTCACGCATCGCGCCGACAGACACAAACATCTCTCTGGTAAGAAGAAGGGCGGGGGTGTATGCCTTATGATTAACACGTCGTGGTGTGATCATAACAACATACAGGAACTCAAGTCCTTTTGTTCACCTGACCTGGAATTCCTTACAATCAAATGCCGACCGCATTATCTACCAAGACGTGTATATCACAGTCGTGTATATCCCCCCCAAGCAGACACCTCGAGAACTTCATTGGACTCTATGTAAACTGGAAACCACATATCCTGAGGCAACATTTATTGTAGCTGGGGATTTTAACAAGATTAATCTGAAAACAAGGCTCCCTAAAATGTATCAGCATATCGAATGCGCAACCCGGGCTGGAAGAATTCTGGATCATTGTTACTCTAACTTCCGCCCAGATTTCAGCAAATCTGACCACGACTCCATTTTGTTGCTCCCAGCCTATAGACAGAAACTAAAACAGGAAACGCCGTGCTCAGGTCTGTTCAACGCTGGTCCGACCAATCTGATTCCACGCTTCAAGATTGCTTCAATCACATGGACAGACATATGTTCCGGATAGCGTCGAACAACAACATTGATGTATACGCTGATTCGGTGAGCGAGTTTATTAGCAAGTGCATCGGTGATGTTGTACCCACGGCGACCATTAAAACCTTCCCCAACCAGAAACCGTGGATTGATGGGAGCATTCGTGCAAAACTGAAAGCGCGAACATATGCTTTTAAATCAGGGCAAGGCAACCGGAAACATGACCGAATAAAAACAGTGTCGCTATTCCCTCCGCAAGGCAATCAAACAAGCAAAGCGTCAGTATAGAGACAAAGTAGAGTCGCAATTCAACGGCTCAGACACGCGAGGTATGTGGCAGGGTCTACAGTCAATCACGGACTACAAAAAGAAAACCAGCCCCGTCGCGGACCTCGATGTCTTGCTCCCAGACAAACTGAACAACTTTTCTCGCTTTGAGGACAATACAGTGCCACTGACACGGCCCGCTACCACAACCTGCGGGCTCTCCTTCACCGCAGCCAATGTGAGTAAAACATTTAAACGTGTTAACCCTCGCAAGGCTGCCGGCCCAGACGGCATCCCTAGCAGCGTCCTCAGAGCATGTGCAGACCAGCTGGCTGGTGTGTTTACAGACATATTCAATCAATCTCTATCCCACCTTCACCCTACCTGACAACCTAGACCCACTCCAATTTGCTTACCACCCCAATAGGTCCACAGACGATGCAATCACACTGCACACTGCCCTAACCCATCTGGACAAGAGGAATACCTATGGAAGAATGCTGTTCATCGACTACAGCTCAGCATTTAACACCATAGTACCATCCAAACTCGTCATTAAGCTCGAAACCCTGGGTCTCGACCCCGCCCTGGACTTTCTGACAGGACACCCACAGGTGGTGAGGGTAGGAAACAACATCTCCACCCCGCTGAACCTCAACACTGGGGCCCCACAAGGGTGCGTTCTCAACTCTCTCCTGTACTCCCTGTTCACCCATGACTGCGTGGCCATGCACGCCTCCAACTCCAACAAGTTTGCAGACGACACTACAGTGGTAGGTTTGATTACCAACAACGACGAGACGGCCTACAGGGAGGAGGTGAGGGCCCTCGGAGTGTGGTGTCAGGAAAATAACCTAACACTCAAAGTCAACAAAACAAAGGAGATGATAGTGGACTTCAGGAAACAGCAGAGGGAGCACCCCCCTATCACATCAACGGGACAGTAGTGGAGAAGGTGGAAAGTTTTTTAAAAGTTCCTCGGCGTACACATCACGGACACACTGAAATGGTCCACCCACACAGACAGCGTAGTGAAGGCGCAACAGCGCCTCTTCAACCTCAGGAGGCTGAAGAAATTTGGCTTGTCACCAAAAACACACAAACTTTTACAGATGCACAATCGAGAGCATCCTGTCGGGCTGTATCACTGCCTGGTATGGCAACTGCTCCGCCCACAACCGTAAGGCTCTCCAGAGGGTAGTGAGGTCTGCACAATGCATCACCGGGGGCAAACTACCTGCCCTCCAGGACACCTACAGAACCCGATGTCACAGGAAGGCCAAAAAGGACAACAACCACCGAGCCACTGCCTGTTCACCCCGCTATCATCCAGAAGGCTAGGTTAGTACAGATGCATCAAAGCTGGGACCGAGAGACTGAAAAATAGCTTAGATCTCAAGGCCATCAGACTGTTAAACAGCCATCACTAACATTGAGTGGTTGCTGCCAACATACTGACTCAAATCTCTGGCTACTTTAATAAATGGACCTAATAAAAGGTATCACTTTAATAACGTTTACATAATCTACATTACTCATCTCATATGTATATACTGCTCTATACCATCTACTGCATATTGCCTATGCCTATCATTAGTCACTTTAAATAATGCCACTTTAATAATGTTTACATATCCTACATCACTCATCTCATATGTATATACTTCTCTATACCATCTACTGCATCTTGTCTATGCAGCATGGCCATCGCTCATCCATATATTTATATGTACATATTCTTATTCATCCCTTACATTTGTGTGTATAAGGTAGTTGTTGTGAATTGATTAGATTACTTGTTAGATATTACTGCATTGTCAAAACTAGAAGCAAGAAATCAATTCATTTATACACATACATTGATATTCAACAGGTACTGTTATTGCAGTGAGGTTAAAATAATGGTAGACCCAGGTACAATCTGATTACTCATGATGACCAAAAGATTCATAAATGGAGTTCACCCTTTCCCCATAACATTTTACAGCTGATATAGTACTTGTCATAACACTTGTCATAGATATCTCTTGTACTAAGGAGCCTATTTAAATTAACTGAATTTCTACAAATGCAAATAAAACAATACAAAACAAAGCGTAGCTACCTAGCTAGCTAAATAAAGAGATTTGGAAAAGGAGTGTTTCCATCCATCTTTTGCAGTTTCCATGCATGTTTGCAGCATGCTCATGCTAACTAAAACAAGGTTTGCAATCAAGTTTTGCAAGCAAATAAACATCAATGACCATTGATCATGTTTTGCACTTAATCCACTGATAATCGGTGAGATTTAAAGCTAAAACATATCGTAAATAGCATAAATAACCTGTAACAATGATACATTTTCCCCTGTCTTTTGACTGCACACGCTTCTCTCTCCGCACAACTGAGACCAATCAGAACATAATAACCAGTATAGCAGCGAATGCTATCGATTTTTATTCTTTCATTACGTAGCCCGGGTAGAATTTGGCATGTTCTACCAACGGCCCTAGTAGCAGACGCTAACAGCTTCTCGAATCCCATTGTGACACAGGAGGGGACACTTTTTGGCAAGAGGACATTTGGCTTGACAAGCCCGTGACAGCAACTCATTGCTGCTGACAGAGACACCATGGTGACTCTGGTGGGGGGGGGGGGGAGAACCATGCAGAAAAATATGGAAATTGCCACTTAGGCCACACCATTGGCCCATGTCAACATTCACACAGCATCACTTCACCTTCCTCTCTCTCTCTCTGTTTCACTCTGTGTCTGTCTCTCTCATCTCTTGCTCTCCCTCAGGTGGGCTCAGTTTGTTGTACATTTTAAAACACAAAATTCAGGGTACAAACTGTACAGCTGTATACATTATCTCATTAAAGTGACATTCTTCACTAACTTCTGTCACGACTTCTGCCGAAGTCGTTGCCTCTCCTTGTTCGGGCGGTGTTCGGCGGTCGACGTCACCGGTCTTCTAGCCATCATCGATCCATTTTTCATTTTCCATTGGTTTTGTCTTGTCTTCCCACACACCTGTTTTCAATCCCATCCATTACCTCTTGTGTATTTAACCCTCTGTTTCCCCTCATGTCTTTGTCAGAGATTGTTTTATGTCAAGTGTTGTTTCTTGGTGTATAGGTGCGCGACGGGTCCTCGTACCCATGTTTATTTTATGTATGTACATTTTCGTGTTTGGAGCATGTTAAGTGGACATTTATTAAAAGTCTCCATTTACACTCCGTTGAACTCTCCTGCGCCTGACTTCCCTGCCACCTATACACACGACTCTGACAACTTCTCCAAATCTGTTGCTTTTTTATTTCATTCTAACCTGCTGAATTAAATGTATTTCTTATTTCAACTATTAACCAATTGACTGTGTTTATTTGACGACAGGTGGTGATAACAATTAAAAGAACAATTAAGGCTAGAATATGCATCAGAGATCAAACCCCACTTTTACTGTATATTGGTTGAACCAATATAGTCACAGGCTTTCAATGATTTAATTTAATTAACTTCGTTGGGCTGCAGGGGCAGTATTGAGTAGCTTGGATAAGAGGGTGGCAAAGAAGGGAGTTGCAAACATAGGATCTGTGCTCCAGTATTCTCTTAGGGAGTTCTTCTTTACTGTCACCAGGAATGTATACATTTCACTAATTGTGGTTGTCCCCCCACTCCTGGTGTAACAGTATAACTTTACGTCCGTCCCCTCGCACCTACCCGGGCGCGAACCAGTGACCCTCTGCACACATCAACAACAGTCACCCACGAAGCATCGTTACCCATCGCTCCACAAAAGCCGCGGCCCTTGCTGAGCAAGGGAAACCACTACTTCAAGGTTTCAGAGCAAGTGACGTAACTGATTGAAACGCTATTAGCGCGAACCCGCTAACTAGTTAGCCATTTCACATCCGTTACACTGGCTCTCTCTTATCCTGTAGCTCCAAGGCATAGCGATTGGTCTCTACTATGTCTCCCACCAGCTCCTCTGTCAGAAACAACTTGAAGCACTCTGCCTCAGATGGAAATGGCAAGGGGCGTTGCACTCCAGGCTGGGACTCATCAACACAATCAGCAGGGCCAGGAGGGGTGAAATGGCTGGCAGCCTTCCAGCTACCACAGAACTCCTGTACTTCATCCACTGTCAGTCTGCCACCATCACCACCAGCATCTTCTAATGGAACTGGGACTTTGTCAGTGGACAAGGGGTCCTCAGATTCAGGGTTCTCAATGGCTACAAGGTTGGGGGGCAGCTCCTCACTGTCAGAATCTGATTCCTGACTTTCATACTCAGACTCAAAATCTCCAGAATTTCCACATTTGTGAGTTGTCTCCTTTTGAAAGTTATTGCTAATGCTACAGCTTAGCTCACTAGCTACATACATAAACAACAACACTGAATGGTTTAGAGTGAGAGGGTACGTGGTTGACTGCCGGCACGCGCCACTTGTCTCAATAAATCACTATCAGAAAATGTTTTGTGTGGCAATTATTTGTGTATTTACTGTTTTATTCACATGTTTTCAATTCTAGGTGACAAATCATGCATTCCGATTCTTGCACAGATTGTAATGGGCACATATGTGTGTAAAATACTTTTTTGAAGGTTGTACTGATTATGATGAGCTAAGCTAATTCCAGCTGTGTAGCCATGTTTGTTGACATACAATGCATTCTGGGTTTCACGTTATCGTCTGTTTGACCAAAGATGTTTTAACAAAATGAGGTGAGTAAGAGTTCACTCATTTTTTGAGGACTTCCGGAAATGAAGGGTGGGATGTGAACGACAGTGATTGACACACCCCTTCAACATGCATACTATAAACAGACCAAACTCATCTTGTCTTCTCTTATTATCTTCGGTTTCTGTGAGGAACAAATGCATAGCTGCGCGCTGAAACTAATCGTCGGATTACTTTCGGTTTCAAAAGTGTTTTACCTAATTATTTTGATCAATGGTGAGCTCACCCGTGATGTGATTAATTATACATAATAATTGCTATTAGCTAATTCATATTGTAGTTTATGTCAGCCGAGAGTTAGAAAATATTACTGCTTGTGTTGGGTCAATCTTTCCTCAGTTAGCGCTTGGACAAATGTAGCCTACATTTTTCCGGTTAGGATGATTGTGTTATGCTATATATACTTCTGTGAATATCTGAACATTGCATCCCAAAATAAAGTGCTCACATTCTGGACATAACTTTGTAAGGACTGTGTTTGTGTAAATAGTTTCTGAAAAAAGTGTGGCCAGCTCAAATGCTGATTGTTGCGTCATTCGAAACTGGCCGTTCTAAACGAGTGTTCTAAATGAGTGTTCTAATCACACGGGTGTGATCGTACGCTTCAGGGACCACTGTAGAACGATCACACCCGTGTGATGGTACGTGTGAAAGGGTTAATCTAGCCATCGTGTCCGATTTCAAAAAGGCTTTACAGCGAAAGCACACCATTCGATTATGTTAGGTCAGCGTCTAGTCACAGAAAAACATACAGCCATTTTCCAGCCAAAGAGAGGAGTCACAAAAAGCAGAAAGAGATAAATTATTCACTAACCTTTGATGATCTTCATCAGATGGCACTCATGTTACACAATACATGTATGTTTTGTTCGATAAAGTTCATATTTATATCCGAAAATCTCAGTTTACATTGGCGCGTTATGTTTAGTAATGTTGTGCCTCGAAAACATCCGGCGAATTTGCAGAGAACCACATCAATTTACAGAAATACTCATTATAAACTTTGATAAAAGATACAAGTGTTATGCATAGAATTAAAGATATACTTCTCCTTAATGCAACTGCTGTGTCAGATTTCAAAAAAAGCTTTACGGAAAAAGCACACCATGCAATAATCTGAGTACAGCGCTAAGCCACAAAAACAAGCCATACAGATACACGCCATGTTAAGGAGTCAGTAAAAGTCAGAAATAGCGTGATAAATATTCACTTACCTTTGATGATCTTCATCAGAATGCACTCCCAGGAATCTCAGTTCTACAATAAATGTTCATTTTGTCGATAAAGTTCATCTTTATGTCCAAACACCTCCTTTTTGTTGGCGTGGGCAAGTCCAGACGAAAGTCCAGAAGAAAAGTCAAAAACGTTCTATTACAGTTTGTAGAAACATGTCACACAATGTATAGAATCAATCTTTAGGATGTTTTTATCATAAATCTTCAATAATGTTTCAACCGGACAATTCCTTTTTCTTTAGAAATGAAAAGGAACACAGCTCGCTCTCACAGCCGTGGGCCTGACTTGGTTAAACAGCTCTTATTCTCTCCCCCTTCACAGTAGAAGCCTGAAAGAAGGTTACAAAGAGTGTTGACATCTTGTGGAAGCCTTAGGAAGTGCAATATGACCCCATAGACACTGTATATTCGAAAGGCAATGACTTGAAAAACCTCAGATTTCCCACTTCCTGGTTGGATTTTTCTCAGGTTTTCGCCTGCCATATGAGTTCTGTTATACTCACAGACATCATTCAAACAGTTTTAGAAACTTCAGAGTGTTTTCTATCCAAATCTACTAATAATATGCATATATTAGCTTCTGATAGGCTAATTGACATAAAATTATGTCATAGCTTTAGAAGCTTCTGATAGGCTAATTGACATAATTTGAGTCAATTGGAGGTGTACCTGTAGATGTATTTCAAGGCTTACCTTCAAACTCAGTGCCACTTTGCTTGACATCATGGGAAAATAAAAAGAAATCAGCCAAGACCTGAGAAAAATAATTGTAGACCTCCACAAGTCTGGTTCATTCTTGGGAGCAATTTCCAAACACCTGAAGGTACTACACTTATCGAAACAAACAATAGTACGCAAGTATAAACACCATGGGACCAGGCAGACGTCATACCGCTCAGGAAGGAGACGCGTTCTGTCTCCTAGAGATGAACGTACTTTGGTGCGAAAAGTGCAAATCAATCCCAGAACAACAGCATCTATATCCACAGTAAAACGAGTCCTATATCGACATAATCTGAAAGGCCACTCAGCAAGGAAGAAGCCACTGCTCCAAAACCACCATAAAAAAAGCCAGACTACGGTTTGCAACTGCACATGGGGCCAAAGATCGTACTTTTTGGAGAAATGTCCTCTTGTCTGATGAAACAAAAATAGAACTGTTTGGTCATAATGACCATCGTTATGCTTGGAGTTAAAAGGGGGATGCTTGCAAGCCGAAGAACACCATCCCAACCGTGAAGCACGGGGATGGCAGCATCATGTTGTGGGGGTGCTTTGCTGCAGGAGGGACTGATGCACTTCACAAAATAGATGTCATCATGAGGATGGAAAAGTACGTGGATATATTGAAGCAACATCTCAAGACATCAGTCAGGAAGTTAAAACTTGGTCACAAATGAGTCTTATGAAATGGACAATGACCCCAAGCATACTTCCAAAGTTGTGGCAAAATGGCTTAAGAACAACAAAGTCAAGGTATTGGAGTGGTCATCACAAAGCCTTGACCTCAATTCTATAGAAAATTTGTGGGCAGAACTGAAAAAGCACGTGTGAGCAAGGAGGCCTACAAACCTGACTCAGTTACACCAGCTCTGTCAGGAGGAATGGGCCAAAATTCACCCAACTTATTGTGGGAAGCTTGTGGAAGGCTACCCAAAATGTTTCACCCAAGTTAAACAATTTAAAGGCAATGCTACCAAATACTAATTGAGTGTATGTAAACTTCTGACCCACTGAGAATGTGATGAAAGAAATAATTCTCCCTACTATTATCCTGACATTCTTAAAATAAAGTGGTGATCCTAACTGACCTAAGACAGGGAATTTTTACTCTGATTAAATGTCAGGAATTGTGAAAAACTGAGTTTAACCCTTTCATGCGTGAGTTCCAAATATCACTAACGGTCGCCCCAGCGTGAGTTTTTTTATGCACGTGATATTAGAACGTTCTCTCCATTCCAGAATGTGTTTGTTATGTAACAGTACATTTCATCCGCGCTGCCCTCAAACAAAAGCACGCAGCATGTTTTTATTTGTCAATTTTAAATTATTTCTAACAAGTTTTTTATTTTCTAATAACAGTTTGAAATGAGGTGTGTTCCGCCTCATTCATTCACATAAAAGTAGTCATTTTTACTTTTGCGGACCAATTAATTTTTTTGACATTTCTGACCCGGACAAAATTCCCCAAACACTTCTCAATTGTTTGTGCAGGACATTTACTCATCTGCCGTCCTGCATACACGTGTTCATATTATTCCACCTGTCGCCTGCATCGAAATCAAAGTTGTTTTCGTTACCAATAATACCTTTGGAAATGTGTGCGTTTCTATCAAAGTGCCTTATTACGTTATAATAGTTTCTGCATGTCGTGTTATGTCGTTTCTACTGTAGCATCATGTTTTTGTGTATATTCCTTATAACCGCGGACACGCGATGTAACGTTACTCATTTCATAACATTTATGGTGTTATACTCAATGCTTAGGTAGCTAGCTACATTCTCCTATTAGCTCTGGAAAACAATGCTAATTGCGTCAGGGAAGTATTAGCATGTGTTGTATTTTGAAGCTACCCTGGCCTTATGACTCCCAAGTGGCACAGCGTCTCAGTGCTAGAGGCGTCACTCCAGACACCCATCTTCAAATCAAGACTGCGTTTCTATCAAAGTAAGTGCCTAATTACGTTATTGTGTCGTGTTATACCGTTTCTACTATAGCTCACTGTGTGAATGGAGCATAATATATTTGTATATATTCCTTATAACCGCGGACACGCGAGGTAACGTTACTCACCTTTTATGGTGTTATATTCAATCGTGCTTATGTAGCTAGTTACATTATTCTATTAGTTCTGTAAAACAATGCTAAATGCGTCAGAAGTATTGGCATGTTGTATTTTGACGCTACCCTGGAAAAATTGAAAAATATCTTATACCACTTGGTCGTTTTCTGAGTGCATTCCACAAAGCTGTTTATCATCCACTGCCCCCATTTAGAGGTAATAGTCAAGCACGCAGTCTGGTTTCATGTTTCTCTGTCTGGTTTGTTTCTCTCTCCCGTCAGGTGGTCCACCTTCCCTGTGGCCGACATGGTTGCTGTATGGACAGTGGAGAGGACATGGACGTCTCGTTTGTCATGCCACTTTACTGCCAGCTGTTAACATTTCTTATTTTGTATAACGGGTCATTTAGGATGGTAGTAGCGTTGATGAAATGCAGTCATAGCAGCAGAACTAGAAAGCAGTCTTTACTGTCACCAGGAATGTATACATTTCACTAATTGTGGTTGTCCCCCACTCCTGGCTCTCTCTTATCCTGTAGCTCCAAGGCATAGCGATTGGTCTCTACTATGTCTCCCACCAGCTCCTCTGTCAGAAACAACTTGAAGCACTCTGCCTCAGTTGGAAATGGCAAGGGGCGTTGCACTCCAGACTGGGACTCATCAAAGCAAACAGCAGGGCCAGGAGGGGTGAAACAGCAGGGCCAGGAGGGGTGAAATGACTGGTGGCCTTCCAGCTACCACAGAACTCCTGTACTTCATCCACTGTTGGTATGCCTCCATCACCACCAGCATCTTCAAAGGGAACTGGGACTTTGTCAGTGGACAAGGGAAATTCTGATTCAGGGTTCTCAATGGCTACAAGGTTGGGGGGCAGCTCCTCACTGTCACTGTCAGAATCTGATTCCTGACTTTCATACTCAGATTCATTGTCAGAATTTTAAAAAATCTCCAGAATTTCCACATTTGTTTGTTGTCTCCTTTTGAAAGACATTGCTAATGCTTCAGCTCATCTCACTAGCTACATTTACATTTACATTACATTACAGCTACATACATAAACAACAACACTGAATGGTTTAGAGTGAGAGGGTACGTGGTTGACTGCCGGCACGCGCCACTTGTATCAATAAATCACTATCAGAAAATGTTTTGTGTGGCAATTATTTGTGTATTTACGGTTTTATTCACATGTTTTCAAATCTAGGTGACAAATCATGCATTCCGATTCTTGCACAGATTGTAATGGGCACATATTATGTGTGTAAAATACTTTTTTGAAGGTTGTACTGATTATGATGAGCTAAGCTAATTCCAGCTGTGTAGTCATGTTTGTTGACGTTCAATGCATTCTGGGTTCACGTAATCGTCTGTTTGACCAAAGATGTTATAACAAAATGAGGTGAGTAAGAGTTCACTCGTTTTTTGAGGACTTCCGGAAATGAATGGTGGGATGTGAACGACGGTAGACGACACACCCCTTCAACATGCATACTATAAACAGACCAAACTCATCTCGTCTTCTCTTATTATCTTCGGTTTCTGTGAGGAAAAAAAATGCATGGCTGCGCGCTGAAACTAATCGTCGGATTACTTTCGATTTCTAAAAAGTGCTTTACCTAATTATTTCGATCAATGGTGTGCTCACCCGTGATGTGATTAATTATACATGGTAATTGCTATTAGCTAATTCATATTGTAGTTTATGTCAGCCGAGAGTTAGAAAATATAACTGCTTGTGTTGGGTCAATCTTTCCTCAGCGCTAGGACAAATGTAGCCTACATTTTTCCGGTTAGGATGATTGTGTTATGCTATATATTCTTCTGTGAATATCTGAACATTGAATCCAAAAATAAACTGCTCACATTCTGGACATAACTTTGTAAGGACTGTGTTTGTGTAAATAGTTTCTGAAAAAAGTGTGGCCAGCTCAAACGCTGATTGTTGCGTCATTCGAAACTGGCCGTTCTAAACGAGCGTTCTAAATGAGTGTTCTAATCACACGGGTGTGATCGTACGCTTCAGGGACCACTGTAGAACGATCACACCCGTGTGATGGTACGTGTGAAAGGGTTAAATATATTTGGCTAAGGTGTATGTAAGCTTCCGACTTCAACTGTATATGGATGAGCAATGACAGAGCGGCATAGGCTAAGATGCAATTGATAGTATAGACTACAGTATATACAGTGGGGAGAACAAGTATTTGATACACTGCCGATTTTGCAGGTTTTCCTACTTACAAAGCATGTAGAGGTCTGTAATTTTTATCATAGGTACACTTCAACTGTGAGAGACGAAATCTAAAACAAAAATCCAGAAAATCACATTGTATGATTTTTAAGTAATTAATCAGCATTTTATTGCATGACATAAGTATTTGATACATCAGAAAAGCAGAACTTAATATTTGGTACAGAAACCTTTGTTTGCAATTACAGAGATCATACGTTTCCTGTAGTTCTTGACCAGGTTTGTACACACTGCAGCAGGGATTTTGGCCCACTCCTCCTCCATACAGACCTTCTCCAGATCCTTCAGGTTTCGGGGCTGTCGCTGGGCAATACGGACTTTCAGCTCCCTCCAAAGATTTTCTATTGGGTTCAGGTCTGGAGACTGGCTAGGCCACTCCAGGACCTTGAGATGCTTCTTACGGAGCCACTCCTTAGTTGCCCTGGCTGTGTGTTTCGGGTCGTTGTCATGCTGGAAGACCCAGCCATGACCCATCTTCAATGCTCTTACTTAGGGAAGGAGGTTGTTGGCCAAGATCTCGCGATACATGGCCCCATCCATCCTCCCCTCAATACGGTGCAGTCGTCCTGTCCCCTTTGCAGAAAAGCATCCCCAAAGAATGATGTTTCCACCTCCATGCTTCACGGTTGGGATGGTGTTCTTGGGGTTGTACTCATCCTTCTTCTTCCTCCAAACACGGCGAGTGGAGTTTAGACCAAAAAACTATATTTTTGTCTCATCAGACCACATGACCTTCTCCCATTCCTCCTCTGGATAATCCAGATGGTCATTGGCAAACTTCAGACGGTCCTGGACATGCGCTGGCTTGAGCAGAGGGACCTTGCGTGCACTGCAGGATTTTAATCCATGACGGGGTAGTGTGTTACTATTGGTTTTCTTTGAGACTGTGGTCCCAGCTCTCTTCAGGTCATTGACCAGGTCCTGCCGTGTAGTTCTGGGCTGATCCCTCACCTTCCTCATGATCATTGATGCCCCACGAGGTGAGATCTTGCATGGAGCCCCAGACCGAGGGTGATAGACCGTCATCTTGAACTTCTTCCATTTTCTAATAATTGCGCCAACAGTTGTTGCCTTCTCACCAAGCTGCTTGCCTATTGTCCTGTAGCCCATCCCAGCCTTGTGCAGGTCTACAATTTGATCCCTGATGTCCTTACACAGCTCTCTGGTCTTGGCCATTGTGGAGAGGTTGGAGTCTGTTTGATTGAGTGTGTGGACAGGTGTCTTTTATACAGGTAACGAGTTCAAACAGGTGCAGTTAATACAGGTAATGAGTGGAGAACAGGAGGGCTTCTTAAAGAAAAACGAACAGGTCTGTGAGAGCCGGAATTCTTACTGGTTGGTAGGTGATCAAATACTTATGTCATGCAATAAAATGCAAATGAATTACTTAAAAATCATACAATGTGATTTTCTGGATTTTTGTTTTACATTCCGTCTCTCACAGTTGAAGTGTACCTATGATAAAAATTACAGACCTCTACATGCTTTGTAAGTAGGAAAACCTGCAAAATCGGCAGTGTATCAAATACTTGTTCTCCCCACTGTACATATGAGATGAGTAATGCAAGATATGTAAACATTATTAAAGTGGCAATATTAATTAAATTGACCAATGATTTCAAGTCTGTATGTAGCCTCTCTGTGCTAGTGATGGCTGTTTAACAGTCTGATGGCCTTGAGATAGAAGCTGTTTTTCAGTCTCTCGGTCCCAGCTTTGATGCACCCGTACTGACCTCACCTTCTGGATGGTAGCAGGCTGAACAAGCAGTGGCTCGGGTGGTTGTTGTCCTTGATGATCTTTTTGGCATTCCTGTGACATCAGGTGCTGAAGGTGTCCTGGAGGTCACCAGCAGTAACTGTTTGTTTAGGGATATTGCGGGCCAATTTAGCAAAATTATGTTCTGTCAGCCTACTGTAGGTGAGAACAGAGGGACTCAAATTAGCATAAGGCATGAAACTCGACTTATTTTTGAAAGTTGTTTGTTCTCTCACATCAGAAATACCAGATACATTATAGTTTCTAAACACTGCATTGCCATTACACCGTGGGTGCTTATTAGCACAGAATAAATTATATAAATGTAATTAGCAAACAAATTTGAAAGTGTCAACTTTTAATGCAAAAGGGTCCATCCTAATAGAAGGGGACTGACACTTGAGCATCAGTGAGAAGCCCTGGTGATATTTTGATCACCAAAAGTTCTTGTTATGTTTCTGACTGGACCTCCTTAGGTGGGCTGGTGGTGGATATCCTCCACCTCGAGCCCCAACTTGTCTTCCTGCGGGTTGGTTCTGGTTGCCTCATGCCCATTACCTTGAAACATAGTATTATTATAATGTTGTTACATTGTACTTCATTGGGCCACTAGCCTATAAATATGAGTTAATTACAATGGTCAGGTCACTCTGAGGAAGACATCAGCTAGACGTCGAAACGTCAGTGACCTGTTTGCATCCTGTACAAAGGATTAAAGTGAGCAAAAGTAAATCAATCTCTGCCTTTTTTTGTTGAGTGCTCCAACTCCTTTTTGTCAGGAATTAGTCCTTTTGGAAGTTGTTCTTGGTAAGCCATTCTCATGATTTTTGTCATTGTTGTTGAGCGTGAAGGCCCACCTGAACTATAACCTGTTCTGTGTTATCATGTTTGGTTTAGCAGATATGAAGGAAAATACACTGTCCGGCAATGGCAGAATATAAAATGGCCGCCAAAGCCTCCAGAATGCCTGCATATCTGAAAATGTCTCAAACTACAAGTTTACCAAGTTTCATGCTTTTATGAAAAAGGGAACATTTCACCTACAATTTGACACATATCGCCTGGACTACAGTTTATGTCGGGGTACAGTAGATGGATACTGACGAGTTTATGATTTCTTCAGTTTCAGAGATAGAGTGGGGCTCTTTCATACTTAAAGTATATGCACACATGTGAAGAACACATAATACACACACAGAGAGAGAGAGACACATACAGACACAAACCAACACTTCCTCGTCATGTAACTCCTGGCACCATACAGATCAACCAAGTAGATCAGCCAGTTAAGGATGCTAAGGGTCCCGGGGCTGGGTTTCTACTAAGCTAACATATGTACAATTTTGAACATGGTCATACCAAGGATCATTAAGCTATTTGATTTTGCATTTTTGGACCCTTGTAAGTATCCCAAAAATATATAAAATATTATATTTGATGAAACATTGAATTTGGCCTTACTGCTATTAGCCCATAAAAAAGGCATTGAATAACATGTTCATACATAGCAAAACATATAGTCAAAACATATGTTTTGAAGTGTCTCAACTTTCGATGGTGGGGTCATATGCGACAGGTTTCAGGCAACTAGAAGTATGTCACATGTCACTACTTCACAGGAGAGGCATTTGAACAAAAACATTATTTTCTTTATCAAATGTATTTATTTTTTGTCAGAAACGCCTTCTGGAACATGTGAACTTTTATGTGCCTTAATAATAAACTTGTATGCCATCTATAAATATGAATTTAATAAAGAAATACGAGCCTAGTTGGTTTAGC
This sequence comes from Salvelinus alpinus, assembly GCF_045679555.1. Lineage (NCBI taxonomy): Eukaryota > Metazoa > Chordata > Actinopteri > Salmoniformes > Salmonidae > Salvelinus > Salvelinus alpinus. Next base: position 43,827,610 of record NC_092100.1, read on the forward strand.
CACGTAAAAAGTTAGGAACCTTCCCTCTTGCCATGATTGGCTGAGATGAGATGAGAGAGATGAGTTCGGATTTGTCTGCCATATAGCACGCTTCTGTCTAATATGATCTGGTCAGTATGTGTAGGTAATCCTTTCTAAGGTGGCTTTTTGAAAGATATCAAGTAGTAGAACTGCAAAAGTGTTGCTCTCCACTTTCTGGAGCACAGAGTTTTGAAATCAGTGTAATGCCTGGTGGAATTAGAGTTTGAGAGGTAAGGAGATTGAGAAAATTCTGCCGTTTGATTGCAAATATGCAGAAGGAGTCGAAATGAGAAAACACGGAGGGCTGTTGTCTCCAGATAACATGTTCAAACTAAGGGCAGCCATGGCATCCGTGACAGAGAGGGAGAAGCATTGATCCATTTAAACGGGTAAGAGAGTCTAGCTAGCTACATTTTCAGATATTACATGTTAGTCATTTTGTCAGAAAGTCATTTTCATTGCAAGTTAAACCTTACTGTTAGCTAGCTAGCTAACGTTAGATGGCTGGCTCACGTTAAATGTATAATCTGTGTATTAATATTATTCATATCTCAGAGCCATTTCCATTGCTAGTTATAGCCTAATGTTAGCTTGCTAGCTAACATTGAACATGATTGTTTATCTATTTGCAGACTCATGAAGGGAAGTAAGGGAAGTTGGGATATTTGTTCATTGTTTAGCTAGCTATCTAGCTACATCTTTAAACAAAAGACTCCACTATGCAAGTAACCATTTCACTCTACCTTTTACACCTTCTGTATCCTGTGCATGTGACTAATAAACATTCATATTATTTGATATAGTATGTGTTTACTAGAGACTGTAATGTGAAGATCAACATGACCTGCACCAAAGTCAAATTAGGATATAGTGTTTGACCAACGAGATAGTGTCCAAGTTAAAAAATTCTGCCCTGCTTTTATTTCTTCACACTCACAACCTAAAGCTATTTTCTGTAATTGGCTCGCCATTAACTTGTAAATAATGATCTTGTTGTGAGTTTATTTTCCTGTAATAATGAATACAAATTAACTAAAGTGAAGACATTGTCAGCTATATGATATGGTCATTATTCGAACTGGCTAGCCAGCTAACTTAACGTTAGCTAGTTAGCTAACAAGCTAGAAATGAACCTAAACATTGTTTAGAAAGTTGATTTTAGTTGCCTGGTTTGCTTGATTGACATATATATTCATTTGTAAACGGGTGGGTTTATTGCTGTTAAAACATCAGTTATGCTACTTTGGACAACCAGGCTGCTGGTGTCATGCAGCCTGTTGATTTTGTTTATAATTTTTCGTAATGACAATGACAAGTTTGATGTCGGACAACAATAGAATGTTCAGGATGTCACTGCGACAGTTGTTGATAGACGTAGTATAAACCAGCCTTTAGTCTTTAAATCTTTGGTTGTTTAGTACATGGCCTCACATGTGAATCCTTAAACAGATGGGTGGGGCTAAGGCTTAAGAGAACGTGAATGATGCTGAATGGGTATAGACAAAGAAGAGCTCTAGTAGGTGTACCAAAACATTCAATGGGTATTTTCTCAAAAGTGGAGTTAGAAGTTTATCAACTTTCAAAGCAGAATTACTTTCCCATTGTTTCTCAACTGAAGTGTATGATATACAATTTTCTAGCTCTGTCTCTACTTTTACCCAATGTAAAAAACACTTTCAAATTTTGCTATATAAGACCGAAACGATCCGGTCGGTCAAATATTAGTGTGTAGGCCAAACTGTTCGGACACTAGAGACAGAAGTTGGCAGATCGGTGGTATCGACTTTAGACGAGTCCCGTGACGCTTGTGGTGGTTGTAGAGCAAAACGGAGAACACCGTTGTGCTCGTGAGAGTCTCATCTTTCCATAGAGGTTAGGACACTACAGATATTTTTGTGAGAAGACCGATTTTCAGGATGTCTCTTGGTCTGACAAACAATGCTGTAGCTCTGCCACCTTGGTGCGGAAGGCCAACATTGGTGGATGAGGTGGATTGAGATGCAGCCCATGCAAAAGAGAAGCTATCTGTAGCCTAAACAGACATATTTTGATGGGGATTTTCTTAAAATGCTCATTAGATTTCCCTGGGAGTAAATGGTACCCTATTTCACTCTTTTGACCTCTGAAGGGGGACAAGACAGGGTGATTCTCTGTCACCTTTAATCTTAATTTTAAGAATGGAACCGTTATTTGGAAATATAAGAAATAATCAGAAAATACAAGGTCTACAGATCAATCAGGAAGAACACAAAGTATCAATGTACAATACCCCATAATGACAAAGCGAAAACAGGTTTTTAGAAATGTTTGCAAATTTATAAAAAAGAAAATCAAATACCTTATTTACATAAGTATTCATACCGTTTGCTATGAGATTTGAATTTGAGCTCAGGTGCATCCTGTTTCCACTGATCGTCCTTTAGATGTTTCTAGTCCATCTGTGCTAAATTTAATTGATTGGACATGATCCTAAAGTTGACAGTGCATGTCAGAGCAAAAACCAAGCAATGAGGTCAAAGGAATTGTCCATAGAGCCCCGAGACAGGATTGTGTCAAGGCACAGATCTAGGGTAGGGTACCAAAACATTTCTGCAGCAATCAAGCCTTTATGGTAGAGTGGCCAGACGGAACCCACTCTTCAGTAAAAGGCACATGCCAGCCCGCTAGTAGTTTTGCAAAAGGGACCTAAAGACTCTCAGACCATGAGAAACAGGATTCTCTGGTCTGATGGAACCAAGATTGAACTCTTTGGCCTAAATGCCAATTGTCACGTCTGGTAGAAACCTGGCACCATCCCTACGGTGAAGGATGGTGATGGCAGCATCATGCTGTGGGGATGTTTTTCAGGGGCAGGGACTGGGAGACCAGTCAGGATGAACAGAACAAAGTACAGAGATCCTTGATGAAAACCTACTCCAGAGCGCTCAGGATCTCAGACTGGGGTGAAGGTTCACCTTCCAACAGGACAATGACCCTAAGCACACAGCCAAGACAATGCAGGAGTGGCTTCGGGACAAGTCTCTGAATGTCTTTGAGTGGCCCAGCTAGAGCCAGGACTTGAACCAGATCAAACATCTCTGGAGACCTGAAAATAGTTTTGCAGCAACGTTCCCCATCCAACCTGACAGAGCTTGAGAGGATCTGCAGAGAAGAATGGGAGAAACTCCCCAAGTACAGGTGTGCCAAGCTTGTAGCGTCATACCCAAGAAGACTCCAGGCTATAATCACTGCCAAAGGTGCTTCCAACAAAGTACAGAGTAAAGGGTCTGAATACTAAATGTGATATTTCATTTTTTTTTTATACATTGGTAAAAACCTGTTTTTGCTTTGTCATTATGGGGTTGTGTGTGTAGATTGATGAGGGGAAAAAACTATTTAATCCATTTTAGAATAAGACTGTAACGTAACAAAATGTGGAAAAAGTCAACGGGTTTGACTACTTTACGAAGGCACTGTAAATCCGGCATCTAAATACTTTCCGAAGGCACTGTAAATCTGGCATCAACAGCTAAATGGAAACAGATGGAAATCGAACAAATAGAATAACCATTAAGTACATATTATCACCAAAATAAAATGCATTCAAACAGGCCTGATCTACCTGCGAGAAATTGTAATGGACTGCGATTTTAAGCCAAGTATGATTAGTGATATTTAAATTGTGGTCTGAAAAAGGACTTATCAGGTATTAGCAGATGTTCACAGACAAGGGGACAGATACATTTGAGAATCTCTCCAAAAAGTACAACCTCCAGATCTCTGATTTACAAGTATTTACAAGTAAGAAGCTATCTTACTAAAGCAGTGTGACCTAATAAAAAGCTTAGTGATATATACTGAACATAAAAATAAATGCAACATGAAACAATTTCAATAATTTTACTGAGTTACAGTTCATATAAAGGAAATTAGTCAATTGAAATAAATTCATTAGGCCCTAATCTATGGATTTCACATGACTGGTCAGGGGTGCAGCCATGGGTGGGCCTGGGAGGGTATAGGCCCACTCACTGGGGAGCCAGGCCCAGCCAGTCAGAATGAGTTTTTCCCCACAAAAGGGCTTTATTACAGATATAAATACTCCTCTGGCTCTCTGGGTGGTTGGTCTCAGACGATCCCGGGGGTTAAGAAGCCGGATGTGGTGGTCCTGGGCTGGCGTGGTTCCACGTGGTCTGCGGTTGTGAAGAGGCTTAACATTCAATACATTTAAACAAATGTGTGCACAAAATACGTTTTTGGTGCATATAGAACATTTCTGGGATATTTTATTTCAGCTCATGAAGTATGGGACCAACACAGCATGTTACGTTTATATTTTTGTTCAGTATACATCACTTAATTAGCAAAGAAATATAACAAGCTAAATGCTAAGAATGTGCTGGGGTACATATACAGAATTATCGAAGAAGTAACAAAAGATGATACATTATAGCGGTAACTAATTGGGAAGATGAGCTGCAAATAGTAATAACCCAAGAGGACTGGGAGGACATATCGAGAAACACGTCCAAGACAACCAACTCTCTACTCTGAAGGGAATACTCTTGGAAAATTCAGTTGAGATGCTTTATAACTCAAAATACAACCATGACATCACATCAAGTTGTTGGCCTAACTGTGGGGAGAGCAGAGCTAACCATACTCACATATTATATTCCTGCCTAGTCCTCAATCAATTCTGGATCGAAGTATACAAAGTATTGGATGATAGAACGTTCGCATTCTCTAAATCCAGAACACATACTCCTGGGGAGAACCCCTCATGCACTGGTCTTCTACTCTGATAAGTAGCTCTTCAGAATTCTGAGAATAACATCACTTCAACAGATAACTAGAAACTGGCTTAAACCGCTGGCACCACAAATAAGCAATTGGAAAGAAACAGTTAATGAAATACATAGTATGGAAATTATAACATAGAATAAGAAACCAAATGACTCTATTTGAAATACGATGGGTGAAAAAAATTGACATTATAGTATGAAATATTTATAGGTTTCGAACAGGAGATAAAATGTACATGTTTTAAACGGACGGGTGTGGGTGGAAACGTGTGTGTGTGTGTGTGTGTGTGTATGCGATTGTAGAAGTGCATGTCGGTGTATGCATGAGTGGGCACTTATCTGCGTGTGTATGTGTTTGCCATGCACGAAAAGATGGGGAAAATTCAATGTAGATAGGGGATGCCAGGATGCCAACACAACACCAGGAGATTAGGTGGAGGAAGGTGGAGGAAGTTCAACCCAAGATAAGTTAGTTGGGGTTTTTGGAAACAGCGCTAATACATTGTAACTAAGAGGACCATTAAAACTAATTGTTCCTCTTAGCTGTTTAGCTACAGCCTGACAGCAAACAGTGTCTGATTTAACATTTCCCCCTGGACAGTAAGCGCTCTGCAGGCCCAGTGCTGTCCGTTCCACTCCTCTGACCTGAGAGGAAGGGAACCACTTCGCTGGGCTAGTTTATTGTGTCTACTTAATTAAATATGTTTATTGATTAAATCCTCTAATTGCAAGTTCAATATATCCTCTTTGCTAGGCTTTAGCATCCCTGGAGTGACCATAGTTATTTTTTTTGAACATTCCAACATGGTGGAGGTCTGGAAGTGGAGAGACAAAGATAGTATTCCAGCATAATTTGATCATGTTTACAACGGAGAGTGTGTTACATTGCTGGAAGCTCAACTTACTATGGCTATGTCTCTCATCTAATTACACTAGATCCTCTGTCTCCATGTGGACACAAAATACATAATTGTCAATAACTTACAGTATTATTCCCTCATGTTGACAGACAGCTTTTCTTCAGATGTGTAGCTGACCGGAGCTATGGAAAATATCACATAACTACACTTGGCTGTGGCTTGCATGGCACGCTAATATTCAGCCAGCCGTAATGGAACGGTTCTGGAAATTGTAGTTGTGGCTTAAGCGGTTATGGTTTTTAATACATTCAAATACAACAAAGTTGTTGTTTGTGTGGTGCACTTTAAAATAAGACTGTGCTTTTCAGTACATGTACTGTACATTATGTGAAAGCGTTGGTGTAGGTAGACAACCTGTTTCCCTGATAACATGATTATATTGATGGTGGTAATAGTAGGCACAATCGTGCGCACAATGACATGTATAATAAGTGGAGAAGAAAGCACAGCTTGTAGACTCAGAGCTCTGGAGCAGTCATCTGGAGCAGTCATTGCTGCCATGCATACTCCAAGCAGGGGAGCCTTCTTCATACGGTCCTTATTAATATGTAATATTGCTGGATTACTGGATCTGCGGGCAGCTTAGTTTGTTTGCCCAGAATAGCGTGACGATCTCTGACAAGCAGGTGTGTATGCCAGTTTCCATCTTACTGAGGCATACCCAGATCCTTACCTGGGAGCCAAACCTAGAATAGCCTCTGTGGCGTGGGCTGTCCAGTGGAGCAGAGACAGTCAGATACAGATAGTTGAGCAGATACACATCCACCCACTGTCTGTTTGGACACAAACACAGATGCTTTAACATGCTTGTGCAAAGTTGTGCCACATCATCAGTTTACAAAGGCAAGACAGATTACAGCGAGACAGAGTTCTCCGTGTAGCGCTTTTTTTTTTTTTTTACAGGTGAGTGTTCACGATCAATCCGGATTGTGTGAGGAGAGGATCTATGAATGGCCCATGTGTCCACAGTCACACTGAGGGGAAACACACAGCTGTGACTGGCAGCTAGAGAGAGAGAGAGAGCCTCAGGACAGCACTCAGAAAATCTGGCCCAACCAAATCATCACAAAACAAAAAGAAAAATATATCACCTATTGGAAAGACACTACAAAAAATAAAAGTAAACGTCAATGCTATTTGGCTCTAAACAGACAGTACATGGTGGCAGACTATCTGACCACCATGACTGATAGAAAACTGAGGAAAACACTGACTAGGTACAGACTCAGTGAGCACAGTCTGGCTATAGAGACTGGTCATCACAGACAAACCTGGCTGCCCAGAGAGGCTCACTCTGCTCCAGGGGAGAGGTAGAGACAGAGATGCATTTCCTATTACACTGTGACAAATACTCAGACCTAAGAGAATATTTCTTTCCCAAAATTATAATTCAATACAAAGAATTTGAAACTATAAAAGATGAAGAAAAAATCTAATATTTATTGGGTGAAAAGCCAAAATGTGTTCTCCTGCCACAACCTGAGGGACAGCCAGTGAAAAGTGCAATGTAATGTTGATAATATTTCCCATCTTGTTTTGTCTTTCATACCATGTCATGTGTCAGTCATGTTGACACTGCTTTAATGTATTGTTGTTCTCATTAATATTGTTGTTCTAGTTGTTGTTAATGGTAATCCCACGTCCACTACTACTATTATTATTGCTGTTGGTCCCACCATTTATTTATATATAAATATTAATTGTTTCTATATGTATACTCTGACAATGTGAGTAATAATGAACTTGAGAGAGAGAGAGAGAGAGTGAGTCACAGTGCAACACCTCAAGAGGCTAGTGGGGTGGAACAGCACAACTAAAGTTGGGATTGTTTCATCTGGGTGTCCATTAACTTTATAATCTCATTTGAGATAGATACTGTCCATAGATACTGTCCACAATAAACTATTCATATAGCTCTACATACAATACCATGTGTGATTTACATATTAATCCTATATTATAAGCCCAGACCTACATGAATATACCCAGTTCTAAAAACCAACCCTTGGACACCTCACATAAATGATTAGATGAGTGCGATCATTTCAGACTGTGCATGACTCCACACAGAATTCAAATTCCTGGCTCAGGAGAAAACGAGGACTGTGGACCCTAAGATCTGCCTGTCAGAACTCAAACAGGGCAGTTGTGGAGGCTAGCAGGAGGACCCTCGGGGGAGGAGGGCGTAATCCATCTCCTCCGTCAATAACTGGAAGCTCCGTCCCTTCATCGATTATCAGCTGAGAGGGACGGAGGCAGGCAGGCACGCCGACCAGGCCTTGTGTTCCCCGTTTTGGAGGGGGATTGCCAGAGAGCTCTCATCACAATTCAAGTTTAATTGCATCTGTGGGAGTTAAGCTTATGGTCAAGCCTGGCCGTTATCTCTCTACTCCAATGGAGTGGAGTGGCAGAAAGGCTCCAAATGTATGGGGATGAGTACCGTGCCAGCTATTAACTGCTCGTTCTCTTGTTAGTGGAGTTTCTCTCTCTCTCTCAGAAAAGAATGCTCCTTTCTATGCCTGCCTCTCAATAACTAATGATTATTCAACATGTGTGTGCAAAACGGATTTATCTTTATTTTTCCACATGCCATTTCTCTCTATCACCAAAATGGTCCTTGGTGAAGTAGAATCATTCTACCCCAAAAGAGAAATGGACCAACTGATGAAGAAGGAACTGCCTCATGTGCAACGATTCAGCGGTCAAGGGTTAAGAGAGCCAGATGGAAAGGGTAGATGGATGCAGGGGCGTCAGCACGGGTGGGCCTGGGTGCATTGGCGATTGAGCTATATGATTAGATTTGGGGATTTTTATGCTTTACTTGTCAGTGTTCCAAGAGGGACATTATTTGTCTTTTTACCTAAGCACAGTACTTGACTTGGGCAGGAGCTCACCAGAACTGAGTACCGGCTCATCAGATTTTCTTCTGCTTGAGTTCCTGCACCTCCTATAGAATGTTAGGTCCAAAGTACTGAGGAGTTCATACACATAAATATAAACGGTACTGGCACCCAAAATGAGTACCGGCACCTATTTCAGTCCATGTCAAGCACTGGCCTAAACATGCACACACCATCAGATAGAGTTCATAGAAAGCAGTAGGGAGGGAGTGCGTCAATGAAAGGGATATGTGACCCGATTCGGGAAACTAGGTGTATGTCGCAAGTCACGACTTCACAGGAGAGCCGTTTGAACGTAAAAAATATTTTGGGATCAAAATGCGTTTTTTGGGCAGAAATGCCTTCTCGAACATGTGAACTTTCATGTTCTCCACTTTCTGGAGGATCAAGTTTTGAAATAAGTGGAATTAGAGTATGAAAGCTAAAGAGATGAAGAAAACATCTGTCTCCGGATTACATCTTCAAACTAAGGGCAACCGTGGTATGGCATTCCTGACAGGGAGAGGCGTCCATCATGAATAATGATGTATACAGGTAAGATAGTCCAGCGTTAGCTAGCAACATTTTGTAACATTGTTTACCTAGCTAGGTTCATTGTTTAGCTAGCTAGCTATATGTCTTAAGCTAAAGTGTACTGTAGGCTAGCTAGCTAACGTTAGCTGGCTGGCTCCCTAGCGAAGGTTATTATTTGTTTCCCAGAGCTGTTTGCTTTTCTAGTTAGAGCCTATTGTTGGACCTTTGTTCACTGTTGTTTAACTAGCTAACGTTAGCTGGCTGGCTCGTTAGCTAACGTTACGTGACGTGTGTACAACACCCGTTGAATATGGCCGGTGTCATTAAACATCTCCAAAAAAGTGTAATGAAATTGTTGCCAGCAGAGCTGGTTAGGCTGTTTTCATGTTATCCAGAGGTAAACAAATCATCGGCCAGAGCATCAAGTGTGCACTCCGAGAGCGAAACGAGATGGGTGGGGCTAAAGCTTAAGAGGGTGTGAACGATGCTGAATGGGTGTCGACAAAGAAGAGCTCTTCACTAGATAGCAAAACAATCAAAGGCGATTTTCGCAAAAGTGAGTTTACAAGTTGATCAACTTTCAAAGCAGACTTACTTTCCCATTGTTCCTCAAATGCAGTGTATGATATACCATTTTGTAGCTCTGAGTCTCTACTTTTATCTAATGTAAAAAACACCATTTCACATTTTGCTACATGAAGTCGTCCTGCTAAGCATTCATACTTTTGGGTGTCAGGGAAAATGTATGGAGTAAAAAGTGCATCATTTTCTTTAGGAATGTAGTGAAGTAAAATACAAAGTTCTCAAAAAACATAAGTAGTGAAGTAAAGTACAGATACCCCCAAAAAACGACTTAAGTAGTACTTTAGTCAAGTACTTTACACCACTGTTTAGGCCTCGTAATGTGACTCGCAAGCTACAACAACTGACCTATTACCAGTGTTATCATATAGCCTAGCTTAAGACTTTTTGTAAATATAATGGACTGTACATTATTTAAAATAAAGGGTAGGCCGAACATGGAAAATAATCAAACCTCTTATTAAATATGAAAATAGGCAAATGCATGAGACAATATTTATTTCCATTCAATGTAAATAGCCTATAATTTTTTGGAATTTAATTGAATTGGAAATATAACTTTGCTCTGTGCTTCTCCGACCATGCACTATAGTTAGGCCCTATAGGCTATTGATCATTTAATTGATATAACACAATACATTGTAAGCGCACTTGATCTCCCGCGCCCAGCAGAGAATTGCACTTGGCTTGCATTTTGACTCATAAATTGATCTCGACTAAGAAAAGGTTGGTGACCACTGTTCCAGTCTATATAGGCGATTGTGATTATTACTGTTATATCAGGGCATTATATTCTAGTCTCATAGTATATTAATTATAGGCCTGTTAAATGTAAGAGTCATGGATTTACGTTGGCCTACGAGACTATTTGGTCTGTAATGCTAAATCACGTTAGATGGTTTGTTTGTTTGCGATCAATTACAGTAGCGTAAAGGGGTAAAGGGTAGGCTATGCTTCTAAGATAATTGAATGATTTGAGTGCCCAAATTTCTGCCCTATCTCATTTTTGCTGGCCCTGCCATCAATGGAATTCTGCCTATGCCACTGGATGGAAGGTCAGTACACTTGTTCCACTTTGACCCAGTGAATCATCATCCTTCGGCTTCGATTAAGTCTCTTTGACAATGACAGGGGCCAATCAGGCGAGATCAGGGTTTGAACCCGTGGCCACCATCTCCCAGCAAAGTCAATGTTAGCTAGCGTTCTGGTGGATGAGGTACCTAACAAGCCATTACCAGATTCTTGCTGGAACAATAGAACATTGGCATTCAAAGCATAGACACAAGCAGAAGGTATAGGATTCCTGGAAAGGCAGCTGCACTGTTGGACTAGCTACATTCATTGAAAACATATGAATATAACATTTCAATCACAAAGCAACAACCAGAGAATTCTAGATCTAATACAATATAGCTAAAGAGCAAAAGGATGGCTCCCGGCCGAGGAACAGGATCTACAGAATGCAAATTAAACATGGTCCTTGTCTGCAGTCCTGCTGTAGGTGAATAGAGCATGTGCTTCATGTGGGCAGTGGTCTGGACTGAGAGAAGAGAAGTGCCATAGTGGATAGATGCAGTGGGTAATTCATGCAGAGTATGGAACCTAATGAAGGGAAGAATACAGTTTTCCCCTAAACGTGGCAGCCAAAAGCTCTCGGATGGTGCTGTGCTGCCCTCTGACAAGTCTGTAAGGTAATGCAGCCTGAGCTAAACAGACCACACTGCATTTGATAATATCCCCTTTTATGTGTATAGAAAATCCACTGCAATAAAAAGCAAACACTTCATACGTGTAGATTTTATGGCCTACATGTTACAGTAGGTGTGTAATGGTACACCAGAGGCATTTCCATATTAGTAGCTGAAGCAGCCCTGAATTGTGCTTGAGAGGAAGTGTGCATGGATGTTTGCAATCAACGTGATGAATGAAGGATGCCAAACGGTCCAGTCCACAATTCCCCACACTCTACAGTATTGTTTCTCTTTTTGTGTTTCCAGAAGAGGATATGGGGAACCCAATCAGTATGCTAATAGCCATGAGGCTAAGCTATACTGTATAGGCCTACTATAGTATACAGTGCATTCGGAAAGTATTCAGACCCCTTAACTTTTTCAAAATGTTATTACGTTACAGCCTTATTCTAAAATGAATTAAATAAAACATGTTTGGACATTTTTGCTAATTTATTAAAAATAAAAAATATAACTACCTTATTTACAGGGGTTTTAAATATATATATATACCAAATTTATTTATTTAATTAACAGAGTTATGCAACACTCAATTATCCTGTGTGAATAAGTAATTGCCTCCCTACACTCAACAACTGGTTGTGCCACCTTGAGCTGCAATGACTGCAACCAAATGCTTCCTATAGTTGTTGATCAGTCTCTCACATCGCTGTGGAGTAATTTTGGCCCACTATTGTATGCAGAACTGTTTAACTCAATGACAAGAATGAACTGCTCGTTTCAAGTCCTGCCATAACATCTCAAATGGGATTAGGGCTGTGACTAACACCTTCCAAAACTTAAAATTTGTTGCTTTTAACCATTTTCATGTAGACTTGATTGTGTGTTTTGGATCATTGTCTTGCTGCATGAGAAAACCTTTTAGGGCTAGGCGTCCCGCTAGCGTGACAACTTCCGGTGAAACTGGAGGGCGCGCAATTCAAATAAATAATCATAACAATTATGGATATTAAACATTTAAGTGTCTTATATCGGTTGAAAGCTTAAATTATTGCTAATCTAACTGCACAGTCTGATTTACAGTAGCTATTACAGCAAAAACATGCCATGCGATTGTTTGAGGACGGAGCCCCACATCAAAATATTTTTCCACCGGCACATGTTTCATAAATTCACAAATAGCGATTAAATATTAACTTACTTTTTGAAACTCTTCCTCTGATTTGTCATCCAAAGGGTTGCAGCTATAACATGTAGTGTCATTTTGTTAGATAAAATCATTCTTTATATCCCAAAAAGTCAGTTTAGTTGGCGCCATCGATTTGAGTAATCCACTCGTTCAACATGCAGAGAAAGAAATCCAAAAATCTACCCCTAAACTTTGTTACAACAAGTCAAAATACATTTCTATTTACTCCTCAGATACCCTAAAGTGTAATCAAACTATACAATTTGTTACGGAAAGAAGTATGTTCAATAGGAAACCAATTTTAGCAGGTGCGTCCTCTCTTCATGGTGTGCGCAAACACGAATTTCCAAGACTGTGTTCCTAGACTAAAACTGATATTTCGTATTCGTTTTTGAAGTTACAAGCCTGAAACCTTGAACATAGACTGCTGACACCATGAAGAAGCCATAGGAATTGCATCCAGGGAGTTGACCATTCTAAGAGGATGGTCTCTCAACAGAAAAAAATCTGGTTGGTTTTTCTTTGGATTTTCTCCTACCATATCTGTTGTGTTATATTCTCCTACATTATTTAAACATTTCTACAAACTTCAAAGTGTTTTCTTTCCAATGGTACCAATTATATGCATATCCTGGCTTCAGGGCCTGAGCAACAGGCAGTTTACTTTGGGCACGTCATTCAGGCAGAAATTTAGAAAAAAGGGGCCTAGCCCTAAGAAGTTTTAAGGTCGTTGTCCTGTTGGAAGGTGAACCTTCGCCCCAGCATGAGGTCCTGAGTACTCTGGAGCATAAAGGATCTCCCTGTACTTTGCTCCGTTCATCTTTCCCTCGATCCTGACTAGTTTACCAGTCCCTGCTGCTGAAAAACATCCCCACAGCATGATGCTGCCAGATCGCGCCAGGTTTACTCCAGACGTGATGCTTGGCATTCAGGCCAAAGAGTTCAATCTTGGTTTCATAAGACCAGAGAATCTTGTTTCTCATGGTCTGAGAGTCTTTAGGTGCCTTTTGGCAAACTCTAAACGGGCTGTCATGTGCCTTTTACTGAGGTGTGGCTTCCGTCTGGCCACTCTACCATAAAGGCCTGATTGGTGGAGTACTGCAGAGATGGTTGTCCTTCTGGAAGGTTCTCCGATTTCCACAGAGGAACTCTGAAGCTCCGTCAGTGACCATCGGGTTCTTGGTCACCTCCCTGACCAAGGCCCTTCTCCCTTGATTGCTCATTGCGGATGGGCGGCCAACTCTAGGAAGAGTCTTGGTGGTTCCAAACTTCTTCCATTTAAGAATGATGGAGGCCACTGTGTTCTTGGGGACCTTCAATGCTGTAGACATTTTTTGGTACCCTTCCCCAGATCTGTGCCTCGACACAAGCCTGTCTCGGAGCTCTACGGACAATTCCTTCGATCTCATGGCTTGGTTTTTGCTCTGACCTGCACTGTCAACTGTGGGACCTTATATTGACAGGTGTGTGCATTTCCAAATCATGTCCAATCAATTGAATTTACCACAGGTGGTCTCCAATCAAATTTTTAATACATTTGCAAACATTTCTAAAAAACTGTTTTTGCTTTGTCATTGTGGGGTATTGTGTGTAGATTTATGAGGAACATTTTTAGTTTGATAAATTTTAGAATAAGGCTGTAATGTAAGAACATGTGGAAAAAGTCAAGGAGTCTGAATACTTCCCAATGCACTGTATATGTAAAATGTTGCCGTCAATCCGAAAACAACGTTGCACCTCATAATATGGGTCATATCCATTTTCTCTGTAGTAATGGTGAAAACATAACGGTCAAGAATCTGCGCTCAGTATTTTCTATATGTCACTCAGAGGCTGCGGTACAGGCAGCGAAGCCTATCATCACAAAAATTATGATGTGGGTGATTTCTTTCTCGGTCACACAGGAAGATATTCACAAGCAATTTAGAGCAGACTGAAATGGCTTTTGTCAACTTGAACTAGCTAGCTAGCTAGCAAACATCAGCTAGTTGGCTAGGTTAGCCAAGAAAACATACATTAATTCAATGTTGGCTAGCAATAAAGATACTTATAAACAGGTCAAGATACCTACCCAGCAGCTGCTGAAAATATTATTCCACTTCACAACCGCTTCAAGAAGATATTTACTAAAATAGTCTGAGCTTCATGTGTCTCACCTGACAGCATGAGGTTCGTGCCTGACACTGAGAATTTAAATCTACAGTAGGCAAAAGCTATTACTGTAACAAAATACAGTATGTTAGTAATTTCTATTGGAGGCTATTTCAGTTAATAACGGTATTTATCAGCATTTTACCCATAATGCAGTGCAAATTACAGGATTAATGCTGTAAAACATTGTACAGTTTTACTGTTGAAATTACAAAAAGGTCTTACAGTGTGTGTTTGAGGCTTGGTGTGAGAGAGTGTATGTGGGAAGCTCTCCCTTGAGTGAGTGTAGCAATGTGTGTGTGTGTGTGTTTTTCTGTGCGTTTGCGTGATTGCGTGTGTGCGTTCGTGTGTCATCCTCTGAGGTCCACAAGCGCAGATATCGACCTCTCCTCATTTGGGTTCAGGAATAAAGATGAGTAACAAAACCACCAGTAATTACAAATCACTTCTGCCATGAAAATCAATTAGACGAGAGAGCAGAAAGAAAGTCCCCCTCAAACAAAGCAAACTGATAAGCTGTACACATTTCTCATCTCAAGTTTTGTTTGTCAGTTCCCATAACTTCTTCCCCCATCCTATCCAGTGTAATTTCTCACTCTTGCACGTTCATTAATCAAACACATTCCCTTGCGACTATTTGTCAGTTGGTTCATGACTAATGAGAAACATGCACAAATGAATGCAGATACATGTTTTATCCACATTCAATATGCACGTTCCACTGTCTTTCACTGAGCATGTAATCGGTAACCCGGGGCCTCAATAATTATGGTCCATAACACTGCATATATTCAACATGTGTTCAAGTGAATGTTAATGTGAGGTTGGACCGTGCGGGGTGCTGTGATGCAGTCGGGTCGTGTCGTGAACAGGTGGACAGTTTAGGAAGAGATGATCCTTTGGCGGACGGGTTCACAGACAGTCTCTGTCTCTGCTCTCTAGTCTCTCTTCTCTCCCTGGTGCCCCAGACAGGTTGCAGTGTTCTGGTGGTCTTTGCATTAGCATGGCAAGCAACACACTACTCCTCCACCACCTGCAATCTCTCTCTCTCTATACGTGTTGTAATAAAGTGATGTTGAAACTCAAACTAAACATTGCTCTGTCTCTTCTCTTCCCATGTCTCTCTCTACCTTTCTACCTCTGTGTAGCAAATAAAAATGATGTTCAAACTGTCCTCTTCTACAGTGTCTTTCTCTTACTTTCCTTACCTTCACCCCTCCCTCACTCCTCCTTTTTTTGGGAGAGACCTATGTCTGTGTGATTGTTAGCTGTGTGTGTAAGCAATCACTACTCATCCATGCAGCCTGGTCCTCCCAAACCTGACAGGCATACCTGAGCACAAAGCACTGCCCTCCCTCCCTCCCTCCCTTCCATTCTATAAAGATGATTTCAAACACAGACATTTCAGACAAGGTGCACCACAGCAGCTTGTGAAGGGAATGGAGCTTAACAACTCTATCTCTCTTTCTGTTTGTGTCTCTCTGTCTCGCTCTGCTCTCTCTATCTTACTCTGTAACAAGGGACAACAAGTCGTGGCTTCAATACTTACACAATAATTTAATGATAGTGTGTCTCTATTTGTCTGCTATCACCGTGATAAGATGGCTTTCCTTCTCCTCTGGGTTTGTTTTGTCTTGGCACAGATGGGCAGAATAATGTACTTAGTCTGTCCTTCCTCTCTCTCTATCCCTCGCTCTCCTCTTTCTTTCTTATTCTCTTTCTATCTCTGTTGTCTCTCATATCTTTGTGAACACTGCATACAGTGAGTGAGAACTCATAGCAGGCAGAGAGAATTGGAACCTGCATGAGAAAGTGCTCAATGAGGACAGCAGTAATTATTCCCAGTGTTAAATTGAGGATTTGACATGAGAATTGACTGAATGGGTATGATGGCACGTATACCAAAACACAGGCTAGCCTCTTAGCCCAGTGTTTACCCCAGTGTCCTCTCAGAGCTGTAATCACAGTTAACTGTCCTCTTGCTGGGTGTAACTGTCAGGTGGTGGAATTGATCAGTGCTAAAGGAACCTTACTTACCAGTGACATTTCCCATGAAAAGGAGAGACAAACAGTGTGAAAGAAGCCACTCTGTGACACCTGACATGGGAGGGAGGACGCACTTCGATTGCATTTGCCCTGTTGGAGTTGCAAAATCAATAGAGACTGCGTGCTTCAGACACTAATCAGGCCGCCTATTAAAGTATGGGGAATTTAAAAAAGATACACCAGTCCCTCTTTATGGCCACCACATCCATCCCACCACCTCTGGGTTTTATTTGTATATGATTACATTCTTCAAGACCTTAGGGTAAAGGGATACAGGGATAAAAATACAGAGTTTTGCTGCAGTAAATCCATGTTATTCCTCCATCCTTTGGAATACCTGGTGTGGCTGATCTGCTTACCGTAGCTGTAAACATCAAATAACACATTGTTGTTTCTGCCTCTCTGGCACACGCACACGCACACACACACGGTTCAGCCTGAGATGGAGACTATAGAGCAGTGATGGGCAACTCCAGTCTTTGGGGCCGGAGTGGTGTCACACTTTTTCCCCATTCCTAGCAAACACAGCTGATTAAACTAATTGCATTCTTATTATTAATTGAAGATCATAATTAGTTGATTATTGGAGTCAGGTGTGTTAGCTGGGGCTGAGGCAAAAGTGTGACACCAATCAGGCCCCCATATGAACTTAAGTGTACAAGCATGTCAAGTATGATTTGCACATATAAAATATGAGTTGAACCTGTATAATCAGTTTTGTAGACATACATGGCAGCTCTGCTTCTAAGCAACTTGCAGTATTTTGTTTTTTTGTGTGTTATTTATTACATTATTAGCCCAGAACATTTTTTTTGTTATTACATACAGCCAGAAATAACTTTTGGATATCAGAGCAGTTGTAACTCACCAGCATTACAACCAGGAATACAACTTCCCAAATTGGATCCTTTGTTTGTACCCCCAGGGCAATTTAACTTATCCCAGTGGCTGCTCCAAGATGCCATCGGTGGAGAAGAGGTATTCAGCATGGACTTTTTTTTAACAAGGCAAGTCAGTTAAGTACAAATTCTTATTTACGATGACGGCCTACCAGGGAACAGTGGGTTAACTGCCTTGCTCAGTGGCAGAACGACATATTTTCACCTTGTCAGCTCTGGGATATGATCCAGCAACCTTTCGGTTACTGGCCCAACGCTCTAACCTGCCGCCCCACTTCTAATCCGACTCAGGAGGCTTGCACACCATCCACCGCTTCCGAGTATATTACTCGCTAATGTTCAGTCTCTGGACAATAAAGTAGAGAAACATCAGGGACTGAATCACGGAATCATGGGTCTCTCGGGATATACTGTCCCCGTCCATACAGCCAGATGGGTTCTCAGTACATCGTGCAGACCGGAATAAAGAACGCTCTGTGAAGAAGAACTACTCATGGTGTGAGTGTGATAACATACAGAAAGTCCTTTTGTTCACCTGACCTAGAATATCTCACAATCAAATGCCAACCGTATTACCTCCCAAGAGAATACTCTTTGGATATAGTCACAGCCGGCCCTCAAGGAACTACACTGGACTTTATGCAAACTGGAAACCACATATCCTGAGGTTGCATTTATTGTAGCTGGGGATTTTAACTTCTTGTGGATAATATATGCATGTTATTAGTAGATGGATAGAAAACACTCTGAAGCTCTGAAGTTTCTAAAACTGTTTGAATGATGTCTGTGAGTATAACAGAACTCATATGGCAGGCATAAACCTGAGAGAAATCCAACCAGGAAGTGGGAAATCTGAGGTTTGTAGTTTTTCAAAGCTTGGCCTATCGAATACACAGTGTCTATGGGGTCATTTTGCACTTCCTAAGGCTTCCACTAGATGTCAACCCTTTAGAAACTCGTTTGAGGCTTCTACTGTAAAAGAGGGGCTCATAAGGGCTCTTTGTGGCACTCTGCCAGACCACTGACTCAAACTCTTGACGTTCGTTCATGTGAGAAGTAGCTCTCGTTCCATGGCTTTCCTACAGCCAAAGGAATTCTCCGGTTGGGACATTATTGAACATTTATGATAAAAACATCCTAAAGATTGATTCTATACATGATTTGATATGTTTCTACGACCAGTAATATAACTTTTGGGAATTTTCGTCCGACATTTCCGCATTCTGATGAAGATCATCAAAGGTAAGTGAATATTTATAATGCTATTTCTGACTAATGTTGACTGCACAATATGGCGGATATTTCTTTGGCTGTTTTGGGCTCTAAGCGCCGTACTAGTAGTTTTTTTGAAATCTGACACAGCGGTTGTATTAAGGAGAAGTTTATCTAAAGTTCCATGTATAATAGTTGTATCTATTATCAATGTTTATTATGAGTATTTCTGTGAATTGATGTGCCTCGACTTAGACACGCCTGTAACGGCAGTCTAAGTCGTGCTCCTCATCGGACGAGGAGAGGCGAGAAGGATCGGAGGACCAATGTGCAGCGTGGTAAGTTTCCATAATTGAATGACATGAAAACTAGACAAGAATACAAAACAACAAACGTACTAACCGTCACAGTCCCGTGTGGCACAAACACTGACACAGGAAACAACCACCCACAAATCCCCAACACAAAACAAGCCACCTATATATGATTCTCAATCAGGGACAACGATTGACAGCTGCCTCTGATTGAGAACCATATTAGGCTGAACACAGAAACAGACAAACTAGACACACAACATAGAATGCCCACCCAGCTCACGTCCTGACCAACACTAAAACAAGCAAAACACATAAGCACTATGGTCAGGACGTGACAACGCCAATGTAAAATTAGATTTTTGGATATAAATATTCACTTTATTGAACAAAACATACATGTATTGTGTAACATGAAGTCCTATGAGTGTCATCTGATGAAGATCATCAAAGGTTAGTGATTCATTTTATCTATATTTCTGCTTTTTGTGACAACTCTCTTTGGCTGGAAAAATTGCTGTGTTTTTCAGTGACTTGGTGATGACCTAACATAATAATTTGTGGAGCTTTCGCTGTAAAGCCTTTTTGAAATCCGACACTGTGGCTGGATTAATGAGAATTGTATCTTTAAAATGGTGCCTAATACTTGTATGTTGAGAAATGTGATTTATGAGGTTTCTGTTGATTGAATTTTGCGCCCTGCAATTTCATTGGCTGTTGGCGAGGTTAACAAATCAGGTTAACAAATCAAATGTTGAAGAAAATGGTACCGAAGTTCTATCAACACATGGTCTGTACCACTCGCTCTGGTAAAACACTCCAACACTGCTACTCTTCATTCCGGGAGGCCTACAAGGCCCTCCCCCGCAAATCAGATCACGACTCCATTTTGCTCCTCCCTTCCTACTGGCAGAAACTCAAACAGGAAGTACCCGTGCTAATGTATATTCAACGCTGGTCTGACCAATTAGAATCCATGCTTCAAGATTGTTTTGATCACACAGACTGGGATATGTTCCCAGTAGTCTCTACGAATACCATTGAAGTTTACATGGACACGACGACGGAGTTCATCAGGAATTGTATAGGTGATGTTGTTCCCACTGTGACTATTAAAACCTACCCAAACCAGAAACCATGAATAGATGGCAGCATTCCTGAAAAACTGAAAGCGCAAACCACCGAATTTAACCATGGCAAGGTGACTGGGAATATAGTCGAATTCAAACAGTGTAGTTATTCCCTTCATAAGGCAATCAAACAGGCAAAATGTCAGTACAGAGACATATTGGAGTCACAAATCAACGGCTCAGACACGAGACGTATGTGGCAGGGTCTACAGACAATCACGAATTAGAAAAGGAAGACCAGCCATGTCGTGGACAACGTCTTTCTCCGGGACAAACTAAACACCTTCCTCACCGGCTTTGAGGATAACACAGTGCCATTGACGTGGCCCGCACCCAAGGACATTGGGCTCTCGTTCTCCATGGTCGACTAGAGCGTGTTAACCCTCGCAAGGCTGCTGGTCCAGTTGGCATCACTAGCCGCGTCCTCAGAGCATGCACACACCAACTGGCTGAGTGTTTACGGACATATTGAATCTCTCCCTATCCTAGTTTGCTGTCCCCCCTTGCTTCAAGATGTTCACCATTGTTCCTGTACCCAAGAAAGCAAAAGTAACTGAACTAAATGACTATCGCTCCGTAGCACTCACTTATGTCATCATGAAGTGCTTTGAGGGGATAGTGAAAGGATCATATCACCTCTACCTTCCCTGACACCCTAGACCCACTTGAATTTGCAATAGACGATGCAATAGCCTTCACACTGCACACTGCCCTATCCCATCTCGACAAGAGGAATACCTACAGTATGTAAGAATGCTGTTCATTGACTATAGCTCAGCCTTCAACACTATAGTACCCTCCAAGCTCATCATTAGGCTTGAGACCCTGGGTCTCAACCCCGCCCTGTGTAATTGGGTCCTGGACTTTCTGATGGGCCGCCCCCAGGTGGTGAAGGTAGGAAACAACATCTCCACTTCGCTGATCTTCAACACTGGGGCCCCACAAGGATTCATGCTCAGCCCCCTCATGTACTCCCTGTTCACCCATTACTGTGTGGCCATGCATGCCTCCAACTCAATCATCAAGTTTGCACCTGGCACAACAATAGTGGGCTTGATTACCAACAACGACGAGACAGGACACAGGGAGGAGGTGAGGGCACTAGGAGTGTGGTGTCAGGTAAACAACTTCTCACTCAAAGTCAATAAAACAAAGGAGATGATCGTGGACTTCAGGAAACAGCAGAGGAAGCACCCCCTTATCCACATCGACGGGACAGTAGTGGAGAAGGTGGAAAGTTTTTAAGTTTCTCTGCGTACACATCACGGACACACTGAAATGGTCCACCCACACAGACCATGTGGTGAAGAAGGATCAACAACGCCTCTTCAACCTCAGCAGGCTGAAGAAATTTTGCCACCTAAAACCCTCACACACTTTTATCGATGCACAATTGAGAGCATCCTGTCGGGCTGTATCAACGCCTGGTACGGCAACTGCACTGCCCTGAACCGCAAGTCTCTCCAGAGGGTAGTGCGGTCTGCACAACGCATCACCGGGGGCAAACTACCTGCCCTCCAGTACACCTACACCACCGGATGTCACAGGAAGGCCAAAAAGATCATCACGGACAACAACCACCCGAGCCACTACCTGTTCACCCCGTTCCATCCAGAAGGTGAGGTCACAACTGAAAAACAGCTTCAATCTCAAGGCCATCAGACTGTTAAACAGCCATCACTAACACAGAGAGGCTGCTGCCTACATACAGACTCAAATCATTGGCCACTTTAGAAAATGGATCACTAGTCACTTTAACCTTTACAGGCCCGG
Source organism: Salvelinus alpinus (assembly GCF_045679555.1). NCBI lineage: Eukaryota > Metazoa > Chordata > Actinopteri > Salmoniformes > Salmonidae > Salvelinus > Salvelinus alpinus. The sequence continues at coordinate 43,849,735 of NC_092100.1, forward strand.
CGTTCCGCTGAAAAGGCGAAATTCAAAAAATATTTTTTAGAAATATTTAACTTTCACACATTAACAAGTCCAATACAGCTAATGAAAGATACACATCTTGTGAATCCAGCCAACATGTCCGATTTATTAAATGTTTTACAGGGAAAACACCACGTATATTTATGTTAGCTCACCTCCAAATAGAAAAAAAGCACAGACATTTTTCACAGCACAGGTAGCATGCACAAAACCAACCAAACTAACCTAGAACCAACCAAACTAACCAAGAAACAATAACATGTTATAACATGTTATTCAATAAATCTATGTTTTGTTCGAAAAATTAGCATATTTGAGGTATAAATCAGTTTACATTGCAGCTACCATCACAGCTACCGTCAAAAATAGCACTAAAGCAGCCAGAGTAATTATAGAGACCAACGTGAATTACCTAAATACTCATCATAAAACTTTTCTGAAAATCGATGGTGTACAGCAAATTAAAGACAAACATCTTGTGAATTCAGCCAATATTTCCGATTTTTTAAGTGTTTTACAGCGAAAACACAATATAGCATTATATTAGCTTACTACAATAGCCTACCACACTACCGCATTCATTCATCAAGGCACGTTAGCGTTAGCGAATAAACCAGCAAAAGATATTACATTTCACTAACCTTCATAAACCTTCCTCAGAAGACAGTCCTATAACATCAGGTTATACATACACTTATGTTTTGTTCGAAAATGTGCATATTTAGAGCTCAAATCCGTGGTTATACAATGTGCTAACGTAGCATATTTTTCCCAGAATGTGCGGATATTTCTATTAGACTCTCACCTATTCTGACCAAATAGCTATTCATAAACATTACAAAAAAATACATGTTGTATAGGAAACGATAGATCCATTAGTTCTTAATGCAATCGCAGTGTTAGAATTCTAAAAATATCTTCATTACGACATAAGACTTAGTTATGGTAAGGGAATAACCAAAACCTGAGCGCAAAGCTACTAGTACACAGTTCGACAGATATATGAAATAGCATCACAAAATGGTTCCTACTTTTGTTGATCTTCCATCAGAATGTTGTACAAGGGGTCCTTTGTCCAGAACCGTCTTTGTTTGGATTCAGAACGTCGTTTTTCCCTCTTGAATTAGCAAGCACACTGGCCAAGTGGTGCTAAGCTCTCCTTCGTGAACAAACGCAAACAACGCAACACGCCTAACGTCCCGAATAAATTTCAATATTCTAATAAAACTATATTGAAAAAACATACTTTACGATGATATTGTGACATGTATCAAATAAAATCAAAGCCGGAGATAGTATTTGCCCATAACGACAGCTTTCCAGTAGGCAATAACAGTTCCCCTCCACGCGCCTTCCAGAAAACCTAAAATGGGGGACACGTCATTCCAAGAGGATGCATTATATCTCAGACCAAGATAATCAACTCATTTCTCCTCTCACTTCCTCTTGACATCTAGGGGAAGGTGTATGACGTGCACGTATAGTCATACGTATCATGCCCATTTATAGGCAGGCCCTTGAACACAGCATCGATTTCAGACTTTCCACTTCCTGGTCAGAAAGTGTGCTGCCAAATGAGTTGTGTTTTACCCACAGACAAATTTCAAACGGTTTTAGAAACTAGAGAGTGTTTTCTATCCAATAGTAATAATAATATGCATATTGTACGAGCAAGAATTGAGTACGAGGCCGTTTAAATTGGGCACATTTTATCCAGGCTACTCAATACTGCCCCTATAGCCCAAAGAGGTTAAATAATGCCACTTTAATAATGTATACATATCTTACATTACTCATCTCATATGTGTATATACTATATTTCATACCATCTTGCCTATGCTGCTCGGCCATCGCTCATCCATATATTTATATTTGCATATTCTTATTCCATCCCTTTACATTTGTGTGTATAACATACTTGTTGTGGAATTATTAGAATTCTTGTTAGATATTACTACACTGTCGGATCTAGAAGCACAAGCATTTCGCTTCACTTGCATTAACATCTGCTAACCATGTGTATGTGACCAATACAATTTCATTTGATTTGAATTACCTTCAGGTTGTTCTCCCACTCTTCCTGGTACCAATCAAGGAACTTGCCCATGGCAGTCTTGAGGGTCTGGTTGTTCCATTCACCTAACCTGGAGGAGGGGGTAGGACACTGATATCTATTGATAATGTAAAATATTGAAATATGTCTGATTATGTACCATGGAGAAACAAATTGTAAAAAATAAATAAAACAAACCATTGGTGACAGAATATAACCTATAACATCTGTACCTTGTTCCATGGCCTCGTTCACTCGAAGTGACTTCAGGAGAACCGTGGGTGTTGAAGATGTCCACCATCGCCTTGCAGGTGGCCTCGCTAGTCTCATTCTTGATGGGTATCACACAAAACGAAAAAACATTTTTGGTTCCAAGCACCCTTTTTAATGGGTTACAGATGGGAATTTAGAGTTAAGCACACACTCTTTCTTTACTGACCTTAATGGGTACGACATGGTGTTGTCCAGGGTCATGCAAAGGTCCTTTGCACTCTGGGAGGGGGAGAGGGCTTGGAGTGGGCAGGCCTTCCCCGGGAGGAAGAGCAGCTCCGTCTTGTCGAGGTTGAGCTTGAGGTGGTGGGCCAACATCTAAGCAGTGATATCTGCCAGGCACGCAGAGATGCGTTTTCGCCACCTGGGTGTCAGAAGGGGGGAAGGGGAAAGCAGTTGAGTGTCATATGCATAGGGACTTGGTGTATAGAGAGGAAAGGGAAGGGCCAAGAACACAGCCCTGGGAGACACCGGTAGTGAGAGTATGTGGTGCAGACACAGATCCTCTCCACATCACCTGGTAGGAGCGGCCTGCCAGGTAGAATCTAAGAGTGTTCAGAGCCTGAGAGCCTAGCCCTGAGAGGATGGAGAGGAGGATCTGATGGTTCATGGTGTCAAAGGCAGCAGATAGATCTAGAAGGATGAAAACAGAGGAGAGAGTCAGTTTTTTACCCCTTTTTCTCCCCAATTTCATGATGTCCAATTGGTAGTTACAGTCTTGTTCCATCGTTGCAACTCCTGTACGGACTCGGGAGAGGCGAAGGTCGAGAGCCGTGCGTCCTCCGAAGCACGACCTTGCCAAGCCGCACTGCTTCTTGACACAATGGTTGCTTAACCCGGAAGCCAGCTGCACCAATGTGTCGGAGGAAACACCATACACTTGGCGACCGTGTCAGTGTGCATTGCGCCCGACCCGCCACAGGAGTCGCTAGAGCACGATGGGACAAGGACAACCCGGCCGGCCAAACCCTCCTCTTACAGGGTACGACTCTGGACCAATTGTGAGCTGCCTTATGGGTCTCCCGGTCACGGATGGCTGCGACACAGCCTGGGATCGAACCAGGATGCAGTCCCTTAGACCGCTGAGCCACTTGGGAGGCCATGAGTGACCCATCTTGAAGCCTGACTGGTTATGGTCAAGAAGATTGTTCTGAGAGAGGTAGCAAGAGAGTTGGTCAAAGACAGCATGCTCAAGTGTTTTGGGAAGAAAATAAAGAAGGGATACTGGTCTATAGTTTTTTATGTCAGAGGAGTGGAGTGTTGGTTTCTTGAGGTGGGGAGCGACTTTGGTCATTTTTAAGTCAGAGGTGACGCAGCCAGTGGTCAGGGATGAGTTGATGAGGGAAGTGAGATGGTTTGGAGAAGGGAGGAGGTCGAGCGGGCAGGTTGTCGGGCAGCCGGACCTCACTAGTCACAGGATTTCATCTGGAGAGAGAGGGGAGAAAGAGGTCAAGGCATAGGGTAGTTCTATGTGAGTGGGACCAGTGGACTCAATAGGTTGATGGAAGTTGTCAACCTTCTTCTCAAAGTGGTTGACAAAGTCATCCACAAAGAGGGAGGATTCATTCTGACATTGTTATTCAGCAACTGCATCATCCTAAACCGAATGGCTCTCCAGAGTGTGATGCCCAACGCATCACCGGGGGCACAATGCCTGCCATCTAGGACATGAAAGCATTCAGTGTCAAAGGGAGGCCAAGAAGAACATCAAGGATCTCAGCCATCCAAGTCACAGTCTGTTCACTCTGCTACCATCTAGCAGATAGAGATGATACAGGTGCATCAAAGCCGGGACGGAAAGACTGAAAAACAGCTTCAATCTCCAGGCCATCAGACTGTTGAACAGTCCTCACGCCATCTCCTATAGTAAGAGACTCACTCACACAAAACACACACACAAGCTCACACACCTCATACACAAGTAGACTCATACGCCCATACTCACAAACACACAGACATATGCACATACACACACGCAGCCAATGCTGCTGTCCCATGTATATAGAGACATTAAACACTGGACCGTTCCCATTTCTTTGATACTGTTTTTCACACTGTGTATTCATACACTGTATTCTTCACATACTGTAAATCATTCTACTGTACATTGTATTTTTGTTACACTGATTATACACACCGCATACAGTGCTGTGAAAGTATTTGCCCCCTTTCACATTTTCTCTACTTCTGTATATTTTTTATACTGAATGTTATCAGATCTTCATCCAAAACCTAATATTAGACAAAGGGAATCTGAGTGAACAAATAGCACAACAATTACAGTGGCAAGAAAAAGTATGTGAACCCTTTGGAATTACCTGGATTTCTGCATAAATTGGTCATAACATTTTATCTGATCTTCATCTAAGTCACAACAATAGATAAACACAGTCTAAAACTAATAACAGACAAAATATTATACGTTTATTGTCTTTATTGAACACACTGTGTAAACATTCATAGAGCAGAGTGTAAAAAATATTTTAATATATTTAATAACTGGTTGACCCTCCGTTGGCAGCTATAATGTCAACCAAACATTTTCTGAATACTTTCCGAATGCACTGTAAACTGTGTTGTGGGCCGTTAAACTACCGGTACTTTCATGCCGCTAAAACTGATGGGAATATCGAGGTGCCTGCTGACCTAAGGAGCTTTCCACTGGCCATCTGTAACACAATGTTGCCAGCAGTAGCTAGTAACGTAGCCAATTGTTTTCCCTCCCAGGATTCGATTTGAAATAGGACAGCAGCCTACACAAGAAATAACTAATATTGGTAGCCATCTAGATGTCACCGTGATACAATCTACTCAATGGGGAATGCATGCACGGCAACAACTCCAGGACACAGTGTCCATCCTCCTTAGCGGTCATAACCGGTCACAACCCTGTGTGATTTGATTTACTTGGCTCTCAGTTGCGTGACATACATCATTATTTTACAGGCCAGGAGTGTCCATATACTGTTGCCTCTACCCACTAAACGTTTGTTTAATTTAAACAACATTGTTCCATAATGTTACAATATTAGCTAAACCTGTTCACTTTACTAGGAGTATGGAAACATTTGGTGGCACTGAAAGGAAACATTTTAGCTGTACAGATTCCAGGATTGAATCAGCCCAAGATGATGAACACTGAAGATAGGACAAAGTGCATGACAAGGTGGCCCAGAGGAAACCAGCTGTTCTCAACCCCTACATTTCCCCATTCTTCCAAGAGCTAGTTGAGTTTGAATGAATAGTGAGGTAAGTACGTACGCACACACACACACACACACACACACACACACACACACACACACACACACACACACACATGGCACCAGCTTTATATGTCCCTTGTCACCTGTCTTTTTACCCACAGAGTAACAGCTCTGGTGCTCTGTCTCTCATTCTATTCTTTGTTTTTTATGCCTGTCCTAGGGTTGAGAAGAGCTAAATCAGAACTGAAGAAGATTGTTACAGAGCCCAGTGAGGAACACTTGATGCTGCTCTGACTTCTTTCTCCTGGGTCCTCTCCTGCCCAAACTGTCACGTTGTGTTTCACCGCCTCTGAACCCCCTTACCCCGAATAGAGTTGCCTCTGATCATAGATCTAGCTTGTAGCAAATCCCAATTTTTAACTCCCTCTCTCTCTTTGTCACTCTCCCCCCCACACCCCACAGACACACAATATCGTTTTTAAATTAGTGTTGTAATGAAGCTCTTATTTGGTTACGTATATGTTAACTGCTGTTACTTCTATTGTCAATTCTGTTGTTAATTTGCTACCAGTTACATTTTTTGGGGGGGTTGTTGTTGTATTTTACCCCCTTTTTTCTCCCCAATTTCGATTTTGTCTCATCGCTGCAACCCCCCCAACAGGCTCAGGAGGCAAAGGTCGAGTAATGCGTCCTCCGGAACATGACCCTTCAAACCGGCTTCTTAATTAACACCTGCCCGCTTAACCCGGAAGCCAGCCCCACCAATGTGTCGGAGGAAACACCATTCGACTGACGACCATAGTCAGCCTGCAGGCGCCCGGCTCGCCACAAGGAGTCACTAGAGTGCAATGAGTCAAGTAAAGCCCCCCCGGTCAAACCCTCCCCTAACCCAGACGACGCTGGGCCAATTGTGCGCTGCCCTATGGGACTCCCGATCAGTTGTGATACAGCCAGGGATCGAACCCAGTCTGCAGTGACGCCTCTAGAACTGCGATGCAGTGCCTTAGACCACTGCACCACTCGGGGGACCCTGAATAAATGTATTTTATGTACAAATGTATTGTTTTCTTACATTTAGATTTCAGGGAGAATTTCACTGTAAATGTACAGCATTACCCTGGCACCAGAGTTGCCAGCCTAATACTGTAATTTTGCTTTACAGCAGAGATGCTGTAATATATTTCACAGAGCCTGATTATCATATTTTATTCCCCTTGTTCTGGGGGTCGCCCGTTTGCTAGGAGCTAGGAGCCAGGAGACGGAGAGGTGTTTGTCTGGCAGAGTATCAATCACAGCAGCACTACGACCAACGACAGCGGCCAGCGAGAAGTTAATAACGGGGTTATGAGACAAATAAGGGAGCCGGCTCCCTCTTACACTTCCTCCTCCTCTCTACCTGTCTGCTTCCAAACATGAAATGACATGCTCAAGTACGAGGGGCCCAGACACAAATAAGTCAGACGAGATGGGATGTGTGTTAGGGAGTGCTGTCGCCTTGCATTAGGTCCCACTGGAGTGGCACTGTCTTGTGTTTGGTGACGTCAGCATTCCTAGATAACACCCAAGCTGCTGGTTGGAGTCAGTGGAGCTGGAAGAGGTCGCAGCCAAACCAATTTCCTCATGAGGGAGCGGTCTCATAATTCACCTGAGACAAAGCATCTAGGATGGCAGGGTACAGAAATGGGAAAAGCAGTATGAAACTCAGTGCCCAGCTAGCACAATGTTCTGAGAACCATATCTTTCTTAGAGCTTGGTGAGAGCGTAGTTTCTGGGAATGGTGCAGGATAGTTGCTTGGCTTTGGAACATTCGTAGCACATTTAAGGAACTTGACAAAATAATACAAATATTTTCTGGGTATTTCATACTTTAACAGAACATTTCCTAAAAGTTCAAACATGGTTAGATTTAATTGTTGGTAATGTTCTAGAAATGTGCTCCAAGTAGTTTGAACTTGGGAATGTTCTCAAATATACTGAACAAAAATATAAACGCAACATGCAACAATTTCAACGATTTTACTTAGTTACAGTTCATATACTGTAAGGAAATCAAATATACTGTAAGGAAATAAATTCACTAGGTCTTAATCTAATCAGACGACTCATTGCGAGCTCACAGAACAGGGCTCCGGGCAGCCGAGCGGAAATGGAGGAAAACTCGCCTCCCTGCGGACCTGGCATCCTTTCACTCCCTCCTCTCTACATTCTCCTCTTCTGTCTCTGCTGCTAAAGCCAATTTCTACCACTCTAAATTCCAAGCATCTGCCTCTAACCCTAGGAAGCTCTTTGCCACCTTCTCCTCCCTCCTGAATCCTCCTCCCCCTCCTCCCCCCTCCTCCCTCTCTGCTGATGACTTCGTCAACCATTTTGAAAAGAAGGTCGACGACATCCGATCCTCGTTTGCTAAGTCAAACGACACCGCTGGTTCTGCTCACACTGCCCTACCCTGTGCTTTGACCTCTTTCTCCCCTCTCTCTCCAGATGAAATCTCGCGTCTTGTGACGGCCGGCCGCCCAACAACCTGCCCGCTTGACCCTATCCCCTCCTCTCTTCTCCAGACCATTTCCGGAGACCTTCTCCCTTACCTCACCTCGCTCATCAACTCATCCTTGACCGCTGGCTACGTCCCTTCCGTCTTCAAGAGAGCGAGAGTTGCACCCCTTCTGAAAAAACCTACACTCGATCCCTCCGATGTCAACAACTACAGACCAGTATCCCTTCTTTCTTTTCTCTCCAAAACTCTTGAACGTGTCGTCCTTGGCCAGCTCTCCTGCTATCTCTCTCAGAATGACCTTCTTGATCCAAATCAGTCAGGTTTCAAGACTAGTCATTCAACTGAGACTGCTCTTCTCTGTGTCACGGAGGCGCTCCGCACTGCTAAAGCTAACTCTCTCTCCTCTGCTCTCATCCTTCTAGACCTATCGGCTGCCTTTGATACTGTGAACCATCAGATCCTCCTCTCCACCCTCTCCGAGCTGGGCATCTCCGGCGCGGCCCACGCTTGGATTGCGTCCTACCTGACAGGTCGCTCCTACCAGGTGGCGTGGCGAGAATCTGTCTCCGCACCACGTGCTCTCACCACTGGTGTCCCCCAGGGCTCTGTTCTAGGCCCTCTCCTATTCTCGCTATACACCAAGTCACTTGGCTCTGTCATATCCTCACATGGTCTCTCCTATCATTGCTATGCAGACGACACACAATTAATCTTCTCCTTTCCCCCCTCTGATAACCAGGTGGTGAATCGCATCTCTGCATGTCTGGCAGACATATCAGTGTGGATGACGGATCACCACCTCAAGCTGAACCTCGGCAAGACGGAGCTGCTCTTCCTCCCGGGGAAGGACTGCCCGTTCCATGATCTCGCCATCACGGTTGACAACTCCATTGTGTCCTCCTCCCAGAGTGCTAAGAACCTTGGCGTGATCCTGGACAACACCCTGTCGTTCTCAACTAACATCAAGGCGGTGACCCGTTCCTGTAGGTTCATGCTCTACAACATTCGCAGAGTACGACCCTGCCTCACGCAGGAAGCGGCGCAGGTCCTAATCCAGGCACTTGTCATCTCCCGTCTGGATTACTGCAACTCGCTGTTGGCTGGGCTCCCTGCCTGTGCCATTAAACCCCTACAACTCATCCAGAACGCCGCAGCCCGTCTGGTGTTCAACTTTCCCAAGTTCTCTCACGTCACCCCGCTCCTCCGCTCTCTCCACTGGCTTCCAGTTGAAGCTCGCATCCGTTACAAGACCATGGTGCTTGCCTACAGAGCTGTGAGGGGAACGGCACCTCCGTACCTTCAGGCTCTGATCAGGCCCTACACCCAAACAAGGGCACTGCGTTCATCCACCTCTGGCCTGCTCGCCTCCCTACCTCTGAGGAAGTACAGTTCCCGCTCAGCCCAGTCAAAACTGTTCGCTGCTCTGGCACCCCAATGGTGGAACAAACTCCCTCACGACGCCAGGTCAGCGGAGTCAATCACCACCTTCCGGAGACACCTGAAACCCCACCTCTTTAAGGAATACCTAGGATAGGATAAAGTAATCCTTCTAACCCCCCCCCCCCTTAAAAGAGTTAGATGCACTATTGTAAAGTGGTTGTTCCACTGGATATCATAAGGTGAATGCACCAATTTGTAAGTCGCTCTGGATAAGAGCATCTGCTAAATGACTTAAATGTAAATGTAAATGTAAATCTATGTATTTCCCATGACTGGGCAGGGGACATGGGCGGGTATGGAAGGGCGCCAGACCCAGCCAATCAGAATTAGTTTTTCCCCACAAAAGGGCTTTATTAAAGACAAAAATACTCATCAGTTTCATCAGCTGTCCAGGTGGCTGGTCTTAGAAGATCCCACAGGTGAAGAAGCCGGATGTCTGCGGTTGTGAGGCCGGTTGGACGTACTGCCAAATTCTCTAAAACGACGTTGAAGGCGGCTTATGGCAGAGAAATTAACATTTAATTCTCTGGCAACAGCTCTGCTGGACATTCCTGCAGTCAGCATGCCAATTGCACTCTCCCTCAAAACTTGAGACATCTGTGGCATTGTGTTGTGTGACAAAACTGCAAATTTTTGTGTGGCCTTTTCTTGTCTCCAACACAAGGTGCACATATGTAATGATCATGCTGCTTAATCATCTTATTGATATGCCACACCTGTCAGGTGGATGGATTATCTTGACAAAGGAGAAATGTTCACTAACAGGGATGTAAATAAATTTGTGCACAACATTTAAGAGAAATAAGCTTTTTGTGTGTATAAAACATTTCTGTGATCTTTAAAAAATCTGTATTGCAGCAGATACTCTTAACCAGAGCTATTTAAAGTAGTGATCGCATACATTTCAGTACTTTTTTTCCATAATGGTCACCCGCGAGCGTCAAACCCACAACCCTGGAGTTGCAAGCACCATGCTCTACCAACTGAGCCACAAAGGACCTCAAACAATGATACTTTTGTACATGCTCTCTGTTTTCTATATATCAGTAAATGTTTTTTTTATAACATTTTTAGCTAGGTGATATCATTTTTTAAATGTCATTTAGCAGACACTCTTACGGGCATTCATTTTAATACAGGTCCCCTGTGGGAATCAAACCCACAACATTGGCATTGCAAGCACCATGCTCTACCAACTTAGCCAAACAGGACCTTTCTTTTCAGCTCATGAAACATGGGACCAACATTTTACATGGTGCGCTTATATTTTGTTCAGTGTACATATTCTCACCCCTCGTGTCACCCTCACTCATACACAGACCTTTCCCCTGCCGCCCCCTGCCACACCTCAATCACCACAAACCTCACTGAAGTTTTACCTTCAAAATCTACTTTCTGACTCCTTAAACAAAGTTGTGCTGTCTGAATGAAATCTTAATTCTTTAGTCAACGAAACAAATGAAATGACACGCAGGGCTAAGGGCAAGAAGGTTGAGGTTTCGCCGACCACCACAGACAAGCTCACTCTCCCTGCCTGTTTCATAACACTACAATCAGAGTCTGCTGCAGACAATGATCAGCTAGGGGGAAATCAGATATTCAACATTTTGATGCTATATTTATAATGATATAAAAGATATGCAACGAATGTTTCATCAAAATGTTTCTGTGTCAATGCACCACACAACCAATAAGCAAAGCATACTGACTTCGGAGTCTACAGGAGACCTTTGAAGTAGCCTAATCAGATTAAAACAATGTGACTGGTTGTGTTTATGCCACACATAAAAGGCAATACATTTTAAAAGTAAAATACGTATGCTATATTTAAGCGTTAGGTTCCTGGTGCGCATGGAATAGCTGCGAATTGGAGAGGAGGCAGAGCGTGCATTAAGCCTTCCTAAATGAGTGGTCCTGCTCGGAACATAGTCCTACAGTATGTAGCCACATTATTATAAAACCACTTGGGAGAATGATGATTCGCAACAGACAGCGGATCTCAGTATCAGAAGTAAAAATACAACCAAACTGGCATACTACTGTGCCTTTCTAGACTTTTTTAACTGTCGAGAGCAGACCAATAACTGATCCAAATGGAATGAATGGAATTAAACATTCAAATCACAGGGCTTTTGCGCCGTTATTCAAATTCTATTTTCACTGCACTTTATGGCCTAGAATAGAATTTTGTTCTCACTTTAAAACAATAATGCAATTATTCATTGCATTGTAGTGTTGTAGCTAGTCTATAAATAGGTTAATTATATTGTCCCTAAACCAAATCAATTGGGGGGCTTTTTGAGCTGCTTGTCTCATCTTCATTGTTCTTTCAGCTATTCCTTATTAAAAATTGGTGCAGCATTGAATGATTTTATGTGTGGTATGATTGCTAATTAGCCTATTGCAGATCTGGACAAATGATCCACCTACCACTTCTGTCACTATGAATGGTGGATAAAATGCAGGATAGACATTTAGACTGGTAAACTATATTGACCTGAAAAGCGGAGTGCATAAGGTACCAAAACACCTTGATAGAGGAGGTGCATGCAAGCAGATAAGCAAACAGATTAAGACATGATATAGTAAAACCTGCAAAATGGAAAATGTATACCAGTGATCAAAAACAAAACACAACCCTCCCCTAAGCAAGTTTTTTAAAGTTAGACAACCCTCCCCTATTTAGTGAAACAAACAGATAATGAACTCCTAAATAGGTGGCGGCTGTGTGGAGAGAGGAGTGACTAGAGGAGAGGAGGTAGGGAGAGAGAGAGGAGTGGGATGAGTAGATTGAAGTCTCTCTGGGCTCCTAAACTAAGCAATCACATCAAAACTCTTGTTTGAGCATCAAAGACACATGGAGCAGCAATGGTTGGGTGTCACGACTTCCGCCGAAGTCGGTCCCTCTCCTTGTTCGGGCAGTGTTCGGCGGACGACGTCACCGACCTTCTAGCCATCACTGATCCATTTTTCATTTTCCATTGGTTTTGTCTTGTCTTCCATCACACCTGGTTCCAATCCCATCAATTACATGTTGTGTATTTAACCCTCTGTTTCCGCTCATGTCCTTGTCGGTGATTGTTTATTGTATGTATTGGTGCTAGTTATGTTTCTGGTGTGCGACGGGTTTTGTACCCAGTTTCATTATTTTTGAATATGTTGGTTTTCGGAGTTTGTGAGCACTTATTAAACAACTCCATTTAAACCAAGTTCGTTCTCCTGCGCCTGACTTCCCTGCCACCAACACGCACCCCTTACATTGGGGTGGTACTGTAAAGACGTTACTCACCCCACTTCCATTTGTAATTACAAACATCTATAAGCAGCTTAGGCCATGTGGTCATGGACAGGGTATGTCTTTAGGGGAAGGAAGGAGGGAAAGGAAGGGGGAAGGAAGGGTGGAAGGGTGTGGGAGTGTGGGGAGGTGGGATGGTGGATAGGATAAGGTTATTTACCCATTTGTTATTTTATTCATTTTACACACTTTCACCCATCAGGGTTTCTCCCACAAAAAAACAACCAAATGAAGATAAAGATAAATTAATATAAATAAATTAGGGTTGTCATAGTTAACTCCAGTAAATGTTTTGTAAATTTAGTGCACTCATTTGGCGCATTGTCTGAAAGAGTTCAAAATACAGTGAAAACATGTAAAATACCTAATCTATACAGCTAAACAACAATGCGATGTCAAAACAAGTGTCACGCCCTGATCTGTTTTACCTGTTCTTGTGCTTGTCTCCACCCCCCGTCAGGTGTCGCCCATCTTCCCCATTGTCCCCTGCGTACTTATACCTGTGTTTCCTGTTGTCTGTTGCCAGTTCATGTTGTTTGTTCAAGTCAACCAGCGGTTTGTCTCTGCGCCTGCTTTTTCCCAGTCTCTCTTTTTCTCGCCCTCCGGATTTTGTACCTTGCTTTTCATGACCCTTAGCCTGCCTGCTGTCCTGTACCTTTGCCCCTACTCTGGATTACCGACCTCTGCCTAACCTGAGCCTGCCTGCCATACTGTACCTTTGCCTCTACTTTGGATTATCGATCCCTGCCTGCCTTGACCTGTCGTTTGCCTGCTCCTGCTGCTGTAATAAACATTGTTACTTCAACACAGTCTGCATTTGGGTCTTACCTGAAACGTGATAGTACGAACTGGCCATGACTGACCCAGCAGACTTGGACCAGCTCTGCAATGCCATCTCCTCCCAATGAGGAGGAGATGCTTCGCGGTCTGATGGAAGGGTTCCAGAACGTGGCCGAACGTCACGGCCTGGCATTGGACGCTTTGTGGGAGCAATTCCTTGGGTGCCCTACTAAGCAGCCTACCATGACGATAACCTCCCAGCCCCTCTGTAACCCATCTGGTAGCAGCACCGTCACCCCGTTTCCCGGGAACCCCGCGTACCTCCCCCGGAGCGCTACGATGGAGATTCCAGAACGTGCCGGTCCTTTCTCTCCCAGTGCTCTCTCATTTTCGAGCTGCAGCCTTCTTCGTTCCCCTCGGATCGCTCAAAGATAGCGTACATTATTACGCTGATGTCGGGAAGGGCACATGGCTGGGCCACAGTGGTGTGGGAGCAACAATCCGCCGTCTGCCTCAGCCTGGAGGTATTCGTGGCGGAAGTGAGAAAAGTTTGAGGCTCCGGTGTCTGGGAGAGAGGCAGCCCGGAAGTTACTCCAGCTTCGGCAGGACTCCCTCAGTGTGGCAGACTATGTGGTGGATTTCCGCACGCTAGCAGCGGAGGGTACCTGGAACCCGGAAGTGCTGTTCGACACGTTCCTGCACGGATTATCGGAGGATGTAAATGATGAGCTTGCAGCCCGGGAACTACCGGCAGATCTCGACTCACTCATCACTTCAACCATCCGGATCGATGGTCGGCTACGGGATCGTAGGAGGGAGAAGCGGTCTGATTGCGGTCCAAATCACTCACTCAAGGACCCCACCTTGCATCTGATGAACTCCCGAAGTCCCCGGCATCTTCGTCCCCGAGAGGATCCGGGGCTTACCCAAGCTCCTCCAAGAGCCTCCAAAGACTGCCGATTTGCCTCTTCCCGAGCTGATGCAGTTCGGCAGGTCTAGGCTGTCTCCAGCCGAACGCGTACGCAAACTTAACACCCAGAGTTGTCTGTATTGTGGTACTGCTGGTCATTATGTGTCTACCTGTCCCTTCAAGAGACCTAGCTCATTGGTTGGAATGAGTACTCTGGTGGGTCTTAACCTGTTTAATAATGGATAATGTTGCTTCTCCCCCTGCTCCCCCTCTCCATGCCACCCTGCTGTGGGGCGACCAGTCCAAGTCTCTCCAGATACTCATCGACTCGGAGGCCGATATGAGTCTTATGGATGTTACCCTGGCATCCGAGCTAGGCATCCCCACTCACCCCCTTCCATTCCTATCGATGTTAGAGCGCTGGATGGGTGCTCTCTAGGCTGTTTCACCCACCATACCACCCCCATCAACCTACGAGTGTCAGGGAACCACAGCGAGACGATCCAATTCCTGCTAGGTGAGTCTCCGGAGGTTCCCGAGGTATTGGGATTCTCTTGTCTCCAGCGAAACAATCCTTCCATTGCCTGGGCTACTGGTACTATCGTGGGCTGGAGTCCGTCCTGCCACATTCATTGCCTGAAGTCCGCTATCACTCATTGCCTGAAGTCAGCTCTGCCTGCTCTGGGACGTCTTCCTGGGAGCTTGTAAATTGCCCCGGCCCTCTCCACCAGCCCCGCAGAGTACCAGGAACTCCGGGATGGGTTCAGTAAGGCCTGGGCCTCTTCACTTCTGCAGCACCGACCGGTATCCAAGAAGGTCAAGCCTTAGGTGCTGGTACGCCGTTATAGTGCCACAGCTACACCCCTGAAGCCAAGACCTTTCCCCCCCGCTCCAAGATCATTAGCCCCTCTGCTGTTCGTCCTCTGCTGCCCCGTACCCTCCGTATTTGTCCTACCTTTTCTGTGACTAGATGTAAACCCATGTCTCACAGCCCTTTGTCTCCTGTTTCCAGGCCCACCCCTCTCCCTCGTCTCATCGACGGCCTACCGGCGTACAGGGTGAGACGTCTCGGGGCAGGGGATTCCAGTACCTGGTTGACTGGGAGGGGTATGGCCCGGAGGAGAGGTGCTGGGTTTCCGCTAGGGACATGAGGCCTAGGCCTCATCTCTGAACTCCAACACAGACACCCCGCTCAACCAGGTATGCGTCCGGGTAGGACACCAGGTGGCATCCCTAGAGGGGGTGGTACTGTCTCCACCCCCCGCCAGGTGTCGTCCATCTTCCCCATTTTCCCCAGGGTACTTATACCTGTGTTTTCTGTTGCCAGTTCGTCTTGTTTGTTCAAGTCAACCAGCATTTTGTCTCTGCTCCTACTTTTTCCCAGTCTCTCTTTCTCGCCCTCCTGATTTTGTACCTTGCTTTTCCTGAGCCTGCCTGCCATCCTGTACCTTGGCCTCTACTCTGGATTATCGACCCCTGCCTGCGTTGCCTGCTCCTGTTGCTGTAATAAACATTGTTACTTCAACAGAGTCTGCATTTGGGTCTTACCTGAAACGTGATAACAAGTTGACATTGAGGTTAATTAAAGTGTGCTTTGTCAATTTACTATAACCTTGTATGATTTTTGTATAAAGAAATCTTAAAATACAGCTCAATTTGAGCAAATTCAGAAATTGTGATTAATGACAGCTAATCCTGCGATTAGCTCGAGGACATTTTGATAGCCCTAAAATAAGTAAATACAATTGGATAGGATAAACAGACTCACAGAAAAAGCTGGTACAGTTTGTGAACTTCTTTTCCCCTGAAAATGTAAATGGTGTCCTGTGGGCCTGAGAATGAGAGAACGTTTTGCATATCAATGCATTCTGGATTTCTTCCTATGGCATCTATGGTATCTGTGGTCTATCCTGTTCTCTCCTTTCTCCCTACTCTCACACACTTTGCATAACTTAATGGAATGGAATTACCAGCCTGGGTTTAGATAACCGCTCTCTTCTCTCCTGAATAACACTACTGTATCAATATCTCTGTCGGATCTGAATTAGAAACAAAGCAAATTGAGAGAGAGAGTTTGCCACTGCCACCCAACGCTCCTCTCCCTGTAACCTCTACAGCACAGTACAGCCTTAAACCACTCTGGAAGTCACCTTGTCGTCACCTTGTATGAACAAAGAGAGAGTGAGAAAGAAAGGTGCACTGAAACTTCACAAACCAAAAGTACATTATCATCCAGAGAGGAGGCAGGAGAAGGGGGTGGGAGGAGAGGAGGGGAGGGGATGAGGCCTTTATCTCAATTTTGTACCCAACTCTGATTCTATTCCCTTGAAGCCATTCACCCATCGACTGGAGAGTTTCTGCGTGATACTGTTAAAACACCAGCCACTCCACACTTCTTCATTCCCCTCATTTTTTCTTTTTTGTTGTTGATAGAAACGACTACTGCAGACCCTCTATAGAGGTAGACAGTGATGTCGGCAGCCCAAAGTCATTTTTCTTCTTCCAGGTTTTGTTTTTGTTTCTCATTCTCTACCTTGTCCTGCATGGGTTTATTTTGTTTGTGGCATTTTCAAATGAGAGATGGACAGTAATCACATCAGCTCTCATTAGCCACAACCCCTTTGACTCTGCACCGCCATCTAGTTAATGTACGTGGTCATTCCTGTTTTGGAGAAAATGAATTTGCTCTCCATTAGCTGATGAGGCAGGTAAATTACATTATGTCCCCCAATGTGATCTTATTAATGTCAGTCATTCCGGGATGGATCACCCTTTAGATGGGACTCCTCCCAGGCTTGTTAGTGTCGGTCTGTCTGTCTGACTGTCTGTCCATCCGTGACTTTTGAGCAAAGAGGGAGAGGGAGTGGAGGGAGAGGGAGTGCTGTTGTCATACCTAAGAACAAAATGTAAACGTCTTAAAGGTTACTTGACATGCTTGCCAGGTATCGCAACTGCTCGGCCCCCGACCGCAAGGCACTACAGAGGATAGTGCGTGCGGCCCAGTATATCACTGCCCCAGTATATCACTGCCCCTGGGTCCTGCCATCCAGGACCTCTATAGCAGGCGGTGTCAGAGGAAGGCCCTAAGAATTGTCAAAGACTCCAGCAACCCTAGTCATAGACTGCCCTCTCTGCTACTGCGCGGCATGCGGAGAGGGAGTGCTGTTGTCATACCTAAGAACAAAATGTAAACAGCTTAAATGTTGTTCCACTGGATATCATAAGGTGAATGCACCAATTTGTAAGTCGCTCTGGATAAGAGCGTCTGCTAAATGACTTAAATGTAAATGTTAAAGGTTACTTGACATGCTTAGGTGGGGGAAGGAGAGTTTTTGGAATACTTACGTTTTGTAAGTATTCCAAAAACTCTCCTTCCCCCACCTAAGCATGTCAAGTAACCTTTAAGACGTTTACATTTTGTGTAATAGTGTATACTGAACATGATAAGGTGGGGGGATAACTACTTTTTGGTCTTTTATTTATTTGAATAGTTAACAGGTCTACACTAAAATGCCATTAATCTCAAGGGAACTCGAACACAGGAAGGATGAGAGGGACAAACATACATGCTCGCGCTTACGTGTGTGTGTGTGTGTGTGTGTGTGTGTGTGTGTGTGTGTGTGTGTGTGTGTGTGTGTGTGTGTGTGTGTGTGTGTGTGTGTGTGTGTGTGTGTGTGTGTGTGTGTGTGTGTGTGTGTGTGTGTGTGTGTCTGTGTGTGTGTATTTTCATCTCCAACAAAAGCTGACAGATTATTTTGTTCCTCCTCTATGCTTCACGTCTATCCCACTCCTTCTCCATTCGCAGGAGGGAAGTAAAGAGTGTCTCCCTCTGAGGGACAATCACAACAAGGAGGCCAAGTCCTCCATCACCATCACTATTTATAACCTGCTGGGAGACTTAGAGGGGAACAGTCTCAAACACTGCATCTAACAGAAGTCTCCCACTTAGTATATGCAGTACTGTATGTGTACATAGAGAGAATCCATATGCTCACGCACGTCTCTTGTCTATACTCCTCTATACTCTACACTCTCTGTGTCGCCGTACAAGTCTCTGTACTCATGTACTCTACATGTTTTGCATCATGACCTACATTGTGAGCTATTTAAAGTCTGAAACAGTATAGTGTGGCTGCTCCTTTACTAGAGGCTACTGTGCTTATCTACACACCTGATAAGGTTCTAATTGTACTTAGGGCTGTTGAAAAAAGCACTAATGTTTCAACCATATTGTGAAACAAGTAAGAGGTTCCAACATTAACCAACATTAAACACCATCAGAAATGTCAACAGTTTCTACCTACCTGTATATACGGTGCCTTCAGAAAGTACTGGACTGAGGGGCAGCTCCGGACTGAGGGGCAGCTCCAGATTGAGGGGCAGCTCATGACTGAGGGGCAGCTCATGACTGAGGGGCAGCTCATGACTGAGGGGCAGCTCATGACTGAGGGGCAGCTCATGACTGAAGGGCAGCTCATGACTGAAGGGCGGCTCTGGCAGCTCCTGACTGGCGGGCGGCTCTGGCGGCTCCTGACTGTCGGGCGGCTCTGGCGGCTCCTGACTGGCGGGCGGCTCTGGTGGCTCCTGACTGGCGGGCGGCTCTGGCGGCTCCTGACTGGCGGGCGGCTCTGGCGGCTCATGGCTGGCGGGCGGCTCTGGCGGCTCATGACTGGCGGGCGGCTCTGGCGGCTCCTGACTGGCGGGCGGCTCTTGCGGCTCCTGACTGGCGGGCGGCTCTGGCGGCTCCTGACTGGCGGGCGGCTCTGGCGGCTCCTGACTGACGGACGGCTCTAGCGGCTCAGGACAGACGGGCGGCTCTGACGGCTCAGGACAGACGGGCAACTCAGGCGGCACTGGACAGACGGGCAGCTCAGGCGGCGCTGGACAGACGGGCAGCTCAGGCGGCGCTGGGCAGACGGGCAGCTCAGACGGCGCTGGGACGGGCAGCTCAGGCTTGCCGAGGCGCACTGTAGGCCTGGTGCGTGGTGCCGGAACTGGTGGTACCGGGCTGGGGACACGCACCTCAAGGCTAGTGCGGGAAGCAGGAACAGGGCGTACCAGACTCTGGAGACGCACAGGAGGCTTGGTGCGTGGTGCCGGAACTGGTGGTACCGGACTGGGGACACGCACCACTGGGCGAGTGTGGGGAGGAGGAACAGGGCGTACTGGACTCTGGAGACGCACAGGAAGCCTGGTGCGTGGTGTTGGCACTGGTGGTACTGGGCTGGTGCGAGGGGCTGCCACAGGCGGACTGGTGCGTGGAGAAGGCACCGGATAGACCGGACTGTGGAGGCGCACTACAGGTCTCGAGCACCGAGCCTGCCCAACCCTACCTGGCTGAATACTCCCCGTGGCCATGCCAGTACGGCGAGGTGGAATAAGCCGCACTGGGCTATGTACACGTATGGGAGACACCATACGTAGGGCTGGTGCCATGTACCCCGGCCCAAGGAGACGCACTGGTGACCAGATGCGTAGAGCCGGTTTCATGGCACCTGGCTCGATGCCCACCATAGCCCGGCCGATACGAGGAGCTGGAATGTACCGCACCGGGCTATGCACACGCACCGGGGACACCGTGCGCATCTCTGCATAACACGGTGCCTGCCCGGTCGCTCTCTCTCCACGGTAAGCACGGGGAGTTGGCTCAGGTCTCCTACTTGGCTTAACACCACTCCCCGGTAGCCCCTCCCAAGAAATAGAAGCCGCGCTTTCGTGCAGCCTCCTCATACCACCGCCTATCCACTTTCGCTGCCTCCAGCTCAGCTTTGGGGCGGCGATACTCACCAGCCTGTTTCCAATGTCCCTTTCCATCCAGTATTTCCTCCCATGTCCAGAAATCCTGACCTCGCTGTGTCTCCTGCTCCTGCCCGTTACCATGCTGCTTGGTCCTTTGTTGGTGGGTTATTCTGTCACGAACGTCGTAATCCTCCTCGTCTGAGGAGGAGAAAGGATCGGACCAAAGCGCAGTGTGGTTTGATGAAAACATACTTGATTTATTTAACGAAGACAAAAAACACTAAACAAACTTACAAAACAACAAAACGAACGTGACGCTATATAACGAAAGTGCAGACACAAGCAACCAACGTATAGACATAGACAATAACCCACAACCCACAATACAAAACAGGCTACCTAAATATGGTTCCCAATCAGAGACAACGCAAAACACCTGCCTCTGATTGAGAACCATATCAGGCCAAACACAGAAATAGACAAACCAGACATACAACATAGAATCCCCACACAGATCACACCCTGACCAACCAAAACATAAAACATGCAAAGCAAACTATGGTCAGGGTGTGACAAGGTTATTGTCCTGCTGAAAGGTGAACTTGTCTCCCAGTGTCTGCTGGAGCAGACTGAACCAGGTTTTCCACTAGGATTTTGCCTGTGCTTTGCTCTATTCCATTTACTTTTATCCTAAAAAATTCTGTAGTCATTGCCGATGACAACCATACCCATAACACGTAGCCACCCCCATGCTAGAAATCATGAAGAGTTGTACTCAGCGTTGTGTTGGATTTTCCCCAAACATAACACTTTGTATTCAGATCATAAAACACATTTCTTTGCCAATATTTTGCAGTTTCACTTTTCTGTTTTATTGCAAACAGGATGCATATTTTGGAAAATGTGTATTCTGTACAGGCTCCTTTCTTTTCATTCTGTCATTTAGGTTAGTGTTGTGGAGTAGCTACAATGTTGTTGATCCATCCTTAGTTTTCTCCTTTCACAGCCATTCAAATCAAATCAAATCAAATTGTATTGGTCACATACACATGGTTAGCAGATTTTTTTATTTTATTTTATTTAACCTTTATTTAACCAGGTAGGCAAATTGAGAACACGTTCTCATTTACAATTGCGACCTGGCCAAGATAAAGCAAAGCAGTTCGACACATACAACAACACATAGTTACACATGGAGTAAAACAAACATATAGTCAATGATACAGTGAAAAAAAATAAGTCTATATACAATGTGAGCAAGTGAGGTGAGATAAGGGAGGTGAAGGCAAACAAATATATGTATAAATAAATAAAAATATAAAAAGGCCATGGTGGCGAAGTAAATACAACACAGCAAGTAAAATAAAAACTAAAAAACACTGGAATGGTTGGTTTGCAGTGGAAGAAAGCGCAAAGTAGAGACAGAAATAATGGGGTGCAAAGGAGCAAAATAAATAAATAAATACAGTAGGTAAAGAGGTAGTTGTTTGGGCTAAATTATAGATGGGCTATGTACAGGTGCAGTAATCTATGAGCTGCTCTGACAGCTGGTGCTTAAAGATAGTGAGGGAGATAAGTGTTTCCAGTTTCAGAGATTTTTGTAGTTCGTTCCAGTCATTGGCAGCAGAGAACTGGAAGGAGAGGCGGCCAAAGGAAGAATTGGTTTTGGGGGTGACCAGAGAGATATACCTGCTGGAGCGCGTGCTACAGGTAGGTGTTGCTATGGTGACCAGCGAGCTGAGATAAGGGGGGACTTTACCTAGCAGGGTCTTGTAGATGACCTGGAACCAGTGGGTTTGGCGACGAGTATGAAGCGAGGGCCAGCCAACGAGAGTGTACAGGTCGCAGTGGTGGGTAGTATATGGGGCTTTGGTGACAAAACGGATGGCACTGTGATAGACTGCATCCAATTTATTGAGTAGGGTTTTGGAGGCTATTTTGTAAATGACATCACCGAAGTCGAGGATTGGTAGGATGGTCAGTTTTACAAGGGTATGTTTGGCAGCATGAGTGAAGGATGCTTTGTTGCGGAATAGGAAGCCAATTCTAGATTTAACTTTGGATTGGAGATGTTTGATGTGAGTCTGGAAGGAGAGTTTACAGTCTAACCAGACACCTAGGTATTTGTAGTTGTCCACATATTCTAAGTCAGAGCCGTCCAGAGTAGTGATGTTGGACAGGCGGGCAGGTGCAGGCAGCGATCGGTTGAAGAGCATGCATTTAGTTTTACTTGTATTTAAGAGCAATTGGAGGCCACGGAAGGAGAGTTGTATGGAATTGAAGCTCGCCTGGAGGGTTGTTAACACAGTGTCAAAAGAAGGGCCAGAAGTATACAGAATAGTGTCGTCTGCGTAGAGGTGGATCAGAGAATCACCAGCAGCAAGAGCGACATCATTGATGTATACAGAGAAGAGAGTCGGTCCAAGAATTGAACCCTGTGGCACCCCCATGGAGACTGCCAGAGGCCCGGACAACAGACCCTCCGATTTGACACACTGAACTCGATCAGAGAAGTAGTTGGTGAACCAGGCGAGGCAATCATTAGAGAAACCAAGGCTGTCGAGTCTGCCGATGAGGATGTGGTGATTGACAGAGTCAAAAGCCTTGGCCAGGTCAATGAATACGGCTGCACAGTATTGTTTCCTATCGATGGCGGTTAAGATATCGTTTATGACCTTGAGCGTGGCTGAGGTGCACCCATGACCAGCTCTGAAACCAGATTGCATAGCGGAGAAGGTATGGTGGGATTCGAAATGGTCGGTAATCTGTTTGTTGACTTGGCTTTCGAAGACCTTAGAAAGGCAGGGTAGGATAGATATAGGTCTGTAGCTGTTAGGGTCAAGAGTGTCCCCCCCTTTGAAGAGGGGGATAACCGCAGCTGCTTTCCAATCTTTGGGAATCTCAGACGACACGAAAGAGAGGTTGAAAAGGCTAGTAATAGGGGTGGCAACAATTTCAGCAGATAGTTTTAGAAAGAAAGGGTCCAGATTATCTAGCCCGGCTGATTTGTAAGGGTCCAGATTTTGCAGCTCTTTTAGAACATCAGCTGACTGTATTTGGGAGAAAGAGAAATGGGGAAGGCTTGGGCGAGTAGCAGAGGGGAGGGCAGTGCTGTTGTCCGGGGTAGGGGTAGCCAGGTGGAAAGCATGGCCAGCCGTAGAAAAATGCTTATTGAAATTCTCAATTATAGTGGATAATGCGTTAATGTTAATGCGAGTGTAGCGAAATGCTTGTGCTTCTAGTTCCGACCATGCAGTAATATCTAACAAGTAATCTAACAATTTCACAACAACTACCTTTTACACACAAGTGTAAAGGAATGAATAAGAATATGTACATAAAAATACATGAATGAGTGATGGCCGAATGGCATAGGCAAGATGCAGTAGATGGTATAGCGTACAGTGTATACATATGAGATAAGTAATGTAGGGTATGTAAACATTATATAAAGTGGCATTGTTTAAAGTAACTAGTGATACATTTATTACATCCAACTTTTTATTATTAAAGTGGCTAGAGATTTGAGTCAGTATGTTGGCAGCAGCCACTCAATGTTAGTGATGGCTGTTTAACAGTCTGATGGCCTTGCGATTGAAGCTGTTTTTTAGTCTCTCGGTCCCCGCTTTGATGCACCTGTACTGACCTAGCCTTCTGGATGATAGCGGGGTGAACAGGCAGTGGCTCGGGTGGTTGTTGTCCTTGATGATCTTTTTGGCCTTCCTGTGACATCGGGTGGTGTAGGTGTCCTGGAGGGCAGGTAGTTTGTGCAGACCTCACTACCCTCTGGAGAGCCTTACGGTTGTGGGTGGAGCAGTTGCCGTACCAGGCGGTGATACAGCCCAACAGGATGCTCTCGATTGTGCATCTGTAAAAGTTTGTGAGTGTTTTCGGTGACAAGCCATATTTCTTCAGCCTCCTCGTCTTTGTGGTAGAATCTGTGTTCGAAATTCACTGCTCGACTGAGGGACCTCACATATAAATTGTATGTGTGCAATACAGAGATGAGGTAAGTAGTCATTATTGTACACAGAGTGAGTCCATGCAACTTACTTTGACTTGTTAAGCACATTTTTTGTCCTGAACTTATTTAGGCTTACCATAACAAAGCGGTTGAATACTTATTTCATTTTTGAAAACACAATTCCACTTTGACATTACGGGGTATTGTGTGTAGGCCAGTGATACAAAATCTCAATTTAAATTCAGGATGTAACACAACAAAATGTGGAAAAAGTCTAGGGGTGTGAATACTTTCTGAAGGCACTGTACACAATGATCAACCTCTTATACAGATGGCAGTTGTCTCCCACACATAAGCAAACCCCTCTGAACTAGGCATGAAACTGATGCCACATATATAATAATTGGCTGGCAGCTTCTGACAAGAAAATATTCATTATTGTATCAGGCTAGTTGATTCCTTTTGGTGTGTGTGTAGAGGGGTGGGGGGGACGGGGGGTGACATTAAGGCGTTTCATTGTCATAGTAACGAGAGTGAGTCACTCGAGCAACAAGAACAGGATGTGTGCAAGTTGGGTTTAAGTGATAATGCTCGAGAAGCCAGTGTTTGGAGGATATATTGGCACAGGTGTCTTTTTTGTCTCGGGCCAACGAACCGTGCCAATATATCCTCCAAACACCGGCTTCTCGAGCACACATATTAAAATAATGATTGACGTATTTTCATCAAAGATGTTAATATTATGAATTTATTCATACTATTTCATCCTTCCACAAGATATAGTCCCGACACAAATCTAGGGTTGCTACCCAAGCCGGCTGGTCATTAGGTTGCCAGAGACGCGAACCAGTCATGAAGACGTTTTGTTCTATATCGTTACTTCTAAATGTTCCGTTGCCATTCTGGCTGGCAACTTTCTTATCCCTTGCTTGCTAGGTGGCCAACGGCGGCTAACAGTCAAACTGTGCAGCAAAGTAGCTGCATTTGTTTAAGCTGTTTTCTAGTGACATTTATTTGGATACATCCATAACAATGAGCTAATAACACGCAATTTCGCCTGACAGAGAAAATGTTCTCTCTCGTCAGGAAACTGTTAAGAGGAGCTAGCCAACCACACAACTAACACAATCCCTTCAAACGGAAGCTGGAAAGACAGCAAACTAGCAGTATTTTTTTAACTGTCATGATTTTTAATGGCTGAGAAAGCTGTCTGTACCCTCCTGACATGTTAATCCTCAATGGGGCAGTGGAGATCGAATTTCAATATTGAAACAATATTGCAAATGTCTGAGAGACAGACAGAAAGGTTGATACAAATTGGGTAAGCTCGGATCCTCTCGGGGACGTAGACGCCTGGGACTTCCGGAGTTCATCAGATGCAAGGTGTGAGCGTTTAGGACCACAATTGGACCTCTTCTCCCTCCTACGTTCCTGTAGCCGACCATCAATCTGGATGGTTAAAGCGATGAGTGAGTCGAGATCCGCCGGTAGTTCTCGGGCTGCCAGCTCATGCTTTACCTCCTCTGATAATCTGTGCAGGAATGTGTTGAACAGCGCTTCCGGGTTCCAGGTACCCTCCGCTGCTAGCGTGCGGAACTCCACTGCATAGCCACACTGAGGGTGTCCTGCTGAAGCTGGAGTAACTTCCGGGCAGCCTCTCGCCCGGACACCGGAGCCTCAAACATTTCTCACCTCCGCCACGAATACCTCCAGGCTAAGGCAGATGGTGGATTGTTGCTCCCACACTGCCGTGGCCCAGGCGAGTGCCCTCCCGGACATCAGCGTAATAATGTACGCTATCTTCGAGTGTTCCGAGCGGAATGAAGAAGGCTGCACCTTGAAAACGAGAAAGCACTGGGAAAGAAAGGCCCAGCAAGTTCTGGAATCTCCATCATAGCGTTCCGGGGGAGGTAAGTGATTGTTCCCGGGAAACTGGGGTGACAGCGCTGCTACCAGCCGGGTTACAGAGGGGCTGGGAGGTTACCGTTGTGGTAGGCTGCCTAGTAGGCAACCCACGGAATTGCTCCCACTATAAGGGCACAGGGCGAGACCCAGATGCAGACATGGGAGACAGATGGTTTGAGTCTCTGATATTTATTATAATCCAAGGGGCAGGCAAGAGAATGGTCGTGGACATGCAAAATATCATAACAAGGTCAGAGTCCAAGAGGTACAGAGTGTCAGGCAGGCTCGAGGTCAGGGCAGGCAGTATGCTAAGGCAGGCAAGTGTCAAAACCGGGAGGACTAGCAAAAACAGAGAAAAGGATAAAGCAGGAGCACAAAGTAACACGCTGGTTGACTTGACAAAACAAGACTAACTGGCACAGACAGACAGAAGACACAGGTATAAGTACCCAGGGGATAATGGGGAAGATGGGTGACACTTGGAGGGGGTCGAGACAAGCACAAGGACAGGTGAAACAAATCAGGGTGTGACACCCACAGTGCATCCAGGGATAGGTCGTGACGTTCGGCCACGGCCTGGAACCCTTCCATCAGACCGTGAAGCAACTCCTCATGCTTACAAATGGTGGCTCTTGGGAGGAAATGGCGTTGCGGAGCTGGTCCAAGTCTGCTGGGTCAGTCATGGCCAGTTCGTACTATCAGGTATCAAGGTTAGGCACAAGTGCATACTGTGTGAGAAAAGACAGGAGCTGACAGAACAAACGCTGGTAAGCTTGACAAACAAGACAAACTGGCACAGACAGACAGAAAACACAGGTATAAATACCAAGGGGATAAGTGGGGAAGGTGGGCAAAACCTGGAGGGGGGTGGAGGCAAGCACAAGGACAGGTAAAACAGATCAGGGCGTGACACTGTGGCTTTCTGTAAAGGAGTGCGTAACTGGCTGCAGGGAAGTCAGGCGCAGGAGAGCAGAAATGGGTAGCAAACGGAGCCCTTTATGGAGGCGAAGAAAACACAGTACTCAGAAAACTAAACACACACGGGTTACAATAACCCGGCGCAAACCAACCTGGAGTACACATACATTTACATATAACAATTCCACACACAGACATGGGGGGGTTATATGCAAGACGAGTAATGAGGGAATGCAAACCAGGTGTGCGGGAAAACAAGACAAAACAAATGGAAAATGAAAGGTGGATCGGCGATGGCTAGAAGACCGGTGACGTCGACCGCCGAATGACACCCGAGGAAGGAGAGGGACCGAAGCGGAAGTCGTGACACTTTCCTGGAAATGCAACAGTAGTATAGGTCTCAGTAAAAGAAAAGAAGAAGATGGTGAAAAAGTTGAGATGTTGGGAACAAAATAGTTTGATTTGCAAAGCCATTGAATTCTGTGTTTCTATGAACGTTATATAAATAATAAGCAAGATACAAACATACAAAACAAGGCAGAAGAACTCTTCAGGCCATTCCAGTTGAAAGGGAACAACAGGAGCCATAGACCGATTATTGAACTGCATCAAATGGACCCTTTATGTATCGTCTTCTACTAAAGGTAGAAATGTACAGTAAGACAATAAATCTTGAATACCATACCAAGGGAACTGTCTTATAATTGAACTCTTTGCAGCAGAAAAATGTGAGCTTCAGACATGCATTGAATGACAAGAGCACAATGTCTGTATTGAAGACACAGTGAAGAGTACTGTATGAATTCAGAATTGAGAGCATTAGCTTGCCTGCCTCTGCTCTTATCCATCTGTAACACATCCAATATAGTATCTATGTACTGTGTGAAAGGCCTGTTTATGAAATTCCCAAGGTACCCTTTTTCTGCGGAACCAAAGCACAGATTAAGGAAACGCTGGTTAATCCCTGCTCTCTCTCTACCTCTATCTCTCTCTGCCCCTCACTCTCCTTTTCTCGTTCCCTCTCTCCGCTAGGTGAAACTCAGTGTCTGATAATCTTTCATAATCCTCTTTAATCTACTGCCACTACCAGAGCAGCTCCATTCCAGATTTACCACCACCATGGCTCTGACATTTGGCTCTCCACTGTCGTTTGGCAGCCCCAATTACTGTACTGATAACCAGTCCATTGAGCTGTCTCCTCCCTATGTTAACCTTTGTCATTAGGAATGAAGCGAGCTATGCTGATCTCAAAGAGCATGCATCTCTAGACATAATAAAGATGGGAAGGTTCTAATTCTGTGCATGACATGTCATTCCACCACCACAGATAGACAGGATAATTGCATTATAACTGTCAAATGTTTCACTTTGAAAAATCACTTTTACTGAAATTATGACAAAAATATTTGTGAAGGTACCCTTCAAAGAAAGTGTTACCATATTTTACTTTCCCTGGAAAATATATAGAGTAAAATACAGTCATACAGCAGCTCCAAAGCTATGGGCTTCACTCATTCACACTCTTGAACTGTGAACGGAGGATAATATCAATACCAAGTCACAGGGTCTAAATAGCAATAACACTTCCAGTGAGAAAAAATATAATTTAAATGGTCAACAAAGGTAACACAATGAACCAAGATTGCTCTGTCTTGTCATAAAATTAGTTGTGATAATGCAAATAAAGACGTCCCAAAGTACTTGTAAACAACACTAAAGGATTGAGTGACTTACAAAAGTCTTACAAAAGACATTAATCTTTATGGTTTCATTCATGTTGCAGAAAAGCAGGTGGAATTATGTTTGCGTAAAAGAGTTTAACTAGACACATACAGAAAACAGTTTACACTGTTCACTAAATTTGAAGTATGCATGGCATCATCAAATGCTAGCATACAATAGAAGGTAGCATTAAACACATCCTAAGATACATATTCTCTGTCCTCCTTCCATCTTGGATGTGCTGTCGTTGCATGCTTGCCTTCCTTCCTACTAGGTCTCCAGTGTAGGTAGGCTAGAGGCACAGCAGAAGTGCTGATGTACTCAAAGTCCTGATTCTAGGGGGCAAATTGAAATGACATTATGTTGGCTAGCTGCTGCGGCTAGCTGTAGGACTGTAAGACCTCTGTGAGGAGCAGTGACAGTCTACATCATCACTATTCCAAATGCTTATTGGCTATTCAGCACACAGAAAGACCTTTCACATTCCTAACTCAGTTGAATTTCAGAACCATTGTGTCTCAGACACTCATGAACAATCAATCCAAATTAATAAATTCATATTTTTATGTAAAAATGGTGTGTGTGCATGCTTTCATCCTTGCATATATGTGTGCGTACATGCATGCTTTCTGGATAAATACAAGCATATACAATATATAAATATATATGATCATGAGGACAATGGTTTGTGGATGTCTGTATCCCGGCATTGCCAGCTGCTTCATTGTCTTAATTGTCAGCTAACATTTCTAAATATGTGCAGTGTGCAAAACGCACAGCTAGTTCCAAATTCCCTTGTTAAATGCAAAATACTTTACCCATAAACAGAATACTTTTTATTGGGATGATACTATGAAACAAACACAATTTGTCACTTTAGTAGGTGGCCAATCGACTGCATGCTGAGAGCAGTGAGTGATAAAATAATGAATCTCTTACAGAGATATCTCTCCTTATGACAGCTGCGGAAAGGAAATATATGATTCATGATTTTTGGGCTCCTACTATTTGTCTTTATGTGCCAGCCAGAAAGATTTTGGCTTCCCATTCGAATTAGCATTAAGGCTCACTCTGTCTAGAAGCCAGCCAGCAAAGGCGCTCAGCGATGGCTGAGTCAATATGTCTTTCCTGCACTTATAGTACAACAGACTGACTGACAAGTCATTTCAACAGGGCTCCGTTCCTAATGCCCTCCCCTTCTTAGAACGTGGTCTCTAAAGTCTATCGAGGCAACAGACCCAAAGCAGCTGCTGCAAGTTACTTTAACTCACCTCACTTTCAAGGACTGAACAAACATATTTAAAAAACGTATTAAAAAACGTTACCTGAACTAGGGGGCTTCCTAAACGAGTTGGTTAACAACAAATGAATGCTCTATCATCAGTGGTGGAAAAAGTACCCAATTCTCATACTTGAGATAGCTTAATAGAAAATGACTCAAGTAAAAGTGAAAGTCACCCAGTAAAATACTACTTGTGTAAGTCTAAAAGTATTTTGTTTTAAATATACTTAAGTATCAAAAGTAAAAGTATAAATCATTTAGAATTCCTTATAATAAGAAAACCAGACAGCACCATTCTTGTTTTATTTATTTACGGATAGACAGGGGGACACTCATCATTTACAAACTAAGCATTTGTGTTTAGTGAGTCCGCCAGATCAGAGGCAGTGATGACCAGGGATGTTCTCTTGATAAGTTTGTGAATTGGAAAATGTTCTTGTCCTGCTAAGCATTCAAAATGTAATGAGTACCTTTGGTTGTCAGGGAAAATGTATGGAGTAAAAAGTATATCATTTTATTTAGGGAATGTAGTGAAGTAAAATTAAAAGTTGTTGAAAAGATAAATAGTAAAGTCAATTACAGATACCCAAAACAACTACTGAAGTATTACTTTAAAGTATTTTCACTTAATTACTTTACACCACTGTCTATCATCCTGTGCACTATAACTTTTACTCTGTGGATCAAGGCAATACCACACTATATTCAGGCCTATTTTACAACATTTAATGCCAGCACTGTCGTCAGACTATTGAATACAGCTTGCGCACCCAATGTTACGCAAGTGAAGCTTGGAGCTTGGAAGTCTAGAAATTACACAGGTTTCCTGGCGCAACCTCAATGACAAACCCAATGCCATTTTCTTCCATCCTGTTTCGCCCCTCCCTGCAACTATAATGTATGTGCAGACATATTAATGAAAACAAATGGAAGAAAGCAGCCACTGTGCTGGATAGAGTGGGGGAAAGAGGGAGGTAGGGATGGAGGGAAGGAGGGGTATTTATATGAAGGCATTGCCACTGGAGCATCACTTCCCTTTCCTGTGAAGGTTAGTGAACAACAAGATTAAAGGAGTGTCAGTCAGCAACTCTAAGTGGCTGGTGGTGAATGCATCTCTCCTAAAGGAATGAGCGAGAGACCGAGAAGAGAAAAAAATGAGAGGGTGTGGTGGAGAGAGAGGGAGTGGAGGAAGAGGTACGATGGAGTGAAAAGTGTAGAAATATCGAGGGTGTTTGGTGAGACGTTTAGGAGAATAGGACAGTGTGATGATGGGTGAGAAAGTGAGTGACGGATGAGACATGAGAGAAAAAGAGAGAGAGAATGGAGAGAGAGCAATTGTGCCTCTCTTGACACCTCCACAGAAAACACTTTGGCAAGCTGTCAATCAGACAGACTCGCTTGATTGATTTTCAATCAGCCATTCACTTCGCATCCCTCTCTTCTATCTGGGAGCGTGTATGGGTGGCAACATTCCCCCTTTCCTCTCCTCTTCCTCCTCCATCCTAACACTTCTGCAGCGTGAGACGTGTTACAGCTACTTCATTTATAACAACACAAAGCTGACTGTCTGTCGGATGAGACATTTAAATGCCCTTAACATTGTGGGGTGGAGTAAAGTAAGTTTATGCAATGTGCAATGTTAAGTCCATTTTACTTTGACCAATGAGTGCAAAGTTCACATATTTTTTTATTACCATTTTAAGTCATTTAGTAGAGCATTCAACTGAAGTTGGTCAGGCAATCACATATCACCACTATCACTGTAAAACTTTTTAAAAATGACAAAATTACATTGTGCAACACAAACTGCATTTGTACAATAATACCTTCTTTAGTAGCACGGTTAACCCACTGTCAATCTAAGGATTCCTCTTTAGCTACAGGAGGGGTAAATTAATAATATTAAAATTACAGAAAAAAACTATGAGCCCAGTAACCTTTCGATAGGCGTCATAAAGGTTAACAAGCACCCTATAAAGCCCAAGGCAACCCCACCGGCCTCATTTGGAGAACCTGGCTAACCGTGCAGTCAATCTGTATTCTTAATTTATCTACAGTACATATACACACAAACACACACACAACACACACACACACACACTAACACCAAATTCACCATCAACAGCTGAAAGCCAAGTCCATAGCCATATCCATTAATGTTTCAAATTAAACTAATCTTGATTCATAAAATCATATCTAATACTACACAAACTGTTTTAGAGATGCTGAACTGCTGGAGGATTTATGAAGACAAATTGTGACAGTGACGGTGCCCATCAATCCACAGCCAGCCAGTTCACCAGTTTGGTACTGCTGACTCAGGCCAGAGGCATGATTCCTAGAAAGCCAGGACATGTCTCAGAGACAAGAGGCCCATTGATTTTCTATGCAGATGGATGAATAGAGTAGATTAAACGCTTTTGCTTTTTATCCTCAATTCCCACAGAGTCCAGGGAGGCCACGGCCAATCAAATAGGCACCATTGTTTTCATTTTGCAGAAGAAAAGTGGGCCAAGCAGGAACAGGCTGTATATTTAAATAACATGTTATGTGTAGCGAAATGCTTGTGTTCATAGCTCCAACAGTGCAGTAGTATATACCTCAACCAGAATCCATGGATTACAGGCAACATCCGCACTGAGCTAAAGGGTAGAGCTGCCGCTTTCAAGGAGAAGGACTCTAACCCGGAAGCTTACAAGAAATCCCGCTATGCCCTCCGACGAACCATCAAACAGGCAAAGCGTCAATACAGGACTAAGATCGAATTGTACTACACCGGCTCTGACGCTCGTCGGATGTGGCAGGGCTTGCAAACTATTACAGACTACAAAGGGAAGCACAGCCGAGAGCTACCCAGTGACACGAGCCTACCAGACAAGCTAAATTACTTCTATAATCGCTTCGAGGCAAGTAAACACTGAAACATGCATAAGAGCGTCAGCTTTTCCGGACGACTACGTGATCACGCTCTCCGCAGCCGATGTGAGTAAGGCCTTTTAAACAGGTCAAAATTCACAAGGCCGCGGGGCCTGACGGATTACCAGGACGTGTACTCCGAGCATGCGCTTGGAGTTCTCTCCCTGACTCAGTCTGTAATACCAACATGTCTCAAGCAGACCACCATAGTCCCTGTGCCCAAGAACACTAAGGTGACCTGGCTAAATGACTACCGACCCATAGCACTCACGTCTGTAGCCATGAAGTGCTTTGAAAGGCTGGTCATGACTCACATCAACACCATTATCCCAGAAATCCAAGACCCACTCCAATTTGCATACCGCCCCAACAGATCCACAGATGATGCCATCTCTATTGCATGCCACACTGCCCTTTCACTCCTGGACAAGAGAATGCTATTCATTGACGACAGCTCAGCGTTCAACACCATAGCGCCCTCAAAGTTCATCACTAGGCTAAGGACACTGGGACTAAACACCTCCCACTGCAACTGATCCTGGACTTCCTGATGGGCCGCCCCCAGGTCGTAAGGGTAGGTAACAACACATCCGCTACGCTGACCCTCAACACGGGAGCCCCACAGGGGTGCATGCTTAGTCCCCTCCTCTACTCCCTGGTCACCCATGACTGCACGTCCAAGCACCACTCCAACACCATCATTAAGATTGCATATGACACAACAGTGGGCCTGATCACCAACAATGACAAGACAGCATATAGGGAGAAGGTCAGAGACCTGGCCGTGTGGTGCCAGGACAACAACCTCTCCCTCAAAGTGATCAAGACTAAGGAGATGATTGTGGACTACAGGAAAAGGAGGACCGAGCACGCCCCCATTCTCATCGACGGGGCTGTAGTGGAGCAGGTTGAGAGCTGTTTGTTGGTGTCCACAACACCAACAAACTAGAATGGTCCAAACACACTAAGACAGTCGTGAAGAGGGCACGAAAAAACCTATTCCCCCTCAGGAGACTGAAAAGATTTGGCATGGGTCCTCAGATCCTCAAAAGGTTCTACAGCTGAACCACCGAGAACATTCTGACTGGTTGCATCACTGCCTGGTATCGCAACTGCTCGGCCCCCGACCGCAAGGCACTACAGAGGAAAGTGGGTACGGCCCAGTATATCACTGGGGCCAAGCTTCCTGCCATCCAGGACCTCTATAGCAGGCGGTGTCAGAGGAAGGCCCTAAGAATTGTCAAAGACTCCAGCAACCCTAGTCATAGACTGCCCTCTCTGCTACTGCGCGGCATGCGGAGAGGGAGTGCTGTTGTCATACCTAAGAACAAAATGTAAACGTCTTAAAGGTTACTTGACATGCTTAGGTGGGGGAAGGAGAGTTTTTGGAATACTTACGTTTTGTAAGTATTCCAAAAACTCTCCTTCCCCCACCTAAGCATGTCAAGTAACCTTTAAGACGTTTACATTTTGTGTATAAGTGTATACTGAACATGCTTAGGTGGGGGGATAACTACTCTTTGGTCTTTTATTTATTTGAATAGTTAACAGGTCTACACTAAAATGCCATTAATCTCAAGGGAACTCGAACACAGGAAGGATGAGAGGGACAAACATACATGCTCGCGCTTACGTGTGTGTGTGTGTGTGTGTGTGTGTGTGTGTGTGTGTGTGTGTGTGTGTGTGTGTGTGTGTGTGTGTGTGTGTGTGTGTGTGTGTGTGTGTGTGTGTGTGTGTGTGTGTGTGTGTGTGTGTGTGTGTGTGTGTGTGTGTGTGTGTGTGTGTGTGTATTTTCATCTCCAACAAAAGCTGACAGATTATTTTGTTCCTCCTCTATGCTTCACGTCTATCCCACTCCTTCTCCATTCGCAGGAGGGAAGTAAAGAGTGTCTCCCTCTGAGGGACAATCACAACAAGGAGGCCAAGTCCTCCATCACCATCACTATTTATAACCTGCTGGGAGACTTAGAGGGGAACAGTCTCAAACACTGCATCTAACAGAAGTCTCCCACTTAGTATATGCAGTACTGTATGTGTACATAGAGAGAATCCATATGCTCACGCACGTCTCTTGTCTATACTCCTCTATACTCTACACTCTTTGTGTCGCCATACAAGTCTCTGTACTCTACACTTTAAGGTCTACACCTGTTGGATTCGGCGCATGTGACAAGTCATGGGTCATAGGTCAACAGGGAGTACAGAAGGGGGCTGAGCATAGACCCTTGTGGGGCCCCTGTGTTGAGAATCAGCAAAGTGGAGGTGTTATTTCCTACCTTCACCACCTGGGCCAGCCCGTCAGGATGTCCAGGACCCAGTTGCACAGGGCGGGGTTCAGACCCAGGGCCCCGAGCTTAATGAAGAGCTTGGAGGGTACTATGGTTTTGAATGCTGAGCTGTAATAAATTAACAGCATTCTTACATAGGTATTCCTATTCCAGATGGGATAGGGCAGTGTGCAGTGTGATGGCAATTGCATCGTCATTAGACCTATTGTTTGTCATTGATCGCTAGACCAGAAACAGTCAGAAGTTTTAATTTTTTCCCTACTTTTTCATTATGCAGACATAAACACAGTTGACACCATCCAGGTGCGGATGTTTACGTTCTACACAAGTAGTTTTTTTTCCAGTTTCGTCCGACGAACAGGTTGTAGTGGTAAAATAAAAAGAGATACATTTTTAATGGAAGTCTAAGCATCACTCCAGTCAAAACAGGCTCTGCTAACATTCGATTCCATTAATTTCCTATGGGCTCGCGCTAGTGTTCCAGTTTAGCCAACGTTCTTAAGCTGTTTTTCAGCCTTGGGTGAATTTTGACTTGTTCTATTGTCCAGCCTATAGATAGCCAGAGCGAATTTACGAAAGCACCAAATGTCCATTGAGAAAGCACAACGACTATACCATTTAGCTAAGAATGACCAGAATAATCAAGTCAATAAACGTTGGGTAGTTAGATAGCCTATAGTTAATATACTGGCAAGTTTGATGTATAACTACATTTAGATTGAACGGTCATATCTCAGTTAATGCTTTCATATCTATAAAAATAAGCTGTTTGCTTTACTTTCAGAGAGCGAGCTGACCAAGGAGTCGAAAATGTAGATATTGCCAGATGTTCACTGTCCGAGGAACAGGCCGTGGAAGCTTTATTGCTGGCAAAAGTGTCCATAACCAGAGGTAATTAAACTGTTCTGTGTTATTTTTCTCTATCTCTGCCTGTCTTGTTGTACATGGAACCTGTCTCACATGCATTAATTTAAAAACTCTTAAGATGTCAGCTGCTAATTTTCAGATTTACACCACATAAACACAGCCATTTTAACTGGACTATCTATTGCTGCCAAGTCATGATTTCCCTGGGGGTTAGCCTTGCAATAACCAAGTGGTGAAACACATAGCCCTCTATATTTAAGTGTTTCAGGTACACTCCAATAGGTGTCTGCGTCACTTACAGTATCTTCTATTGACATTATCTTCTATTGTTTGTCCTCATGTGTCTGTTTTTCAGCATAAAGTATGTAGCCACATAGTGTGAACACCAGGTGAGACCACACACACACAATAACAGTCTCTCTCCTTCACTTCATCCCCCTTCTCCCTAAATCCTCTAGGTTATATCAGCTGTGTTGGTGAACCCCTCCCGCATCTGAACAGAGATGTAGTCGTCCCAGAGTTAATGATCCAAGGTCATTTTTGCATTTCACCTCCTGATTTAAGATGACTGACCGTGTTAGAATTGTAAAAAACCAGGCTTAATCATGCTCTCGTTCTATCCATTTGTCACTCATCTGCAGGTATGTTTTGATGTGAGAGAGGAAGCCAGTCCCGTCATCGCCACCTCACTCACTCTTAAGATAACCTTCGGGCCAACTGGGGGCCAAAGGCTGGTTAGGAGACACTGCAATTGTGATGAACTGAGAGAATATTAGGATAGCACTGTAATTCACGAATCATATGCTGTCTGCCACTGTTCTTACCTCTTTCCCTTTCTGTCTTCTACACCTCTCTCCCCACCTTGTCTTTCTTCCTCGTTTTATAATGCACACCATATGTGCATTGAAGTACAGATTGAACTTGTATGTATAATGTTACAGTTATCATAATTATAATGCATTTATGTATTTATAACACCTGGATAATACACTTCTTTCAATAAAGCGTTTCACATTCTCCACTGGTTGAAATTAACTATCTCATTGAAATACTATCCTGTATCCTCAGATTAATGCAGATGAAGGGAGTTAGATATGCATAGCTTTTTTCTGTTTATATGAATTACAAATCAATCACTAGTCTATTGCATAGTTACCATGTGTAATCATTGATGTCCCAGGAGCAGTAAACACTGTTGAAGTGTATAATTGTAATACATACATGCAGACACAGCATCATTAAAATAATGGAGACAACAACTATGATAGCTGAGGTTCATAGATTGGTATGAATATTAGTTCAGAACCTAACGTTTTAGGGTCCATACACAGATCGGCTACACACTGTAGCTAGCTACACATCCACAGGCATACAATAATTTTTATCCTCCACTACACAATAAGCAAGTAAATAGTTAGCTAGCTATGTTACTTCAGCTGCATTGCAAGGCAGGCTTACACAATTGTACATTAAATGTGCAGTAAATGCTTTAGCTAGCTAGATTCTTAACATCCACTGTTTCACAAGACGACAGCCTGGTTTGCTGGTTTTCTCAGGAGTCCCTAAAACATTAAACAACACAAATTATAAATTCATTCTCCTAACACTAGCTAGCTGGCTAATGTTAGCTAGTCAGATAACTTGCTAAATAGCCATTTTCGTAAATGAACTTTATGACAAAAAATATGCACAAACGTTTGTCTCTACATTACCTAACATATTCCTCTCAATTGTACATTTTTTGCTTAACTCGTTATGGCGTTATAACAACTTACATCTGGTTCCACCGTATAGTTTTGTCAGCCATCTTTGTTGAAGAACACCACAAGGCAAGGGTGGCTCGCGTCAAAATTCGTCATTGGAACCACTCGATATGATTGGTCATATAAAAACCTTGGGACCCAAATGCATAATGAGTGCTCTAC
Source organism: Salvelinus alpinus (assembly GCF_045679555.1). Taxonomy (NCBI): domain Eukaryota; kingdom Metazoa; phylum Chordata; class Actinopteri; order Salmoniformes; family Salmonidae; genus Salvelinus; species Salvelinus alpinus. Next base: position 43,887,727 of record NC_092100.1, read on the forward strand.
CTCCCCCTTGTGGTGGTCTGGAGCAAGTCCCACGGTGCAACCTCGCAACTTTTAAAGGAGGAACCACTGTGTCATCCCATTTGTACTTGGCCATGAAGAGACAAGTAAGGAGAGGTGTGAAAATTATCCATTATTTCTGCATTCTGGCAACTACAACAACGACTATGAGGCACAACACAGACAGTCACAAAGAAATAGAAGGTGAAGGAAGAGGAGAGAGAGAAAGATACACAGTGGGAGAGAGAGGGAGAGAGAGAGGGGGGGGGAGGGAGAGAGAGAGAGAGATCCAACTCATAGGACGTTGATATACAAAAGAATGTGAAGAGCCCATGTGGAGCAAATGGAGAGAATACATTAAAGAGAATCACTGGAGGGGAGGTAAGACATGTTTGCCATCCGCCATTCTTAAGGCGTTATGAAGTGATAATCCCAGCTTCACTCTATCCCTCCATGATGTGTTGTTATCTATCCATCATTTAGCCTGCGTCCCCCACAGCCCCTCACGGTGTCAATCACACTCTCTCCCTCCCTCTATCCCACCCTGCCCACCTCCCTCACCCCCCTCCTTCGCTCCCTCACCCCCTCCCTCCTTGTTCCCTCCCCCATCCCTCTCTCCATCCCTCCCTGCTTGGTTCCAGTTCTGCCTACCTCATCTGCTTCCCACCTCACACAAACAGGGGGGGGGGGGGGGGTTTAATCAATTATCAAGCACCCCCTCCCCCCTGATAAATATAAAATACATTCCCTGATTTCAGAACCACAGCCGCTGTCTTCCTTTACCACCCTCCCTGACTAGCATTATGTAGATGGAATCAGGGACTTGTGGCAAAGGGAACTTATTTAGTTGGTGAGTGGAGATAGCACGACGGGGAAATGAAAAACCTCCCTCTCATTTCCTGCCTTGCAATGGCTGCGCTGCCGGGGCTTCAAAGCACAGAATGTTTCTCTGATGATACATATCACTCAGCCCTCAGACTCAGACTCCGTTAACCGTAAACCGAACACAAAATTACTTTTTTCCCTCCTGCGTCTGCCTACACAGAGGTCTACTCGACAGCCAGGGAGAGGACTGGGAGGAGGAGAGGCACTACTAAGTAGGCTATTCACCTCAAAATTTCCATTTGTCCTCAGCAGACAGACAGCGAAGGCAGTGACTGTGTGTTTCATATGGGTCAAACAGACACACAACACCATAGCACTGATAAATCTGCATAGTCTGTAGAATGGAGAAAAAACACCAGATGAATATATTATTCTACTTTCCTGCTTTTATACTAACAGCAGAGCCAGACTTTTAAAAGAGAATGCCATTATGCTATCTGGGATCATTTTGGATGTCCCTACCCTAAAACCTAACCATAACCTTAACCCCTACCTTTACCATAACCATAACTCTTACCTAACCCTAACCTTAACCCTTTTAAATTTCAACTTCAATGGGGTAGGGACGTCCCAAGGATCCTGGATAGCAAGGAACATGTGAGGATCATCCCCCCACAAACACACATGTGGGGCAGCGGTCTAAGGCAAAGCATCTCAGTGCAAGAGACGTCACTGCAGTCCCTGGTTCGAATCCAGGCTGCATCACATCCGGCCATGCTTGGGAGTCCCATAGGGTGGCGCACAATTGGCCCAGTGTCATTTGGGTTTGGGCGGGGTAGGCCGTCATTGTAAATAAGAATTTGTTCTTAACTGACTTGCCTAGTTAAATAAAGGTTCATTAAAAAATATATAAATAAAAACATACACAAGCATACATACACACACAACCTTGCAAGAGTGTCATAACTGTCTCTCAGGGGAAGAGTAGTAAATGCTGAGTCATTCACCATGTAAGACCTAAATGATTCCCAATGGACTGCTGTGCCTACATTATGACCTGCCTGTGTACAGAGGGTGTATTTACAGTAATAGCACATAAGTCATAGACCATATAAATCCAAGTTAGTCCCAAATACAGTGGTCTGTCCCTATTAAGATATGCCTATATACAGGAAATAGCTTTCCATAATAAGCTGATATATCCAGCCATCATAGACGCTATATGACAGGCGACGATAGATAATTGCAGTGAAAATAATTGGTAATGCAGTACGAGTTGAAAGGAGAGGCAAAATGGCAAACCCAGTTAACTGTCACAAGTGCTTATAATGGTAAACAAACAAACACCCCTTTACCATAAACAAAGACACTCAACAAAGCAAGATGTAATTCTTAAAGCTGGAATCCTTATTTGCTAAATCCAATTTTGAACTTAAAGTATAAATGAATTACATACACCCATTGATTCTTGTAGAACATAACTTATAAATACCTCATGAGTTCAGTTTAACTGTCGTACCGCATTAGAACCTCAAATATAAGCTTGTTTTACACCAATGTTTGTGAACAATGTAAATGTCAACAAACTTTATAGCCTCATGAGGGATGGTCAGTCCTTGCATCCATAGCTCTGTCTATGAATTGGTGAGTGGTTACATTTCTCGAGGCCCATCCCTATTTTTTTTATCAAATGAATTAAGGATTCTACCTTTAAGGATAATAAACTACATACAGTTTAATGAAATGATATGTAAAGTGTTCCTATATGCTGTCTAGGTACAACAGGTAGTGGAACTGGGGACCTTAAAGGGCAGGATGGATGTGACCTGTCACATTCACTTCATCAGAACAAATTATGTTTGTCAGATCACATCAGTGACCTTTGGCCTCCAGCTAATATGCTGTTTCACACATTAGGGTCATAATCACTATGCTGGGGGCTAATGGTGGAAGTCATTAGTACGCTGCAATCACAATCATTTCAGACCATTTTTCATAAGACTGTCCCTGGGTGCTGATATGTAACACATGTGGAGTAAACTTGAAAGGTGAAGACCTTTGACTGAACGCCCACTTGAGAATATCACTCTTGGTTAAAGTCATTGTTTCAAAACGGGTAGAAAGACATTGATGCTGTCCTTGTACAAAACAAAGAATAAGAAAACATCCTATAGACAGCCAATAACGTTTACTATGATGTATCCATAACCTCTACCTCATGACTTTTCATCTTGCAGCAAAAAGAGGACCCTCCCTCATCTCTATCAGGAAAGAGCACAGCCAAGGAGTGGAGCCAAGGAGTTTGCCTCTGCAGGCTTGGCGCCTACAGCACTGCCTGTTTGTCCTTCTCAATCCCACTGATCCGCCACAAAATCCAGCATCATCCACAGCAGGGCTCCGCAGGTGGCCCAGGATAGCCTGGAGTGGTGCTGCCACCCTGGGCTCTGGTAAGGTGACTGTCACAGGGGCATGGAAGATAATTTACATAAAATAGTGCTCCAGAGATCAACAGTCATCTTGCCATCCCTCCTCCCTCCCATTATTCTATTCCTCTCTTTCCCTCTCTCATCTCCTCCCTCTCCCCCTCTGGCGTGATGCTTTATTGTCATACGTTTTTATTGAAGCATTATTTCATACCTGAGTACATCAACAAAGCTTTAGCTTTCTGGCCACATCCATATAAACGTGTGTAGAGGGAAGAGAGATGAGGAAGGGGGAATCAAATAACACAGAGATAATGTTAACTCATGTTCATGTAAATGTGAACATGAGCGAAGATACAGTATGCGCACATAAATCAGAGCCACCTGAGTCCATTAATCTCCAGCTCCCCAGTGGAATCCGTCATAGAGCAGTGGAAGTTGACTAATTACTAATAGTCTGTAGATAGTTTGCAGAGCATCTACAGATTATCATCTACAGACTATCCAAATAAAGTGTTACCAATAATAAGTGAAGAGTGTGTGACTTTCAGTTTGCAGAATTACATCTTCTGTGTTTTGTTCTCATCAAACCTGTATTCAGATTATTTATGCAGAGTGGTTAATTGGGTGGAGCTTGCATGTTGCCATGACAACAGTATGTGTGTGTGAGCGCACCCTTATGTCTGTGTGCATTCCTGCCTGTATATGTGTGTGTGTTCATGTGTGCGGATGTGTCCAGTGCAGACAGACAGTGGGCTGACTCACCAGTGTGGAGCTGATCAATGCAGTTAGAGTCCTGGATTAGACCTCATACACACCAATGTGGCAGAGCCACACATGGGTCAACAGTGACACCCTCAGGAAGAAGCATCCTGCCTCTCTCCTTCCCTCCTTACACCCACCACTAAACTAAACCAGACTCAATTATTATACTGCAAGGAAGCGTGCTGTAGACTAATTAGGCAAGTGCAAAATAATAAAATATTTATAAATCAGTGTGTTTTGATACCTCCACTGGGGTAACATGGGCTTGGAAAAAACTTCCTCAGCATGTACAGTAGAAATTATATGAATATTCAATGATGCCTGGCTGTGTTGCTCTCTGTCTCGCTCTCTGTCTCAGCCTCTCTCTGTCTCTAGTCCACACAAACCAGCCTTGTGTTTGTTAAGCTTCGTATGACTACAGTACTTACAAAGATAATTATTGAGACAGAAATCCTTCTTATTTAATCACACAAACTATCTTGGGAATCATTCAAATGATCACATCAATAAATAACTGGATTATAGAACAGTGTATATTAAATCATAAAGGAGCTTGGTAATAAATTCAGCCCCTCTTGGCTGCAAGTAACAGAGTAGAACTGACCCAGGGCAGGAATAATAAGGGAAGGCTGGAATTCTGATTTACTGTCTGCTTTCCATTTTAATATTCTACTTAGTATAACACACACACACAGTGAATGCCATGGCTACCAGGTCATAGGGTAACAGACCTGGGTTAAAATACTATTTACAATCTTTCCAATACTTTAAGAATTTGCTTTAGCCTGCCTGGAGTCCCAGATTAGTGGGGTTTGCAGTTTTGCAAGTTTTATTTTGGTTCCATTCTGCTAGGCATGCCCAGCTAAAAGTATTAGAAATTATTCCCAGGACTCAGAGTAATGTACCAAGCTGGAGGAGTTGAGATATTCGTCATTGACTTCTCTACTGTGCTCTCCTCTGTGTTCTCCTGTCTCCTCTTTTCCTCACCTGGGGGTTACCTGCCTTTGGTGGCCCACTAACGCTGCAGCTGTGGGAAGCTGGGAGGAGATGCAGGGGCGAAGAGGAGTGTTGATCGCCTTACCTCCCTCCCCATCCCTGGCTGCTGGTGTGTTAGCACCAAATGAAGGGCTGTGGTCACAGTCCTCATCACACACACACACACAACACAACAGGAACATCTGGGGAGGAGAGTCTGCTCTAACTGCACAAGGCAAGAGAGCAGCAGGAGATGTTACCTTACACGCACGCATACACGCAATTCAGTCAGCTAAGGAATATGAAGTGAAACCTAGTTCCCAATGCAAAATGCAATACTCAACAACCTTTCCTAGATTGTGTTTTCCATGATATTGTAACCAGTAATACAAAGAAAATACGTGATGGGACTTACTTTATAAAATATTATAATAATACATTACTATAATCAATGATGTATAGTTCTACAGAACTACCACATAGTATCAGCTTTTACCAAGAAGAGAGAAATACGTTAGAGCATCATACATAGTATATAAATGCCAGCTTGCACATACAACTCAAGGAATCGTGTTCCACTGCGTGTTAGCTTTTCAAACATGTCTGCTTTTTAACTTTTAAGACGTGATTGTGAAAAGGTCTTGTCCTCTTTGGGCTTGTTACAACCCTGCCGCCCACCAATTAAATGTGAGGTGACAGGAACAGCCATTAAATATGCATTGCGTTCAGACTGAGTAGGCTGCTACACACGCGTCACGCTGCACACATTCTTCTTAATGTTTTAAAGTAAAACAACAGTCGCACTGGAAGATTTTTTTCAGCTTTTCTGCAGTATGTACTCTTGCTAACCTATGTCACACTCTCACGCTCTCGTGCGTGCCCACACACACACACACTAACTCTCTCCCACACACACAAACACACAAGTAGTAGGTTGGAATTTGGGAAATTAAGACAAGCCCGCTCAAATATTTGAAATATAAATAAAATCTAATAAAAATGTATTTGTCACCTGCTTTATAAAAAACAAGTGTAGACTAACAATGAAATGATTACTTACGGCCCCTTCCCAACATTGCAGAAAGAAAAAAATGTCAAAAATTATAACACGAGGAATAAATACACAATGAGTAACGATAACTTATACACAGGGTACCAGTACCGAGTCGACGTGCAAGGTACAAGGTAATTGAGATAGATACAGTGACTTCAGAAAGTATTCACACCCCTTGACTTGTTCCTGATTTTGTTATGTTAATTAATGCCTGAATTAAAAATTGATTAAATGTAGATATTGTGTGATTGGACTACACACAATAACCCATAATGTCAAAATGGAATTATGTTTTTTGATATTTTTACAAATGAATAAAATATGTAAAGCTGAACTGTCTTGAGTCAATAAGTATTCAACCCCTTTGTCATGGCAAGCCTAAATAAGTTCAGGAGTAAATATTTGCTTAACAGGTCACATAATAAGTTGCATGGACTCACTATGTGTGCAAAGATAGTGTTTAACATGATTGTTGATTGACTATCTCATCTTTGTACCACACATACAATTATCTGTAAGGTCCCTCAGTTGAGCAGTGAGTTTCACACACAGATTCAACAACAAAAACCAGGGAGGTTTTCCATTGCCAATGCCTCGCTAAGAGGTATTGCTAGATGGGTAAAAAAAAACGAACACATTGAATATCCCTTTGAGCATGGTGAAGTTATAAATTACACTTTGGATGGTGTATCAATACACCCAGTCACTACAAAGAGACATGTGTCTTTCCGAACTCAGTTGCCGGATAGTGTCATGACTCTCCTGTGAGGATACAAGGATCAGGTTACAGTGGATCAGCGTTCAGTAGAGCCCTCTCACCCGCAGAGGGGGGAGGGATTGATGTTGGGGGATTTATGACACCTCACGTCGATCGTAATGCAGCAGACCGACTCCTTTCTGGTCTCTAGTTTAGGTGATAGAATGTCTTTGTGTTACAGAAGGGTTTTCCTCACAAAACTTCAACCCCAAACAATGGACACTGGGACAATATATTTCAACATCCGAATGTTGGGAATGATGAGAGATGGAATATGAAAAATGAATGTCTATTTTGTGATGTCATTAAAAGTAGTATGAAGACATTATAACGAAAACATTAACGTCACGTTAAACGTAACGTCACAACAACAGGAAGGAAACTGCTCATGGATTTCACCATCAGGCCAATGGTGACTTTATAACAGTTTGAGTTTAATGTCTGTGATTGGAGAAAACTGAGGATGGATCAACAACATTACCATACTAACCTAAATGACCGAGTGAAAAGATGTAGTCCTGTATAGAATACAAATATTCCAAAACATGGTCCTGTTTGCAAAAAATCTCTAAAGTAAAATTGCAAAAAAGGTGGCAAATAAATAAATTTTATGTACTGAATACAAAGCGTTATGTTTGGGTCAAATCCAACATGACACATCACTGAGTACCTGTAAAAACTATTGGTCACTAAATCCAGAGAAATTACGGACCATGTAAACAACTGTTGGTCACTAAATCCGTCTAGAAGGACCACATAAATACGGTCGGCTGGTATGCTCTCGCCCGTCTGAGCGGTCGGCTTTGAATGCCCTCACCCGTTATGTACTTATAACTGAATGGCTTGGTTCCCACTATAGTGCTGTCCGGTCAGAACATGTACTCTTGATAGTCACCACACACACACACACACACACACACACACACACACACACACACACACACACACACACACACACACACACACACACACACACACACACACACACACACACACACACACACACACACACGTTTCCATTTGAGAATGTTTATATGATTTGGTCATCCAAATTACTTTGAATCTTATTGTTATGGTTCTATAAGACAAAGATATGCACACGTAAACATTTTTAGTTAATGGTTATAGCCATACAATATACATATACAGTGCATTCAGAAACTATTCAGACCCCTTGGTATTATCTACATTTAGTTACGTTGCAGGCTTATTCTAAAATTGAGAAGAAAAAAAATACACAACAAACACCCCATAATGACAAAGCAAAAACAGATTTTTTCAAATTATAGCAAATGTTTAAAAAAAATTAAAACAGATACCTTACTTACATAAGAATTCAGACCCTTTGCTATGAGACTCGAAACTAAGCTCAGGTACATCCTGTTTCCATTGATCATCCTTGAGATGTTTCTACGACTTGATTTGAATCCACCTGTGGTAAATTCAATTGATTGGACGTGATTTTGAAAGGCACACCTGTCAATATAAGGTCCCACAGTTGACAGTGCATGTCAGAGCAAAAACCAAGCCATCCGGTCGAAGGTATCGTCCCTAGAGCTCCGAGACAGGATTGTGCCGAGGCACAGATCTTGGGAAGGATACCAAAACATTTCTGAAGCATTGAAGGTCCCCAAGAACACAGTGGCCTCCATCATTCTTAAATGGAAGAAGTTTGGAACCACCAAGACTCTTCCTAGAGCTGGCCGCCCGGCCAAACTGAGCAATCGGGGGAGAAGGGCCTTGGTGGTAGAATGGCCAGACGGAAGCCACTCCTCATTAAAAGGCACATCACAGTAGGTCCTCCTCCACCTCCCCTGGGAGGACACGGACCCCACCTTCTGAGATTAAAGGAGACAAGATAAACAGGATGAGGATATCCCCAAAATACTTAAGTGTCTTCTTTCTGCTTCTAGCTGTCCTTCCTCAGTCACTTGAAAGGGAAGGAGAAGACACACACAGGATTACAACCACTCTTTGATGAGTGTAGCTTGAATAGGATTCAGACGGTGAGACTGAACTGACCATTAATTTCTCTCAGAGAGGGCGGTCGTTTTAAGAGATTCTCCTTAAAAAGTTAGTTAATTGTAGTTTATTGTGCTTTAGCCTGTCTCCTGAAGAGCTAAGCCATTATTATGTCCTGAAGATTAGAGTAAGTACAGCATTTAGTGCTGTGCGATTAACAGAAATGTTCTTTATTTTTTCCTGAGGTTTTTAAATCGCCTTGGTACCATTTTCACAAGTATTTGGTACATTTTTACAACTCTTAGGACAAAACTCCAAACTGGTCACATTTGTAATGCAGCCAGTCCTTCATTCAAAACCTGTCATTGTGCATTCATTTAGATTGTAAACATCTCTCACCACACAACCATTGATTCAAAATAAGTTTGTGAAATGTAATGAGAACATTGGTTTAATTCCCAAAACATAATGATGTTTTAAATGTAGTCATTTTAACTACCAGTTAATCCAATAGCAAACAATGCAAGATCAGTGTTTCAAATCACTCTTAGTAGTGCTGAAAGTAATATTCTACCGTACATTACAGTTTTCACATTAGGCAATACACTTACATTACCCAACAAAATTGACAGAAAATCTATAATTTCGATATTATCTATCCAATGTGTAATCCAAGGTGTGATCAATGAAGACATCCCCTACAATCGTTCATGCAAAAAAAAAAAATATATATGTTTTTCAGATATGATTGCAACATAGATGTACTATCTGTAATCAAATGTAATAAATTAGATTAAACAAATTAAATTAATTAAAATAATACAATGTTTAGCACGCACTAATTTGCATCAAGCCGGTCTTGAGCATTTGGACATAAATTCTCATTCACATCACAGTGAATGTCCTCATTTTTCATGCATCGCAGGAAAAACCTTTTGGCATGGCGAATTCAAGCTTGACAAGGGTCTGCATTGATGTTGTCGCATGCCTCATCCATGGCCAGAAGGAGGTTGGCACGCTCATGGGGATGGCGATCGTACACCTTCCACCTCCATACTGAAACAAAACATTCCTCAATAGGGTTGAGGAAAGGAGAGTATGGGGGCAGGTATAGGGTAACAAATCAGGGATGGGTCCGAAACCATGCCTGAAGCACCTCTGCATGGTGGAACCTGACATTGTCCCACACAATGACATAGGTGACCCCTTCACCTTGACAGGCCTGGTCAATTTTATTGAGAAACAATGAGGTCTGCAGCGTTGTAGGATCCAAGTAATGACCTACAGCCTACCACACCATGTTCAGAGATAGCTGTGCACATGGAGATGTTTCCCCCACGTTGTCCAGGCACTTGGACAGTTGCCCATGAGGTTCCGCCCAGGGCGCCGAGTTTTGGCCAGGTTGAAGCCCACTTCATCAACAAAGATCTACTGGTCATGGTTCACAGCAGCATCAAGCACCATCAGCCTCTAAAAATATATTTTGGTTAGTTATTTTTACAGTTTAGTTCCAATATGATATTGTGAAGTAGCATGTGCATTAATAGTAACAGTAATACAGTATATAGTGCAGTACCTGAACATACTCAGCCCGCAGTTGTTTCAACCGGTCGTTGTTTCTCACAACGTAAATGTGTTTCATAGATACGTGTTGCCTCTTCAAAAGGCGGGCCATTGTTGCGAGGCTGATGGATGCCACATTGGGAAAGGTGTCATCATTCTCCTCAAATGCCTGCTTTATTTCGGACAGCCGTATGTCATTCCTGGCCCTCACCATTTCCACCGCTGTCTACTCCTGCTGCACACAGCCACAGCCACCACAATGGGGTCTTCTGTCAATTCTGAGGGTAGAACAGAGTATACTGTCAATAGATCATACTGTAAGAATACTGTAACATGCATTACAATATGGCATTTACTGTAAAGCATAGTGCATATCCTGCAGAGTTACCCGTTTTCTTGGTGAAATGTTCTCATGATCGAATTTGCAGTTGATCTTTTCAGATTGGGGTAAACTAATCTGGCAGTCTTCATTAGACAACAGTTCCCTGCCGTGTAACGGTATTCGTCGTCAGAAGATGAGGAATCATCGGACCAAAGCGCAGCGTGGTAAGTGTTCATGCTTGTTTTATTCAAACTGAACACTAAAACAAAAATAAACAATAGAATAATCGAAACAGTCCTGTAAGGTGAAAACACTAAACAGAAAATAACTACCCACAAAAACCATGTGGGAAAAAGCTACCTAAGTATGGTTCTCAATCAGAGACAACGATAGACAGCTGCCTCTGATTGAGAACCACACCCGGCCAAACACAAAGAAATACAAAACATAGAAAATGAACATAGAATGCCCACCCAAATCACACCCTGACCAAACCAAAATAGAGACATAAAAAGCTCTCTACGGTCAGCGCATGACATGCCGTCTGCCTCCCTCTGATGCCCACCTCTTTGACGGGGCCCATCCCCATCACTCTGGCGCCCCTTTTCCACGAGCTCTGTGATTTCTTACTCTCGCTTGCTGTCTATCCTGCTCCATGTTGAAAGAAATTGCAAGTGTTCACACACAACATTTTCTATGGTGACCAATTCTGGTTACCACTATGTGAAATCAATTCGCAATAACGAGTAGTCATTATGAATGGTTATCATGTAATTTAGATGTTTACACTTTACAAAGACAGTTGTTAGTTCTGTAGCGGAAGTAGGCGTGACAGTACCCCCGACATGCAGCTCCAGGCGCAGGATGACACCGGCAAGGAGGACAGCCCCGAGGGCGAGGAACGGGCCTGTCCGGACAGCGGAGATGGAAATCTCGGACGATGTTGTGGTCCAGGATGTTGGCCACTGGGACACAACAGCACTCCTCCATACCGTAACCCTCCTAGTCCACCAGGTACTGGAGCCGACCCCCATGACGTTGGGAGCCCAGGAGGGACCTAACAGCATAGGCGGGGGTCCCCTTGATGTCCAGGGGAGGCGACGGGGTTAACTGGAGCCTCACGTGGGCGGTGTTCCACACCTCCTCTGCAAGCTGGAACCACTCGTCCACAGCAGGGGCCTCGGTCTGGCTCGAAGTCAACATGTCCATCCCCAACGTGTGTCCATCCCCCTTTGAAGCTGGTTCATTTAGCTGGTTCATTTCACCCCTGCTGTCTCTGGCTCCACACCTCCCGGGCCATCTAGAGGTAAACTGTTCATATTTACTCTTGAGGGCTATATAAATATATTTGATTTGATAGAGGACTGAGGGTCTTCCAAATATTGAAAGTGTGTAAATAGTTACCCATGTTATTTTGTAAATGTATATATATTTTTTCTTTATATTTTTTTTCCCATTTTTTTTTCTCCATTTTTTGTGGGGGTGTGTTAGAATACCATTTTGGTATTTTGTATATAGTTATTTGTTTCAAAATGTATACCTTCACCAATTTGGCCACCTGGGTACATTTGGGCTACTTGTGTGGGACACCTGGGTGACTTCATGATAAATGTCATGTAGCACACTCATTTTGGAAGTTGTCATTCTGAAACTTTGCACAAGTACTGTTGCCCTCTTATGTTTTTCACTGAAATTGTCCCCATATTCATATCTGAATGTTTGTTTTATCTTGTTCATTTTAAAGATGATGATACAACAATTAAAAAGAAAAAACGTATGGTTTTTTCATTGTATTATCTAAACCAGATCTATTGTGTTATATATACACAAACTTCAGAGTGTTTTCTTTCAAATGGTACCAAGAATATGCATATCCTTGCTCCTGGGCCTGAGCTAGAGGCAGTTAGATTTGGGTATGTCTTCAGGCGGGAAATTGAAAGAAGAGGGGGGGGTAGCTGTAAGATTATTAATGTTTACATGTCTTACATTACTCATCTCATATGTATTCTAAACCATCTACTGTTTCTTGCCTATGCCGCACGGCAATCGCTCATCCATATATTTATATGTACATATTCTTATTTATCCCTTTACATTTGTGTGTATAAGGTAGTTGTTGTGAATTTGTTAGATTACTTGTTAGATATTACTGCATTGTCAGAACTAGAAGCACAAGCATACATACAACTGAAATATCTTATTAAAGTAAAGTAATGTAAATAAATTATGGTTAAAAAATGATGACTGCCATAATTGTATTCTTTATCTGTCATCACATTTTATTTCCCCCCTTCTCTCTGTTCTCTACACTCTTATAAAAAAGGGTTCCAAAAGGGTTCTTCGGCTGCCCCAATAGGATAGCCCTTTGAGAAACCCTTATAGGTTCCTCAAAGAATCCTTTTGGGTTCCATGTAGAACCCTCTGTGGAAAGTGTTTTACATGGAACTTAAAGGGTTCTACCTGGAACCAAAAATAGTTCTTCAAAGGGTTATGCTATGGGGACAGCCGAATAAGCCTTTTAGGTGCTAGATAGCATATTTTTCTCTAAGACTATATGGTGGCCAGTAGTCTAGTGGTTAGAGTGAGGAGCCAGTAAACAAAAGGTCACTTGTACAAATCCCCAGGCTGTCAAGGCCAAAAATCTGCTGATGTGCCCTTGAGCAAGTCACTTAACTGTAATTGCTCCCCCCTCATGTTTATTATTTATCTAAACAGGACCCTTTGAGAGACAACATATGAGCCAGCTTTCAAATACAGAGCCACACTATGAACTGTGTCAAAAACCCATGTTTCCTCTGACAGTTTCTTCAGAATACAGATAGTGCAGCACGCAGCAGGAGGAATCAACAGCAGCATGGGAGAAAGGGTCACAGACAAAAGGTGAGGGATGGTTGGATGGCAGGCATATGAAAGACATCTTAGGGGTGGAAGACCTTTATTTGTATTAAAAGGCCTTGGTTGGCTATATTCAGAGAGAGAGAGAGAGAGAGAGAGAGAGAGAGAGAGAGAGAGAGAGAGAGAGAGAGAGAGAGAGAGAGAGAGAGAGAGAGAGAGAGAGAGAGAGAGAGAGAGAGAGAGAGAGAGAGAGAGAGAGAGAGAGAGAGAGAGAGAGAGAGAGAGAGAGAGAGAGAGAGAGAGAGAGAGAGAGAGAGAGAGAGAGAGAGAGAGAGAGAGAGAGAGAGAGAGAGAGAGAGAGAGAGAGAGAGAGAGAGAGAGAGAGAGAGAGAGAGAGAGAGAGAGAGAGAGAGAGAGAGAGAGAGAGAGAGAGAGAGAGAGTGTGTGTGTGTGTGACACTGACAAAGACATCAGGGCAATGGAGAGCCATCAGACTGAAAAGGACAGACCTAGACTAGACAGCTGTCAAAGAGAGGGTGGGTATACGATTATGTGTCCCTGTGCGTTCATAAAAGGGAATTTTAATCAATTAGAGAAGAGCAGAGACCATTAAATATTGCCACTCTCCTACTTGGCTTTGCTTGGCAGCCACATGGACAGTGTTGATCTTAATTAAACAGCTAATTACTCTCACTGTGAAAGTCACACTCTGGGATGGGAGGATGGAGGGGGGAGGGAGACGAGAAGGAAAGTGGGGAGAATAAGGAGGAAATGAGGAAGCCGAAATGTAGAGATTAGGGTTGCAAAGGCAGGGTATACCAGTAAAGTACCAGAATTCTGTACCTTTTTGGGTACTTCAGATTATCATGTTTATGTAATTATCTTTGGCCCTCTGTGTGACCTTATCACATGTAAAATACATTCAATAATCAAATAAGATTATAAAAAAATATGTGAATGACAAAGCTGTAAAACATGATCCTAATCATAAACCATCAACTTAGTGAATACAATTGGTGTTTTATATGAGGGTTTCAGCATGTAATATCAATTATATTTTACACACTTTTATTTATTTTACTATGTCACTCTGTCTTTGTTCTTAATGTTTTGAATCCAAACTGGTGACAGTTGTGAAAAAGTAAATCGTTGCAGAGTTAATTTAAAATAATGCAGACACTTTTTTCATTAATTAGGCTATATTCTCTTGAACCATATGGTCTATCCATTAGAAACTCAGGGACAATATGGAAATAGATTTTAAAAAACATATTCAAGTATAAATTACCAAAGATAACATAGATTGCCATAAATGACCTGTTAATTACAAAATGTTCAGATAACTTAGTTAAATTACCGGTAGCTTTGCAACCCTAGTACAGATGTAAGATGAAGCATGAGTGGGTGAAGGGACACCATCTTGTGTAGTCTATGCAGATGACAAAGTCACATTGTTACTTATAAAAGTTAAAGACCAAGTTTGAGAATGACAAAAATGACCAAGTTTGTCTCTTATGACGAACATAACCTGGAGGCCACAGCTACGGTAAGTTATAATGTCTCGGAGATAGATACCTTGCATATGCTCTTCTCAGAAACGACTAAAACACATGACAGCAGAAGTGTAAAAGCCATCATCCCAGACAGTCAGATTTATTCAGATGCCAAATACTGAGCGGTCATCGATCCTGCTGTAAAGGCAATTACGATGTGCTCCATGTCAAAGAGATACAGTCGAGCCGCCTTCCACTACACTCCCCCCTCACCTCTTTTCCACCTGATTTTACTCCCAGCGCAGCACATTGATAATTATATATGCTATCCAGGTGGGAGTTCACTGTCAGATATTTGTGGGTGTCAGCACCTTGGACTTGTAGCCAGGGAGACAATGTTGTGACTGGACTATCATTAATGTTCCTCTGTTCCTCTTGTGATGTAGAGGTTAACCCAGGCCCTGCAGCCCCAAGCACCACTCCCATTCCCCAGGCGCTCTCATTTGTTGACTTCTGTAACCTTAAAAGCCTTGGTTTCATGCATGTTAACATTAGAAGCCTCCTCCCTAAGTTTGTTTTATTCACTGCTTTAGCACACTCTGGCAACCCTGATGTCCTATCCGTGTCTGAATCCTGGCTTAGGAAGGCCACCAAAAATCCAGAAATTTCCATCCCCAACTACAACGGGGCGGATTTGCAATCTACTGCAGAGACAGCCTGCAGAGTTCTGTCATACTATCCAGGTCTGTGCCCAAACAATTTGAGCTTCTACTTTTAAAAATCCATCTTTCCAGAAACAAGTCTCTCACTGTTGCCGCTTCTTATAGACCCCCCTCAGCCCCCAGCTGTGCCCTGGACACCATGTGTGAATTGATTGCCCCCCATCTATCTTCAGAGTTCGTACTGTTAGGTGACCTAAACTGGGATATGCTTAACACACCGGCTGTCCTACAATCTAAACTAAATGCCCTCAATCTCACACAAATTATCAAGGAACCTACCAGGTACAACCCTAAATCCGTAATCATGGGCACTCTCTTAGATATCATCCTGACCAACTTGCCCTATGAATACACCTCTGCTGTCTTCAAAGAGGATTTCAGCGATCACTGCCTCATTGCCTGTGTCCATAATGGGTTCGCGGTCAAACGACTACCCCTCATCATCGTCAAACGCTCCCTAAAACACTTCAGCGAGCAGGCCTTTCTAATCACCCTGGCCCAGGTATCCCGGAAGGATGTTGACCTCATCCCTTCAATAGAGGATGCCTGGTTGCTCTTTAAAAGTGCTTTCCTTACCATCTTAAATAAGCATGCCCCATTCAAAAAATGTAGAACTAAGAACAGATAAAGCCCTTGGTTCACCACAGACTTGACTGCCCTTGACCAGCACAAAAACATCCTGTGGCATTCTGCATGACCATCGAATACCCATCGCGATATGCAACTTTTCAGGGAAGCCAGGAACCAATATACACAGTCAGTTATGAAAGCTAAGGCTAGTTTTATCAAACAGATTTTTGCATCCTGTAGCACTAATTCCAAAAAGTTTTGGGACACTGTAAAGTCCATGGAGAATAACAGCACCTTCTCCCATTTGCCCATTGTGTATCTATTATTACTTTTATTATTATGTGTTTTACTTTTCTATTAATTTTCTATTTTCTTTCTCTCTGCATTGTTGGGAAGGGCCCTCAAGTAAGCATGTCACTGTTAGTCCACACCTGTTGTTTACGAAGCATCCACCTCTCCATCCCTCTTCCTTTGCCTGCTGTCCCCTGATCTCTCCATCTCCCCAGAGAGATGACTGGGTCCGGAGGCCAGCCTCGTTTGTCCACTCCTAGTACTCCCTTTGAGGAGAAAACAGCTGTCTGCGTATCAACTTAATACACTACTGTAAGGTATCTGCCCTATATGATCTTAAGTCACAACCTGCGGACCTGTGAAATAAAGCTTGGGGTCAATTCAGTTTCCAATTGAATTGGAAAATTCCTCATTGACAACAATGGTAATTTACAATTAAAGGCAGGTGTGTGAAGACTGTGAGACTGACCCTGAGTCAGCAGGTGTTTGAAGGAGACTGACCTGGAGTCAGGTATGTGAAGGGGACTGATCTGGAGTCAGATATTTGAAGGAAGACAGGGAAAAGGTCAGAAAGAAATGGATAGAAATTAGCAGTGATGGAGAACAGAGAGGGATAGGGTCTGATTATATAGGAGAGAGAGCAGAGCTGCAGCAGTATCGAAGGCTCACTTGTCGCAAAGAGGATTATGAGTACAGCATCATGACGGCCATATTAGCCTGACCCAGGTGGAATTACCCTGAATTATCCCATTGCCGACTCTGTTCTGCTTAATCCCAATCACTACAGGGGGAGTGATTAGCATTACATTAAACAGTGATAAACATTGCAGTAATTATGATCGGCAGAACATCACCACTCTCACTGCACCCATTTGTCAAAACCGGAGTCCTGCAGGGGAGGACTCGTCAGGTAGTGAAACATTATAACGGGTCAGAAACAGGTGCTGGAGCACTTTCTAATTACTCTGTTCTAGATATCAATTATACACTGCAAATCGCTGCACAGCTCAGGGTCCATGGCTCACTGCTGAGCCTCCCATACACAGCACTGCACAGCACTGCACATACCCAGCAGTAGCATACAGCATACCTTCAACAGAAATGTGTTGGTAAGGAACTGACTGACGAAGCAGGTGTGTTATTCAGTGCTGATTTGGATGCCTATAATCTTAACTCATGGGAAAAAAACAGTTCCACAGTGCCAATTTAGCTGTTAGAGGAATGCTTTATTTCCTGTTTCTGGGGCTGTAGCGTAAATAGATTCTCCTTTCCTCCACACCTCCCCACCCTCCTTGCCACTTCAAGCAACAGCTCAGAGAGAGACACAGGTGTTTCGCTGCTTGTTTGTTTTTAAGTTCTAACGTTCTTCCAGACAATCGTGGTTACAGCCTTTGTTTTGCAAACTACCTTCTCACAGCCCCTCCAAAAAACACAAAAACATGATCTAATCAGTGGCAGACGTGTGTGTGTGTGTGTGTGTGTGTGTGTGTGTGTGTGTGTGTGTGTGTGTGTGTGTGTGTGTGTGTGTGTGTGTGTGTGTGTGTGTGTGTGTGTGTGTGTGTGTGTGTGTGTGTGTGTGTGTGTGTGTGTGTGTGTGTGTTTGTGTGTGTGTGCTTCTCTCTCTCCTCCTGGAGAATACACTAGAAGTGGTTATGTTTAATAGAAAAGGTTGAGCAGAACTAGGAATAAAAGGAAATAAAGACAGTTTAATATGTGAGTCATGCATCAGGTGAAGTGTACTGTGAGAGGACATGTATCACAGTCCCACTGACTGCACATGGTACTGCACGCCTGACACTCAACTGTGTTGTGGGAAATGCCAAACTGTTCACAGAGGGGATAATGATGGATTGCTCTCCAGATCATAGTTTTGTAGGGCTCACTGACAAAATGGGATACATACAATGACGCCCCTTAATGATCCGCAGCTGCAATGACAGACACACACACAAACACACACACACACAGAGAGCAAGATAAAGAGCTAATCTTCACTTAGATATGAAAGAGGTTTGCCAAATAAAACCTGGCTGTATGTCTGTGACTCAGTGTAACAAAGCCAGCTTTTACACTGCCACTGTGAGGAGTCCACAGCTGAGACCTGGGCTATCTCAGTAGAGGTATGTGATTGAACAGAGAGGATGAGCTGAAGAGAGAGAATAGAAAGTTTGGTGTACTACAGTTGCAACGGTATAAAGGACTGGCATTCCTATTAACTCATATACAGATTGTCTTCAAGGCTACCTTTGTTTATTCAAGTTTATATCACCAGAACATTGAGAACACTGAAGCAAATGTACAACACTGAAGCAAATGTTTCTTTGCAGAGAAACAAACTGTACTGTAAACAACCTAGCTACGGTTCAAATTAACGTTCTGAAATCATTTAACATAATCATTGTTCTTCAACTGTTATTACATGAACTGTAATTGTACTACCAGCTCATTGTTATTGCAGTGTAAAGGGAGCCCACCAGTTCCTAATTTGAGCAGGCACCTCTCAGATTTAACTTAGTTCGTTGTCCGGATCCGGTACCTAATTGTTTCACTGTTGGCACCGTAAATATTATATCAAAAGCGATCAGCGTTAAATCAAGTTGCCTCCTCATTATTTCTCCTGCCTCCCAGAAAGACCATCACGTAAAAGCTTGGTGATCCTTCTGTGTAATCATCATATCCTGAATGTTTGTGGTGTCCCTAATGGAAAAAAATGAATGAATTCCACATGTGAACACGCGAACACGCGTGATCTTGTGTGATTACATGTGATTTTATATGAAGTTAATGTGATAACATGTGACAACATGTGAAGCAACATGTGATAACATGAAACTACACGTGACAACGTGAGCACATGTGAGAACACGATCTCATGTTGAATAAATGTGACATGGGGATGCAAAATTTCAACATTTGATACCAGAAACTACACGTGACATTTCACATGTGAAATCATGTACGCATGCACACCTGCCTGTCAGCAGTGGTCACAGACAGTTAACCTCAAGATCTTAAACTTATCTGAGTCAATCAAGCACCACAAGCTCTGTCAACCACTGTCTGTCTACATAGCTTAAAGCTACACAAAGCCTATTGCCTAACTTATTACAACATTCAATAACATTGGACCCAAATATTCAAGTGCCTCGTGAAGCTCAGCCAGTAGCTAGCTACCTGAGCAGGTAAGCAATGCTGAAATTCTGATTTCGATGGGAGATTTGACACTGATTGTAGAAGCTAGCTATGAAGAAAGATCTATATACATTGATTGTCTGTATAACCTTTTTTTGCAAGATTTGATACTGATTGTAGTAGTTAAGATTATAGCTAGCTAACTCCAATGTCTGTAAACATTGTGCATTGTCTATATAACGTTAGCTTGCTACATACATATATAGACATTCGTTTCACATTGGAGTCATAGCTATGATTAGCATCAGCTAGAAGACAGCTAGCATTTATTGCTGTCTAAATGATCAATGAGCAGGACATTTCAACGGGACCTAAAGGGATTGAATGTAGCGGAACACTTGCTGTGTTTATCGTAGCTAGCTAACGTTATAGCTCTGCACATCAGAGACACACAGATGACTAACATTAGCTAGCTAGCTACCTTCCAAGTAGAATAGCCAACCAAACATGGCCACAGCAGGCTACCACAGATGCTAATAAAATCAAGGCTAACACTTGTATAAAATAAGTATGTTTATTGTTGACAAAATTATAACACAAGTAAAGAGTTAACAACAGAACGCTGGACATGAACCTTCATATGATGCAATAAAGGTAAGCCATATTGGTCAGGGAGTTAGTCAACCATGGTTTTCCAGTGCTGTGATAGGATATTGTGTCAAATTATGAATTTGAAGAATGTATCTGCACTGTAGTCTTTGTTAGCTAGCTAGCCAGCCAGCGTTAGAGGAATGATTCCTTACATCTTTCAAATTAACTGCCAATATGCCAACATTCCATTTAAACAATGCAGTCAATCCACAGCCATACACTGGCTGAAATCAGTTGATGATAGGTTGTAAATGTGTGGATATTGTATCATATAATAGCACTCACAGCTTTCCAAAGAAAAAAATCTGACATTAATATGGTCTGTTTACATGTATATTAGAGGCTATTTATACATACAATTGGTATAAAACCTGTATATATTATATTTATAATTATATGACAATATCTTAAGTTGACAATACATATTACACAATTTCTGATATATCACATGCCTTACTTTTATTTTCCTGCATAAGTAAAAGGATTATGCTTCTATTGCGATGCATTCCAATTAGACTGGTTTTGATTTCTCCCTGACCAATATGGAAGCCATTTTCACCCCATTCTGGAACTTTGAGGGTTTAAGACATAGCCCCTCTAGCAATTTAATAGAATCTCTATTTATTTAACTTTTGTTTATACATCGTGGGTCACCATTGAGACCAGGCTCTCATTTGCAAAGGGAGCCCTGTGAACATGAACCTACAATAACAGTACAGAAAATACAACAAGATTAATCAAAACAAACACAACTCTCACATATCACCTCCCTTAAACTCAATCTAAACTGTCCAATGGAGACAAACAAGTCTAATTTCAAGGTAGCCTGAACGCTAAAAAAACTTAAAGCATTTTTCCCCCAGGTCAGTGGAGACCCGCAGGACCTTCAGAACCAGCCACTCTGAAAATTCCTGGATCTCCAGTTAATGCATGAGCTGAGGTAGTGGGGGAGTCTCTGATGAACCACTTTATATACAAAAAGTAGCCAATGCTTGGCCTTTCCGGTAGTCAGAGACTCCGAGCCAATGGAACTATACAAAACGCAGTGATGTGTACGAAAATTGTCCCCAGTATTAAAAGGCAGTGCTGAATGATACACTGAATCTAAAGGTTTTAAAGAAGAGGCTGCCATATGCATTTAGATTATATCACCATAATCAAGTACTGGGAGAAGCAAAGGACTGCAAGTCAGACTAGCCTTAGTCCAAGCTAACCATTTCTTTCCTGAAGTTTCTCTGATAGTTCATGCGTGAACCAGGGATTAACTCTATCTCTTAACCTTAGTTTTTTTAAGAGAATGCTTATCTGCAATAGTTTTCTTTTTTTCTTTTTTCTTTCACCTTTATTTAACCAGGTAGGCAAGTTGAGAACAAGTTATCATTTACAATTGAGACCTGGCCAAGATAAAGCAAAGCAGTTCGACACATACAACAACACAGAGTTACACATGGAGAAAAACAAACATACTGTCAATAATACAGTAGAAAAATAAGTCTATATACAATGTGAGCAAATGAGGTGAGATAAGGGAGGTAAAGGCAAAAAAAAATGGTGGCGAGGTAAATACAATATAGCAAGTAAAACATTGGAATGGTAGATTTGCAGTGGAAGAATGTGCAAAGTAGAAATAGAAATAATGGGGTGCAAAGGAGCCAAATAAATAAATACAGTAGGGGAAGAGGTAGTTGTTTGGGCTAAATTATAGATGGGCTATGTACAGGTGCAGTAATCTGTGAGCTGCTCTGACAGCTGGTGCTTAAAGCTAGTGAGGGAGATAAGTGTTTCCAGTTTCATAGATTTTTGTAGTTCGTTCCAGTCATTGGCAGCAGAGAACTCGAAGGAGAGGCGGCCAAAGGAGGAATTGGCTTTGGGGGTGACCAGAGAGATATACCTGCTGGAGCGCGTGCTACAGGTGGGTGCTGCTAGGGTGACCAGCGAGCTGAGATAAGGGGGGACTTTACCTATCAGGGTATTGTAGATGACCTGGAGCCAGTGGGTTTGGCGACGAGTATGAAGCGAGGGCCAGCCAACGAGAGCGTACAGGTCGCAGTGGTGGGTAGTATATGGGGCTTTGGGGCATTTGTCAAAATAATATCTAAAATATACTGAACAAATATATAAACGCAACATGCAACAATTTCATTGATTTTACTGAGTTACAGTTCATATGAGGAAATCAGTCAATTTAAATATTTTCATTAAACCCTAATCTATGGATTTCACATGACTGGGAATAAAGATATGCATCTGTTGGTCACAGATACCTTTAAAAAATGGGCCTCACAATGGGCCTCAGGATCTCGTCACGGTATTTTGGTGCATTCAATTTGCCATCGATAAAATGCAATTCTGTTCGTTGTCCGTAGCTTATGCCTGCCCATACCCTAACCCCACTGCCACCATGGGGCATTCTGTTCACAACGTTGACATCAGCAAGCCGCTTGCCCACATGATGCCATACACATGGTCTGCGGTTCTGAGGCCGGTTGGACATACTGCCAAATGCTCTAAAACGACGTTGGAGGCTGATTATGGTAGAGATATTAACATTACATTTTCTGGCAACTGCTCTGGTGGACATTCCTGCAGTCAGCATGCCAAATACACACTCCCTCAAAACGTGAGACATCTGTGGCATTGTGTTTGTTACGTTCCCCAGGTTCTGTGTTGTTGTGGGTTTGTATGTGTTTATGTGTATTTCAAGAAATGGCTTCCTGAAGTTCTAAGCAGCTGATTGGTCGGCCCCATCAATAATTGGAGCTCTGACCCCGCCCTCTCGTCAAAGGATACAGCTGTCTTCAATTAGACTCCTTCTGCAGATTAAAAGCCAGAGTTCCTTTGTAAGGCAGAGAGAGCTTTGGGTATGCCCCAGTATTGGTTGTTGCTCAGGGAGAGCTTCTTTGATGTCCTGTGTTAGTTGTTGCTCAGACAGTTTTTGTGAAGTATTTTGTAGCCGGTCCTGCTGAGGTATGTTTATGTCAAAAGGACTGTTTTGATTATTGAAATTGTTTGTATTATTCTGTTTTATTTGTTCCCAGGGTGGAAGGGGAAGGCACCTTGGGAGTGCTTAGGCAAGAGGCCTGCGGGCATACATATACCCGTAGTATGTACTCTGTCTATGCACACTAGGTAAGACCTGGGCAGACCACCCCCTGTATTTTGGTTAGCATGCCAGGTGGCGTTAAGAATATATAAGTTGTAGGTAAGGTAGGAGAGGGGGCTCTTTAACTTTTTTACTTTCTTTGCTTTGGTTCCGTCCAGACCCTTTTCCCCATATTACCGTGTGAAGGAATAAATTCCATGTTAACGGTAAAATTCTCTGCCTTTGTCATCCTTACCCGCACCTGCAATCCCATACCTCTTTCACTCCACGGGGAATTGAGAGTAGCAGGGTGTTGCGTTCTCTCCTCCAAGAGGCGTGCGTAACAGTATTGTATGACTAAACTGCATTTTAAAGTGGCCTTTTACTGTCCCAAGCACAAGGTGCACCTGTGTAATGATTATGCTGTTTAATCAGCTTCTTGATATGCCACACCTGTCAGGCGGGTGGATTTTCTTGGCAAATGATAAATGCTCACTAACAGGGATGTAAACACATTTGTGTACAAAGATGAGAGAAATAAGCTATTTGTGTGTATGGAACATTTCTGGGGTCTTTTATTTCAGCTCATGAAACATGGGACCAACACTTTGCATGTTGCGTTTATATTTTTGTTCCGTGTAGTTGATTTTTCAGGGACAATTGGCTAAGAGGACATGTTGAGGCAGAGGGAGGGCAATAAATTCCCACTAGTGTAGGTTGGGCATTACTGCCAAGGCCCACATTTAGGACTAGACATTCAAATTGCTTAAGGGCAGAGGTAGTGTGAGAGTTATCTCGCACCGAACTGCGCAGGTGCAGGCCGGCAAATCAAAGGCACTCCTTTAATGATAAGTTATGGGTTTTTTTTTACCCCATTTTCTCCCCAATTTTGTGATATCCAATTGGTAATTACAGTCTTGTGACATTGCTGCAACTCCTGTACGGACTCGGAAGAGGCGAAGGTCGACCCTGCCAAGCCGCACTGCTTCTTGACACACCGCCCCCTTAACCCGGAAGGCAGCCGCACCAATATGTTGGAGGAAACACCGTACAACTGGCGACCAAAGTCAGCGTGCATGCACCCGTCCTGCCACAAGGAGTCGCTAGAGCGCGATGGGACAAGGACATCCCGGCCAAACCCTCCCATAACCTGGGCGACGCTGGGCCAATTGTGCGCCACCTCATGGGTCTCCCGGTTGCAACACAGCTGGAATTGAACCCGGGTCTGTAGTGACACCTCAAGCGCTGTGATGCAGTGCCTTAGACCGCTGTGCCACTCGAGAGGCGATGAGTTATGTTTGACAGAAATGTTTACTTTGTCACTTTCACAAGGTTGGAGTAATAACATGTTCAACTACTTATGACATTGGCTTGGATTTTAAAAATCCTTTAGATTTAGAGAATGTAGAACTAAGAAATTATTTTTGTCTCATTAGCTAGGTTTACATCCAATTGCAGACAGATTTTCATGCAAACATTCTAAAATCTGCATAAAGAAAATATGCGCATTTTCCTAGCGGTGGTGTTTCCACAAAACGGACTTGTTGAAGATAAAAATCAGTGCTTGATGACGTAGTGCAAGGTTTCATGTACTGAATAAAAATCTAAAGTTCAATGTGTTTCCATCGCATTTTCAACTCTACTGATTTTGTCTGTAGCCTGGTAAACTGCATGGTTTCCCGAGTCATAATGATGACTCGGATGATGCTGTCATCGCGACTCCAAGTTTATTTCAATATGATGGTTGTTATATCAATATTTGCGCATAAAGGCATCTCCATTTCTCACATAACACATTTTACCGATACAAAAAGATCCCACCATGTCGACCGAACAAATTATCTTTCGGCAATTATACATTTTTAACTAAACATACCGTTTCCATTTTTTTTAATATATATATATGTGTGTATAGCTTTACTCAAACTGTGGATGGAAACGTGGTTATTGACTTCATAAACCCCAAATCACGGCCTGGTCTGCTTCACAAGCATTCAACAAAAGTCTTGCGATGTTGCGACTCTGTCAGATAATCAGACTATAGAATTAGAATGAGTCAGACAACCCATTTTTAAAAGCCTTCAGCTCAAAACAGCAGCTGACTAAGACTGACACAATTGTCTTTTTCACAATCAGCATGTCCCTCCAACCGCTGACTCCATTGAACTGTGGCAGCCTCCTGCAGCATGGCAGCTTCCTGCTCCAGCTGGATGGTGACGTCTTTCTGTTCGGCCAGAAAGGCTGGCCCAAACGCTCCTGTCTGACAGGGTTCTTCAAGGTACACCTAAAGGGTGGGGAGCTCAAGCTGCGAGCCATCTCTTTCTCCAAAAACTCCTGCTACCTTTAAACTTATTTTAAATTTGAAAACATACAATCTACCTGCAGTGAAGTCGCTCAACACTCCCATCCAGAGCAACCAGGGTCAATCGTCCCACCCAAGGGCACTCGGACAGATCTCCCACCCAGTCGAATATGGGACCCGAACCAGCGACCTCTCGGCCACCGGCCAAAGCTGTACTTCGGCCACGAGCTGGAGGACAGCAGCAAGGGAGAGGGGGACACGTACAACGAAGAGGACAAGGAGGACGAGTCCCTGACAGGCTACTGGGTTAAATGCTGCCTGGGCTGCCAGGTGGACCCCAACACCTGAGACCCCTACTACTCCACAGAGCTGCATTCGGCCAGCCATGATCTACTGCTCTAAAGGGGAGGGAGGCCACTGGGTCCATGCCCAGTGTATGGAGTTTACTGAGAGCCTGCTGGTGAGGCTGGTGAGGCTCTCACAGGGCAACAGCCCCATGAAGCCCCTACACAGGAAGGGCCTGATGATCTTGAAGATGACCCCCTCCAAGAAGAACTTCTTCAGAAGGTTATTTGAGTGATGTCTGACCATGACCAGAATTACACTTATTTATTCATTGATTAATAAACATACAGTCAGGTCCATAACTATTGGCACCCTTGATAAAGAGGAGCAAATAAGACTGTATAAAATAAATCATACAAATACTAAAATATATTACATGCTCAAAAAAAGTATTTATACTAATACAATTTCTCAGATAAAGAGATTTTGTCTTAACAAGTAATAAAACAAATCTAACCCTAACCCATTTCAGCCAAAAACCTGGTTGCCTCTGCCAGGAGGCTGACAGATCCGCAGGTGGATTTTCCAGCAAGACAATGACCCCAAGCACAAATCTAAATACACAAATAAATAGTTATTTGACCACAAAATAAACATTTTGCAATGCCGTCTCAGTCTCCGCACTTGAACCCCATTGGCTTTAAGTCTTGATGGCTATGTTGTGTCTTCAGAGGAAGCTTTTAGTACATGAGTTTTGTTAAACCAAATTGACTTTAGGTGCGTACTGTCTGGACTGGCACAATTGTATTTAAACCAATGGAGGATCATTTATTTTCTGTGGTTGAATGTTTCTATGGCCATTCCAAAAATAAGTTATGATTAAAACTTGTTTTATTAACCAGTTCACACAGAAGTAATTATATATTAATTTCCCCATCTGTAAACCAACACATATGCTCAGTTATCAATCACATAATCACAATATATTTGGACTACAGGAAAGTTTAATACATTTTTGCTACATTTACAGTACAATAACAGTTTTGTAGAGCAGTATATATACAATTAATTCAGTAATCATCAAACAAAAAGGTACATAAAACCATCAAATCAAATACACATTAAACAAATGAACAGTTAATAAATGTGCAGTATGCTACATATTGTTATTTTCATTCAAATAAGTGTTTTGGCAACATTCCTGAGTTGAAATGTACTCTTGAAACATGACAAAACAGCAGATTGAATACACTGCTGATATGAGATTCACACAAACCATATACCATATCATTCTTCATGTAGTAAATGCTATTCCATAAATGAAAATAAATGATTAAACATACTGTCATGTAAAACATGATTTTATTGTTTGAGTGTGACAACTGTTGAATGAAATATTACATATTATGAAAATATGTACACCATATGGTTAAATTACTGACAGTAAAATAGAATCAGAACATTGAATGCATCAAAAATACACAGTAAAGGGTGGCTACTTTGAAGAATCGCAAATATGAAAAATATTTAGATTTGTTTAACACTTTTTGGTTAATACATGATTCCATATGTGTAATTTCATATTTTTGATGTCTTCACTATTATTCTACAATGTAGAAAATAGTCAAACTAAAGAAAAACCCTGGAATGAGTAGGTGTGTCTAAACTTTTGACTGGCACTGTATATTTTTTAATTGCCTGTCACAAGTTCCTCTCAATGGTCTCTTGCTTCCCTCAGTTTACTTTTGAAGTAAATGTCTGTGCTAGGCCCCAGAAGAGTCATAGAGTCAGGGCGTGTGAGGATTCAATAAAGATAATCTAAATACTTCTTGAGGCAAGCTTAAGGGTGTTAGGCCTAGTAGTGTACCATACAGCATCTTCATGCGATCAACGAAACGTGCAGTTTATTTTTTATTTCATGAAAAGAGGTAGAGTGGTATCATTTCTCAAACGCTAAAACAGATACAAATGGTTTCAAAGACACCTAGGTGCACATTTTGGCCCTTGGGGACCCGAATATAAAGCTCTAAAGCAATATTTTTTCAGAAGGCAGCCCTGAAACAAATACAATCTAAGTCTCTATGATTCCATTTTGCTCCAGCTCTGTAGATAAATTAATACAGCGATCATAAATGTGAGCCTCTTTAACACAATTCTCTCTCCATTACAGTGCTTTTATTTGCTCCCATAAATAACCTCTCTGGATAAATTCATGGATGTGTCATAACCCATTCAATACAATAAACTCTCATATTTCACAGGCACCCAGAGATAAAACACCAACTATCTTCTTGCTAAAAGCAGAGGAAGCGATGTCTGATCTCTGCACTCAAATTATTAACTCAAAATTAAGAAATATAAAACACCGATATAAAATGCAAAGGCTGAGAAGGACAGTCAGACACCTTTTAGAAATGACGAACGATATATGACGATATAATGACGATATATACTGTAGTTCATATTGTAGAGTAAATATTATGTTTGAAACAGAACAGTACAAAACAGACTAGAATCAGGCATGCTGTGGCTAAGACATATTCCTGCCATAATCCATGAAGTCTCAAAGAACTGTCAAATCAAAACAATATTTCTAAGTCTGGGACATCTGGTGAGTTGTCAGCATCCTCCTGTGTCTCCTGACTCTCTAAAGGGTCAATATTGACCTACACTACCTTAGCAGAGTTTTTGTGAGACTCATTGAACTTCTCCAGGTACTTGGAGTTGTAGAGCCGGTGGTGCTTCAGCACATCCTCCAGCTCAAAGGCCTTGGACTGGCAAGCGTTAATCTTCCTGAACCGTCTGAAAAGCTTGTTCTCAGACTCATTCCCCTCCCTGGTCTAGGCACAGATGGAGCCATCCCTCTCCACGATCTCCGGCACGTGGGCCACGGTCTTGTGCAGGTAGTTGGTGATCTTGCCTTCATACCTGTTCTTGAAGAGAGTGGCAAGCAGCTCTACGAAGCGCTGAGAGTTGAAGTTATACCGGCAGAGCTGGTCTGGGCACTCCTTGGCCGGGCAGGTGGAGCGCCACACAGGCTTCATCTGGAGGTAAAGAACCATCAGCTCCCTCAGGGCTTCCTGCCACTCCGCTGAGTGCACCAGCTCACACACCACCTCCACATCTTCATCTTCTTCCTCAAAGTGGCCTGCCAGCTGACTGGGGTTGGTATTGTGGTAGACCTCCCCTATCTCATCCTGGAAGATCTTGTAGAAAACAGTAGCCTGTGTGAAGTTGGGTTAATAAACCATCAATTCGTAAACTCAAACCTCTGTCTGGACTATTGTTCCTTTACGATCTAGCCAGGTTATTACAGTATTATTGTATAAGGGAGCTACAGATGTAGGATCTTAATTTGCAAACAACCTCCCCTACCCTCTCCAGGATGCTGCAGGTTCACACCCAGTGACTGTCCAACATTGGGCATCTGCCTTTTTTTCTTAGGGGGCTGTAGACCCAGACCAGCTCCCCAGCCACAAAGTGCCTTCCCCGGGTGTGCATGTCATAGTTCCTCTTTGGCCTCACACCTGCATTCACCAGCCGCTCTCTGGCGAAGGTGTGGGCTGTCTGCAGGCGGTCCTGGAGTCTCCGGGCATACTCTGGCCCCGGGGGAACATAAGGGCTATCCAGGGGCCGACCAAATGCCAGCTCTGCAGGGATGCGGATCTCTCTCCCCAGCATGAGGAAGGCAGGCATGCAGGAGGTGGAATCTTGGACAGCGGAGCGGCATGGCATGAGGACCATAGGCAGGGGCTTGCCCCAGTCACGCTGGTGTTTGGCAGAGATGATGGCCAGCTGCTGTTCAAGCATTTTGTTAAGCGCTCCACAAGGCCATCCCTTTGAGGATGGAGATGAGTAGTGCGGGTCTTGTGCATACCAAGCCTCTCACACATGGTGGTGAACACACAGGACTCAAAGTTTATGCCTTGGTCGCTGTGGATGGACTCCGCAGCTCCAAACCTGCTGAACATCCCCACTGTCAGAGCGTCGACGATGGTCTCTGCCTCCTGATCAGACAGAGCATAGGCCTCGGGCCATTTTGTGAAAGGGTCCATGGCCGGGAGCACCCAGCAGTTTCCATTGTCTGTGGTGGGGAACGGCCCAACTACATCCACTCCCATCCTCTCCATGGGAGCCCCCACTGGGAATTGTTGGAGCTGAGCATGAGAGCGGCCTGGGGGGCCCTTTCTCGCTGTGCAGTTGTCACAGCGGCGGCAAAAGTCCTCCACATCCCTCATGCTGCCCCCAGTAAAAGCCCTGACGGAGGCGGCGGAGTGTTTTTGTGACCCCAAAGTGTCCAGTCCCCACCCCCCATGAGTGCTCTGGAGCACAGCCTCCCGCAATGCTTTTGGGACCACCACCTGCAATCTCTCCTCTCCCGTAGCTGACTCCTTCCATGCCCGCTGTAGCACGCCATCAGCCAGCCACAGTCTCTCAAACTTTGACCACAACCCTTTGGTCGCGAGTGAGAGCGCGCCTCGTCTTCCCACGGTGTCCCGTCCCTGCTGCTGCCCCCATTCAGCCACGTCGACAGTCTGCAGCTCACAGCAGACAGGCTCGCGCGCCCGACACACTGTGGCACAGATCCCCTCCTCTGCACACAGCTCTCTCTCACGCCCCTCTCTCCGCTCACAGTGGCGGCACCCGTCTGCAGTGCAGGGCCAACGGGACATGACGTCGGAGTTGGAGTGGCGTGCCCCTGCCCTGTGCACCACTGTGAAGTCGTATGGCTGAAGCTCCTCCAACCAGCGTGCCAGCTGCCCCTCTGGCTCTGAAAGACATGTGGCACTGGAGAGCAGAGTCCATTACACCACGCTGCTTGGTCCTTTGGTGGTGGGTAGTTCTGTAACGTCGTTCGTCTGAGGAAGAAGGAGTAGACCAAAGCAGCGCAGCGTGGTACGTGTTCATGATGTTTAATATAGCCTGAACACTAAAACAAAAAACAAAAGTGGAACAAAACGCAACAGTTCTGTCAGGCACTCACACAAAACAGAAAACAACTACCCACCAAACACAGGTGGGAAAAGGCTACCTAAGTATGGTTCTCAATCAGAGACAACGATAGACAGCTGCCTCTGATTGAGAACCACACCCGGCCAAACACATAGAAATAGACAACATAGAACAAAAACATAGAATGCCCACCCCAACTCACGCCCTGACCAACCAAAATAGAGACATAAAAAGGATCTCTAAGGTCAGGGCGTGACAGAGTCCTTCCTGGTTACCTCATTCAGCCGCCTGTAGTCCGCACAGAACCTCCGCTTACCCCCCTTCTTAGGGACCATGACGACTGGCACCGCCCAGGGGCTGTCTGAGGGCTCGATGAAGTCTGCCCGCTGCATCTCCAACACAGCCTTGTCTGCCGCCTCCTGGCGTGCCAGCGGGATACGGCGGGGACGCATCTTGATGGGCCAAGCATCACCTGTGTCGATCTCATGCTGCACCAGATGAGTCTGACCCACCTCTTCCTCACTCAGCGCAAAGCTGTCTCTGAATTCAAACAGCAACTGCCACGTTCCTGCTGCTTGGGGTCAAGACCAACACAGTTCCTCCCCCATATCTCCCTCACTGCAGACAGTGTTCTCTCCTCTCCCATCTGGGGTAGCTGGGCTGGGGGGGCATGGCCCGGGCTCACGGAGGGAAGTGTCGTGGAGGTAGCTGGGGGAATGTAACACACAGCCGTAGGTGACAGAGGGGCTGGGGAAAAGTCACACACATATGTGGGGGAGGGGGGCAGCCATGAGTCTCTGCTGCTTTAACTGTTGGAGTAAAGGGTTTGTTGGGTTGAGTGAATGTGACATTAGGGGGGGCCATGGTGACTGCCAGCCCTCCCTGGAAGCTCAGTGTGCCCCCATTTAGGTCTAACTGGCAGCCTGTGTGTAACGGCTTTCCTCCATCTCTTCATCCGAAGAGGAGTAGCAAGGATTGGACCAAAGTGCAGCGCGGCTAGTGTTCAACATGTTTAATACAAAACAAGTGAAACACTACAAACAACAATACAAAAATAACAAATGTGCAAAACCGATACAGACCTATCTGGTGCAGAACACAAACACAGAGACAGGTAACAAACACCCACAAAATCCCAACACAAAACAAGCCTCCTATATATGATTCTCAATCAGGGACAACGATTACCATCTGCCTCTGATTGAGAACCATATTAGGCTGGACATAGAAACAGACAAACTAGACACACAACATAGAATTCCCACCCAGCTCACGTCCTGACCAACTAAACACATACAAAACAACAGAAAACAGGTCAGGAACGTGACACTGTGCTCCTAAGAAAGTCCTGCACAGCCACCACAAGGGTCCTGCACAGCCACCACCCACACAGGATGACGCACAGACCTGCCCCCTACTGTCAGAGTCATTATTCCCTTCCCTTTCATGGGTGCCAGCTCACCTGTGACTGTGCGAAGCTGCACAGTTGTGGACCTGGCATAAAATCCGGCCTCACCAGGGTTACTGTGGACCCAGTGTCCACCAGGGCAGAGCAGGGCACCCCCTCCACAGTGACAGGGACATGACAAAAGTCCCCAACACAGGTCCGGCCCACCACAACAACAGGCTCCATCAGCTTGCCCTCGTCTGCTTCTGGGGGAAGTGCTTCTGGGGGAAGTGGAGACTTGCTCCTCCTGAAGATGATGATGGCTGGGAAAGAGAGCCAGGGTTCCGCACACCCCGGTCTATGCGGACCCCGAGGCGTTTCCCTGAGCTCTGGGGGACATGGGACAATCCCGGCGCAAATGGCCTGGCTGGCCACACCCCCAGCAGACCCTGGGACCAGGGTGTGTGTTTTGTGCCACCTGTAGCAACACAGCACAAATGAGTTCAGTCATTTCAGCCACCCGTGCAGGCTTTTCCAGCTCTGGGCTGCTCTGCTCCCCAACCCGCACAGTGGGTCTGTCTCCCTGCACCCCCACCAAAGCCCCAGCTGAAGTCCCAGCCCACAGCAGCTCCCTCTCCAAAGCCATCTCCACGGCTATCTGCAATGACTCAGGATGAGCCAGCTGGGTCTGTATGCGCAGCTCCGTAGGAGAGAGCGCCTGTATGAACTGGTCCCGTGCTAGCTCGCTCTGCACGGAGGGGGGAATGTGAGCATATGCCCGCCGAAAGAGGCTCTCAATGTCATTAGCTAGCACCCGTAGTGGCTCTCCAGGCTGCCTGCATCTATAACTCAGTTCGGAGTGCAGCAGCCCGGGCTGTACACACTGTCCAAAGCGTCTCCTCAGTGCTCCCTCTAAAGCCCCATAATCACATCTGTCCTCTGGGCTAATAGAGAGGTGTAGAAGACAGAAAGGGAAAGATGTAAGAACAGCGGCAGACAGCATGATTCATGATTCAGTTGGCCCGAAGGTTATTTTAAGAGCGAGTGAGGTGGCGATGACGGGACTGGCTTCCTCTCTCACATCAAAACATACCTGCAGATGAGTGACAAATGGATAGAGCGAGAGCATGATCAAGCCTTGTTTTTTTTATTCTAACACGGTCAGTCATCTTAAATCAGGAGGTGAAATGCAAAACTGACCTTGGATCATTAACTTTGGGACGACTACATCTCTGTCTGTATTTAAATGTAAAGCATCTCTTTAATAATACTTCCTGTTGACCCGACCAAGTGACATCTCACCTATGATCGTGCTGTGCCCTCTGTGTCAGCCAGTTCAGATGCGGGAGGGGTTCACCAAAACAGCTGATATAACCTAGAGGATTTAGGGAGAAGGTGGAGAGGGATGAAGTGAAGAAGAGAGACTGTTATTGTGTGTGTGTGGTCTCACCTGGTGTCCACACTATGTGGCTACAGAGTACTTTATGCTGAAAAACAGACACATGAGGACAAACAATAGAAGATAATGTCAATAGAAGATACTGTATGTGACGCAGACACCTATCAGAGTGTACCTGAAACATTTAAATATAGAGGGCTATGTGTCTCACCACTTGGTTATTGCAAGGCTAACCCCCAGGGAAATCATGACTTGGCAGCAGCAGATAGTCCAGTGAAAATGGCTGTGATTATGTGGTGTAAATCTGAAAATTAGCAGCTGACATTTAAAAAATTCTTAGGGATAGTCCCCTTTTTTAAATTTTTGCCTAAAATGACATACCCAAATCTAACTGCCTGTAGCTTATGCCCTGAAGCAAGGATATGCATATTATTGGTACCATTTCAAACAAAACACTTTGAAGTTTGTGGAAATGTGAATTGAATGTAGGAGAATATAACACAATAGATCTGGTAGAAGAAAATACAATGAAGAAACCAACCGTTTTTTTATTTTTTTTCTACCACCATCTTTCAAAAACAACAGAAAGGTCTCAAATCTAGCCATCACTCTGGTTGTAATTCTGATGGTGTCCACAAGAGGGCAGCAGTGTATGTGCAAAGTTTCCCAGGTACATTTGGGCAAATTGTGAATGACACGTTTACATTTACATTATGTTTTTCTGCAAGAATATCGTCAAATCTGTATACTTGGACTTCGATTTAGCTTTTCCAGTATTAGTAGCCATATTGTAAGTTCAACATTTGCAAAACACCCAGTTTTCATAACTTCATAACTCTCCATATTCTTGCAATTTTTGTCCAAAAGGAAAAGACTTGCTGTCACACAAGGTTAGCAGCGAGAGATACTCCCGTAAAGCCCAGCTCATTGGCTATCTAGCTAGCTTTGTTTGACCCCAATTGGTACTAATTTGACAAAGTTACAGTCAATCAAGTGAAGACCACCCGTGTCATCGGCACGCCATGAAGGCGTCGCTCTCTGACCAAATTTGGTGTTCTATAGGATATACTACACCCCTAATAATATAGTGAAGTCTGGTTACGTTCTAAGATCTCTGAGGAATAAATACGAATGTAATTTGACTGGTTAAAACAACGTTTAGGGTTAGATTTTCACAGATTCCTTTCTTTGCAAATTGAACGAGTGTAAATACAAAATCGATTGTACATGCTATAACGGACCTTTTTAGGATATTAAAAAGTATTTTATCTAACAAAACTACACTTCATGTTATCTCTGGGACCCTTGGGATGATAAATCAGAGCAAGATTTCAGAATGTAAGTACACATTTCACCTTCAGAGGTGAATTTATCAAACTATCGTGGTGAAAAAAGTGTTTTGTTGTTAGGAGCTCTCTTCAAACAATAGCATGGCATTTTTGTTCAGTAATAGCTACTGTAAATTGGACAGTGCAATTATATTAACAAGAATTTAAGCTTTTAGCCGAATTAAGACACTTCTATGTACCGTGACACACGGCGCTGCATGATTTACAACTGACCCGTTGACGGGATGCCTATCCCTATTAAGGTTTTTTAATTAATGCACGTGAGACAGGTTCCAGGTTCCATGTACAACAAGACAGGCAGAGATAGAGAAAAAGGACACAGCTACTGTATCGCTCAGACTTTCCTCTGAGTCTAACAGCTGAGCCAGTGTGTGTGTGCGTGTGTGTGTCAGCGGCGCCCTTACCTTGTTCTTCGGTTTCAGCTGGCATCAGTTCCCCTGGGGCTTCTCTCCACACGGGAGCACAGGGGAAGCCTTAGAGCCACGCCCTGCACAGTGTGCGTGTATGTGTGTGTTTGTTTCTGTCTCTGGGCCTTGGGCTGATTCTTGACTTGGTCTGTCTAACCACTATGGATTGTTACTCCATGGGAAGGATATCTCTCTGTCTGTCTCTCTCTTCCTCCCTCTGGTATTTATACCCTGTGAGGAGACCCCAACACCTGAGACACTCACAGCAGATCAGAAAAAATTATGAGGTTAACCGCAAACACACACACACAACCCAAACACATATCCATAAACATCAACACAACACAACACACACACACACACTAACGCTGAATCTCACAAACTCCTCACCAAGTGGGTACTCCTCTGTGTCACCCCTCTCCCTTTACCACCCTCCATCTGTGAATTCAACACAACCAGGTGGTACAAAAGGTGGAAGGGGGATCGGAGAGGTTACCGGTGCGGGGTTGTAATGGAGAAAAGTTTAATTGATGCTTCTTCAAGTCAGTGTACTTAACTTTCCAAATGTATCAGTAATAAAATTAAATAAGATCAGAGGGAAGAATGCAAACATAATATTGAGTGTGCAATAACCTTTTTTAATTCATCAGATGAATGCTGGTACCAGTCTTACCAAGCAGACAGAATGTTTTAAATGACAAGATCACTGGAGTGTGGAATTGATCCTTCATTTGATTCTGTTTTGCTTCGGGGGCAATCAAGCAATCCCTTTAATTGTGTCTCCAAACCGCCTCCCTCCCTGTCTCCATTATGACTGAACACTAATTAGAAAGCATTGTTTGATATGCTATCTCCGTGGAGACAGATAGACATACAGTATTTGCCCAAGATCCCCCTTGTTTAGTGCCTTGCCACGGGAGCCTCTTGCCTTGCCACTGTGCTGGAATTGTCCGCCACTAAGCTGGCCCCAGCAGCAACAGTGGAGTCATTCAACCTCTGTTCTCTCCAACTCATCTCTGCCTTCCACACACACTGGAGGAGGAACACAGACTGTGGTGTTTGTTGTGTAATTTAAACAGTACTGTACAGTGGTGGGGTTTGACTGTTGAGAAGGATGTTAGGTCAAATCTAATCAAATTGTATTTGTCACATGCTTCATAAACAACAGGTGTAGACTAACAGTGAAATGCTTACATATGGGCCTTTCCAAACAATTCAGAGAGAAAAATATAGAAAAACTTATAACATAAGGAATAATTACAAAACAATTAAAGATAACTTGGCTATATATCTTCTTCAGGCTGCAAGCCCGACACCGCCCACAATATGACAACAGCCACTTCAAGTGCAGGGCGCGAAATTCAAAATCAATTTTTTTTAAATATTTAACTTTCACACATTAACAAGTCCAATACAGCATTTGAAAGATAAACATCTTGTCAATCCAGCCAACATGTCCGATTTTTTTAATGTTTTACAGAGAAAACACCACATATATTTATGTTAGCTCACCACCAAATAAAAAAGAGGACAGACATTTTTCACAGCACAAGTAGGATGAAGTAGCATGCACAAGCCAACCTAACTAACCTAAAACCAACCTAAATAACCTAGAAAAAACTACCTCAGATGACAGTCCTATAACATGTTACACAATAAATCTATGTTTTGTTCAAAAAAATTGCATATTTTAGCTATAAATCAGTTTTACATTACTGCTACCATCTTAGCCACCATCATAGCTACAGTCAGAAATCGCACGGGAGTAGCCAGAGAAAATACAGACACCAACGTCAAATACTAATTATACATCAAAAAACATTTCAGAGAAATATATGGTGGATAGCTAATGAAAGAGAAAGATCTTGTGAATACAGACAATATTTCCGATTTCTGAAGTGTTTTACAGCGAAAACACAATATATCGTTATATTAGCTTACTACAATAGCTAACACACAGCAGCATTGATTCTAGTCAAACGCTAGCGATAGCACAGTTCGACAGATATATGAAAAAGCATCCCAAATTGGGTCCTTATCTTTGTTGATTTTCCATCAGAATGTTCTCCAAAGGGTCCTTTGTTCAGAACCGTGTTCATTTGGACCTAGAACGAACGATGTCCCTCTTGAATTAGCATGGCACACTGGCCATGCCGTGCTAACCTCTCCGTCTTGACAAAATTCTTGCGTCGCATCACGTCTAAAGTCCAGAATAAATTTCAATAATATAATTAAAGTATATTGAAAAAAACATACTTTAGGATGATATTGTGACATGTATCAAAAAAAATCGAAGCCGGAGGTCATATTCACCTATAACGAGGGTTTTCCAGGAGCGCAGTCCAGTTCCTACTTCGCGCCCAGAAAAAAAAATTAAGTGCGCACTTATCACTCCAAGATGTTGTTTTCAGTCCCTGACAGAGATAATCAAGTCATTTCTTCTCTCACTTCCGCATGACATCCAGGGGAAGGCGTGTGACGTGTTTCTACAGTCCTAAGTGCCAAGGCCTTTTATAGAGAGTATCTTGAAGAGAGACATAGCTTCTTGGAAATTTCACTTTTTACAGAAAATGGGCTGTAAAAAGAGTTATGTTTCACTTAGAGAAATAATTAAACCTGTTTTAGAAACTAGACAGTGTTTTCTATCCAAAAGTAATAATAATATGCATATTGTAAGAACAAGAATTGAGTACGAGGCCGTTTGAAATGGCCACCTCTTTCCACTGCTGATACTCACTGCTGATATTTGAGCCATAAGAGGATATACGGTAACCAGTACTGAGTTGATATGCAAGGTTATGAGGTCATTGAGGTAGATATGTACATGTAGGCAGGGGTAAAGTGACTAGGTAACAGGATAGATGATAAACAGTAGCAGCAGTGTATGTTATCTATCTGGTTAACCATTTAGTAGTCTTGTGGCTTGGGAGTAGAAACTGTTCAGGGTCCTGTTGGTTCCATACTCGGTGCATCAGTACCGCTTGCCGTGCGGAAGCAAAGAGAACAGTCTGTGACTTGGGTGGCTGCAGTCTTTGACCATTTTTAGGGCCTTCCTCTGACACAGCCTGGTATAGAGGTCCTGGATGGCATGGAGCTCGGCCCCAGTGATGTAATGGGCAGTATGCACTACACTCTGTAGCACATTGCGGTCGGATGCCAAGCAGTTGCCATATCAAGCTGGGATGCAGACCGTCAAGATGCTCTCAATGGTACTGCTGTAAAACATTGAGGATCTGAGGGCTGTGCCAAAACCTTTCAGCCTCCTGAGGGGGAAGAGGCATTGTTGTGCCTTTTTCATGACTGTGTTGGTGTGTTGACCATGTTAATTCCTTAGCGAGGAACTTGAGGGGGAGTTGTTGTCCTGGCACCACACTGCCAGGTCACTGACCTCCTCTCTATAGGTGGTCTCATATTCGTCGGTGATCAGGCCTACCACCGTCGTGTCGTCAACGTAATGACATTGTTAGAGTCGTGCGTGGCCACGCAGTTGTTGGTGAACAGGGAGTACAGGAGGGGACTAAGCACGCACCCCTGAGGGGCCCCCGTGTTGAGGGTCAGTGTATTGTTGCAGATGTGTTGTTGCCTATCCTCACCACCTGGGCAAGTCAGGAAGTTCAGGATCCAGTTGCAGAAGGAGGTGTTCAGTCCCAGGGTCCTGAACTTAGTGATGAGCTTGAAGGGCACTATGGTGTTGAACACTGAGCTGTAGTCAGTGAACAGCATTCTCACATAGGTGTTCCTCTTGTCCAGTTGGGAGAGGACAGTGCAATAGAGATTGCGTCATCTGTGGATCTGTTGGGGTGGTATGCAAATTAGGGTGGGTCCAGGGTGTCTAGGATGATGGTGTTAATGTGAGCCAGCCTTTAAAAGCATTTAATAGATGTGAGTCCTATGGGGTGATGGTCATTTAGACAGGTTACCTTGGCGTTTTTGGGCACAGGGACTATGGTGCTCTGATTGAAACATGTAGGTATTACAGACTAGGTCAGAGAGAGGCTAAAAATGTCAGCAAAGACAGCGTCCTGGATATTTGTCTGGCCCTTTGGCCTTGAAATGTTAGCCTGTTTAAAGGTCCTACTCACATCGGTTCAATGTTGCTTGCCTCGAAGCGAGCATAGATAGCATTTAGCTAGTTTGCAAGTCCTGCCACATCTGACGAGTGTCAGAGCCAGCATTGTAGGATTCAATCTTACTCCTGTATTGACACTTTGCTTGTTTGATGGCTTGTCGGAGGTCATAGCGGGACTTCTTATAAGCATCCGGATTAGTGTCCCGCTCCTTGAAGAGGCCTTTTGGTTGGGATATGTACGTATGGTTCCGGTGGGGACAACGTCATCGATGCACTTATTAATCTCTAAAAGTCTAAGGCTTTGGATCATTTAGCTATTTGATTTAGAATTTTAGCACCCTTTTAAGTATAAAAAAATAAGTCTAAAGAATTTATTTGATAAACTATTGAATTTGGCCTTTACTACTATAGCCCACAGAAATGCATTGAATAACACATGAATAAATGGCAAAAAAGACCGTAAAAAAATGTAATCATAAGGAAAAAGGTTTTCAAGTTTCTGTCCTATATCTAGGAGATATACAAAAGCTCAGGAAATATTTTAGTTTTTTTGGACACATATTTAACACCTTATTTTTATTGGCACAAAACTACTTCCATATTTCCATTAATTTATATGGGTTACCTGTCAGATGAGTCCTGCGGCACTTGTAGAGCAAAACAGAGAACACCAGCTTGTTCGTAGGAGTCTCCTCTTTCCACAGTGTGGTCATACTAGTAGCCCAAACGGTTCAGATGCTACAGATTGAAGTTGGCACATCAGTGTTACTGATTTCAGACGAGTCTCATGGGGTTTGTGGGGGTCGTAGAGCAAGTGGAGAACACCATTGTGTTTGTGAGAGTCATCTTTCCATAGAGTTTGTAAGCCAAACCGTTCGGACACTAGAGACGTTTTTGTGAGAAGACTGATTTTTGGGATGTTTCATGGTCTGAAAAACACAGCTGTAGCACGGCCCGCTTCCACCGCAGATGCTTTGGATTGAGACGCAGCCCTTGCAAAAATATATTTATATCTCTAGCTTAAATTGACAGATTTTGATGGGGATTTTTTTATGTTACTTTGATTGACGCACGGGTCAGTAGACTCTTAAGGAGTCAATGCACTTATTAATGAAGCCGGTGACTGATGTGGTTAACTGTGTTAGTGAAGCAGTCCTGTAACTTAGCATCCGCTTCATCGTGCCACTTACGTACAGTATTGAGCGCGTCACTGGTACTTCCAGTTTGAGTTTTTGTTGGTAAGCAGGAATCAGGCTGATATAATTAAGGTCAGATTTGCCAAAGGGTTGGTGAGAGAGAGCCTTGAATGCTTTTTTGTTGTTTGGAATAAAGGTGATCTAGAGTTTTGTTGCCTCTAGTTGCACAGGTGACATGCTGGTAGAAATGTTGAAAAACAGATTTCAGTTGCCCTGCATTAAAATGACCGGCCACGAGAAGAGGCGCCTCTGGATGTACATTTTTTTTGTTTGCTTATGGCCCTATACAGCTCATTGAGTGCAGTCTTTGTCAAATCAACACAAATGCACAAATGCTTGTGTTTCTAGCTCCAACAGTGCAATCATTTCTTAAAAGTAATATCAGGTCATTGGTAAAAATAGAAAAGAGTAGAGGGCCTAAAGAGCTGCCCTGTGGTACTCTACACTTTACATGTTTGACTTTAGAGAAGCTTCCATTAAAGAAAACCCTTTGAGTTCTATTAGATAGATACAGTGGGGCAAAAAAGTATTTAGTCAGCCACCAATTGTGCAAGTTCTCCCACTTAAAAAGATGAGAGAGGCCTGTAATTGTCATCATAGGTACACTTCAACTATGACAGACAAAATGAGAAAAAAAATCCAGAAAATCACATTGTAGGATTTCACCGTTCTTGTGATCATTTTGACCCCACGGGGTGAGATCTTGCGTGGAGCCCCAGATCGAGGGAGATTATCAGTGGTCTTGTATGTCTTCCATTTCCTAATAATTGCTCCCGCAGTTGATTTCTTCAGACCAAGCTGCTTACCTATTGCAGATTCAGTCTTCCCAGCCTGGTGCAGGTCTACAATTTTGTTTCTGGTGTCCTTTGACAGCTCTTTGGTCTTGGCCATAGTGGAGTTTGGAGTGTGACTGTTTGAGGTTGTGGACAGGTGTCTTTTATACTGATAACAAGTTCAAACAGGTGCCATTAACCTTTCACGAGCCTCTACCCCGGGTCCGGGATCACCCCCCACCCCCCCCCACACACTGATTAGCATAGCTAGCATAGCTTCACAAGTAGATAGTAGCATCTAAATATCATTAAATCACAAGTCCAAGACACCAGATGAAAGATACAGATCTTGTGAATAAAGCCACCATTTCAGATTTTTAAAATGTTTTACAGGGAAGACACAATATGTAAATCTATTAGCTAAACACGTTAGCAAAATACACAATTTCTTTGTCCACCATTTTTTCTCTCCACCAGTAGCTATCACCAATTCGGCTAAACTAAGATATTGATAGCCAATAACCAATAAAAAACCTCATCAGATGACAGTCTGATAACATATTTATGGTATAGGATAGGTTTTGTTAGAAAAAAGTGCATATTTCAGGTAGAAATCACAGTTTACAATTGCACCGACCATCACAACTCGACTAGAATTACTATAGAGAGCAACGTGTATGACCAATTTACTCATCATAAAACATTTCATAAGAATAGACAAAGCATAGCAATGGAAAGACCCAGATCTTGTGATTCCAGACAATATTTCAGATTTTCTAAGCGTTTTACAGCGAAAACACAATAAATCGATAAGTTAGCATACCACATGTGCAAACGTTACCAGAGCATCGATTCAAGCCAAAGAGAGCTATAACGTAATCATCGCCAAAATATATGAATTTTTTCACTAACCTTCTCAGAATTCTTCCGATGACACTCCTGTAACATCATTTTACAACATACATATAGAGTTTGTTCGAAAATGTGCATATTTAGCCATACAAAACCGTGGTTATACAATGACAATACTGGCAAATCAAGCCTCAAAATGTCGGACGTCATCTTTCAGAGTGATCTAGTTTAATCGAAAGCTAATCATATACTTGACTAAAAAATACAGGGTTGACAGGAATCGAAAGACAAATTAGTTCTTAATGCAACCGCTGATTTACATTTCTAAAATTATCCTTACTGTGCAATA
The DNA here is from genome assembly GCF_045679555.1 of Salvelinus alpinus. Classification (NCBI taxonomy): domain Eukaryota; kingdom Metazoa; phylum Chordata; class Actinopteri; order Salmoniformes; family Salmonidae; genus Salvelinus; species Salvelinus alpinus. The sequence continues at coordinate 43,930,467 of NC_092100.1, forward strand.
CAGGGTTCGCCAAGTGAAGCGATAACAAACAAAATGGCGGATTATGCGTTTAAAATATTTCGACAGAACAACGATTTATCATATTAAATATTTCTTACTATGAGGTGATTTTCCATCAGATTCTTGGGCAATGTATCCTTTCTTGGGTCTAATCTTCTTTTGATCGATAGATGTCCTCTGTCCTTCGAAATGTCCACTAACATCGACCGAGACCCCGAAACGTGACCAAAGCTTCAAAGTGCACGACAAAGAAATTCCTCAAAATCGCACTAAACGGATATAAATTGCTATAAAACGGTTCAAATTAACTACATTATGATGTTTTTAACAACTATAACGACTAAAAACATGACCGGAGAAATATCACTGGCTAAACAACCATTTGGAAAGAGGCAAGTCCGATGTTCATCTTGCGTAAAACGCGCGAAGGGAAAGGACGGTACTTCCACGTCTTCTTGTTTTATAGTGGCTCTGATTGTGCAATCGACTCCATTCAAAGCGTGATGACGTACTGACACCCAGAGGAAGACGTAGGCAGTGTCGGTTTCTCCATATCATGTTCAGGCACCTTAAAACCGACCCCAGATCAGGGGTCAAAATTTCTGAAATCTGACTCCCTGTCAGGAAAAGTGCTGTAGAAGTAGTTCTGTACCACTCAGAGACAAAATTCCAACGGCTATAGAAACTAGAAAGTGTTTTCTATCCAATATTAACAATAATATGCATATTGTACGATCAAGAATTGAGCACGAGGCAGTTTAATTTGGAGACCAAAAAATGCTAATGCGGAACAGCACCCCCTATAGATGCAAGAAGTTAATACAGGTAACGAGTGGAGGACAGAGGAGCCTCTTAAAGAAGAAGTTACAGGTCTGTGAGAGACAGAAATCTTGCTTGTTTGTAGGTGACCAAATACTTATTTTCCACCATAATTTGCAAATAAATTCATTAAAAATCCTACAATGTGATTTTCTGGATTTTTTTCCCTAATTTTGTCTGTCATAGTTGAAGTGTACATATGATGAAAATTACAGGCCTCTCTCATCTTTTTAAGTGGGAGAACTTGCACAATTGGTGGCTGACTAAATACTTTTTTGCCCCACTGTAGCTCTGAATCCATGATATGGCAGAGGATGAAAAGCCATAAAACACACGTTTTTTCAACAACAGGTTATGGTCAATAATATCAAAGGCTGCACTGAAATCTTAACAGTACAGCTCCCACAATCTTCTTATTATCAGTTTATTTCAACCAATCATCAGGAATTTGTGTCAGTGCAGTAGATGTTGAGTGCCCTTCTCTATAAGCATGCTGAAAGTCTGTTGTTAATTTGTTTACAGAGAAATAGCATTGTATTTGGTCAAACACAATTTTTCCCAACAGTTTGCTAGGAGCTGGCAGCAAACTTATACTGTATGTCTGCAGTAAGCGTATAGATCTGCTGTTAGAACCAGTCAATGCCGCTTTACCACTCTTGGCTAGCGGAATTACTTTGGCTTCCCTCCAGGCCTGAGGACAAAGACTTTCCTCTAGGCTCAGATTAAAAATATGACAGATAGGAGTGGCTATAGAGTCAGCTACCATCCTCAGTAGCTTTCCGTCTAAGTGGTCAATGCCAGGAGGTTTGTCATTATTCATCGATAACAACAGTTTTTCCAACTCTTTTCCACACTAACTTCACAAAATTCAAACTTGCAATGATTTTCTTTCATTATTATTATTATTATTTTTTCTGGAGGGCAGGTAGTTTGCCCCCGGTGATGCGTTCAGCACACTGTCTGTGTGGGTGGACCATTTCAGTCTGTCAGTGATGTGTATGCCTAGGAACTTGAAGCTTTCCACCTTCTCCACTGTGGTCCTGTCGATGCTCCCTCTGCTGTTTCCTGAAGTCCACGATCAGCTCCTTTGTTTTGTTTACGTTGAGTGGGAGGTTATTTTCCTGGCACAACACTCCCAGCGCCCTCACCTCGTCCATGTAGGCTGTCTCATCATTGTTGGTAATCAGGCCTACTGCTGTTGTGTCGTCTGCAGACTTGTTGATTGAGTTGGAGGCATGCGTGGCCACACAGTCATGGGTGAACAGGGAGTACAGGAGGGGCCTGAGAACGCACCCTTGTGGGGCCCCTGTGTTGAGGATCAGCGAAGTAGAGGTGTTGTTTCCTACCTTCACCGCCTGAGGGAGGCCCGTCAGGAAGTCCAGGACTTGATATGATGGTTATTATATCAAAATTTGCTCATAAAAGCGTTTCCAAATCCATTTCTCTCATAATTAATTTTACATACACAAAAAGTTCCCACCTTGTCTAGCGTATTTTGTTTTGTTGATATTTGGAAAGTTTAACGACACATTTTCTGTTTCCTTCAGGCCTGTCATGAAATGTTTTATCCGACACGTACTTTACTCGCATAAAAAGGTTGGCTTGAAACCTGGTTCCTGATGCTCAGTCATTTATCAACACTACCTGCCAGAACAGCTTCCTATCCCAAGCACTCATAATGCCCTTATCCGTCTCTTCCATTCTCTCTTTCCTTATCGCTCTCCGCTGTCTCCCTCTTTTGTCACCCACACCTTGCTAATAGCCATTAAAACCTCTCTAGGGTACGTGAGACGGTAGCGTCCCACCTCTTCAACAGCCAGTGAAACTGCAGGGCGCCAAATTCAAAACAACAGAAATCCCATAATTAAAATTCCTCAAACATACATGTATTTTACACCATTTTAAAGCTACACTTGTTGTAAATCCAGCCACAGTGTCCGATTTCAAAAATGCTTTACGACGAAAGCAAACCAAACGATTATGTTAGGTGAGTGCCTATTCACAAAATAACACAGACATTTTTCCAGCCAAAGAGAGGATTCACAAAAAGCAGAAATATAGATAAAATTAATCACTAACCTTTGATGATCTTCATCAGATGACACTCATAGGACTTCATGTTACACAATACATGTATGTTTTGTTCGGGTAAAGTTCATATTTATATCCAAAAATCTGAGTTTACATTGGCACCTTACGTTCAGAAGTTCCAAAACATCCTTTGATTTTGCAGAGAGCCACATCAATTTACAGGAATACTCATAATAAACATTGCTAAAAGATACAACTGTTATGCATGGAATTTTAGATGCACTTCTCCTTAATGCAACCGCTGTGTCAGATTTCAAAAAAGCTTTACGGAAAAAGCAAACCATGCAATAATCTGAGTCGGCGCTCAGAGCCCAATCAAGACACAAATATATCCGCCATATTATGCAGTCAACAGAAGTCAGAAGTAACATTATAAACATTCACTTACCTTTGATGATCTTCATCAGAATGCACTCCCAGGAATCCCAGTTCCACAATAAATGTTTGTTTTGTTCGATAATGTCCATCATTTATGTCCAAATTCCTCCTTGTTGTTCTAGCGTTCAGTACACTTTCCAAACTCACGACGTGCGGCCAGGTCCAGCGGAAAGTACAGACGAAAGTTAAAAAAGTTATATTACAGTCCGTAAAAACATGACAAACGAAGTATTGAATCAATCTTTAGGATGTTTTTAACATAATTCTTCAATAATGTTCCAACCGGAGTATTCCTTTGTCTTCAGAAGTGCGATGGGAGCTCGCTCTCACGTGAACGTGCATGGTCAGGGCATGTTCAGGTCATGATAGACCTGACTCATTCCTCTCTCCTTCGACCCCACTTCACAGTAAAAGCATCAGACAAGGTTCTAAAGACTGTTGACATCTAGTAGAAGCCTTAAGAAGTCCAACATTACCAATATCCCACTGTATCTTCAATAGGAGCTGAGTTGAAAATCGACCAACCTCAGATTTCCCACTTCCTGGTTGGATTTTTTCTCAGGTTTTTGCCTACCATATGAGTTCTGTTATACTCACAGACATCATTCAAACAGTTTTAGAAACGTCAGAGTGTTTTCTATCCAAATATACTAATAATATGCATATTCTAGCTTTTATGGCTTTGTAGCAGGCCGTTTACTCTGCGCATGCTTTTCATCTGAACGTGAAAATACTGCCCCCTACCCCAAAGAAGTTAATGGAATTATCGGAATGATGGAGATTCATTGCTTGCGCCAACCCTCTCTCCCTCCATCTCTCTCTCTCTGCCTTTCAGGTAGAGCTCACATAATCACAGGATGACAGGGCATAGGGGAGGTGAATGATGTCTTCTAGAAGTCTTGTTGGGGCTGGCCCTGCTATGTGACCCTGTGTGATGGGGCTGTATTGGAGTCACCCTGTGGAGAGTTATAGGGCTTAAACACAGAGCTGGAATACACACACTCAACATCACTGCTCTTACAATTTTTCATCAAAGGTTTTACTCTCGAGTGCGAGTAACGTCAGTGTTGTAATTAATTTGATTAACTCCTACAGTCCCACAGTGACGCTAGCGCGTTCTGGACTTCTAACGTCTTTAAAACATTGTGTGTTTGAGCTACAGACTTCTGAGCTGTACAATTGGATCTGTCTATGTCTTCTGCATCCATTGATGCCAACCATTAACAGGGGCTGAGCTGGAGTGGCGTTTGTGACACAAGGGCAGATCCCGAAGTGGCTCAGGGCTGGGTCTTTTTACAAAAAGTCTGATTGGTTTGAGCTCCCTATTAAAAGCTGACTCTCAAGAACACGTACGTGTAAAATGTTTTGCTCTATGATGCTCACAAGCTACACAAGAGTGATTAGAAAGTAAGGGATTCTACATATATCATAATAAATCCCAGGACATAGTGTCTACAGTTTGTAATAATCTCACATACAGTGCCTTCAGAAAGGCACTGAATGTGAGATTATTTTCAACATTTTGTTGTGTTACAGTGGGATTAAAATGTATTTCCTTTTTATTTTTTTTAATGTCAACGATCTACACAAAATACTCTGTAATATCAAAGTGGAAGAAAATTCTAACATAAAAACATACATTTAAAAAAATTATGTATCTTGATTAGGTAATTATTCAACCCTCTGAGTGAATATATGTTAGAATCACCTTTGGCAGTGATTACAGCTGAGAGTCTTTCTGGGTAAGTCTCTAAAAGCTTTCCACACCTGGATTGTGCAACATCTGCCCATTATTATTTTCAAAATTATTCCAGCTCTGTCAAATTTGGTTGTTGATCATTGCTAGACAACCCTTTTCAGGTCTTGCCATACATTTTTAAGCAAATTTAAGTCAAAACTGTAACTCGGCCACCCAGGAACATTCATGGCCTTGTTGGAAAGCAACTCCAGTGTAGATTTGGCCTTGTGTTTTAGGTTACTGTCCTCCTGAAAGGTGAGTTTATCTCCCAGTGTCTGGAGGGAAGCAGACTGAACCAGGTTTCCTCTAGTATTTTGCCTGTAATTAGCACCATTCCATTTATTTTTTCATCCTGAAAATCTCCCGAGTCCTTAACAATTACAAGCATACCAACAATGTGATGCAGCCACCACTATGCTTGAGTATATGGAGAGTGGTACTCATTTATGTGTTGTATTGGATTTGCACCAAACATAACACTTTGTATTCAGGGCAAAAAGTGAATTGCTTTTCCACATGTTTTGCCTTGTTGCAAGCAGGATGCATGTTTTGGAATATGTTTCTTCTGTACAGGCTTCCTTCTTTTCCCTCTGTCAATTAGATTAGTATAGTGGAGTAACTACAATGTTGCTGATCCATCCTCAGTTTTCTCCTATCACAGCCATTAAACTCTGTAACTGTTTTAAAGCCATCATTGGCCTCATGGTAAAATTCCTGAGCAGTTTCCTTCCTTTCCGGCAACTGAGTTAGGAAGGAAGCCTGTATCTTTGTAGTGACTTGGTGTATTGATACACCATCCAAAGTGTAATCAATAACTTCACCATGCTCAACGGGATATTCAATGTCTGCTTTTTATTTTTACCCATCTATCAGTAGGTGTCCTTCTTTGCAAGGCATTGGAAAACCTCCCTGGACTTTGTGGTTGAATCTGTGTTTGAAATTCACTGCTCCACTGAGGGACCTTACAGATAATTGTATGTGTGGGGTACAGAGATGAGGTACTCATTTAAAAAATCATGCTAAACACTATTATTGCACACAGAGTGAGTTTAGCAAATGTTTACTCCTGAACTTATTAATTTGTAAAAACATAATTCCACTTTGACATTATGGTGTATTCTGTGTAGTCTCCCAAAACTTCTAAATTCAACCCATTTTAAATTCAGGATGTAACACAACAAAACGTGGAAAAAGTCAAGGGGTGTGAATACTTTCTGAGGGCACTGTAGTTGATGTCACAAAATCCAAACTCCACACAGGTGTCACTGACTAGTTGGATATTTATTTCCCACTGAGCAACATTTTTTGTACTTAAAGCATTCATATAAATGCATTTTTATCAGGTATTTGCTTTGGGTCAGCTATTTGCCTCACTTTATTGTGAGGCAAAATATAAGGGCTGGACTTTCATATAAATGGAAGTCCGATAAATTAAAAGTCAATTTTTTGCTGGGGTCTCGAGATTGTGCAGATCTTGTTCTATTACATTGTTCTGTTCTGTAGAGTCTAGACAAAATAGGAAACATATCCGATCAAATAATTTCTTTATTGCAAACGAATCCCAATACCAATCCCAGGTGTAGCCTGGTAGTGTGTTTACAGACAGTACCCTACACCAGAAGGGAAAAAAACCTGGAACTGATCAAGAGACAGCCACTCCAGATGGGTCTGATCCACTCTCTGCAAACCAAATAAAATTAAAGCCGGATTCAGGGACACTGGGGTAGTGTGGGGAATACGACCTGGTGTCTTTAATCAAAAATAACAATGCTCTTTAATTCTGTGTTAATTAAATGTAGATTTCCCTAAGTGAGGTAGGAGCACCAGTGCCACGGGAGCCTTCAGACACATAAACACTCGCTCTGAGGATTTGTTTTTTAATAAACCCACATAAATTTACACAGCCGGCCCATCACCAGCAGGCTAGTGTCTCCCAGACAAAACTTCTCAAACAATTACAGGAGTGTGCACTGGTTAGTCTCTGTCAAGACACACATACTGCGTGGTACTGCTTCACCTGGACACACACAGATGTGGTGGAGTCCTTCCATGCTTAACTGGTTATTAACAACAGTATCATGGAACTCTACAGAGGTGGTAAGTTGAGTTTGAAAAGTTGTAGCCATCCTTCCCCAAAAGAGAAAGCACAGATTCCTCCCAAGCCTTGGGATATATTATATTTCTTTCTTTCTCTCTTTCATCTGATCTTTCTCTTCATCAAGATGGTGCCGACAGAGAGGGCTGCCTCGTTTTTAGTCCTTAGGACTAGCTGTATTTTGTTTTTTTATGTATTATATGCTGTCGGAGATTCTCAGTGCATCGCGCCGACAGGAATAAACATCTCTCCGGTAAGAAGAAGGGTGTATGTGATTAACTACTCATGGTGTAATTGTAACAACATACAGGAACTCAAGTCCTCTTGTTCACCTGACCTATAATTCCTCACAATCAAATGCCGACTGTATTATCTCCCAAGAGAATTATCTTTGGTTATTGTCACAGCCGTGTATATCACCCCTCAGGCCAATACCAAGACGGATCTCAAGGAACTTCACTGGACGTTATGCAAACTGGAAACCATATATCCTGAGGCTGTATTTATTGTAGCTGGGGATTTTAACAAAGAACATTTGAGAACAAAGCCACCTAAATTCTATCAGCAAATCAACTGTAGCACTCGTGCTGGAAAAACACTGGACCACTGTTACTCTAACTTCCGCGATGCATACAAGGCCCTCCCCCGCCCTAATTTTGGGCAAATCTGACCATGACTCTATTTTGCTCCTCCCTTCCTATAGGCAGAAACTCCAACAGGAAGTACCGGTGCAAAGGACTATTCAACCCTGGTCTGACCAATCAGAATCCACACTGTTTTGATCAAGCGGACTGGGATATGTTCCAGGTAGCCTCAGAGAATAATATCGACGTATACGCTGATTCGGTGAGTGAGATTATAAGGAAGTGTATAGGAGATGTTGTACCCACTGTGACTATTAAAACCTACTCTAACCAGAAACTGTGGATAAATGACAGCATTCTCACAAAACTGAAAGCGCGAACCACCGCATTTAACCATGGAAAGGTGACCGGGAATATAGCCGACTACAAACAGTGTAGTTATTATTAAAATGTCATTATAGAGACAAAGTGGAGTCACAATTCAATGGCTCAGACACGAGACGTATGTGGTAGGGTTTACAGACAATCACGGACTGCAAAAGGAAAACCAGCCATGTCACGGACACCGACGTCTTGCTTACAGACAAATTAAACACCTTCTTTGCTCGCTTTGAGGATAATACAGTGCCACTGACGCGGTCCGATACCAAGGACTGTGGGCTCTCCTTCTCTGTGGCCGACATGAGTAAGACATTTAAACGTATTAACCTTTGCAAGGCTGCGGGCCCAGACGGCATCCATAGCCGCTTCCTCAGAGCATGCGCAGACCAGCTGGCTGGTGTTCTTACAGACATATTCAATCTCTCCCTATCACAGTCTGCTGTCCGCACATGCTTTACGATGGCCACCATTGTTCCTGTTCCCAAGAATGCAAAGGTAACTGAACGAAATGAGTATCACCCCGTAGCACTCACCTCTGCCATCATGAAGAGCTTTGAGAGGCTAGTTAACATAAGGATAGGCTCCATTTCTTAAATTTTCGCCTAAAATGACATACCCAAATCTAACTGCCTGTAGCAAGGATATGCATATTATTGGTACCATTTGAAAGGAAACACTTTGAAGTTTGTGGAAATGTGAAAGGAATGTAGGAGAATATAACACATTAGATCTGGTAAAAGATAATACAATTGTACCATCATATTTGAAATGCAAGAGAAAGGCCAAAATGTATTATTCCAGCCCAGGTGCAATTTAGATTTTGGTCACTAGAAGGCAGCAGTGTATGTGCAAAGTTTCTGACTGATCCAATGAAACATTGCTTTTCTGTTCAAAATGTTGTGTCAAGACTGCCCAAATGTGCCTAATTTGTTTATTAATAACTTTTCATGTTCAAAACTGAGCACTCTCCTCAAACAATAGCATGGTATTCTTTCACTGTAATAGCTACTGTAAATTGGACAGTGCAGTATTGGCTTTCTGCCAATATCAGATTTGTCTATGTCCTGGGAAATGTCTTGTTACTTACAACCTCATGCTAATCGCATTAGCCTACGTTAGCTCAACCGTCCCACAGAGGACCTTAAGGATCATATCACCTCCACCTTACCTGTCACCCTAGACCCACTTCAATTTGCTTACCGCCCCAATATGTCAACTGACGATGCAATCGACATCACACTGCACACTGCCCTATCACCTCTGGACAAGAGGAATAGCCATGTAAGAATGCTGTTCATTGACTATAGCTCAGCATTAAACATCATAGTACCCTCCAAGCTCATCATTAACCTTTCTAGCCCAGGGGTTCCGCTAGCGGAACACCCACAACATTCCGCTGAAAAGGCAATGTGCGAAATTCAAAAATATTTTGGGGAAATATTTAACTTTCACACATTAAAACCTTTTCTCAATATAGGGGGTGCTGTTTCAACGTTAGCATTTATCGTCTCCAAAATAAACTGCCTCATACTCAATTCTTGCTCGTACAATATGCATATTATAGTTATTATTGGATAGAAAACACTCTCTAGTTTCTATAGCCGTTTGAATTATGTCTCTGAGTGAAACAGAACTCATTCTACATCACTTTTCCTGATATGGAGTGAGATTTCAGAAATTTTGGCCTCTGGTCCCAGGTCAGTTTTAAAGTCCCTGTAAATCCTATGAGGATACAAACACTGCCCATGCCTTCCTCTAGATGTCAGTAAGAGGTGACAATTTGAATGGAGTCGATTGCGCAATCAGGGCCAGTATAAAACGCGAAAGACCGGATGTACCGTTCTTTTCCTGCTGCGCCTGACGCAAGATGGACGTCGGACTCTCTCTCTTTCCAAGCGTTGGTTTAGCCACGTATATATCGCCGGTCATGTTTTTACTCGTTATAGGTGTTAAAAACATCATAAGGTAGTTAATTTAAACCGTTTTATAGCAATTTATATCCGTTTAGTGCGATTTTGAGGCATTGCTTTGTGATGCACTTTGAAGCGCCGTGCACGTTTCGGGGTCCCGGTCGAACGTTAGTGGGCATTTCGACGGACAAGAGGACATCTTTCGACCAAAAGAAGATTAGACCCAAGAAAGGATACATTGCCCAAGATACTGATGGAAGAACAGCTCACAGTAAGAACTATTTATGATGATAAATCGCTGTTCTGTTGAAAAATTTTAAACGCATATGTCGCCATTTTGTTATGTGTAGCTTCGCTTGGCGGACCCGGTATTGCACAGTAAGGATAATTTTAGAAATGTAAGTCAGCGATTGCATTAAGAACTAATTTGTCTTTCGATTCCTGTCAACCCTGTATTTTTTAGTCAAGTTTATGATTAGCTATCGATTAGACTAGATCACTCTCAAATATAGCGCCCGACATTTTCAGGCCAGTTTTGCTACTATTCTCATTGTATAACCACGTTTTTTTGTGGCTAAATATGCACATTTTCGAACAAACTCTATATGTATGTTGTAATATGATGTTACAGGACTGTCATCGGAAGAATTCTGAGAAGGTTAGTGAAAAAATTTATATATTTTGGTGATCATAACGTTATCGCTCCCCTTGCCTTGGATTCATGCTGGGGTAACGTTTGCACATGTGGTATGCTAATATAACGATTTATTGTGTTTTCGCTGTAAAACGCTTAGAAAATCTGAAATATTGTCTGAATTCACAAGATCTGTGTCTTTCCATTGCTATGCTTTGTCTATTTTTATGAAATGTTTTATGATGAGTAAATTGGTAATACACGTTGCTCTCTGTATTTATTCTAGTCGAGTTGTGATGGTGTGTGCAATTGTAAACTATGATTTCTACCTGAAATATGCACATTTTTCTAACAAAAACTATCCTATACAATAAATATGTTATCAGACTGTCATCTGATGAGGTTTTTTCTTGGTTAGTGGCTATCAATATCTTTATTTGGCCGAATTGATGATAGCTACTGGTGGAGAGAAAAAATGGTGGACAAAGAAAAATTGTGTCTTTTGCTAACGTGGTTAGCTAATAGATTTACATATTGTGTCTTCCCTGTAAAACATTTTAAAAATCAGAAATGATTGCTGGATTCACAAGAAGTGGATCTTTCATCTGGTATGTTGGACTTGTGATTGAATGATATTTAGATGCTACTATTTACTTGTGACGCTATGCTAGCTATGCTATTCAGCTTTTTTACTGGTGGGGGGTGGGGGGTGCTCCCGGATCCGGGTTTCTGACTCGGTAGAAGTTAACAAGTCCAATACAGCAAATGAAAGATAAACATCATGTTAATCTACCCATCATGTCCGATTTTTTAAATGTTTTACAGCGAAAACACAACATATGTTTATGTTAGATCACCACCAAATCCAAAAAACACACAGCCATTTTTCCCAGCCAAAGATAGAGTCACAAAAGCAGAAATAGAGATAAAATGAATCACTAACCTTTGATAATCTTCAGATTATCCTTTCGATAATCTTCAGATCTTCAGATGACACTAATAGGACACTCATCATGTTACACAATACATTTATGTTTTGTTCGATAATGTACATATTTATATCCACAAATCTCGGTTTACATTGGCGCCATGTTCAGAAATATCCAGAGTAATTACAGAGAGCCACGTCAAATAACAGAAATACTCATCATAAACTTTGATGAAAGATACATGTTTTACATATAATTAAAGATACACTTGTTCTTAATGCAACCGCTGTGTCAGATTTTTTTTTTACTTTAAGGAAAAAGCATACCATGCAATAATCTGAGACAGCGCTCAGAAATACACAACATTTCTCCGCCATGTTGGAGTCAACAGAAATACAAAATTACATCATAAATATTCCCTTACCTTTGATGATCTTACATCAGAATGCAGTGCCAGGAATCCTAGTTCCACAATAAATCATTGTTTTGTTCGATAATGTCCATTACTAGTGTCCAATTAGCTACTTTTGCTAGCATGTTTAGTTCACATGTCCAAACGCTGGCGCCGGTCCAAGCGAACTCGGACGAAAACTTCAAATAGTTATATTCCAGGTCGAATAAACTGGTCAAATTAAGTAGAGAATCAATCTTCAGGATGTTGTTATCATATATATCCAATAACGTTCCAACCAGAGCATACGTTTTTGTCTACAGTGTAATGGAACGCATGGCCATATCATGACTAGTGCGCGTAACCAGGAACTAGCATTCTGCCAGACTACTGACTCAAATAGCTGCCATCCGGCCCCACATCACACGAGAGGCTTAATTCCATGTTTGTTTGTACAATTCCACATTGAACACTTTCATAAATGAAACACTAGTCACTTTAATAATGGCACTTTAATAATGTTTACATACAGTTGAAGTCGGAAGTTTACATACACCTTAGCCAAATACATTTAAACTCAGATTTTCACAATTCCTGACATTTAATCCTAGGAAAAATTCCCTGTTTTAGGTCAGTTAGGATCACCACTTTATTTTAAGAATGTGAAATGTCAGCATAATAGTAGAGAGAATGATTTATTTCAGCTTTTATTTCTTTCATCACATTCCCAGCATTGCCTTTCAATTGTTTAACTTGTTTAACTTGGGTCAAACGTCTTGGGTAGCCTTCCACAAGCTTCCCACAATAAGTTGGGTGAATTTTGGCCCATTCCTCCAGACAGAGCTGGTGTAACTGAGTCAGGTTTGTAGGCCTCCTTGCTCACACGTGCTTTTTCAGTTCTGCCCACAAATTGTCTATAGGATTGAGGTCAGGGCTTTGTGATGACCACTCCAATACCTTGACTTTGTTGTTCTTAAGCCATTTTGCCACAACTTTGGAAGTATGCTTGGGATCATTGTCCATTTGGAAGACCCATGTTGCTTCAATATATCCACATAGTTTTCCTACCTCATGATGCCATCTATTTTGTGAGGAGCTTCAGTCCCTCTTGCAGCAAAGCACCCCCACAACATGATGCTGCCACCCCTGTTCTTCACGGTTGGGATGGTGTTCTTCGGCTTGCAAGCCTCCCCCTTTTTCCTCCAAACATAACGATGGTCATTATGGCCAAACAGTTCTATTTTTGTTTCATCAGACCAGAGGGCATTTCTCCAAAAAGTACGACCTTTGTCCCCATGTGCAGTTGCAAACCGTAGTCTGGCTTTTTTAATGGAGGTTTTGGAGCAGTGGCTTCTTCCTTGCTGATGGGCCTTTCAGGTTATGTCGATATAGGACTAATTTTACTATGGACAGAGATACTTTTGTACCTGTTTCCTCCAGCATCTTCACAAGGTCCTTTGCTGTTGTTCTGGGATTGATTTGCACTTTTTGCACCAAAATACGTTCCTTTCTAGGAGACAGAACGCGTCTCCTTCCTGAGCAGTATGACGACGGCGTGGTCCCATGGTGTTTATATTTGCGTACTATTGTTTGTACAGGTGAACATGGTACCTTCAGGCATTTGGAAATTTCTCCCAAGGATGAATCAGACTTGTGGAGGTCTACAATGTTCTTTCTGGGGTCTTGGCTGATTTCTTTTGATTTTCCCATGATGTCAAGCAAAGAGGCACTGAGTTTGAAGGTAGGCCTTGAAATACATCCACAGATACACGTCCAATTGACTCAAATTGTGTTAATTAGCCTATCAGAAGCTTCTAAAGCCATGACATAATTTTCTGGAATTTTCCAAGCTGTTTAAAGGCACAGTCAACTTAGTGTATGTTAACTTCTGACCCACTGGAGTTGTGATACAGTGAATTATAAGTGAAATAATCTGTCTGTAAACAATTGTTGGAAAAATTACTTGTGTCAATTAGTTTTTTAACAAGAAATTTGTGGAGTGGTTGAAAAACGAGTTTTAATGACTCCAACATAAGTGTATGTAAACTTCTGGCTTTCTCTTTATCTGGCATTAATCATCTCATATGTATATACTGTATTCTATACTATCTGTTGCATCTTAGCCTCTGCCACTCTGTCATTGCTCATCCATATATTCATATTTATATATTCTTATTCCATTCCTTTTCTTAGATTTGTGTGTATTAGGTATTTGTTAGATATTGCTGCACTGTGGGAACTATAAGCACAAGCATTTCGCTACACTCGCAATAACATCTGCGAACCACGTGTATGTGACAGTAAAATTTGATTTGATTTGATCAGTGTAGTGGGCAAATCGTTGGCCACAGGAGAAAAGTGTGAAGAGAGAGGAAAAAACAGTCATCCTCGTTGTCTGAGTGTGAAAAGAGCAGCATTGTCTGTCAGCTCCAGCCCCCAGGCCCATCAGGCCCCCCAACCCCTGATTGTCTCCTTATCTGGTCTCCACTCTCCTGGAGGAAGAAAAACAGAGCTGCTCCCACACATAGATCTGGTTATTATTTTTCTGTCCTTTAACTAAAACATCCATTATGGGAAATGCTAGGACGACCGTGCCCTTTTCAGCAGCGACTGTGTCATAGCTCAGACGGGGGATAATGGCACTGTGATTCAAGCCGATTCAGGACTGATTAAGAGTGACAGATCTTTAAACCAATTCACAACCTATTTATGTGAGGAGGAGAGCGAGAGAAATATGGGGGCGGGAGAGGGGGAAGGAGAGGTCCTCTAACTCAGTTGGTAGGGCATGGCACTTGTTACACCAGGGTAGTGGGTTTGATTCCCGGGACCACCCATATGTATGCACGCATTACTAAGTCGTTCAGGATAAAACTGTCTGCTAAATGGCATATATCATTATATATATATTGAGGGAGATGTCAATTGAAAGATGTCCGGTCAAGTTGGAGAGAGAAATAACAGGCAGGAGGAGAAGTAGTGGGAGAGCACAGAGAGGTAGAGATGGTTGTCTTCTGGAGGCTGGCAGGTCTAATTGGAGAGAGAAATGACAGGCAAACACACCATGACTCACAGAATCAGTCGTTATCAATACAGCGCCACAATAAAGTTTGATTTGGCTGCTAGGGGGCAAGGAGACCCCAGCTTCGTTAAAATCATTGACAACTACTTGCCAGTTTTCATTGTTAAGTAAATGGTATAACTATTTGGTTTTAATATCACCTCTTGAAGAGCATAGTCAAAACTACACATTTTCGATTATTCCACATTTAGCGCTATCATCAGAGTTATACAGCAAGTAAGAGCATGCTTTTTGTAATCAGTAAACATCAATTGATCATGTATTTTCATATACGTGAGGGTAGCCAGATCCATTTGACATGTAGTTAGCTAGCTAAGCAAACAACATGTGAGATTAGGCTTGACATCGGCAAGTCATCGTCCTGGTAAAGTTGTCAGTCATACTACAGTCATCACCACAATAGATGGCAAGCAAATCAAACAATATTTGGATGTAGCCAGCTAGTTTATCCCCTGAAAGTTAGCTGTTAGTTTCAAATGATCATCATCTTATCAGTGGAACTGTGTTATTTATTACAGCTTCTTTGGTGTTGTTAGCTATCTCTTTGAAAAGGATTTATCTTTGTGAATCATTGTGCATTTAAACTTTAGATCACACTTACTTTGTGTGCTGAATGTGAATAAATTTTTTGTAATGGGAATTAATTTCGATTGGGAAATGCTTAGGATAATAGTTGTGGTTTTGTATTCATATGATTGGAACCTAGTGGCCTTTTATGTCTGAGTGAATGGGCTGCTTATCCTTTAATGTCATGCTGTGTGTGACTGCTATCTTTCTATTGGCCCTATGTGTTTTACAAAAGTGCATTCTCCTACATGGAGTGCGCTGGTATTACAGTCGCTGTCCTTTCAGCATCACAAGCCTGTGACACACATCCTTTGACGTATCACTGTTATCGCTTTTGGTAATTGTGTGATAGTGATGGCATTAGGCTACCATTCCTGAGCGGTATGACGGCTGCGTGGTCCCATGGTGTTTATACTTGCGTACTTGGCTGATTTCTTTTGATTTTCCCATGTTGTCAAGCAAAGAGGCACTGAGATTGAAGGTAGGCCTTGAAATACGTCCACAGGTACACCTACAATTGACTCAAATTATGTCAATTAGCCTGTCAGAAGCTTCTAAAGCATGACAACTCTTTTCTGAAATGTCCAAGCTGTTTAATGGCACAGTCAACCTAGTGTATGATAACTTCTGTCCCACTGGAGTTGTGATACAGTGAATTATAAGTGAAATAATCTGTCTGTAAACAATTGTTGGAAAAATTACTTCTGTTTATGCACAAAGTAGATGTCTGTCCTAACTGACTTGCCAAAACTATAGTTTGTTATCAAGATTATCAAGAAATTTGAGAAGTGGTTGAAAAACGAGTTTTATTGACTCCAACCTAAGTGTATGTAAACTTCCGTCTTCAACTGTATAAAGACTGTTACAATTCCCCCCGTTCTCCCCTTACTAATAGTGAGCGAGCAACTTTCAAACAATTCGCCCCACTCTTCCCTACAGATGAATCAACAAAATTCTGGCAAAAGCAACAATGTTTGAGGATATTTTTCAATTAAAGTAAAGAACAGTAATGTTAAGTGTAAATTAGGAGGCCCAGGTTTCAATAGGTGATAAGATATTCATGTTTCATGAAAGGAGTGTATATATTTGGCCTGGTGAAGCGGTTTTATGCACCGACTGAATGGAAGCTGATAATTACTGTATGAGTTTTTTACCCAGCTGGTCTCGTCTGGTCTCAGGAAGAAATTATGAGTCCTCATGGTCCGAGACCGAGTCAAGACCGAGTAAAAATGTATCTGACAAGGAGACAAGACCAAGACACTCAATATGTAGTCTAGAAAATGGTGTCTAGAGACCAGACTCAAGACCGGTCTCGGTCTGGAGTACTACCACACTGCTCACATTGAATAAAGGCATAACACCTGCTTAGGAAAGTGTTTGAGATAGATCCGGAGCCATTGATACTCTGTTGTTTTTCATATCAACATGTTAATATGTTTATATGACTCCAAACTGAAAGGGTAATAAGGGAATGTGGAGAGATAGGATTGCAAATTGCTTGTTTATAATGTTGATGATAAAAATGCTCTTCTTTCTCTTTCCTGTACTGCACTCTCATTCTCTCTTTCCCATCCTCTACCTCCCTCACTCATTCTAATACAAACAGCTTTCCATTTCCCCCTGTGAAAGACCTGCAGAACGAGGGAGAGACAAAAGGAGCCAGACAGCCGCAGAGAGAGAGAGGCACAGAGAGACACAGAGAGAGAAAGAGAGAGAGAGGCACAGAGAGAGACACAGAGAGACACAGAGAGAGAAAGAACACTTTATTTATTCAGTCAGATAGTCTAACGTGGCTTGAATAGATTTGATTTGAGGAAGCTGCCTTTGGGATCACGGGAGCCTGAACTAAATGACTATCGCCCTGTAGCACTCATTACTTCTGCAATCATGAAGGGCTTTGAGAGGCTAGTTAAGGACCATATCACCTCCATCTTACCTGACACCCTAGACCCACAACAACAGAACCACAGACAACGCAATCGCCATTTCACTCCACACTACCCTATCCAACCTGGACAACTGGAATACCTACAGTGGGGCAAAAAAGTATTTAGTCAGCCACCAATTGTGCAAGTTCTCCCACTTAAAAAGATGAGAGAGGCCTGAAATTTTCATCATAGGTACACTTCAACTATGACAGACAAAATGAGAAAAAAAATCCAGAAAATCACATTGTAGGATTTTTAATGAATTTATTTGCAAATTATGGTGGAAAATAAGTATTTGGTCAATAACAAAAGTTTATCTCAATACTTTGTTATATACCCTTTGTTGGCAATGACAGAGGTCAAACGTTTTCTGTAAGTCTTCACAAGGTTTTCACACAC
This sequence comes from Salvelinus alpinus, assembly GCF_045679555.1. Classification (NCBI taxonomy): domain Eukaryota; kingdom Metazoa; phylum Chordata; class Actinopteri; order Salmoniformes; family Salmonidae; genus Salvelinus; species Salvelinus alpinus. The sequence goes on from NC_092100.1 coordinate 43,948,390, forward strand.
TGTTGCTGGTATGTTGGCCCATTCCTCCATGCAGATCTCCTCTAGAGCAGTGATGTTGTGGGGCTGTTGCTGGGCAACACGGACTTTCAACTCCCTCCAAAGATTTTCTTTGGGGTTGAGATCTGGAGACTGGCTAGGCCACTCCAGGACCTTGAAATGCTTCTTACGAAGCCACTCCTTCGTTGCCCGGGCGGTGTGTTTGGGATCATTGTCATGCTGAAAGACCCAGCCACGTTTCATCTTCAATGCCCTTGCTGATGGAAGGAGGTTTTCACTCAAAATCTCACGATACATGGCCCCATTCATTCTTTCCTTTACACGGATCAGTCGTCCTGGTCCCTTTGCAGAAAAACAGCCCCAAAGCATGAGGTTTCCACCCCCATGCTTCACAGTAGGTATGGTGTTCTTTGGATGCAACTGAGCATTCTTTGTCCTCCAAACACGACGAGTTGAGTTTTTACCAAAAAGTTATATTTTGGTTTCATCTGACCATATGACATTCTCCCAATCTTCTTCTGGATCATGCAAATGCTCTCTAGCAAACTTCAGACGGGCCTGGACATGTACTGGCTTAAGCAGGGGGACATGTCTGGCACTGCAGGATTTGAGTCCCTGGTGGCGTAGTGTGTTACTGATGGTAGGCTTTGTTACTTTGGTCCCAGCTCTCTGCAGGTCATTCACTAGGTCCCCCCGTGTGGTTCTGGGATTTTTGCTCACCGTTCTTGTGATCATTTTGACCCCACGGGGTGAGATCTTGCGTGGAGCCCCAGATCGAGGGAGATTATCAGTGGTCTTGTATGTCTTCCATTTCCTAATAATTGCTCCCACAGTTGATTTCTTCAAACCAAGCTGCTTACCTATTGCAGATTCAGTCTTCCCAGCCTGGTGCAGGTCTACAATTTTGTTTCTGGTGTCCTTTGACAGCTCTTTGGTCTTGGGCCATAGTGGAGTTTGGAGTGTGACTGTTTGAGGTTGTGGACAGGTGTCTTTTATACTGATAACAGGTGCCATTAATACAGGTAACGAGTGGAAGACAGAGGAGCCTCTTAAAACTTCTTGAGGATAGGGTGCAGAGTTTTCACTTAGGGAAAAATAGCATGCGCAATTTCAACTTCGTGCTACTCATCCCCAGAATATAAGATATGCATATTATTAGTAGATTTGGATAGAAAACACTCTGAAGTTTCTAAAACTGTTTGAATCATATCTGTAAGTATAACAGAACTTATATAGCAGTCAAAACCCTGAGGACTAACTTTTTTATTGTTAAGTTCCTGTATGTTCAATGGGTATTCATGAGAAACCAGAATTCTAATCACTCTCCACGCAGTTTCTACTGCTTCCACTGGATGTCGCCATTGTATGGAAAAAGGTTAAGGTTTTTCATTAGTAAAATGAGAAAGATATTGACCCGGAAGTGGAGTGACGTCGTGTGTTTATGTTTGAGAGTTGAGCAAGACTTGAAAAGTACCGTGAGTTTGTTGATATCCTGTATTGAAAACAGATTGACCCGTCTTCAATTTGATCGATTATTAACGTTTACAAATACCTTAAGTTGTATTACAAAAGTACTTTGAAATGTTTTGGCAAAGTTTAGAGGTAATTTTTTAGATATTTTGTCGTGATTTTGCGCAAATTGAAGGCTGTTTTTCCTGGTACAACGGCGCCAAATAAATGGACAATTTGGATATATATGGACGGAATTAATCGAACTAAAGGACCATTTGTGATGTTTATGGGACATATTGGAGTGCCAACAAAAGAATCTCGTCAAAGGTAATGCATGTTTTATATTTTATTTCTGCGTTTTGAGTAGCGCCGGCATGGTTGAAATATGCTACACTCTCTTTGTTGACATTGTGCTATCATCAGATAATAGCATCTTATGCTTTCGCCGAAAAGCCTTTTTGAAATCTGACATGTTGGCTGGATTCACAACGAGTGTAGCTTTAATTTGGTATCTTATATGTGTAATTTAATAAAGTTTGATTTTATAGATTTTTTTTTGAATCTGGCGCTCTACATTTTAACAGGCTGTTGGGACGCAAGCGTCCCGCGATCCCAGAGAGGTTAAAGAAGAAGTTACAGGTCTGTGAGAGACAGAAATCTTGCTGGTTTGTAGGTGACCAAATACTTATTTTCCACCATAATTTGCAAATAAATTCATTAAAAATCCTACAATGTGATTTTCTGGATTTTTTTTCTCATTTTGTCTGTCATAGTTGAAGTGTACCTATGATGAAAATTACAGGCCTCTCTCATCTTTTTAAGTGGGAGAACTTGCACAATTGGTGGCTGACTAAATACCTTTTTGCCCCACTGTATGTAAGAATGCTGTTCATCAACTACAGCTCAGCCTTCAACACCACATTTGCTCAGAGCCTTGGGTCTGAACCCCTCCTTGTGCAACTGGGTCCTGGACTTCCGGATGGGTCGACCCCAGGTGGTGAACGTATGCAACAACACCACCCCCAAGCTGATCCTCAACACAGGGGCTCCACAGGAGTGCGTGCTCAGCCCCCTCCTGTACTCCCTTTTCACCCATGACTGTGTGGCCATGCACATCTCCAACTCAATCATTAAATTTGCTGATGACACAACAGTGGTAGGCCTGATTACCAACAATGACGAGACAACCTACATGAAGGAGGTGAAAGCCTTGGCCGAGTGGTGCCAGGAAAACAACCTCTCACTCAACATCAAGAAAACGAAGGAGCTAATCGTGGACTACATGAGACATCAGAGAGAGCACACCCTCATCCACATCAACAGGGCCACAGTGGAGAGGGTCAAAAGCTTCAAGTTCCTCAGCATGCACATCACTGAAAAGGCATGACAGCGCATCTTCAACCTCAGGGGCTGAAGAAATGTGTCTGGCCTGTAAGACCCTCACAAATTCTATTGAGAATATCCTTTTGGGCAGTTTCAACTCCTGGTACGTGGTCCCGTGTGGCTCAGTTGGTAGAGCATGGCGCTTGCAACGCCAGGGTTGTGGGTTCATTCCCCACGGGGGGACCAGGATGAATATGTATGAACTTTCCAATTTGTAAGTCGCTCTGGATAAGAGCGTCTGCTAAATGACTTAAATGTAAATGTAAATGGTACGACAATTGCACCTTCCGCAACAGCAGGGTTCTCTAGAGGGTGGATAATTAAGGACCTCAGCCACCCAAGCCACAGCCTGTTCAACCCACTACCATATAGAAGGCTGAGACAGTTCAGGTGCATCAAAGCTGGGACCAAGAGACTGATAAACAACTTGTATCCCCAGGACATCAGACTGTTAAACAGCCACCACTAAATGGCCTCCACCCAGTACCCTGCCCTCTGCCCAGTACCCTACTCTGCCCCTCAGTCACTAGCTGGCTAGCACCGCGTACTCTACCCTGCACCTAAGGGACTGCTGCCCTATGTACAGTACATTGAACACTGGTCACTTTAATAATGTTCACATACTATTTATATATCTACTGCTGTACTATTTGTTAGTAGTGTGCTTGTTGACATTTACTGCTTTGAATGATAGTATCTAGGAACATTTCATTGCACCTGCCTTAACACCTACAGTGGGGAGAACAAGTATTTGATACACTGCCGATTTTGCAGGTTTTCCTACTTACAAAGCATGTAGAGGTCTGTCATTTTTATCATAGGTACACTTCAACTGTGAGAGACGGAATCTAAAACAAAAATCCAGAAAATCACATTGTATGATTTTTAAGTAATTAATTTGCATTTTATTGCATGACATAAGTATTTGATCACCTACCAACCAGTAAGAATTCCGGCTCTCACAGACCTGTTAGTTTTTCTTTAAGAAGCCCTCCTGTTCTCCACTCATTACCTGTATTAACTGCACCTGTTTGAACTCGTTACCTGTATAAAAGACACCTGTCCACACGCTCAATCAAACAGACTCCAACCTCTCCACAATGGCCAAGACCAGAGAGCTGTGTAAGGACATCAGGGATAAAATTGTAGACCTGCACAAGGCTGGGATGGGCTACAGCACAATAGGCAAGCAGCTTGGTGAGAAGGCAACAACTGTTGGCGCAATTATTAGAAAATGGAAGAAGTTCAAGATGACGGTCAATCACCCTCGGTCTGGGGCTCCATGCAAGATATCACCTCGTGGGGCATCAATGATCATGAGGAAGGTGAGGGATCAGCCCAGAACTACACGGCAGGACCTGGTCAATGACCTGAAGAGAGCTGGGACCACAGTCTCAAAGAAAACCATTAGTAACACACTACGCCGTCATGGATTAAAATCCTGCAGCGCACGCAAGGTCCCCCTGCTCAAGCCAGCGCATGTCCAGGCCCGTCTGAAGTTTGCCAATGACCATCTGGATGATCCAGAGGAGGAATGGGAGAAGGTCATGTGGTCTGATGAGACAAAAATATAACTTTTTGGTCTAAACTCCACTCGCTGTGTTTGGAGGAAGAAGAAGGATGAGTACAACCCCAAGAACCCATCCCAAACGTGAAGCATGGAGGTGGAAACATCATTCTTTGGGGCTGCTTTTCTGCAAAGGGGACAGGACGACTGCACCGTATTGAGGGGAGGATGGATGGGGCCATGTATCGCGAGATCTTGGCCAACAACCTCCTTCCCTCAGTAAGAGCATTGAAGATGGGTCGTGGCTGGGTCTTCCAGCATGACAACGACCCGAAACACACAGCCAGGGCAACTAAGGAGTGGCTCCGTAAGAAGCATCTCAAGTTCCTGGAGTGGTCTAGCCAGTCTCCAGACCTGAATCCAATAGAAAATCTTTGGAGGGAACTGAAATTCCGTATTGCCCAGCGACAGCCCCGAAACCTGAAGGATCTGGAGAAGGTCTGTATGGAGGAGTGGGCCAAAATCCCTGCTGCAGTGTGTGCAAACCTGGTCAAGAACTACAGGAAACGTATGATCTCTGTAATTGCAAACAAAGGTTTCTGTACCAAATATTAAGTTCTGCTTTTCTGATGTATCAAATACTTATGTCATGCAATAAAATGCAAATTAATTACTTAAAAATCTTACAATGTGATTTTCTGGATTTTTGTTTTAGATTCCGTCTCTCACAGTTGAAGTGTACCTATGATAAAAATTACAGACCTCTACATGCTTTGTAAGTAGGAAAACCTGCAAAATCGGCAGTGTATCAAATACTTGTTCTCCCCACTGTACTAAACTGTGTGTTCAACCAATAAAATGTAATTTAAATAATTATCATTTCAAGTTATTGCATCATCATTATCAAGTTATTACCTACCCAAAAATATTATAAGACTCCCCGTTACATTCTGCAGTAAACTATAAGTGTGAAAAGTTAGCGGAGGACACATTTGAGACAGAACAGTGGAAAGTTTCACCTGAGGTTATCATTCTCATCACCTCTTTCTACTAATCAAATGTTTCATACAAGGAAATGTCTGTATTGATATACCTCCCTTCTCCTACAACAGCTCTTTACACTATTCTAAATTACTTCCCTACACAAAACAGTAAATGCTCAAAAGTTTCTGCCACCGGATCTCTGTACCTCTCTCTCTCACCACCACATCTCTCTTTCCCCAACTCTCTCCTCCTCCCTCCTTCAGATACTGTACCTTTGTCAATGTGAACAACAATGTAAAGAAAGTGTGTGCCTATACTTCAGCAGGTATAGGGCAGAGCCCATTATTTCAAACAGGCCTATAGATGTAGGATCTTAATTTGATCAACCTTTTGTTGCCACTCTTTTCCACTCTTAAGGCTCGGGGGCAGTGTTCGGAAGTTCGGATGACTGACGTTCCCAAAGTAAACTGCCTGTTACTCAGGCCCAGAAGCTAGGATATGCATATAATTGGTAGCATTGGATAGAAAACACTCTGATAATGTCTGTGAGTATAACAGAACTGATATGGCAGGCGAAAACCCGAAGAAAATCCATCCGGACATTTGTTTTTAGGTCACAGGCCATTTCAATGCTAGCCTATGAGAAAAACAAATAGATAGGACCCAGATTGCAGTTCCTATGGCTTCCACTAGATGTCAACAGTCTTTAAACGGGGTTTCATGCTTGTTTCTGGAAAAACAAACAAGTAGTTGTAGTTTATATCCAAGGTGTCCCTCATTAGAAAAGTAGTCTTGTTGCGTGCGTGAATAAGGTGCGCGCTCTTTGTTATTTTTCTTCCCTATTGAACATACTATTCTCCGTCGTAAATGTTATTGTTTATTTAGATATTAGAGTACCTGAGGATTAATTTGAACATTTTTGGACTTGTTTGGACGAACTTTACCGGTAACTTTTTGGATTCGTTTGTATGCATGTTGAACGAGTGGATTACTGAAATCAATGGCGCCAACTAACTGACTTTTTTGTATATAAAGAGGGACTTTATCAAAAAAAAAAAAAACATTTATTGTGTAGCTGGGACCCTTGGGATTGCAAACAGAGGAAGATCTTCAAAGGTAAGGGATATATTTTATCGCAATTTGTGATTTTGTGACGCCTGTGCTGGTTTGAAAAAGTATTTTGATGTGGGGCGCTGTCCTCAGATAATCGCATGGTATGCTTTCTCCGTAAAGCCTTTTTGAAATCTGAAAACGCGGTTGGATTAACAAGATGTTAAGCTTTTAAACGATGTAAGACACTTGTATTTTCATGAATGTTTAATATTACGATTTTTGTATTTTGAATTTCGCGTTCTGCAATTTCACCAGAAGTTGTCGTAGTGGCACGCTAGCGGAACACCGAACCCAAAGAGGTTTTTAACATTTCAGACTTGATTTGCAGAAACTATTTTTTTTATCAACCCCTACAAAAAAAATGCATTTATTATAATCCACATAATAATCCACAATAATTTACATTTCTTGTTGCTGCAGGATTATTTTCCTGCTGTAGCAAACTGGCTCAAATTTAGGTCCTACATCTGTATGAGTAACTTCACGCCACGCGTCTCCAAAGCAAGCACACTCTATATGCAAAGCAGAGGTACGCAGTTAAAGAAACTGGCACTGAGTGATTATATTTGTAATTTAATTTCCTTGGTCGCCAGGAGATAAGGGACGGAAGCGACTGCAGTTGTCCAGGGATGAATAGAGAGATGACAATGGAGCCACAGCCTCATTGTCTGGACAAAGATGTCCAAGAGGAGAGACAAGGATACACACAAACACACAGGCATGCAAAAAATGATACAGACACAAACACACAGGCTAGGCCTATACAAAAAGACACACACACACACACACACACACACACACACACACACACACACACACACACACACACACACACACACACACACACACACACACACAAATAGACACACAAACCCAATGAGACAAAGACACAGTATAAAGGCCTTCAGTATATGCACTACCCACGTACACTCACAACACACATACATACCTTCACACATATAGACAAATGACTGTGACCTTTGACTAACAATCTCAGATTTTTTTTGTTTTTTTCTTGCGCTCTCTTCCTTTCTCTATCCGGCTGAAGGGAATGTAATCAGCAGGGGTGGTCTGGACAGGACGGAACGCTAGTCACAAAGAGCAAAGGCGTACTTAACATTCACCGGGAGTGACGAACAGTTGGGGTCCTTTCTGGGAGAGGAACAAGAAGGGAGAGACTGAAGGACACCAGGACACCGAATTTACTCTCCCCACGTCCCTGTCCACCTTTTCCTCCTTTTTTCTCTCTCTTTTACTCTCTCCCTCCTTTTCTCTGGAAGACCAAAAATCTTCTGATATTCCCATTAGCATACAATCACTATTTACAATGAATGACTAAAATGTAAATTGCAATGGAATTGAAGGTAGAGAGCTGATAGAGAGATCATAATTTTACATTAGAGCAGAGAGAGACTGAGAGAGGAGGGAGGAGGGAGGAGAGAGAGAGTGAAAGAGAAAGACGGGAGGGAGGCTTTTTATCAAGACAGGTCTGTGACACAACACAATTCAAACCTTTTGCAGACTACAACGTCAAATGTTAAACCATCTTCGGTCTCTTTCTCTCTCTCTCCTGCTGTCTTGTCTTTCTGCATTTCCTCTCAGTGTCTCTGCTCTAAACGTAACAGTATTGAACTGTCAGAGAAATTACAAATATTCAGAGTGAATTATAGAAACCACAGAAAAATACAACTGCAGTGAGCTCTGATTTTCCTGCTTTATTCAATAAATCATCATCCTCCAAGACATAGCCAAATAAAACCGCCTTCTGACTCCTACCAAATATTCAGAAATATTTTGGGGTATACTTCGTCAGGGTATGTCTGTAACAAATCAAAACACACACAAACATGTGCACACACAAACATCCACACACACACACAAACATACACAGACACGTGGCATGAATCAATTTCTGTAATTTCATTACTCATCAAATGACAGCAAAAAAAGAAGATATAACCCCCAATTTCAAGGAGCCCACATATCACGTTACACTAGCACCACCAAAAGGCCAAACAACACTAACCATTCCTCTCCCTCTGTCCCTCTCCCTTCTTTTTCTTAACCACGGACGTACAACACTGAAAATCAAATTAATTCTGTTTTGCCTTGGCAACCGGTGTCCAGATGGTCACCAAAAATGTATAAAACTTTTTTTTTCGTTATTTCTTTTTTTTTCAGAGGGGGGGGAGGGTTTACAGGTACACTTTTTTTTAAAGCATATAAAGATAACCTCTGAACCATTGCCCCCCTCAGTCCCCATCCACCCGCCCGCATCCTCCCTCCGCACCTGGAAACCTTGATTCCCCCACCCAATCCAACCATCCATCCCTTGAGTCTCCCCTTACATTCCCCCCAATCCCCCCCATAATAACCAGAGACCCATCCCTCCCCGTACCACCGCTTCCCTGTGGGCCTGAAAGCAAAGAAAGTAACAAGTAAAAAATTATATATTTTTTTTTAATGTGAGTCAAGAATACACGGAGTGTACAAAACATTTGGAATACCTTCCTAATATTGAGTTGTACCCCTTTTTTGCCCTCAGAACATCCTCAATTCGCCAGGGCATGGACTCTACAAGGTGTCAAAAGTGTTCCACAGGAATGCTGGCCCATGTTGACTCTAATACTTCCCACAGTTGTGTCAAGTTGGCTGGATGTTCTTTGGGTTTGGGGACAATTCTTGATAAACGCGGAAGCTGTCGAGCATGAAAACCCCAGCAATGTTGCAGTTCTTGACACACTCAAACTGGTGTGCCTGGCACCTACCATACCGCGTTCAAAGGCACTTCAAACTTTTGTCTTGCCCATTCACCCTCTGAATGGCACACATACACAATCCATGTCTCAATTGTCTCAAGGCTTAAAAATCTTCCTTAACTTCTTGCGACTACAGGGGGTGCTGTTTTCTCATTAGCATAATTGCATTACAGATTAAACGGCTTCCTACTAAATTCTTGCTCGTACAATATGCATATTATTACTATTATTGGATAGAAAACAGTCTCCAGTTTCTATAGGCGTTGGAATTTTGTCTCTGAGTGGAACAGAACAAATTCTAGAGCAATTTCCCTGACATGGAGTCAGATTTCACACATTTTGGCCCCTGATCTGGAGTCAGTTTAAAGGCCACTGTTATTGCTATGAGGATACGGACACTGCTTACGTCTTCCCCTGGATGTCAGTACGTGATGACGCTTTGAATGGTATCGATTGCGCAATCAGGGGCTGCATAAAAGAGCAAATACCGGAAGTAGCATCCCTTTGCTGCCTGCCTCTTGCGCACGGAGGACGTCGGACTCGCCTCCTTCCAAGCGTTTGTTTAGCCAGTAATATTTCTCCGGTCATGTTTTTACTCGTTAGAGGTGTTAAAAACATCATAAGGTAGTTAATTTAAACCGTTTTATAGCAATTTATATCCGTTTAGTGCGATTTTGACCCATTTATTTCTGACGCACTTTGAACAGCTGGGCACGTTTCCAGTTCATGCCGAACGCAGTGGGCATTTCCACATGGCAAGAGGACAGCTTTCGACCAAAAGACGATTAGACCCAAGAAAGGATTCTTTGCCCAAGATTCTGATGGAAGAACGGCTCACAGTAAGAACAATTTATGATGATAAATCGTGTTTCTGTCGATAAATGTTAAACGTTTATGTCGCCATCTTGTTTGCTATAGCTTCGCTTGGCGCAACCTGTATTGAAAAGTAAGGATAATTAAAAAAATGTAAATCAGCGATTGCATTAAGAACTAATTTGTCTTTCGATTCCTGTCAACCCTGTATTTTTTAGTCAAGTATATGATTAGCTTTCAATTAAACTAGATCACTCTGATAGATGACGTCAGACATATTGAGGCTTGATTTCCTAGTATTTTTATTGTGTAACCACGGTTTTGTATGGCTAAATATGCACCTTTTCGAACAAACTGTATATGTATGTTGTAAAATGATGTTACAGGAGTGTCATCGGAAGAATTCTGAGAAGGTTAGTGAAAAAATTAATATATTTTGGCGGTGATTACGTTATAGCGCTCTTTGGCTGGAATCGATGCTCTGGTAACGTTTGCACATGTGGTATGCTAACTTATCGATTTATTGTGTTTTCGCTGAAAAACGCTTAGAAAATCTGAAATATGGTCTGAAATCACAAGAACTGGGTCTTTCCATTGCTATGCTTTGTCTATTTTTATGAAATGTTTTATGATGAGTAAATTGGTCATACACGTTGCTCTATCTAGTAATTCTAGTCGATTTGTGATGGTCGGTGCAATTGTAAACTGTGATTTCTACCTGAAATATGCACTTTTTTCTAACAACACCTATCCTATACCATAAATATGTTATCAGACTGTCATCTGAAGAGGTTTTTTATAGGTTATTGGCTATCAATATCTTAGTTTAGCCGAATTGGTGATAGCACCTGAAGGAGTAAGAAACTGATGGAGTTAGAAAAGTGGTGTATTTTGCTAACGTGTTTAGCTAATAGATTTACATATTGTGTCTTCCCTGTAAAACATTTTAAAAATCTGAAATGGTGGCTTTATTCACAAGATCTGTATCTTTCATCTGGTGTCTTGGACTTGTGATTTAATGATATTTAGATGCTACTATCTACTTGTGAAGCTATGCTAGCTATGCTAATCAGTGTGTGGGGGGGGTGGGGGGTGATCCCGGACCCGGGGTAGAGGCTCGTGAAAGGTTAAACCTGTCTCCTCCCTTTCATCTACACTGATTGAAGTGGATTTAACAATTGACATCAATAGGGGATCATATCTTTCAGTCTATGTCATGGAAAGAGCATGTTTTGTACACTCAGTGTGTTTGTCATGGCCTAAATTGTTCCTTGACCAGCACCATTCATTCTCGCCGTCGATAATTAAAATGTAATAACTTCTAATAGTAACTGTATCAAATCAAATCGTATTAGTCACATGCGCCGAATACAACAGGTGTAGACCTTACAGTGAAATGCTTACTTAAGAGCCCCTAACCAACAACGCAGTTTTAAAAAATATGGATGAGAATAAGAAATAAAAGTAACAAGTAATTAAAGAACAGTAGTAAAATAACAATAGCCAGACTATATACAGGGAGGTACTGGTACAAAGTGCATGTGCGGGGGCACAGGTTAGTTGAGGTAACATGTACATGTAGGTAGAGTTATTAAAGTGATTATGCATAGATGATAACAACAGAGAGAAGCAGCGGTGTAAAAGGGGGGGCATGCAAATAGTCTGGGTAGCCGTTTGATTATGTGTTCAGGAGTCTTATGGCTTGGGGGTAGAAGCTTTATAGAAGCCTCTTGAACCTATACTTGGCGCTCCGGTACCGCTTGCCATGTGGTATCAGAAAGATCAGTCTATGACTAGGGTGGCTGGAGTCTTTGACAATTTTTAGGGCCTTCCTCTGACACCATTGGTTAAATGGGAGAGAGTGAGGTGGTGGCCATCTTATAGCCAAAAATGTTTTGCCTGTTAGCAGTAATCTTCTCTGATTGATTGAGAGATTCAAGGGGCTATCATCATTAAGTAACAAAACCGAATGTTGTAACTTTGTCTCAGAAGCATTTAACTGCATGGCACTCCCATGTCATATGAAGGAATGTGCCTGCCTGATTTAGGGGACACAGTGAACAGTTGGGAGTTAGGGCCAATTGTATTATAAAATGTTTGTGTTAAATAAATGATGTGAACAAACTTAAAATGTATACATTTATGATTCAGATTATAGAATGCCAAGGTCATATTTTTCCATATTCTGTTCAACTTAAAGGGTTGTTCAGATTCAATTATATCTGTGGATATAATTGAATCAGCAGCGGGCCCCGGACTGAAGACCATTGTAGAGGGCGCCACTGGATGGAAGGGCAGCTCCGGACTGACGGGCGACTCTGGCAGCTCCGGACAGGAGGGCGACTCTGGCAGCGCCGGACAGGAGGGCGACTCTGGCAGCGCCGGACAGGAGGGCGACTCTGGCAGCGCCGGACAGGAGGGCGACTCTGGCAGCGCCGGACAGGAGGGCGGCTCTGGCAGCTCCTGACTGACGGGCGGCTCTGGCAGCTCCTGACTGACGGGCGACTCTGGTAGCTCCTGACTGACGAGCGGCTCTGGCAGCTCCTGACTGCCGGGCGGCTCTGGCAGCTCCTGACTGACGGGCGGCTCTGGCAGCTCCTGACTGTCGAGGCGCACTGTAGGCCTGGTGCGTGGTGCCGGAACTGGTGGTACCAGGCTGGGGACACGCACCTCAGGGCGAGTGCGGGGAGGAGGAACAGGGCATACTGGACCCTGGAGGCGCACTGTAGGCCTGGTGCGCGGTGCCGGAACTGGTGGTACCAGGCTGGGGACACGCACCTCAGGGTGAGTGTGGGGAGGAGGAACAGGACGTACTGGACCCTGGAGGCGCACTGGAGGCCTGGTGCGTGGTGCCGGAACTGGTGGTACCGGGCTGAGAACACGCACCTCAGGGTGAGTGCGGAGAGGAGGAACAGGATACACAGGACCGTGGAGACGCATTGGAGATCCAAAACATAGAGCTGGCTCAATATGTCCTGGCTGGATGCCCATTCTAGCCCGGCAAACGCGAGGAGCTGGAATAGAGCGCGCCGGGCTAAGAATGCAAACTGGAGACACCGTGCGCATTTCTGCATAACACGGTGCCTGACCAGTAACACGCACCCCACGGTAAGCACGAGGACTTGGCTCAGGTCTCCTACCTGACTCAGCCAATCTCCTTGTGTGCCCCCCCCCCTCAAAAAAAATATTGGGGCTGCCTCTCGGGCTTCTGTGATTAGCCGTGTACCTACATATTTTCACTGTTCCTCTATTTTCCAGTATTTTTCCTCGTAGTATCGCCGTTCCGCTTTCGCTGCTTCTAACTCCTCCTTAGGATGGCGATACTCCCCCGGCTGTGTCCAGGGTCCTGCTCCATCCAATATTTCCTCCCATGTCCATGATCCTTTTCTGTCCAGTATTTCGTCCCAGGTCCATTTTTCCACAACGCGCTGTTCCTTCCTATCACGCTGCTTGGTCCTTGGTTGGTGGGTTATTCTGTCACGAACGTCGTAGTGAGGAGACCAAAGCGCAGCGTGATGTGAATGCATACTTTTAATGTAAAACGAATGAACACGAAGAACACTAAACAAAATAACAAAACGAACGTGAACGCTATAAACAATGTGTGCAGACATGCAACTTTACATAGACAATAACCCACAAACCAAACTGGAAAATGGCAACCTAAATAGGATCCCCAATCAGAGTCAACGATAAACAGCTGCCTCTGATTGGGAACCAATCTAGGCCACCATAGACCTACATATGTGTAGACTAGACACACACACCTAGACATACAAAAAACCCTAGATAAGACAAAAACACACATACCACCCTCGTCACACACTGACCTAACCAAAATAATAAAGAAAACAAAGAATACTAAGGTCAGGGCGTGAGAGTGGACCATACTTTTTAAATGGCTAGCTCAGAATATGAGCTTTCCATAAGTTGTGTATATATTATAGAGATCAGTACTTTCGGAAGCCCAGATAATTTATTTATAAATCCCATCATTGGATGGTTCGGGAGTTGGGTTTCCCAAGGAACTCCATAGGCCAGCATACAGCGGCTTGCGAAAGTATTCACCCCCCTGGCATTTTTCCTATTTTGTTGCCTTACAACCTAGAATTAAAATAGATTTTGGGGGGGGGTTGTATCATTCGATTTACACAACATGCCTACCACTTTGAAGATGCAAAATATTTTTTATTGTGAAACAAACAAGAAATAAGACAAAAAAACAGAAAACTTGAGCGTGCATAACTATTCACCTCACCAAGGTAAATACTTTGTAGAGCCACCTTTTGCAGGGGTATGTCTCTATAAGTTTGGCACATCTAGCGACTGGGATTTTTGCCCATTCTTCAAGGCAAAACTGCTCCAGCTCCTTCAAGTTGGATGGGTTCCGCTGGTGTACAGCAATCTTTAAGTCATACCACAGATTCTCAATTGGATTGAGGCCTTGGCTTTGACTAGGCCATTCCAAGACATTTAAATGTTACCCCTTAAACCACTCGAGTGTTGCTTTAGCAGTATGCTGAGGGTCATTGTCCTGCTGGAAGGTGAACCTCCGTCCCAGTCTCAAATCTCTGGAAGACTGAAACAGGTGACACTGACATGGCACGGACAGAGATGGTCGCCTCACACACACACACACACACACACACACACACACACACACACACACACACACACACACACACACACACACACACACACACACACACACACTCCTTAACCTAAAATGTATGACATTTTTTTCATCAATCTACACAATACCCCATAAAGACAAAGCGAAAACAGGTTTTTAGACATGTTTGCAAATGTATTAAAAATAAAAAACAGATACCTTATTTACATACTGTAAGTATTCAGACCCTTTGCTACTAGACTCGAAATTGAGCTCAGGTGCAACCGTGGTAAAGTTGGCTTCAGTTTCGATCAGCCATTTGCCAACTATTGTATGTGTGGCGCCATGTTTCCTTTCAATGGAAGGAAAGTGTAATTACACATGTAGGCCTACACTGTAATAAGGACCCCTTAAAATGAAGTGTTACAGAAGACAGGCATATACAACGATACACTACTTATCCTTTTATCTTTACAATTTCTTGCACAACTAACAGTTTACACACATTTATTTTGGTATTCCACCCCTGAAAACATAATTTGCCTGTTGACATTCAAGTAGAGAAGGAGAGTCTAATTTCACCCAAGATTATTTGTTTCACCGTTTCCTCTCCACACCTCCAATTACCTTTGACCTTGTTCAAAAAGAGGCGAGGAAAACCAATTGAGATTCTCCCATACAAGCGCATTTCCATGTGTCCTCTCCTTGCCTCCGCTCCTTGATTACCTTTGTCCTTTTTCAAAAAGAGGTGAGAAAAGGACAGAGGAGAGGAGGCAAGCAACCAATTGAGATCATACTTTATTTGTGAGCTTGTGAACTAGAGTTTCAACCAAGCATGGAAAACGCCCTTTTATGGTAATAAAAACACCTAATTTGCTGTAGGATTTGGAGATGTTGACACTGGGCCATGACAGTTTCTAAAAGAAAGTGCACTGGCAAATTTGTTCAAATATCTGTAGAGGTGTAGGCAGAATGTTTCAATATTTTGCATGCCACCTATTGTGTTTCAAACACCGGCTGCGCATTCTGCTAGATTCCATCGCATGCCTTGGTATGGCTCTGAGTATAAATAGGCTATGATGTCTCACTCCTAGCCTACTGTAGCATACCGATACTGTCAAATATTTTAAATCGGCTACCATCTATTTACTTTTGAGCATGCTTGACTATTGAATGCCCATTGGATAAATGGTAGCCTAATTTATGATGTGGAGAGAATAAATCAGTCATGTTATAAAATGATAGACTGCAAGGCCTGGTACGACTCCAACACCATCATTACATTTGCTGATGACACAACAGTGGTAGGCCTGATCACCGACAACAATGAGACAGCCTATAGGGAGGAGGTCAGAGACCTGGCCGTGTGGTGCCAGGACAACAACCTCTCCCTCAACGTGATCAAGACTAAGGAGATGATTGTGGACTACAGGAAAAAGAGGACCGAGCATTCTCATCGACGGGGCTGCAGTGGAGCAGGTTGAAAGCTTCAAGTTCCTTGGGGTCCACATCACCAACAAACTAACATGGTCCAAGCATACCATGACAGTTGTGAAGCAGGCACGACAAAACCTATTCCCCCTCAGGAGACAGAAAAGATTTGGCATGGGTCCTCAGATCCTCAAAAGGTTCTACCGCTGCACCATCGAGAGCATCCTGACTGGTTGCATCACTGCCTGGTATGGCAACTGCTCGGCATCCGACCGCAAGGCACTACAGAGGCTAGTGCGAACGGCCCAGTACATCACTGTGGCCAAGCTTCCTGCCATCCAGGACCTCTATACCAGGCGTGTCAGAGGTAGGCCCTACAAATGGTCAAAGACTCCAGCCACGCTAGTCCTAGACTGCTCTCGTTGCTACCACACGGCAAGCGGTACCGGAGCGCCAAGTCTAGGTCCAAGAGGCTTCTAAAAAGCTTCTACCCTCAAGCCATAAGACTCCTGAACATCTAATCAAATGGCTACCCACACTATTCACATTGCCCCCCCTCCCCTCTCCACACCACTGCCACTCTATGTTGTCATCTATGCATAATCACTTTAATTAACTCTACCTACATGTACATACTACCTAAACTAACCGGTGCCCCTGCACATTGACTCTGTACCGGCACCCCCCTGTATATATAGTTATTTTTTTTACTGCTCCTCTTTAATTACTTGTTACTTTTATTTTTTATTCTTATCCGTATTTTTTTTAACTGCACTGTCGGTTAGGGGCTCATAAGTAAGCATTTCACTAAGCATTCACCTCTTGTATTCGTGCATGTGACTAATACATTTGATTTGATTTGAGATAGTATATCCTGTAATATAACTATGATTTAGGCATTTAATTAAAGTAAAATAAACGTATTAGGCTACATGTTGGTATGCGATGTCCTTACCAACAGCAAATTAATCCGTTTTATAATTAGGCCTACATTTTAAGGTTTTTATTAGCCTACCATTATAATAACAACTCAAACAACTGAGTTTCCAGCTTCAGTGATTTTTGCAATTCATTCCTGTCATTAGCAGCAGAGAACTGGAAGGAAAGGCAGCCAAAGGAGGAATTGGCTTTGGGGGTGACCAGTGAAATATACCTGCTGGAGCACATGCTGCAGGTGGGTGCTGCTATGGTGACCAGTGAGCTGAGATAAGGTGGGGCTTTACCTAGCAAAGACTTATAGATGACCTTGAGCCAGTGGGTTTGGCGACAAATATGAAGCGAGGGCCAGCCAACGAGAGCATACAGGTCACAGTGGTGGGTAGTATATGGGGCTTTGGTGACAAAACGGATAGCACTGTGATAGACTGCATCCAATTTGCTGAGTAGAGTGTTGGAGGCTATTTTGTAAATGACATCGCCGAAGTCAAGGATCGGTAGGATAGTCAGTTTTACGAGGGTATGTTTGGCAGCATAAGTGAAGATTGCTTTGTTGCGAAATAGGAAGCCGATTCTAGATTTAACTTTGGATTGGAGATGCTTAATATGAGTCTGGAAGGAGAGAGTTTACAGTCTAGTCAGACACTTAGGTATTTGTAGTTGTCCACATATTCTAAGACAGAACCGTCCAGAGTAGTGATGCTGGACGGGCTGGCAGGTGCGAGCAGCGATCGGTTGAAGAGCATGCATTTAGTTTTACTTGCATTAAAGAGCAGTTGGAGGCCACGGAAGGAGAGTTGTACGGCATTGAAGCTCGTCTGGAGGTTAGTTAACACAGTGTCCAAAGAAGGGCCAGAAGTATACAGAATGGTGTCGTCTGCGTAGAGGTTGATCAGAGAATCACCAGCAGCAAGAGCGACATCATTGATGTATACAGAGAAAAGAGTCGGCCCGAGAATTGAACCCAGTGGCACCCCCATAGAGACTGCCAAAGGTCAGGACAACAGGCCCTCTGATTTGACACACTGAACTCTGTCTGAGGAGTAGTTGGTGAACCAGGCGAGGCAGTCATTTGTGAAACCAAGGCTGTTGAGTCTGCTGATAAGAATGTGGTGATTGACATAGTCGAAAGCCTTGGCCAGGTCGATGAATACAGCTGCACAGTATTGTCTCTTATCGATGGCGGTTATGATATCGTTTAGGACCTTGAGCGTGGCTGAGGTGCACCCATGACCAGCTCGGAAACCAGATTGCATATCGGAGAAGGTACGGTGGGATTCAAAATGGTCGGTGATCTGTTTGTTAACTTGGCTTTCGAAGACCTTAGAAAGGCAGGGTAGGATGGATATAGGTCTGTAGCAGTTTGGGGCTAGAGTGTCTCCCCCTTTGAAGAGGGGGATGACCGCAGCAGCTTTCCAATCTTTGGGGATCTCAGACGATACGAAAGAGAGGTTGAACAGGCTAGTAATAGGGGTTTCAACAATTTCGGCGGATCATTTTGAAAGAGAGGGTCCAGATTGTCTAGCCCGGCTGATTTGTAGGGGTCCAGATTTTGCATCTCTTTCAGAACATCAGCTATCTGGATTTGGGTGAAGGAGAAATGGAGGAGACTTGGGCAAGTTGCTGTGGGAGGTGCAGGTTTGTTGACCGGGGTAGGGGTAGCCAGGTGGAAAGCATGGCCAGCCGTAGAAAAATGCTTATTGAAATTCTCGATTATCGCGGATTTATCGATGGTGACAGTGTTTCCTAGCCTCCGTGCAGTGGGCTTTTATTCTCCATGGACTTTACAGTGTCCCAAAACTTTTTGGAGTTTGTGCTACAGGATGCAAATTTATGTTTGAAAAAGCTAGCCTTTGCTTTGCTAACTGCCTGTGTAAATTTGTTCCTAATTTCCCTGAAAAGCTGCATATCGCAGGGGCTATTCGATGCTAATGCAGTACGCCACAGGATGCTTTTGTGCTGGTCAAGGGCAGTTAGGTCTGGAGTGAACCAAGGGCTATATCTGTTCCAGGTTCTACACTTTTTGAATGGGGCATGCTTATTTAAGATGGTGAGGAAAGCACTTTTAAGGAATAACCAGGCATCCTCTACTGACCGAATGAGGTCAATATCCTTCCAGGATACCCGGGCCAGGTCGATTAGAAAGGCCTGCTCGCTGAAGTGTTTTAAGGAGCGTTTGACAGTGATGAGGGGTGGTTGTTTGACCGCAGACCCATTACGGACGTAGGCAATGAGGCAGTGATCGCTGAGATCCTGGTTGAAGACAGCGGACGTGTATTTGGAGGGTAGGTTGGTTAGGATGATATCTATGAGGGTGCCCGTGTTTACGGATTTGGGGTTGTACCTGGTAGGTTCATTGATAATTTGTGTGAGATTGAGGGCATCAAGCTTAGATTGTAGGATGGCCGGGGTGTTAAGCATGTCCCAGTTTAGGTCACCTAACAGCATAAGCTCTGAAGATAGATGGGGGGCAATCAATTCACATATGGTGTCCAGGGCACAGCTGGGGGCAGAAGGTGGTCTATAGCAAGCGGCAACGGTGAGAGACTTGTTTCTGGAAAGGTGGATATTTAAAAGTAGAAGCTCAAATTGTTTGGGCACAGACCTGAATAGTAAGACAGAACTCTGCAGGGTATCTCTGCAGTAGATTGCAACTACGCCCCCTTTGGCAGTTCTATCTTGTCAGAAAATGTTATAGTTAGGGCTGGACATTTCTGGGTTTTTGATGGCATTCCTAAGCTAGGATTCAGACACGGCTAGGACATCCGGGTTGGCAGAGTGTGCTAAAGCAGTGAATAAAACAATCTTAGGGAGGAGGCTTCTAATGTAGGAGATGCATGATTAACATGCATGAAACCAAGGCTTTTACGGTTACAGAAGTCAACAAATGAGAGCGCCTGGGGAATGGGAGTGGAGCTAGGCACTGCAGGGCCTGGATTAAATAATAATATTTGCTTGCAATACAATTGATCAACCACTAGAAGTTATGCATGGGCTGAGCGTGGAGATATGCACACTTTTCCGTCAAGATCAAAATGTATAAATACCAACCTTTGCAGAAAAACTGGCTCATGCAAAGTTTTGAGTATTTTTTGTGTGCACGCTCCTTTGATAAAAGAGGTGTCTGGCGGAGATACTAGTTAAAAGGGATTAATAAATAATTCAGTAATACATTAACAGTGGCAATTTATTCATCAGTTTTTAAAAATGTACAACTTCAAGAATGTATTACACACTTATTTAACTTATGAAGATATTCAAATTCACACTTAGATTGAAATGAGACGTAGGCCTATTTTGAATGTTCATTAGTTTAACTGTAATGTACCGCTTTGTGAAAATATTACATCATTGGGCCTAATTCATCTAAATTCTATAAGAAGTGGTCCTTTTCATCTGAACAACCCCCCATTTATTTATTTTATAGTTGAATACTTATTTCTTTCAACATACAAACCTTAGTAATGCTCACCGCCTGAGGGCGCTACTGTAACAAATATTTCCTTTATAAGGAAGGAGAACCTTGCTTGGCAACAAACAACTACAAAGAAAACTATCACAGCATTGGCATTTTTGTCTCATATCACATTCTCAGAGTGTGTCTGGGAGCATTCTCCTACAGGGGAGCAGTCAGTCTCTGATCCCGACAGGCACGAGAAGCTTCTCTCCCTGGTTCTGCTAGTGTGAACAGGACATCTATCAGCTGTATGTCCAGTCCTGTCCAGTCCTGCAGTCAGCTCAGTCTCTGAGCCTGAAAAAGGCTTCACTAATTCTCTGTCTTCCATTTCTCCTCTCAGGGTACTGACATGTACATCTTCAGGCTTCTCTCTACGTCTTCATGACTGTCGTCTTCTTGACAATGTTGATGGCTCTCGCTGAATGAGTGTTTGGCGTGCGGTACCTCAGAGGCACGCCGCCACCCCTCGGTGGCCTTCATGAGGTCCGTCCGGATGTCCGGGACCACACATTGCTCCACCAGGAAGACCACGGGCAGAGCAACCAATAGCAGGGCCCAGCCCAGGGCGCCCATCCAATAGGAGGATCCCAGGCAGGTGAAGTCATCGTTGATCTCCACCCAGTGCTGGTAGGTGAAGAGGGACCAGCTGAGGAGGAAGAAAAATCCTAGAGAGAGAGGTCAGTCAGGTCATTGATCAAGGGCACAACAGCAGGCAATTGCATATAGGAGTTGATACCAGCAACCTTTCGGATGCCAGCTCACTTCCTGACAAATTTTTCCATTCGGACCCTGGATTTGAACTGGCAACCCTCCGAACTGGCAACCCTCGCTTCTCTAACTGCTAGGCTACCTGGCACCCCATCAGCAGGAGGTGGACTTAGAGCTCCTGCTCCAATACTTTACACATGAAGTGCACCCTTTCTTCTTTTCAAGTCTGTGGCCCGGACCCATACTGACCTGTGGGTCCCAAAACGAGGAGCAGCAGGACAGTGGGGTAGAGGGCCTGGCCTGCCATAAGTAGAGAGCGGGTGTTGGAGTAGGAGCGCACCGTCTGGGACGTCCAGCAGAGGGCGAACACCAGACACAGAGCCCCAGAACTCACAGCCATGAAGAAAGACAGCACCCCAAACACTTGCTCTGCCTCCAGGGCTGAAGACACACACATACACACACGAAGACAGAGAGGGATTAAAATATGTAAACAGTGACAAGATTTTCAACCTGTCTACATCTGCATGCTATTCTGAGTTCAACACAGAGGAGAGGGCAATAACAGGCTGTCAATACAATGACAATACACAATGGCATGTATTGTCAATTTGACTGCTGATCTATCACTCACACTGTCATTCGTTGATGTCATACTAAACAGAAAAAACAGTAAGAGCCAGTTGATGCCACAAACCACAGTTAACAGCTAACCTAATAAACCGTGCCAGGGAACTGGTTTGGAGCCCTAAATGCTAATTAGGGGGGGAAAGCCTGCACACAGCTGCTGCTGTGTGTATACAGTATGTGGTTGAAGGAATAAAGCAGGGGAGCAGCATGTACTTTATTCAACTTTTTCTTTCTTTACCATCAGATATTTATTTGGCCCAGCACTGGAGAAATTTGGGGTGTGTGTGTATATAACCTACTTTACACACTCTTTCAGCCCTAAACATTGAACATCCCCTATCTCCGCCTCATCCTGTTCTCTGAGAATGTGGATGATTGCTACAGGAGCAAGTCCACACCTGTTCACATCACTGCAATCCTATTGTGCATATCTTACTGCTTAGCTGTTTCCCCTCAAGTCATGTTCACTGTGTTCTGAGGAAAAACTCCAAAAGGGCCAAATGCACAAGGCCAACCTCAAGTGTAACTAAACATTTTATCAACACTCACAGTTAAGCGTTTCCTTGTACATCTGCTACCTTTAGCATTCCATTAGGTGCAATTTGCTTTGGTTTCATGTAACACACACTTTGAATTAGGAACAGCTGGTATTACCGTACTTGATTTAAATGAACTAAATTGTGTAATCATGTCACTGACATTAATACACCCTGAGTACACAGGGGTGTATTAAATAGATGGACGCTGATGGTCAATGCAGCTTCTTGACTCACTGTTAAAGATAATGCCCCTGGTCTGGTCATTGTCAGTGTTGGTGCTGTTGTCGCCATTAGTCCACAGTCCCTTGTCATTGAGCCAGCGAGGGGTCCACACAGAGTAGGCCACACACAGACACCCTGCCAGCCCCACACACGACTCAGCCAGCCTGAACCGACTCACCG
This sequence comes from Salvelinus alpinus, assembly GCF_045679555.1. NCBI lineage: Eukaryota > Metazoa > Chordata > Actinopteri > Salmoniformes > Salmonidae > Salvelinus > Salvelinus alpinus. Next base: position 43,971,113 of record NC_092100.1, read on the forward strand.
AGTCTCCCACCTCAAACACCTTCATACTGACTCAGAGGGCTGAGAGAACAAGGAGACAGGGATAAAAGAAGAGAGGAAGAGAAGGAGAGAAGGGGGTGGTGTTGTGAGACAGAGAGTGGAGCATTCACAAGTACATCTACTACAGTATATAATTCTGTTCAGGAATAGTTCAAAGTTTATAAGGTATATGGGGTGGCAGGTACCCTAGTGGTTAGAGCATTGGACTAGTAACCAAAAGGTTGCAAGATCGAATCCCTGAGCTGACAAGGTAAAAATCTGTCGTTCTGCCCCTGAACAAGGCAGTTAACCCACTGTTCCTAGGCCGTCATTGAAAATAAGAATTTGTTCTAAACTGACTTGCCTAGTTAAATAAAAGTGTAAAAAAATTTATATAAATAACTGAAATTCAAATGGTGCCATAAAGAAACATGTACAGTAAATCAGCTTCATGATAACATTAGCAACAGTCAGATTGTATAGGAAATGTTCCTCTTACCTTTTATTTTGTGCTATGAAGCTTTGTGTAAATTCCTCTTGGCGTAGGTAGAACAGGAGCTAGTCAGACGTGTGAGAGGGACTAGTGTACAATGAGCTCAGTGCTACCAAACACACTGATACAGTGACACGCACTGCCAGTGTACCACAGGAACACACACACACACAGAGAGATGGAATATGACACTGTAAATATTTCCCTCCGTGTTGCGCTCCACTTCCCCACTACAGTGGAAACCCCCCTGCTCAGTGGTTGAGTTCCCCCAGAAACCCCTGGCTGTGACACAACGGCTGTGCCGTTAGAAAAGTGAAAGCAGATCTGTCTCGCTCTACTATCTTCACCGAGGCAGTGAATGGATGACAGTCAAATAACTTATTTTTTTCAAATCAAATCAAATGTTATTTGTCACATACACATGGTTAGCAGATGTTAATGCGAGTGTAGAGAAATGCTTGTGCTTCTAGTTCCGACCATGCAGTAATATCTAACAAGTAATCTAACCTAACAATTTCACAACAACTACCTTATACACACAAGCGTAAAGGAATGAATAAGAATATGTACATAAAAATACATGAATGAGTGATGGCCGAATGGCATAGGCAAGATGCAGTAGATGGTATAGCGTACAGTATATACACATGAGATGAGTAATGTAGGGTATGTAAACATTATATAAAGTGGCATTGTTTAAAGTGGCTAGTGATACATTTATTACATACATTTTTCCATTATTAAAGTGGCTAGAGTTGAGTCAGTATGTTGGCAGCAGCCACTCAATGTTAGTGATGGGTGTTTAACAGTCTGATGGCCTTGAGATAGAATTTGTTTTTCAGTCTCTCGGTCCCCGCTTTGATGCACCTGTACTGACCTCGCCTTCTGGATGATAGCTGGGTGAACAGGCAGTGGATTCATTAGTGCATTTTGAATCTTTGTTTTGAAGGGTGAGGACGCTCATAAGCCTTGCCCCTGTTCCCTTCCTCTGCATGGGTATAGCAGAGGACAGGTTGTCATCATGGGAGAAAAAAGAACCCACCCCCATTAACAGACAAACACTTAGCGTTTCACAATCGCCCACCAGTGTAAGTGGCATGATGCTTTCACTAAGTCACAATCAGCCACACACCACATTCTCCAACTCAGTCATGACGTTATGGCTGCTATGTGTAGGTGAACAGAAGGTCTTACATTGTGTGTGTGTGTGTGTGTGTGTGTGTGTGTGTGTGTGTGTGTGTGTGTGTGTGTGTGTGTGTGTGTGTGTGTGTGTGTGTGTGTGTGTGTGTGTGTGTGTGTGTGTGTGTGTGTGTGTGTGTGTGTGTGTGTGACTCAGCTCAGGAAAGAAAACCCCACTCTCTCACACACACACACACTGTGTAGCGCCACACAAATCAAGACCTCCACCTTCCTCCTCTAGTCCCCAGTCAGTGCACGGTCATTATGGAAAAACCCCAACAACCCATAGCCAAACTGTAATTAACAGCCTGGGATACATACTGTATGAAACGTTTACTGCTCACTTACTATGTATCAAGAGGCAGGCAAGAACAGACTATGCTGTGTCCTTGGATTACCTACAGTAACAAAAATAGGCAACATTATACTTAAATCATTAGGGCTTCAAAACTATTTCATGTTAGTTTCACTTCATTTATTTACCAATTAAACATTTAGGCTTTCACTAGAATTGATCTGGAAAAACACATATTGTACTTCTCCATAAGTGGTCAAAATAAGGCATTTCTGGAAAGTTGACCAATTTATATAAAATATTCAGAGACATTTACTGTACATATGTATACAGTATTAACAACATCTTTCTTAAAAGCTCTTGAAATGTTCTGTAGATAACCACATTCCATTATAATATAACCATATTCAAAAGTGAATCATTATAGTACATTAGGAACAAGAGCACAACCAGAAAATGAGTTATAACTGTGTAACAAAATGTATTTGACAGACTGAAACTTAACTTAAAATGAATTTGAGTCACCTTTGGCATTCAATGAACAGAACTGCATAGATTACAGCACAGCCTGATAGCTGGCTGAAATAGTCAGACTTCTGGCTGAAATAGTCAAGATCAGTTCTCAACACCAACTGCATCTCAACACCAGCTGCTTCGTGATCAATTAGACCTGACTGCATCTTAAAAGCTCAGGAAATGTTCTGTAGATAGCCACATGTCATAATCATATAACCATGGCAGTGAGGATGACCACTGCTCTGGACTGATGTGTGGTATGGGCTTTTTTCCACTGTAGCAGCAGCAGAGGCATTACCCAAGTGGGTGCTACATGTTAGTTGTGGAGGACTACGAAGTCCAGGCTAAAGAAAGCCTGAGCTGAGAATGACATCAGTTCCAGTAAAACAACTCCAATCACCTGGCATCACAGGCTACAGAGAGGCCGAGGATAACATCAAGCCAACTGCATCACCATCATCAAATCATCATCTAACTCAGTTTAGGAGCCCAAGATCGCTGATCTACTGAGGGAGTCCTGCTGTATGACTACGAAAATGTTGTCCTGTCCTTTGTTTTGTTATGTGTTCACCACTTGACTTTCTCCACATTTTGTTGTGTTACAAAGTGGGATTCAAATTGATTTAATTGTCATTTTTTGGTTAACGATCTACACAAAATACTCTGTAATATCAAAGTAGAGAATTTTTTATAAAATCAATGGAAAAAATAAAACACTAATTTATTGTGATTAGATAAGTATTCAACCCCCTGACTCAATACATGTTAGAATCACCTTTGGCAGTGATTACAGCTGTGAGCCTTTCTGGGTAAGTCTCTAAGAGCTTTGCACACCTGGATTGTACAATATTTGCCCATTATTCTTGAAAAAAAGTGTCAAGCTCTGTCAAGTTGGTTGTTGATCATTGCTAGACTGCCATTTTCAAGTCTTGCCATATATTTTTTAAGCTGATTTAAGTCAAAACAGTATCTAGGCCACTCAGGAACATTCAATGTCATCTTTGTAAGTAAGTGTATATTTGGCCTTGCATTTTAGGTTATTGTCCTGCTGAAAGGTGGATTGTCTCGCAGTGTCTGTTGGAAAGCAGAGTGAAGACGGTTTCCCTCTAGGATTTTTCCTGTGCTTAGTTCTATTCCTTTTCATCCTACAAAATCTCACTTGTCCTTGCCGATGACAACCATACTAATAGCATGATGCAGACACCACCATGCTTGAAAATACAAAGAGTGTTACTCAGTGATGTGTGTGCGTTGGATTTGCCCCTAACATAATGCTTTGTATTCAGGACAAAAAATTAATTTATTTGCCACATTTTTTGCTGTATTAGTTTGATATTTTTATTCTGTACAGGCTTCCTTCATTTCACTTGGTCATTTAGGTTTGTATTGTGGAGTAACTATAATGTTGTTCATCCATCCTGTTTTCTACTATCACAATCATTTAACTCTCTAACTGGTAAAATCCCTGAGTGGTTTCCTTCCTCTCCGTCAAACGAGTTAGGAAGCTCGCCTGTATTTTTGTAGTCACTGGGTACATTGATACACCATCCAAAGTGTAATTAATAACTTCACCATGCTCAAAGGAATATTCGATGTCTGCCAAGCCAATAGATGGCGTTGCTGTTATGTGTACCTGAGTGTGATACTATGGAACGAACCTGCCATCCAAGCAGGTGGTGAACAACAGACTGCTGATATGGAAGCAGCCACACTGCCTGAAAATATAACTCCAGAACCAGAACCAGGGCAAATATCAGGCCGCCCGTGAGATACTCCAGAGACTATGTTGTTTAATCTTTTGCTGTAAGAGGGAATCTTTTTTTGTAAGATGGTAGTCTGCTTATTGACTTTAAAGGCGATGCTTATTGAAGGTACTTGAATAAGAACACAGTTATGTTTTTTGTTAACAGTGTAATGTTTTCACTGGCAAGGGTCTAACCCCAGTTCTCCTGTTTATGAGTCGAGGAGCAGTAATCTTAGTTTGTTGTGTAAAGGAAGATGTTACGAGATGTCGCCAACCCAATAGATGGCGTTGCTGTTATGTGTACCTGAGTGTGATACTATATAGTACTAGCGAGCCAAGTTAGAGATGACTTACTATGCACTGAATGGAGCTGTATGCATGCTACCGAGTGATGCTTAAGTAAAGTCTTTCTAATCAACATTACCTTGGTCTTGTACACAACAAATAGCACACAAAACATGGTGTCAGAAGTCAGAACCAAATAGGTATATCCTTGATGAATCAAAATGACACACGGATAAATGCACAGTAGGAAGGGAGGTGCCAACTAGCTAACCAGCTACAAAAAAATAATAACGACAACAATGGCTTACCCAGTAATTCCAGTACCAGAGCCTATGGACACGAAGGGTGATACATACAACAACTTGACATTTTTTCGAGCACAATGAGAAAACTATGAGATAGCTACCGGTCTGGACAAAAAGGAAGCAAAAGTCCGCATAGCAACTCTGCTAACCGTAATGAGAAAGGAATGTCATCTCTTACAGCGGGATCTTCATATGCCAGAAGCAGAGAGAACTGACCCGGAAAAGGCGCTACAGAAACACTTTGAGCCATCCAGGAACGTGATCTATGAGAGGTACATGTTTAATGCTTGTCAACAGTTTTTACCCCAAGCCATAAGACTCCTGAACAGGTAATCAAATGGCTAATCAGACTATTTGGATTGTGTGCCCCCCAACCCCTCTTTTACGCTGCTGCTACTCTCTGTTTATCATATATGCACAGTCACTTTTACTATACATTCATGTACATATGTACATACTACCTCAATTGGCCCGACCAACCAGTGCTCCCGCACATTGGCTAACCGGGCTATCTGCATTGTATCCCGCCACCCACCACCCGCCAACCTCTCTTTACGCTACTGCTACTCTCTGTTAAGCATATATGCATAGTCACTTTAACCATATCTACATGTACATACCACCTCAATCAGCCTGACTAACCGGTGTCTGCATGTAGCCTCGCTACTTTTATAGCCTCGCTACTGATTTTCACTGTATTTTTACTGTTGTTTTTATTTCTTTACTTACCTATTGTTCACCTAATACATTTTATGCACTATTGGTTAGAGCCCTGTTGTATTCGGCGCACGTGACAAATAAACTTTGATTTGATATAGACAGCTGGGAATGCCATTTGGAATCAAGCCAGCAGCTGAAGAATACCAGCGAAGACAGTGTGAAGCACTACAGGGACTGAAAGGAGTGAGTGTGATCGCGGATGAAATTATACTCTATGGATGTGGTGACAGACACGAAAAGGCAATGGAAGATCATGACAGAAACCTTACAGCTCTCCTGCAGAGAGCAAGAGATGTCAACCTGAAGCTGAACAAAAATAAACTCTGGTTAAAGCTGCCGAGTGTGACATACTTGGGTCATCTTCTCACCACAGAGGGCCTTCGCCCTGACCCAGAGAAAACAACAGGCATTCAGAACATGGATACACCGACTGATGTCAAGTCACTACAGCGGCTGTTGGGGTTTGTGCAATATCTGGCATTATTCATGCCTCGCCTATCTGGATGTGTGTGAGCCACTCAGAAGACTGACTGACAAGGACATTGATTGGACATGGCTACCACAGCATGACACAGCAGTTGAGACTATCAAACAGTTAGTCACACAACACCCAGTGCTCAAATACTACGACCTGAATGAAGAAGTCACACTGCAGTGTGATGCCAGTTTGGGCGCAGCCCTTCTACAGAAATGACAACCTGTTGCATTTGCCTCCAGAACATTGACTCAGACAGAACAAAGATATGCACAGATTGAGAAAGAATGTCTCTCCATTGTTTTTGCTTGTGACAAGTTTGACCAGTACCTACACGGCAGAGAGTTAATCAATACACAGCGACCACAAACCGCTTGAGACGATCTTCAAGAAATCCCTACTCACAGCACCCAAGCGACTGCAGAGAATGTTGCTAAGGCTACAAAGATGTCCATGTGCAATACAAACAAGGCAAAGAACTACATGTAGCTGACTTCCTGTCCAGAACAGCTCAATCAACCACAGAGCACAGACAAATGCAAAACACCAGCCACGGTCTACGCTATGGGTCTATCCACAACTGACCTGGAACAGGTGGATCACACCAGTGATGTCAACATCTCAACTAAGACAATGGAGTGAATCAAAGCACACTGTTCCCAGGACCCACTGTTTCAGGCTCTGTACACACAAATCAACAACGGCTGGCCTGGAACCAAACAGGCTGTGAGTCACGCGCACTGAAAGATTTATGGACGTACAAAGAGGAGCTCACCACAGAAAATGGACTGATATTTAAAGGAAACAGGGTCTTCATCCCTGACATGTTACGTGCTGATTTTCTACACAAAATACACTGTGAAGAGGCCAGTCTCAGAGAGGGACGTGATGCTGTTTTCTGGCCAAGGATTACAAAGGACGTAAAGATCTTTATCAGCAAATGTGCCACCTGCAACTCCACCCAGAAGAGAGAACAAAAGGAGATACTCATCCCCCACCAAATCCCTCCCATGGTCCAAGATCGGGATGGACTTACTCACAGTCAACAACAAAAAACTACCTCATCATGGTCGATTATTTCTTGGACTACTGGGAGCTCGACGAGCTGAATGACACCACATCAGACACCATCATTGAATGATGCAAAAAGCAGTTCAGCAGACATGGCGTTGCCCACACTGTTGTTTCTGATAATGCCCCCCCCCCCCCCCTTCTCCAGAATGGACTTTCAAAAATATGCTGATTAGTGAGACTTTAAACATGTGACATCATCACCGTATCACAGCCAAAGCAATGGCAGAGCGTAATCAGCGGTGAAAATTGCCAAAACGCTTCTAAAAAAAGGCTGCGATGGATGGTGAAGACCCATGGAAAGCAGTGTTGGCATGGCGTAATACTCCAACAGGGGCACTTAACAGTTCTCCGGTACAGCGACTCATGTCCAGACGCACACACACAATCCTACCCATCATGAAAAAACTGCTCGAACCCCAAGCGGTACAAAATGTAATTCAAAGAAAACAAGCAAAAAGGGCTGACAGCAAAACACCACTATGACACACATGCCACCGACATTCCCAACATCATCCAAGGACAAACAGTAAGGGTTCTTCTCCACCCCAACAACTCAGCCAGCAATTGGACGCTGGGCATATGCACTGATCAACTCAGTGACCGGTCAAATGAAGTACTAGCAATGGTAAAAAATACAGAAGAAACAGAAAAGACATTTGTGCAGTGACTGAACAACTCAGGATCCTCAGGAACTCAGGATCCCCCCGAAAGACCAACAAACAAACACGGAAGAGGATGACTGGGGTCCATGGAACGAACCTGCCATCCAAGCAGGTGGTGAACAACAGACTCCTGATATGGAAGCAGCCACACTGCCTGAAAATATAACTCCAGAATCAGAACCAGGGCAAATATCAGGCCGCCCGTGAGATACTCCAGAGACTATGTATCCCCACCTCTTTAAGGAATACCTAGGATAGGATAAAGTAATCCTTCTAACCCCCCCCCCCCCTTAGAGTTAGATGCACTATTGTAAAGTGGTTGTTCCACTGGACATCATAAGGTGAATGCACCAACTTGTAAGTCGCTCTGGATAAGAGCGTCTGCTAAATGACTTAAATGTAAATGTAAATGTAAATGTTGTTTAATCTTTTGCTGTAAGAGGGAATCTTTTTTTGTAAGATGGTAGTCTGCTTATTGACTTTAAAGGCGATGCTTATTGAAGGTACTTGAATAAGAACACAGTTATGTTTTTTGTTAACAGTGTAATGTTTTCACTGGCAAGGGTCTAACCCCAGTTCTCCTGTTTATGAGTCGAGGAGCAGTAATCTTAGTTTGTTGTGTAAAGGAAGATGTTACGAGATGTCGCCAACCCAATAGATGGCGTTGCTGTTATGTGTACCTGAGTGTGATACTATATAGTACTAGCGAGCCAAGTTAGAGATGACATACTATGCACTGAATGGAGCTGTATCCATGCTACCAAGTGATGCTTAAGTAAAGGCTTTCTAATCAACATTACCTTGGTCTTGTATACAACAAATAGCACACAAAATGTTTATTAATTTTTATTAACAATTTATTCAAAGCTGCAATATGTAACTTTTTGTGTGACTTGAAAAAAAATCACAAAGCAATGTCAGTTATAGATCTGTCATTCTCCTTGAAAGCAGGTCTAAGAAGCGGTAGATCTGTTCTATGTGGCTATTTACGGTCGAAGTCGGAAGTTTACATACATACTTAGGTTGGAGTCATTAAAACTCGGTTTCCAACCCCTCCACAAATTTCTTGTTAGCAAACTATAGTTTTGACAATCTACTTTGTGCATGACAAGTAATTTTTCCAACAATTGTTTACAGACAGATTATTTCACTGTATCACAATTCCAGTGGGTCAGAAGTTTACATACAGTAAGTTGACTGTGCCTTTAAACAGCTTAGAAAAGTCCAGAAAATTATGTCATGGCTTTAGAAGCTTCTGATAGGCTAATTGACATAATTTGAGTCAATTTGAGGTGTACCTGTGGATGTATTTCAAGGCCTACCTTCAAACTCAGTGCCTCTTTGCTTGACATCATGGGAAAATCTAAAGAAATCAGCCAAGACCTAAGAAAAAAAAATGTAGAACTCCACAATCTGGTTCATCCTTGGGAGCAATTTCCAAATGCCTGAAGGTACCACGTTCATCTGTACAAACAATAGTACGCAAGTATAAACACCATGGGACCAAGCAGCTGTCATACCGCTCAGGAAGGACGTACCTTCCTGAGAGATGAACGTACATTGGTGCGAAACGTGAAAATCAATCCCAGAACAACAGCAAAGGACCTTGTGAAGATTGTGGAGGAAACAGGTACAAAAGTATATATATCCACAGTAAAACGAGTCCTATATCGACATAACCTGAAAGGCCGCTCGGCAAGGAAGAAGCCACTGCTCCAAAACCGCCATAAAAAAGCCAGACTACAGTTTGCAACTGCACATGGGGACAAAGATTGTACTTTTTGGTCCTCTAGTCTGATGAAACAAAAATAGAACCGTTTGGCCATAATGACCATTGTTATGTTTGGAGGAAAAAGGGGGAGGCTTGCAAGCCGAACACCACCATCCCAACCGTGAAGCACGGGGGTGGCAGCATCATGTTGTGGGGGTGCTTTGCTGCAGGAGGGACTGGTGCACTTCACAAAATAGATGGCATCATGAGTGAGGAAAATTATGTGGATATATTGAAGCAACATTTCAAGACATCAGTCAGGAAGTTAAAGCTTGGTCGCAAATGGGTCTTCCAAATGGACAATGACCCCAAGCATACTTCCAAAGTTGTGGCAAAATGGCTTAAGGACAACTAAGTCAAGGTAGTGGAGTGGCCATCACAAAGTCCTGACCTCAATCCTATAGAAAATTTGTTGGCAGAACTGAAAAAGTGTGTGCGAGCAAGGAGGCCTACAAATCTATCTCAGTTACACCAGCTCTGTCAGGAGGAATGGGCCAAAATTCACCCAACTTATTGTGGGAAGCTTGTTGTTTAAATGTATTTGGCTAAGGTGTATGTAAACTTCCGACTTCAACTGTATATGCTTCCTGTTCTGAGGTTTCTTTTTTGCATCATTTACTTTCGGTTTTGTACACCATCTTCAATAAACTGAAAATACAATATTTTAGGTAGGTGTAGGTTAACAGTTAACAGTAAAACCTTGAAATCAGCCCTTGCCTTAACAGGAAGCCAGTGTAGGGAGGCTAGCACTGGAGTGATATGATCAATTTTTTTGGTTCTAGTCAGGATTCTAGCAGCCGTATTTAGCACTAACTAAAGTTTATTTAGTGCTTTATCCGGGTAGCCGGAAAGTAGAGCATTGCAGTAGTCTAACCTAGAAGTAACAAAAACATGGATGCATTTTTCTGCGTCATTTTTGGACAGAACATTTCTGATTTTTGCAATGTTACGTAGATGGAAAAAAGCTGTCCTTGAAACAGTCTTGATATGTTCGTCAACAGAGAGATCAGGGTCCAGAGTAATGCCGCGGTCCTTCACAGTTTTATTTGAGACGACTTTACAACCATCAAGATGAATTGTCAGATTCAACAGAAGATCTCTTTGTTTCTTGGGACCTAGAACAAGCATCTCTGTTTTGTCCGAGTTTAAAAGTAGAACGTTTTCAGCCATCCACTTCCTTATGTCTGAAACACAGGCTTCTAGCGAGGGCAATTTTGGGGCTTCACCATGTTTCATTGAAATGTACAGCTGTGTGTCATCCGCATAGCAGTGAAAGTTAACATTATGTTTTCGAATGACATCCCCAAGAGGTAAAATATATAGTGAAAACAATAGTGGTCCTAAAACGGAACCTTGAGGAACACCGAAATGTACAGTTGATTTGTCAGAGGACAAACCATTCACAGAGACAAACTGATATCTTTCCGACAGATAAGATCTAAACCAGGCCAGAACATGTCCGTGTAGACCAATTTGGGTTTCCAATCTCTCCAAAAGAATGTGGTGATCGATGGTATCAAAGGCAGCACTATGGTCTAGTAGCACGAGGACAGATGCAGAGCCTCGGTCTGACGCCATTAAAAGGTAATTTACCACCTTCACAAGTGCAGTCTCAGTGCTATGATGGGGTCTAAAACCAGACTGAAGCATTTCGTATACGTTGTTTGTCTTCAGGAAGGCAGTGAGTTGCTGCGCAACAACTTTTTCTAAAAATTTTGAGAGGAATGGAAGATTCGATATAGGCCGATAGTTTTTTATATTTTCTGGGTCAAGGTTTGGCTTTTTCAAGAGAGGCTTTATTACTGCCACTTTTAGTGAGTTTGGTACACATCCGGTGGATAGAGAGCCGTTTATTATGTTCAACATAGGAAGGCCAAGCACATGAAGCAGCTCTTTAAGTAGTTTAGTTGGAATAGGGTCCAGTATGCAGCTTGAAGGTTTAGAGGCCATGATTATTTTCATCATTGTGTCAAGAGATATAGTACTAAAACACTTAAGTGTCTCTCTTGATCCTGGGTCCTGGCAGAGTTGTGCAGACTCAGGACAGCTGAGCTTTGGAGGAATACGCAGATTTAAAGAGGAGTCCGTAATTTGCTTTCTAATGATCATGATCTTTTCCTCAAAGAAGTTCATGAATTTATTACTGCTGAAGTGAAAGCCATCCTCACTTGGGAAATACTGCTTTTTAGTTAGCTTTGCGACAGTATCAAAAATAAATTTTGGATTGTTCTTATTTTCCTCAATTAAGTTGGAAAAATAGGATGATTGAGCAGCAGTGAGGGCTCTTCGATACTGCACGCTACTGTCTTTCCAAGCTAGTCGGAAGACTTCCAGTTTGGTGTGGCGCCATTTCCGTTCCAATTTTCTGGAAGCTTGCTTCAGAGCTCGGGTATTTTCTGTATACCAGGGAGCTAGTTTCTTATGACAAATGTTTTTAGTTTTTAGGGGTGCAACTGCATCTAGGGTATTGCGCAAGGTTAAATTGAGTTCCTCAGTTAGGTGGTTAACTGATTTTTGTCCTCTGACGTCCCTGGGTAGGCAGAAGGAGTCTGGAAGGGCATCAAGGAATCTTTGTGTTGTCTGAGAATTTATAGCACGATTTTTTATGCTCCTTGGTTGGGGTCTGAGCAGATTATTTGTTGCGATTGCAAACGTAATAAAATGGTGGTCCGATAGTCCAGGATTATGAGGAAAAACATTAAGATCTACAACATTTATTCCATGCGACAAAACTAGGTCTAGAGTATGACTGTGGCAGTGAGTAGGTCCAGAGACATGTTGGACAAAACCCACTGAGTCGATGATGGCCCTGAAAGCCTTTTGGAGTGGGTCTGTGGACTTTTCCATGTGAATATTAAAATCACCAAAAATTCGAATATTATCTGCTATGACTACAAGGTCCGATAGGAATTCAGGGAACTCAGTGAGGGACGCTGTATATGGCCCAGGAGGCCTGTAAACAGTAGCTATAAAAAGTGATTGAGTAGGCTGCATAGATTTCATGACTAGAAGCTCAAAAGATGAAAATGTCTTATTTTTTTTGTAAATTGAAATTCGCTATTGTAAATGTTAGCAACACCTCCGCCTTTGCGGGATGCACGGGGGATATGGTCACTAGTGTAACCAGGAGGTGAGGCCTCATTTAACACAGTAAATTCATCAGGCTTAAGCCATGTTTCAGTCAGGCCAATCACATCAAGATTATGATCAGTGATTAGTTCATTGACTGCCTTTGAAGTGAGGGATCTAACATTAAGTAGCCCTATTTTGAGATGTGAGGTATCACGATCTCTTTCAATAATGGCAGGAATGGAGGAGGTCTTTATCCTAGTGAGATTGCTAAGGCGAACACCGCCATGTTTAGTTTTGCCCAACCTAGGTCGAGGCACAGACACAGTCTCAATGGGGATAGCTGAGCTGACAACACTGACTCCACTAAGCTGGTAGGCTGGCTAACAGCCTGCTGCCTGGCCTGCACTCTATTTCATTGTGGAGCTAGAGGAGTTAGAGCCCTGTCTATGTTGGTAGATAAGATGAGAGCACCCCTCCAGCTAGGATGGAGTCCGTCACTCCTCAGCAGGCCAGGCTTGGTCCTGTTTGTGGGTGAGTCCCAGAAAGAGGGCCAATTATCTACAAATTCTATCTTTTGGGAGGGGCAGAAAACAGTTTTCAACCAGCGATTGAGTTGTGAGACTCTGCTGTAGAGCTCATCACTCCCCCTAACTGGGAGGGGGCCAGAGACAATTACTCGATGCCGACACATCTTTCTAGCTGATTTACACGCTGAAGCTATGTTGCGCTTGGTGACCTCTGACTGTTTCATCCTAACATTGTTGGTGCCGACGTGGATAACAATATCTCTATACTCTCTTCACTCGCCAGTTTTAGCTTTAGCCAGCACCATCTTCAGATTAGCCTTAACGTCGGTAGCCCTGCCCCCTGGTAAACAGTGTATGATCGCTTGATGATTCGTTTTAAGTCTAATACTGCGGGCAATGGAGTCGCCAATGACTAGGGTTTTCAATTTGTCAGAGCTAATGGTGGGAAGCTTCGGCGTCTCAGACCCCGTAACGGGAGGAGTAGAGACAAGAGAAGGCTCGGCCTCAGACTCCGACTCGCTGCTTAATGGGGAAAACCGGTTGAAAGTTTCTGTCGGCTGAATGAGCGACACCGGTTGAGCATTCCTACAGCATTTCCCTCCAGAAGCCATGAGAAAGTTGTCCGGTGCGAGGGGATTTATACTACTATTTATACTACTACTACAATGTAGAAAATAGTAAAAATAAATAAAAACCCTTGAATGAGTAGGTGTGTTCAAACTTTTGACTGGTACTGTATGTAAAAGTGATATTTCAGTAAAAAAATATATACAGTATATACATTTGCAAAAAAATTCTAAAAAACTGTTCTTGCTTTGTCATTGGGGGGTATTGTGTGTAGATTGATGAGGGAAAAAACAAAGTAGTCAATTTTAGAATAAGGCTGTAATGTAACAAAATGTGGAAGAATTCAAGGGGTCTGAATACTTTCCGAATGCACTGTATCTATTACAAAAAATAAGACATCCTGATGTGGACAAACTAGGGAATATTTGTCTCCTTTCCTGCCACCTCTCCTGACAGATATCCTTTATTACCTCCTTTCCTTTTGATCCCCCCTCCCTTCACTCCTCTCCTCCCCTCTAAACCCCTCTACTTCCATGGCTCTATCCTGCAGATCTTTGAACACATCTAGCAGCTCTGGTTCCTGCCCGGCCGAGAGTTCAGGAGTGTTCATCTCCAGCCAATCAGAGGAGCGGATCTGTTGCCTCAGGGCACCAATCAGGGAGTCCAGACTGCCTGTGGGATGGGACGTCTAGCAGTCCAGCAAGACAAAGTCTTCATTGGCTAATGGGATGGCATCAGGGTCGGGGTTATCCTTCTCCCCTGGCTCTTCTGATGATGAGGTGTTCTTGGGCAAACGCGTTGACTTGACAGCCACAGCTTTGTGTGAGCCTGTTGTGTCCCACTTTGATGTCATTTTTGTCCCTTCCTTCTCGGTGGCCTCGTTGGTTGTGCCTATGTCAGGGGTTGATGTGGCCTTATCTGTCTCCTCCAGGGCCTACCTGATCCTCTGCATACCTACAACAACCACACATAACACAATGAAGAGATGGCAAGTAAAGGAAAATAGGACAGAGAAAGGGAGTAGAAAGAGAGGAGAAAAAAATCTGTTTCCTGCCTCTATCATCATGAGAGGAGAAAAACAGATGAACTGATTGATGAAGGTAGCGAGCGTCAGCTATTGCTGTCGGTCGGTGAAGATGATGCAGAACCAGCCTGGAGTGGAGCAGTGGAAGGCTTGGCCACAGCTCAGCACCACCTTGTGTTTCAGTAAACACCTCCACAGAGACAGCTCCTCCACAAACGATGGTTCATGCAGGTACTGACAGACAGGGGAAAGGAGAGAGAGATGTTGTTGCTGTTAATGTTATTATCATTACCACTACTACTAGGCCTACTATTATTATTGCTTTATTACTGTTAGTCCGACCATTGTTGTTATATGTGTACTTTGACAATGTAAGTAAATTTAACTTGCCATGTCAATAAAGTCTATTAAATTGAGAGAGTGCGATAAAGAAAGAGAGAGAGGAGGAACCATGTCAGGAAGAACCAAGAGAGCGGCTCCTCATTATCCAGTCTTCTAACCCCAACCCTGTGTCAGTGTCCTTACCTTCCTGAGGTCAGCCCAGATGTAGAAGCCAGCAGACCGGTTGAGGTAGTGGACTCCCAGGCTCTGTAGCTCCTCAGTCATGTATCTATGAGCGGCCTGCATTCTCAGCCTGTTATCTGGAAGAAATATCCCATCGATCCAATCTACAATAGAAAACAGGTATGTTAAACTCCCTAATCAGGGTGATACAGTATGTCCTCTCATCTAGTGTGTGTGTGTGTGTGTGTGTGTGTGTGTGTGTGTGTGTGTGTGTGTGTGTGTGTGTGTGTGTGTGTGTGTGTGTGTGTGTGTGTGTGTGTGTGTGTGTGTGTGTGTGTGTGTGTGTGTGTGTGTGTCCGTTCACCTGTCCTGGAGCAGCCTTGCCATCTGATGCTGTATTGGATCAGGGACACCGTGGAACATCCACAGCTTATCCAGAGCTTCGACCAAGTCCCTGTTGTCAGAGTACACAGTGCCCACACACACCCTGCCATCGCAAAGTCCTGCACAAGAACAACACAAATGAGACAGGGGTGAATCTAAGAGGGGGGCCAGATAGTCCCCACAACAACATGTATGTACAAACACATTCAGACACGTATGCTCATGCACTCACACACAGTGCATTTGGAAAGTATTCAGACCCCTTGACTTTTTCCACATTTTATTAAGTTATAGTCTCATTCTAAAATACATAAAAGTATTTATGTTTCTCATTAATCTACACACAATACCTCCTTCTTAGCATACGTATTAAACATAAAAACATAAATACCTTATTTACATAAGTATTCAGACACTTTGCTATGAGACTCGAAATTAAGCTCAGGCACATCCTGTTTCCATTGATCATCCATGAGATGTTTCTACAACTTGATTTGACTCCACCTGTGGTAAATTCAATTGGACATGATTTGGAAAGGTACACACCTGTCTAAGGTCCCACAGTTGAAAGTGCAGAGCAAAAACCAATCCATGAGGTTGAAGGAATTGTCCGTAGAGCTCAGAGACAGAATTATGTTGAGGCACAGATCTAGGGAAGGGTACCAAAAAACTTATGCAGCATTGAAGGTCCCTAAGAACACAGTGGCCTCCATCATTCTTAAATTGAAGAAGTTTGGAACCACCAAAACTAAACTGAGCAATCGGTGGGAGTAGGGCCTTGGTCAGAGAGGCGACCAAGAACCCGATGGTCACTCTGACAGAACTCCTGAGTTCCTCTGTGGAGATGGGAGAACCAACCATCTCTGCAGCACTCCACCAATCAGGCCTTTATGGTAGAGTGGCCAGACGGAAGCCACTCCTCAGTAAAAGTCACATGACAGCCTGCTTGAAGTTTGTCAAAGGCACCTAAGGACTCAAGATTATCTGGTCTAATGAAACCAAAATTGAACTCTTTGGCTCCAATGCCAGGAGGAAACCTGGCACCATCCCTACAGTGAAGCATGGTGGTGGCAGCATCATGCTGTGGGGATGTTTTTCAGCAGCAGGGACTGGGAGAGTAGTCAGGATCGAGGGAAAGAAGACACTCCCCATCCAACCAGACAAAGCTTAAGAGGGTCTGCAGAGAAGAATGGAAGAAACTCCCCAAATACAGCTGTGCCAAACGTGTAGCGTCATACCCAAGAAGAATCGAGGCTGTAATCGCTGCCAAAGGTGCTTCAACAAAGTACTGAGTAAAGGGTCTGAATACTTACATAAATGTAATATTTCCGTTTTTTATTCATTTTTAATTTGTAAACAATTATTTATTTTTTTACTGTTTTTGCTTTTTCATTATGGGGTATTGTGTGTAGATTGATGAGGAATAAGGCTGTAATGTAATAGAATGTGGAAAAAGTCAAGGGGTCTGAATACTTTCCGAATGCACTGTATGCATGTGCAGGCAAACGCACACACACTCACTTTAGACTCAAACCTTGCTGATCCCCCACATCACATGTGTTCTCTGTCGGTCCAGAAAGCTGCAAGCACAACATTGTTAATGTACAGTCAATAGGAAGGGCTTGCATGTGTGTGTGTCATACCTCTCCATGCCTCTTCATACACCGTCAGCATGTACACCTCATCTACAATGGTGTGCAACTCATGCCTGAGACAGGGGGAAGGAAAGGAGAGAACAGGGAGGAAAAGCGAAATAATGCATTATGAATTTGTATTGCACTGTTTTACGATGTTTATTGTACTTTATTACAAAGGCAATGCAAGCAGGCATTTTAAACACTGTCGGAAGGCAGCCTGAGTGTGTAATAGAACAGGGCTGGTTTATGGTTACTGCAACTCAGTGCATGGGTAGTAGGTCTGTAGAGGGTGTTAATGCTGAGAGCGCCACTAAAACTAGAACAGATGGTTTTGGGAGAGTCCTCAGCCCTTAGTTGTACTTTACAGTAAAACTACAGTCATGATACATGGCGTTTTATGCGCTGAGGGAAAAGAAATTGTGGTGTGAGGGAAAAAAATACCTCTTGGCAAACTCCAGGAAGCCAGTCCTGAGGGGAGTGGACCTCAGCCAGGGGGTTATGGGGGTTCACCAGGATCATGACTCTGACATTCACCCCCTGGCAGAAACCCAACAAGGGACAGTTATACCGATGATGATTCTAGTGCCTCTCTCTTAATTTATGAATTGATAACTATTTCGGTTGGGTGGGAGGGTAGGGGGGTTACCTCGCTAGTGGCCTTCCCCATAGCTTCCTCCAGTCTTTCCACAGCGAGGTGGAAAGGCCGACTGCCAAAAGGTTAAAACACACACAATAAGCACACAACAAATACAGTGCATTCAGACCCCTTGACTTTTTCCACATTTTGTTACCTTATTCTAAAATTGATTAAATTGTCGCCCTCCCCGATCAATCTACGAACAGTACCCCATAATGAAAAAGCAAAAACAGTTTTTTAGACGTTTTTGAAAATGTATACAAATTAAACTGAAATATCACATTTACATAAGTATTCAGGCCCTTTACTCAGTACTTTGTTGAAGCACCTTTGGCAGTGATTACAGCCTCGAGTCATCTTAGTTATGAGGCTACAAGCTTGGCACACCTGTATTTGGGGATTTTTTCCCCATTCTTCTCTGCAGATCCTCTCAAGCTCTGTCAGGTTAGATGGGGAGCGTCGCTGCACAGCTATTTTCAGGTCTCTCCAGAGATGTTCAAATCGTGTCTTAGTCCGGGAATTGGCTGGGCAACTCAAGGACATTCAGAGACTTGTCCCGAAGCCACTCCTGCGTTGTCTTGGCTGTGTGCTAGGGTTGTTGCCCTATTGGAAGGTGACCCTTCGCCCCATGTCTGAGGTCCTGAGCGGTCTGGAGCAGGTTTTCATCAAGGATCTCTCTGTACTTTGCTCCTCTCATCTTTACCTCGATTTTGACTAATCTCCTAGTCCCTGCCAGTGAAAAACATCTCCACAGCATGATGCTGCCACCCCCATGCTTCACCGTAGGGATGGTGCCAGGTTTCCTCCAGTCGTGACACTTGACATTTAGGCCAAAGAGTTCCATCTTGGTTTAATCAGACCAGAGAATCTTGTTTATCATGGTCTGAGAGTCTTTAGGTGCCTTTTGGCAAACTACAAGCAAGCTGTCATGTGCCTTTTACTGAAGAGTGGCTTTCATCTGGCCACTCTAAAATAAAGGCCTGATTGGTGGAGTGCTGCAGAGATGGTTGTCCTTCTGGATGGGTCTCCCATCTCCACAGAGGAACTCTGGAGCTCTGTCAGAGTGACCACCTCCCTGACCAAGGCCCTTCTCCCCCGATTGCTCAGTTTGGCCGGGCGGCCAGCTCTAGGAAGAGTCTTGGTGGTTCCAAACTTCTTCCATTTAAGAATGATGGAGGCCACTGTGTTCTTGGGGACCTTCAATGCTGCAGAACTGTTTTGGTTCCCCAGATCTGTGCCTCCACACAATCCTGTCTCGGAGCTCTACGGACAATTCCTTCGAACTCGTGGATCGGTTTTTGCTCTGACATGCACTGTCAACTGTCGGACCTTATATTGACAGGTGTGCCTTTCAAAATCATGTCCAATCAATTGAATTTACCACAGGTGGACTCAAATCAAGTTGTAGAAATATCTCAAGGATGATCAATAGAAACAAGACGCACGTGAGCTCAATTTCGAGTCTCATAGCAGAGGGTCCGAATACTTTTGTAAATCGGGAATTTCTGTTTATTTTTTTATACATTTGCAAAGATTTCTAAAAACCTGTTTTTGCTTTGTCATTACAGGGCATTGTGTGTAGATTGGTGAGGAAAGACGTGTATGTAATACATTTTAGAATAAGGCTGTAACGTAACAAAATGTGGAAAAAGCTTTCCCGAATGCACTGTATATGGTATGCCGTTAAGAATTAAGGCCTACCTCACAGTGGAGGTGAACATAGAAGAGCCAAACACCACTGTAGAGATGCACATCCTCAGTGACCACTATAGAATGGCGTTGAAATAAGGGTTGCATCTAAAACACACACACTGAGTCTGAGTACACCTCTCTAACAAACTCAAAATCCATTAATTAAATACAGTACCATGTATTTCACAGTATGATAAGGCATGGGTGACATTTAAAGCTTCAGTTACAGTATGTTATGCTATCCATAAGTGAAACAACTGGACATACTATTTGAGTGTACTTTAAGTGAGTTGAACTAACCTTGCAGGTCACAAAGCACTGCGGCTATGAATGAGAAGAGGGAGCCACAGCCATTCATCACCACAACCTGAACCCCCACACACACACAAATAAGACACTAGCTTTATGAGTAAAAACATTCTTCATAATTTAATGGTTAAGTAAGTACAAATTTTCTCCACAAATGTACCGAAACATTACGATCAGCGAATACCATAATGTAGTTATTTTGTTAGATACTATAAGCTGAAATCATTTTTTTTTCAAAGCCATTTTAGCGGTCGCGCCAGCTGTTCGGTCTCAACAGATTCACAAATCATGTTTTGAAGTGAGATATAAGAAAGATCATTTTTTAAACTGGTACTGGGCTACCTCTAGCCTAGTGGTTAGAGTATTGAACAAGTAACCGAAAGGTTGCAAGATCAAATCCCTGAGCTGACAAGGTAAAATCTGTCGTTCTGCCCCTGAACAAGGCAGTTAACCCACTGTTCCTAGGCCATCATTGAAAATAAGAATTTATTCTTAACTGACTTGCCTAGTTAAATAAAGGTAAAATACATTTTGAAAATACCTTCAGACGAGTCTTGTGAGGATTGTGGGAGTCCTAGAGCAAAACAACCAACATTTTTGTGTTCGAGACAGTCCATATAGGGGTCATAATAGTTTGTAGACCAAACCGACCGATTTTCGGGACATTTCCAGGTCTGACAAACACCGCTGTAGCTCCACTGCAGATGCAGAAGGCCGACATCGGCGGATGTGGTGGATTGAGATGCAACCCATGCAAAAGAAAATGTCTATTTAAGATATCAGGTTATGGGAATTGATGTATTATGCTAATTAGATTTCCGCGGGCATCAACTCTAGGGGGTTAACTAACTTACCAGGCTAGCGCATCATGCTTTGTGACATTATGTTAGCTAGCTATCCCCAGTTAGATAATGTGTTTTCACTTATTTGCATCTGAATGCTTGTTGCGTTCTCCCTGGTTTCCACTAGTTACCACAGCCACAAAGTCAAAATTGACTTTTGGTCTTAATTTAAGGTTAGGGTTAGGCATAAGGTTAGCAGTGTGCTTAATGTTAGGGTTAGGTTCAAAATGACATAAGAGACATTTTAGAAATAGACAGGCTATACGACTTTGTAGCTGGGGTAACTAGTGACGACCTTTCTCCCTGGTGCACTCGTTCGTTCGTGAGTTGGCTGCTCGTTCTAAATAGTATCAGCTAATCTGTTCAAAACAGTGGCAACATGCAGCAGTGGTCATTCGGTTTTTGACATGCAAAAGCGAAATAGGTGTATTTATGCTGTTGTTCAAATGCACAGATCACTTTATATATCGTCTCAAAGAAACTACTGGTAGTTCAAAAACTTGGCATCATATTTCTTTCATGCTGCTTTGTTGACAACTCCCAACCACCTTGCGCCCGGGTATTCAGCCAATCAGCAGCCACCACTGTCTTTAACTATTCATACCCATAGATTAATAGCCTACAGTCCTTGATGGATACAATCCATTTTCTGTGGGCCTAAGCACTTTTACTGTCATTAATTTGGTAAATGAAAGTCATTAATTGAGTCGAGTCCACTGGTATCACAGGCCTAAATGAGTCGCTATACTTATAATACAGTAATAATATAATGAAGTAGTCTATAAATCACAGCACTCCTTAAAGGCCAGGATTAGGAGAGGCAGTTTACTCCCCTGGGTCAGGGAAACTACAGTAGTGAGACAAGAACCTGGACACCTCTTCTCTCAGACTACAGATCGGATATCGTCGTCGTCATCACCACCACCATTATTACCATCACCATCATCCTAATCGCTGCTCTAATAAACATCTTCCTTCTGTATAATAAATCTTATCGAATTGTAGTCTCTAATGAATACATGTACCATAACCATCCTTTTCAAATAACACATGACATATGGAGTCCTATACAAGGAGATTTCTTACAAGTGGTGGCCTTTCCAGTCAGGATACTACAGCAAGGCTGGGTCGATATGTTGCTGTCAGGCTGGGTCTTCTGTGGCAGTGAGGGACACAAAAGGGAGTCGTTTTCTGGACAGAGAGCGAACGGTTACATTCAATAGAAGTGTCATGCACAAGACCACAGATTAAATATAGCTACGGTAAGTACAGAACCACATCTCTAATGGACATCTCACTTGCTGGTCAACACCATAGAAGAAATGGTTTATTCTGATTGACAAAGTCAGTGATAAGCAGTGGTGTAAAGTACTTAAGTAAAAATACCTAAGTACTACTTCAGTAGGTTTTTGGGGTATCTGTACTTTAATGTTCATATATTGGACAACTTTTTACTTTTACTTTTACATTACTAAAGAAAATAATGTACTTTTTACTCCATAACTTTTTCCCTGACACCCAAAAGTACTAGTTCTATTTTGAATGCTTAGCAGGACAGGAAGATGGGCCAATTCACGCAGTTCTCAAGAGAACCCCCCTGGCATCTCTACTGCCTCTGATCTGAGACTCACTACACACAAATGCTTCATTTGTAAATGATGTCTGAGTGTTGGAGTATGCCCCTGGCTATCCGTAAGTAAATACAATAAACAAGAAAATGGTAGGATCAGCATGAACGAAGATGGGTCCAGAGGTGAAACGTCCCTTGAGCTCCATCAATGCCCTGTTAGCCTCGGGGGTCCAGCAAAATCGGGTCTGAGACTTGCGGGTTAGGATCGTGAGAGGTGCTGCCACATCACCAAAGTTGCGTATAAAAACGCCTGTAAAAATTGGCACACCCGAGGAACCACTGGACCTGCTTGAGTGAGGTGGGACGGGGCCAGTCGGCAACCGTGCTTCAAGCATTGAGCTGTTTATGACTTCAAGCGTATCAACTCCCGAGATTAGGCTGGTGTAACCGATGTGAAATGGCTAGCTAGTTAGTGGGGTGCGCGCTAATAACGTTTCAATCAGTGACGTCACTCGCTCTGAGACCTTGAAGTAGTTGTTCCCCTTGCTCTGAAAGGGCCGCGGCTTTTGTGGAGCGATGGGTAACGATGCTTCGAGGGTGGCTGTTGTCGATGTGTTCCTGGTTCGAGCCCAGGTAGGGGCGAGGAGAGGGACGGAAGCTATACTGTTACACTGGCAATACTAAAATGCCTATAAGAACATCCAATAGTCAAAGGTATATGAAATACAAATGGTATAGAGAGAAATAGTCCTATAATAACTACAACCTAAAACTTCTTACCTGGGAATATTGAAGACTCATGTTAAAAGGAACCACCAGCTTTCATATGTTCTCATGTTCTGAGCAAGGAACTTAAACGTTAGCTTTTTTACATGGCACATATTGCACTTTTACTTTCTTCTCCAACACTTTGTTTTTGCATTATTTAAACCAAATTGAACATGTTTCATTATTTATTTGAGGCTAAATTGATTTTATTGATGTATTATATTAAGTTAAAATAAAAGTGTTCATTCAGTATTGTTGTAATTGTCATTATTACAAATAAATAAATAAATACATTTTTTGAAGAAAACCGTCCGATTAATCGGTATCGGCTTTTTTTGGTCCTCCAATAATCGGTATTGGCGTTGAAAAATCATAATCGGTCGACCTCTACTGTAAACTCTCCTTCCATACTCACATTAAGCATCTCCAATCCAAAATTAAATCTAGAATCGGCTCCCAATTTCGCAACAAAGCATCCTTCACTCATGCTACCAAACATACCCTCGTAAAACTGACTATCCTACCGATCCTTGACTTCGGCGATGTCATTTACAAAATAGCCTCCAACACGCTACTCAGCAAACTGGATGCAGACTATCACAGTGTCATCCGTTTGGTCACCAAAGCCCCATATACTACCCACCACTGTGACCTGTATGCTCTCGTTGGCTGGCCCTCACTTCATATTCGTCGCCAAACCCACTGGCTCCACGTCATCGATAACTCTTTCCTAGGTAAAGCCCCGCCTTATCTCAGCTCACTGGTCACCTTAGCAGCACCCACCCGTAGCATGCACTCCAGCAGGTATATTTCACAGGTCATCCCTCCTTTGGCCGCCTTTCTTTCCAGTTCTCTGCTGCCAATGACTGGAACGAATTGCAAAAATCACTGAAGCTGGAGTCATATCTCCCTCACTAACTTTAAGAATCAGCAGTCAAGAGCAGCTTACCGATCATTGCACCTGTACACAGTCCATCTGTAAATAACCCACCCACCCAACTACCCCATCCCCATATTGTTATTTATTGTTTGCTCCTTTGCACCCCAGTATCTTTACTTGCACATTCATCTTCTGCACATCTATCACTCCAGTGTTTAATTGCTAAATTGTCATTATTTCGCCACTATGGCCTATTTATTGCCTTTACCTCCCTAATCTTACTACATTTGCACACACTGTAAATAGATTTTTCTATTGTGTTATTGACTGTACGTTTGTTTATCCCATGCGTAACTCTGTGTTGTTTGTGTCGCGCTGCTTTGCTTTATCTTGGCCAGGTCGCAGTTGTAAATGAGAACTTGTTCTCAACTGGCCTACCTGGTTAAATAAAGGTGAAAAATAAATGTGGTTGTGCTGCAGTTGGGGCAGGACTGCCAAATGGGATTGATGAAGTAGCAGGGGCAGATACTGCATTAAGTAGAGCGGTTGAGTCAGTTGAGTCAGTAGTGACAGGAAGAGCAAACAGTGGGCCAGTAGGGGTAGTCTGTGTGACAGCGACCAGGGCCCCATTTAACTTGCTAAACAGAAGGAGCTCATGCTGTCTCTCTTTCTCTGCCCTTCTTTCCTCCTGCTGCTCCCGCCTATCCTTGGCCTGCGCCTCCCTCTCCCACCGTGCCTCCTCCATGGAGAGGAGCCTCTGCCAGGTCAGGAACCGGACTATAGCTTCGTCCAGGGGCCCCCGGACCCCGCCTCCCCCACCAGCCCCTCTCCCTGCACTCCGGACGCTTCCTCTGCCTCACAGGGGCTGCAGGTCGGAAGCACTCTTGGTCACGCTGGTTCCCTGTGTCCCAGCCACCAGGACCAGCCATGGATGCCCATGTGCCTGAAGACCCAGTGCGGTTCACTGACACTTGAGGAAGGAAAGAGAGAAAGAGGAGAGGGAAGAAGACATCACAAACACTTATTTTTCTTATTGAATTCATACTTACTGATTTTCAAAGCCATCGTGCTCCAGCTCCAGATATAAATATCTGAAGTAGAGCCCTGCAAGGGCATGACTTTTAAGCCCGAGACCTACCCATGCCCACGACGTTCAGCCCCAACCCTACCCTGGTACAATTGCTTCTGCCAAATTTAAGGCCTTGCCCGAAACCAGAAATAACTTCCTCCATTAACTACTCCTCTCGGTCTGTCACTCGCTCCCTGCAAACAGCACAATCTGCATGTGCTCTGCTCATGGCGGCTCTGCGTCTGTGAGTATCCATAGCAACAACTCAGCTTGGGTTGCTCTGCTCAATGATGAAACATGAGAGAGCAGTTCGCTGTGAAATACTTTGTCACTCTAAACTCTGACAAAACTCAAGGAACATTCTTATTTTCCATGAAATAATCTTTCCTGTTTTATATTTGACAAGGTTGAAGCATGTTATGATCTTAGTCAGACATGACTGTACTGCGCAGCAGAGCACGAGCAAATGGCTTAGCTTGTAAATGTTACTGATCAATTTAGTGATACCCGAGCCCTGCACGTACCCTAGTTATGGATGAAAAAAACAGGCCCTACCCGGCCCAAATCAAATGTATAATGTCGGGGCCAAGTTTATTGTAGTTTTGTGTTTTTATATTAGTTTTTATTTCTATTCGTTTTTCAATGTTGATTTTGAATTCAGTTTAGTTTCAGTTTGCTGGTTTGTAATTAGTTTTATAAAAATATTTATATTTCATTTTTATATTATTTAGTTTCAGTTTAAGTTTTAGTGATAGGGACAGAAAGCATGCATGGGGGCTAGGAGCCATTTGTGTTGTTTATTGTTTTTGGGGTGTTTTTTTGGATGTCACTTGAGGGACAGTAATACATAAGGTGAATGGTCAGGTAATTGGTTAGGGTAGCCTTTCTCATGACTCCAATGCTACATTGGAGTAATTTCACATCCCTTTTGATTAGCTGAGGTGAGTTGGTCAAGTGTGAAACACTATATAGAAAAAATGTAGCCCCGATTGCCATACGGTTTTTGAAACCTTGAACACTCAACTTAATTATTATCCAAAAATAACTTTACAAATATGAAAGATACAGTTACAGGGCTGCCAACTTTTGATGAAAGCTTAGAGTGAGATTTGCAATGTGAATGTCATTGCCTCCTAGCACAACCCCCTAGACGTGGGAAAAACTTACTGTTTAAAAGCTAATTTCCTGCATTTCTATGAATTTTGGCATGGCTTAGGCCTAATTGGACAACTTCGATACTTTGTAATTATTGGGGTATGAAATTTAAAGTACGCTAATATTATTTATTTATTTTAACATGTTTTTTGGGGTGGTTTGACAGACAGTAATTAAATGAAATAGGGAGACATGCAAATGCTAAGAAACAGTGGAAGTCTGAAAGCGGGGATTGATCCCTGTTCTCAGGTGGAAAGTTGTACGCGAAATGTGCCAGGGAGTGTTACCACTACACCAAGGCTCTGCACAGGAAATATTAATGGTTGATGGCAGTGGGTAACCAAATCATAGATTGCAGTCTCCTTGTCTATAGACTGCTTTCAAGGTAAGGACACAAACATTTTGTAATTTGGGTGAACAATCTCTTTAAGGGCTGGATGAAAATCCTGCTTGTTCTCGAGGAGGGTTGGCCATCCCTGATCTATGTTTCCCAAGTGCTGGGTGTTTGAAAATGTTCTTGTTATAACAATTAATTTATCAAAATCACCAAACCTTCAAGAACAATCTAATGAATATCAATATTCAGGTTGTTTATACCTACTAGTTGAAGATCCTTTCCATCATCTTACTCTACAGAGACAAAATATTATATGTTTATGAGTTGCCTAGAATGTACACAATACTAAAATGTCAAATTATATTTGATTCTTGGAGCATTTAATATCCAACGCCTATTTGTATGACGTATTCAAAACTTTCTATGAATGGCTGCAAAAATACATAGCCTCATAAGTCATTTTCAAAGACACAAGTAGGCATATGAGATTTCAAATATGTGATTACACTGGCAAAATTGGAAAGAAGTAGAATAATATAATAAGTGTGGGGAATAAAAGTAATGTTCTTGCTGACAAGCACAGTAATTACCCTATATTTTAGCCCATTGTTAAGAATGCAAATTGTTCCACTGGTCAGACTAAATAGATAATACATCTCCTGAAGACAAGATGACATTAATTTACCCCTATGCCCTAACCAAATTATAATTTGTTATATTATCCCCCCTCTAAAATAAAATTTACACTTTTGGGTTCACAATCTGCTTGCAAAAAGTATTTTCATAGATAAAAAGCAGGTCACCCTACCAAATTCCCTGCTAAAACATACTGGTCTGTCTGCTGCCTTTTCGTTGTCACAGCTTAAATGCCAAACGAGGGGAACTAATGCAAATGTGGTTTAAATCGACTTTTGTACATGTTGTCAAAAGGTTGCATTCTGCAATAGGGATGGGGGTAAAAGCAACCTAATTTTGTTGACAAAATTGTACATTAAACAGCGCTACTCTGTTTACTTACGTGATAATGCCCGAGATACCGGTGTTTGGAGGATATATTGGAACCGCGTTTTTAGGCCGAGACAAAGTCGATGGCCGGCAAACCGTACCAATATATCCCCCAAACACCGGCTTCGAGGGCACTAACACTTTTAACGGGTTACCAACATCTTCAAATAATGATTGACATATTTTAATTTTTAAAGTTATACAAGATATAGTCCCGAAACAAATGTAGGGTTCTATTGGTTCGTTTGCCAGAGACGCAACCCAGTAACGTTAGTTCAGTATCTTTTTGTTCTGTATCCAGTCGTTCGTTCTAAATGTTCCATTGCCATACTGGCTAGCAACATTCTTATCCTTTGCTTGCTAGCTAGCAAACTACTGCTAACTTACAGTCACGTCAAACAGTGCAGAAATAATAACAACAGTAGCTGCATTTGTTTAAGCTTTTTTCTAATGACGTTTATTTGGACACATAACAATGAGCTAATGAGGCACGATTTCGCCTGGCATAGAAAATGTGCTCTCGTTAGGACACTGTTGTTCAGAGGAGCTAGCCAACAACACAGCTAACACAATCACTTCAAACTGAAGCTGGAAAGACTGCAAACTAGCTGCACTTCGTTTCCTTGGACCTTTTTTCAATTGGCATTTCTTTGTATATATCCATAAAAATGATGCCAACTGATTCATGATTTAGACTGTCTGAGAAACGCTGCCTGCCTCTCTCTCGTCCCGACTCCTACACGTTCATTACACCTGTAACGTCCTGACCAGAGTTCTTATGTGTTGTGCTTGTTTTAGTGTTGGTCAGGACGTGAGCTGGGTGGGCATTCTATGTTGTGTGTCTAGTTTGTCTGTTTCTGTGTTCAGCCTAATATGGTTCTCAATCAGAGGCAGCTGTCAATCGTTGTCCCTGATTGAGAATCATATATAGGTGGCTTGTTTTGTGTTGGGGATTTGTGGGTGGTTGTTTCCTGTGTCAGTGTTTGTGCCACACGGGACTGTGACGGTTAGTACGTTTGTTGTTTTGTATTCTTGTCTAGTTTTCATGTCATTAAATTATGGAAACTTACCACGCTGCACATTGGTCCTCCGATCCTTCTCGCCTCTCCTCGTCCGATGAGGAGGACGACTTAGACTGCCGTTACAACACCGAGGTAAAAACAGTTTCAAGTTGGATATTCGCCTGTAGTTTTCCTAACGTCCACCAACAGCCGTTAGGGACCGTCAACAGTGATAAATCAAAATGTTCAAATTTCAATAGCTCTTTAACCATTACTCCTAAAACTTTCAAAACTGGTTACAGCTAACCCGATGGCATAGACACACATTGCACACTTTTTTTTGTCGATTTAAATCTTGCACTATTTTTTTTATTTCAATAGCTCATTGGTAATACGACCTATGACTTCAAACAAGGTTCAGAATGTCCACTGACTACCCTTCTATATTGCGCACCCTTTATTTTGTCCATTTTCATCTCACATGATTTCACATACATTTTTCAAAATTTAGAATTTAGAATTTCAATAACTCCTTGGTCATGTGACCTACTGACTTCAAACAAGGTTCAGAATGTCCACTCAGTGGGCCTACACATTGCACACCCTTTAGTTTGTCCATTTTCATCTCACATAATTTTACATGAATGTTTCTACATTTAAAATTTCAATAGCTCCTTGGTCATGTGACCTACTGACCTCAAAAAAGGTTCAGAATACCTTCTTATTGCACACTCTGGTGTTCGTCTACTTTCATCTCATGCTATTAGACTTAAATCTGTAAGCTTGCATGGCCTTCATTTTACATGGATGTTAAAACATTTTGGGGGGATGTTCCAGCCTCGCAATAACTGTCACATGGACACTAAAAAGATCTGCAAATGGCTGTATGTGGAATGGATCAAGGACAGGAGAGGTGTTTGAACAGAGGTGCTTAAAGGAAGACGCACAGGTAGGCCTAATGAAAAACAGTGTTTTTTTCTCTTTTTAATCACAGTAATAGGCAGGGATTTGTCAGTCACAGTGAGCTTGATAATGTGAAAGAATCCTTTTTATATCATCACTTTCATATACTGTACATTAAGACAGTTTACATAACCTGATAATGACTTGATAGTTGAGTGCATTCACAACAAGCCACCTGCAGACAACTTAAAAAATGCAATAGTGCATTTGAGCGTTCGTTTTTCTGATGAAAATAGTTATTTGATGCATGGCCTACTATTTCTAACTAGAAAAATACATTCCTACATCTTTTGTGAGTAAAATCCTTTTTCCAAAATTGATTTAGGTACATTTTTGTGAAGAGGTATGAGGATTGTGATATGGGTCATTTAATAGTAAAATCATTTAAGGGATCAATACATTTCTATATTGCTTCCCCAGTATCTGCATGAACCATCAGTCCAAGTGTTTTTGGTTGACCCTGCTGGACAGAAAGAGAAGGAGGAATCGGAACACGCTGCATTCAAATTCAGGTCTTAGTTATTCCATTGTACTGGATCTAATACATATTAGCATTTTTCATAAGTGTAATAATTTTTTATGACATACTGTGAAAAACTCTCTTGGATGCTGGCTCTGTCACTTTCAGACATGCGCAGAGCAGACTGAGAGGGGAAGGGTAGCTCTTGACTTGAACCACAGGGGTTCTCTGTAAAGAGAGAGTAATCCAAAAGGCACAGACACACCCCTTGACTTTCAATTGGCACCCTTGACCTGTATGTATTCTCTCCTGATTGGCTCTGTGGTGCACAGTCTGGCAGTCTGACTAAAGTGCCAGAGGTATGAGGAGAGACATCCTCCTTTGTATTTATGGGAACACATATTTCCTAACACTTTGGATCCTATTTGTGGACAGTTAGAAGACACAATGCATCAATGCAAAAAAAAATTAAATACTAATTACTGTCCATGAGTAACCTCAACCTTGTGGGTCTGTGGGTGTTTGGGCCAATAAAGTGCAAACTCAATTCTACCACTGACTAGTCTCTCATGCCCCTATGAACGGGGACACAGGGCAATAGTTTTTCATCTAAACAAGCCCTTTTTTACTGGAGTACACTAACCCTTAATTGGGGGTCTTTTCTATACACACAGTAGCAGTTTACCAGATGAGACGTCAAGAAGATCAAAACATAGATAGTTGTAAGGGTGTATTACGTCCTTTGCTGGCCCCATTGTCATATCCATTCTGGATTCTGAGTGGTAAAATCATAGCTGAAAAATGCCTCTATGTATCTGTTACATTTTCCGCCAAGACAGAACTGCCAAAGGAGGTGGAGTTGCAATCTACTGCAGAGACAGCTTGCAGATTTCTGCCATGCTATCCAGGTCTGTGCCCAAACAGTTCGAGCTTCTACTTTTAAAAATCCACCTTTCCAGAAATAAGTCTCTCACTGTTGCCACTTGTTACAGACCCCCCTCAGCCCCCAGCTGCGCCCTGGACATCATATGTGAATTAATTGGACACCATATGTGAATTAATTGCCCCCCATTTATCTTCAGAGTTTGTACTGTTATGTGACCTAAACTGGGATATGCTTAACACCCCGGGCGTCCTACAATCTAAACTAGATGCCCTCAATCTCACACAAATTATCATGGAACCTACCAGGTACAACCCCAAATCCGTAAACTCGGGCACCCTCATAGATATCATCCTGACCAACCTGTCCTCTAAATACAACTTTGCTGTCTTCAACCAGGATCTCAGCGATCACTGCCTCATTGCCTACGTCCGTAATGGGTCTGCGGTCAAACGACCACCCTTCATCACAGTCAAATGCTCCCTAAAACACTTCAGCGAGCAGGCCTTTCTAATCGACCTGGCCCGGGTATCCTGGAAAGATATTGATCTCATTCCGTCAGTAAAGGATGCCTGGTTATTCTTTAAAAGTGCTTTCCTCACCATCTTAAATAAGCATGCCCCATTCAAAAAATGTAGAACCAGGAACAGATATAGCCCTTGGTTCACTCCAGACCTGACTGCCCTTGACCAGCACAAAAACATCCTGTGGCGTACGGCACTAGCATCGAATAGCCCCTGCGATATGCAACTTTTCAGCGAAGTTAGGAACAAATATACACAGGCAGTTAGGAAAGCAAAGGCTAGCTTTTTCAAACATAAATTTGCATCCTTCAATTTTTTTTTTACTTAAGCAATGGGTAAAGTTGACTAAACTTAGTCCACTCTGTTCGTAACAGATTTATATTTTTGGGAACAGAAAACTGTATTGAGATTAAGTATTTCATCGTTAAAAAGATTAGCAGACAATCAGTCAAAATCCATCTCGTTCCATCTTCTCCCACTGCCGGACATTTGGCTTGTGGAAAAGCCATGCGGATGCTTCACATTTGTATATCCAGTGAAATATCTAGCTCAGTGTTCTATCTGTGGATGGAGTGCAACGGCGAATTTAGTTATTGCACATGTGCACTTCAAAGAGTAGGCGTTCCCTAACGGAAATATGCAAATAAATGCTAGAACGCATCAATAGAATCTCACTAGCTCATGCTTGGCTCTGCCCACCCCCTTGCTTGTTTCTGCCCATTATGATTAATTTGCTCCCATTGGAAACGACAGGCTCTGGTCTATCTTGGGTTAGTTCCAAAAATCTTTGGTCGTACATGTTGGCCCCAGTCAATTGTTCAAATGAGAACCCTATGGCTGTATGGCCTTGTTTCCCTGGAGCTAAGGTTGGTGTTACGGATACAAGTATTATGTGTGTATCCTGTGTGTTTCTTTTCTCTCCTTCTCCCCTACTCACAGGTGACAATCATCATTCCCCAATCAGTCATCAATCAGTCGCTAATCGGTAGACACCTGCTCCTTTTCCCTTACCCAATCACATTCCCTTTCCCTTGGTTTAAAAACCCTGTCAGTTGTTTTCTCTGGAGCTCAATCTCTCTGTCAATGCCATCTGTCTATAGAGCTCTTGTTTGGTTTGCAACTACATGTCACTTTGTCCCCACCTGTGAGTATTGGTTTTGTTATGGTGTTTGTTTGATGGTGGGAAAAGGGGGTACCAAGATAAGTCGCCCATGGGCATACTTTACCCGTAGGAATACTTTGTTAAATACACTAGTTAGAACTGGGCGGACCACCCACTGTATTTTTGGTTAGTTAGTTAGCTGTTGTTGAAATAGGCTAGTCTAGCTTAGGGGTGTTTTTGGATACTTATTATTTCTTTCCTTGGGTCCAGCTCAGCCCCTTTCCTGCTCCCCCCTTTACCGTGTGTTTAGAAATAAACCCTGTGTGTTTGACGGTAATTTAGTTGTCTGTGGTTATTTTGTTCTCACTGTTACGTTTTCACTATTATAATTTGCGTGAGTTGTGTTACGGGTCCCATTACCATCCCCCCTAGACTGTCGGGCCAAAGGGATTCGTAACAGTTGGGATAGGTTTAAAGGTCCAATGCAGCTGTTTTTATCTTAATATCAAATATTTTCCGGGTAACAATAAAGTACCTTACTGAGATGGTTTTCAATTAAAATGGTCAAAAATAGCTTCTTTGCGAAGGGCAATTTCTCATGCAACAATTTTGCAAGGAATGTCTGGGAGTGGTCTGAGTGGGGAGGGGAAAAGAGAACATTTTCTGTTATTGGCAGAAAGGTTTGGAACTCTTATACACTAATTTACCAAATGGTGATGCCAAAACATATGGTGGAAGGAAAGTCTCGCCCATATTTACGCCAATCCAATGCTTTTTTTTTTACTGTAAGAAGAATCAAGTTAGGTACCTAGATGTTTTTCCCTCTTAGCTACTGATAGCTAGAGCTAGTGATGCAAAAGCTAGGCCTTTTTTAAACATTGCCATCTCCTGGCCGCCATAGCCACGGAAAGGTGTTTGGGAGTGCTGCTTTTTTAAGGGGTGCTGCAGCACCCTCAGCATCCCTACTTCCTGTGGCTATGCTGGCCACATTTACCCACCAGATTCAGTAGCAAACCCCCCAAAAGCCAAATGAAAGTATAACATTTTTTTATTTTACATTATTCATGATGGATGTTATTTTATTATTGTTTGTTTTCAAGTCAATGATAAGTTTCACTATAGTCTTAGTTTTTCAAACAGGTTTGTTAATTATTCACTTTCAGTTTATTTTTCATGATTCGTTTTTGTTTTGTTTACTATAGGCTAATAAACTTGGTTGGACAGTATGACTCGGGTCAGGTAGCAGAGCTCTAATCTGAA
This sequence comes from Salvelinus alpinus, assembly GCF_045679555.1. Lineage (NCBI taxonomy): Eukaryota > Metazoa > Chordata > Actinopteri > Salmoniformes > Salmonidae > Salvelinus > Salvelinus alpinus. The sequence continues at coordinate 44,004,801 of NC_092100.1, forward strand.
GTGTTTTAACAATTGAACATCTTGGCCATGTTCTGTTATAATCTCCACCCGGCACAGCCAGAAGAGGACTGGCCACCCCTCATAGCCTAGTTCCTCTCTAGGTTCTGACCTTTCTAGGGAGTTTTTCCTATCCACCATGCTTCTACCCCTGTATTGTTTGGGGTTTTAGGCTGGGTTTCTGTACAGCACTTTGGGACATCAGCTGATGTAAGAAGGGCTTTATAAATAAATGTAATTTGATTGAAGTGCATCTGAAATCAGCATATCAACTAATTTATGTGCACAATCAAGAGTAATCATGTACGCTGATGTCATTGTACACTGATTCATGTTTTCTTTTAAAACCACAATATGGATCACTCCACAGCCTTTTTTTTTATTATATGAGCAAAAAATATTAAATTTTATTTGGAACGGCAAGCCAGACAAAATTAAACGGGCCTATTTATATTATGAATTCGGAGGGCAGAAATGATTAAACATTAAAGCATTAGACCTATCACTAAAGGCGCCATTCATACAAAAGTTATACTTACATCCAAACTGGTTCTCTAGTATATTAGTAAGAATGTCTCATCCCATGTTCAAAAATGGCCTTTTTCCCTTTATTCAGATTACAACCTCTCTCTTTCGGTTATTTGAAAATGAAATAATCTCCAAAATATCACTATTTAAAACAAGCCACTGAAATTGGTTTCAGTTTAATTCACCAGAAAAGACAGAACAAATAATACAACTAATATTCTGGTTAAACTCATATACTAAATGATTTTTAAAAATAAACCTTGTTTTTTGAACAAATGTTTAAAAAAAGTATAATCTTTGTAAATTATATCATAAATAGGACTGGTGGAGTTAAGTCACACGCAGCTAACAAAAATGTATGGCCCTGCATTAAAGACCAAAATTGGTTAAAGAAAATTGTGATAACAAAAAGAATATATACCAGTTTCATTCAAGGAACAAAAAAATGACAGCTGAGCCATATAGATTGCAAAATCTTTGGGAAGAGATTTTCGATGTACCGATACCATGGTTTATGAACTGATACGCAAAACTACGCCAGGTTCAAAACTTAGAATTATATTATTATACAAAATTCTTGCAACCAATAAATGTTATATATATATATATATATATGGGGGATACAACCATCCCAGCTCTGCAGATTTTGCTGCGAAGAGACAATCATTAGATCATTTGTTTTAGTACTGTCCATATTTCGCTTGTTTTTGATCGTAGGTCCAAGAATGGCTGAATAATTGCAACATTTGCCTGGAGAACTCTGCAGATAGCAATACTGGGTGATTTGAAAAGTCAATCGATCAATAATATAATACTTTTAGCTAAATTTTTATCTTTAATTTACAATCTGTAGCAACTATGAGAATAGAAAGGTTGAGAACTTTTGTGAAACATCACAGCACAGTTGAAAAATATATGGCAAATTGAAATCCAATATGGATGGTGTTTAAGAGATAGATGGGAGGGGTTGAGTGGAGCTGAATGGTGGGACTAATAACAAGATAACTTACGTAAAATGTATATAGGTTCAGAACTTTTGTGAAATAGCACAGTTAAAAATATATGGCAAATCAAACTGGATGGACATCAGAAATAGATGGGAGAGGTTGAGGGTAGCGGAAGGATAGGAGTAAAAATATAACTATTGTAAAATAGATTGTGTCTGTGAAATGTATGAAGTGTGTGTATAAGATGGAATAGAAGTCTAAGTGTTGTCGTTCATTAGTTTACTCCAATTAGGGGAGAAGTGGTAGGATTAGTGGAAAATAATTAAGGAAAATGTACAGTGGCAAGAAAAAGTATGTGAACACTTTGGAATTATCTGGATTTCTGCATAAATTGATCATCAAATTTGATCTGATCATCTAAGTCACAACAATAGACAAACAATGTGCTTAAACTAACACACACAAATGTATTTTTCTTGTCTATATTGAATACATAGTTGCAACATTCACAGTGTAGGTTGGGGAAAGTATGTAAACCCCTAGGTTAGTGACTTCTCCAAAAGCTAATTGGAGTCAGAAGTCAGCTAACCTGGAGTCCAATCAATGCCCTGTCAAAATTTGAGTTTGCTACTCGCAAGAAGCATTGCCTGATGTGAACCATGCCTCAAACAAAAGAGATCTTTTAAGACCTAAGATTAAGAATTGTTGACTTGCATAAAGCTGGAAAGGGTTACAAAAGTATCTCTAAAAACCTTGATGTTCATCAGTCCACGGTAAGACAAATTGTCTATAAATGGAGAAAGTTCAGCAGGAGTGCCGTCCTGCAAAGATGACTGCAAGAGCACAGTGCAGAACCTCAACGAGGTTAAGAAGAATCTTAGTGTCAACTAAAGACTTACAGAAATCTCTGGAACATGCTAACATCTCTGTTGACGAGTCTACGATACGATACGTCTACGAAAAATAAACAAGAATGGTGTTCATGGGAGGACACCATGGAATAAGCCACTGCTGTCCAAAAACAACATTGCTACACCTCTGAAGTTTGCAAAAGTGCACCTGGATGTTCCACAGTGATACTGGCAAAATATTCTGTGGACAGATGAAACTACAGTTGAGTTGCTTGGAAGGAACACACAACACTATGTGTGGAAAAAAAGGCACACCAACATCAAAACCTCATCCCAACTAAAGTATGGTGAAGGGAGCGTCGTGGTTTGGGGCTGCTTTGCTGCCTCAGGGTCTGGACAGCTTGCTATCATCAACGGAAAAATGAATTCCCATGTTTATCAGCATAACATTGTCCTGCAAAGTGTCTTATCTGTCCTCCAATTGAAGTTCAACAGAAGTTGGATGATGCAACAGGACAATGACCCAAAACACAGAAGTAAATCAACAACAGAATGGCTTCAACAGAAGAAAATACGCCTTCTGGAGTGGCACAGTCAGAGTCCTGACGTCAACCCGATTGAGATGCTGTGGCATGACCTCAAGAGAGCAGTTCACACCAGACATCCCAAGAATATTGCTGAACTGAAACAGTTTTGTAAAGAGGAATGGTCCAAAATTCCTCCTGACCGTTGTGCAGGTCTGATCCGCAACTACAGAAAACGTTTGGTTGAGGTTATTTCTGCCAAAGGAGGGTCAACTAGTTATTAAATCCAAGGGTTCACATACTTTTACCACTCTGCACTGTGAATGTTTACACGGTGTGTTCAATAAAGACAAACTTATAATTATTTGTGTGTTATTAGTTTAAGCAGACTGTGTTTGTCTATTGTTGTGACCTAGATGAAGATCAGGTCAAGTTTTATGACCAATTTATGCAGAAATCCAGGTATTTCCAAAGGGTTTTTCTTGCCAGTGTATATATGCAGTACCAGTCAAAAGTTTGGACACACCTAGTCATTCAAGGGTGATTCCATGTGTTATTTCATAGTTTTGATGTCTACAATGTAGAAAATAGCAAAAATAAAGAGAACCCCTGGAATGAGTAGGTGTCCAAACTTTTCCTCATCAATCTACACATAAAACGAAAACATGTTTTAAAAAATGCTTGCAAATTTATTAGAAATAAAAAAACAGAAATGCCTTATTTACATAAGTATTCAGACCCTCTCTGGTCTGATAAAACCTAGATTGAACTCTTTGGCCTGAATGCCAAGCGTCACGTCTGGAGGAAACCTGGCACTAAACCTGAAACCTGGCACCACGTCTGGAGGAAACACTGTGCAGCGACGCTCCCCATCCAACCAGACAGAGCTTGAGAGGATCTGCAGAGAAGAATGGGAGAAGCTCCCCAAATACAGGTGTGCCAAGCTTGTAGCGTCATACCCAATAAGAATCGAGGCTATAATCACTGTCAAATGTGCTTCAACAAAGTACTGATTAAAAGGTCTGAATATTTATGTAAATGTGATATTTCTGTTTTTTATTTTTAATACAGTTGTGTGTAGTATAATGAGGGGCCAAAAACGATGTAATCCAGGCTGTAATGTAATAGAATGTGGAAAAAGTCAAGGGGTCTGAATACTTTCCGGATGCACTGTATGCATGTGCAGGCGCACACACACACTCACTTTAGACTCTTACCTTGCTGATCCCCCACATCACATGTGTTCTCTGGTGGTCCGACAAGCTGCAAGCACACCATTGTTAATGTACATTCAATAGGAAGGGCTTGTGTGTGTGTGTGTGAGACCTCTCCATACTAAGGATGCTGTGGAAAGTGGCTGTCTCTTCAAACACCATCAGCATGTACACCTCATCTACAATGGTGTGCAACTCATACCTGAGACAGGGAAGGAATGGAGAGAAAGGAAAAGTGAAAACATTTATTGAGTAAAGGGTCTGAATACTTACGTAATTGTGATATTTTAGTTTTTTATTTTAATACATTAGCAAACATTTCTAAAAAACAGTTTGTTCGTTGTCATTATTAGGTATGTGTGTAGATTAATGAGGGGAAAAAAGCAATTTAATTAATTTTAGAATGAGGCTGTAATGTAACAAAATGTTGAAAAAGTCAAGGGGTCTGAATACTTTCCAAATGCACTGTAGATATTTACCAAAAAATATATGGGGGATTGGAAATGATGCAGACAATTACGAGTATGGAAGCTACAATCTATCTGCAATATTAAAGCTGATCTACCCCATAAGAAGAAAAGAAAGGGAAAAAAATTGTAATTATGTGGTGTGTTTATACAATAAAAGTCCAGTTCGTACAGCCTTGAAACATCACCATTGAATTGTACAATAATACAGTTTACTGTATTATTAGCTGTTGCCAGCTAATTTGTCCTTGGCTATAAACATTGGGTTGTTGTTTTACCTGAAACGCACAAGGTCCTCTACTCCGACAATTAATCCATAGATAAAAGGGTCAACCGAGTTTGTTTCTAGTAATCTCTCCTTCAGGCTTCTTCTTATTCTTTCAATATTTATATGGCAGTTGGCAACCAACTTTAAGGCGCATTACCACTCCCAACTGGATTGGAGTGTGGACCTCAGTTCATCTTTCAATCCGACATGTGGATATATGTTCCTTAAAACCAATGAGGAGATGGGAGAGGCAGGACTTGCAACATGTCAAGTGTCACAAATTGTCACAAATAGAACCACGCTACGCAGACACTCGTTGAAGCGCGAGAGCAGTATGGGTGCAATGATTGAATAACATGTAACACGACATGAGCAGTGTGGTCAGCATGTTACAAAATAAATGTACACATGTTATTCAATCTTTGCACCCACACTGCACACGTGCGTCAACGACCCACTGCGTAGCCAGGCGCTAAATTAGAACTTGGTTCTATTTGTGACGCTTGATGCGCTGCAAGTCCCACCTCTCCCATCTCCTCATTGGTTTTTAGGAGCATATACCCATGTGCCATCTCCTTATGTAAGTGTTGGGGCTAAAAATAAAAGTTGCATCTACCCTAACTTCCGATAACATTTCTGAATGAATATCCATGCAAAATAATACAGGAGATTAGGCCAATCAACCTCATCTGCTATTTTAGCCAACCTGAAGTAGAGAATCGCATGCTCGCCATACGCTCTTCTCACACCATCTCGACTGAGCCCTCTTGACCCAGTCCGGCAGACTTCCCATTGGTGTCATGCTCATCTCCAAACCCGATATGGTACAGCATCTCTGGGGGCGCAGCGTCGGAGTTCAGCAGTCAATTCTCAGACTCTGCATCCTCGCAATTTATCTCCAGCAGCTCCCCCAGCCTGGGCGGATGACCAAAAAGACCAAAGAAGAACCCGCCCGAAGCAGTGGAACCAAAGGCACCACCTGGCAGACCATGGAGGTATGCGCCTGCCCCACTTGGGGAGCTCTGGACGACCTGGTTGGCTATAACAGTACTGCCCAAAGAGAAGTAGACTATGGCCGGTTGGTTCGCTAAAACCCGGTACATTACATCATAAGACTTCCACGACCTCCCGCCGCCGGTACTCCAGTTGAATCTTTTTGATATTCTCCCTGCAATGCTCGCCGGTGCGATAGATGCCTTTCTCTCGCAGGACGTCCGCTATTTGGTTGAAAACATGTTGATTTCTGAGGGAGCTCTCCCGCTCTAGTTGGACCAACTCATCTGACCACCCCTGGAGGAGTTCTGCCACCTCTGGGTCAGACCAGTTGCTGCCCGCTTATATTTTCTTCCACGGAAGTTCATTTTAGATGCCACTTTGACAGATGGTAGGTCCTCTGAGTTATCTTTTCTATGGAAATAAAAACAACCCTGTTATTATTTATATATATTTTTTTAATCAAATAACCAATCATTAGCCTGAGTTTGGCTAATGTAGCCTAATAGGCCTTAATATAGGCCTATGCTAGCAGGCTTAACGAAATTAGCTAATAAATAATCAGTAGGCTAAAATAAATAGTTATGATCATACTATGAAGCACTCAACTAAAGTAATAACAAAATGGGAGACTACAGCACCAACACAAAGGTGTGTTATGCTTACAGTAGGCTGCCAAGATTCAGTTCGCTCAGCCCGGTCTAGAACATGTTTTTTTTGTTGACGCAGTTAGCAACAATAGCATATGTAAAATAAAATGAGGGGAAGAGAATCCTAAAAATTCTACATCCGGGTTGATGGATAATTTTGGACCGTATTAACAGCAGAGCCACTGGAAGCGGGCTGGCTGCTTGTCATTGGGTTTGTGTGTTAGCAAGCGAGTCAGAATGAACAGGATCGCTCTTTTGCGCCCTCTACCATACAACATTGTATGGAAACCATTATTTATGCATGCACGGTATAAATCCGGTAGATGCCGCTCGTAGACAGTTTGGGAATGTGGTGGAACCACGTATGATCTAACCAAAGACAGTAAATTATGAAGATAGACTAAGGGTGTGTTCGTAAATTCCCTCTCGAGTGCGCTCCTGTCGTTCGTAAATTCAGAATCGTCAGATTGTCTGTTCATAAATTCAGAGCGATTCGCTCCAGGAGCGTTCAGAGCGCAGACTGGACGCTGACGGAGTTGATCCGAGCGTTTTGACCTCACAACGGCAGTCAAGCACTTTAACTGGCTTAAATTGGCTAGCTTGCTAGCTACTTCCTGACGAAAATGAGAGAACACATCATTCTGACCATTTTACTCGCTCTAGCAGAGCTAGGCTGTTTTCATGTTATCTTGGGCGGTAGTGACTAACTGTGCTGCTAGCACCAGTTAAATTCCGTTTTTTCCAACCTTTACTGACACCTATCATATTCAACGGGTGTTGCGCATTCATAAATGCATCAGTTATTCTGCGCTCTGGCACACTCAGACGAGAGAAAGGAGAAGATATCCGAAATTAATTTACGAACGGGTCTAACGTTCGCCTCGCGAAGAACTGCGCATGTGCCACTATATAAGGTCACGTTCACGAGGTTGGAGTAATAACATGTTCAACTACTTAAGTCATTGGGTGGAATCTAGGTTGTGCTTTTTTAGATTTCGAGAAATTTAACAACTAAGGAAGAATTGTTCACTTCTCTCATTGACTTCTCAAACCCCAGACTGGTCTGTTTCGCAAGCGTTCCCGGAAGTCTCGCGATGTTGCGCCTCTGGGTTCAGAAACTCTGTGATCTAACGATGACGTAGGGCTGGGGCGTGTGGATTTACTTCCTGGGATTTGTAGCTTGTAAATGCAGCGTTCGTGTAGTAGTCAGAACTAGGAAACTCGGAAATATCCGATGTACTAATTCGTTGAACGTGGCACGTGATTAACCATAACCAGTTAGCGAGTCGGAAATATCAGAGTGCCTTAGTTCCAACTAGTACTTGAACGCGGCACGATTCCTAGCCAAGTGGACGATGTCAGTTTCTCGTATAAAGGAATTTATGACATTTTTAGAATTTTACAACATGCTTTAAATATAATAGTTTGTTCGAATAGAGCAGTATGCATGTCACGGAATTGTGTTGAATGCCTTAACGTTACATAGGGGGGGGGGGGGAAACGTGTTGGAAGTCCTAGCTAGCTAGTTAACGTTACTCGGACGGAGGCTAGCTGAAACGACCACCATGAGAGACAACGAGAAGACGTGGAAAGTTTACTCCGAACCAAAGATAACAGAGGTGTGATAATATTGCAGTACCACGATACACCGGGGGACTTGGTGTCTGGGTATGTCACATGAGTAACTCCACAGAGTTCCGAGCCACGCCTCGGGAGGAGAGAGAGCTGTCAACCAGGCAGCAGAGACATGACGTGGTTCTTTCATCCGACAGAATGGTACATGTCATAGCCAACGTGTGTTGTTTTGCTCTTTTGAGAAAAGAGGTTGGAGTTGGAGGTATCCCGATGTGGGTAGTGCCTTGGGCTGGGAGGGAACGAATTAATGAGAGGCATAGGGTAGCATAAGAGCGCATTCTCTTCCAGTGTCTGACAGCGCTGTCAATACTTCACTTCACAATTTGGAGCTAGGACTCGGGAGTTCGGCGAACATTGGTGCTCTAGCTACACAGGACCAGCTAGCTGTCTGATGTTTTATTTGATGAAATTAAACCAGCTCTACGAAGCTTGCTTATTGAAGTGCAGGTCCTCAAAGGGATAACTCGTGGTAAGATCTTGGCATAATATATTTTTTGTTTGTTTCTAAAGTAAGACATACTTGCCTTCAACATAGTCGATTGTGTTTTTATTTGTTCCTTCATTTGATTTTTTCCCCTATATAAATGCCTAAATCACTTTTGTATGATTTGTTTTGCATAAATATTGCTATTTCTTATTACTATGTTATTGGCATTTTGAGTAGCCTACGTCATTGATAATAAGATCAGGAGTTACAGTGAGCCTACATAATATGGCTGGTCTGAAGATAAGTATCAAAGAAACAAATGCAGTCCTGTATGACAAGCTTATAGGAGAGTCAGTTTTTGTTCTAAAAATGAACTTTCTGTGACCCAGCTAATCCATCCTCGGGCTTTTGTATATCTGATCATTCATGCCCATAGGAATCTCAGCAGGGTAAAACGAAGGTCTTACATTACTGTAGAATGCAAAACAACTTGAAGTGTGGTGGAGTTGTACTGTACATATGCAGAGTTTTCCAATAGGATTAACACTGCATGACACGATTTGCACTTTTTAAAGTAGATGTTTTGGTTTCTTATCAGGTCCAATGTCTTAGCCTTTTAGTTCTACATTCAGGAGCGGTTGTTTTGTTTACCTGTGAACTTCTCTGACTGGCTAACTCTGGCTGTAACTGTTGAACATATTGACCGGATGGTTTCTAGAGTAACCTGAATCCTATTGAAATGACACTCACTTGGGAATGGCCTTTATTTAGGTGACACAGATCTGCAGGGAGGGCCTAGATGTTTTGTTCATTGGTTCTAAGGAGGTATAGAGTCACTGTCAGGGTGATATAATGGTAATGCTGACATACAACCCTCCTGAGGAATCCATTGACCCAGGCTGTATCAGTAGATTAATGCACCATGCAGTACTATGGGCTGGTGCTTGTCAGTGGCTGGCAGCATTCACTCACTCTCTTTGTATTTTCCTTAGTAGAGCCAGTCAGGAGCTGAGTCAGACTGAAAATGAAGGGGAAATCCAGCAACTCTTCAAGGACAAATAAAGTTAACTTCCAAAAATGTTATTTTGTGAGTTTAAAACAAAAAAATGTTAAGTGCACTTCCATTGTCCTCCAAGAGTTGCTGCATTCTTCCTTAAGTATGCTCCTCTGTACAAAGTGAGCTGAGCTCAGAGAGAGAGAGTAGACAGTGATACCTAGCCACGGCAGCCTCAGTGACTCACCTTTACACAGCAGATCCACACACTGAAGATGAGAACCGAGGTCTCTGCCTGCCATGTGGAGGACTTCAGGTGTGTGTGTGTGTGTGTGTGTGTGTGTGTGTCTCTCTCTCCCACTGCTGTGATGATTATTGTTCCACTCCCGGAGCATTGTGTGTCTCTAGAGAGGATGTGTGGTGGTATGCTCTGTTTCACTCCTCTGCGCTTCAGTAGAAACTCCTGGAATATAAGCCTTTCTAAGAATGAGTCTAAATAAATGTAAATGTAAATGTAATGAGTCGGCCAGAGCTAGGACACAGGGCTCAAACCAAAACACTCGCATTTGCGACCCTTTGACTTGGCAGTGCTACACCCTTTAAAAAATTGTTTTTATTGGTCTCTAGGGTGGCATAGAAATTGTTTTAGCTGGTCACGTTAGTTTTTGGTTCACAATTAGCTTATTTTTTATTATCAAGATGTATTCAAACAGCAATGGGTATGCAACAATGGGTATGTAGACCAGGTATTCAAAAAGTTTGGTCCAAAGGCTTGGTTGAATCTCTGATGCGCAATTCAGTCGTCATGCGCTGTTTGAATTAACATTTCTAAAGGCTTTCCCCAAAAAACCTTCCTCATCAAATGTTGACTGCACAGTAGGCCTACCTAGCCGAATGATATCATGATGATTTGTACCAATTGCAGGGGCATTTGTTTTGCAAACGATGTCATAAAACTTAGCCTACACTGCACATTGTACAGTACAAAAACACCGCCGGCCAAACACAACACAATGATCTCTTGATAGGCGTGCAATTGAAGTAAAGGACATGTGCACCATCCATTTTTTTGTGTGGGGGGGGGGGGTTGTTCCCAGACCTGGAAAGTGGACTCCTGATGTGGTTTAAGCATTGTTGTGGCCCCCCCAAAAAAGTGTGATTTTGTGAGTGAAAACCTGGGGGGAAAAGAACCTGGAAAATAGAATTTACCAAAACATAACCTGATTTTATAGGGCCCTGGGTCAATGACATGACGTGTCCATTTTGGTGTCCGAAGCAAATTTACAGTATTATAAAAATACATTTTTACAAACACTGCATTATAAGACTTAACTTTCCCCTATTTATAGGCATAAGAGTATTCATTATGAATAATGGGAATTCAGGGAGCTATAGAGCTCAGAAGTAGCAAAATGCCATTAAGATTAACTGTCCACAACTAAAATCAATATGCATAGATTTTTTTATAAACAACAATAAAAATCTAATAAACTCCTCTGGCATAATTGTGAGGGTATCTGTATTGATAAATTAAAAATAATGTTGAGGATCCTAAACCTTATTACATTTTATGCTTTAAAAGACTTTTGTCCATACATTGGGATTTCATTAAATGTCATTCAGTATAACAGACATTCAGGAGCCATTTCAGACAATGCTTTGCGATAGTCACATGACAGGATATTGCATCAGAAAGAAGATTCAGAAGACCTCCACACAGTGCAGAAAGGTCAGTAAGTCTCTCCTAAAATGTTGATTATTTCACCTTTTTGGTCACTGGTACACTATAATGTCCTGTCATACGATACAACTCTTTAAAATCATTTTTATTTTAAAATGTCATATTTGATGTGAAATTACTTTAAAAAGCTGTAGATCAAGGTCATAGTTTTTTCATAGGTGGATGGGCCTGTAGAATAAGTTCAATCAATCAATCAAATGTATTTATAAAGCCCTTACATCAGCTGATGTCACAAAGTGCTGTACAGAAACCCTGCCTAAAACCCCAAACAGCAAGCATTGCAGGTGTAGAAGCACGGTGGCTAGGAAAGACTCCCTAGAAAGGCCAGAACCTAGGAATAAACCTAGAGAGGAACCAGGCTATGCGGGGTGGCCAGTCCTCTTCTGGCTGTGCCGGGTGGAGATTATAACAGAACATGGCCAAGATGTTCAAATGTTCAGAGATGACCAGCAGGGTCAAATAATGGTTCAAGCTGTTTTTTGTCATACGGAGTGTCGATTATGTAATTCTGTATAACTGTTATTCCACAATGTCATTCATTACTTCGCATGACACATATAATATATATATAGTTTTTTTGTTTTTAGGACTATTCTTAAGCTTTTAGGGAATGTAGTGTATGTTTTATTGATGACATATTTACAGTTGAAGTTGGAAGTTTACATACACCGTAGCCAAATACATTTAAACTCAGTTTTTCACAATTCCTGACATTTAATCCTAGTAAAAATTCCCTGTCTTAGGTCAGTTAGTATCAACCACTTTATTTTAAGAATGTGAAATGTCAGAATAATAGTAGAGAATTATTTATTTCAGCTTTTATTTCTTCATCACATTCTCAGTGGGTTTATAGAAGTTTACATACACTCAATTAGTATTTGGTAGTATTTCCTTTCAATTGCTTAACTTGGGTCAAATGTTTCGGGTAGCCTTCCACAAGCTTCCCACAATAAGTTGGGTGAATTTTGGCCCCTTCCTCCTGACAGAGCTGGTGTAACTGAGATAGATTTGTAGGCCTCCTTGCTCGCACACGCTTTTTCAGTTCCTCCCAAAAATGTTCTATAGGATTGAGGTCAGGGCTTTGTGTTGGCCACTCCAATACCTTGACTTTGTTGTCCTTAAGCCATTTTGCCACAACTTTGGAAGTATGCTTGGGGTCATTATCCATTTGGAAGACCCATTTGCGACCAAGCTTTAACTTCCTGACTGGTGTCTTGAGATGTTTCTTCAATATATTCACATAATTTTCCTACCTCATGATGCCATCTATTTTGTGAAGTGCACCAGTCCCTCCTGCAGCAAAGAACCCCCACAACATGATGCTGCCACCCCTGTGCTTCATGGTTGGGATGGTGTTCTTCGCCTTGCAAGCATTCCCCTTTTTACTCCAAACATAATGATGGTCATTATAGCCAAACAGTTATCTTTTTGTTTCATCAGACCAGAGGACATTTCTCGAAAAATACGATCTTTGTCCCCATGTGCAGTAGCAAACCGTAGTCTGGCTTTTTTTGGCGGTTTTGGAGCAGTGGCTTCTTCATTGCCGAGCGGCCTTTCAGGTTATGTCGATATAGGACTTGTTTTACTGTGGATATAGATATTTTTGTACCTGTTTCCTCCAGCATGTTCACAAGGTCCTTTGCTGTTGTTCTGGGATTGATTTGCACTTCTCACAAGTACGTTCATCTCTAGGAGACAGAACGCGTCTCCTACCTGAGCGGTATGACGGCTGCGTGGTCCCATGGTGTTTATACTTGCATACTATTGTTTGTACAGATGAACATGGTACCTTCAGGCATTTGGAAATTGCTCCCACGGATGAACCAGACTTGTTGGAGGTCTACAATTTTTTTTCTGAGGTCTTGGCTGATTTCTTTTGATTTTCCCATGATGTCAAGCAAAGAGGCACTGAGTTTGAAGGTAGGCCTTGAAATACATCCACAGGTGCACCTCCAATTGACTCAAATTATGTCAATTAGCCTATCAGAAGCTTCTAAAGCCATGACATTTTCTGGAATTTTCCAAGCTGTTTAAAGGCAACACTCAAATTAGTGTATGTTCTGTTCTACTTAGTGTATGTTCTGTAACTTCTGACCCACTGGAATTGTGATACAGTGAAATAATATGTCTAAACATTTGGGAAAAATGACTTGTGTCATGCACAAAGTAGATGTCCTAATCGACTTGCCAAAACAATAGTTTGTTAACAAGAAATTTGTGGAGTGGTTGAAAAACAAGTTTTAATGACTCCAACGTGTATGTAAACTTCCGACTTCAACTGTGTATGTATTTTTATGTGTTAAGGAATATTTTGTCTATCTATTACATTGTGAAAAACAAAAGTAATGACAACATTATCATAATTATTTGTCTTTTGTGAAGTCACATATTCAAGTCATAAGAACTTAATTCATATAATGTTTTATTAATGCTTTATCAGTACAGTTTTGATGTTGAGGGAATATATGTACTTATAGATGCCTCTATCCAACAAAGAGAGAGCTGCACTGTTCAGGGCCCGGAAGAACTCAGATCCTCTTGTTAGGGAAGAGTGGCATCTGAGCAGGAAGCCTAGTTATTATAGTGGTCATGCAGTTAAGTGACAAGTGCAGTTCAGTAACCAGCAAACCTGAATTAAGACTAAGTTCAATTAGGTTCACACTCATTTGAAGAAGGCTAGATCTTTTAGGTAATCAATACAATGTATGAGTGTCAGACTAAGTTGTGGGCTATTACGCAAAGGTTGTTTACAATAGCGTTTAGGAAATATTAATGTAATGGAAGTCATTTTGACTATAGCCTGCACTATATCTCTAATTATATTTGTCTTGTGTTTAGCTACCGCAAATGTAAGGAGGATGGGCACATAGACCATCGACCAGGTAGGGAGATGACTACCTTTGCAGCTGAAAAGAGAAGGGATAAACGGAGGAAAAACCAGAGGAGTCGGAGGCAAATGCATGCTGTGATGAACCTCACTCCAGTCTCCATGGATGGTAACCATCTTGAGGAGCACCCTGAGCAATCTACAAGCTCAACAGCAGCACCCACCTCAGCCCTCAACTCCACAGCAAAGCCAACCACCTTAACATTACCCACCTGAGATGCCACCAACATAGCAGGGACAACCACTTGCTTCATCAACCCCAGAGAGAAGTGATGTAGAGAATATATCCAGTTAGGTAAAGAAAAAGCACAGTTGAAGCAACAAATGATCAGACTTGAAATACAACTTGCACTGTCAAAAATAAAATTTGAAAGGAACAAGCAATGAGGGAGAAAGAAACTGGCAGCAGAGAAGAAGGCAAAGGTCACAAAATGATTGTGTAGGCATGAAAAGAGCAGACTTCTGCCTGGGAAGAAAAACACCGTAACGAAGCACAAAGAAAAAGTTCAGAGACGAGTCCTTCTCAAAGTTATTACAGTGAGGTAGAACTAGCTCTGCCTGAAGTGAACACCACATGGCAGCAATGGGAAAGAGAGGAGACCAGCAATGAAGAAAATACGTGAAAAAAAGAAAAGACAGGCGCATGGCAGGATCTGAACAGAATCCTGAAGCAAAAACTCGACCTGCTCGCCATGCACCATTTCATCAAGTTGAGAAGTGCCGAAATCTTAAAGAAAACATCGGTGACAATGAAGTAGTTGTTCATATGGACTTCTCAGAAAACTATGCATGTAAATTGCATACTAGTGTGTTGTACACGTTTCAGGGGTGCCAGTCATATGCTACATTATCAGATAGCCTCCGCCACGATGAAAGAGCCATGTGAGCACACCGTGAGCCTATTTTGAAGGAAGTGAAGGGGCAAAATTCCTCTAACTACTCTTCACTTCATGAGTGGCTATCCTGTCACACAGTACAGGAACAAAAATAATATTTTACCTATTCAGCACCCTTCCATTTCTTTTGGGATTCAAAGAAGTAACATGGAACTTCTCAGAGAAGGGATACGGTAAAGGTGCTCCTGATGAAGTCGGTGGAGCAGGCAAACGTACGTAGTGCTGATGACATGGTGAAAATGGGAGCAGATATCCAGACCCCAAAAGATCTGTACAGCAAACTACAGGAAAACACAAGCTCAAGCGTAAAGTACTTTTGGATATCTGAAGTTGACGTGTGTAGATATGACGATGCAGTGTAGAGTCAGTTGCAAGTGGTTAAAGACACCATGAAAATACATCAGATTGCCTCACAAACCCTTGGGAAGATAAGTCAGAGAGCTGTCCTGCTTCTGGAGCCACGGAGAGAGACATTGTGACTGCAATCAAGAAGGATCTGAGGAGCTCAAAGTCAACACTGCAGCCTGCACAAAACAATACACTGGATTTAGTTGGGAAGTTTGTTATTGTGATGTACGATAACCAACCTTTTGTCGGCCAAGTCCTTGATCTGGTGGAGAATGAAATTGAGGTGAGCTGCATGAGACAAACGTTGTGAAAGAACTCAATCATGTGGCCAGAAACAAGCGATGTGATCTTTTACCACATATCTGATGTGAAAGAAGTCATCAGAGCAAACCACTAATCACAGCTCAAAACTATGCAGCCCGGATTGGAAAGAATTCAGAGACGTGGTAACTCAAAGGCTCCACCTAAAATGGGGAGTGTTCACCACAGATTGGGTATTTTGTAGCTTAATTTAAAGTGATGGTTACAAGGCCATGTAACAGAAGTTAAATGTGAAGTTAATTTAAGTTTTAAAACAACATTCCAAGTGCTTCATTCTATAGCTAGAGGACTCCTGGAGTCTCCAGGAGTGATTATTATTTTTGTCTTTATCTGTTGTGGTCACACCACTCTCTCACTTGAGTATCTTACCTAATTATTTACAGATTACCTAATTTTTCTATTTTGTAGCTTCATCAACTATGTGTGTTTTCTATACCTGTTCGCACCTCTCTCTGTAGGCTTTACAGACACTCCCAACCCCTTGGCTGCAACGCTTCTAATTTAGTGTACTCTTCGTGCACAACCCAGGTGGAATTCCGGGTCTCTGCCAGCGTTTGGAACTGCCCTATGCTGCCCTTCAGTCCGATTTACTTTTTGGCCCTGGTGGAGATATGGTTCACCCCAGAGAACACCGCTACTCCAGCTGCTCTTTCTTCATCTGACTATGTTTTCTCTTATAGTCCGAGAGCATCTGGTCGTCACAGTGGTGGCACAGGTCTACTCATCACCTGTCCATCTCCTCATTTGAATTCCATGCTGTCATTGTCACTTGTCCACTCAAGCTTAACATTATTGTCATCTATCACCCACCAGATGCCCTTGGAGAGTTCCTCAATGAGCTTGACCCCTTGCTAAGCTAATTTCCTGACGATGGCGCACCGCTCTTCGTACTTGGCGACTTTAACCTCCTGACGTCTGCCTTCCATTAATTTCTTTCCAACACTTGAGTGTGCTGTCTCTCAACTTTCTCCTTATCTCTCTCAGAACGATCTTCTTAATCCAAACCACTCATGCTTCAAGACGGGTCACTCAACCGAGACTGCTCTTGGAGGCTCTCTGCACTGCCAAAGCTAATTTTCTCATTCTCCTAGATCTATCCACTGCCTTCGACACCTTGAACCATCAGATCCTCCTCTCCACCCGCTCAGGGCTGGGCGTCTCAGGCTATGCACACTCTTGGATTGCATCCTACCTGGCAGGCCGCTCCTACCAGGTGACGTGGAGGGGATCTGTGTCGGCACCACGTACTCTTACTAATGGTGTCCCCCAGGGCTCTGTTCTAGGCCCTCTTCTCTCTATACACCAAGTCACTCGGCTCTGTCATATCCTCACATGATCTCTCCTATCATTGCTATGCTGATGAGACTCAACTACTTTTCTCGGTCCCCAAGCTCAACCTCGATAAGACGGAACTGCTCTTCCTCCCGGGTAAGGCCTACCCACTCAAAGACCTCTCCTTCACGGTTGACAACTCCAGTGTCGCCCTCCCAGCGTGCAAAGAATCTTGGCGTGACCCTGGACAACCACCCTGTCGTTCTCTGGATGTAGCCACTATATTGTGATCACTGCATCCAATGGGTACCGATACAGCTTTAGAACAAAGTTCTACAGTATTAGTAAAAATGTGACGGATACATGTGGATGATCTTGTTCCTGTAGTGTTTGTCAACACCCTGGTAGGTTGATTAATAACCTGAACCAGATTACAGGCACTGGCTACAGTGAGAAGCTTCCGCTTGATCGGACAGCCTGATGAAAACCAGTCAATATTCAGGTCTCCAAGAAAGTAGACCTCTCTGTTTACATCACATATACTATTAAGCGTTTCACACATTATTTAGATCCTGACTTATTTTATTTTATTTCACCTTTATTTAACCAGGTAGGCTAGTTGAGAACAAGTTCTCATTTGCAACTGCGACCTGGCCAAGATAAAGCAAAGCAGTGTGACACAGACAACAACAGAGTTACACATGGAGTAAACAATAAACAAGCCAATAACACAAACAAGTCAATGACACAGTAGAAAAAATAAAGTCTATATACAGTGTGCGCAAAAGGCATGAGGAGGTAGGCAATAAATAGGCCATAGGAGCGAATAATTACAATTTAGCAGATTAACACTGGAGTGATAAATGAGCAGATGATGATGTGCAGGTAGAGATACTGGTGTGCAAAAGAGCAGAAAAGTAAATCAAATAAAAACAGTATGGGGATGATGTAGGTAGATTGGGCGGGCTATTTACAGATGGACTATGTACAGCTGCAGCGATCGGTTAGCTGCTCAGATAGTTGGTGAGGGAAATAAAAGTCTCCAACTTCAGCGATTTTTGCAATTCGTTCCAGTCACTGGCAGCAGAGAACTGTAAGGAAAGGCGGCCAAATTAGGTGTTGGCTTTGGGGATGATCAGTGAGATACCTGCTGGAACGCGTGCTACGGGTGGGTGTTATCGTGAACTGAGATAAGGCGGAGCTTTACCTAGCATAGACTTATAGATGACCTGGAGCCAGTGGGTCTGGCGACGAGTATGTAGCGAGGGCCAGCCGACTAGAGCATACATGTCGCAGTGGTGGGTGGTATAAGGTGATTTGGTAACAAAACGGATGGCACTGTGATTACTCAGCAAACTGGATGCAGTCTGAGTGTTGGAAGCTATTTTTTAGATGACATCGCCAAAGTTGAGGATCGGTAGGATAGTCAGTTTTACGAGGGTAAGTTTTGCGGCGTGAGTGAAGGAGGCTTTGTTGTGAAATAGAAAGCCGATTCTAGATTTGATTTTGGATTGGAGATGTTTAATATGAGTCTGGAAGGAGAGTTTACAGTCTAGCCAGACACCTAGGTATTTATAGTTGTCCACACATTCTAAGTCAGAACCGTCCAGAGTAGTGATGCTGGACAGGCGGGCAGGTGCAGGCAGCGATCGGTTGAAGAGCATGCATTTAGTTTTACTAGCGTTTAAGAGCAGTTGGAGGCCACGGACGGAGTGTTGTATGGCATTGAAGCTCGTTTGGAGGTTTGTTAGCATAGTGTCCAAGGAAGGGCCAGAAGTATACAGAATGGTGTCGTCTGCGTAGAGGTGGATCAAGGAATCGCCCGCAGCAAGAGCGACATCATTGATATATACATAGAAAAGAGTCGGCCCGAGAATTGAACCCTGTGGTACACCCATAGAGACTGCCAGAGGTCCGTTAGCACTTGGAGGGAGGGTTGCTGTATATAGTCTCTTCTATAGATGTTATATCTTTGTATTGCTACTGCTGTATCATCAAATGAATTGTCTAAGTGAGCCTCAAATGGCTAATATATGAATGTTGTGATGTTAGCAAGTTATTTATTGCATGAACCTTATTTCTAAGGCTACATATATTCATATGGGCTATTTTCAGCCCTTTCTTGGGT
The DNA here is from genome assembly GCF_045679555.1 of Salvelinus alpinus. Taxonomy (NCBI): domain Eukaryota; kingdom Metazoa; phylum Chordata; class Actinopteri; order Salmoniformes; family Salmonidae; genus Salvelinus; species Salvelinus alpinus. The sequence goes on from NC_092100.1 coordinate 44,023,889, forward strand.
AGCTTCTCAGAGATAGATATAATGTGAAAGAGCAAACAAAGAAAGAGAAAAAAATATACATTCAGCAGTCAATTAATCAATTGGTTTGTGTGTGTGTGTGCTGCAGGGTTGAAACTACAAACCCATAGGCTTTGCTCTATCATCCCTTCCAGGCTTGGAAAATGAGCCTGTCATAGCAGATGTAAGCAATGTCCCAACGCGCTCTGGCAGCTTTCATGGCTGGGATAAGTTCTTTCCTTTTCTGACACACAGCTTCAGGATAGTTCTCGTTGAGGAAGATATACGTTCTTCTCAAGTTTGTGGCTCTTTCCAGAACAGCTACCTTGTCCTTGAACCTTTTCCAGTCTTTCCTTCTTAATGCGTTTGAGCCAATTAGTTGTGTTATGACAAAGGGGTGGTATACAGAAGATAGGGTTATTTGGTGAAATTCCAAGTCCATATTATGGCAAGAACAGCTCAAATAAGCAAAGAGAAACAACAGTCCATCATTACTTTAAGACACAAAGGTCAGTTAATCCATAAAATGTCAAGAACTTTGAAAGTTTCTTCAAGTGCAGTCGCAAAAACTATCAAGCACTATGATGAAACTGGCTCTCTTGAGGACTGCCACAGGAAAGGAAGACCCAGAGTTACCTCTGCTGCAGAGGATAAGTTCATTAGAGTTAATCTTCACTTCAGATTGCAGCCCAAATAAATGCTTCACAGAGTTCAAGTAACAGACACATCTCACCATCAACTGTTCAGAGGAGACTGTGTGAATCAGGCCTTCATGGTTGAATTACTGCAAAGAAACCACTACTAAAGGACACCTATAAGAAGAGACTTGCTTGGGCCAAGAAGCACGAGCAATGTACTTTAGTCTGGTGGAAATCTGTCCTTTGGTCTGATGAGTCCAAATTTGAGAGTTTTGGTTCCAAACGCCGGGTCTTTGTGAGATGCAGAGAAGGTGAACGGATCATCTCTGTATGTGTAGTTTCCACCGTGAAGCATGGAGGAGGAGGTGTGGGGGTGCTTTGCTGGTGACACTGTCAGTGATTTATTTAGAATTCAAGGCACACTTAACCAGCATGTCTACGACAGCATTCTGCAGCGATACACCATCTCATCTGGTTTGCGCTTAGTGGGACTATCATTTGTTTTTCAACAGGACATTTACTTAAAACACAGCTCCAGGCTGTGTAAGGGCTATTCGATCAAGAAGGAGAGTGATGGATTTCTGCATCAGATGACCTAGCCTCCAATCACCCGACCTTAACCCAATTGAGAAGTTTTAGGATGAGTTGGACCACAGTGAAGAAAAAGCAGCCAAGACATGCTCAGCATATGTGGGAACTCCTTCCAGACTGTTGGAAAAGCATTCCTCTTGAAGCTGGTTGAGAGAATGCCAAGTGTTCAAAGCTGTCATCAAGGCAAAGGGTGGCTACCTTGAAGAATCTAAAATATATTTTGATTTGGTTAACACTTTTTTTGGTTACTACGTGATTCCATGTGTGTTATTTCATAGTTTTGATGTCACACCAATGTAGAAAATAGTAAAAATAAAGAAAAACCCTTGAAGGGATAGGTGTGTCCAAACCTTTGACTGGTACTGTGTGGAAGGCCAGCATCCGGGAGTCGCTTCTTCACTGTTGACGTTGAGACTGGTGTTTTGTGGGTACTATTTAATGAAGCTGCCAGTTGAGGACTTGTGAGGCATCTGTTTCTCAAACTAGACACTCTAATGTACTTGTCCTTTTGCTCAGTTGTGCACCGGGGCCTTCCACTCCTCTTTATATTCTGGTTGAAGCCAGTTTGCGCTGTTCTGTGAAGGAAGTAGTACACAGGCAATTTCTAGCATGGAATTCATTTCTCAGAACAAGAATAGACTGACGAGTTTCAGCAGAAAGTTTTTTGTTTCTGGCCATTTTGAACCTGTAATAGAACCCACAAATGCTGATGCTCCAGATACTCAACTAGTCTACAGGCCAGTTTTATTGCTTATTTAATCAGAACAACAGTTTTCAGCTGTGCTAACATAATTGCAAAAGGGTTTTCTAATGATCAATTAGCCTTTTAAAATTATAAACTTGGATTAGCTAACTCAACGTGCCATTGGAACACAGGAGTAATGGTTACTGATAATGGGCCTCTGAACGCCTATGTAGCTATTCCATTAAAAATCAGCTGTTTCCAGCTACAATAGACATTTACAACATTAACAATATCTACACTGTATTTCTGATCAATTTTATTTTAAATGGACAAATAAAATAGCTTTTCTTTCAAAAACAAGGACATTTCTAAGTGACCCCAAACTTTTGAACAGTTGTGTGTGTGTATACATACAGTTAAAGTTTGGAAGTTTACATACACCTCCGCCAAATACATTTAAACTCAGTTTTTTCACAATTCCTGACATTTAATCCTAGTAAAAATTCCCAGTCTTAGGTCAGTTAGGATCACCACTTTATTTTAAGAATGAGAAATGCCAGAATAGAGATTTATTTATTTCAGCTTTTATTTATTTCATCACATTCCCAGTGGGTCAGTAGTCTACATATACTAATTGAGTGTTTGGTAGCATTGCCTTTCAATTTTTTAACTTGGGTCAAACGTTTTGGGTAGCCTTTCACAAGCTTCCCACAATAAGTTCGGTGAATTTTGGCCCATTCCTCCTGACAGAGCTGGTGTAACTGAGTCAGGTTTGTAGGCCTCCGTGCTCGCACACACTTTTTCAGTTCTGCCCACAAATGTTCTATAGGATTGATGTCAGGGCTTTGTGATGGCCACTCCAAGACCTTGACTTTGTTGTCCTTAAGCCATTTTGCCACAACTTTGGAAGTATGCTTGGGGTCATTGTCCATTTGGAAGACCCATTTGCGACCACGCTTTAACTTCCCGACTGGTGTCTTGAGATGTTGCTTCAATATATCCACATAATTTTCCTACCTCATGTTGCCATCTATTTTGTGAAGTGCACCAGTCCTTCCTGGACCAAAGCACGCCCACAACATGATGCTGCCACTCCCGTGCTTCACGGTTGGGATGGTGTTCTTCGGCTTGGAAGCCTCCCCCTTTTTCCTCCAAACATAACGATGGTCATTACAGCCAAACAGTTCCATTTTTGTTTCATCAGACCAAAGGACATTTCTCCAAAAAGTACAATCTTTGTCCCCATGTGCAGTTGCAAACCGTAGTCTGGCTTTTTTATGGCGGTTTTGGAGCAGTGGCTTCTTCCTTGCTGATGAGCCTTTCAGGTTATGTTGATATAGGACTCATTTTACTGTGGATATAGATACTTTTGTACCTGTTTCCTCCAGCATCTTCACAAGGTCCTTTTCTGTTCTGGGATTGATTTGCACTTTTCGCACCAAAGTACGTTCATCTCTAGGAGACAGAACGCGTATGACGGCTGCGTGGTCCCATGGTGTTTATACTTGCGTACTATTGTTTGTACAGATGAGCGTGGTACCTTCATGGGTTTGGAAATTGCTCCCAAGGATGAACCAGACTTGTGGAGGTCTACAATTTTCTTTCTGAGGTCTTGGCTGATTTCTTTTGATTTTCCCATGATGTCAAGCAAAGAGGCACTGAGTTTGAAGGTAGGCCTTGAAATACATCCACAGGTGCACCTCCAATTGACTCAAATTATGTCAATTAGCCTATCAGAAGCTTCTAAAGCCATGACATAATTTTCTGGAATTTTCCAAGCTGTTTAAAGGCACAGTCAACTTAGTGTATGTAAACTTCTGACCCACCTGAATTGTGATACAGTGAAATAATCTGTTGAATTCGCGTTTATCATCGAAGGACTGAGCGTTACCCCGAGGCCTGTACTCTGGAGCGGGATCGAGGTGGCGGGTCCGTCATGGTCTGGGGGCGGTGTGTCACAGCATCATCGGACTGAGCTTGTTGTCATTGCAGGCAATCTCAATGCTGTGCGTTACAGGGAAGACATCCTCCTCCCTCATACCCTTCCTGCAGGCTCATCTTGACATGACCCTCCAGCATGACAATGCCACCAAATCAAAGTTTATTTGTCACGTGTGCCGAATACAACCTTACAGTGAAATGCTTACTTACAGGCTCTAACCGATAGTGCAAAATAGGTATTAGGTGAACAATAGGTAAGTAAAGAAATAAAAACAGTAAAAAGACATTGAAAAATAACAGTAGCAAGGCTATATACAGTAGCGAGGCTACATACAGACACGGGTTAGTCGGGCTGATTGAGGTAGTATGTACATGTAGATATGGTTAAAGTGACTATGCATATATGATGAACAGAGAGTAGCAGTAGTGTAAAACAGGGGTTGGTGGGTGGTTGGACACAATTCAGATAGCCCGGTTAGCCAATGTGTGGGAGCACTGGTTGGTCAGGCCAATTGAGGTAGTATGTACATCAATGTATAGTTAGTGACTATGCATATATGATAAACAGAGAGTAGCAGCGTAAAAGAGGGGTTGGGGGGGCGCACACAGTGCAAATAGTCCGGGTAACCATTTGATTACCTGTTCAGGAGTCTTATGGCTTGGGGGTAAAAACTGTTGAGAAGCCTTTTTGTCCTAGACTTGGCTCTCCGGTACCACTTGCCATGCGGTAGTAGAGAGAACAGTCTATGACTCGGGTGGCTGGGGTCTTTGACAATTTTTAGGGCCTTCCTCTGACACCGCCTGGTGTAGAGGTCCTGGATGGCAGGCAGCTTAGCCCCAGTGATGTACTGGGCCGTACGCACTACCCTCTGTAGTGCCTTGCGGTCGGAGGCCGAGCAATTGCCGTACCAGGCAGTGATGCAACCAGTCAGGATGCTCTCGATGTTGCAGCTGTAGAACCTTTTGAGGATCTCAGGACCCATGCCAAATCTTTTTAGTTTCCTGAGGGGGAATAGGCTTTGTCGTGCCCTCTTCACGACTGTCTTTTGTGTTTGGACCATTCTAGTTTGTTGGTGATGTGGACACCAAGGAACTTGAAGCTCTCAACCTGCTCCACTACAGCCCCGTCGATGAGAATGGGGCGTGCTCGGTCCTCCTTTTCCTGTAGTCCACAATCATCTCCAGCCATACTGCTCGTTCTGTGCGTGATTTCCTGCAAGACCGGAATGTCAGTGTTCTGCCATGGCCAGCGAAGAGCCCGGATCTCAATCCCATTGAGCACGTCTGGGACCTATTGGATCGGAGGGTGAGGGCTAGGGCCATTTCCCCCCAGAAATGTCCGGGAACTTGCAGGTGCCTTGGTGGAAGTGTGGTGTAACATCTCACAGGAAGAACTGGCAAACCTGGTGCAGTCCACAAGGAGGAGATGCACTGCAGCTGGTGGCCACACCAGATACTGACTGTTACTTTTTGATTTTGACCCCCCCCCCCCCCCTTTGTTCAGGGACACATTATTCCTTTTCTGTTAGTCACATGTCTGTAACTTGTTCAGTTTATGTCTAAGTTGTTGAGTCTTATGTTCATACAAATATTTACACATGTTAAGTTTGCTGAAAATAAACGCAGTTGACAGTGAGAGGATTTTTTTTTTTTGCTGAGTTTATATACACACCACACTAATGAAGGTAGAAATAACTTTAATTATCATATTTTACACATTTTTCTTCCCATTTTGAAATCCTTGCTAGTCATTGACCCGCCCTACAACTGTAGAGTGACTGTTCAAAATCGCTAACATTAACACCCTTTTTCAGATTGCGCAAAGGTTTTATTTATTTTTCCCTCCGAACAATCAATGTAAATATGATAGTGTCAAAATGTCATTATTTGTGTATGGAGGGTATAGGCTACTTGCTCAATCAAAATGTAAAGATAACATTTAAATGATGTACGCATCATCTGCTTTCCCAGGCCAGCATTCTTTTCATTCGGGCCAGTAGTTTGAAGTTGGTACTGGCCAGGTGTGCCACTGGCAAATTTACCTGAATGTCAAGCCCTGCAAGTGGATGCTAATTTTAAAGATTGCTAGTCATTATTAGCCTGGTTTTGTATGGAATGCAAACACATTATGGACTCAGTTCAGGTCATTATCACCGCGCAGTGGTAAAAAAATGGTGTGACCAAATCATGTGCTCGTGCCATCAACTGAAAAAGTTGGTAGCACCAGTGGAACACGTTAGTCTAGAGCTCTGTGGATGGGTGTTGACACACACTGGGTGGGTGTTTAGGTTCTTGAGAGCACTTTGTCGCTGCTTGTCTTCATCTTTATCAGGAGAAACCGTTTCAAACTGCCAATTCATGCTCTTCAACAGCAGATAGGTTAATCCTGGATCACTTTGTCAGTTTTCCTGTATCATTTTACAAGATCTACCTACCTGCTTTGTATAGGCCAATAATGATCATACCTTGGCACTCTCCAGTCTGATAACGCAGAGAGAAAGACAAGTTGGTGTCGTTTACAGCTGCTGATACGCAGACTTACCGCCAGTTATAGCTGCCACCCAACTACTTTATGATCACATTAAAACAATAATGAATACACACACAGTGTGGTAATGCTCATCACTGTGCTAAACTCCTCCACTTCTCAGTAGTGTAGTGCTGCTGAATCCCACATCGACCCATAGCTCCCAAGGCTCGCCATTAGATCTGAGAGGCATGGATAGGTTTAAACGATGTAATTACTGTATTTCACCTTGACTGGGTTTTGCCATATTGCTGCTAACACCTATCCATTTCTTTCAGATCGACAACAGCGCCAAAAGGGTGGATACTATAGTCGAATTAGGGAGTTCTCCTTCCAAATTGATAGTGGTGCTTATACAGGGACCAGAGAGTGCTTTAGGAGTGACTGGAACTCAAGTCAGCTGGAAAAAGGGAGGGATAGGGTCATTCAAAGCTACTATATTTAAAGAGAGTTCTGAAGGAGATATCTGAGTGAAACAGCATCACCCAACTCCAGTATCAGTTTGTTACAGAAGGTAAACAGTATGCTGCTGCATGTGTAAGTACAGCAGTCAATTTTTTGCATAATTGCCAGTTAACTGTAGCTATAATATTCACCCAGATAATAAACTGAATGGCAATGTTTTATTTGTGTGGTATACATTTGTATCATTGTTTAGTGTCCAGTTAGCCCAAGAATGTACTGTTAAGGAGTGTAGGCGAGCCTACTCCTTTAACTTCCAAGGACCTTATAGGTTATGTTCAGAGGGAAACTGGCTCTGGCACCCAAAACAACCAAATACTCCATCTAATTGTGAATCGTATTGTAGAAATATAAAGTGACTTTCATATCACATCAAAATAATTTCACAAATGCAAAACAAACACTTTCTATACTCTGGTTTAACCAGTTTTAACAGTTGCAGCTGACAGTGTTTTTCACTTGCAAAATTTTTCTGGTGTCGTTCTTCGCCTACATTTGACATTTTAGTAATTTAGTAGACGCTCTTATCCTGAGCGACTTACACACAAGTGTTCGAAGACGCTATCTAGCTAATTTCCACAGATGGTCATCGTAACATGGAAATATGGTCCCGTGTGGCTCAGTTGGTAGAGCATGGCGCTTGCAACGCCAGGGTTGTGGGTTCATTCCCCACGGGGGGACCAGGATGAATATGTATGAACTTTCCAATTTGTAAGTCGCTCTGGATAAGAGCGTCTGCTAAATGACTTAAATGTAAATGTAAATATGGCAGTGTAATTTTAAACTGTTTTGAGTAATTTAACCTTTTTGGTTTTTGAAAATGATCTCATCGATATGAAAGTTAAAAGGTGCAATATGCAGAAATCCCGCCACCATTTCCTGGCTGCTAAAATTCTAAAAGTTCACAAAATTTCATTTTATGTGACAAAACAAGCAATGTATAGTTTAGAGCAGGGTTTCCCAAACTCGGTCCTGGGCCCTCCAACTCATCATCAAGCTTTGATTATTTAAATCAACTGTGTAGTGCTAGGGCAAAAACCAAAACGTGCATCCAGGGGGGCCCCAGAACCGAGTTTGGGAGAGAATCATTGTGCCATCTAAACCGCTGTGAAATATCTTTTCAATTACCAAAAATATTGTATTTTCGGCTGTTTGAAGCTGATGTACAAAACAGAATGTTAAAGATGCAAAAACAAAACTTAAGAATGGGAAGCAATTTTTGAATCTGTAAAAGTTCACTTCCCTTTCTTTGCACGTCACCTGTAAGAAGTCTTAATAGGGTGTTGGGTCACCACGAGCCAGAACAGCTTCAATGCACCTTGGCATAGATTCTACAACTGTCTAACTTTATTGGAGGGAAGCGACACCATTCTTCCACAATATTTACCAAGCGGTCACCATAATTTGGTGTTTTGTTGATGGTGGTGGAAAAGCTGTCTGAGGCACTGCTCCAGATTCTCCCAAAAGCGTTCAATTGGGTTGAGATCTGGTGACCGAGACGGCCATAGCATATGGTTTACATCATTTTCATTCTCATAAAACCATTCAGTGACTACTCGCTGCCTGTGGATGGGGGCATTGTCAATCTATCAGGGCATAGCCATGGTAGCCAAAATAATGGCCTGCCCAGTATTTTTATATAGGACCCTAAGCATAATTAGGGCCCTATGAAATCCGTATTTTTTCCCCCCAAATTATATTTTATTTTTTCCCAAATTCCGCTCTTTCCGTTGACATTTTTCTGAATTCTGTGTTATGATTTACGCTCATTTTATCATCAGAAAGAGTATCTAATAATGTGAATGAATAAAACGTCAACAATTTAATAAGATATAACAGTAAATTTGTAATGATGCAACACGTTGCGCTTTTTTAATCAAGGCAAGCGCTTCAATTCAGAGTTTTACTGAGTGTTTCATTATAAATGAAAAAAGAAATGCAAGAATCTAGGCGACAATGCAGCAACCTTCTCATGTTTCCAGCTGGCTGAGGATGTTTGTGACTGCCCAGGTTGATGACTTTTCTACCAACAAAAACTCTGTACAGATGAACATGTTTCTCAAAGTGACAGCCAAGTTGTGAGGTGACGTAAGGGTTCCACTCACGACCCACCCCAATTGAAAACATAATTATTTCTCTAGGCCTACTCGTCTGTAATTGTACAATTATGAAATAATTTAGGTTACTACAATAATCAGCCAAATTATGGAAAATTCTGCAATATTCCACGTTTTACAGTTGATTTCATTTTTTTATTACCAGATTCTGTCCGCATCACGGAAATCATAGGGCCATACATAATGGGATCTAATTAAGTCAGGAACCACCACTCAGGAAACACACCTGTGTGGAAGCACCTGCTTCCAATGTACTTTTTATCCCTCATTTACTCAAGTGTTTCCAGTATTTTGGCAGTTACCTGTATCTAAATCAATTACATTTTATTACAGAAGTTTCAGCAAGCACTGATGGTGATAATGATCAGCAATGACATTTCATTGGCCTGCTTGCCTCACTCTTCTCAGTCCAGGGATGAGCACTAAGATGGTCCTCTATCTCATTTGGACAGTTTGAGGTTCAGTCTAGAGTTAGGATATCTTATGGTAGGACTGTTTTAAACAGATCTAAGGCTTTTGTTAATTTTTTTATTTTACCTTTATTTAACTAGGCAAGTAAGTTAAGAACAAATCTTATTTACACTGACGGCCTAGGAACACTGGGTTAATTGCCTTGTTCAGTGGCAGAATGACAGATTTTTACCTTGTCAGCTCAGGGATTCAATCTAGCAACCTTTCGGTTACTGGCCCAACACTCTACCTGGCTACAATACCCACTGTAGTGTGTGTAGATCGCAAGCCCATAGTAAGTCAATAGGGCTAAATGACTAGCCACTACTGTTATCTAGCCAGATAAGAACTGTTAGCTAGCTAGCTACCCACAAAGAATTTGCATCTACCTTGCATAACATTTGTTTTAGGTCATTTTTGCCTCTTAAACTATCTGGTTAGCTAGATTACTACGATTCACATATAGCTAGATGATAGTTATGAAGAAAAATGTTTGCTTTGTGTATATCTTGTTTTGTCTCCGTTGTCATTGTCCTAGCTGGAAGAAGGTTCACTGAATGAAAGGTGAAGCATGAAGTAATACAGTAGGGGGAGTGCGAGCGCTTCTCAAATGTCATGTTTTATGCGTTCTCCACACTCATCCTCACAAGAACCTACTTAAGGGAACTTCCCCAGAGAATGCACTCGAAGCATGAGAGTGTGGAGCACGGTAATAGGAATATTGAGAAATACAGATTGTCTCAAATTCCCAGTATCGTTGAGACCAACCACTCAGACAACCGGTAGAGTAAGTTCAAATGTAATTTTATTCAACATTTCGGCTTGTAAAGATTGTTTCCAAATAGGATAATATCAGACGGTACCTAGCTAGCGTTCGCATGAGCTATTACCGGCTGATCTAATAGGCTAAACCACAGTAGGGCTGGGCGACATATCGCCAATACCGGTTTGGGTCTATTTTGGTGGCCTCCAGTATATTCTAATGCCTTGATTCCATCCAAAATACACAGTGAAATGATTGAATACTTTATCGACTTTAACATTTGTTGTGGTATTGTGTAGAAAGACAATTTAAATGACAAACTGTAAAATGAATATATTGTTAGTTGTTTTGGATATCATCTAAGTCTATATGATCAGGACTATTTTCAAAGTAAGAGAACATTAAAACTTTAACATTTAACCTGTCTTCTCTTGAGATTAAAGTCTTATTTACAGTTTTAGTGCACAATATGCATTGCCACTGATGTTTGTTCTTCAAATTTTGTATTTTATTAAACAGAAAAATGAAGTATATAAATAGCCCACATTTAAAAAAGAAATACATTAAATTGAATTAATAAAAGGGTTATATCAGTCTTAAGTATTATATCGTTTGGAGTTTACATAGCCTACATTAATTTAAAATGAGGAAGGGCCCTATAAAATCTGTTTTCTCAGTTTTTTGTTTTTCCAGGTTTTAGTTTCCCCACATTTTTTTCCCAGGATCTCACCCTCAAAGTCACACTTTTTAAATAGAAAAACAACACAATTGGATGTTATAAGTCCATACCAATGCTTAAACCACATCAGGAGACCACTTTTGAGGTCTGGGCTATTTCGATTTTTTTTTTTTTTTACCCTTTAATTCAAGTAGCAATAGGCTGTTGTTTAGTGTTGTTTTTGTTGCACACATGTAATGTCGAATTTGTGAAAACAAATAGGCCTACCCACTGGATTGATTAAAATAATAATGATATCATTACATGATATTATTGGTAAGCATAGTGGCCAAGACAAACATATTTTCACGTATTCACTAATATCATCCAAATCATTAAATCATAGTACGTTTCTAGGTTCATTCAGTAGTTTTTACCAGATATAGAATCCTGTTGAAAAATAATCTTAAAAGTACCATTTATATTTGTGATACTGTTGCTGCTTCCTGTTGTCATGGCTTTTTGATTTATCGGCGAGTGTCAAAACACCGGTTTTAGATGTCTAAATTCATAATCATTATGCTGAAATAAGTCCTAATATTTTTAAGACCAATACATAAAATTTGCTCCCTACACACAAGTGCCTGTAACGGTCGTTCTCCTCCTCTTTGTCTGAAGAGGAGGAGTAGGGATTGGACCAAAGCGCAGCGTTGAAGGTAGACATAATTTATTAAATGAAAACGACGAAACACGAATAACACTAGAGAAATACAAAACAAATAAACGATGTAGACAGACCTGGACTTGAGAACTTACATATAACGAAGAACGCACGAACAGGTATAGACTACAAACAAACGATACAGTCCCGTGTGGTACAAACATACAGACACAGGAGACAACCACCCACAAACAAACAGTGAGAACACCCTACCTTAATATGGTTCTCAATCAGAGGAAACGTCAAACACCTGCCTCTAATTGAGAACCATATCAGGCAAACCATTAACCAACATAAATCAAATCAAATCAAATCAAATTTTATTAGTCACATACACATGGTTAGCAGATGTTAATGCGAGTGTAGCGAAATGCTTGTGCTTCTAGTTCCGACAATGCAGTAATAACCAACAAGTAATCTAACCTAACAATTCCACAACTACTACCTTATACACACACACAAGTGTAAAGGGATGAAGAATATGTACATAAAGATATATGAATGAGTGGTGGTACAGAACGGCATGGCAAGATGCAGTAGATGGTATAGAGTACGGTATATACATATGAGATGAGTACTGTAGGGTATGTAAACATAAAGTGGCATAGTTTAAAGTGGCTAGTGGTACATGTATTACATAAAGATGGCAAGATGCAGTAGATGATATAGAGTACAGTATATACATATGAGATGGGTAATGTAGGGTATGTAAACATTATATTAAGTGGCATTGTTTAAAGTGGCTAGTGGTACATTTTTACATAATTTCCATCAATTCCCATTTTTAAAGTGGCTGGAGTTGAGTCAGTATGTTGGCAGCGGCCGCTAAATGTTAGTGGTGGCTGTTTAACAGTCTGATGGCCTTGAGATAGAAGCTGTTTTTCAGTCTCTCGGTCCCTGCTTTGATGCACCTGTACTGACCTCGCCTTCTGGATGATAGCGGGGTGAACAGGCAGTGGCTTGGGTGGTTGTTGTCCTTGATGATCTTTATGGCCTTCCTGTGACATCGGGTGGTGTAGGTGTCCTGGAGGGCAGGTAGTTTGCCCCCGGTGATGCGTTCTGCAGACCTCACTACCCTCTGGAGAGCCTTACGGTTGTGGGCGGAGCAGTTGCCGTACCAGGCGGTGATACAGCCCGACAGGATGCTCTCGATTGTGCATCTGTAGAAGTTTGTGAGTGCTTTTGGTGACAAGCCGAATTTCTTCAGCCTCCTGAGGTTGAAGAGGCGCTGCTGCGCCTTCTTCACAACGCTGTCTGTGTGGGTGGACCAATTCAGTTTGTCCGTGATGTGTACACCGAGGAACTTAAAACTTTCCACCTTCTCCACTACTGACCCGTCGATGTGGATAGGGGGGTGCTCCCTCTGCTGTTTCCTGAAGTCCACAATCATCTCCTTTGTTTTGTTGACGTTGAGTGTGAGGTTATTTTCCTGACACCACACTCCGAGGGCCCTCACCTCCTCCCTGTAGGCCGTCTCGTCGTTGTTGGTAATCAAGCCTACCACTGTAGTGTCATCCGCAAACTTGATGATTGAGTTGGAGGCGTGCATGGCCACGCAGTCGTGGGTGAACAGGGAGTACAGGAGAGGGCTCAGAACGCACCCTTGTGGGGCCCCAGTGTTGAGGATCAGCGGGGTGGAGATGTTGTTACCTACCCTCACCACCTGGGGGCGGCCCGTCAGGAAGTCCAGGACCCAGTTGCACAGGGCGGGGTCGAGACCCAGGGTCTCGAGCTTGATGACGAGTTTGGAGGGTACTATGGTGTTAAATGCTGAGCTGTAATCGATGAACAGCATTCTCACATGGGTATTCCTCTTGTCCAGATGGGTTAGGGCAGTGTGCAGTGTGGTTGCGATTGCGTCGTCTGTGGACCTATTGGGTCGGTAAGCAAATTGGAGTGGGTCTAGGGTGTCCGGTAGGGTGGAGGTGATATGGTCCTTGACTAGTCTCTCAAAGCACTTCATGATGACGGAAGTGAGTGCTACGGGGCGGTAGTCGTTTAGCTCAGTTACCTTAGCTTTCTTGGGAACAGGAACAATGGTGGCCCTCTTGAAGCATGTGGGAACAGCAGACTGGGATAAGGATTGATTGAATATGTCCGTAAACACACCAGCCAGCTGGTCTGCGCATGCTCTGAGGACGCGGCTGGGAATGCCGTCTGGGCCTGCAGCCTTGCGAGGGTTAACACGTTTAAATGTTTTACTCACCTCGGCTGCAGTGAAGGAGAGCCCGCAGGTTTTGGTAGGGGGCCGTGTCAGTGGCACTGTATTGTCCTCAAAGCGGGCAAAAAAGTTGTTTAGCCTGTCTGGGAATAAGACATCCTGGTCCGCGACGGGGCTGGTTTTCTTTTTGTAATCCGTGATTGACTGTAGACCCTGCCACATACCTCTTGTGTCTGAGCTGTTGAATTGCGACTCGATTTTGTCTCTGTACTGGGACTTAGCCTGTTTGATTGCCTTGCGGAGAGAATAGCTACACTGTTTGTATTCGGTCATGCTTCCGGTCACCTTGCCCTGGTTAAAAGCAGTGGTTCGCGCTTTCAGTTTCACGCGAATGCTGCCGTCAATCCACGGTTTCTGGTTTGGGAATGTTTTAATCGTTGCTGTGGGTACGACATCGTCAATGCACTTCCTAATGAACTCGCTCACCGAATCAGCATATTCGTCAATATTGTTGTTGGACGCAATGCGGAACATATTCCAATCCGCGTGATCGAAGCAGTCTTGAAGCGTGGATTCAGATTGGTCGGACCAGCGTTGAACAGACCTGAGCGCGGGAGCTTGTTGTTTTAGTTTCTGTTTGTAGGCTGGAATCAACAAAATGGAGTCGTGGTCAGCTTTTCCGAAAGGGGGGCGGGGGAGGGCCTTATATGCGTCGCGGAAATTAGTATAACAATGATCTAGGGTTTTTCCAGCCCTGGTAGCACAATCGATATGCTGATAGAATTTAGGGAGTTTTGTTTTTAGATTAGCCTTGTTAAAATCCCCAGCTACGATGAATGCAGCCTCAGGGTGTGTGGTTTCCAGTTTACAAAGAGTCAGATAAAGTTCGTTCAGGGCCATCGATGTGTCTGCTTGGGGGGGAATATATACGGCTGTGATTATGATTGAAGAGAATTCCCTTGGTAGATAATGCGGTCGACATTTGATTGTGAGGAGTTCTAGATCAGGTGAACAGAATGACTTGAGTTCCTGTGTGTTGTTATGATGATCACACCACGTCTCGTTAATCATAAGGCATACCCCCCCGCCCCTCTTCTTACCAGAAAGATGTTTGTTTCTGTCGGCGCGATGCATGAAGAAACCAGCTGGCTGCACCGACTCCGTTAGCGTCTCTTGAGTTAGCCATGTTTCCGTGAAGCAGAGCACGTTGCAATCCCTGATGTCTCTCTGGAATGCTACCCGTGCTCGGATTTCATCAACCTTATTGTCAAGAGACTGGACATTGGCGAGTAGTATGCTAGGGAGTGGAGCGCGATGTGCCCGTCTCCGAAGCCTGACCACGAGACCGCCTCGTTTGCCCCTTTTACGGCGTCGCACAGGGTCGCCGGCTGGGATCAGATCCATTGTATTGGGTGGAAGGCAAAACACTGGATCCGTTTCGGGAAAGTCATATTCCTGGTAGGAACGATGATGAGTTGACGTTAATTGTATATTCAGTAGTTCCTCCCGACTGTATGTAATGAAACCTAAGATTACCTGGGGTACCGAAGTAAGAAATAACACATAAAAAAAACAAAATACTGCATATTTTCCAAGGAACGCGAAGCGAGGCGGCCATCTCTTTCCGGCGCCGGAAGTTGAAACACATAACATAGAATGCCCACCCCAACTCACGCCCTGACCAACTAAACACATACAAAAACAAAGAAAACAGGTCAGGAACGTGACAGTGCCACACTTGTGTTCAGATTACTTGTATTTTGCTAAATTAGTATCTTAAACTGCACACGCACCAATATTTACCAAGCGGTCACTCAAGACTGGAATTGATTTCCTTGTTCTACTGTAATCAATAGTGTGCGCAAATTAATCACTCACATCGATATTGTATTGAAATCAATGGAACTGGGATAACAACTGCGGCGACATGTACCGTTTGCGCTCTTCTAACAGACAAACCTCAATGAACTTGGGTATGCTGCATATAGTGTATTCAGACCCCTTTTCCACATTTTGTGACGTTACGGCCTTATTCTAAAATGTATTAAATAAATTAAAATCCTCATCAATCTACACACAATAACCCATAATGACAA
This sequence comes from Salvelinus alpinus, assembly GCF_045679555.1. Lineage (NCBI taxonomy): Eukaryota > Metazoa > Chordata > Actinopteri > Salmoniformes > Salmonidae > Salvelinus > Salvelinus alpinus. The sequence continues at coordinate 44,039,696 of NC_092100.1, forward strand.
AGCGAAAACAGGTTTTTAGACATCTTTGCAAATGTATTAAAATATGTATTCAGACCCTTTGCTATGAGACTCGAAATTGAGCTCAGGTGCATCCTGTTTCCATTGATCATCTTTGGAGTCCACCTGTGGTAAATTCAATTGATTGGACATGATTTGGAAAGGCACACACCTGTCTATTTAAGGTCCCACAGTTGACAGTGCATGTCAGAGCAAAATCAAGCCATGAGGTCAAAGGAATTGTCCGTCTGGAGTGGCCAAAAGGCACCTAAAGGACTCAGACCATGAGAAACAAGATTCACTGGTCTGATGAAACCTAGATTGAACTCTTTGGCCTGAATGCCAAGCGTCACATCTGGAGGAAACCTGGCACTATCCCTACAGTGAAGCATGGTGGTGGCAGCATCATGCTGTGGGGATGTTGTTCAACGACTGGGACTGGGAGACTAGTCAGGACCGAGGGAAAGATGAACGAAGCAAAGTATAGAGAGATCCTTGAGGAAAACCTGCTCCACAGTGCTCAGGACCCCAGACTTGGGTGAAGGTTCACCTTCCAACAGGACAACAACCCTAAGCAGACAGCCAAGACAACACAGGAGTGGCTTCGGGTCAAGTCTCTGAATGTCCTTGAGTGGCCCAGACAGAGCCTGGACTTGAACCCGATCAAACATCTCTGGAGAGACCTGAAATAGCTGTGCAGTGATGCTCCCCATCCAAACTGACAGGGCTTGAGAGGATCTGCAGAGAAGAATGTGAGAAACTCCCCAAATACAGGTGTGCCAAGCTTGTAGCGTCATACTCAAGGCTGTAATTGCTGCCAAAGGTGCTTCAACAAAGTGCTGAGTAAACGGTCTGAATCCTTATGTAAATGTTGTATTTCAGTTTTTTTTATACATTTGCAAAATGTCAAAAAATCAGTTTTTGCTCTGTCATTATGGGGTATTGTGTGTAGATTGAGGGAAAATAACAATTTAATCAATTTTAGAATAAGACTGCAACGTAATAAAATGTGGGAAAAGTCAAGGGGTCTGAATACTTTCCAAATGCACTGTATATCTGTTGATAGATGACAACCTGTCGTAGCCATTTATCAACATATCTCTCTGAGATTTTTTTCCGGTAGATGGCCAATACAGAAAAGGAAACAACACTTTTTTGACTACATCATTTAAACAAATCACTACCTCAAATCTGTTTCTAAGTAGTGACGGGTTGGCTTTCATTAGAATGATAGTTTAACCCTCAAATCAATGTGAACCCAAAGAGGAGCGCCCACGTTTTTGTTTTTTTTGCCATGTGGTTTGAAAAGGACAGCTGCGTTCTAAGTCCCACTACGGACTGCCACGTATGACAAACACTGGTACTAAACCAAAGATATTGATCTGTTTTAAGCAAATGATTTCATGAGATCGTGATAACTATACACTTTATTACTAACATCAAGAGTCTGAGGTAAAAAGGATGTGTATTTCCTGTAATTCTTGTGTGGTGAAAACGTTAGTCTGTGTAATATAGTAACACGTTCTGTCCACTATAGGGAACTTAGTGTAAAATAACTTACTTTTGGTCATGTAGTGTATTTAATTATGTGGACACCTGCTTGTCGAACATCTCATTCCAATATCATGGGCATTAATATGGAGTTGGTCCCCCAATTTGCTGCTATAACAGCCTCCACTCTTCTGGGAAGGCTTTCTACTAGATGTTGAAACATTGCTGCGAGGACTTGCTTCCATTCAGCCACAAGAGCATTAGTGAGTTTGGGCCTGTTTGGGTGATTAGGCCTGGCTCGCAGTCGGCGTTCCAATTCATCTCAAAGGTGTTCAATGGGGTTGGGGTCAGGGCTCTGTGCAGGCCAGTCAAGTTCTTCCACACAGATTTCGACAAACCATTTCTGTATGGACCTCGCTTTGTGCACGGGGGCATTGTCATGCTGAAACAGGAAAGGGCCTTCCCCAAACTGTTGCCACAAAGTTGGAAGCACAGAATTGTGTCAAATGTAATTGAATGCTGTTGCGTTAAGATTTGCCTTCACTGGAACTAAAGGCCGAGCCCAAACCATGAAAACATCCTCAGACTATTATTCCTCCTCCACCAAACTCTACAGTTTGTAAGGACCGACGCTGGAGAAGAGAAGCAGGTACGGGGTGTTGAACATTTAATATGGATCAGACATCGAACAGGAACAGCGTCAACCAGGTAACAAAAATGACAAACAAACATTAATCCTGAATCGGGGAACAGAGCTTGGGAACAGACCGATATAAGGTAGGTAATGACACAGGTGATTGAGTCCAGGTGAGTCCAATAATTGCTGATGTGCGTGATGGGGGGAAGGCAGGTGTGCGTAATGATGGTGGCAGGAGTGCGTAATGCTGGAGAGCATACCGCCTTTGAGTGCCAGGGAGGGGAAGCGGGAGCAGGTATGACAGGGAGCGGGAGCAGGCGTGACACAGTTGGCACTATGCATTGGGGCAGGTGGCATTCTCCTGGCATCCGCCAAACCCAAATTCGTCCGTCGCACTACCAGATGGTGAAGCGTGATTCATCACTCCAGAAAACGCGTTTCCACTGCTCCAGACGCTTGGCTGCTCGGCCATGGAAACCCCTTTCATGAAGCTTCCGACTAACAGTTCTTGTGCTGACGTTGCTTCCAGAAGCAGTTTGGAACTTGGTAGTGAGTGTTGCAACCGAGGACAGACGATTTTTACACTACAAGCTTCAGCACTCTGCGGTCCCATTCTGTGAGATTGTGTGGCCTACCACTTCGCAGCTGAGCCGTTGTTGCGCTTGGACGTACGGGCCATTCTACTGCCAATGTTTGTCTATGGAGATTGCATAGCTGTGTGCTCGATTTTATTCACCGGTCAGCAGCTGGTGTGGCTGAAATAGCCGAATCCATTAATTTGAAGGGGTGTCCACATACTTTTGTATATATAGTGTATTTGGACAAGAATGAGGCTCTCCACTACCTATTGCTGCAGTGATGATTCACCATCTTCATCGGATGTTTTCATTATTCATCTGCAGATAATCGCCTAAAAGCCTACATCTACCAGTAGCCTATGCAAATTAGGGAGCCTAATGAACTCACTGATACGATTCGGTAAACTACACTGATTGATGAGACAAGTCACTCACTTTAGCGTCACTGTCTGGCAAGCCCCAACATCCTAGAAAAGGAAACCTAGAAAATCCTTTAGTTTACTTGTCCCAATGCAATACCATGGACAAATAACCACATAGCCTGTGGTGCAAAGGCTATGTGAAACATGCTAAATAAAATAAATGAATGTGCCAGAAAACAATAATTAGGCTAAGTGGATTTCAACTCATCGTTACCACTTACATTACATGGGATGTGCGAATTAACAAGCATCATGTTCTCTCCCTCCTCCTTGTAAAGAAATTTGACCGCAACCAACCACAGTGCACACAAATTGTACCTGGAGGCAGGGCAGACATACTGCGTTTACCTGTCATCACTCGCATTGTGAGTGACAGGCGCCTATCCTATCAATAGATTGCTAGAAGATGCATATCGTTCATTCTAGAAGGAAAGGGCTCGTCTGACTAGCGAACTTAAGCTTTTAAATGAAAAGTAGTCTAGTTAATATGAAGTGGCTGGCTGAAAATTAGTCTGTAGGAAAGCACTGGATGTGATGTTCTCCCACTCTGTCCTATACTCTGTCTCTGTTGTCTAAGATAGATCCTCCCAATTAAAGATAAGGAACGTTGTGTCCTAGATGTTTTATGGAATGTTTTTTGACAGATTCAGATTTTAATGGTCACAGCGAGACTGTGGGAAATCAATAACTGTGTTTTCCCACCTTATGCCTGATCATGTTAAATTGCCTTCAGCTTATTGAATAATGGGTGGTCCAGTCAGCGCAGAGCAGACATTGACAGCTAAGACTGCAGGGCATTTCCATCAAAAGGACCCATGAGCACCAACATGTGAAGTTCATAGGAGCATATCAAATTGGTAAATGAAGGCATGGATACATTTCCATCGTAATAATTTGGCATAAGTAAAGGCTTTGATTTCTGGATAAACAGATGGAAAAGGTGTCTTAGAAAACATCTACCAGAAAGTATTAAAAGCTTAGCTTCTGTAAGTTTAGGAAATAAGGGCTTTGTGCCTTGTAATTCTGTTACCAAAAACCCACATATCTTTAAGATATTTTATAATTTCTCCCCCTCATGAGGGAGGATAATGAAAGTTCACAGAAGTAACAAGTAATGGTTGACCTGCCAATTAGTTATAGTGATTTTACTGATACATTTTATTTATGAATTAAGTGATTAAAACTCTTAATTGGTAACGAATTACCAAAAAATCAGTAACAGAATTACTGCAACTGAATTGGCTACGATGGGAAATCATAGTCACAAATCACAGTTAGGTCACCTGCTACTGACCCTTCCACTGGCATACTGTTATGTTCAGCTCATAACTGTTTTCTTTGCTTTTCTGTCGTCTGGTGGTCAAACCAAGAGTGTTAAAAACAGTCTGAGTCTGGACAATCCCTCTCTCTTCGCCTCTCTCTCACTCTCCAGTTAATGTCACCTCTCCCAGCTCTTACTGACAGCTACCAATGAGCCTCCACTTTCCATTGAAAAGTAGTTGAAATTTGAACCAAATCTGAACCTATCAAAGACTTGTGTTTTTCAAGTTTGGATAGTACAGTACTGAGTAAAGTACAGTGCAATACAGAAAAGTATAGGGATGTGCATCTTTCCCTTTCAATACGTATCTAGATACATGGGCTCCGATACGATGCAGAAACTATACATTTTATTTCTAAACGAATAGGTCTGATTCGGATTGATTAGACAACGAAGCGATGCGATTTGATGCAATACGGTTGCATAAACACATTTGTTTTCCATTTTAAATTAAAATCTGCTGTTGATGTGTGTGTGTGTGTGTGTGGTGTATGTACTATGTATGTAGGCACCTAGTCTGAAATGACTAAGCATCTACCAACCCACTGCCACGGGCAATGTGGCCTATGTTATTTGTCTCCCACTTTGGTTCTGAAATCACCATCACCCACTAATTAGCTTGTCATTTTACAGATTGTGTTTGAGCTAGTGATGTGAAACTTTACCCTGTATATCTAAAAATGACCATATACACTGATTGTTTAAAGGAAAACTACCAAAACTATTGCTGATGGTGAACCTGACCAAGTACTGTACCCGTCCAGTAGGTAGCTCATAGCCAGATGAGTTGTGTCTCGGGGTAGCTTACTTTTATTCCAGTAAAACACGATTTTTAACAGCTTATAGATGACAGTAACCTAGCAAATTACATAGGCTTTATTAGTTGGTTGACAACCTAATATCGCGCAAGCCACTTTAGCATTTGGTATGCTGAAGGTGCCGCGCAGAAGACCAGGAACAGGCCGCCTATCTTGCGTTGGTCAGTGTGCGAAGCTGGACAAAGTGAGCAGTTTGACTAAGCTACTGATATTACCTAGGGTTGTTTGGCATGCAAAATTACTTGTAGATCAATTACTGTCAATACGGTTACATGCTTAGTTCAACACAGAAGGAGAGAACGCATCAGTTGTCACAAAATATTAGGTATTTTCGGGAAGGTAGATAGAAATTAATTTGAGGAAAAAATAAATGAATCTGCAATTCGTATCGTTTGAATCGATTTTCTGGCCAATGCGGGTTTGGGGTCCTTGGACCGATGCAGTCCTCTCTGAAACATTTGAATCGGGGACCAATGCGTATCGGTGAATCGTTACATCCCTAGTACAGTAGTGTACAGTATATTTTACTGAACTCTACCCTACTCTGCTGTTTTGTATTGTACTGCACTGTACTCTACTGTGCTGCGCTGTGATGTCCAAACTTGTGAAACATGAGGAGAATGACATTCATATCCACAATACAGAATTACATCATGGGTCCCTGATCTGTACTGATCAGGGACCCATGATGTAATTCTGTTACCGTAATTCCGTTACCGGGTGTAAATCCACTTCACTTACTGTAGTTCAATAACCAAAATAGATTTTTTTCAAACTCAAGGTGCCATATCATAGCTGACACCCCATTCTTTCTGCAATATGCATCTTTGAATCTTAATTCGGAGCAGATATTTAAGACTTTTTGGAAAACATGGTCGCATAAAAAGCTGAGGGAGATTTTACCGTAATTCCATTACCAAAGTTTGTATCTCCACAGTTTTAAGTAGTCATTGTGTATAGAGTAGCGTAATTCCGTTACCGTGGAATTGCCCTGCATCATCACCGTAAGTTATGCCTGGGGGGCTTCCTGAGTCTCTATTCTTACTGTACTGTCTGTGTGTAACTGAAAAGCCCATCTATGGACAGGCTGAGTGTTCTCAGGGGAGACAGACGCAGCTTTACCCACTCTGTTTTTAGATACCGCAGCCTCAGCACAAATTACAGCTTAGCTCTCCCCCACATGACGGCTCACAACTAAGATTGAAGTCAGACTGTCAAAAGCCCAGAACAATGCAAGCTGCCTTCGCACAGTTGGACTTCTCTCGTAAGCAACCCTACTCTCTTGATCCTGTTTCGCCTTCATATGGATCGCCCTCCAACTTGTTCAATTACCGCTCGACTTGTTTTAGGGTTATTCCTTGTGTTTTGCTGATCGGCTCAAAGCATGAAGCACACACACTTGAAGAGGTAGTCTCTCATGCTGTTGTAGCCTCTTTCAGCTAGAGAAAATCTGTCTCTGTCTCTAGTAGAAACTGTGGTGGTAGAAAGTTAATACAGAATGCATGCTGTGGTCTCCTATTTTTGCTCTGTGCTGTGGCATGTGGGGTTGTGCACACTGAGTGAACAAGTACCTGTGTGTGTTTACGTGCATTCATGTATACATGCATGTATGTGTTTACGAGCCAATGTGTGGTTTTATAACTTTGTTCTCTTTCTCTTTAGGTCACTGCTCTATTTGGCTGCTGTGAGGGAGGCCAGTGCTGTTACTGGTGAGCATTGAGACTTCTCCACCCCAGAAAGACAGACGGACGGAGTTCCCCTGCCCAGTGCCCCTGTTCTCCTTTTCATGGATGCCAGGCTGGCCCTGCTGCAGCTTGGGACTCTCCTGGTCCTCCTGTCCGCAGCATTGGAGTCGACTGCTAAGCTGACTGCTGGCGAGGAGGTCTACACTAACACCTGGGCGGTCCACATAGAGGGGGGACCGCAGGAGGCTGACCGAATTGCCAGGAAACACGGCTTCATCAACCATGGCAATGTGAGTAGCACAGCAGTGCACCCTGTGGAACCCCTCTAGTCAGTCAGAGTGTATGATCTCTCTATGCCCTGCATCTGTGGTCAGTTGAAACCCTATTCTATTTCAGTGACAGCCTGCTCAACAGGCTTTAATGTGCAGCAAGATATACAGACAGGACAGCCTATAAGCCCTCGTGTTGAAAGCCAGAGTGCATGTCATGACTCTTCCATCCCTTGCTGAGTTTAGCTGTCAGCTAAAGCCTGCACTCCTCCTATGGGTTCTATACTGAACAAAAATATGAACGCAACATGTAAAGTGTTGGTCCCATATTTCACAAGCTGAAATATAAGATCCCCAAAATGTTCCATATGCACAAAAAGCTTATTCGTTTACATCCCTGTTTGTGAGCATTTTTCCTTTGCCAAGATAATCCATCCACCTGGCAGATGTGGAATATTAATAAGCTGATTAAACAGCATCATCATTACACAGGTGCACCTTGTGCTGGGGACAATAAAAGGCCACTCTAATATGTGCACTTTTGTCAACCGGCCTCACAACCGCAGAGCACATGTAACCACGCTAACCCAGGACCCCCACATCTGGCTTTTTCACCTGCGGGATTGTCTGAAACCAGCCACCTGGACAGCTCATGAAACTGAGGAGTATTTCTGTCTGTAATAAAGCCCTTTTGTGGGGAAAAACTCAGTCACATGGGTGAACTCCTGCCCAGTCATGTGAAATCCATAGATTAGGGCATAATGCATTTATTTCAATTGAATGATTTCCTTATATGAACTGTAACTCAGTAAAATCTGAATTTGTTGCATGATGCATTTATATTTTTGTTCAGTATAGTTCATTTGGGCATACCATACCGTGTGTGTGTCAGGGTTTCTGTTAGGGAAATGTGGCCCCGGACATTTAACCAGCAGCATTTTAGGACCCATATGCATTGGGTGTGTAACCTGATCAGGGCGTCCACGGTGCTCAGAATGACAGAAATTACATTTTAGATTATGGTAATTCATATTAACAGAACATGCAAGTAGAGGATGCAACGATGCACAGTCCTTACCGTATTCTGATTTTGTAGATGTTAGAATAACTGTCCACATTTACTTTGACTCAGCCAACAAGACGAGTAACAAAAAGCAAAATCACTATCCTATGTCAATATACTATCCCCCATGGTAGAAAAGTTTACCTATTCTATTGGTCAGCTTGTCGAGAAGTAGCCTATTCCAAACAGATTCTGGGTCAGTTGTGGGAAGATAGATCCCAAATTCATACAACCAAATTCATACAACCAGTTGACCTAGGCTACATTCTTTTTTAAACGTTAAAAAGCAATGAGTCTGATGCAACACATCAGAATGTTTAGCTTAAAATGTTGATAAACTATCATTTCTCCACATTATAAGTGCAGCAATGCCCACAAGGCATTAGGCTACACGCAAATGTTCATTCCATAATGCAATTAGCGGGAAAACACTTTTGTCAAAAGGGCACTGGACATGCTAGTGGTTTCATGTGACATTAAATATCCGTTAGAAATTTTGAAATAGAGGAGATGTAATAGGCTACTTTGAAGCGAGGTAGGCCTAAGACATGCCTCATATGTACTAAAATGTTCAGGTTTCAAACAATGAAGTATATGTTTTCAAAATGCAAAGCCTACTGCCTCCAGCTCATTACAAAGTAGTGTGTGACGTCCTGATGAAGCCTGTTTTCCGTTGCTGTTTGAGATGCTGCAGTAGCTCGTTGCTGTTTGAGATGCTGCAGCAGCAGTAGCTCGTTGCTGTTTGAGATGCTGCAGTAGCTCGTGGCTGTTTGAGATGCTGCTGCAGCAGTAGCTCGTTGCTGTTTGAGATGCATGCTGCAGCAGCAGTAGCTCGTTGCTGTTTGAGATGCTGCAGTAGCTCGTTGCTGTTTGAGATGCTGCAGTAGCTCGTTGCTGTTTGAGATGCTGCAGTAGCTCGTTGCTGTTTGAGATGCTGCAGTAGCTCGTTGCTGTTTGAGATGCTGCAGCAGCAGTAGCTCGTTGCTGTTTGAGATGCTGCAGCAGCAGTAGCTCGTTGCTGTTTGAGATGCTGCTGCAGCAGTAGCTCGTTGCTGTTTGAGATGCTGCTGCAGCTCGTTGCTGTTTGAGATGCTGCTGCAGCTCGTTGCTGTTTGAGATGCTGCTGCAGCAGTAGCTCGTTGCTGCTTGAGATGCTGCTGCAGCAGTAGCTCGTTGCTGTTTGAGATGCTGCTGCAGCAGTAGCTCGTTGCTGTTTGAGATGCTGCTGTAGCTCGTTGCTGTCTGACAGATTTTCCGCTCAAAGGCTTTGTATCTGTATGCTGTAAGCGTGTGAAAAATGAATATAGTGTTGCCTACACATGCGACAATTTAATTCAAATAAATAATGCAAATTAACTTAGACCGATAAGCATGACCAGTCAAATGTATTTCCATCGACTAGTATTTACATTCATGAATAGGCTAAAAAGCATTATTTCGCAATGGGATTGTTTCTTCTCCCGGACAATTGAACAGTTTTATTTATCGGCATTTCAAAACAAATGTATAGGCCAAAAGCCGGCTATTACCGGCTAACGGAAACCCTGGTTCAGTCACTCCACAGAAGACTTCACTGTCTGCATCGAATACATGCGTAGGAGGCTCTGAACTACAGTACCAACCCTCCCTCCACCCTATCCCACACAGAAAGAGGATTTTCAGAGCGGTTTTCAAATTGAATTCAGGCTTATCTTCTGCTTTCTTTATGTTGCTGTCCATGCAGCTTCTGTCTTGAGCTCCATCAGATGTTTTTTCTCCTGTTATTGTAGTAGATCCTACGGCGGTCATAAAGTAGTAGGATGAGATGTGATATTTTTAATTTGTGAGATGCCTCTCGTTGTCAAACTCATCACCACTCAATTGTCTCCTTGGCTCTGATTGTTTACTTATCAAAGTACTGTAGTTTATCGCTCTCAGCTGGCTTTGATTGGAGTTCTTTGGTTATTGATTTAATCTAGCAGGAACTGCTGTTGGGATGCTGTGAAAGGGATTCTGCTGTAGAGAGAGAGGGGGAGGAAGCCATTAGAAAAATGTGCCTTAAATAACCTTTTATTCATAATTGGCTCTTTGAATGCAAGTCATTATTTGCTCTATTGAATAGGCCTTATTCTGCTTTGAGACTGCCAAGCAATCAAGCTCCACACAGATTGACGCACATGTGCACGCCGCACATACAGTCACACACACAGTCTCACACATTCTTTCCCCCAGAGGATAGTTTTATGTTTATACCTTCATCGCTTGTTACGAACACTTCATGAAGGTACTTCTGGTAGACAGGAACAATGGAATAATAGTAAGTGGGTTCTTCTGTCTTTTCCCTCTCTACAGCCTTGTAGTATAGGCCCCACTACCACACCAGTATTCCCAGTTGACGCCCCCAGTTTCGAGCCTGAAACACCTGTATGCCTCTGCCAGTAAAGCACAGGGCAGACAGAGACTTATCCAATCAGAGATCCAGGGCTTGTAAGGACTGGCAGGGGTTGAATGTTATTTTGGAGGACCTAAATCGGCCTGTCTTTTTTAACCTTGGTATCGGGCGTTGTCCTCTGGTGATGTGTCATGAGTTTAGTCTTTCTCTCGCTCTCTTTTTCTCTCTCTCCCTATCCTCCCCGTCTCGACATCTCACTCTGCGCTCTCTTCCACTTTCACTCTTTCCTTATGCACGCATATATTTAATCTCCCTCTGCTCTCTCTGTTTATTCTCTCAAAAGCTCCCCAAAGCTTTGTCCTTCTCTGCTCTTTCTCTCTTTCCCTCCCATCACTCCCTCCAGATGCTTAGGCGGATTCGGACTCGTCAGTCTAAAACCGATAGATCAATTTAATGGGGAAATATACGTCTGCGTTTTTTTCTGTCATTACTCACTCATGCTGAACGGTGGGTCTGGGAACAGAGGACTCCTTGAAGATGGGTCGGTTTGTCAGAGATGGATGTCTGATGCCATATGGTACAGAGTCCTGCTCACATCCCACAGACAGACAGTAGGTTACAGAGTAAAGCCCTACTCTCATTCATCTCTATTCTCTTCTCCCGTTCTCTCCTTTTCTCTTCTTTTCTCCAAATCAAATGTATTGGTCACGTACACGTGTTTATCAGATGTTATTGCAGGTGTAGTGAAATGCTTGTGCTTCTAGCTCCGACAGTGCAGTAATATCTAACAAGTAATATCTAACAGTTTTACAACATATACCCAAAATACACGTACATCTAAGTAAGAAATGGATTAAGAATATATATACATATGTCAGAGTGGCATTGGGCTAAGATGCAGTGGTATAGAATACAGTATATACATATGAGATGGGTGATGCAATATTTACACACAATTAAAGTGACTAAGATACCATAGAATAGTATGGAGTACAGTTTATACATATGAGATGAGTAGTGCAAGATAGTGTTTCATTTCCTTAAAGTGGCCAGTGATTCCTAATCTTATGTCTATAGGCAGCAGCCTCTGATTTGCTGGAGATGGCTATTTAACAGTCAGTGGTGTAATATAGAATACAATACAGTATATACATATGAAATGGGTGATGCAATATGTAAACACAATTTAAAAGTGACTAAGATACCGTAGAATAGTGTGGAGTGCAGTTTATACATATGGGATGAGTAATGCTAGATACGGAAACATTATTAAAGTGACTAATGATCCATTTCTAAAAGTGGCCAGTGATTCCTAATCTATGTCTATAGGCAGCCGCCTCTGATGTGCTAGTGATGACTGTTTAGCAGTCTGATGGCATTGAGATAGAAGCTGTTTTTCAGTCTCTTGGTCCCAGCTTTGATGCACCTGTACTGACCTCGCCTTCTGGATGATAGCGGGGTGAACAGGCAGTGGCTCGGGTGGTTGATGTCCTTGATGATCTTTTTGGCCTTCCTATGGCATCGGGTGCTGTAGGTGTCCAGGAGGGCGGGAAGTTTGCCCCCGGTAATGCGTTGGGCAGACCGCACCACCCTCTGGAGAGCATTGCGGTTGTGGGCTGTGCAGTTGCCGTACCAGGCGGTGATACAGCCCGACAGGATGCTCTCAATTGTGTATCTGTAAGAGTTTGTGAGCGTTTTAGGTGTTAAGCCAAATGTCTTTAGCCTCCTGAGGTTGAAGAGGCGCTGTTGCGCCAACTTCACCACACTGTCTGTGTGGGTGGACCATTTCAGTTTGTCAGTGACATATACGCTGAGGAACTTGAAGCTTTCCACCTTCTCCACTGCGGTCCCATTGATGTGGATAGGGGGGTGCTCCCTCTGCTGTTTCCTGAAGTCCACGATCATCTCCTTAGTTTTGTTGACGTTGAGTGAGAGGTTGTTTTCCTGGCACCACACTCCCAGAGCCCTCACCTCCTCCCTGTAGGCTGTCTCGTCATTGTTGGTAATCAAGCCTACTACTGTTGTGTCGTCTGCAAACTTGATGATTGTTGGAGGCGTGCTTGGCCACGCAGTCATGGGTGAACAGGGAGTACAGGAGGGGGCTGAGAATGCACCCTTGTGGGGCCCCAGTGTTGAGGATCAGCGAAGAGGAGGCGTTGTTTCTTACCTTCACCACTTGGGGGCGACCTGTCAGGAAGTCTAGGACCCAGTTGCACAAATCAAATCAAGTCAAATGTATTTATATAGCCCTTCTTACATCAGCTGATATCTCAAAGTGGTGTACAGAAACCCAGCCTAAAACCCCAAACAGCAAGCAATGTAGGTGTAGAAGCTGGAAAAACTCGGTGGCTAGGAAAAACTCCCGAGAAAGGCCAAAACCTAGGAAGAAACCTAGAGGAACCAGGCTATGAGGGGTGGCCAGTCTTCTTCTGGCTGTGCCGGGTGGAGATTATTACAGAACATGTTCAAATGTTCATAAATGACCAGCATGGTCAAATAATAATAATCACAGTAGTTGTCGAGGGTGCAACAAGTCAGCACCTCAGGAGTAAATGTCAGTTGGCTTTTCATAGCCGATCATTAAGAGTATCTCTACCACTCCTGCTGTCTCTAGAGAGTTGAAAACAGCAGGTCTGGGAAAGGTAGCACAGGGCGGTGTTCAGACCCAGGGCCTCGAGCTTGACGATAAGCTTGGAGGGTCCTATGGTGTTGAATGCTGAGCTATAGTCAATGAACAGCATTCTTACATAGGTATGCCTCTTGCCCAGATGTCCGTCACTACAGACCCTGGTTCGATCCTGGGCTGTATCACAGAATAATGTCATAAATCAATAGAATGAATGCTTCAATCTAGTTGACATCGGTAAAGTTCTGTCATCTCTGCTTCTTTCATGAAGCAAAGATGTTTAGGGATTGGGGGAATTATTATTATTATTATTATTATTTGTTGTAGATAGGGAGGCAGAAAGCTAGATATAAATAGAGTAGGGGAGAAGTTTAAAATGAAAGGATCCAGTTAGAAAGTAGAGAGAAGCGAGTGATCGGAATTGAGAGGAAACAGGAGAGATTATGAAGGCAGGAGAGTGAGTGGGAGGATTTGGCGAGGGGAAAAAGAGTGGGAGAGAATGGATGAACAGTGGCTAAAGACTGAGATTGAGAGTGAGAGGAAGAGACAGAGGGGAGGATTGCTAAGCAACATTTAAACAGTTGTCTGAAATGAGATTATGGAGGCGTACATCCTTAGTCATTGTTTCATTTAGGCACCAGCCGCACGAGAATAATGAGCCATATTTCAGACTTTTGTCTCTGAGTAGGTGATAGGAGGCAGCAGGGAGATAAACATAACTAATGCAGTCCTCCAATGTCTGGGCTACACAATGGCTTTATTTGGGGAGATGGGTGGTTTAGATAAAGGATGTGTGGCCTGGGGATGGTTGAGTGAACAGGGGGAATTATGGCTTATTCATCCTCACTTCCTTTCTCTCTGGTGGTGGATGTTCTCTAGGGCCAGCCACCAGGGACGTCACTGGAGTTTCATAACATTCGGGCCTCAGCCATGAAGAACAATAAATAGCCTTTTCTAAAATGATTTACATGACTGGAGACATTAAAATAACATGTTTTAATACCACACAAATAACCAAAATGGCCGGATACAGGATACTCAGGACTCTTGAGTGGCGAAGCGGTAACAGGCTGACTGCATCGCGAGCGTTGCAAAATACATTTTTTTATCTATATTATTCAATAACTGCACCCACACTGCTCGCGCGCACCAACGAGTGTCTGCATTGCCAAGGGATAACATAGAAGTCAATTCTATTTGTGATGCAGATCGCGCTGCAAGTCCTGCCTCTCCCATCTCCTCATTGGTTTATAGAAGCAGATACCCATGTGCCATCTCCTCATTGGTTATACCCACGTGGGTAACTGAAAGACGAACGAGGTCAGTGGCGGTAATGCACCTAATTTATGAAAGGTGCCAATCGCAATATAAAGTCAAGAGAAGGAAAAACCCTAGAAGGAGGAGAGATGACTAGAAACGATTCGGTTGACCATTTTATGTGTGGATTAATTGTCAGAGTAGAGGACCTTGTGCATTTCAGGTAAAATAACAAATCAATGTTTATATCCCAGGACAAATTAGCTAGCAACAGCAAGCTAGCTAAATAGGACAAATTAGCTAGCAAGTGCAAGCTAGCCAGCTAAATTGCCATAAATGTTTAATGCTTTTCGACCTGTCCCCAAATTAATGTAATTGGTTCAGAGTTTGTTTTGATATTTTAACCTGCGTGTCATGATCGTGTTTGGTGTGGGGGGACAAAATAAATGTATGCACGATGGCACACGCGTGCAGCCGGTTTGGGTTCCGTGTAAGGCACTGCATCTCAGTGCTTGAGGCGTTACTACAGACACCCTGGTTCAAATCCAAGCTGTATCACAACCAGCCATGATTGAGAGTTCCATAGGGCGGCGCACAATTGGCCCAGCGTCGTCCAGGTTAGGCTGGTGTAGGCCGTCATTGTAAATAAGAATTTGTTCTTAACTGACTTGTCTAGTTAAATAAAAGGTTTTAAAAAATACATTGACAGACTGAGATCAATAAAACGAAGAACCCATGTCCTAAATGCAACCAATAGCGTAGGCCAATGAAAAGAGTGGATACATAGATTTTAAGTCTACAAAATGAGGAGAAAAGTATAGTCCACCACCTTTCCAGCGGCACTCACTTATCCAAATAGTTTTTTCACTCAATTGTGTTTTGAAATATTGCAAAAGATATTGTAGCTTTTGCCAGCTGTTCATTGACAGCCATATTAACAGCCACAACTCAACACTCAGCTGTTTGATATTTGCCACGGCTGCTCAATTGTGGGATTCCGACTGTAGACCTATGCGCTTGTGCCAAAACACAATCCACAGCCATTTTTTTGAATAAGTTGATTTTAGTTATTTCTGTACAGACAGGAGTAATTACATTTGGCACATTTATTAAAATGTATCTGCAGCACTTCCAGCACCCCTTCCATGGACTGTGGTCAGTAACCGCATGTGGGTTTATTGCTTATATAGGCCAACTGTTACAATAATATATAAAATAATCTATCAGCGAGTAATGTACAATTTTGTATTTGCATCAGTAGGCTAAGTGGCTAAAATGCATAAAAAAAGTATTGGAAAGATCTGGAAAACATCAGAGAAGCTCATCAGGTAGGCTATAGGCACTCACTTAAATTTAGCTAGATCATGAGCACTCACTTCAACGTAGCTAACATTTCCCAGCCGAATTGTAACCAAATAGCCAAACGGAGATTCAGTGAAAACAGAAATTTGACATTGATTGATTTATCAAGATGAGTTCCCATGCTTGTCTAAAAGTAACGCAATGACGCTGTCCCAATGAAAACGCTGCTGAAAGGATCAGTTGACCACACACGGCAAGTGCTTTACATTTATTAGAACCAGTGGTGTAGTGCTATTTTTTGGGGTAGCCTAAACGATACTTCTTCACGTTTTATGGGTGAAACGTCCATGCTGCATGCATGGCAACCATTTGATCCCAATCAGTTTCATTGGAATATGCATTTCGATCTTCTTGGATGAAGTAGGCTAAGTAGCTTAACTACTGTTTAATCAATTTCTTTAGCAGATGGAGTTATACACAGCCACCTGTATTTTGTTTCAATCAAAGCATATTTCGCGTGCTGTTGATTACTGTACACATCATTTTTTACATATCTGCACAATCATCCTAAATTGTCATAAGAAAGTATGTTATGTTTTTGGTCTAACAGTAGCCTAACATTATCTATGCTATTATATTCAGTCGGTTATGTAGAATACTAATTAGTCATTAAGTGATCTTGAGACATCGCAACATTCTGAGAAGTGGCGGAGTGCCCTCGCTTATAACGGTTGGATGACTTCAGGAGTTTCACGTAACCACATCTCTACGAACTAAGCGGCGCATTCAGTTGACTACAATTTTTTCCGCAGCAGCGCACAAGATTCAGGGCTGACCCAAAATCATTCATGGTTAAAACCCAGAAAGCCAAGTCCTGGTGACATCCCTGCCAGCCACACACACAGAGAGCTGGCAGAGGGTGTGTGTATTCAGGAAGTCATGAGATGTTTATCACTGAGGTGATATCATCATCATGTAACTGATTAGTCCCTTCAGTGTTGTGCTAAATTCTTTATTGTTAGGACACATTCATTTCTGTGTTTGTGTGTGTGTGGTCAATGTTTAAATGTCATGCAGTGTTCCTTTTGCAGCCTGATCACGAGAAATTGATTTTGGATGTTTGAAAAGGTCCTGAGAACGTCGATATATGCCTTCCTCAGTGCTCACAAAAAAAATAAAGATTGTGCGAACTCATGGTGCTTGGAGCCGAAGCGCGTTGCTCAGACCACTATGGCAGTTTACAATGTTTTAGCAAGCCGTGAGAATACTGATGATACCTGATGGTAATAGCCTGTCGTTTTTAATTATTTGGTTTTAAGCCTTTCCCAAATCATAGCCTTCCCCAAACCATACCCTTAACCACTCGGAACTAATGCCTAAACTGTTAACCTGTCTAGCCCCAGCGTTCCGCTAGCGGAACTCCTCCCACATTCCACTGAAAAGGCAGAGCGCGAAATTCAAAAAATATTTTTTAGAAATATTTAACTTTCACACATTAACAAGTCCAATACAGCAAATGAAAGATACACATCTTGTGAATCCAGTCAACATGTCCGATTTTTTAAATGTTTTACAGTGAAAACACCACATATATTTATGTTAGCTCACCACCAAATACAAAAAATAAATCTATGTTTTGTTCGAAAAATGTGCATATTTGAGGTATAAATCAGTTTTACATTGCAGCTACCATCACAGCTACCATCAAAAATAGCACCGAAGCAGCCAGAGTAATTATAGAGACCAACGTGAAATACCTAAATACTCATCATAAAACATTTCTGAAAAATACATGGTGTACAGCAAATTAAAGACAAATATCTTGTGAATCCAGCCAATATTTCCGATTTTTTTTAAGTGTTTTACAGCGAAAACACAATATAGCATTATATTAGCTTACTACAATAGCCTACCACACAACCGCATTCATTCATCAAGGCACGTTAGCGATAGCAATAGGCACGTTAGCGTTAGCGAATAAACCAGCAAAAGATATTAATTTTCACTAACCTTCATAAACCTTCATCAGATGACAGTCCTATAACATCAGGTTATACATACACTTATGTTTTGTTCGAAAATGTGCATATTTAGAGCTGAAATCAGTGGTTATACATTGTGCTAACGTAGCATCTTTTTCCCAGAATGTGCGGATATTTCTATTAGACTCTCACCTATTCTGACCAAATAACTATTCATAAACATTACAAAAAAATACATGTTGTATAGGAAATGATAGATACACTAGTTCTTAATGCAATCGCAGTGTTAGAATTCTAAAAATAACTTCATTACGACATAAGGCTTACGTTATGGCGAGATAGTGCCCAAAACCTGGGCGCAAAACTAATAGTACACAGTTCGACAGATATATGAAATAGCATCATAAAATGGGTCCTACTTTTGATGAGCTTCCATCAGAATGTTGTACAAGAGGTCCTTTGTCGGGAACAATCGTTGTTTGGTTTTAGAACGTCCTTTGTCCCTCTTGAATTAGCAAGCACACTCGCCAAGTGGCGCGAAGCTCTCCTTCCTGAACAAAAGCACACAACGCAACACGCCTAACGTCCCGAATAAATTTCAATAATCTAATAAAACTATATTGAAAAAACATACTTTACGATGATATTGTCACATGTATCAAATAAAATCAAAGCCGGAGATAGTAGTCGCCTATAACGACAGCTTTCCAGAAGGCAATTCCAGGTCCATCCTCGCGCTTTCCAGAAAACAGGAAATGGGTGACACGTCATTCCAAGAGGATTTATTCCACCTCAGACCAAGGTAAACACCCCATTTCTTCTCTCACTGCCTCTTGACATCTAGTGGAAGGTGTATGACGTGCATGTATACTAATACGTATCATGCCCATTTATAGGCAGGCCCTAGAACAGAGCATCGTTTTCAGACTTTCCACTTCCTGGTCAGGAAGTTTGCTGCCAAACGAGTTCTGTTTTACTCACAGATATAATTCAAACGGTTTTAGAAACTAGAGAGTGTTTTCTATCCAATAGTAATAATAATATGCATATTGTACGAGCAAGAATTGAGTACGAGGCCGTTTAAATTGGGCACGATTTCCCCCCAAAGTGAAAACAGCGCCCTCTGTCCTCAACAGGTTTTAACCTTAGAGTTGTTTCTGTTTTAATCCTGTAACCATGCAGAATTAACCCTGTAACCACACAGAATGAATGTGTCAAAAATAGACGTTCATCCATAATGCATAGAATGTCGAAGGGAAACTATGAGATCTTTTTGCAGCGTGAGCCAGTCAGGTTCATTGTTCTGTGAGAGGTGACTCAACTTGCTCAGTGGAGAGTGGCTTCAATGCCACCGTCTCTCTCTCTCACACACACACACACACACACACACACACACTCTCACACACTTTAATAATGTACCTACACATTTAGACACACACGCAAACCCACAAACCCAGCACAGAAGAACATTATGGTGCTGCATTAAGCAGACACTGCCATTAGCACCTGACATTTGAGCTGTTTTCTAATCCCTGTGGATTGTTAGAGGAAGAAAAGGAGCATGTCTTCAGTTCCTCTCAACAGCTAAGCTATAAAGGCCGTCAGCTAAAAACAGAGTTTGAAAAAGTAATGTTGAATCATCATTCCTGCAGTCTTTCATGAGGTAGCCTATCTTGTGTAGCTTATAACGTCATCACTTTTTTATTCCACCCTCAATCTCCGTCATCTTTGTTTTTTCATCCATCCCCTCTGTACTCCCACTTCCCACTGTTTCTAGTCTCTTCCTCTCTCTCTCGTTGGTGTCAACTAACATCAAGGCGGTGACCCGTTCCTGTAGGTTCATGCTCTACAACATTCGCAGAGTACGACCCTGCCTCACGCAGGAAGCGGCGCAGGTCCTAATCCAGGCACTTGTCATCTCCCGTCTGGATTACTGCAACTCGCTGTTGGCTGGGCTCCCTGCCTGTGCCATTAAACCCCTACAACTCATCCAGAACGCCGCAGCCCGTCTGGTGTTCAACTTTCCCAAGTTCTCTCACGTCACCCCGCTCCTCCGCTCTCTCCACTGGCTTCCAGTTGAAGCTCGCATCCGCTACAAGACCATGGTGCTTGCCTACGGAGCTGTGAGGGGAACGGCACCTCCGTACCTTCAGGCTCTGATCAGGCCCTACACCCAAACAAGGGCACTGCGTTCATCCACCTCTGGCCTGCTCGCCTCCCTACCTCTGAGGAAGTACAGTTCCCGCTCAGCCCAGTCAAAACTGTTCGCTGCTCTGGCACCCCAATGGTGGAACAAACTCCCTCACGACGCCAGGTCAGCGGAGTCAATCACCACCTTCCGGAGACACCTGAAACCCCACCTCTTTAAGGAATACCTAGGATAGGATAAAGTAATCCTTCTAACCCCCCCCCCCCCCTTAAAAGAGTTAGATGCACTATTGTAAAGTGGTTGTTCCACTGGATATCATAAGGTGAATGCACCAATTTGTAAGTCGCTCTGGATAAGAGCGTCTGCTAAATGACTTAAATGTAAATGTAAATGTGTAAACTACATCTCCTCTCCTCCTTCTCATGGCCACAGATAGAGTAGACAAAAACCCAGGCGATTAGCCGCCTCCTGGCACCCTGTTCGCGCCACAGAGCACAGTGGTGCTCTGCCACCACAACCCCGTTGTTGCCATGGAGAAGGTTGCCAGCCAGCAGGTTATTATCAGCAGATTGGGCCCAGTTTCATGTTTATTAGTCGTATGTACAGGATACACGTGGTATACACCGTCCAACGAAATGCTTACTTGCAGATTCCTTCTCGACAATGCAACAACAATAAGAAAAGATAACAATATGAACATCAAGTAAATGGCTCAGTAGAATAGAATAAATAAAATCGTATTGGTCACATGCTTCGTACGCGTGTTATCACCATAACAGAATTTTGACTTCAATACCAGGTTTAGTATCAAAATACTCGATACTGAAATAATACTCAATACCAAAACGATTCTCGATACCGAAACGATATCATTTGCTAAAGTCACAGAATAACCACTGTGCTTTTTTATTTTATTTTTTACATTGAACAATATGTTGATAACTGGTAGACCAACCACAATAACAAATAGGATAACTTCTAATCTATACTGAACAAAAATATGAAAGCAACATGTAAAGTGTTGGTCCCATGTTTCATGAGCTAAAATTTAAGATCCCAGAAATGTTCCATGCACACAAAAAGCGTATTTATCTAACATTTTGTGCACAAATTTGTTTATATCCCTGTTAGTTAGCATTTCTCATTTTCCAAGATAATCCATCCACCTACCAGGTGTGGCATATCAAGAAGCTGATTAAACAGCATGATCATTACACAGGTGCACCTTGTGCTGGGGACAAATCGGCCACTGTCTCAAGTTTTGAGGGAGCGTGAAATTGGCATGCTGACTGCAGGAATGTCCACCAGAGCTGTTACCGGATAATTTAATGTTCATTTCTTTCCATAAGCCACCTCCTACGTCATTTTAGAGAATTTTGCAGACCACATGTAATCACGCCTGCTCAGGACCTCAAAATCCGTCTTCTTCAACTGTGGGATCATCTGAAGAGGGGGTGGGGGGGAATGCTGAGGAGTATTTCTGTCTGTAATAAAGCTCTTTTGTGGGGAAAAACTCATTCTGATTGGCTGGGCCTGGCTCCCCAGTGGGTGGGCCTGGCTGCCAAATGGGTGTGCCTATGCCCTCCCAGGCCCACCCATGGCTACACCCCTGCCCAGTCATGTGAACTCCATAGATTAGGGCCTAATTTATTGATTTCAATTGACTGATTTCCTTATATGAACTGCAACTCAGTAAAATCTTTGAAATCGTTGCATGTTGCATTTATATTTTTGTTCAAATCTAATTTTATTGGTCACATACACGTGATGCAGATGCTATTGTGGGTGTAGCGAAATGCTTGTGTTTCTCGCTCCAACAATGCAGTAATATCTAACAAGTAATATCTAACAATTTCACAACAATATACACACATCTTAAGTAAAGGAATGAAACTAAGAATATATAAATATTTGGACGAGCAATGTCGGAGCTGCATTGACTAAAATACAGTAGAATAAAATACAGTATATACAGTGGGGAGAAAAAGTATTTGACACACTGCCGATTTTGCAGGTTTTCCTACTTACAAAGCATGTAGAGGTCTGACAAAAATAGAGCTTTTTGGTCTAAACTCCACTCGCCGTGTTTGGAGGAAGAAGAAGGATGAGTACAACCCCAAGAACACCATCCCAACCGTGAAGCATGGAGGTGGAAACATAATTCTTTGGGGATGCTTTTCTGCAAAGGGGACAGGACGACTGCACCGTATTGAGGGGAGGATGGATGGGGCCATGTATCGCGAGATCTTGGCCAACAACCTCCTTCCCTCAGTAAGAGCATTGAAGATGGGTCGTGGCTGGGTCTTCCAGCATGACAACAACCCAAAACACACAGCCAGGGCAACTAAGGAGTGGCTCTGTAAGAAGCATCTTAAGGTCCTGGAGTGGCCTAGCCAGTCTCCAGACATGAACCCAATAGAAAATCTTTGGAGGGAGCTGAAAGTCCGTATTGCCCAGCGACAGCCCCGAAACCTGAAGGATCTGGAGAAGGTCTGTATGGAGGAGTGGGCCAAAATCCCTGCTGCAGTGTGTGCAAACCTGGTCAAGAACTACAGGAAACGTATGATCTCTAATTGCAAACAAAGGTTTCTGTACCAAATATTAAGTTCTGCTTTTCTGATGTATCAAATACTTATGTCATGCAATAAAATGCAAATGAATTACTTAAAAATCATACAATGTGATTTTCTGGCTTTTTGTTTTAGATTCCGTCTCTCACAGTTGAAGTGTACCTATGATAAAAATGACAGACCTCTACATGCTTTGTAAGTAGGAAAACCTGCAAAATCGGCAGTGTATCAAATACTTGTTCTCCCCACTGTACATATGAGATGAGGTCTGTTTCCGATTGTATGTAATGTAAATTCTAGGCTAATAATTTAAGAAATAACACACACAAAAACGAAATACTGCAAAGTTGCTTAGGAGCTAGAAGCACGGCTGCCCTATCTGTCGGCGACTTAATAGTTCAGTTCCAAAACGACATAAAAAGCTCATTTCTGCAGCATCCACACTGAGTGTAGAAAACATTAGGCACACTTTCTCTTTCCATGAGATACTGACCAGGTGAAAGCTATGATCCCTTATTGATGTCACTTGTTAAATCCACTTAAAATCAGTGTAGATGAAGGGGAAGAGAGAAGTTAAAGAAGGATTTTTAAGCCTTGAGACAACTGAGACATGAATTGTGTGTGTGCCATTCAGAGGGTGAATGCGCAAGACAAAATATTTAAGTTGAACGAAGTATGGTAGTAGGTGCCAGGCGCACCAGTTTGTGTCAAAAACTGCAACGCTGCTGGGTTTTTCATGCTCAGTTTCCCGTGTGTATCAAGAATGGTCCACCACCCAAAGGACATCCAGCCAAATTTACACAACTGGAGGAAGCATTGCAGTCAACATGGGCCACCATCCCTGTGGAACACTTTCGGGGGGGTTCAACTTAATATTAGGAAGGTGTTTTGTACACTCAGTGTATATTATCCATGTCCTTGTTCAACCATGACTCTGAGAAACATTGAATATTACCGGTCTTTTAGGTCCTGTTGATAGAATCGTCTCAAATGGAGCTCATCCAGTTTGTTCTCCGGTGACTGGACGTTCACCAATAAAACATCATTAGCATTTTAGCATAAGTATAATACAGGAAAGCACAATTTATAGTCCAATATTTACACGTGTTTTGGGGAGCAAGTATTTAAATTGTGCAGTATTTAGCAATAATATTAAGAGTCTGGTAGTAGCAGTTGTGATGTGTATGGGCGTGAGTGAGTGCCTAAGGTGTGGAAAGTCATTGCAGGTGGTCAGTCCAGTTCAAGTGTTCAGCAGTCTGATGGCTTGTCGATAGCAACAGGCTCGGAGACAGTTTCTATCACACCTCATGCTCCAATATAGTCTGCCCATGAGGGAGGAGGTCTGTTTTGTTGCAGCTCCCTTCCAGTACACACCCTGCCTCTGCCTTTGTGATGGGAACAATGAGTCTCTGCGGATCCCAGGCCACGTGGCAGATTGGAACACATCCAACTCCTTCCTGCTAGTGTTGTTCACTCACACCTCTCGTCTTACTTTGATCTTCTTCCCTCCATTCTCTATACCTCCTACTGTTTTATACTTTTCTCCGTAGGTAATTTTGAATGACAGTAACATCCAAATAACAGCATTTTAATTTAATTTTTTTGCAATTTTTCTCCTCTCCTTTGCTCCTGACTACATGTGCTGCCATAGAAATAGAATGTCAATGATTGCATAATGTGTGGACTAGCGGCCAATTGCAAGTGTACCCATAGGTGTGTTAGGTGATGCCGTTCACTAAGGCAACGCGTCGGGCGAGAGGCAGTGCTGTGCGGCATTGGCTCTATTGTGCAACCTTCGAATTTTGAGATTGCTGGTTTTATTTTTTCAAATGAAACTACCAGAATTCAATGGCTGCAGCCCTACAATCGATAAAAACATTGAGTAGCTAACATAGCTAGGGCTGTGGCGGTCATGAAATTTCGTCAGCTGGTGATTGTCAAGCAAATAACTGTCCGTCTCACGGTAATTGACCGTTAATTAACATAAACACATTTAGCATCTCCTGGCTTCCTACAAGCCAGTGATGCAGATCTTTGGAACATTTTTAAAAGTCTAATAAATCCATGTAATATAGCCTACACCTTCACAATAAATCCATTATTTATTTTAGACAGGTCTAAAAAGCATGATATGAAGAAAATGTAAGTCTATTTCAGAAGAACAGAATAGCATACTCTGAGTTGTCCTTATGTTAGGTCCTGGTGTGGCTATGCCAAATGGCTGTGGGCTACACTAGTTCATTTAGCAGACACGATTTGCTTAGAATTTTCTCCAAATTATTTGAGAGTGCATACATGCGGGTTGACAAAGAAATAGGTACTCCTATATGCTTAATTTAGAGTTATTAATGTAACTTTAGTTGTTCTAAAAACGTTGTTTATGTTTAGATTTTTATACATTTTACGGCTGTATGATGCGACTCTAATGATGATTCGAATAAAAGGCATGAGCTTTGCTTAGTTTTTTGCGCAGGCTGGACATTCTTCATTAGTCTCTCATTCACAATTTGACAAGCACTTGATAATACTTCGAGTTTCACGGTGGCCTCCCCTTTGTGGCTGTAATGCACCCTAAAAAAATCCATGCCCTTCTCCCTGAGTACTCCGAAGCACTCCCTGAGTGCTGCTCGCGCTCCACCACGTGATTGGGTCTTTATCACAGGCTACAAGTGAAGACAGACACATTGGGGACCCAACTGCACCAATTCCGAGGCACATATTGAAGATATTGGAAGAAATGTCCACATTTACTTTTCGTCAGCCTACGAGATGAGTAGGCCTAACGAACAGCAAAAGCACTAGCATATGTCAATCTACTATCCCACATAGTACAAAAGTCGACCTATTCTGTGCGAGAAATAAATATTCCAAATATAGTCTGGGACAGTTGTGGGATACAATAGATCCCAAATTAATACAACCACTAACATAAACATTTTTAAGCAACGAGTCTGACAGAACAGTTTAGCTTAAAATGTTGATAAACTATTAGGTTATTTCTTCACATTATACGCACAGTAATGCGCACATGGCAGTAGGCTATAAGTTGGAATGTTCCGTTAGCGGGAAAACACCATTATCAAAAGTGACCACAAAGGCGATTATGCATGTAATGCTTTTACTCTAAAGGTGTAACGGTTCCGTAACCACAGACGCTGGGAGACAGGAAGCAAGTACAGGTGAGGATTTAATAATAAATAGACATGAAACTAAACAAAAACAGCGTCTGGACAAGAGAAACAAAACAGCATCAATGTAGACACGGGAATGAAACTGAGGAAGTGACGTGATGAGTCCAGGTGAGTCCGATGAGGCGCTTGTGCGAGTAACGATGGTGACAGGTGTGAGTAATGATGAGCAACCTGGCGACCTCGAGCGCCAGAGAGGGGGAGCGGGAGAATTTTTGGGGTGAAAAAAATCTTCCTTAAACTTAAAAATTACGCGCTGCTTGTGTATGCCAGTTAGGCTCTAAACCTCTTGTAAAGCGGATTAATATGCTTATGTTTTTTGTATGTTTTTTTTAATACGTTTTTTGGCCACTTTAGTTGTGGTACAAACCTTATCAAAACATATAGGCCTATGGGCTAGGCTGCATGAGGTGTGCGACTTTGATTAAAAATATTCACCAAAAAAAGGCTGTTTCTTATGCTGGGCATCATTCACAAGTGATAATATATAATTCACAAGTGATAGGCTAATACTCCTGTTGTAAAGAGAAGTAATGTGCTTAATATTAGGAAAGTTGAGAAATAAATATAGTAGGCCTAGTCGATAGAAAGCTGATGGGATCCTCCTCTTTTTAATAGAGTCCATCAATCTGTTTTCTCACGCAATTGCATAGCCTATAGAAATGTTGCGCAACATGAGCTCATGGCCTCTCATGAAGTGTTTGATTTGATTTTCGATGACATTTGCATTGATATTAGAGGGTCAATAGAGTGCTGAGTACCAGGCAGATGGCAAGTTTGGTAGGCTACTAATGACCATAAGCAGCATCAGAGCTTGGAGAAGCCTAATTACAGTGATTATTTGACTGCCTTCATGACTCGTGACCACCGGTGTGGCTGTAATACGGTAACCGCAACAGCCCTAATCATAGATGGGACTATCTTTCTGTTCAGCTGTCTCTTCTGAGCCTTATCGTTTGCTGGAAACAGTGCAGTTTATCCTCCCATCACTAGACTTATCTCATCAACACCAAAAATAACAATGTAACCCAACTCAGGTGAAGGCCTACCTTAGTATGCTATGTTATTAGACTAGTGTAGCCTTCTGTATTACAGTTCAGACTTGGTGAAAAGTGTGTGTCTGTTAAGGCGCTTAGAGACGGGCCGCGGTGAAGGTCTCAGACTTCAATGGGAGTAGGGCAGCAAAACGCAAGCACTTTTGCAATCGTTGCGGTTCGTGGTGCTCGCTCCCGTGAACGGCGCCGCTGGCTCAGCACTCAAGCCGCTAAAAAATGAAAATAGCTATATCTTGAGCGGCCGCCGCGCATGGTTGACGAATGAGCAGAGTTCATCTTGTCAAACAATGTTTTAATGACAATGAGCTGGCAACAACCGGGACCGCTGGTCTCTTGACACGGTGGAATAATTCTTTGTGGTTGAATTGCTGTTTAACGCAGCCGGTCTGTAAGCACCTTTTAGGCTGTATGTGGGGATGCTGTGTAAGTGTGTGTTATTTTTTTTAAATGACCTTTTATTTAACTAGGCAAGTCAGTTAAGAACAAATTCTTATTTTCAATGACAGCCTAGGAACAGTGGGTTAACTGCTTTGTTCAGGGGAAGAACGACAGATTTTTACCTTGTCAGCTCTGGGATTCGATCTTGCAACCTTTCAGTTACTAACCACTAGGCTACCTGCCTCCCCGGCTGTGTGTGTGTTTGCATGCGAATGGGTGGTGCCTTACTCTTCAGTGACCACCTTACTTTAAATGAATGGTAATAACATGCTGTATTTATATATTCTATATAGAGATATTGGCATATTAAGTATCTAATTTGCATAAAGTAGTAGGAAACGTTGTATTCTAATTATATAACTTGTTACAAGCTCTGTTTTGCATAAAGCGTCAAGATTTAAAAAATGATATGACCACCCTACAATTATTGGGCTTAAATTACTGTAATGGTGTATTCCATACTGCCTAATTTGCATATGAAGTGCCTAATTTGCATAATATTGCATTTTCATTTCAGAAATAATGTTTTCATTTGAATCATGTGTTCTACATCAGCCTTGAAAATGTCATAACAATATGATCACCCTATCTTGAGATATTGGACAAAAAGTGAGACTGGTGATTTGGTGCCTTATTGACAAGGGATTAATCATTGACCTGTCCCCGACCTTTTCCGTCACTTGTAAACAAGATCTCAGCAATAGTAAGTCCTATCCTTATGAAAAGTGGTATGTGTTCCTGAGATGCTGCTCTATAACATGGAATACAAAGTATAACACCAGTACCAATGCCATTTTGATCCCTAACACCCTAACATAGGAGCAAAGCAGGAAATGTTCCCATCAAACATATTAGGTGCTGTGAATTGTTCATTAAACTGAGCTGACTTTACAAAAAATACATTCCATTGCATGAGCTACGTCACTCATCATTTGAATTAACATTCTACATGACCATGTAAATTGCATCACAATACCAGGCAGACATTGCAAGTGTACTCATGAGTTTACCAGTCAAATTGCCAGGGTTAGAGGTTCCAAGAATGTTCTATTCATTCCATTTCCATGTGTGCTGCTGCTGCTGCATTGTGGGTGGCGTTGCCTAGGCAACGGAAGACTCCTTTGCTAATTTATTTCCATTGTTGTCTTTGTTCAAATATGTTACACATTTACAGCTAACCCACATGAAAAAAATACTATACTATGGTCTAAATAAATGTATATACTGTAGTATTCACTGTAGTGTTTTTGCAGACTTTACTTTAGCATTCACTGTAGTGTTATTGCAGACATAACTGCAGTATACTTTAGTATTTACTAGTGTTTCTGCGGACATGACTGTAGTATATTGTAGTAAAACCTGCAGACTAGGGTTAGCTAAATTGGCTAACCAGACTATGCCTACCGTTTAATGACTGAAACACCTCAACCAGAACATAAGTCACAAGTTCGTGAAAGGCCACCTACTGAGTTGAGTGAACAGCTCTGAGCAATGCGATGGAGCAGAAAACACTTTAGCAAAAATATAAAATGTTTATTACAATTGTAATATCTGAACGTTAGATAAGTTCCAGGCCCATTATTAAAATGTTTATTCAACCTTTATTTAACTAGGCAAGTCAGTTAAGAACAAATTCTTATTTACAATGACGTCCTACCCCGGCCAAACCCTAACCCGGACGACGCTGGGCCAATTGTGCGCCGCACTATGGGACTCCCAATCACTGCCGGTTGTGATACAGCCGGACTCGAACCAGGGTCTGTAATGACACCTCTAGCGCTGAGATACATTTCCTTAGACCGCTGCACCACTCAGGAGCCCAAAGGGAAATGGTACAGAAGCAGATATAAAGAACAAGCAAAGTATATTAAGGTTAGAGGATTAGGTTTGCTCATTTGACACAGATAACACATTAACAAGAATACATCAAAATGACTTTGATCTTATACTTCCACTAGATAGCTTCTGAAATACAACAGTGCTTCACACAGATTCAGCTGACCAAGTTCACAAGATGACCAAAAGCATTGACAAACAATAATGTACTTCTGAAATGGCCACTGCATTTAAATAAACATTAGATATTTTAGAAATACTAATTAATTTACTTAAAGACAGTTACCTTATTGGAGGGCACTGCCAATAAACTGCCTGGACCTCAAACCAGCAAAACCTCTCCAAACAACCCAACTGAAAAAAAGGACATTATTGCAGTAGCTTTACATAATCTTGTGGGCCAGCTGAGGAGTATTGGTGTCTCTGAGGGTCTTTGGCCTGGTTTGCTAACTACCTCTCTCAAACAGCACAGTGTATAAAGTCAGAACATCTGCTGTCTCAGCCACTGTCTGTCACCAAGGGAGTACCCCAAGGGTCGATCCTAGGCCCCACGCTCTTCTCAATTTACATCAACAAGATAGCTCAGGCAGTAGGAAGCTCTCTCATCCATTTATATGCAGATGATAGTCTTATACTCAGCTGGCCACTCCCCAGATTTTGTGTTAAATGCTCTACAACAAAGCTTTCTTAGTCTCCAACAAGCTTTCTCTGCCCTTAACCTTGTTCTGAACACCTCCAAAACAAAGGTCATGTGGTTTGGTAAGAAGAATGCCCCTCTCCCCACCGGTGTGATTACTACCTCTGAGGGTTTAGGACTTGATGTAGTCACCTCATACAAGTACTTGGGAGTATGGCTAGATGGTACACTGTCCTTCTCTCAGCACATATCAAAGCTGCAGGCTAAGGTTAAATCTAGACTTAGTTTCCTCTATCGTAATCGCTCCTCTTTCACCCCAGCTGCCAAACTAACCCTGATTCAGATGTCTCCGTAATCTAGCAATGGTAGGATGGTTAATTTATAGATTGTCAGGTAAGGGTGCTCTCCAGCGGCTAGATGTTCTTTACCATTCGGCCATCAGATTTGCCACCAATGCTCCTTATAGGACACATCACTGCACTTTATACTCCTCTGTGAACTGGTCATCTCTGTATACCCGTCGCAAGACCCACTGGTTGATGCTTATTTATAAAACCATCTTAGGCCTCACTCCCCCCAATCTGAGATACCTACTGCAGCCATCATCACCACATACAACACCCGTTCTGCCAGTCACATTCTGTTAAAGGTCCCCAAAGCGCACACATCCCTGGGTCGCTCCTCTTTTCAGTTCGCTACAACTAGCGACTAGAACGAGCTGCAAAAAACACTAAAACTGGACAGTTTTATCTCAATCTCTTCATTCAAAGACTCAATCATGGACAATCTTATTGACAGTTGTGGCTGCTTTGCGTGATGTATTGTTGTCTCTACCTTCTTGCCCTTTGTGCTGTTGTCTGTGCCCAAAAATGTTTGTACCATGTTTTGTGCTGCGACCATGTTGTTGTGTTGCTACCATGCTGTGTTGTCGTGTGTTGCTGCCTTGCTATGTTGTTGTCTTAGGTATCTCTTTATGTAGTGTTGTGGTGTCTCTTGTCGTGATGTCTGTTTAGTCCTATTTTTAGTTTTTTAGTTTTTATCACAGCCCCTGTCCAGCAGGAGGCCTTTTACCTTTTTGTAAGCCTTCAATGTAAATAAGAATTTGTTCTTAACTGACTTGCCTAGTTAAATATAGGTTAAATTAAAACAAATATATTATGAGGATCTTGAATGGTTGTCACACATGAATAAACTCACTGATGGCCAAACTCAACACATACCATTCAGAACAATTGACCACATCCCAAATATTTGTTCAAGACAGCATGGTCACAAAATACACACAGACACACAGACACACAGACACGACCTTCCAGGTACAAGGCACTCACCTGAACATGACCATGGGATGGTTTTATACATTTCCTGCATGTCCTCCCCTAATAAGGGTGCCCAGGGAAATACTGACCTAAACATTGGTTCCTAGCCTGTCACAATATTCTTCAGTTACAAGATTGTAACTACTTTGCTTGAGGTTTAGGGGAGGGTTATGGTAATTAGGGCTGTCGCAGTGACAGTCATGACCGCAGTCAAAATCCCATCCAAAACTTGCTAACGGCCCTTGCTAATGGCCTGGTACTCAGCACTCCATTGTCACTAATCACTCTAAACACTTAATGATTTAATTTGAATAATCTGAATGATGAGGACAAATTATGATTTAGTTAGAGCTCCTGTTCTGAAATGGACACGGGAAAGACCCGGACACGATATGCATAAAAACATTTTTTTTTAAACCATTCCGAAAGGATGACCGGTCTAATTCGAGTGAGGGATGCAACAGGCACGGAGGGAGAGACCGCAACCACTCTAGACTAACGTCTTGATTAGTTATTTATCATCCCATCAGATTACATAGTACCTGTCTTGACTGCATCAAACTGAGAGCAGCTCAGTTTGATGCAGTCAATTAACTAGGCTAATTGAATCTAGCTATAACATTACTGTGCTTCTAACCCGTCTTACAGTTAGCCTACACAACTCCATTCAGATTATAGCCTAAATAGCAGCCTACCTGTTGGTTTTTAGTCGTTGTAGACTTTCTTTCTCATTTCACTTTTATTTATGTTATTTATGCAAATAATAAAGGCAATAACAGCAATGAACATACATAATTAATCAGCTGTTAAATGCAATATGCAAATGAAATAACCATATAAGTTGGTAAAGCTATGCATAAGTATAGCAGCAGTTAACAATTATTTCAATATCACGTGCACAAGTACAGTGAAATTACTTTCTTGCAAGCTTTAAACCCAACAATGCAGTAATCAATATCACTGTAGTACTATGGCCAGAAAGGGGGTGCAATAGCATGCGGCATGGTAGGCCTGTAGCTGTAATAGGCTAATTTAGGCTAATTTATCAATAGCTACATAGCATGGCACGCAAACAAACAATATAAAGCTAACCAAAGTAGCAAGCATAGCCATAAAGCAGGCCTAGTTAGCATAACAATGGCAATGCACAAAAAGTGCAACAATTATTAACATGTTACCATAACACTACAAGTATGTGGGTATGTATTATTGGTTGTCTGATGATTGTTGGTTATTTATATTGGTAAAGCCAAAACAAACTGCCAGTTGTTTTTTTGTCTTTGTACATAATTCCATGCTTGTGATGTGGATGCTTGGGAGGGCATTTGTGGCAGCTGTACCCTCTACCCATCTCTGTGGTCACGTGAGGATGGAGGGCACTCATAGCAGGTGTGCCCTCTATACTATATGGCAATGTATTTATATGGGTAGGTTCAAAGGCGCCTCCTTTCAATCCGGGTCCAGCATCCAGACCGAGCTGAGTAGTTAAGCATGACAAACAACAACCAGTCATTGAAATGTGAGTACAAGCCTTTTATCTTATAAAAGACGATAAGAAAATAACTCACTAGTGATGGAAAACTGAGGTTTTCTGAAGGCTTCAGCACTTTCACCAAATTGTGCCGAAAAACAGTTAATTACTCTGAGCTTCATTATCTGGAGCACCAGTATCCAACATAACATCACTAGGACTCGCTCACCATTTTTTGTTTTGTATAGTAGATATAGGCTGCTAATGGCTACAAAATGCTAACAGCTCAGTCAAACAGCCATTTTGACTCTATTGATCTGTTCTCTTCGATACTTGTAGTGTTAATGGAAACATGTTGATAACTGTTCCACTTGTTGTGCATTATGCTAACTCCCAAGTGATTCCATACATTGAAAGTAGTTCAGTAGTCCAGTAGTCCTCTCCCCCTCTTTCCCTGTAGAGTTTGTCCTCTCCCTGTAGTGCTGTACTGAAACAGCTCGTGTTCGATGACCCGTTTTTGCAGCCAACTCTGGATGCCATCTCTTTTTACACTTTGCGTGACTAACTTCATCTGCGATATGCCTAATTATCAACTTGACATCAACCTCCATATTTATTTATTTATTTATTTTATTTACCGTTATTTTACCATAAGGGCATATCATGACGTTTCTAAGTAGCAGGGTCTCCCCCATCAAAGGCGAACATATGTGCAGTTGTTACCCATCTCCACTGCTGTCGCTTCTTGACAAAACTGATAGTACTTTTGACAAAAATGGTTAATTCGGCCGTACGCTTTTAATAAAACGACAAATGTTTCCACACTTCATGGATTTGTGAATCATGATTTCACTGGCAACGGAGCAGAGCGAGTCCTGCATCCAGCAATGTCACAAGTAACGTGACTGTTTTTCAGTACAGCACTACAGGGAGAGAGGGCAAACTCCACTGAACTAGGGAGTTTCTCTATTTTGGGATCAGATATCAGAACTACAGGATGTAATGAAAACAGAACCTCTGCTAACCAGAGGTGTGAGAGAATGGGGGTTGGAGAGATCAACACAGAGAAGGCCGAATTCCTGTGATAATGAAACCTTTTGCATAGAGGCTTGATAAGTCACTTCAGGGGCTGGGACACCCTACAGTCATGTCCACAAAAGCATTACAGTGAATACTACAGTCATATCCACAAAAGCACAACAGTTAATACTATACTACAGTAAAGTCAGCTAAAACACAACAGTGAATACTAATGGGTACTAGTCATTTTGGCAAAAACACTACAGTAAATACTATATTATACTATAGTCCTGTCAGCAAAAACACTACAGTGAATACTATAGATACTACAGACATCCTTTAAACGTAATGAACTTTGCTTGTTCTTTATATCTGCTTCTGTACTGTTTCCCTTTAATGGGCCTAGAACCTGTCTAATGTTCAAATGTTACAATTGTAATAAAATAAATATATTTTTGCAATGGTCTTGTCTGCTGCATTGCTCAGAACTGTTGACCCAACTCACAAACCTGTGTGTCTTTATGTTCTGGTTGAGGTATTCCCCTCATTCAACAGTAGACGTAGTCTGGTAGTTGTGCCGTTTTAGCTAACCCTAGTCGGCAGGTGTTACTACAATATACTACAGTCATGTCTGCAAAAACACTACAGTAAATACTGCAGTATACTACAGTCATGTCTGCAAACACACTACAGTAAATACTGCAGTATACTACAGTCATGTTTTCAAAAACACTACAGTTAATACTATAGTATACTAATCATGTCCACAATAACACTACAGCAGTGGTCACCAACTGTTTTTAGTCAAATATTTACGTAAAAAAATTCAATAATAAAGCATTGGGTTCCTTTTTTTTGTCTCGTGCTGTTGGCGATAGGTGCACCCGATTCAGCTGCCCTGCCCGCCGGGTATGTGAAGTGTTCCGATTTTAGAACCATTTCATGTGTCTGAAGATACAAATCCGCCTACCCGGCGGGCCCAGAGAACTAATCAAGTGCGCTATATAGGCCTACCGCTGGCCAATCGGATTACTCAGATGTGTCTGCAGTAGCGTAGCAGGCAAAAATATATATTTTTTAAAATAAATACTACAGCAAAGTTGATCCTGTGAGATTTCTAGACTTTTCAAACCATGACTAGAGAGAGATTGTCAACAAATACAGCAAAGAGCTGCTGTTTTTATGAGTGAGTTCATGTTTAAGTTCTTGCTCAGCACTGTCAACTTTTTATTCAACACTTAGGCTATATAAGCCATAGAATGTGCGTTCTTCATACTTCCACTCACGCTACAACCAGCACTGCATCTGTAATTAATGAGGAGAAAAGTGTATCGATAGGCTTGCATTGTTATTATTAGCATCTTGGTTCATTTTTAATATCGAGGAATATTTCACTTTCTCTGTTCATAGGAGTAACAACATGAATCCGGTACAACTCGAGTTTGGCCATCAGCTGGAAGACGGTGACCCTTTTTGGTCAGTGGAGGAAAGGGAGAGCAGAGGGACGTTGAGACAGACCATGAGATGCAGGCACCATCAGCACAGTCAAATAAAAAGCAAATTATTTAAATGTATGCTCATTCAGCTGTGCCTCAATTAATACAGCAATGGATCTATTGTGATCATATAGCCTACCTCAAATTTTGAAGTGTAATTTAAAAATGGTCTGAACAACAATGCATTGGTAGGGCAATTCAAGCAAAGCCAATATGCGGTGATAATGTATTGGGCTTATAGTCTACTGCACAAACCTAATTTCTATAGTACTGTTTTTAATAGGTTCATGTTACATAGGGTTAAGTCATGTTAACAAAAATATCGGAGCAGTAGATCTTGGCTTGCATTTTGACTCAGAAAATGATCTTGAGTCAGAAAAGGTTGGTGAACACTGCACTACAGTAAATGTCCGCAAAAACTCTACAGTGAATACTATGTCAAATCTGCAAAAAAAGTATGGCGACTACTATAGTTTCAAGTTTTAATGTCATATGCACAAGTACAGTGAAATGCCTTTCGTGCAAACTATAAACCCAACAATGCAATAATCAATACAATGTTTTACTAGAAAATAAATAAATAAGAATAGGAAATATGAGATGCACAATAAAATAAGTAAGTAAGCATACTATATACAGGAAATATTTGAAAAGTCAGTTCCAATATCATATAACATGTGCAGGGATACTGGAGTGTTTGAGGTAGATATGTATAGGGTTAAGGGGACTAGGCAACAGGATATAAGATAAACGGAGTATGTGAGTGGGTGTGCGGGTGTGTAGAGTTAGTATAAATGTATGATTTGTGAGTGAGAAAACATTGGAGTGAGTGTTTGTGTGTGGGTTGGAGTGACAGTGTGAGTGAGTGGGTAGGGCCCTGTGAGTGTGCATAAAGACAGTGCAAAGATTTGAAATAATAGATCAATAAAGATACAAGGTTAACTAAGTCCATGTAGCTATTTTGTTAGCTATTTATCAGTCGTATTGCTTGGGGATAGAAGCTGTTCAAGAGCCTGTTGGTGTCAGACTTGATGCGCCGGCTCCTCTTGCTGTGCAGCAGCAGAGAAAATAGTCTATGGCTTGAGTGATTGGAGACTTTGATGATTTTCTGGTCCTTCTTTTCACACCACCTGATATAGAGGTCATGGATGGCAGGGAGCTCGGCCCCAGTGATGTACTGGGCTATCCGCACAACCCTCTGTCGTGCCACGCAATCGAGGGTGGTGCTAAAGCCATACCAAGCCGTGATGCAGCCAGTCAATATGCTCTCAATGGTACAGCTGTAGAACCTTTTGAGGATTTGATTGCCCATGCCAAACGTTTTCAACCTCCTGAGGGGGAAGAGGCACTGCTAGTGTGTTTGGACCATTTTAAGTCTTTAGTGATTGAGATTAGAGGTCGACCGATTTCTTGGAACAATTTCTCGACCGATATGATTTTTCCATGCTGATACCAATTATTGGAGGACCAAAAATATCCGATACCGATTAATCGGCCTATTTATTTATTTATTTGTAATAATGACAATTACAACAATACTGAATGAACACTTTTATTTTAACTTAATATAATACATCAATAAAATCAATTTAGCCTCAAATAAATAATGAAACATGTTTAAATAATGCAAAAACAAAGTGTTGGAGAAGAAAGTAAAAATGCAATATGTGCCATGTAAAAAAGCTTAAGTTCCTTGCTCAGAACATGAGAACATATGAAAGCTGGTGGTTCCTTTTAACATGAGTCTTCAATATTCCCAGGTAGGAAGTTTTAGGTTGTAGTTATTATAGGAATTATAGGACTATTTCTCTCTATACCGTTTGTATTTCATATACCTTTGACTATTGGATGTTCTTATAGGCACTTTAGTATTGCCAGTGTAACAGTATAGCTTCCGTCCCTCTCCTCGCCCCTACCTGGGCTCGAACCAGGAACACATCGACAACAGGCACCCTCGAAGCATCGTTACCCATCGCTCCAGAAAAGCCGCGGCAGTTGCAGAGCAACAACTACTTCAAGGTTTCAGAGCGAGTGACGTCACCGATTGAAACGCTGTTAGCGAAACGCACGAAAGTGCTGTTTGAATGAATGTTTACGAGCCTGCTGCTGCCTACCACCGCTCAGTCAGACTCTATCAAATATCAAATCATAGACTTAATTATAACATAATAACACACAGAAATACGAGCCTTAGGTCATTAATATGGTCAAATCCGGAAACTATCATTTCGAAAACAAAACTTTTATTCTTTCAGTGAAATACGGAACCGTTCCGTATTTTATCTAACGGGTGGTATCCATAAGTCTAAATATTCCTGTTACATTGCACAACCTTCAATGTTATGTCACAATTACGTAAAATTCCAGCAAATTCGCAACAAGCCAGGCGGCCCAAACTGTTGCATATACCCTGACTCTGCGTGCAATGAACGCAAGAGAAGTGACACCATTTCCCTAGTTTAATATTGCCTGCTAACCTGGATTTATTTTAACTAAATAGGCAGGTTTTAAAAAAAATGCCTCTGTGTATTGATTTTAAGAAAGGCATTGATGTTTATGGTTAGGTACATTCGTGCAACGATTGTGCTTTTTTCGCAAATGCGCTTTTGTTAAATCATCCCCGTTTGGCGAAGTTGGCTGTCTTTGTTAGGAAGAAATAGTCTCCACACAGTTCAAAACGAGCCAGGCGGCCCAAACTGCTGCATTTACCCTGACTCTGTTGCACAAAACGCAAGAGAAGTGACACAATTTCCCTAGTTAAAAGAAATGCATGTTAGCAGGCAATATTAACTAAATATGCAGGTTTAAAAATGTATACTTGTGTATTGATTTTAAGAAAGGTGTTGATGTTTATGGTTAGGTACACATTGGTGCAACGACAGGGCTTTTTTCGCGAATGCGCTTGTTAAATAACCCGTTTGGCGAAGTAGGCTATGATTCAATGATAAATTAACAGGCACCGCATCGATTATATGCAACGCAAGACAAGCTAGATAAACTAGTAATATCATCAACCATGTGTAGTTAACTAGTGATTATGTTAAGATTGATTGTTTTTTATAAGATAGTTTAATGCTAGCTAGCACCTTACCTTGGCTCCTTGCTAACAGGTAGTCAGCCTGCCACGCAGTCTCCTCGTGCAGTGCAATGTAATCGGCCATGATCGGTGTCCATAAATGCAGATTACCGATTGTTATGAAAACTTGAAATCGGCCGTAATTAATCGGCCATTCCGATTTAAACGGTCAACCTCTAATTGGGACACCAAGGAACTTAAAGCTGTCTACTTGCTCCACTGCCACCCCATCCTGTAGTCCACGATCAGCTCCTTGGTCTTGCTGATGTTGAAGGAGAGGTTGTTGGCCTGGCACCACACTGCCAGGTCACTGACCTCCTTCCTGTAAGGCTGACTCATCGTCACAGGTGATCAGGCCTACCACTGTCGTGTCGTCAACGGTGGTAGTTGATAATGGAACTTGATAATGGTGTTGGAGTCGTGGGTGAACAGTGAGTACAGGATGGGACTAAGCACACACCCCTGTGTGGCCCCTGTGTTAAGGGTCAGCGTACCCTCACCCCCTGGGGTCGGACCGTCAGGAAGTCCAGGATCCAGTTGCAGAGGGTGTTGTTGTGCAAGATCGAATCCCCGAGCTGACAAGGTAAACATCTGTCGTTCTGCCCCAGAACAAGGCAGTGATTACGGAAGTGAGTGGGTTCCCAGGCCGTCATTGAAAAAAAGAATTTGTTTTTAACTGACTTTCCTAGTTAAAGGTAAAATATAAGACACAATGTAAGTAACCTAATTTATGTCCCTCTAACTGCCCTGAATGCCTCTGCTCATCCTATAGCTATTGTATGCAGTAATCATGTAGTGGAGAGCTACAGAGATGGTTGTCCTTCTGGAAGGTCCTCCCATCGCCACAGAAGAACTCTAGTGCTCTGTCAGAGTGACCATTGGGTTCTTGGTCACCTCCCTGACCAAGGCCCTTCTTCCCCGATTGCTCAGTTTAGCCTGGCGGCCAGCTCTAGGACGAGTCTTGGTGGTTCCAAACTTCTTCCATTTAAGAATGATGGAGGCCACTGTGTTCTTGGGGACCTTCAATGCAGCAGACATGTTTTGGTACCCTTCCCCAGATCTGTGCCTCGACACAATCCTGTCTCGGAGCTCTACGGACAATTCCTTCGACCTCATGGCT
Source organism: Salvelinus alpinus (assembly GCF_045679555.1). Classification (NCBI taxonomy): domain Eukaryota; kingdom Metazoa; phylum Chordata; class Actinopteri; order Salmoniformes; family Salmonidae; genus Salvelinus; species Salvelinus alpinus. Next base: position 44,078,890 of record NC_092100.1, read on the forward strand.
TGGTTTTTGTTCTGACATGCACTGTCAACTGTAGGATCTTATATAGAAAGGTGTGCCTTTCCAAATCATGTCCAATCAATTGAATTTACCACAGGTGGACTCCAATCAAATTGTAGAAACATCTCTAGGATGATCAATGGAAACAGGATGCACCTGAGCTCAATTTCGAGTCTTGTAGTGAAAGGTCTGAATACTTATGTAAATAAGGATTTCTGGGTTTTTTTGCTAAAATTTCAAAAAACCTGTTTTCACTTTGTCATTATGGTTTATTGTGTGTAAATTGCTGAGGATTTTTTATTTATTTAATCAATTTTAGAATAAGGCTGTACCATAACAAAGTGGAAAAAGTCAAGGGGTCTGAATACTTTCCGAAGGGGGGCGGTGTACACATTTGATGTTCTAAGTCCACATCAATGCTTAACTCACATCATGAGACAACTTAGGATTTGTAGTTTTTTTTGTTTTTTGGAGTGTGTAGTTAGTTGGCCTGGTGTTTGGCTAGTGGTGTTTTGGTAATGCATGCGATAGCAGAGTTTGCTAAACAAATACCCACCCGATTGATGCAAATCATCATGATGCATTCTGTAATATTCTTTAATGGTCTTTACATGTGTGCTTTGGACTGAAATACAATTTCTCCCAAATGCTCTGTGTGACCACCCGCCAACGTGGCTGGTGAAATAGACATTCTTACCTGCTAATGCCAAAATCTACCCACATTTGGCAGGTGTTATTTTTCAGCTCAGGTGTGCTTGCCCCACTAACCCATCTTCCATCACACCCTCTCACTCTCATATACACACCTCCTATTTTCACCTCTCCCTCTATTTCATCACCTCCTGTTCTCGTAATACCTCTTCCAATCCTCGGGTGTGCCCTCACCTCCTCTTTCGACTCCTTTAATCCACTCTGTGCTCTCTGTGTTTAAAGTTCCTCAGGTCTCGTCCCCTCTTTTGCTCATTTCCCTTCTCCTCTGACTACTATATCTACCTCAGCCCCAGAGATGTCTCTCATTTAAATGCACCACATCATTATGAGGAGCCTGCAGCCACAGACTTTTATTTGTTTCAAATAGTTTCAGTAATGGGTTGACACCGTGCCAGAGCACCAGAAATAATTTCTCAAAATGCACTCAAAAAGACATATCACAATGGAAAAGAGTTTGACCACTGGAACTCTGTACAGAGAGTGTGTAACTGTTAATGGCTAAGTACACTTCGGAGAAATGAAGGAAGAAAGGAGGAGGGCAGAGGGAAAGATGAGAGAACAGGTCAAAGAGTTGGTAAAACGTGAATTGTTCGTTAATGATCAAGGCTTCAGAGGCCGTCTAGAGCTGAAGAAGGATGAGGGCAGCGTGGCAGCAGGGCAAACTAGAGGTCAGACAAAGGGGCAGATCTAAGTCATGAAAGACCGAGAGGGAAGTGTGGGGGATGGGGGGGAAATAGTGGGAGGAGGGAGCAGAGTAGACAGCAGGTCAGGTGCCAGGGTGACATGTGGGCTAACCTGTAGAGAGCAGTGAGGTGTAGGAGGATTAAAGTTATTGACCTGGCCTATTTCTCTATCTCAGAGACCTGTAATGTGACCAGCCGTGCGTGAGAGCTGTCAGGCTAGCTACCGTATCCACTTCAGAAACACAACGTACTGTACTTTTAATGTAATCTCCACTGCAATCCAGGTCATTTAGTTCTGCTATTAGATGAAGCACGGTGATAACACATTTATTTGAGGGTGCCTAGCCTGTCTGGGGACTGCTCATGTACGAGGAGGACGCACACAGACTAAGAATCTATCTCAGCGCTTCCTTTTATTTTACTGAATCATTACAAACTAAGACTGACTGCAATACCGCTTGACTAGTCATCAAATGCCTGTAGAAAAATGCAGTTCTCTAATCTTTATTTTCCAAATGCTGAGTAGCTGCTGGTATATTTCTCTGAAAGGAAAGTTTCATTGTTCATCTTCCCATCAAGAAAATCATTATCAACCTAAATTGGTCTGGCACCATTTTATGCAGAATATAATCTAGAATAATTTAAACATTCTAGGAAACAATGCCAGAGCTGTTCTATTGGAACACATGCCTGCAGCTAAGGACTCCATCTTCCCTGTGTTCCTCCTGAATTCTTATCAAGCCTTCCAACTAAGTCTGGTGGCTGCTCTTCCCCTTTGACTCTAACCCCACTCTACCTCCTCTCCCCTCTGCTCTGTAGATGAAACAAGTCTGACTCTGTCTAGAGAAAGACACACATTTGTTTCAAATAGTAGGAGGCCTCTTTCATCCCACCCTGATAAAAGGAGTGCAACAGCAGCTCACATTTCCCTTCATGTGTTTAACTGCAACTCCCAGGGAACTCAACACAACCAGAGAGAGAATGAAAGCTTGCCCTGGTGTGTGTATTAGCTACTGGAGTCATGCAGGAGAGGAGCTAGATAATACTAAAGCACCAATGCCTTTCCAAGCTGTCAACATGTAGAATTTATGATGTCCACTCCTAGATGTATGAACTTCACACAAGTGTGGCTGAATATGTTCCCCTCTCTCCAGCAGGCTGCTGGGAGGCAGTGGTATGTAAGGGGTTAACCATGCAGGTTTAAGGCTTCTGCTTATGGATGTTTGTGCAGGAGGAAGTGATTTCCAGAAACTGCAGCAGTATTGACTTCCTCAATGTGTTTGTCCACTGTGGTCCATGGTGTCGTGTGAAATGCCCTGTAGTACAGTAATAAGACTAGCCTATTCCCCATCTCTCTATCGCAGTCTGTTTAGAGCTTATGGGAAGTGGCCATCTGAACTTCCAGTCTGTGTGCACAGTCGCCTAATGATGACTGGATGATGGGAAAAGTGTCTGGACTGTGTAAAGAGATGGCATCATCAGCATGTCTTCAACAAATCCTTATATTTCACAATGGAGTGAATGCATTCCATAATGGTGCTACAAACCCCTTATAGCTAAGCTTCTACGTATGTCCAACCACAAGGAATGCTATAAATGGCTTCACTACAAAATATGATAATGCTAGTTCCTTTCTTAGAACAACTGTTTCCCTCCTTAGCCACAGAATAAACAATACCGTTGTCGTGGCCATAAGGGACAAAAATAGCCCATATTAAAAACATTTCCTCGAACACAATGTTGTTGATTCCCAATCAGTTGCTCCAGGGCATTTGTTTAGTTCAGTAGATAAGGTAACACCTTCCAGAATGTTCTAATCTGAGGAGAAACTGATTGTTTCCTGCGAGAATGAGGGAGAAAGTCATGTGATCTACCCAAATAGAGTGCATTACCCATTTATCATCGTTATGAGGACTATCATGGGACCCCGCATGAGACGATCTCACAATAACCGCTCTGTTCCTCCATATTTTCTCTGCTGCCATCTTCACACACACACAAACAAACACACACACCGAGATATTAATTGAGTGATAGCCTTAATTTTTCATCTTATACCACTCATGCTCGGCGCGGCAAAAGATCCAGACTCCGCAGCATCCTAATGAGGCTCCTCAAACAGCAGATGAATAATCAGCTCAACACTTCTTAACGCCATAAAAACCAACTTTTAATATACCATTCACCACCAGCTCCTCTCCCTGTTTTTACTGTGTTTGTTTGTTGTTTTGGCTGCCAACAGAGCGATGAGACTTGGCCATGTGATCACACAGAACAGTGTTAAAATGGAATGGTGGTAAATGTCATGCCATTTGCAGCCGTGGGACATCTCTCCTTTTTAATAGCACTGCAACAAAGCCTACCTGAAATGGCTGAATGTCATCCCAGATAAGCTCCCCGCCTTATAACTTTGATGCCTATGGTGAGTCTTAGCGGCAGGAAGCTGGTCTGTGTGTGGGTGTGTTCGTGTTCTCTCAGTGTGTGTATTGTGTCTGTGTGTGAGTGCATGTACGTGTGTGTTCATGGGTGTGCGCTGGCATGTGACACTGTGGTCGAGCCGCTTTGCATTACTCCATCACTCGATGGCACAGGGACAGCTTTACTCCACTCAGCGCTGCTCCTTCCTGGGGTTATATGAGGGCGTCCTGGATGAGCCTGTGTAGAAACACAAGTCTATTCTCCTCACATAGAGAAAGCCTGCAGGGTGGCCTGTGGTGCCGAGTTGTAATGGAACGTACCAGCCATTTTAAAAGGGCCTGCTAGGTTCAAAGGAACACATCCCCTTTCTCCTACCTCTATGCCTCAGCTCCATCCAGAGGCAGCAGCCCCAGACTTTGAGTGACCGGTCTGGACAGCCTGTGTTTGGTTTTGATCTGAGTCCTGTCTGTCTAGAGGCTTGGCTTCTCTTCCTCAAGGTCTGGTGGGTCACTATCACGCTAGGGAGGAAGCATGTTCATGTAGCACCAAGCGGTTTTCCTGACCACATGACGTGACTAGGACAAACTCCAGATCCTAGTTATAGGTAGGGCTGTTGTGGTGATGGTATTACCGCCACACCGGCAATCATGACTGCAGTAAAATTCCACATGACTCTTGAGTCATGGTAATCATGTAAAAAGGGATTTATAAATTCATTTGATTAATTGATCACCTTTTATGCACTCTGGACATGCTTTAGTAATACCCAACTTGCTAACGACCATCAGGTCCAAATGACCTGGTACTCAGGGCTCTATTGTCCCTCTAACCACTCTGACAGCAATGCAAATACAATCGAAAGTCACATCAAACACTTATCATCAAAACAGTAGGCCTATCATACTTTTACAACTCACCTCACTGTGATGATCAATTTGAAGAAAGAAGTTCAACAGCAGGTTGAAACAGTGTAAAACATGGTTGTTGTGGATGTTGTTTCACAGCCTAACACAACGAAATGGACAGCGCTTTCTAAGTTGATGATTAATTAAAAACACCCATAAGCATATTAGAGTTTAAGCCCCCCCCCAAAATATAAATATAAAAAGTATGATTGTGCCATTATACCGTACATAGCTGTACCGCATATTACACATGGCAGAAAAACATCAAACTAAACTGATTTAAGATGTCTTTGGTACATAATTGGTCTAGCCTATACTCCAAAATTAAACAAATTCTAGTAATCGCCTTTGAGTGTGGACTGTATTTTGCATACTGGATGGGCTGGTTACCTTATACTACGCTCCAAAATGTCTATCCATGAGTCTGGGAGCAAACATATAGTCCTAGGCGATGCTGTTGGTTCATTGATTGTGCAGGGCGGCTTACAGTTAGCCTACAGTTAGTGCATTTGATTTTGATTTTGAATAGCCTAGTAATAGGGAGTGTTATATATTTTCAAAATTAATTGGGTGACACTACCTCTAGTTGTACAGAATATTTCACCACCTTACGTTTCCATCTCCTCCTCTCTTTCCTTTATCGCTTTCTCGAGGGCGCAGACGGGCTGTCAACAGTTTAGTGAAATATATTTTGTTTTCACATGGTTTCCCAAATGAAGCACCGGGTAGCTGCAGGAACAAGGTTGGAGAGCCCATGGCATGCAGAGTTTACGCGGAATATCACCTTTTGCACAGCAAGAACATGCTCCTCAAACCGTGGTTGATGCATGGAGGGAAATAGGTGTTCTATTTACTTCTCAACTACTCATATTAAACACATGCTCTGCTATAAAAACCGAAGTAGCCCTACAAACGGACCGGCGGGAAAGCGCACCGCCTCCATTCGCTATTCGAGTCCTTACAGATTCGTAGTGCATGGGTCAGCTGTTTGTTCACCTGCACGCAATTGCTAATAACACATCCGCAACCGCCCGACTACATATGTGATGAAGTGAAAACTGAGGCCCGCACCCAAACATAACCCACAAATATAGAAAATCAGCTATAGGCTACAGTCGAAGATGGCAGAACGATTTTTTTGACAGGGGTGCAGAACATTTGTTTTGTTTCTGCCAACACAATCTCACACTCATGTTGTGTTGGTTTCTGCTTATAATTTCCGACATTTTTGTAGGCTATTTGTTAGTCAATTTGTCTATAATTAGATACATGTAGCTTCTCTTTTGTCATTATATGTTGCCCAGGAAGATTAAAATAAATCCTTGCTCAACAGAATAATGTAATAGATCACTAGAATGAATGCTTCAATCGAGTTGACGTCGGTAAAATTGTCTGTCAATTTTCGAGAAGCAAAGACGGGAAAGATTTTCTGTGGAAAATGTCCAAATGACATCAGTTTGACCAGTTGTAAAGAAAAAGAAAGCTGAGAAAATGAGTCAACCCACGCATCACTAATACAGATGCATCTGTTCCTGCCCGTTTGATAATGGGCCATTCTAAATCTAAACAGATTTGACATATTAGTAAAGACAAGATTAAATTGAGAATAGTCTAATGGGTGAAAATATGATCACTTGATGAGAGAACAGCTGTGCAGCCTGAGGCAAGAAACGGAGCGCAAGATTTTTTTCTACTTTCTCAAATCACCAATAGCCTATAGTCTCACCATGCAGCCCAAATAGGTTTTGATTTCTAAGACATTCTAAGGTTTGAATCATTCACAACTGAAGTTGCCAAAATCTAGAATATAGGACCAAATTATCACTTTTACGCTCAAAATAGTCACTTCATATGCGCACTCGCTACGAAATGGGGAAAAATATCATTTTTATTTTATTCAGCTGAGTTACTATGAAATCATATAAAAGAATGGCACGGGATTTATAAGCATAACATCTTGTCAGCTAAATGAACAAACCTACAGCCTATGGCATGAAGCATAGCCAGATAATATACAGTAGGGTAGGCCAACGCATATTCTGTTCTTCTGAAAAATAAATCTTCATATCATAATGTTTATTTAGACCTGACTAAAATGCATGTGTTTTATTGTGATGGTGTATATTAAATAGATGTATTAGACTTTTTTAAAAGCGTGCATCAGCGGCTTGAATATACAGACCGTTTTTCCAGTACTTGTGATCCTATGAGGAAAACTCGCTAGCTAGCCTATATATAATGTCTAGTCAAATGACGTACTATATTACTTTGAAAAGGTTAGCTTTTAATATACTACTATAATAATAATAATCTCTGACAAATCTGTGAGCTGCTGGCCCCAGAACAAGACTTCATGTTAGCTGGTTAACTCTAATAATGGGACTGACCTCACTGAACTCTCTTTGATAAATTGGTGTTTAGGATTTTAAGTCTATAGTGAGCCTAAATGGTGCTTTGGACCATAGATGTATAAGGAATATTCTATGTTGAGTCTTGCTGAGGGATGTTTACGGGTAGCTAGTCAGTTATAACATTAGCACTGAGCTTACAAATATGGGGCTGTGGGTTTTAATTTATAGGGCTTTATAACTTTTCTAGTCCAGTGTTGTTGAGTTGAGTGGGAGACATTGAGCTGCTTGTATCGTTCAGCTGTATCAGACGCTGAGCAGTATGTATCTAGTCAGGTTGAAACTGCTGGAGATAGATTAATACTGAGACTGACACGATAGTACATTGGTAAGGAGAGGGGGAAAGAAAGGGGAGAGTTAGATATGGCGAGCGAAAGAGTTAGATGGAAACGGTAAGGTGTATAGAGGGAGGGAGAGAGAGGGTTAGGCTATAGGGAAATATAGAGTTACAGAGATTTCGTGAGAAGGAGGGCGTGAGAGAGAGACTTAGAGAGGAGGGAAGGAGCTTTAGAGAATGGGAGAGTTTGAGCGTTGAGTGAGTGGTAAATAGAAATTAAATGGATGTCATTACCCAGTCTGTTTCCCAGAAGGCCTCAGTGGCTGGGCGGCCGGCCTGGCACAGGGGACCCTGGGATACATTACATGGAAGAGCAGGGAGCGCTGGGGTGGGTAAAACACACCCATGAATCATTTATGAGGCCCTCTCAGCATCCCACTGCTCTTAACAGCCCTGCTGTCTGAGCCAGAGTACATGCTGGAAGGGACAGCTAACCTGCAGAGGGCTACTTTACACACAGAGACAGAGAAAGAGAGACCTACATTATGTTTGTGAAGCATAAATGTGTCTTGTGAGTCTGTGTGTGTTTGCAGGGTCTGACAGCTTCCATTTCCCTTAGTTGTGTGAGCTATGTGTTATTGAAGTTAAGGGCGCTTATGGGTAGAGTACATACAGTTGAAGTCGGAAGTTTACATACATCTTAGCCAAATACATTTAAACTCAGTTTTTCACAATTCCTGACATTTAATCCTAGTAAAAGTTCCCTGTCTTAGGTCAGTTAGGATCACCACTTTATTTTAAGAATGTGAAATGTCAGAATAATAGTATATTTATTTCAGCTTTTATTTCTTTCATCACATTCCCAGTGGTTCAGAAGTTTACATACCCTCAATTAGTATTTGGTAGCATTGCCTTTAAATTGTTTAACTTGGGTCAAACGTTTTGGGTAGCCTTCCACAAGCTTCCCACAATAAGTTGGGGGAATTTTGGCCCATTCCTCCTGACAAAGCTGGTGTAACTGAGTCAGGTTTGTAGGCCTCCTTGCTCACACACGCTTTTTCAGTTCTGCCCACACATTTTCTATGGGATTGAGGTCAGGGCTTTGTGATGGCCACTCCAATACCTTGACTTTGTTGTTCTTAAGCCATTTTGCCACAACTTTGGAAGTATGCTTGGGGTCATTGTCCATTTTGAAGACCCATTTGCGACCAAGCTTAAACTTCCTAACTGATGTCTTGAGATGTTGCTTCAATATATCCACATAATTTTCCTACCTCATGATGCCATCTATTTGTGAAGCGCACCAGTCCCTCCTGCAGCAAAGCAAGCCCACAACATGATGCTGACACCCCTGTGCTTCACGTTTGGGATGGTGCTCTTCGGCTTGCAAGCCTTCCCTTTTTCCTCCAAACATAACGATGGTCATTACAGCCAAACAGTTCTATTTTTGTTTCATCAGACCAGAGGACATTTCTCTGTGCAGTTGCAAACCGTAGTCTGGCTTTTTTATGGTGGTTTTGGAGCAGTGGCTTCTTCCTTGCTCCTTCAGGTTATGTCGATATAGGACTAATTTTACTATGGACAGAGATACTTTTGTACCTGTTTCCTCCCAACATCTTCACAAGGTCCTTTGCTGTTGTTCTGGGATTGATTTGCATTTTTCGGACCAAAGTACATTCATCTCTAGGAGACAGAACGCGTCTCCTTCCTGAGCGGTATGACGGCTGCGTGGTCCCATGGTGTTTATACTTGCGTACTATTGTTTGTACAGATGAACGTGGTACCTTCAGGCGTTTGGAAATTGCTCCCAAAGATGAGCCAGACTTGTGGGGGTCTACAATTTTTTTTCTGAGGTCTTGGCTGATTTCTTTTGATTTTCCCATGATGTCAAGCAAAGAGGCACTGCATTGGAAGGTAGGCCTTGAAATACATCCACAGGTACACCTCCAATTGACTCAAATGATGTCAATTAGCCTATCAGAAGCTTCTAAAGCCATGACATAATTTTCTGGAATTTTCCAAGCTGTTTAAAGGCCTAGTCAATTTAGTGTATGTAAACTGAATTGTGATCCAGTGAATTATAAGTGAAATAATCTGTCTGTAAACAATTGTTGGAAAAATTACTTGTCATGCACAAAGTAGATGTCCTAACCGACTTGCCAGAACTATAGTTTGTTAACAAGAATTTTGTGTAGTTGTTGAAAAACGAGTTTTAATGACTCCAACCTAAGTGTATGTAAACTTCCGACTTCAACTGTATTTCTTCCCTGCCTTTCCCTAATTCGTCATCATTACCACATACACACACACTCTTAATTTACCTAGATGGCTAACAAGAGGTTATCGTACATACACAGGCTCAATGCTTCTCACTGATGCAATCCCATCTGTAGTCATTGATTGATTGACTGAATCTGGTCTAAAATCAATAGGACAGTTCTCTGAGTGCTTGGCTATAGATTTCTCATAGAAAACTATGCCCTCTACTAACGAGGCTTCAGCTCTCTTTTGAGAGAGAGACAGAAAGAGAGAAATGGATAGAAGGAACGAGAGACAGAGAGACATGGAAAGTGGGATATAAAAACAGAGATACAGAGAGAGAAAGTTAGTGATTGTTGGGGTTGTACTAGGTGAACGGATTGCATACTGTTCACATCACAATAGTTCTGAAACTTTTGACATTGCCATCCATGCAACACAGTGCCTCCAGGCTTATTCTGTACAGTTAGTGACACTCAGTGCCTGCGAGACTGAAATAATCTAGCCAGACACTCACACACACCAGGACGTTTCTACAAGATAGTATCTCATAATATCATTTTACATTTTTAAAGTGGAGTGTTTGTGTCATCAAACTTATTTCTAACACCAGTCAAATCCCAAAGAACAGTGATGAGTGGTCAGGAGGGTGTTTTTGTCCCTTCCATTGACATACAGTGCATTCGGAAAGTATTCAGACCCATTGGCTTTTTCCACATTTTGTTATGTTACAGCCTTATTCTAAAATGTATTATGTTGTTGTTCTCATCAACCTACACACAATACCCCAAAATGACGAAGGTTTTAGAAGTTTTTGCAAATGTATAAAAAAAATATATAATGAAATATGACATTTACATAAGTATTCAGACCCTTTACTCAGTACTTTGTTGAAGCACCTTTGGCAACGATAAAAGCCTCAAGTCTTCTTGGGTATGACGCTACAAGCTTGGCATACCTGTATTTGGGGAGTTTTTCCCATTCTTCTCTGCAGATCTTCTCAAGCTCTGTCAGGTTGGATGGGAAGTGTCGCTGCACAGCTACTTTCAGATCTCTCCAGAGATGTTCAATCGGGTTCAAGTCCGAGCTCTGGCTGGGCTACTCATGAACATTCAGAGACTTGTCCAGAAGCCACTGCTGCATTGTCTTGGCTGTGTGCTTAGGGTTGTTGTACTGTTGGAAGGTGAACCTTCACCCCAGTCTGAGATCCTGGGCGCTCTGGAGCAGGTTTTCATCAAGGATCTCCTTGTAACTTTGCTCCGTTCGTTTTCCTGGCACCACTCTCCCAGGGCCCTCACCTCCTCCCTGTAGGCTGTCTCGTCATTGTTGGTAATCAGGCCTACTACTGTTGTGTCATCTGCCAACTTGATGATTAAGATGGAGGTGTGCGTGGCCACGCAGTCATGGGTGAACAGGGAGTACAGGAGGGGGCTGAGTATGCACACTTGTGGGGCCCCTGTGATAAGGATCAGCGAAGTTGTTGCCTACCTTCACCACTTTGGGGCAGCCCGTCAGGAAGTCCTGTACCCAGTTGCACAGGGTGGGGTTCAAACCCAGGGCCCCGAGCTTAATGATGAGCTTGGAGGGTATTATGAGCTGTAGTCAATGAACAGCATTCTTACATGGGTATTCCTCTTGTCCAGATGGGATAGGGCAGTGTGCAATGCGATGGCGATTGCATTGTCTGCTGATCTATTGGGGCGGTAAGCAAATTGAAGTGGGTCTAGGGTGTCAGGTAAGGTAGAGGTATTATGATCCTTAACTAGCCTCTCAAAGCACTTCACGGTGACAAAAGTGAGTGCTACGGGGCGATAGTCATTTAGTTCAGTTACCTTTGCTTTCTTGGGTACAGGAACAATGGTGGACATCTTGAAGCAAGTGTGGACAGCAGACTGGGATAGGGAGAGATTGAATATGTCTGTAAACACTCCAGCCTGCTGGTCTGCCCATGTTTTGAGGACGCGGCTAAGGATGCCGTCTGGGCCGGCAGCATTATGAGGATTAACACGCTTAAATGTCTTACTGACGTCGGCCACGGAGAACGAGAGCCCACAGTCCTTGGTAGCGGGCCGTGTCGGTGGCACTGTGTTATCCTCAAATCGGGCGATGAAGGTGTTTAGCTTGTACGGAAGCAAGACATCGGTGTCCGCAACGTGGCTGGTGTTCCCTTTGTAGTCCGTGATTGTCTGTAGATCCTGCCACATACGTCTCATGTCTGAGCTGTTGAATTGCAACTCCACTTTGTCTCTGTGCTGATGCTTTTCCTGTTTGATTTCCTTACGGAGGGAATAACTACACTGATCCTCACCCTGAGCTCGTCTACTTTTATTATCCAGAGACTGAACATTAGCGAGTAATATACTCGGAAGCGGTGGATGGTGTGCACGCCATCCAAATAGCTCTTCTCCGCCGGCGGTGTTTTGGATCAGCCTCTGGAATAAGTTCAATTGCCCTGGGGGGTAACGAACAAAGGATCCAAATCGGGAAAGTCGTATTCCTGGTCGTAATGATAGTGAGATCCTGCCGCTCTGATATCCAAAAAGTTATTTCCGGCAATATGTAATAACACCAAAAAAATTCTGGGTTAATAATGCAAGAAATAACACCCCAAAAAACTAAATACTGCAAAGTTGCTTAGGACCTAGAAGCGGAACTGCCATGAATATCAGCGCTGTCATACATAGGATGATCAATTGAAACAGGATACACCTGAGCTCAATTTCAAGTCTCATAGCAATAGGTCTGAATACTTATGTAAATAAGTTATTTCTGTTTAGTTTTTATTAATACAACTTCTAAACCATTTCTTCGCTTTGTCATTATGGGCTATTGTGTGTAGATTGAGGAAACAAATTAATTTCATATTTTTTAGAATAAGGCTGTAATGTAACAAGATGTGGAAAAAGGGAAGGGGTCTGAATACTTTCCGAATGCACTATATGTTATATGTTGGAAAGAACATATGTGTTTGAGTACACTCATGAGTTGAAGTACTCGCATGTTAGCATGAAACAGGGCTGAAGGTTAAAAAGGTTTCAGTATGCTAGCGTTTGTTCCAATTAATGGTTGATCTGATACACAACTGAAAACACATGAAAATGTTTCACTGCACTTGACATATTCCAAACAATTAACACACCTTTGAGTTAGAGATTTTGGCATTGCTTATACATTTAACCTGCTAAATAGTTGCATCTGTAAATTTGGAGTACTTTATTAGTAGGCTAAACGAATACAAACCTTGAATCGAGTGCTAGAGTACTCTTGCCCATCCCTAGTTAGAAATAAGTCCTTGTGAGACCTCTAAAGCCAGCTCCAAAGTAATACAAGCACATCAAATAATTATCCAAGTGCAGGAAAATTTGAAAAGAGTAGAAATAGCTGCACACAGTTTGTCTCTCAAGCCTGTTTGATTTCCATTTTGAGTCTTGAATGTTCCTTCTCTGTATTTTTAGTGGCGCTTACTTCTCTTTTGAAGTTTCTCTGTCAGTGTTGCGTGTAGTTATCATAGCATTTATCAGATGTTTTATGTAGGCATTTATCAGAAAAAGGGTGTTTTCATCTGGCTTTTCTCACTCCTTGAAGATATATGGGGTCAACAGAGTAAAACCCCCTGTGGCCAAAGCAGGAGCTAGCTACACATTCTGTTTCATATGCCAATGATGGAGAACTTCTCTCTCTCCCTCCCTCTCACACTTAGAAGGAATTACAGGGAGTAGCCTTCACCCTTCTCTGTCCTCTTGTCCCCAGACAAACCATTATTCTGTATAACATTGGAGCAGCGATATAGGCTTGTGTGATTTCTAATGCTACTGATGTGAGGAATAGGCTTACTGCTGTGAAGGTGTGTGTGTGGGTGTGTGTGTGTGTGTGTGTGTGTGTGTGTGTGTGTGTGTGTGTGTGTGTGTGTGTGTGTGTGTGTGTGTGTGTGTGTGTGTGTGTGTGTGTGTGTGTGTGTGTGTGTGTGTGTGTGTGTGTGTGTGTGTGTGTGTGTGTGTGTGTGTGTGTGTGTAATGGAGAGATGAATCCAACTCCCATTAATATTCAATGCCCCAGTGAAGCAGGGTGAAAACTCAGTGTTTACTCATATGGTTAGCATATTTCCAAACCCCATAGAGGGATTTAAGATTAAACATTCATCCCAGTGGGAACATTTTGAATTAGAAAAGGCTACATTGAGTATACAATGCATTTCATCTCCCTTTCTCAAAATGTTTCTATTTCCCTCGATCCCTCCCCCTCACTATTAATTCCAATCACCTCTTTACTCTTCCTCTCACTCTTTCTTCCTCTCTCTCTTTCTCTGTTTTTGTTATATCTTTCTCTTCTCAGGACTGGTAATCTGTGTCATCATGGTATTCTAAACTCTGGTTCTGTGTGTGTTTGAAAGAGATACGTGGCAGGGCAGTTATCTATAGGTGTGTGTGTGTTTTCCTACCTTATCAGGATCAGAATGTCCTAACATATCACCAGAAATGTCAGGACTTTTTTAATGTCCTGAATTTGTTACAATGCTATTTTAGGCTTGGGGTGAAGGTTGGGGTTTAGGCAAAATAGGATTTTGAATGGGAATATATTATTACTCCGGGGAGGGAGGGAGATCTAGGTTTGTGTGTACTGTGAAATGAGGGATGATGAGGCTTTGCAGTGTGGGATGTGTGACATATGGCTGGCCAGAAGATAGAGGCTGAAGAACAGCAGTGGAGCTTCTCAGAATTCACACCTCTTTAGTCCATCTCTCCCCTCTTGTCTCCAATCTCCCCCATCTCTCCCCTTCAAATCACCTCTCTTCCCTAATGTCTCCCCTCCTATTCCTATCCTCTCCTCTCTTCCATTGTCCTCTCTTTTCATTTTTTCCCCCTCCAGTCCTTCGTTTCTTCCCCTCAAATCTTTCCCTCAGGTCTTAGCCCTCCTCTCTTCTTTCCCTCATCTCCTGCAGCAGACAGACAGCAGAATGGATTTGAAGCAGTCCAACTCATGATTTATCATTGGTCGTCCTGACTGTCATAGTCTCAGCTTCTAGTAATTAACCTTTTTCATTAGCCTCCCTTCATTCTCCACTCAATCTTCCCATCCCTTCACTGTTATGCACACATTTCACAATTGCACGGCGTTGTTATTCTGACACCACTGAATGGTTCTCTATGTATGTATTCTGCCAGGTAATTCATTAGGAACTGGCTCTTGTTACAGTGTTGCCCTGAATAACAGGTGTCATGGAATGACAAAGCCCAGATCCAGATAGACATATGAAACACACTGGATTAGCTCTGAGGGTGCAACCAAACAATTAGTCTGGATTTCACAATAAACAATTAGCCTGCATTTCAAAGTGAATAATTAGCCTGCATTTCAAAAACACAGTTAGTTTGCATTTCAAAATGAATAATTAGTGTTTCTGAGAGAAACCCTAGAGTTTCTGTTTTAATTTGTGCTTTAGTCAGTGGACCAGGACTGAGTCTGCCAGCCAGGGACTCACCATGTAGGTTTGATTAGCCTACTTTGCACCTGTGTGTGTGTGTCGGGGTTTCCGTTAGCCGGTAATTGCTGGCTTTTGTCCGAAAAAACCCCCCAATGAAAGCTGATAATTAAAACATTGATGCCGGCCAAATCGACCGGGAGAAAACACAACGGTAGGGAGGCTATCAGCATGCCACCCACAGGGTTGGGGAGTAACGAAAAATGGTAACTGTAATTCGTTATGTTACCAGTAAAAATATTGTGATCGGATACTTTTGAAATACTAGATGATTACTAGAGGATGTTTGTAAAAATAAATATTTTACACTTCTCTGTCTCAATCACATTCAAATCAGCATTGAAAGAAGGCGCAAGTTTAAGTTTGTTCCACCTGAGCGAGTCTGACCACAAATCAGAGACCACTATTGATGACACACCAAATGTGTTTGATGGATCGCGGGGAAAGAGCAGGAATAGGCTTTTGTAGGCTACAGTCATCGCTATGTCTTCCAATGGTGGGACTGCTGTTGGCATCCAAAGATTATCCAAATTGAATAAATGCTTGGAGGTAAGGATGACAGCAGTGGTGTAGTCTACGGCGATACGGATATCACTTATTGTTGATATCTACATAGCTATTGATGTGAATCACACTGCTGCTCTCTCATTTAGCTATTTACGCCTTACGTATTGTGGTTGTTATGGATGGCTGTTCACAAATCTAAATGTGCATTTGAACCCAATAATGGTTGAATTCAAGAAGTTTAAACTGCCTATCAATCTTTTTTTTTAAACCAGTGGACAGCCAATGAAAAATGCGCTCTTGCAACAGCTGCATAGCGCGGATCCTAGCCTATGGAATAAAAGTGGGGCTTTTATTGCTCAATCTAATTCATGCTGATAAAACACTTTTGATAGACTTAAAGGGGCAATCTGTAGTTGCTACATCAATTTTTGGACTTATAAATTATTGTCATGAGAATTATGTTCTCAGTGTTCATAACCCAATTCAATTAAACTACTCAGTCTTCAACCCAGAATCTGTAAGATACTGGTTGAATGAAACAGACGGAGGCCCAGCTACGATAGTCAGAAAGTTTACTTACGAGAGCGCTCTGAAGTCCAGAATACAAAGACATCCATTTTATAGCGGCGCACATACTTCCACACAAACAGTAGGTATACTTCCACACAAAAAGTAGGTATCCAGCGCACATACTGTCTCCCTACCCAGCCGACATAGATTAGAGAGTCCGTGAGAAGCACTCCCCGTCCTCTCCCAAGATTGGGGAGGCCGTGAGACCAAATCTCTCAGTGGCCCCTAGCCAAGGTCGGCACCGAATTTTGCTCAGACAGTCTGCGTTTAAGATACTGTAGAGACATTGTTTTACTGACAAAACTACACACATCATTAATTATAACTTTATGAGTATTCTAATTATTCATTTAAACATATAAATCCCATTAACAATTATATATATTAATGTAAAGATAGAATTTAATTATATTATTATATGAAGTAGAAAGCGATAGGTTAGAAGAAGCTTACATAACCAACCCAGAAAGTAAAATGTAACATCCATATACGGCCAGCTATGTAAACTGTAACATTGATTTATCCTGCCATAGATGTCATTCACTTGGTAACATACATTTTTGTCTTCTTCTAATGCCTCTTAATTAAGGGGAAAGTAATCTAAAAGTAACTGAATGTAATCAGATTACGTTACTGAGTTTGGATAATCCAAAAGTTACGTCACCGATTACAATTTTGAACAGGTAACTAGTAACTGTAACGTATTACATTTAGAAAGTAACCTACCCAACCCTGGCCACCAACCACTTTACAATGTGAGCTGGAGGCAGTATGCATTTTGAAAACATACTTAATTGTTTGAAAAATCGCTTCAAAATCCAACCATAGAAACATGTAGGGAATTATTTTTTAAATACTTCATAGGAGGAGCATGAGTTTCAAGTTTGAGGATGCATTCACTTTATACTACTACCATTTCTACCGATCTGCGTGCCAGTTATGATTTTATATACACATTTTTGTGGAACAGTTTTATTTCAATAATAACGTTTTTGTTTCTCAAAATCATTGTCACATGGTTAATCATAAAAATCTGAAAATTATACAAAACCGCATTCAGTTGGTGTCTATTCCACAAGTAACCACCGGCTAAATCTATGACGTTAAAATGCCTATTTACTCTGTTCCATCTAACTGCGCAATCCACTGTCTCATGAGCCCAGCCAGGCACTTTATAAACTTGATCTCCACTATTAAAAACATCTAGACATTATCTCACATTTCTTTCAGACTAGCGTTTAGTTTTCAACAGCTGAGTTTGAATTAAACCTTGCTGTCTGTCTCTCCAACATTTGCAACATTGTTTCAATATTCAAATTCGATCTCCAGCTGTCCCATAGTAATGAACGTGTCGGGACGAGACAGACAGACAGGCAGGCAGCGTTTCTTAGCCAGTCAAAATCATGAATCAGCTGGCGTAATTTTTATGGATATATACAAAGAAATGTCAATTGAAAAAGGTCAAATTTAAACGAAGTGCAGCTAGTTTGCAGTCTTTCCAGCTTCAGTTTGAAGTGATTGTGTTAGCTGTGTTGTTGGCTAGCTCCTCTGAACAACAGTGTCCTAACGAGTGAACACATTTTCTATGCCAGACGAAATACCGCCTCATTAGCTCATTGTTATGTGTCCAAATAAATGTCACTAGAAAACAGCTTAAACATGCAAATGTGGCTACTTTGCTGTTATTCTGGCTGCACTTTTTGACACGACTGTAAGTTAGCCATAGTTGGCTGGCTAGCTAGCAAGCAAGGGATAAAAAAAATGTCTCAACATTTTTTTATTATTCTCAAGACACGTTATCTAAACACATATTTTAGATGCTTTTCACTGAAAGATGCAACTCAAAAATCAGCAAGGACTTTTGACACACATGCTGCCTATGAAAGACTTCCTCATATGCCATCGTTCCCCTGTAATCCTAGTCATACAGTATTAGCAACCCATCCTAAATTGTTCCATCTTTAGATTCACCATCTTTCTAAGTTTCTAACTTAGATATTCATCTCTGTCATATACCGCTCTCATCAGGTGCAGTGTTTAGAATGTTTTTTTCCTACTAATTGCATTTTGGCAAATGTTTCAAAATTACTTTTTATTGGCTGCTTCCTTACAGGAGTTGCATGTTCCGTTAAGATGAATTACACAAATCTAAATGTGTTTTCTGTCATTCTGACCACTGTTGGTGGACACCCTAATGGGTTACGCATCCAATACATGGGTCCGGTAAATATCTCAAATGGCCGGTAAATGTAAATCTTCCCGGTCACATTTTCCTATCGGAAACCCTGGTGTGTTTATGTGTGTGCATTTAGTACGTACGTCCATGATTAGAACAACAAAAGCGTAATCAATGAGCAATTCAGCAGATTTTTTTTAATATTTTTTTTTTAGATGTGCAGTACGTCAATGCTTGTGTGTGTGAGTGACTGTGAGGGCACAGAACATTAAAAAGCACAGCGACAGCAGTCAATGAGCTACGACTGTGAAGCTGACATTTCCAACTCTGGACGACTGAGAGTGGCTGACTACACACTGACTCATCTGCTGTGTGTGAGAGGGTTTGTGTAGGATGTGAATGTTGATGTGCATTGGGCAGGCTCTGCTTGTAGAGGGTAGGGTATAACACAGAACCTGAATTAAAGTGCATAGTGGTTAAAGAAAATTACAGGTATTGTCGTCTCTATCCAACAATTGAGACCAATGTTCTTCCTTAAGAGATAGACATGATTGACACAGTCTCCAATAATCTGGATAGGCTGCTGTGCACTCCCCCTGCTCAGGCACCAGGGAATAGGCTGAGCCTCTACCAGAGGCTCTGTCTCAGTCAATCCAGCCACCGTGGGCAGGCTGAGCCAAGCTACCAAGAAGAGGGTCTCTGGCTGATTAACTAACTACCGCATCTGCCAACATCCCCCCACAACACACACACGTGTGGTGGTGAAATAGGGGCTCAGACTGAGCAGCTCTGTCAGGCACCACTGAGCTGGAGCCAATCCCCAGAGACCAATATTGACTCTGTCACAGAGAGTGGAGGCCAGCATACCTCTGGAGGAGAGGACAGAACAGAATACAGAATAGGTCTGACACACACCAGGACATTGAGTCAGGTTATTGAGTCAGGTAGTGTTGGATTATGATCATTACCTTAACAGACAGAAATCATGTGCTCTGCAATGGACTAAAACAGAATAACTGATAGAGATTAGCCGGAACTAACAGTCACCTCGGCTGGTGTATGTTCAGTCCTGTTTGAGAGAGAGGGGAAGGGAAAGAGAGACATGGGCAAAACAAGAGTGGGAACAAGAGATTGGGAGACAGTGGGTGGAGAGGGGGGGGGACAGTCAGTTAGAAAACAGTGAGAGGGCAAGAAAAGGGGAGAGAAAGAAGAAGCAGAGAAGGAGAGAGTTGAAGGGGAAGGAAGGCAGACAGTCAGAGAAACAGACAGTGAGGGAAACAGGGAGGTGTGTTGCAATGTGTTGTAGCTGTTGGGTGTTTCTTTGATGACTGACCAGGAGTCCTCACAAGGATAGTTAACAAGGAAAATTCAGACAAATGGGGACATTTCACTGGTCCCCACAAAGAAAAAGGCTATTTTAAGCTTGGGAATTAGGTTTAAGAGTTAGGTTAGAATTGGGGTTAGGTTTAGCTTTTGGGTTAGGTGTTAATGTGGATGCTACCATGATTACGGATAATCATTAATGAATTGTAAATAATGATAAGTGAGAAAGTTACCGATGCATAAATATCATACCCTCCAAGAAAATCCTAACCTTCCCTGTTACCGGTAATTGTGAGAGGTTAGCATGTTTTGGAGGGATGGTGTTTGTGCATCTGTAACTTTTTCCATCGGCATAATTCACGATTCATTCATGATTATCTGTAATCATGGTAGCGTCCACATCATGGTAGCATCATGGTAGCATCCACATCATGGTAGCATCCACATGAACCCCCATTTATTATGCCAAATCTAATTGGCATAATAAAAAAATCCCCATAAATATCTGTCAGTTTAATTTTTTGGCAATTCTACGCATCCACCTATGTCGCACTTCCTCATCTGCTGTGAAAGGTGACAGAGCTAGATCTGTGTTTGTCAGACCATGAGACATCTCCCAAATCAGTCTTCTCACAAAATAATCTGTAGTGTCCGAGCAATTTGTCCTACAAACTAAAGATGAGACTCTCACAAACACGATGGTGTTCTCCGCTTTGCTCTATGACCCCCACAAGAGTCTTAGAACTCTGAAGTCGGTACAGCCGATCTGCCAACTTCTGTAGCATCCGAACAGTTTGGGCTACGTGCTAATATGACCCCTCTGTGGAAAGGTGAGACTCTCACAAACACATACATGTACGTTTTTGCTCTAGGACACGCCCAGGCCTCACAAGACTCGTCTGAAGGTCCCCCCGTACCAGTTGAAAAAATGAATGGAAGTACAGCACCAGTCAATAGTTTGGACACACCTACTCATTCCAAGAGTGTGTAAAGCTGTCATCAAGGCAAAGGGTGGCTACTTTGAAGAATCTCAAATATAAATATTTTTTGATTTAACACTTTTTTGGTTACTACATGATTCCATATGTATTATTTCATAGTTTTGATGTCTTCACTATTATTCTACAATGTAGAAAATAGTACAAATTAAGAAAAACCCTTGAATGAGTAGGTGTGTCCAAACTTTAGACTGGTACTGTATATATGGAGAACGTTTAGTGCCAAAAATAAGGGGTTAAATACATGTAAAAAAAAAAAAATATGTTTCCTGATCTTTCTTATACCTCTCAGATATAGAACAGACACTTCAGAACAAACTTCCTTTGGAGTTTTTGGGGTGGTGAATCTGTTATTCAATGTGTTTGTATGGGCTAATAGCCCATACAAGTCCCCCCCAAAAATCTAATATTTTATATATTTTTATTATACTTCAAGGGGTCTTAAAATTCTAAATCAAATAGCTAAATGATCCTTGGAATGACCTTCTAAATAAATAAATTCTATATAGCTTAGTAGAACCCCCTCCTCCCCCGGCTTAGACAGGGTTTAGACTGTTATGGTTATTGTAGAAGTGTTCAGAAACATATTCTATTCTTATTTACAAAAAAAGTGACTCCAAAATTACACAATACATTATTGACCATTCATTTCTGCTGGGCACAACATAATCCAAAACACAACCAAAACAAACTGTGTTTTTGTGCATCCAGCATCCAGCATCCAGCATTTTGTGCAAATGCATCCAGCAAGTTTGTGGAGCCACAGACTGCATGCAGTCTGTCAAATCTCTTTTTGTGTTTGTCCATATTATGGATAATGTGTTTGTGCTGTGAGTGCCTTTAAAAACAAAGGTATGATTGGCTGCGTGACTGAGTTTGACTTGCTTCTTTGTGTGTTACTATAGTGATTTCTCTGAGGGCTCACACACGCTCTCTGTCAAATCAAATCAATTTTAATTGGTCACATGCAGATGTTATTGCGGGTGTAGTGAAATCCTTGTGTGTGTGTGTGCGTCCAGACTGCTGTTCATTGAGGAGTGTAAAGGTCTCTGTATCTCTGACGCCGTCACTAAACAGAGTGGCAGAATTAGTAACGATTCTGTGCTGATTCTCATCTCTGACACACATGAACACAGCATGACTCAAACTACATGTATAGTACAGCATATCTTCAGCAAGATTATTTTCCTCTTATCTCTCTCTTTCACACACACACACCTGAACGCACAGCGCATGAGTCTCATACTGTCCATACTGTACTGACAACTGCCATCATGACCCCACTTAAATGTATTTCAGACACACACACACACACAGCTCAGTGTGGATTCCAGTGCTGAGCCCCAGTCTCCTCAACATAGCAGGCAGGTCTCTCTGAGACTCCGCTTGAGATTATCCTATCAACAGGCCCTGAAGAACTGTAATATTCAATGTTTCTCGGAGGACATGGAGAGATGTCGCCGATAGACATGGACGCTTTGTTTCAGGCTCCTAAGCTTCCCAGTATTTTAAAAATGTATTATGTTATTTCTCACGATATTAACCCAGAACATTCTTTGCATTATTACATACAGCCAAAATAACTTTTGGATATCAGAGAGGCGGTAACTCATCAACATTTTGACCAGGAATACGACTTTCCTGAATTGGATCCTTTTTTTGTACCTTCCAGGGCGATTTATCTTATCCCAGAGGCTGCTCCAAGACGCTGCCGGCGGAGAAGAGGTATTCAGAGTGGACTTTTAGTCGTGGCGTGCACACCATCCCCCGCTTCCGAGTATATTACTCGCTCATGTTCAGTCCCAGACAATAAAGTAGATGAACTCAGGGCGAGGATCTCCTTCCAGAGAGACATCAGACACTGTAACATACTCTGTTTCATGGAATCATGGCTCTCTCCGGATATACTGTAGTCCTTGAGCTGTTCTTGTCTATTGATGTTCTGTATTATGTTATTCTGTATTATGTTTCATGTTTTGTGTGAACCCCAAAAAGAGTAGCTGCTGCTTTTGCAACAGCTATTAGGGCTATTAGGATCCTAATAAAATACCAAATACTGTCCCCATCCATACAGCCAGCTGTGTTTTCAATACATCGTGCTGATAGGAATAAATAACTCTCCGGGAAGAAGAAAGGCGGAGGTGTATGTTCCATGAACTAATGGTGTGATTATGATAATGTACAGGAACTCAAGTCCTTTTGTTTGCTTGACCTAGAATATCTCACAATCAAATGGGACCACATTACCTCCCTAGAGAACTTTCTTCGGTTATCATCACAGCCGTGTATATCCCCCCTCAAGCCGATACCACGACAGCTCTCAACTACACTGGACCTTGTGCAAACTGGAAACTGCATATCCTGAGGCCGCATTTATTAAAGCAAATCTGAGGAAAACGCTGGTCTGACCAATCGGAATCCATGCTTCAAGACTGTTTTAAACAGGCAGACTGGGACATGTTCCGGGTTGCCTCTGAGAATAACATTGACGTATACACTGACACTGTGGCTGAGTTTGTCAGGAAGTGTATAGGGGATGTTGTTCCCACTCTGACGATTAAAACCTATCCAAACCAAAAACCGTGGATAGAAAGCAGCATTCGCGCAAAACTGAAAGCGCAAACCACCGCATTTAACCACGGCAAGGTGACTGGGAATATGATTGAATACAAACAGTCCACTTATGCCCTCTGTAAGGCAATCAAACAGGAAAAATTCGCAATTCAATGGCTCAGACAAGACGTGTGGCAGGGACTCCAGAAAATCACGGATTACAAAGGGAAAACCAGCCATGTCGCGTACGCAGACGTCTTGCTCCCGGACAAGCTAAACACCTTCTTTGCCCGCTTTGACGATAACACAGTGCCGTCGACATGGGCCGCTCCCGAGAACTGTGAGCTCTCGTTCTCCGTGGCCGATGTAACACATTTTAAGCGTGTTAACCCTTGCAAGGCTGCCGGCCCAGACGGTTTCCCTAGCCGCGTCCTCAGAGCATGCGGAGACCAGCTGGCTGGAGTGTTTACGGACATATTCAATCTCTCCCTATCCCAGTCTGCATACAGCCCCAATAGATCCACGGATGAATCATTCTCCATCACACTGCACACTGCCCTTTCCCATCTGGACAATAGGAATACCTATGTAAGAACACTGTTCATTGACTACAGCTCAGCCTTCTACACCATAGTACCCTCCAAGGGTCTTGGACATCCTGATGGGCTTTCACCAGGTGGTGAAGGTAGGCAACAACACTTCCACTACGCTGATCTTCAACACAAGTGCCACAGAAGGGTTCGTGCTCAGCCCCCTCCTGTACTCCCTGTTCACCTACGACTGTGTGGCCGTGCACAACTCCAACAACTTCATTAAGTTTGCTGACGACATGACGTGGTAGGCCTGATCACCAATGACAATTAGACATCCTATAGGGGGAGGTCAGTGACCTGACAGTGTGGTGCCAGGACAACAACCTCTACCTCAACGTCAGCAAGACAAAGGAACTGATCGTGGACTACAGGAAACAGAGAGCCGAGCAAGCCCCTATCCACATCGACAGGGCTGTAGTGGAGCGGGTCGAGAGCTTCAAGTTCCTCAGTGTCCACATCACTAAGGATTAAACATGGTCCACACACACCAACCCAGTCGTGAAGAAGGCACAACAACGCCTCTGCCCCCTCAGGAGGCCCGTCAAGATTTGGTATGGGCCCTAATATCCTCAAAGTTCTACAGCTGCACCATTTGAGAGCATCACCGCGTGGTATGGTAACTGTTTGGCATCCGACCGCAAGGCGCTACAGAGGGTAGTGCGTACGGCCCACTACTGCCCACTATATCGGCCCACTACATCACATCCAGGACCTCTATACTAACTGGTGTCAGAGGAAGGCTCTAAAACTTGTCAAAGACTCCAGCCACCCAAGTCATAGACTGTTCTCTCTGGTACTGCACGACAAGCGGTACCGATGCACCAAGTCCGGAACCAACAGGACCCTGAACAGCTTCTACCCCCAAGCCATAAGACTGCTAAATACTTACCAAATAGCTACCAGACTAACTGCATCGACCCCTTTTGCACTAACTCTTTTGACTCATCACATAAGCTGCTGCTACTGCTTATTATCTATCCTGTTGCCTAGTCACGTTACCCCTACGTACCTCATTTACATCGTACCCTTGCACATCGACTAGGTACTGGTACCCCGTGTATATAGCCAAGTTATCATTACTCATTGTGTATTTCTTCCTCGTGTTATTATTAAAAATGTTGTTGTTTTTTCCTCTCTGCATTTGGGAAGGGCCAGTAGATAAGCATTTCACTGTTAGTCTACACATTTGACATTTTAGTCGCTTTTATCCAGAGCGAGTTACAGGAGCAAATATGGTTAAGTGCCTTGCACATCAACAGATTTCTTTTACTTAGTCAGGTCGGGGATTTGAACCAGCAACCTTTCTGGTTACTGGCCCAGATGCTCTTAACCGCTAGGCTATCTGCGCCCAATGACACCTGTTGTTTACGAAGCATGTGGCAAATAGAATTTGATTTGATTTGACCAGTGAGCAGTCTGTGAAACAGAACTCTGAAGGGATTTGGTACCACTCAGATATTGCCAGACTGCCAGTAAAGTTGGAGGCCACAGACAGAAGGCACGGTCAGACTGTGTGGAGGACAGAGGAAGGGTGTAGTGTACAGAATATGCCTTCCCCTAGCCTTAAAAGCAATTTTATGAGTGAGTGGGATTGTGGACTCTGTCCGCAGGTACCACATTGGGACATTTCTGTGTCACGTGGTGGAGGTGTTGTAATGTATTTGTCTGTCTCTAGCTGTCTGAAAATGTAATGTGTGTGTACATGTTTGCCCTCGTGCCATCGATGTGTTTCTTTGGTTTTCATTGGGACTTAATATCAGTGTCTCTGTTCTTTTTCTGTGTCTGCAGGTGTTTGGGGATTATTATCACTTCCGTCATCACACCGTAGTGAAGAAATCCCTATCAGGCCACAGGGGAACACATGTCCGACTGCAGAAGGAACCACAGGTATGTTACTGAGTCATAAATATGCAAATGTCCCTCCATACCACACAATAACAGCTGGACCTGTCTGTGTTTGCGTTCTCATTTTGTGGCGCGTATTGATTTTATCCAAATGTTAATGAGAAGAGGAATCCTGACATTGGCCCATCTGTTACACAAGGACGTTCACAGACCCAGATGTTTGCTTTGTTTAGGCAGCTGGCTGTAACTGCGCTCTCAGCTCTCTCAACAACAGAGAACAAGTATTTTTCACCTCGAAGTCTGCTTGTTCTATTCAAATCCTCCAGCATAATTGTGCATCAAAACTCTGCTTCTCAAGTTCAGTTCCTGGAGCATGCTCTCATTCTGCCTTATGCAGTACAGTTACAGGCAGAACTGTATCGTTTGCATCAGTGTTCATTTCGTACAAAATAACTATGACGAAAACGAATGACGATAACGAGATGCAATGAAAATGTTTTTGATAACTGTAGCAAATGAGTTTTCATTTTAGTTGACGAAAATGTGACGAGACGAGAATTCCACCTGAGACTAATGGAGATTCAATTTTGACAGGAAGCTCCTCTCATCACTTTTTTCCGGTCTGATTGAGCTTATATGCACGGCTCTCCCACTCAGCTCCCGGGCTGTCACTTCAGTCACTCGTCAATCTTTTGATCTGATGCACAGCCAGGACACTATTGTAACTAACCTAAGCTAGAAACAATCATGTTTACACTCTATTACGTGTAATTTAGTGTGCTGTGGTATTTGGGTAGAGATCAGACCTTTATGTACTACTACTACTACTGTAATTCTAAAGGGAGTTATCCCTATGCTCATTCAGGAGGACTCTTATGTTCCAAAAGCCCAAATACAGATGTAGGATCTTAATTTGAGCAATTTTGCTACAGCAGGAAAATAATCCTGCAGCAAAAGGAAATGTGGATTACAATTATTGGAGAAAAAAATGTGTAGGGGTTGATACATTTTTCATTGGGGCAAATCAAGTCTGACATTTTAAAGTGTAAATTACAAACTTTAGAAGCCTTTCTAAACCTTGAATACACTACAAGTTTGCATTACAAAGGAGTAATTAAAATGAGATCCTACATCTGTATGCACCCTAAAACTTAAAACTTCCCCTTAGCACAGATGAGTTGTTCCTCCAATTCAGTGCCTTTTGAAAGGAGTCACTTGGTGTAACTTTATCTTCATAAATGACTTTGTCAAAGCAACAAAATAACTAGGGCTTTACAATGATGGTGAAAACTTGGAGAAATGATGGGGTTAAGTGGATTCAAATCTTCCTAGAATCATAGAGGGTGCACGGAGGGACATGTCAAAGTGCAGATTTTTGGCACTTTAGCAAGTCTTTATTTATATAAAAAATTAGGTTTATTGAATTCAATTCTTCATGTGGTCTATACTAAAAGGCACTTCATTTAATATAACAGGCTTTTAAAATGCAATATTGGTGCACGATTTCTACTTAAAATATCAAAGGGTTGGGTCCTCCCCAGTGGCACAGCTAGAGGCGTTTCTACAGACCCGGGTTCATTCCCGGGCTGTGCCACAACCGGCCGTGGCCGGGAGTCCCATAGGACGACGCACAATTGGCCTAGCGTCGTCCGGGTTAGGGGAGGGTTTGGCCGGTGGGGCCTTGG
The DNA here is from genome assembly GCF_045679555.1 of Salvelinus alpinus. NCBI lineage: Eukaryota > Metazoa > Chordata > Actinopteri > Salmoniformes > Salmonidae > Salvelinus > Salvelinus alpinus. The sequence continues at coordinate 44,106,277 of NC_092100.1, forward strand.
CTCATCGCGCTCTAGCGACCCCTTGTGGCGGGTCGGGTGCCTGCAGGCTGACCCAGGTCGCCAATTGAACGGTGTTTCCTCCGAAACATTGGTGCGGCTGGCTTCCGGGTTAAGCTGGCGGGTGTTAAGGAGCGCGGTTAGGCGGGTTATGTTTCGGGGGACGAGTTGCAGCAAAATTTGCAAAATTGGGAGAAAGAGTGTAAAATACAAAAAAATATATAATAATAATAATATCAAGGGTTCTTTTCGTGGAACGACCCAGATCTATAATCAGAGCTTTCATCCCAATTTAGGCCTCTTTACGCTAAACTACTTTGACGACACAAACTAGGTCCAGAAGAGATACTTGTGTAGTTTAAAGAGACGGCTCTAGATTCAAATCGCTCTTTAATATATTTCTCCCGCACAACATCCGGAGGTACGGCGGTAGTGTGGGAGACATATACACTACATACCCCCCTCTGGATGGTTCAATGTTAAGACGATGGCTCTCCCACACCACGTCCCTGTAATAATTACCCTAATTACCTTAATACCACTAGTCGGCATTTTTGCTCTGTTAGCCAAATTAAAAATGAAAGGCTTTTAAAAAATCTACACATTTGTGAATCATTGCATTAATCAAGTGTGCAACACTATGCACAATATGGTTTAGATGAGAAGCTCATGTATAGTTTGAATTGCTATCCTTATTTGGTTTGTCTGTCTACTATGGAATTTACGGTATGCTAATAGCTGCACTCACACATGAAGCAGGAATGTGGCTTTGGCCACATGACATCCAAGGCTAGTGTAAACAGAAAAATAGAACATCTGATGTTGAAGAGATAGATCTCACTAGATATATTTTACTACATAGGGCAACTTTGACACACACACACACACACACACACACACACACACAGAGATTAGTCTCTCCCCCCCCCCCCCCAGGCTACAGATGAAAGGGTTCAGGCTGGGGAACAGCTTGTCCAGTGTAACCTCATTCTAACAGAGCCTGCCCAAGGCGAGGCCAGTGGCACTCTGTCAGACAGCGACCACAACAGTAGAGTTGCCAATACACTTAAGAGAAGGTCAAATGTGTGTGGGTGCATGCACACCTGTTCTGAATAAAACACATTCATTGTGTTGGATTTGTGTGTGTTTTCCCCAAGATAGATGTACAAAATAGGGTTTCATCTGAATATTAATGAACTCAATGTCTTTGCTGAACATGGAATAATACAGAGGAGGGATAACTCTCTCTATATGTCCGTGACTGTATAATGTAAGGATTAGGTTTAGGCAAATAATACATGTAAAACTTCAGCTATCTCCTCTGAGTAATACTAGACCTGTCTCTCCCATTCATCACATTGTCTTGTGTCTTCAGCCCTGCCTGGCTGACATACTGCTTATGTACATCTGCTTTGAATAATCACACAGAGTCCCATAACCCCTGCTATTAACCCGGAGACTTTGTCATTAGGGATGAGCATTTGAAATTATTTCAATATTGGAATAATATGTTATTTTTTCGGATATCCGGATAGTGGAAATACATGTGTTTTAAAGGATTTTTCATTATTTTTAACTTCAATGGAGACTTGCTCGCACCAGAGAGCGAGTTCGGTGCACCGTGCGCTGTGCTTGTTTCAGCAGAAGGGGGGAGGGGCAAGATAGGAGCAGGGGCCTGTGTGTGTCACAGAGGGAGAGAGAGAGAGAAAGTAGCAAATCTGACTTGTGCTAGTTGACAAACTTGTTGTTGCCATAGGCTATCTTTCATACCATCTGTTAGTGCCTGTATGGACTGCATCAAATGGTTGTAAAGAAGCTAGCTAGCTACAGTAGCAAGGCTAATTGAAGCTATTTAGAGGTATCCTTGTCTTCATATGAACTCCATTCATATGAAACAACAGCCTACCTGTTAGTTGATCATTGTAGCAGCCTACTCCTTCACATTTAGCCAACTTAAATCCTTAATTTTAATTCAATTTTAATTAGAAATCTCCCTCTTCACTTGCCACACATGGAGCCTCTGACTGTAACGCCGCTTCTTTGATTGACTGACAATAACAACAAGCTACAAGTGTGGAGTGTAATCATAAAAACTATCATAAAACTATTGTTTTATAAACATTTAGAATGTAATGGTCTATCCTTGTAGGCTATGTAGCAATGTCACATTTGTATTGAATTACAAAGCCTTTAAAAAATATATATTTGAATAACTGTGCCCATCCCTATTTATAATCTCCTCCTCTCTCTCTCTTTTCCTCTCCTCTACTCTACTCTCTCCGTGAGGGGCAGAAGGAATCGATATGTTTCAGGGCCTCACCGTTACTTATTGCATACTTAGGAGGGGATATTTGCAGGCCCTACTCTCTCTGATCTCCTCTCGCTCTGTGGAGTTTGTCTGTAGATGTCACACACACACACACACACACACACACACACACACACACACACACACACACACACACACACACACACACACACACACAGTGCAGTGATTCTGGAGGCTGTGGCAGTGGCCTTATGGTTTATGTATCTCCTCTCTCCATAAGCCAGACAGTGTCTAACAGCCCAGCATTAGATTTGCATTTGTTTGTTTGCTTTGCATTTGTTTGACTGTAGTTAGCTTCATTTCCTTTTTTCAATAAGATAATTTATTGGGCTAGACACTATGACTAGACAGACACTACCCACTGGACCGCCTATATCGAGCAGAAAGTTCTGGCACATTTGCCTACAGCAGGGTGATGAAACACACACACACACACACACACACACACACACACACACACACACACACACACACACGTCTCAGCAGATTAATGAGATTTGTCTCCTAACTCTCACTTTAGATGTTGCTGGGCAGTTTGTAAAGTCTGTATGCGGCTGTAGGACCTAACCATTAGAGTGTTGACGGCCACATGAAAGCCAACGTGGGAGGCAGACTGTGGATAGTTGTCTCTCATGTCATGGTTGTTTCATTACCAGAGCTAATGGGTGGGTGTGTGTGTGTGTTCCTCTCTAGGTGCGTTGGGTGGAGCAGCAGGTGTCGAGGCGGAGGAAAAAGAGGGATGACTACAACGAACCATCCGACCCCAAATTCCCCCAGCAGTGGTACCTGGTGAGCAAGGTAGTAATAATAATGATTTATTTATTTTATATAGCACTTTTTATTACAGAAAGAATCTCAAAGGCACTTTCTCAAAGGTAAAAGTCAGATCCCCCATAGCACTGTAAACCTCTAAACTGTACCGAAGCCAGGAGTTCTCCCTTGTTGAACACATTGGACCATTTTAATTAGAACCTCTTTAACACCCCTTTGATATTATCTAAAATGTATAAGACAGCAACATACATACCTGTAGTGATATAGGGATTATGCCAAGGCAGCTGTGTTAAATGCCTCAAGGAAAACAAGATCTAATCAAATGAGCTAATTGAATAGCTGTCTCCAGGCATTTAGAGTCCCCGTAGGGACATGATAGAAATGCACTTCGCTGCTGTTTACCCCGTTCACACCTTCAGACCAAAGAAACCTGCTGCCGTACAGAAAGGGCAGGATGTTCAGAGTATTTCAGTGAGAAACCGACTTTGTTTCCCCCAGTCTGTAAGTCTCTTGATATTTAGCTGAAACAGCTGGATATGCTGCCTGCTGAGAGCAGTCATCACCTGGGTATCGTTTATCAAACTGAATGTCGTCAAAAAAGCGCACTTTGTTTACTTCAACTGTCAAGGCCCAAGTTTATTTGCCATGTGTAATGAATAGTTGATGACAATGACTACATGAAAATAGTACATTGTCTGCAGGCAGCACTGGAAGGACAAACACGAGAAGGACAGATTGCCAAAGTTGAAAGCTGATTAACAGGACTGTGACTCTGTTATCAACCGGTTGTCATTCATCAATATAAATGTCACCAAATGCTCCTCAGTTTCATCTGTTTGAAAGGCTCCAGATCAGAGCTAATGAAACCGAAGGTCATGATGAAACCTGTAGCACTGTTGCTTTCAGAAATAGACAATGTCCATCCTCCTTCTCGCATTTTCTCCTTCTCATAGGCTCAGGGATGCTTTGAATTCCCCTTATCCTCCTCCTCATTTTCTGAACTAAGCCATGTGGTGGTGTGAATGGATTAATTCCAGCATTGACTGGGCCAGACATAAATCACCTGTGAATGGAAGGCTGTGAAACTACCTCTGTCATTCAGCATTACTGCTCTAATCGGCTGAAGGCTCTGAGCCTGTTCTGCTGTTTGTTTGAGGCTGTTCCACCGTTCCTCTAAAGCCAAACACCGGAGGATTGTTTGTAATGAGGTTTGCATGGGATGAATGCAGATGTTATAGGGTGATATTGCATACAAGCCTTTTGGACAGTGTATACTAACCTTTTATTTGTCTTGTCTGAGTATTTCCTCATGGAATACAGGGTTTGCACATAGTAGGTACTGCCATAGACTGTTCAACAAACGATTGAAAATAGTTACAAAATTTGCTTCCTCATAGGCTGTATAAATAAGACGACATTATACTGTATGCCTCAAGGATTACACAAGCAGGAACTAACTGTCTTAGTCTGTGTAGTCCCTTAGACCATGTCAGCAGAACAGTGGCTTCCCTGGGGCTAAAGGCCCTGACAGTGTGTTGGCCCAGCAGGATGCTTGCCTTGTTAGGAGAAATCAGCAGGGAGGTTTGGGAGGTGGAAAAGGGACCCCTAGGGGGAAGCATATTTTTTCACTCTACCTCTTTCTCTCTGTTTTTCTCTCTGCCTCCTTCCTTCTTTCACTTTCTCTCTTTTTTTATATTTTTGTCTTCACTCTCTATCTATCTGTCACTTCCTACACATTCTCCTCTATCTCGCTTCCCTCTCCTGCATTTCTCCCTGCTGGTTAGAGTGGAGCTCTGTTTTTATAATTCCCCTGTGAGCAAGGCAAATGCTCTCACCAGGATCTCTCACTTATTCATATTTCCAGCTGCAGGCCTGCTTCCTCTGACAGGGAAATTATAGTCAGCCCCTGCTCTGTTCGGCTTAGCCCCGCCAAAGAGGCTTGTGTGTCAGACCCCCGGCGAGGGAGCTAAATTCGGGGGGGGGTTCTTGCATTGGAATTATATTGAATTCTGCTTATATAGTCACGTTATACCACAATTAACATAAAGTTCAAATGCCGAGTCTCCGGGATCATTGACTACTTTTGAAATCTCTGCTGCACTGTATCAGCACAATGGACAGCGGCCTACAGCTAGGCCGTTTTGGTAATGAATATAGGCTACAATATAAATAGGCTGTTTGTAATAGGTGAATTGCCCTATGTGAATGCAGCCGTACACACCGCTGTCTTACCAAAATAATGCAAACGTAATGCTGAAAGTATTAGCCTAGTTATTCATGCATACAAACAAAAATACTGAATAGCAGTTTGGCTTAGAATACTGACAACTGTGAATGTGAACGAATGCAAACAGAACAAAACAGAAATACCAAGTAGTAGATCTAGTAAACAAAATATCAGATCGATAAAGGCATGACACAATCATTATTTAGGCTACTTACTTTAACAAAAAACAAATGCAGTAAACAAAAGGTGAATGGAGATCCAAATAACCAAAACATGTCCTACAGCCTACTACAGTGAGATGCAGCCATGTACAGTTTTCTTGCCAAATAAATAGGCCTATACAAGCCGCTTCAAACATGGAAAATCATGCCGCTCGCTCTTGAGTTAAGCAACGCGTTGTGATATGGCACAATACACTTCTGTGAATCAAATTTGACCCACGTAATCAATGAAGCAATGCCGGCCTACCATAAACATGTTTCTAATACGTACAGTTCCATTTACAGCAACAAAAACCAATAGGCTACCAAGAAAACCATAACAGCATCTGCAGTAACAGAGTATTCCAGACACTCTCGTTCTATGAACCAGTTGCTATTAAATGAACGTTTTTGGACAGAAAGACTGCGGCTAGGGTAGGATTCCAGGCTAACCTGGGCTGGCTCCTCTGTTCCAATATCATCAGAAATAGTCGGAGATGGAAACTGCTGTGGAGCCATTATCCTGGCGGAACTTGTGGAGGCGTGGATAGGCTCTGCACACGGAGCTAGCTGGAGCTCGGCAGCATCATCGCTGCTGGGCTTAGCGGCAGCCTCGGTGGTATGATGCTGCTGCTGCTCATCGTTCTCCTTCTCCTTTGTTTGGGTACTTTGGCAAAGGCAATTTCTGATATCCATTGTGGCAGATTAGCTGGTTCAAGCTGGCTAAATAGGCCAAGGCTAATAACACTAACACGTTTTACAGCTAGCTAGCTAAGAGTGAAGCAGCTTCAACGGTAAACTTGACCCCGCCCTTATCAAATACTACAGGCGGTGGCATACATAACCGGCCAGTGGCTTTCCATAGCCCCCCAATACACACCGCGGCACGCTCTGTCCACTGTGCAGATTTTTTTTGTGCCGACCTGTCACTCAATTAGGACTGTCCCCGACTAAAAAAATTCTTGGTCGACCAGGAGTTGATTGGTAGAAATGTTAAAACATGTATTTTTCCATATATTGACAAATCCTATGTGTTTTAATCAAATCAACTATATTCACTGAGCTTGTCTGATGCTTTAAGCAAACGGTTTGATTCAATAAATAAGATACCCAAATGACTAGAGGGAGTCCGACCAGCAATTGATTAGATTTTTATTTAACTAGGCAAGCCAGTTAAGAACAAATTATTATTTACAATGACAGCCTACCGAGGAACACTGGGTTAACTGCCTTGTTCAGGGGCAGAACGACAGATTTTTACCTTGTCAGCTCGGGTATTTGATCCAGCAACCTTTTGGTTACTCTAACCACTAGGCTACCTGCCGCCCCTGATTGTGCCGGGCCAGGCTCAGACTTGCGCTGTGTAAAAAATAAAAATAAAAACTGTGAGTGACTGTGACTAGCACCCGTTGTGTGTCTCTCTCCTTCCTGCTGCAGCAACCACCACAGAACGTCAAAGTGTTTATCGAGCTGTACTTGTTGCTGAAACTGCAACATAATTGCAGCCATTTCTGACTGAAAAGTTCTGTTACCAAAACCCATAATTTGTTTAGGAAAAACATTCCCTTTTATCCTCAACCCTTGCTCTCTTTACGTGACATTTATGCATCGCATGCACGCGACCAAATATAGTATTGAGATTGAATTATTTGGCCTGAATGCCAAGGGTCACGTCTGGAGGAAACCTGGCACAAATGTTTTTCAGCGGCAGGGACCAGGAAACTAGTCAGGATCAAGGGAAAGATGAATGGAGCAAAGTACAGAGAGATCCTTGATGAAAACCTGCTCCAGAGTGCTCAGGACCTCAGACTGGGGGTGAAGATTCACAACGACCCTAAGCACACAGCGCAGGAGTGGCTTCAGGACAAGTATCTGAGTGTCCTTGAGTGGCCCAGCCAGAGCCTGAACTCGATCGAACATCTCTGGAGAGACCTGAAAGTATCTGTGCAGCGACACTCCCCATCCAACCTGACAGAGCTTGAGGGGATCTGCAGAGAAGAATGGGAGAAACTCCCCAAATACAGGTGTGCCAAGCTTGAAGCGTCATACCCAAGAAGAGACTGTAATCGCTGCCAAAGGTGCTTTCTTTAAAGTACTGACTAATGGGTCCAAATACTTATGTAAATGTGATATTTCAGGTTTTTATATTTAATACGTTTGCGTACATTTCTTCAAAAAAACAGTTTTGCTTTGTCACAATGGTGTTTTGTGTAGATTGAGGAGGGGGAAACTATGTAATCCATTCTAGAATAAGGCTGTAACGTAACAAAATGGAAAAAGTGAAATGGTCTGGAAACTTTCCGAATACACTGTACATGCTGTGTTTCATTTTGGAACGTTGACCTGCCTACGTACTGTAGATCGCAAGCCCATAGTTAGTCAATAGGGCTAACTGGTTAGCTAATAGTACTGTTAGCTAGCCAGATGACCACAAAGAATTGTTAGCTTAGCTACCAATGAATAATTGACATCTATCTTGCATAATATTAGTTTTAATATTAGATTCACATAGATTATTACGATTCACATATATAACTGATAATTATGAAGTAAAAAGTTTGCTTTGTGTATATCTTGGAAGAAGGTTCAGTGAATGGGGAGCTGAAGTGTGAAGTAATACAGTAGGGGGAGTGAGTCCTTTTCAAATCTATTGTTTTACTCATTCTCCACACTCGTCCTCACAAGAACGTACTCAAGAGAACGTGGTCGGAGAATGCGCTCGGAGCATGAGAGTGTAGAGCACGGTGGTATGCATATTGAGAAACACCCTGTGTCTTTGTGATAGCAATGGCTTCATGAATGCTTGTTCTTCTGTGTTCTCTTCAGTCCAACCCCAGCGAAGCAGACCTAAATGCCAGGGGAGCGTGGTCCCAGGGGTACACTGGGAGAGGAGTGGTGGTCACCATCCTGGATGACGGCATAGAGAAAGACCACCCAGACCTTGCCTCCAACTACGTGAGTACTGCAACCACAACCTGCTCTGTCTCGATAGATGGAAGAAGTACGTGACGAATCGCCTATTAATTTTTTGGGGGAGCTCATATTATTCTTTCTACCTTCTGAAAATACCTCTTATATTTTGTGACAACTGATGCGTCTTCTCCTTCAGTGTCGAACTAAACATGTAACTGTCATTGATCTACAAGTCATTTTGCATGCTGAACAACCCCAGACAATATCAGTAGCCTAGTCAAATGGTGCAATGTGCCCAGCTTTGTGGGCTGACAACAAATTTTTCACATCTGATCTTTTACATCTTCAGGGCACTTTCAGCATTCAAATGTGAAAACGGCTTTCACTATATTAGGCTTTATTAGTTGAGTGCCAACCTATGTACAGTGCATTTGGAAAGTATTCAGACCCCTTGACTTTATCCACATTTTGTTACGTTACAGCCGTATTCTAAAATGTATTAAAAAATTTTTAAAGTGGTGGACTCCAATCAAGTTGTAGAAACATCTTAAGGATGATCAATGGAAACAGGGTGCCGCTGAGCTCAATTTCGAGTCTCATAGCAAAGAGTCTGAATACTTATGTGAATGTAATATTTCAGTTTTTTATACATTTGCATACACTTCTAAAAACCAGTTTTTGCTTTGTCATTATGGGGTATTGTGTGTAGATTGATGAGGAGAAAAAAACGGTTAATCCATTTTAGAATAAGGCTGTAATGTAACAAAATGTGGAAGAAGTGGAGTGGTCTCAATACTTTCCAAATGCACTGTAATTTGTTATTGTTATCAATGCGCTGTTGAAAATGTTTTTTTTACCAGAGACACTCTTATTTGACTTTACCTGCTGAACAGGGCTTACAATATATTTTATTTTGATTGTCCAGGTTCTCCATCTGCAATGGTTTAGGTAATTTCGCTTTCAACAATCAAAATGGTCATTTTTAGATATAAAGGTGTGAAAATACTTACTTTTTTGGGGGGTATTTGTACTTTACTTTACTATTTATATTTTTAACTATGTTTTACTCCACTACATTCCTAAAGAAAATATGTACTTTTTATTCCCATCAATTTTCCCTAGCACCAAAAAGTACTTGTTACATTTCAAATGTTCAGGCAGGACAGAATTATGGTCCAATTCATGCAGCTATCAATATAATGCATTGTCATCCCTCCTGCCTTTGATCTGGTGGACTCACAAAACACAAATACTGCATTTGCAAATGATATCTAAGTGCTGGAGTGTGCCCCTGTCTGTCTGTAAAATACAAACAAACATTTGTGCCATTTGGTTTGCTTAATATAAGGAATTTATTGTATAGCATTTACTTTTTACTTTTACTCAAGAATGACAATTGGGTACTTTTTCCACAGCTGTACTTTAGTACATTTAAAACCAGATACTTTTACTCAAGTAGTATTTTACTGGGTGACTTTTACTTTAACTTGAGTCATTTTCTGTTAAGTATCTGGTTACTTTTACTCAAGTATGACAATTTCGTTATTTTTTCCACCAGGGTAAAGTTGATAATTTCATAATGAGGACAGAAATCAAGCTCACTTCATAAACCTTCCAAACGGTCAGAATGGGTGAAATCCAAAGTTCTGTTATATATTCATTGGCTATGTCATAACTAATTTGTAAATTATAAATATTGATACATTACTAGCCCCCACAACATCATCTGCAAAAATGACAGGTTAATTTGTGGGTGATGGGTGATTTCAGAACCAAAGTGGAGTGACAAAACATAGGCCACATTGCCTGCCAAATCTGATAGTGGTAGTGGGTGGTATATGCCTAGTCTCCCTAATGGGTCACCTAAGGTGCCTACATAGTACGTACACCATAGACATACATAATTAACACACACACACCCACACAAGTCAGCTCAGATAGATCCAACTCAGAGGCACAGTTCATGAGCTCCATCAGCAGCAGATTTTCATTTTATTTATGCAACAAATGTTAGTGCATCGAACCGCATGGAACCAAGTCGCATCGATTCGTTCTCTAATAAAATCGAATCGCACTGAATCGTTTACAAATTAAAACTTATCGTTCCTGTATCGTATCGGAGCCTATGTGTCTAGATACATATCAAATCGTCTTGAAAGGGAAAGATGCACATCCCTAATACCTACCTCAAATTACTTTCCAGGAATTGCTTTCGTTTGAGTGCAGCAACAGATGGAGGAAAAGAGACTCTTAAAATCCAATTTATGCTTGATCTGACAATGTGGTCGGAGGCTTCGCATGGAGGGTGTTACGGAATTGCGGAGCCTTCGGAGACATGCAGTGGCCAAATCGAGCTCCGTACCGCATCGCCGTGTGCTTCTCAAATTTTGGAACAATGCGGAGGGCTCTGTATAGCTCCGCATTAACATTATTAGTTCACGGTAGGTGGGGGCGGGAGGTTCTGTAAAAAACAGAAACTCACCGTTGGCTCTGACTTCTGCGGAGGCCGCATTGCAATAAATGGTGTACGGCCAATGCAGACGTCGGATTGACGATGCAGAGCCTTTAAGACTATTGAGATGCATCCTGAGAGTGGTCACTCTCACTATTACCATATCCTCACTTCCTTAACATGAAAGGAAAGGATACTCTTCAGCCATAGCCCCAGTCTCACATCTCAGACACCTGTTTCCATCTCTGTTCCCAGGACCCTGATGCCAGCTATGATGTTAATGATGGAGACTCTGATCCCCAGCCACGCTACACACAGCGCAACGAGAACAGGTACTGTAATGGGATTTCCCTGCTCTGCCCCACACTCCTAAACTGGACCATACATACAGTACATACAGCCAAATGAGCTATGTCAAAAGTGTGTTAGATTGTGCAAGCTTATTTTGCAGGTTCACTGCATCGTGTAACGCTGTGTTTCTTTCAGAATAGGCCCTCAAGCAAGCCCTTGTCTTTCAGTCTGTCTGCCCTCATTTACAAACAGCAACAGCCCACAGCAGTCAAACAACACTGCTTCTCTGACAGTGTCGTCCATTAATAACTTGAGGGGATTGTTGACTGGTGATTTAATCGTATGAAATACGATACGCCCTGTAACAGTGCTTCTTACAGCCCAGCGTCAGAGACTATCCTAGAGGTTCTTATCTATGTCGTTGTCCCAATATTTATTTTCCCCCAAACCAATTAGGCCAGATTAATCAAATCCAATTGAATTTGTCACATGCTTTGTAAACAACAGGTTTAGACTAGCAGTGAAATGCTTACTAACGGCCCTTTCCAAAATGCAGAGAGAAAAAAATGAAATAATAGAAAAATAATAACAGAAGGAATAAATACACAATGAGTAACGATAACTTGGCTATGTACACAGAGTACCAGTACTGAGTCGATGTACAGTGCCATCGGAAAGTATTCAGACCCCTTGACTTATTCCACATTTTGTTACAATTCTAAAATTGATTCAATAAAACATTTTCCTCAGCAATCTACACACAATACCCCATACTGTCGAAACAGAAATATCTTATTTACATAAGTATTCAGACCCTTTGCTATGAGACTCGAAATTGAGCTCAGGTGCAACCTGTTTCCATTAAGCATCTTGATGTTTTTACAACTTGATTGGAGTCCACCTGTGGTATATTCAATTGATTGGACAGGATTAGGAAATGCACAGACCTGTCTATATAAGGTCCCACAGTTGACAGTGCATGTCAGAGTAAAAAACAATCCATGAGGTTGAAGGAATTGTCCGTAGAGCTCCGAGACAGGATTGTGTCAAGGGTTAACAGATGTGAAATGGCTAGCTAGTTAGCGGGTACGCGCTAATAGCGTTTCAATCGGTTACGTCACTTGCTCTGAGACTTGAAGTAGGGTTTCCCCTTGCTCTGCAAGGGCCGCGGCTTTTGTGGAGCGATGGGTAACGACGCTTCGTGGGTGTCAGTTGTTGATGTGTGCAGAGGGTCCCTGGTTCGCGCCCGTGTCGGGGCGAGGGGACGGTCTAAAGTTATACTGTTACAAAGGCACATATCTGGGGCATGGTACCAAAAAATGTATTCGGCATAGAAGTTACCCAAGAACACAATGGTAGAGTGGCCAGACGGAAGCCACTCCTCAGTAAAATGTGCATGACAGCCTGCTTGGAGTTTGCCAAAAGGCGCCTAAAGGACTCTCAGAACATAACAAACAAGATTCTCTGGTCTGATGAAAGATTGAACTCTTTTGCCTGAATACCATCGGGACAAGTCTCTGAATGTCCTTGAGTGGCCCAGCCAGAGCCCGGACTTGAACCCGATCGAACATCTCTGGAGAGACCTGAAAATAACTGTGGAGCAACACTCTCCATCCAACCTGACAGAGCTTGAGAGGATCTGCAGAGAAGAATGGGAGAAACTCCCCAAATACAGGTGTGCCAAGCTTGTAGCGTCATACCCAAGAAGACTCAAGGCTGTTATCGCTGCCAAAAGTGCTTCAACAAAGTACTGCGTAAAGGGTCTGCATTGTGTCCCGCCACCCACCACCCGCCAACCCCTCTTTTACGCTACTGCTACTCTCTGTTCATCATATATGCATAGTCACTTTAACCATATCTACATGTACATGCTACCTCAATCAGCCCGACTAACCGGTGTCTGTATGTAGCCTCGCTACTGTTATTTTTCACTGTCTTTCTATTGTTTTTATTTCTTTACTTACCTATTGTTCACCTAATACCTTTTTTGCACTATTGGTTAGAGCCTGTAAGTAAGCATTTCACTGTAAGGTCTACACCTGTTGTATTCGGCGCACGTGACAAATAAACTTTGATTTGATTTGAATACTTATGTAAACGTGAAATTTAAGTTTTATTTTTTTTACATGGGTTAGCTTTATCATTATGGGGTATTGTGTGTAGATTGACTAATCTTTTTTTTAAATCAATTTTAGAATAAGGCTGTAACGTAACAAAATGTGGGTCTGAATACTAGTCAATGGGTCTGAATACTTTCCGAATGCTCTGTAGATATGTACATATAGGCAAGGATAAAGTGACTAGGCAACAGGATAGATAAAAAACAGTATCAGCGGTGTATGTGAAGGGTTAGTGCAAAAAGTGTCAACACCACCACTTCCACCACCACCTCAGAGCTTGAGGAACTTTGTTTGTAGCTAGTACAGTAGTTTATTTGCCCCTGGCTGATACCAGCTCCTCTCTCCCGGCTTTTGGTGATTGAAGTAAAAAAGCGCTGGTCCTAAAGTAAAAGGGGGTTTCCAAATCGCCTCCTCCTCAGCCCCTTACTCCCTCAGCGTGACCCCAGCGTGTGGCTGTGTCTTCTGCCATGGCTCCATCTCCCGTGGATGAGATTAGACACTGAATTCCTCCCGCCTCTGAAACACACAGCAGGATTTGCCACAAATCTCCCCCTTTTATTCTGGAACAAATGCCAGTCTTTTTTATTGTATATATATATATTGTAATTTTACCAACATTTTCTCCCAATTGGTAGTTTCGATCTTGTCTCATCGATGCAACTCCCCAATGGGCTCGGGAGAGGCAAAGGTCGAGACATGCATCCTACGAAACATGACCCGCCAAGCAGAGCTGCTTCTTAACACAGTGCTCGCTTAACACGGAAGCCAGCCCACCAACATGTCGGAGGAAACACTGTTCGACTGACTACCGAAGTCAGCTTGCAAGCGCCTGGCTCGCCACAAGGAGTCACTAGAGCACGATGAGGCAAGGAAGTCGTGCAACGATTGTGCTTTTTTCGCAAATGCGCTTTTGTTAAATCATCCCCCGTTTGGCGAAGTTGGCTGTCTTTGTTAGGAAGAAATAGTCTTCACACAGTTCGCAACAAGCCAGGCGGCCCAAACTGCTGCATATACCCTGACTCTGTTGCAAGAGAAGTGACACCATTTCCCTAGTTAAAATAAATTAATGTTAGCAGGCAATATTGACTAAATATGCAGGTTTAAAAATATATACTTGTGCAACTTACCTTGGCTTCTTACTGCATTCATGTAACAGGCAGGCTCCTCGTGGAGTGCAATGTAAAGCAGGTGGTTAGAGCGTTGGACTAGTTAACTGTAAGGTTGCAAGATTGAATCCCCGAGCTGACAAGGTAAAAATCTGTCGTTCTACCCCTGAACAAGGCAGTTAACCCACCGTTCCTAGGCCGTCATTGAAAATAAGAATGTGTTCTTAACTGGCTTGCCTAGTTAAATAAAGGTGTAAAAAAAATCACACAAAAAATCGGCCAAATCGGTGTCCAAAAATACCGAATTCCGATTGTTATGAAAACTTGAAATCGGCCCTAATTAATCGGCCATTCTGATTAATCGGTCGACCTCTAGTATCTACTGTACATATTGAAGTGATTAATAATGGATTGGAATTACCGAAAGCATTTTAGTCCACTGTTTTATTCTGCCTCTACAGAAGAGATTCCCTCTTTTCCCCACTGGGAGAAAAGCAATTGGTTTGCATAGTCAAGGCCAAAGGCTTTCACTTTGACCAGGGACCTTGTTTCCATCGTTGCCTGGAGTAGTACTAGAGTAGCTCTGCCTAGTCCACCCCTGCCCCCTGTCTGTTTGAGGCAGGTTCCACTCAGTTCTGCTGACTAGGGAACACAGGACTACTCCTTGGTTGGTTAAGCTTCTCCTTTCCAGATCCGCTGCTGCTGCACAGAAATTCAGAAAGTGCACAGATACAGTTCCCTGAAAAATGATTAGCCCCCTTTCTGATTTTCTGTTTTTGCATATTTTTGACACTGAATGCTATCAGATCTTCAACCAGAACCTAATATTAGATTAAGGGAACCCGAATGAACAAATAACACAACATAGTGATACTTTTTTCTTTTATTTCATAAACAAAGTTATGCAACACCCAATGCCCCCGTGTGAAAAAGTAATTATACCTTTAGCTGCAATGACTGCAACCAAACGCTTCCTGTAGTTGTTGATCAGTCTCTCACATCCCTGTGGAGGAATTTTGGCCCTCTCTTCCATGCAGAATTGCTTTAACTCAGCTACATTGGTGGTTTGTCAACCATGAACTGATCATTTCAGGTCCTGCCACAACATCTCAATCGGGTTTAGGTCTGGACTTCAACTATAGGCCATTTCTATAGGCCATGCTCCCGAGTGGCGCAGTGGTCTAAGGCACTGCATCTCAGTGCAAGATGTGTCACTACAGTCCCTGGTTCGAATCCAGACTGTATCACATCCGGCTGTGATTGGGAGTCCCATAGGGCGGCGCACAATTGTCCCAGCGTCGTCCGGGTTTGGCCGGGGTAGGCCGTCATTGTAAATAAGAATTTGTTTTTAACTGACTTGCCCAGTTAAATAAAGGTATAATAAAAAATTGTTGCTTTTGGGCCATTCTGGACTTGCTTGTGTGTTTTGGATCATTGTCTTTCTGCATGTTCCATGTGCTCTTCAGCTCACGGATGGATGGCCTGACATTCTCCTTTAGAATTATCTGATACAGAGCAGAATTCATGGTTCCTTCAATGATGGCAAGTCGTCCGTGTCCTGAGGCAGCAAATCATCCCCAAACCATCACACTACCACCACCATGCTTGACCGTTGGTATGAGGTTGTGGAATGCAGTGTTTGGTATTTGCCAGACATAGCAAGGACTGATCAACAACTACAAGAAGTGTTTGGTTGCAGTCATTGCACCACCAGTTATTGTGTGTAAGGGGGAAATTACTTTTTCATACAGGGTCATTAGGTGTGAAAATGACTGCAAAAGTGTAAACATTTTGTTATTCATTCAGGTTTCCTTTATCTAATATTGGGTTTTGGTTAAATATCTCATAATATTCAGTGTCAGAAATATGCAAAAATTGAGAGAATCTGAAACACCTCGAATACTTTATCACGGCACTGTATACACATGGTACCTAAGCAAGCACATGCACACACAGTACAGACACAGTACACTACACACACAGTACACTACACACAGAGTTCGGCTGTTGCTGTCAAGGTAATTATCCAGGACGGAATCAATATCTGACCATGAAATGAGAAGCAAGTGTGTCTCTGTCAATAGCTCTGAGCACTGTGTGTTTGGAGTGACCTGAGAAGAAATTATAGCAGATGAGTACAGTAAATCCCCATAGAGGCGTGCGGCCAGATGCTGAGTAATGCTCTCCGCCTCCCCACAATGGGATTATATGAATATTTTCATGGGGAGAAAAGGGAACAGGAGACTTAAGTCGGAAGCTTACGTCCCCTTCCCCTGCCAAGGCTGGTTCATTTGTATTGGTGACATGCAAGGTTGGGTTTTGAATTTGCATCCATTTAGTAGTTGTTCTGGGTAGATGCTTTGTACTGCAAGTTGGCAGGACTGGCAGGTACTGTTGAAAGGGTTTCAAGCCAGGTGAGGCTCTCACCCGAGCAGGTCATTCTTTTGTGCGCCATCATCAGAATGTTTGTCCTCTCTCAGTGCTTTCTCTCCTCCTCTCCTCCATTACAGTGCTGTCAATACTGTGGATTGGAGATTGGAGAGGGTGAGAAGAGCCTGAGATTCTAGTAGGTCCAGGTTTAGTTTATTTGTCACGTGCACGGCATACAGCAGGTGTAAAACAGTTCAGGGAAATGTTTACTTGCTAAGCTTTTTCCCAACAATTCAATATCTAGGTGAGAGGAAATAATATGAAGGAAATAATAAAGTAATAATATAGGTAAAAAATATATTTATATACACTACCGTTCAAAAGTTTGGGGTCACTTAGAAATGTTCTTGTTTTTGAAAGAAAAGCAACTTTTTTGTCGATTTAATATAACATCAAATTGATCAGAAATACAGCGTAGACATTGTTATTGTTGTAAAAAAAAAAATATTTTTTTTTATTTCACCTTTATTTAACCAGGTAGGCCAGTTGAGAACAAGTTCTCATTTACATCTGCGACCTGGCCAAGATAAAGCAAAGCAGTGCGACACAAACACAGAGTTACACATGGAATAAACAAACGTCCAGTCAATAACACAATAGAAAAGGTCTATATACAGTGTGTGCAAATGGCATAGGAGGTAAGGCAATAAATAAGACATAATAGCGAAGTAATTACAATTTAACAAATTAACACTGGAGTGATAGATGTGCAGATTATGATGTGCAAGTAGAAATACTGGTGTGCAAAAAAAGTAAATAAAAACAATATGGGGATGAGGTAGGTAGTTGGATTGGCTATTTACAGATGGGCTGTGTACAGCTGCAGTGATTGGTAAGCTGCTCAGATAGCTGATGCTTAAAGTTAGTGAGGGAGATGTAACTTCAGCGATTTTTGCAATTTGTTCCAGTCATTGGCAGCAGAGAACTGAAAGGAAAGGTGGCCAAATAGGTGTTGGCTTTGGCGATGACCAGTGAGATATACCTGCTGGAGCGCATGCTACGGGTGGGTGGTGTTATGGTGACCAGTGAGCTGAGATAAAGTGGCGCTTTACCTAGCAAAGACTTATAGATGACCTGGCGACGAATTTGTAGCGAGTGCAAGCCGATGAGAGCATACATGTCGCAGTGGTGGTTGGTATATGGGGCTTTGGTAGACTCCATCCAGTTTGCTGAGTAGAGTGTTGGAGGCTATTTTGTAAATGACATAGCCGAAGTCGAGGATCGGTAGGATAGTCAGTTTTACGATGGTATGTTTGGCAGCATGAGTGAGTAGAGATGTCCAGAGTAGTGATGCTAGTCGGGCGGGCGGGTGCGGGCAGCGATCAGTTGAAAAGCATCCATTTAGTTTTACTAGCGTTTAAGAGCAGTTGGAGGCCACAAAAGGAGTGTTGTATGGCATTGAAGCTCGTTTGGAGGTTTGTTAACACAGTGTCAAAAGAAGGGCCAGATGTATACAGAATGCTGTCGTCTGCGTAGAGGTGGATCAAGGAATCACCCGCAGCAAGAGCGACATCGTTGATATATACAGAGAAAAGAGTCGGCCCGAGAATTGAACCCTGTGGTACCCCCATAGAGACTGCCAGAGATCTGAAAAACAGGCCCTCTGATTTCACACACTGAACTCTATCTGAGAAGTAGTTGGTGAACCAGGCGAGGCAGTCATTTGAGAAACCAAGGCTGTTGAGTCTGCCGTTAAGAATACGGTGATTGACAGAGTCGAAAGCCTTGGCCAGGTCAATGAAGACGGCTGCACAGTACTGTCTTTTATCGATGGCGGTTATGATATCGTTTAATACCTTGAGCGTGGCTGAGGTGCACCCGTGACCAGCTCGGAAACCGGATTGTACAGCGGAGAAGGTGCGGTGGGATTCGAAATGGTCAGTGATCTGTTTGTTAACTTGGCTTTCGAAGACTTTAGAAAGGCAGGGCAGGATGGATATAGGTCTGTAACAGTTTGGGTCTAAAGTGTCACCCCCTGTGAAGAGGGGGATGACCGCGGCAGCTTTCCAATCTTTAGGAATCTCGGACAATACGAGAGAGAGGTTGAACAATGGCGGCGGATAATTTTAGAAAGAGAGGGTCCAGATTGTCTAGCCCAGCTGATTTGTACGGGTACAGGTTTTGCAGCTCTTTCAGAACATCTGCTCTCTGGATTTGGGTGAAGGAGAAGCTGGGAGAGGCTTGGGCAAGTTGCTGTGGGGGGTGCGGAGCTGTTGGCCGGGGTTGGGGTAGCCAGGAGGAAAGCATGGCCAGCCGTAGAGAAATGCTTATTGAAATTCTCGATTATCATGGATTTATCAGTGGTGACAGTGTTTCCTAGCCTCAGTACAATGGGCAGCTGGGAGGAGGTACTCTTATTCTCCATGGACTTTACAGTGTCCCAAACTTTTTGGAGTTAGAGCTACAGGATGCAAATTTCTGTTTGAAAAAGCTAGCCTTTGCTTTCCTAACTGACTGCGTGTATTGGTTCCTGACCTCCCTGAAAAGTTGCATATCGCGGGGACTATTTGATGCTAGTGCAGTCCGCCAGAGGATGTTTTTGTGCTTGTCGAAGGCAGTCAGGTCTGGAGTGAACCAAGAGCTATATCTGTTCTTAGTTCTACATTTTTTGAAAGGGGCATGCATGTAGCTAGGGGGGGGTTCTAATGGTCAATTAGCCTTTTTAAAATGATAAACTTGGATTAGCTAACACAACGTGCCATTGGAACACAGGTGTGATGTTTGCTGATAATGGGCCTCTATACCCCTATGTAGATATTCCATAAAAGAATCTGCCGTTTTCAGCTACAATCGTCATTTACAACATTAACAATGTCTACACTGTATTTCCGATCAATTTGATGTTATTTAAATAGACAAAAAACAAGGACATTTCTAAGTGACCCCAAACAGTTGAACGGTAGAGTATATGAAAGAAGAAAAGGGGAAAAAACACGTGCAAGTTGTATACAAGTCAGTGCCAGTACCATCATTACAATGTGCAGGTGTACTATATTAATTGTGGTAGGTATGTACATGTAAAAAGTGACTGGTACCAGGATAAATACTAATGGTAATAATAATCAATACTAATTAATATAGCAGCAGCGTAAGTGGGTGTGTGCATGTTGATGAGTGTGAGTGTGTGTGTAAGATTGTGAGAATGTGTTGCTAGAAACCTGGGTTAACATAGAGTCAGTGCAGTTAGCTGTTCAGGATTCTTATGGCTTGGGGAAAGAAGCTGTATTGGAGAGGTTGGTCCAAAACCCGATGCTCCAGTACCGCTTGCCGAATGGAAGCAGCGAGAACAGTCCATGGTATGGGTGATGGGAGTCTTTGGCAATTTTTCGGGCCTTTCTTTGACATCGCCTGGCATGAATGTCCGGAATGGCTGGGAGCTCGTCTCCAGTGATGCACTGGGCCATACACACCACCCTCTGTAGAGCCTTGCAGTCGAGGGCAGGAAGTCCAGGATCCTTGCAGACGGATGTGTTCAGTCAGAGGGTGCCTAGCTTGGTAACGAGCTGGGAGAGCACTATGGTGTTGAACGCTGAGCTGTAGTCAATGAACAGCATTCTCACATATATTGAGTTTACAAGACATAAAGGACACCTTCGTTAAACCCAGCAGCGTTGCAGTTCTTGACACGAACCGGTGCAACTACTACCATACCCTGTTCAAAGGCACTTATAGTTGAAGTCAGAAGTTTACATACACCTTAGCCAAATACATTTAAACTCAGTTTTTCACAATTCCTGACATTTAATCCTAGTAAGAATTTGCTGTCTTAGGTCAGTTAGGATCACCACTTTATTTTAAGAATGTGAAATGTCAGAATAATAGTAGAGAGAATGATTTATTTCTGCTTTTATTTATTTCATCACATTCCCAGGGGGTCAGAAGTTTACATACACTCAATTAGTATTTGGTAGCATTGCCTTTTAAATTGTTTGACTTGGGTCAAACGTTTTGGGTAGCCTTCCACAAGCTTCCCACAATAAGTTGGGTGAATTTTGGTCCATTCCTCCTGACAGAGCTGGTGTAGCTGAGTCATGTTTGTAGTTCTCCTTGCTCGCACTCGCTTTTTCATTTCTGCCCACAAATTTTCTATGGGATTGAGGTCAGGGCTTTGTGATGGCCACTCCAATACCTTGACTTTGTTGTACTTAAGCCATTTTGCCACAACTTTGGAAGTATGCTTGGGGTCATTGTCCATTTGGAAGACCCATTTGCGATCAAGCTTTAACTTCCTGACTGACTGTCTTGAGATGTTGCTTCAATATATCCACATCATTTTCCTACCTCATGATGCCATCTATTTTGTGAAGTTCACCAGTCCCTCCTGCAGCAAAGCACCCCCACAACATGATGCCGCCACCGCCATGCTTCACGGTTGGGATGGTGTTCTTCGGCTTCCAAGCCTCCCCATTTTTTCTCTAAACATAATGATGGTCATTATGGCCAAACAGTTCTATTTTTGTTTCATCAGACCAGAGGGCATTTCTCCAAAAAGTACGATCTTTGTCCCCGTGTGCAGTTGCAAACCGTAGTCTGTCTTTTTTATGGCGGTTTTGGAGCAGTGGCTTCTTCCTTGCTGAGCGGCCTTTCAGGTTGTCGATATAGGACTAATTTTACTATGGACAGAGATACTTTTATACCTGTTTCCTCCAGCATCTTCACAAGGTCCTTTGCTGTTGTTCTGGTATTGATTTGCACTTTTCACACAAAGTACGTTCATCTCTAGAAGACAGAACGAGTCTCCTTCCTGAGCGGTATGACTTCTGCGTGGTCCCATGGTGTATATACTTGCGTACTATTGTTTGTACAGATAAACGTCGTACCTTCAGGCATTTGGAAATTACTCCCAAGGATAAACCAGACTTGTGGAGGTCTCCAATTTTTTTCTGAGGTCTTGGCTGATTTCTTTTGATTTTCCCATGATGTCAAGCAAAGAGGCACTGAGTTTGAAGGTAGGCCTTGAAATACATCCACAGGTACACTCAAATGATGTCAATTAGCATATCAGAAGCTTCTAAAGCCATGAAATCATTTTCTGGAATTTTCTAAGCTGTTTAAAGGCCTAGTCAACTTAGTGTATGTAAACTTCTGACCCACTGAATTGTGTAAGTGAAATAATCTGTCTGTAAATAATTGTTGGGAAAATGACTTATGTCATGCACAAAGTAGATGTCCTAACCAACTTGCCAAAACAATAGTTTGTTAACAAGAAATGTGTGGAGTGGTTGAAAAACGAGTTAATGACTCCAACCTAAGTGTATGTAAACTTCTGACTTCAACTGTAAATATTTTTGTCTTGCCCATTTACCCTCTGAATGGCACACATGCAAAATCCATGTCTCAATTGTCTGTAAGCTTAAACATCCTTCTTTAACCTTTTCCCTACACTGATTGAAGTGGATTTAACAAGTGACATCAGTAAGGGATCATAGCTTTCACCTGGATTCTCCTGGTCAGTCTATGTCATGGAAAGAGCAGGTGTCCTTAATGTTTTGTACACTCAGTGTAGGTATTCCACTTGTAGGGGTGTGCTGATCTCGTCATACTCGTATTCGTAATCGTATCCATTTCATCACACTTGATACTCGTAATTGGATTTACTCGTATTAGGCTCTAATTCTCAGAGTAAAAAACTCAACGGTCACTGAAAGCTTAATCAAGTTTAATTCTTCCCAGAGGGTCAGTACAGCTGCATTCAGACAAAGACAATTTCACACAAGCACTGATATTTAACTTTTACTTGGTACTCATCCCGGATCCGGGAGCACCCCCATCAGTAAAAAAGCTGACTAGCATAGCCTAGCATAGCGCCACAAGTAAATACTAGCATCTAAATATCATGAAATCACAAGTCCAAGACACCAGATGAAAGATACAGATCTTGTGAATCCAGCCATAATTTCTGATTTTTAAATTTTTTTACAGGGAAGACACAATATGTATTTCTATTAGCTAACCACGATAGCAAAAGACTCAACTTTTTTCTCTCCACCATTTTCTTACTGCATAGGTAGCGTTCACAAATTCGACCAAATAAAGATATACATAGTCACTAACCAAGAAAAAACGTCATCAGATGACAGTCTGATAACATATTTATTGTATAGCATATGTTTTGTTCGAAAAATTTGCATATTTCAGGTATAAATCACAGTTCTACATTGCAGCTGCAATCTGAAATAGCGTCGATGCAGCCAGAATAATTACAGAGACCAACGTCAAATACCGAAATACGCATCATAAAACATTTCTGAAAAATACACAGCGTACAGCAAATGAAAGACCAACATCTTGTGAATCCAGCCAATATTTCAGATTTTTTAAGTGTTTTACAGCGAAAACACAATATAGCATTATATTAGCTTACCACAATAACCAGAAACACAAGCAATTTACCAGCAGCAAAGGTTAGCGATCGTAACAATCCAGCAAAAGATATATAATTTTTGACTAACCTTGATAAACTTCATCAGATGACAGTCCTGTAACATCATATTACACAATGCATATAGGTTTTGTTCGAAAATGTGCATATTTAGCAGCACAAATCGTGGTTATACAATGTGATCAGTAGCAACATTTCAGGCATTCTGGCCGGCGCCATCTTGGAGAGGCACCTAATCTAATCGATAACTAATCGTAAACTTGACAAAAAAATACAGGTTGGACAGCAAATGAAAGATGCATTAGTTATTAATGCAACCGCTGTGTTAGATTTTTTAAATTAACGTTACTAGACATACAGTGTGCGTTACAGCCAGACCAGTGCCGAAATTAATGGCGGACAAATAGTTTTACATTTTTCCACAGAAATACGGATTAACATCATAAATAGCTCTTACTTTTGGAAAAGCTTCCATCAGAATCTTGGGCAAGTTGTCCTTTGTCCAAAAGAATCGTTGCTCGGTTGTAAAACGTCCTCTTCAACTTTGGAAATAGCAGCTAACATTAGCTATGTGGCGCAGACATGCCCAAATCTTCAAAACGCAATACAAAGGAAATTCCGAAAATCGCAATATACTCACATAAACTGATATAACTCGGTTTAAAATAACTTCGTTATGATGTTTCTAACACCTATATCGAATAAAATCAGAGCCGGATATATCTAAGGCCTATAACTTGGGCTTTTGAGAATGCCATCCTGAGGTCCTTCTTTGCGTCATGACGAAGGTTGAAAAGAGTGCACCCCCCATGCCATGGGCTTTTATAAGGTCTCAGATCTGCCTAGAAACTCCATTCCAATTCCAGTTCATGTCGACCCATAGGATACATACAGAGTTTTAAACTGATCCTAGAACAGAGTCTACATTTTCAGATTTTGCAGTACCTGTCAGGAATTTCGCTGCCAAACGAGTTCTGTTTCACTCAGAGAAATAATTCAAACGGTTCTAGAAACTAGAGAGTGTTTTCTATCCAATAGTAATAATAATATGCATATTGTACGAGCAAGAATTGAGTACGAGGCAGTTTAATTTGGGAACGATAAATGGTAACGTTGAAACAGCACCCCCTATATTGAGAAAAGGTTAACCGTTCCTCATAGGCTGAGTCTCCTCCACATCTGTACAAACATTGTTCTTTACTGATAGGCAGGACACTTGTGACACAGGCCTTAAACTTTTATTTCTCCCTTAAGGTGACCTGACCTGACCTCAACCCCCCTCCATCACTAATCCATGGCTCTCTCCCCTTATCAATGCCTGCCACATGTAATCGCTTCCCTGCACTCAATCCATTCCAAGCTTAATTGCACACACTATATACCTTCCTCCTATAAACATTAACTTCTGGTGTAGACCCTCTAAACCTCAGCACTCCCTCATTGACATGACTAAGTATATTTCATATTCTCAGAACCCAACACTCGTGATCGGAAAACCCGGAAGTGCATTTTAAATGCCTGCAAAGCCTATACCTCAAGTGCGCATTACTGCGCTATCAGTCAAAGTGCATCTCAGAGCACATCGTTATGTTCCTTCGCTCATTCACACACATTCTTCAAATGTAAACGACCCCAACAGATAAAAAAAACCACATGATTTACTTGCTTAGTCCTATGCAACTATCAATGAAATAGGCTAATAGGCTACTACTGCCTGCATTCATTCCAGACACATATTTAGATTAGACTAATTCGCTTGCCCCATATATTGTTTCAAAATAAATATATGCAATCAAAATAAACAATTTACATTTGTAATTGTATTTTCTAATGATCTGTCACTCTGTAAACATGCCTGGGCAAGAAGTAATAATAGCAAGCAAGCATGGGCTTGAATCATGACATAACGACAGACGTTGTCGGCAAGGGAATAATTATACGGACAACAAAGTAGGCCTATTAAACAGTGCCAAGTAGACAGACAAAAACAACCATATGGCCTCAGCAAAGTCGACAGGAAATAACTACATGGAACAAAAATATAAACGCAACATATAAAGTCCCATGTTTCATGAGCTGAAATAAAAAATCCCAGGAATTTTCCATACGCACAAAAAGCTTATTTCTCTAAAATGTGGGTCACAAATTTGTTTACGTCTTAGTGAGCATGTCTCCTTTGCCAAGATAATCCATCCACCTGACAGGTGTGGCATATCAAGAAGCGGATTAATTTAAACAGCATGATCCGCTCCAAACAAGCAAGTATAGTGTAGAGCAGGGTGGCAGGATTTCTCTAACTGGATCCCGGGATCCCCCTGGATGCACGTTTTGGTTTTTGCCCTAACACTACACAGCTGATTTAAAGTAATCAAAGCTTGATGATGAGTTGGTTATTTGAATCAGCTTTGTAGTGCTAAGGCAAAAACCAAAACATGCCCCCTAGGGGGGGGGGGGGCAGGATCGAGTTTGGGAAGCCCTGCTCTACACTACCTATTAAAAAAAGGTAAATTTACTGGAAACACCGTTTAAAATTACACAGCCATATTTCCATGTTACAGCGCTTGTTTACGGAAGACGGAGGCGACCACCTGTTCTAATTAGCTAGATAGCATCTCCAAACACCTGATAGTAAGTTGCTCAGGATAAGTGCATATTATCCTGCTAAATTACTAAAATGTCAAATGTAAGGGAAGAAGGATGCCAGAAAATGTTGCAACTGAAAAACACTGTAGGCTGCAACTGATTAAACCAGTTAAAACAATGCAGAGAAAGTGTTTTTTTTGCTTTTGTGAAATTATTTTGATGTGATATGAAAGTCACTTTATGTTTCTACAATACGATTCACAATTAGATGGAGTATTTGGTTGTTTTGGGTGCCAGAGCCAGTTTCCCTCTGAACATAACCTATAATGTCCTTGGATGTTAAAGGAGTAGCTCGCCTACACTCCTTAACAGTACATTCTTGGGCTAACTGGACACTAAACAATGATACAAATGTATACCAAACAACACAAATAAAACTTTGCCATTCAATGTATTATCTGGGTGACTATTTTAGCTACAGTTAACGGTAATTATGCAAACAGGCGAGATGCGAAAAATTTACTTCTGTACTTGCATATGAAGCAGCATACTGCATATCTTCTGTAACAAACTGGAGTTGGATGATGCTGTTTCACTCAAAGACTGAGTGAAGCAGATATCTCCTTCAGAACTCTCTTTAAATACAGTTGCTTTGCATGACCCCGCCCCTCCCTTTTCTCAACTGACTTGAGTTCCAGTCACTCCTATACAGTGGCGATTTTAGCATGCAAATTTTGGTGGGGCAAAAAAATATCAATAAAAATATTGATGAATACCATCAAAGCCAATACACAACACTCAAGAATACATTAATTGCACTATAACAGTGACAAACAGTTAGGGCGTAGATAAAGCTGTCCAAACAGCAGAGTCCCAACAGCAGTCCCAACACCTTACCACTGCTACACCTGGCTATCAGCAGAGCCTTGTCTGGCAGAGAAACAGTTAATTTAAAAAAACAAAGCTGATATGGCTGACTTGCTTAATAAACAAATGTGTTTTCTACTGACAATTGAGATGTACAAACTATGGCATAAGGGGACGACAAGCGGATAAGAGGCAATCCGTAATTTAGATTAAGACGTTAATGAGCGAGCTAAAACGGATGTAGTCAATATTACTATTTGTTCAGCACTTTTGAAATGTACAGCAACAGAATTCAGAACATGGGCCGTTCTTACAGTATTCTCCCTGTACACCAAGTCAGAACGGTAGGACAAATAAAGGGGACATATAAACAGACAATGAAAGCTCTTACAATATTCAATGATGACACGTCTCTAAAACAGGCTATAGGCTAAATGTGCACCACCAAGTCAGAACAGTAGGCTAAATTAGGAGGGGAAAGGGACCAAATTATTAGGGTGAGGCACATGGGCTACAAACAGCTTTATACACAACATACACTTAGTATTACTTTCTTAACTACAGTATACATATCTCCCTGGTATACTACATCATTTATGCAGCAGCATACAATACATTTTTGGACTCCCCTTTGTCATCAAAGTCTGGCATTCTCTGGATTTATGGTGATTTCAAGCCAACTGGGAACTCAGGAACAAAAACAAGGTTGAATCATGACGTCAGTGATCTTCTGGTCGGAGCACTAGAAAGAGGCCAGAGTTCCCAACTTGGAATTCCGAGTTGGATGACCTTTCAAAACTTATTTTCCCAGTTCCCAGTTGTCTTGAACTCACTGAAGTCGGATATTTCCCAGTTCAGAGTTTCCAGTTGTTTCGAACGCGGCAGAAGTCATGCTGGATTGACAGCATGTCCAATGTTGAATATTTATCATTTTAAGCTTGGAAAAGAGGCCCTTAAACCCAGACTTGGACCACACACCCACTCCACTCAATAGCAGGCTAGTGATTGCTTTGCAATGCTTGCAGTTAGCCACTGATTCCTTCCAAACCACTCATTGTTGAATTTGCGATTTCTAACCGCTTGTGTACTTTTTATGTCTAATGGCCGATGAGCAGCGATACGTTTTGTCTCTAATTTCTCTTCATAGTTTCTCTTCATATGACAATGATTGAAAAGGATTTGCCAGTAGATTGTCAATTTGATTCATGATGATGACTGCTAGCTTGCTAGCTAAGATTTTGAAAGTATGATGTTGACATGATCAGTCCAATCAAAGCTAAGGTAGATATAACGTGATTTTTATCTGTGGCCAATGACCACAGATAAGCCTTCTTGGATGGGCACTTGTAATGTAAGTCTATGGCAACACCCAAGGGGCTTGAATTTTCGAGCTCTCCCTGTAGATTTTGCGGTGACATTGTGTCCCCATGAGTGACAGAACACTGAGCCAATCACGGCTGGTCTTATCCGGTCCCGCAGGTGAAGAAGCCGGATGTGGAGGTCCTGTGCTGGAGTGGTTGCACATGGTCTGCGGTTTTGAGGCCGGTTGGAGGCGGTTTATGGTAGAGAAATTAACATTCAATTCTCTGGCAAAAGCTCTGGTGGACATTCCTGCAGTCAACATGTCAATTACACGCTCCATCAAAACTTGAGGCATCTGTAGCATTGTGTTGTGTGACAAAACTTCACATTTTAGTGTCCTTTTATTGTTCCCAGCACAAGATGCACCTGTGTAATGATCATGCTGTTTAATCAGCTTCTTGATATGCCACACCTGTCAGGTGGGTGGATTATCTTGACAAAGGAGAAATGCTCACTAACATGGATGTATACAATTTTTTTCCCCCAAACAATTGTGAAATAAGCTTTTTGTACATATGGAACATTTCTGGGATCTTTTATTTCAGCTCATGAAACATGGGATGAACACTTTACATGTTGTGTTTAGATTTTTGTTCAGTTTAGATTGAACAACAATGACTAGCTATGGATTCTGATTCATACACAATGTTTGGAGAAGGGGAGACTTGTGCCCTGAGACAAGTGACTATGAGTGACTGTGAGTGAAACAGAGCCGCGTGTGTCTATCTGGGGAAACGGGAGCAGAGGGAGAACAGCTTGTTCTAATCCAATCGTTGCAGCAGGCTCAACCAATACCCCGTCCGTTTCTTTACAGACAGAAGAACTAGTCAATAGTTGTTTAGAGAACACAGTGCTTCTTTTGAGTGAAAGAGGAATGCGTGCTGGCAGATAAATATTTTTTCTCCCAATTACGGATAATTACAAAAATACTTTTTGGGTAATTATCAAAATCGTATTCCGAAAATTTTCCATATCTGTTACGATACTTGTTTTGTCGAAGTACTCGGCACATCCCTATCCTTTTGTATAGGTGGTAGAGGGCAGTGTGGATTGAGATTGCATCGTCTGTGGATCTGTTGGGTCGGTATTCAAATTGGAGGGGGTCCAGGGTGTATGGGATGAGGGACTGGATGTGTGCCATGACCAGCCTTTCAAAGCACTTCATGATTACAGATGTGAGTGCTACAGGGCGGTATTCATTGTGGCAGGTTGCCTTACATGCTGACCAGACCGGACACGTCGCGTGCGCGAGCGTCGCAAAATAAATTTAGAAATCCATGTTATTCAATTATTGCACCCACACTGCTCACGCGCGCCAACGAGCGTCTGCGACGCCAAGGGCTAAAATAGAAGTCGTTCCTATTTCTGACGCAGATCGCGCTGAAAGTCATCTCCTCATTGGTTTATAGAAGCAGGTACCCACGTGCCATCTCCTCATTGGTTTTACCCACGTGGGTGATTGAAAGACGAACTTTGTTGCCGGTTGTCGTGGTAATACAATGAAAGTTTAGATGCGATCACCATATAAGTTCAAAGATGAAAAAGCCTGGAAGGAGGAGAGATGACTAGAAACAATTCCGTTGGCCGTTTTATGTGTGGATTAATTGTCGGAGTAGAGGTCCTTGTGCATTTCAGGTAAAATAACAACTCAATGTTTATATCCCAGGACAAATTAGCTAGCAACAGCAAGCTAGCTAAATAGGACAGATTAACGTTAGCTAGCAAGTGCAAGCTAGCTAGCTAAATTGCCATACATGTTTAATGCTTTTCGACCTGTCCCCAAATTAATGTCATTGGTTCAGAGTTTGTTTTGATATTTTAACCTGCTTGTCGTGATCGCATTTGGTGTGGGGAGGCAAAATACATTAATGCACGATGGCGCACGCGCGCCGACGGTTTGGGTTCCGTGTTAGAGTTCTTGGGAACAGGAATGGTGGTGGTCAACTTGACGCATGTGGGGATTACAGACTGGGACAAGGAGAGGCTGCAAATGTCTGTGAAGATGCCTGCCAGCTTGCATGTGCATTCTCTGAGGACGTTCCCTGGTATTCCGTCTGGCCCCACGGTGTTAGGATTGTTGACCTGTTTAAAAGTCTTACTCACGTCGGCCTCGGAGAGCGAGATCACACAGTCCTCCGGATTCCCTTAAGGGAGTAATAAGGGTTTGGTATCCTGTTCCCCTCTTTCTGTTGAACCATACGATGTAAGGATTGGAGAGAAGGCGTGTCTTAAGTAGGATGTATATAACTGTGATGGAGAGAACTGTTTTGCTGTCTGAATACAGCTGTACAGAACCTTTGGAAAGAATTAAACTTGGTTAAAGCTTCTCTAGTGTCCGTGAGTTATTTACTCTGAAAAATAAGAACCTAACACTGCCAAACATACCCTCGTAAAACTGACTATCCCACCGATCCTTGACTTCGGCGATGTCATTTATAAAATAGCCTTCAACACTCTACTCAGCAAATTGGATGCAGTTTATCACAGTGCAATCTGTTTTGTCACCAAAGCCCCATATACTTCCCACCACTGCAACCTGTATGCTCTCGTTGGCTGGCCCTCGCTTCATATTCATCGCCAAACCCACTGGCTCCAGGTCACCTATAAGTCTTTGCTAGGTAAAGCCCCTCCTTATCTCAGCTCACTGGTCACCATAGCAGCACCCACCCGTAGCACGCGCTCCAGCAGGTATATTTCACTGGTCACCCCCAAAGCCTATTCTACCTTTGGCCGCCTTTCCTTCCAGTTCTCTGCTGCCAATGACTGGAACAAATTGCAAAAATCACTGAAGCTGGAGACTCATATCTCCCTCACTAACTTTAAGCATCAGCCGTCAGAGCAGCTCACAGATCACTGCACCTGTACATAACCCATCTGTAAATAGCCCATCCAACTACCTCATCCTTGTTATTACATTTTTTTGCTCCTTTGCACCCAGTATCTCTACTTGCACATTCATCTTCTGCACATCTATCACTCCAGTGTTTAATTGCTAAATTGTAATTACTTCGCCACTACGGCCTATTTATTGCCTTACCTCCCTAATCTTACCTTATTTGCACACACTGTATATAGATGTTTTCTATTGTGTTATTGACTGTACGTTTGTTTATTCCATGTGTAACTCTGTGTTGTTGTTTGTGTCACACTGCTTTGCTTTATCTTGGCCAGGTCGCAGTTGTAAATGAGAACTTGTTCTCAACTGGCCTACCTGGTTAAATAAAATTAAAATAAATGAATACTCCTGCAGGGTTGGAGGCAGTTATGTGATACGAAGAGAGAGAGCCTGGTATATAGAAAATGTTTTCCCTCTTTCACTGCCTCTCTTTCTCTCTTTTACACAACTCAATCGAAAGTCTTGCTGTTGGCAGGTGCCCGACCTTCCACCTTCACACCTGATTCCTCTCTCTCTCTCTTTCTCTCTCTATATGTCTCTCTCTTTCTCGGTCTCTCTCTCTCTGTATGTTTGTTCCATTATTACCCTCAATGTCCAGAGAGACCAGAGGGCTGAGTGATTGAAATTGTGGCTGTATGTGTGATGGAAGGCTGCTGTGCTCTTGCTCCAGCCACTTCAGTAAGGCCCAGGGCAGTGGGCAGCAGTGATTGGGCAGTGGGCAGCAATGATTGAGTCCTGCAGATGGTCTAAGCCCCTGAAACCCCCAGCAGACCAGACACCATCCCCAATATACAGATACTGAGCAGGCCTGATGAATGGAAGATTTAATCAGGTGTGTCAGTGGTGTGAAGAGTTAGTCCTTCCTCGGTGAGACACGGCACGTTTTTAATTGTCTGTCTCATTAGTTTGGCTTGCTTTGTTTCTTTGTTTAGAAGCCTCTTTGTTTGACTGGCTTTATCCCACGAGTCTCCTTTAAACCACTGCCGAATTAATCACTTCATTATAATTAAAGTGTGTGTCTCATTGGGTTGGCGTGCATCTTCTAAAGCCATTTTCAGAAAGCTTATCATTCAGTTAGGTAGTCTTAATCGCATGAGCTTGGTCGAGTCGCCTGATGAGCGATTCTCTTTAGATGTGCAACCAGAGACGTGTGAGCACTGACAAGGGCAGTAGATTGCCCTCTTCCCAAGGCCTGAAAGAGAGAGAATGCTCCCGATCGATTGGGCTCAGGAGGAACTCCAAGTAACTGTTTGAGCAGCAACCAAGGCTCTAGCTTCCTCGGGGCTCAGTTAAGCCAAGCAAAAAATAACCTAATCCTTTTAGCAGGCCCCTGGATCCGGCCCCATTCACTCACACTGCCACAGCACAGATACCCCACAGCCAAAAGCTCCACTTCAGTAGGCAGCGGCAGAGCACAAATCCACCAAGTTAGCCAAACATCGCTCCGGCATCAGTCACACACTATAATACACTACATGACCAAAAGTATGTGGACACCTGCTCATTGAACATCTCATTCCAAAATCATGAGCATTAATATGGAGTTGGGCCCCCCTTTGCTGCCTCCACTCTGCTGGTAAGGCTTTCCACTAGATGCTGGAACATTGCTGCAGGGACTTGCTTCAGCCACAAGAGCATTAGTGAGGTTGGGTACTGATGTTGGGCGATTAGGCCTGGCTCGCAATCAGCGTTCCAGTTCATCCCAAAGGTGTTCGATGGGGTTGAGTTCAGGGCTGCAGGCCAGTGAAGTTTTTCCACGATGATCTCGACAAACTATTTCTGTATGGACCTCGCTTTGTGCACGGGGGCATTTTCATGCTGAAACAGGAAAGGGTCTTCCCCAAACTGTTGCCACAAAGCTAACTTTCAGAATCGACTAGAATGCCACTGTATGCTGTAGTGTTAAGATTTCCCTTCACTGGAGCTAAGGGGCCTAGCCCGAACCATGAAAAACAGCCCCAGACCATTATTCCTCCTCCACCAAACTTTACAGTTGGACCTATGCATTGGGGCAGGTAGCGTTCTCCTGGCATCCGCCAAACCCAGATTCGTCCATCGGACTGCCAGAAGGTGAAGCGGGATTCATCATTTCAGAGAACAAGTTTCCACTGCTCCAGAGTCCAATGGCAGCGAGCTTTACACCACTCCAGCCGACGCGTTGGTATTGCGCATGGTGAATTTAGGCTTGTGTACGGCTGCTCGGCCATGGAAACCCATTTCATGAAGATCCCCACAAACAGTTATTGTGCTGAAGTTGCTTCCAGAGGCAGTTTGGAACTCGGTAGTGAGTGTTGCAACCGAGGACAGACGATTTTTACTCGCTACATGCTTTAGCACTCGTCAGTCCCATTCTGTGAGCTTGTGTGGGCTACCACTTTGCGTCTGAGCCGTTGTTGCTCCGAGACATTTCCACTTCACAATAACAGCACTTACATTTGACCGGGACAGCTCTAGCAGGGTAGAAATTTGATGAACTGACTTGTTGGAAAGGTGGCATCCTATGACGGTGCCACGTTGAAAGTCACTGAGCTCTTCAGTGAGACCATTCTACTGTCAGTGTTTGTCTATGGAGATTGCATGGCTGTGTGATTGATTTTATACACCTGTCAGCATCGGGTGTGGCTGAAATAGCCGAATCCACTAATTTGAAGGGGTGTCCACATAGCGTATAGTGCATATTTCAGACCTTTTTGTCTGTGTCTAAAATCAGAACATTCTTTGCGGAAGAGACAACACAATATCACAAAATGACCACATTGCCTCATACCATTCTGAAGTAAAGGGACAAGGGAACCAATAGGCTGGAAGAGCCTGAAGGAGAGAGAGATACAAAACATTCCCTCTCTGTCCCCCTCCATCCCTCAGATAAGATAAAGAGGGCACAGTGACCTTGTAGATAGTGTTTAGGCTACCTTTCTTTGTCTGCCATGGACTACTGCAGGGGTGGCCTTCCAACCCTCCTTCTGGAGAGCTACTTGGGGATGCAGGCTTCTGGGTTTACACTGAGGAGGGGATGCTGCATGATGGATGCAGCACCTTTATAATTGGTCTTCTCACATGTTTAACACCTAACGTGGATTAACTGGAGGACCGAACCTTTCCTTCAGTCGTATATGTAATGTAGCAGGTTGTTCAGTTAACCCCATGACTTAGGAGTTGGGTACAACAGGTACTGTTCAGAGAAGGTGTTATTTTACGGGAACACAGCCTTTGACATGACAGTCTTGTCTGTTCAATGTTCTGTGTGAGACTTTAACCAGTGCATTAAGGAGAGAAAAAGAGAAAGAAGAGAGTGGGTCAATAAAGTGCCTCTAAAATCATTTCCTGTGATTTTTGTTTTGACAAATGTAGAATTAAGATGTCATCTGGTCGTCAGACCCACACTCCTGGGCCACTTCCACACATGAAGCTGTCATCTGTCTCATCTGAAAGTGGTCCAGTTCAATTACATTCTGCAGCATCTGTGTATTTGTCTGTTTGTGTGTCTGGTAAATTTGGATGGCTACCCTCAAGCAGCCCAAGTTTAAAAATGTAAAAGTGCCTCCAGGCCTTGCACTTTAGTTGTTGACCGCTATGTATGTGGTGGATACCCTCCCCGCTTACACATATTTGGCCAAATTACGATTGTGCCAAGATACCCGCTGGCACAAATACCATTTTGAGATCCTATGGATGAAATTATGATATCACTGGCAGCCAGGAATAGTTTAGGAAAAATGCAGGCCGAGACAGGCCAGTATCCTCCTGGCTACTGTGCTGGATTGGACCAGTATAGACAGACGCGGGGTTAGTAGGGCTGCTTTCTCTCTTGATGGTGATTAAAACCATGTAGTATGGTGTGCCTTAGGATCCCCCCTTTCTTTAAAATTCAATCTGACACTCAGAAATGAATGCGACACAGGGTTTCTGTCTATGGCAGGGATAAAATGTGGGTTTGTTTTTTTATGTTTGGCCAGCCGCCAGAGGGATATACTGTGTTTGTGGGTGACGTGCTAGTGTGCATGTTTTTAGGCATGTTTATGAGTTAACTGTCAAGTTCAGTGTGTGCATCCGTGCGTGGGTATGTGTGATTGTGTGTGCACATTGACAAGTTGACTGTTCTATTCATGGATTGGCTGATAAACATGTTACCAAAGCAACACAACGAACAAGCACATCATCTTAATTGCTAAGATTTAACTTTAATTGCTTCTTTGTGTTAACGGATGGTGTACGACATGTTAGCATATGCTGTGCATGGCATATTGGGAGAAAGGGCAGAGCTGTCAGTGAAGAATTGCTTATAAATCACTCTAATCCAACGTGTGACAGCCGAGGTCAAGCGATAAGAGAAGTGTAGAAAACATAATTTTACTTTTTTCTCTACTTTCCAAGCCTTAGTCACAATTTCTCTTGAGCTGTGCAAAACTTTTCTGTGTCGATTAGTATGAATTGTGAAAGTGTCTTGTGTTGTATTTTTTCTATACATTATGGGTAAATAGCAGGTGGGTAATGTAATGAATTACAGAGCCGTGCTCCAGTGTAATCAGCTTCTAAGCTTGAGATCGAGCTCCTACCCTTTTCCTCTGATGCACCAGCAAGGTACTGTGTACTAGGGTTTAATAGCAGGAACCGGGTTACCGAGATTTACAGAGATTTCCTGCCCAAACCCACTTCCGTTTCCTGGGATAAATAACTGTGCGAAAGATTGTAAATTATAATAAATTATTTATATGAACAGCACGAGGTGAAATGGAACTGTTAAATGATATGCAATGTCTAAATCTGGCATCTCCATGACCTCTCTGCTATCTGCATGATCAATCATCAACGCTCAGGGTGGGAACAGGAAGCGCACCACATTATGCAGCACAGTTCACAATGCATGTGTACAGTATCATGTCATCAGTTGGTAAAAATGTTTCTTGTGACAGGTACTTTACATATGCTGCAGCCTATGCTAGAGTAATAATAATGCATGTCTAATTTACACATCTCCATCTCGCTTTGGGGTCACCTTATTTTGTTATTGTAAAAACAACCTATCATTCAAATATCATTGCTTTAAATCAGTACGCACGCAAGCACTCTGTCTTTCTCTCTCCATCAATTTCATTCAAATTGAATCCCCCAAAAATACTGTTCAAGGTTGATATACAGGTAACTGCCAAAATAAAGGAAACACTTGAGTAAATGAGGGATACAAAGTATATTGAAAGCAGGTGCTTCCACACAGGTGTGGTTCCTGAGTTAATGAAGCAATTAACATCCCATCATACTTAGGGTCATGTATAAAAATGCACAGTTGCCCATTGTTTTGGCTACAATGGCTAGTAGAAGAGATTTCAGTTACTTTGAAAGGGGGTGGGGGTGTTAATTAAAAATGAAAAGTTGAAATGTATTCATTCCTTTTGTTATGGCAAGGCTAAATAAGTTCAGGAGTAAAAATGTGCTTAACAAGTCACATAATAAGTTGCATGGACTCTGTGTGCAATAATAGTGTTTAACAATATTTTTTAATGACTTCCTCATCTCTGTGGAATGCTGGCCCATGTTGACTCCAATGCTTCCCACAGTTGTGTCAAGTTGGCTGGATGTCCTTTAGTTGGTGGACCATTCTTGATGAGCGTGAAAAATCCAGCAGCGTTAGTTCTTGACACAAACCGGTGCGGCTGGCACCTACTACCATACCCCGTTCAAAGGCACTTAAATATTTTTTCTTTCCCATTCACTCTCTGAATGGCACACAAACACAAGAGGGATTGAAGATGGATGCAAGCTTGCTCTTGTTTGCTGAATGTTAAATACAGCAGCCAAAAGAACTTGAGTGGAGTTTGAATGGTTTTGGGTCTTCTTTCAATCTTCATGAAGAGAAGCGAAAGCCTTCTGCATCTTATTCTAGTCCTATATTATTCAAGCATGCCATTACAATGATGAAGATAAGGACAACAAAACGTATTTCTTTTAACTGTTGGAAGCGAGGAAGGAATAAAGCAACAATAAAGAGACAAAGAGGAGGTAATACGCCCTTCACACAACATTAGGTGAAATATTAGGAAAGGTATATGCGTCCCCCTACTAATTATAAAAATGTAAAATAGGTTCTATGATATTTCAAAATGTAAATCTAATTAGCTAGCTTATAATTGTAACTTCCACCAGCATTGCGTGTTCTCTCCTAGCTTCAAGGTTTGAGCGAGGTGTGTAATTCAAGTCCATATAATACCGTACAATACATTATATAAAATAAAGCTTAGATTCATAAAATAAATAAATTATACCATGGCATTGTTAAATACTCGTTTCAGATTGGCTTGAAGGGCGTGCGTTCTAGAGCGTGCGTTATTTCGTTCTTATCCCTTGCTTGCTAGTGAGCCAACTACGGCTAACTTAGTCACTTCAAACAGTGCAGCCAAAATAACAATAGTAGCTGCATTTGCATTTGTTTAAGCTGTTTTTTAGTGACATTTATTTATATACATCCAAAACAATGAGCTAATGAGGCACGATTTAGCCTGGCATAGAAAATGTGCTCTTTCGTTAGGACCCTGTTGTTCAGAGGAGCTACCCAAAAACACAGCTAGCTACACTACATGATCAAAAGTATGTGGTTGTTACGGTGACCGTATTACCGCCACACCAGCGGTCACGAGTCGTGACGGCAGTCAAATTCTACGTGACCGTTTAGTCACGATAATTAGGCTTATCCAAGCTCTGATGCTGCTGATGGTCATTAGTAGCCTACCAAACTTGCTAACTGCCTGGTACTCAGCACTCTATTGTCCCTCTAAGCACTCTGACATCAATGCAAATGTAATCGAAACAAACACTTCATGAGAGCCCATGAGCTCATGTTGCGCAACATTTCTATAGGCTATTGTCACGTTCTGACCATAGTTCTTGTGTGTTTTACTTGTTTTAGTGTTGGTCAGGACGTGAGCTGGGTGGGCATTCTATGTTGTGTGTCTAGTTTGTCTGTTTCTATGTTTGGCCTAATATGGTTCTCAATCAGAGGCAGGTGTTGTGTGTTGTCTCTGATTGGGAATCATATTTAGGTGGCTTGTTTTGTGTTGGGATTTTATGGGTGGTTGTTTCCTGTCTTTGTGTTTTCTCTGCACCAGATAGGGCTGTATCGGTTTGCCACATTTGTTATTTTGTATTGTTGTAAGTGTTCACGTTATTCGTAATTAAACATGTTGAGCACTGGCTACGCTGCGTGTTGGTCCGATCCCTGCTACACCTTCTCTTCTCGTGAAGAGGAGGAAGGCTGCCGTTACAGAACCACCCACCAAACTCGGACCAAGCAGCGTAGTAACGGGCAGCAGCGACAGCAGCAGCAGTGGCCCATTACACAGGACTCCTGGACATGGGAGGACGAGCTGGACGGTAAAGGACCCTGGGCAGAGCCAGAGGAATATCGCCGCCCCAAAGCAGAGCTGGAGGCAGCGAAAGCAGAGAGGCGGCATTGAGGCGCTAGCATGGCAGAGCGGCTGGAAGCCCGAGAGGCTCCCCCAAAAATTTATTGGGGGAGGCACACGGGGAGTATAGCTGGGTCAAGTAGGAGACTTGAGCCAACTCCCCCTGCTTACCGTAAGGAGCCAAGGATGGAACCAGAGCCGGTCAGGGCGGTATTGGAGGTGAGCGAAGTAGAGACTGTAAAGGATCTAATGGGGAAATTGGAGGAGAGAGTTATGAGGGAGGTGTTGTGTTGGTGTTTGAGGCACGACATCCGCCCGACGGAGCGTGTGGGGGACTTGATGTCACCTGAGTCAGCTCTCCATACTCGTCCTGAGGTGCGTGCTAGCCGTCTGGTGAAGACTGTGCCAGCACCACGCACCAGGCCTCCTGTGCGCCTCCCTAGCCCTGCACGTCCTGTGCCAGCTCAGCGCACCAGCTCTCCTGTGGCAGCTCCACGCACTCTCCCTGAGGTGCGTGTCTACAAACCAGTACCACCAGTGTCAACACCACGCACCAGGCTTCCTGTGCGTCTCCAGAGTCCAGTACGCCCTGTCTCCCTGTGGTGCGTGTCTCCAGCCCGGTACCACCAGTTCCGGCACCAAGCCTACTGTGCGTATCCAGAGCCCTGTACGCACTGTTCCTTCTCCCCGCACTCGCCCTGAGGTGCGTGCCCAGTGCCGTGTGGTACCACGCACCAGGCTTATAGTGCGCCTCGAGAGTCCATTGTGCCCTGTTGCTGCTCCCCGCACTAGCCTTGAGGTGCGTGTCTACAAACCGGTACCACCAGTTCCAGCACCACGCACCAGGCCTACTGTGCGCCTCAGCAGGTCAGAGTCGGCCGTCTGAGCTGCCTGCCTGCCCAGCGCCATCTGAGCTGCCTGTCTACCCAGCGCCGTCTGAGCTGCCCGTCTGCCCAGCGCCATCTGAGCTGCCCGTCTGCCCAGCGCCATCTGAGCTGCCCGTCTGCCCAGCGCCGTCTGAGCTGCTCGTCTGCCCAGCGCCATCTGAGCTGCCTGCCTGCCCAGCGCCATCTGAGCTGCCTGCCTGCCGTTACAGCTATGCAATTGTGTGAGAAAACAGATTGATGGACTCTATTAAAAAGATGAGGATCCCATCAGCTTTCTATCGGCTAGGCCTATTATATTTATTTCTCATCTTTCCTAGTATTAAGCACATTGCTTCTCTTTACAACAGGTGTATAGTCTACCTGGCTGGCATGAAAATGAACCATGGGAAAAGTGTCCTCCATTCGCTATTTTCCACTGCCCCTGTTTCGAGACAGGTGCATGATAATGGTCCATTCTATATCAAAACAAATTTCAAACATATATTATTTAATATATGGAAAGACAGGATTAAATCAAGAACTGTGTGATGGGTGACAATATTAGTGTTTGTGAATGATATATCATCACTTGAGAATGATGCCCAGCTTAAGGCAAGAAACAGCACATGCTTTTTTTGCAACTTTTTAAAATTATAGTCGCACACCTCATGTAGCCTAGCCCATAGGCCTATATGTTTTGATAGGGGTGTTTTTTTAAATGACATTCAGGAGCAAAAGGTTTATAATTGTTGTTTTTAATTAATTGAAAATATATATACATATACAGTGAGGGGGGAAAGTATTTGATCCCCTGCTGATTTTGTAGGTTTGCCCACTGACAAAGAAATGATCAGTGTATGATTTTAATGGTAGGTTTATTTGAACAGTGAGAGAGAGAATAACAACAAGAAAATCCAGAAAAACGCATGTCAAAAATGTTACAAAAATGTTTGCCACCAAGTAATGTACTTGGTGGCAAAACCCTTGTTGGCAATCACAGAGATCAGACGTTTCTTGTAGTTGGCCACCAGGTTTGCACACATCTCAGGAGGGATTTGCAGATCTTCTCCAAGTCATTAAGGTTTCGAGGCTGACGTTAGGCAACTCAAACCTTCAGCTCCCTCCACAGATTTTCTATGGGATTAAGGTCTGGAGACTGGCTAGGCCACTCCAGGACCTTAATGTGCTTCTTCTTGAGCCACTCCTTTGTTGCCTTGGCCGTGTGTTAGGGTCATATTCATCCTGGAATACCCATCCACGACCCATTTTCAATGCCCTGGCTGAGGGAAGGAGGTTCTCACACAAGATTTGACGGTACATGGCCCCGTCCATCGTCCCTTTGATGCGGTGAAGTTGTCCTGTCCCCTTAGCAGAAAAACACCCCCAAAGCATAATGTTTCCACCTCCATGCCGGTGGGGATGGTGTTCTTGGGGTCATAGGCAGCATTACTCCTCCTACAAACACGGCGAGTTGAGTTGATGCCAAAGAGCTCTATTTTGGTCTCATCTGACCACAACACTTTCACCCAGTTGTCCTCTGAATCATCCAGATGTTCATTGGCAAACTTCAGATGGGCATGTATATGTGCTATCTTGAGCAGGGGTACCTTGCGGGCGCTGCAGGATTTCGGTGCTTCACGGCGTAGTGTGTTACCAATTGTTTTCTTGGTGACTATGGTCCCAGCTCCCTTGAGATCATTGACAAAATCCTCCCGTGTAGTTCTGGGCTGATTCCTCACCGTTCTCATGATCATTGCAACTCCACGAGGTGAGATCTTGCATGGAGCCCCAGGCCGAGGGAGATTGACAGTTCTTTTGTGTTTCTTCCATTTGCGAATAATCGCACCAACTGTTGTCACCTTCTCACCAAGCTGCTTGGCGATGGTCTTGTAGCCCATTCCAGCCTTGTGTAGGTCTACAATCTTGTCCCTGACATCCTTGTAGAGCTCTTTGGTCTTGGCCATGGTGGAGAGTTTGGAATCTGATTGATTGCTTCTGTGGACAGGTGTCTTTTATACAGGTAACAAACTGAGATTAGGAGCACTCCCTTTAAGAGTGTGCTCCTAATCTCAGCTCGTTACCTGTATAAAAGACACCTGGAAGCCAGAAATCTTTCTGATTGAGAGGGGGTCAAATACTTATTTCCCTCATTAAAATGCTAATCAATTTATAACATTTTTGACATGCGTTTTTCTGGATTTTTGTGCTGTTATTCTGTCTCTCACTGGTCAAATAAACCTACCATTAAAATTATAGACTGATCATTTCTTTGTCAGTGGGCAAACGTACAAAATCAGCAGGGGATCAAATACTTTTTTCCCTCACTGTATATATAGGAATATAATATTAATATAACTAATATTAAATTAAATTGGAATATAACATTTAATAACAATAACTTAACAAATTAATTGATGTGGCAACTCTCTTATGCTATGGTATTGCACTATTCTAATTTGTACATGGGTCACAAATAAAGTTATCTCCAGTAAAATTAGAGCACAACTCATGAGCCTCCTACACTGCTCACACCTAATCCAGTCCCCACCTGTGACTGAAAACAGGGGGTGAGATGCCAATTGAAAAGCTCTCTTAAAAACGTAGCTAGCTATCTAGCTATGTGACATAAAATGCTGTGTAAAATAACTAAAAGGCTATAAAGTAACATTAACTGTAAAGCTATCAGTGACTAGTGGAAACATGTACAAATGCAATTAAGTTACATTATCTTTTTAATGTATTTTACCTCAGACGATCTGGTAGTAAGTTTGCAAGCTAGCACTTTTAGCATCTTATGCTATCTAGCTAGTTGGCTAGCATTTACTGCTAGTAAAGTTGCAAGCTAGCATAAACTAGCGCTAATTGGGCTAGTCAATATCTAAATGACAGGTGGAAACACATTCAAATCAAATGTTTTGTCACAAGCGCAGGGTTCATCAGGTGTAGACCTTACCGTGAAATGCTTACTTACAAGCCTTTAACCAACAATGCAGTTCAAGAAATAGAGTTAAGAAAATATTTACTAAATAAACTAAAGTAAAAAATCGAATAAGTAACACAATAAAATTACATAACAATAACAAGTCTATATACAGGGGGTACCGGTACCGAGTCAATGTGCGGGTGTACAGGTTAGTCGTGGTAATTTGTACATGTAGGTAGGGATAAAGTGACTATGCATAGATGAGAAACAGCAAGTAGCATAAGTGTAAAAACAAAAGTAAATGTAAATAGTCTGGGTGGCCATTTGATTAATTGTTCAGCAGTCTTATAGCTTGGGGATAGAAGCTGTTATTAAGGAGCCTTTTGGACCTAGACCTGGTGCTCCGGTACCGCTTGCATTCATAACCCTAATGGGGGGCAGTTACCCCAGAGGGCTAGTTATACCCATCTGCAGCGCTTGAGTTTCAAGTTTGGGGAAGATCATTTTCATCATAAA
Organism: Salvelinus alpinus; assembly: GCF_045679555.1. Classification (NCBI taxonomy): domain Eukaryota; kingdom Metazoa; phylum Chordata; class Actinopteri; order Salmoniformes; family Salmonidae; genus Salvelinus; species Salvelinus alpinus. The sequence continues at coordinate 44,148,908 of NC_092100.1, forward strand.
AATGCACCTTTATAATAAAAGCACTACATGCATAATCACATTTGTGGTCATTTTTTAGAATGGTGTTTTCCTGCTATTGGAACATTTGCACTTATAGCCTAATGCCGTGTGCGCATTGCTGTGCTTATAATGTGAAGAAAGCCTAATGGTTTATTAACATTTTAAGCTAAACGTTCTCATCTGTTGCGTCAGGCTCATTGCTTAAGAGGTTTTTTGATGCTAGTGGTTGTATTGATTTGGGATCTATCGCATCTAACAACAATATGTATTTCTCATACAGAATAGAATAGGTCAACTTTTGTACTATGGGGGATAATAGATTGACATAGGCTAGTGCTTTTGCTGTTCGTTAGAGCTACTCATCTTGTTGGCTGACAAAAAGTAAATGTGGACAGTTCTTCCAATATCTATTTTTTTTGTACCTTTTATTTAACTGGGTTTTTGTACCTTTTATTTAAAGTCAGTTAAGAACAAATCCTTATTTACAATGACAGTCTACCCCGGCCAAACCCTCCCCTAACCCGGACGAGGCTGAGCCAATTGTGCGCAGCCACAACCCGGGTCTGTAGCGACGCCTCTAGCACTGCGTAGTAGTGCCTTAGACCGCTGTGCCACTCGGTCATATCTTCAATATGTGCACCGGAATTGGATAAGGACGTGCGCAGTTGTGTCCCCGATGTGTCTGTCTTCACTTATAGCCTGTGAGAAAGACCCGATCACGTGATGGAGAGCCATGTGAATGAGAGGTGCTTCGGCACGCAGCCGGGAGAAGGGAATTATAATTATTATATTCAGCCCAAGGGCACAACAGCCACTAGCTGCAAAAGACATGGATTTTTTTAGGGGGCATTGTGGCTACACAAAGGGGATGCAGCCGGGAAATTCGAGGCATTATCAAGTGCTTGTCAAATTGTGAATGAGTGACTGATGTAGTGTGTTCAGCCTGCGCGAAAAAACAAAGCAGAGCTCATGCCTTTCATGCAACTTTTTTCAAAACATCATTAGAGTCGGATCATGCAGCCTTAGAATGTATTAGAAATCAAAACATATAGCTCAACATTTGTATCACAACTAAAGTTACTTTAACTAAAAATGAAGCATGTTTCTTTGTTAACTGCTCAACATTCCCTCAAATAGTGTAGAGAAAATATCCTTTCTATTTTATTCAGCTTTGTTCAATTGTATTCTTCATACTATAGCAAATCTTGTCTGCTAAATGAACTAGTGTAGCCCACAGCCATATGGCATAGCGGTCTAACATAAGTAAATCTCAGAGTATGCTATTCTGTTCTTCTGAAATAGCCTACATTTTCTTCATATATTACATGGATTTATTAGACTTTTTCAAATGTAGATGTTCCAAATGTTTGCATCAGAGGGTTGTAGGCTATGCCAGGAGATGCTAAATGTGTTTATGTTAATAATGGTCAATTACCATGAGACTGACAGTTATTTACTTGACAATCACTAGCTGACAAAATTTCATGACCACCATATCCCTAGTTGCTTCTAGATGTTTCCACTTCACAATATCAGCACTTATTGGCAGCTCTAGCAGGGCAGAAATTTGACAAACTGACTTGTTGGAAAGGTGGCATCCTACGACGGTGCCATGTTGAAAGTCACTGAGCTCTTCAGTAAGGCCATTCTACTTCCAATGTTTGTCTATGGAGGTGGCATGGCTGTGTGCTCGATTTCATACACCTGTCAGCAACGGGTGTGGCTCAAATAGCCGAATCCACTAATTTGAAGGGCTGTATATATATTTTGTATATATAGTGGAGTTGCTAAAGCAAAAGTGTATGTCTCTCTTAGGTGTGCGCGTATACTTGTGTGTGTTCAAGTTCAAGTTATATAGTTCACGTGTAAGTACAGTGAAATGCTTAACTTGCAAGTCCTACAAAACAGTGCAGTATTCAATATCAAGATAGTGTAACTAATAAGAAAACTAAAGACCAAGAGAAATAAGAGAGGAAGCTATATACAGTGCAGGGTCAGTGCCAGTACCAAATTAACAATGTGCAGGGATTATCAATACTGGCGTATTTGAGGTAGAAATGTACATGTAGGCAGGCATTAGTAGAAAGTGGGTGGTAGAAATACTAATGGGAATGGCAATCAATAATTAATGAACAGCAGCTTAGTGGTAGTAATACATCTAATCAATAATATTTTTAGCAGCAGCCTAGTGTGAGGGAGAGCAGTAGTTGTTAGCCATTTAACAGTCTTATGGCCAGGGGATAGAAGCTGTTAAGGAGTCTGTTGGTCTGAGACTTGATGAATCGGTACCGCCTGCTGGACGGGAGCATGGAGAACAGTCCATGTCTCGGGTGGCTGGAGTGTTTTGGAAATGTTTCGGGCCTTTCTCTGACACCGTCTGGCATGTACGTCCTGGATGGCTGGGAGCTAACCTCAGTGATGCACTAGTCCATCTGCACCACCCTCTCTAAGGTCTTCCGGTCGAGGGCGGTGCATTTGCCATACCAGACGGTGATACAGCCAGTCAGGATGCTCTCGATGTTGCAGCTGTAAAAGTTGCTAAGGACCTGAGGGGCCATGCCAAAAAATGTCAGCCTCCCGAGGGCCAATAGGCACTGCCGTGCCTCATTCACGACTGTGCTGATGTGAAAGAACCATGTTAAGTCCTCAGTGATGTGGACACCGAGGTACTTGAAGCTCTTGACCCTCTCCACTGCGGCCCCGTCGATGTGGATGGGGGTGTGCACCCTCCCCTGTTTCCTGTAGTCCACGATCAGCTCCTTGGTCTTACTGACATTGAGGGAGAGGTTGTTGTCCTGGCACGACATTGCCAGGTCTCTGACCTCCCTGTAGGCCGTTGGTGATCAGGCCTACCACTGTTGTGTCTTCAGCAAACTTGATGTTGGAGTCGTCGGTGGAGGGCACTATGGTGGTGAATGCTGAATTGTAGTCGAACAGCATCCTCACATAGGTATTCCTCTTTTCTAGGTGGGAGAGGACAGTGTGGAGTACGATTGTGTTGTCTGTGGATCTGTTGGGGAGGTATGCAAATTAGAGTGGGTCAATGTTGTCTGGGATGATGGCGTTGAGGTGTGCCATGACCAGCCTTTCAAAGCACTTCATTATTACAGATGTGAGTGTTAGAGGGCGGTAGTCATTGTCGCAGGATGCCTTAAGAGTTTTTGGGAACAGGAATGATGGTAGTCAGCTTGAAACGTGGGGATCACAGGTAGAAAATGTCCTTCAAGATGCCTGCCAGGTGGTCTTCACATGCCCTGAGGACACGCCTTGGAATACTGTCTGGCCCTGCGGCCTTACGAGTGTGTTTGTGTACGTGCATGCGTGCTTGTGTGATGCCCAACAGCATGCCAGCAGCAAGGTAGAACTGAGAGGTGTGATGAACCTGCCGTCCTCAGATCACCTGTGTCTATCTCTTTACACAAGGCAATACTGCTCATAATCATTGATGAAGGTCACAGTAAATAATTCATACATATCAATAGTATCCCATATTTCTCTCTGTTGGCCTGCGTCCAGTGACCGTCCATCATAGTTTTAGACAGTGCCATGTCCTTCAGGTGTCACTCCACATTTGACAAGGTAGCACGTCCGGTGAACAGGTCAGGGTTCCATAGCCGCAGGCAGAACAGTTGGCCCTCAGTCTTTTTCGTCTATTCGTTGGTGTGCTGCTTAGGCTTGGGCGGTATCCAGATTTTTACATTATGGTATTTACGGTATTACCGGCATAGCACACAAGTTAGCGCTAGAAATGCACAAAAAAAGCCCAATGGTCGTCTATTACCAGAATGCTAACAAAATTAGCACAAGTAATAGCGACATCACATAGACGCTGTTAGCTACATGCTAACAAGCGAAAACTAACACAAACTAGTTGTGATGCTGCTCTTCCTTCAGAAAAGCGTGCATGTGTACATGGATCAGAGGGGAGAAAAATGGAGTAGGGGAAAAAATGATAGTATGAAGCACAGGGGAAGAATGGCAGCTGTACAGAACTCATCCAGAGCTGTTGACTTCTGAAACCGGGTAGAAAGCCGTTATAAGATATCTGATGGCAAACATTTAGTAGTGAATTGCATACAAGTGTAATCACCTCATGTTCGTCGCACAACAGCGCCTCGCCAATAGCTATATAGAACGCTATGGACTCACCAGCTCCCGCTTTCTACCATTGTGCTATTTACAAACAAACACGTGGTTGGCTCAACTGTTCTGGGGAACTACAGTAAGCTTCATAATGTGACAGGTGAAATGATGAACGCAATCTGCTTTATCTCCTAGCGTATTGCACAAGTGGACTGCAGTTATTATTAACTTAATTAAAAAGTAGCTACTGATATTCACATTTATTGAAACTTAAATGAAATAGTTTGGACGGTATTACGGTATTGAAAAATTACAGTATTATGGTATTTTTCCAAATACCCCGGTATACGGTATACCGCCCAAGCCTAGTGCTGCTGTGTATTTTTAGCAGCCGTTCTAGAAGTTATTGTTTTTAAAGATCCCTGCATGGTTCAGGGTGGTTGCTATGAGCAATGAGTGTTTTTGTTAATGAATCCTAACTTCTCTCTCTTTTTCTCTCTTTCTCTCTACCTCTCTCGCTCTCTCTGTCTCTCTCTTTCTCTGTCTCTCATCTAGACATGGAACACGGTGTGCTGGTGAGGTTGCTGCGGCCGCCAACAACGATGTTTGTGGGGTGGGCGTGGCCTACAACGCCAAAATTGGAGGTGATTGAGGCATGCTCTGCCAATAGCTAATTGTGATTGGTTGACTAGGGTCTGCTGTCAGTTGAACCGAAGTCAATTTCAGTAGAGCACACCGTAGCAATCTCTATACTTGCTAGCTGCCACTTCTGAATATTTACCAACTTTTGTCTCTAATCTTTCGTCAAAACCAAGTCATTTAATCAGTCTAATGGACTATATCAAGCAACTGTCTGGCCTTTACCTACTTGTGTCCCTAAGCACTCTATCAAAGACAAGCAGCCAACAGTGGAGCCTTGAGAGCAGTCCCCAGCAGTCAGCCATAACTCTCCTACTCCTCCTAGCATGCATCTCCTGCTCTAGCAGCTCAGTGTGTTCTCCTGCTGGGCCGTTCCTAATTACTGTACAGTGATTAGCATTTAGTGGCTGCGTTGACCCCACCCCCAAACACACACACACTCATCTCCCACAGCTCACAGCTTTTAGATAGGAGCCAGTGAACACAGCTGGAGGGAAAGTAACCCAGCAGTCTCTCCATGGGATTCTAACCTCCTGCCCATTTTTTTTATTTTATTTAACTAGGCAAGTTAGTTAAGAACAAATTCTTATTTACAGTGATGGTCTAGGAACAGTGGGTTAACTGCCTTGTTCAGGGGCTGAACAACAGATTTTTACCTTGTCAGCTCGAGGATTCGATCTAACAACCTTTCAGTTACTGGCCCAACGCTCCAACCACTAGGCTACCTGCCGCCCCATGACACTAATGATTATGATGATGATTGTTATAGCGGCATTAATGTGTTAGCTACTGCAGGATTCAAGACATTACCATTCACATTTACCTCATATCAGACCCCAATTCATCTTTCAAACGCCATCTTGCTTTTATCCAGACTGATTGCTCCATACACACGCAATCAATTATTTTTTTATTTCACCTTTATTTAACCAGGTAGGTTTTCTAGAGTGTGTAATTGAAGTCTTTGTGGTTTATCATCTGTCTCTGAGATACAGCAGATAACCTGTGGTTAGCTAGTCAGGTACCGTTGCAGTATAGGACTTATTTGACGATGGCTCATTTCACGCCTTCTGCTACCATTACTGTTCAGAACACTGATCTGAGGCGGTCCACATCAAAGCTGCAGACAGGCCCTGTCACAAAGAGCAAGTTTTTCCATCCCAAGATCTTAAATAAAACAATTACTATAGTAAGTGCTAGGTAAGTAACGATTCACCGATATGCATCCTCTAGTTCAAATATATAAGTTATGAGTGCATCAGTCTGCGGGTACTCCAAACCGATCCAAATGCATGAGCATGCATCGGTCAGAAAATCGATTCAAACATTACGAATCGGCGTTTCACAAATGTTTATTGCTCAAATTACTTGCTTTCTACCTTCCAAAAATACCTAATATTTTGTGACAACTGCGTCCTCTCCTTCAGTGTCGAACTAAGCATGTAATTATGTTGACAGTCATTAATCTGCAAGTCATTTGGCATGCCAAACAACCCCAGGCAATATCAGTAGCGTAGTCAAACTGTGCGCGCTGGCCAATGACAGGTAAGCCTATTCCTGATCTGGCATATCTGCGCTTCAGCATTCAAATGTTTGTAAAATGGCTTGCTCAATATTAGGCTTTATTAGTTGAGTGACAACAAATGTAATTTGCTCAGTTATTTTTATCAAATGCACTGTTGAAAATTGTTTTAGCAGAATTAAAGTAGCCTAAGCTACCACCAGAGAAACAACTCTCATCTGGCTATAGGGAGGCTACATGCTGATCATTAGATTTTATTTTGATTGTTCAGTTTCACCATCAGCAATAGTTTTGATAGTTTTAGATATGCAGGGTAAAATGTATAATTGCATAATGAAATTGTAAATTTGCTACCTGCACTGCATAGTCTAAGTGGTAGAAGAAGATAAGCTCACTATGAGTCCATCAACACTTCCAAACAGGCTAAACCATTCGATTATGAGATGGGGGTTCTTTTCAGCAATTCTTTTCAGATAAATATTGAGGGGCATCAGCAGCAGATTTTAATTTAGAATAGAAAATTAATGTGTGTATGCAACAAATGTTAGAGGAACAAATCGATGGGATTCATTGCGATATGAACAAATCGATGCGATTTGATATGATACAATTCGATGCACTAATTCACGTGTCAAACTCATTCAACAGAGGGACGAGTGTCTGCAGGTTTTTGGTTTTTCCTTTCAATTAAGACCGAGACAACCAGCTGAAGGGAGTTCCTTACTAATTAGTGACCTTAATTCATCAATCAGGTACAAGGGTGGAGCGTAAACCCACAGACTCAGCCCTCCGTGGAATGAGTTTGACACATGCTCTAAGCGCTTTGCACACCTGGATTGTACAATATGTGCCCGTTTATTTTTTATTCTTCAAGCTCTGTCAAGTTAGTTGTTGATCATTGATAGACAGCCATTTTGAAGTCTTGCCATAGATTTGTAAGACGATTTAAGTCAAAACTGTAACTAGGCCACTCAGGAACAATCAACGTTGTCTTGGTAAGCAACTTCAGTGTATATTTGGCCTTTTGTTTTCGGTTATTGTCCTGCTGAAAGGTGAATTTGTCTCCCAGCAGACTGAATCAGGTTTTCCTCTAGGATTTTGCTTGTGCTTAGCTTTATTCTGTTTCTTTTAACCCCCAAAAACTCCCTAATCCTTGCCAATGACAAGCATACCCATAACATGATGCAGCCACCACCATGCTTGAAAATGTGAAGTGTGGTACTCAGTGATGTGTTATGTTGAATTTGCCCCAAATGTAACATTTGTATTCAGGACATAAAGTTCATTTCTTTGCCACATTTTTGCAGTTTTACTTTAGTGCCTTATTGCAAACAGGAAGCATGTTTGGAATATTTTTATTCTGTACAGGCTTCCTTCTTATAACTCTTTAATTTATGTTAGTATTGTGGAGTAACTATAATGTTGTTGGTCCATCCTCAGTTTTCTCCTATCACAGCCATTAAACTCTGTAACTGTTTTAAAGTCACCATTGGCCTCATGGTGAAGTCCCTGAGCGGTTTCCTTCCTTTCTGGCAACTGAGTTTGGAAAGACTTTGTACTGACTGGGTTCATTGATACACCATCCAAAGTGCAATTAATAACTTCACCATGCTCAAAGGGAAATCCTGACCGGTTGCATCACTGCCTGGTATAGCAATTGCTCGCCCTCCGACCGCAAGGCACTTCAGAGGGTAGTGCGTACGGCCCAGTACATCACTGGGGCAAAGCCTCCTGCCATCAGGACCTCTACACCAGGCGGTGTCAGAGGAAGGCCCTAAAAATTGTCAAATACCCCAGCCACCCCAGTCATAGACTATTCTCTCTAACAGGGTTGACCTTAAAATGAAGGACAGATGTAAATGAATCACTAATCACATTAAATAATCATCTTCAGAAATGACAATGCCAAAGCAACAAAGGTTTTACAATGATGGTGAAAACTTGGAGACATTTTGCAGTTAAAATCTTCCTAGAAGTCACAGAGGATACACAGAGGGACATGTCAAAATGCATAATTTTGACAATTTCACAAGTCTTTATTCATATACAAATTTGGATTTATTGAAATCTCCATGTGGTCTATATTAAAAGGGCACTTTATTTAATATAACTGGCTTTTAAAATTCAATATTGGTGCACAATTTCTACTTTAAAAAAGAAGGCAATGATTTCAATGAATGACCCTGCTACTGGGCCAGTTGGTTTCCCTCAGGTCACAGACACTGTTGGAGGCACCGTAAAAACCCTAAAACCCTCCCGCACTTGTTCGTCAGAAGGAATGTTCTGTCAATCTTGTGTTTGTGAGATGTATGTTTTCCTACCTGGTTGTTTAATGAAGGTATTGACTCTTGTTTTAATGGCCAGCTGTGCTTGTTTATAGCTACAACAGTAAAAAGTGTGTGCCTGTGAGTAAGTGAGCACACGTCTGCATGCTTGTGTCTGAGAGTACAATTGCTCATCACATCTGGCAGAGTGACAGGCTCATAAGCCCTTTGTCTCCCCAGTGTGTTTGTCAATATGACAGCCGGACACAAAAGGCTTTGTATCCCAACTGCATCATGTTTATAGCACCCTACCTCTTCTCCGCTCATGCTGTTTCTCTGTCTCTCTCTTTCTGTCACCTCTCTTTCTCCCTTTGTCTCACCCTACCTGTCTGTCTACTTTATTTTACCTCTAATTTCACCTGTCTCTCTCTCTCGATCTGTGTACTGACCTTGCGTGTGTGTGTTCAGGTGTGCGTATGCTGGACGGAGAGGTGACAGACGTGGTGGAGGCCCACTCCCTCAGCCTCAACTCGCAGCACATCCACATCTACAGTGCCAGCTGGGGCCCAGAGGATGATGGGAAGACGGTAGACGGCCCCGCCAAGCTGGCCAAGGAGGCCTTCCTCCGAGGAGTCACTGAGGTCAGTCAGTGGAGCTAATTCATTACTGGAGCACACATGGTTTATGATGCATACCTACCTAGGGTTGTTGCGATGACCTTATTATTGCCACACCAGCATTCATGAGTCGTGACCGCAGAAAAATTCTATGTGACCCCTGAGTCATGGTAATCTCCTTTTATGCACTCTGGACATGCTTTGGTAGTACCCAACTTGCTAACGACGTTGTTAATGGCCTGGTACTCAGGGCTCTATTGTCCCTCAACCACTCTGACATCAATGCAAATGCAATCGAAAGTCACATCAAACACTTATCATCAAAACAGTAGGCCTATTGTACTTTTACAACTCACCTCACTGTGATGATCAATTTGAAGAAAGAAGTTCAACAGCAGGTTGAAACAGTGTAAAACATGGTTGTTGTGGATGTTGTTTCAAAGCCTAACACAACGAAATGGACAGCGCTTTCTAAGTTGATGATTAATTAAAAACACCCATAAGCATATTAGAGTTTATGAGCCCAAGCCCCCCCTCCCCAAAATATAAATATAAAAAGTATGATTGTGCCATTATACAGTACATAGCTGTACCGCATATTACACATGGCAGAAAAACATCAAACAAAACTGATTTAAGATGTCTGGTACATAATTGGTCTAGCCTATACTCCAAAATTAAACACATTCTAGTAATCACCTTTGAGTGTGGACTGTATTATTATGCATACTGGATAGACTGGTTACCTTATGCTACACTCCAAAATGTCTATCCATTTTGTATAGTCCTAGGCGATGCTGTTGGTTCATTGATTGTGCAGGGCGGCTTACAGTTAGCTTACAATTTTTGAATAGCCTTTTTATATTTTTTATAATTCATTGGGTGACACATTACCTTCAGCAGAATATCTTGCCACTAAACCAGAAGTAGCCTACAAAACAGACCGATGGGAAACCGTGCAGCCTTCATTCGCTATTCAAGCGCATACAGATTACATGTATTTTTTCCACTTCCCCTGTTCCTGCCCGTTTCATAATGGGCCATTCTAAATTTAAATTAATTTGACATTAGTAAAAACAACATTACATTGAGAATAGTCTGATGGGTGAAAATATCATGACTTGATGAGAGAACAGCTGTGCAGCCTGAGGCAAGAAATGGAGCGCAAGATTTTTTTCTACTTTCTCAAATCACCAATAGCCTATAGTCTCACCATGCAGCCCAAATAGGTTTTGATTTCTAAGACATTCTAAGGTTTGTATCATTCACAACTGAAGTTGCCAAAATCTAGAATATAGGACCAAATGATCCCTTTTACGCTCAACATAGCCACTTCATATGCTCTCTCGCTCCATAATGGAAAACATATCCTTTCTATTTTATTCAGCTAAGTTCAATTATATTCTTCTTACTATAAAATACAATAGTGTCATGGGGACTTATAAGCATATCTTGTCAGCTAAATTAACAAACCTACAGCCTACGGCATGGAGCATACATAGATAACATAGGCCTACAGTAGGCCAACTCCAATATGTTCCTCTTAAATACTTTTTCTTCATATTATGTTTGTTTCTTTAGACCTGACCAAAATAAACAATGCATTTATTGTGATGGTGTATATTAAATGGATTTATTAGACTTTTTTCAAATGTATACTGAACAAAAATATAAACGCAACATGCAACAATTTCAACGATTTTACTGAGTTAAAGTTCATGTAAGTCAGTCAATTGAAATAAATGAATCGGGCCCTAATCTATGAATTTCACATTACTGGCCATCCACTTGGGAGCCAGACCCAGCCAATTGGAATTAGTTTTTTTCCCTACAAATGGCCTTTATTACAGACAAACATACTCCTCAGTTTCATTAGCTGTCTGAGTGGCTGGTCTCAGACAATCCCGCAGGTGAAGAAGCCGGATGTGGACGTCCTGGGCTGGCGTGGTTAAATGTGGTCTGTGGTTGTGAGGTCGGTTGGACGTACTGCCAATTTCTCTAAAATAACGTTGGAGGCGGCTTATGGGGTGAAATTAACTTTAAATTCTCTGTCAATAGCTCTGGTGGACATTCCTGCCGTCAGCATGCCAAACTTGAGACATCTGTGGCAGTGTTGTGTGACAAAACTGCACATTTTATAGTGGCCTTTTATTGTCCCCAGCACAAGGTGCACTTGTGTAATGATCATGCTGTTTAGTAAGCTTATTGATATGCCACACCTGTCAGGTGGATTGATTATCTTGGCAAATAAGAAATGGTCACTAACGGGTTTGTAAACAAATTTGCGAGAAATAAGCTTTTTGTGAGTATGGAACATTTCTGGGATCTTTTATTTCAGCTCATGGAACATGGGACCAACACTTTACATGTTGCGTTTATATTTTTGTTCAGCATAGATGTTCCAAAGCCGTGGATCAGCGGCTTGTATGTCTGGAGGACTGGAGATGCTAAACGTGTTTATTGTCATGCAAAAGACTGCTTTCTTTTGCATGACAATAACCGTCTGATAACATTTTATGACCGCCACAGCCCTATACCTACCAGATGTTGTTTTAAAGACACATACACATAAGAAGGGTAGAATAGGAACAACTGTATGGTCCACCAGGGAATTTTTTAATTGGAAACAAGTTATTGCTGTTTAAAATTTAACATTTTACACACATTATCACAAATTATCTTCAAAATAATTAGGTTTTCCATGATAATATTTAGTAGAAGGTGTATCTAAATTAAACAGTATTAAACTCTGTGGCAAGCGATGCAACCACCATACCTGACCTAGAGTATGTTCTGGCCTGGAGCACCAGGTTGAACTGTCATATCATGCCAGAACTGTAACTATTCACCTCTGCTTTATTTGATCAGTTTACTCAGAGCATTTGTTATTAGCTTAGCAGAGAATACGCTGTAGGTCTGACATGATAGTTACACCAGGCCAGAACACCTAATCTCACCCACCAGCCGGCTCTCTCGCTGTCGAGACGTCTGGTTTCCGAGCGCCTCAGAATGGGACTTGACTGGAAGTCTATGACGGGAGCGGACAAAACAACCACTGGTTTTAATTGGCTGATCCTTGTCCACCACCATCTAACATATAACCTTTAGAAACAATCCTCTGGATTTCGAATCACCATCTAGCATACCTTTAGAACCTCCCTCTCTATATTACCATATGTATTTATATATTCCAGCTACCAGTCACTTTTCAGCCCTCTTTACATGTACAGGTGACTACCAAAATAATTTATATACGCTTGACTAAGTTAGGGATACAAAGTATATTGAAGCAGGTGATTCCACACAGGTGTGGTTGTTGCGTTAATTAGGCAATTAACATCCCATCATGCTTAGGGTCATGTATAAAAATGCCAGGCAGGCCATTAAATATGATTTATGCTTGATCCAGCAATGCAGTGCGGAGGGTCCGTAAGGAGGGTGTCACGCAATTGTGGAGCCTCCAGAGGCTTTAAGAGGCTAAATCGATCTTTGTATGGCAATTCCGTGCGCCTCTAAAAATGTGTAACAATGCGGATGGTGATAGATGCGGTATAGAGGTCAATTAAACGGGGATAGCAGAATGCTGGATTGGCACACATTTAACAAATCTGATTTAACAAAGTGGATATTTGTGAAATCTGTCATGATTGATGTATTGTTACAGGCTAACAATGTGGTTACTAAAGTCCGGTTTGAATATATTTGTCTGTTTTCGCTGCATAACAGTTAGAAGTTATCCCTTTTCAGTTTTAGAAGAAGTGACTGCTAAATGCTAACTTCCATTCGTGTAAGCTGGTAGCATAGTGCAGTTGATTGATGACATGAACATGTATTGAGGTTGACATCATACAAACATTATACTCCAATTTTTACCTATGTGAAACACACGTATAAACAATAGCCTAAATCTGCAATGAGGCGATTCGGCATCTTTTCCTCACGGCATCTTTCCCAGCGAGTTTCCATGGCATTTCTTTTGTTTTGGTCAAGTTCCATTGACCTCTTTACCGCATCTATGGAAGGGGCCACCTTTTTACATCATGCTATCTTGACTGAACTTCAGTGTCAAGCATCGGGAAACGGATTACAGCATCTCAATCTCAGAAAAGTTAAGGTCTTATCTTTTAGTTTAGCTAGTTGCTAGTCGTAATTAGCTGGCTAGCTATAGAGATTAGCCCTGAATCACTATGAGTGGTGAAGACCAATTTATTGGATACATATGACAGCTCCCCAAAGCGCAAGAAGTATGAACGATCTGACTTCTGCAGAGGCCGCAGAAATCTACTTTTATTTTGGCTACCATGGCTATGCCCCATTGGATGACAGTGCCCTCCATCCACAGGGCACGAGTGATCACTGAATAGTTTGATGAGCATGAAAGCAATGTAAACCATATGCCATAGCCGTCTCAGTCACCAGATCTCAACCCAATTGAATATTCATGGGAGCTTCTGGACCGGTGCCTGAGACTGTGTTTTCCATCAACAAAACACCAAATTATGGAATTTCTTGTGGAAGAATGGTGTCGCATCCTTCCGATATAGTTCCAGACACTTGTAGAATATATGCCAAGGTGAATTTAAGCTGTTCTGGCTCGTGGTGGCCCAATAACCTATTAAGACACTTTGTTGGTGTTTCCTTTATTTTGGCAGTTACCTATATACAGTGCATTCGGAAAGTATTCAGACCCCTTGAATTATCCACATTTTGTTACGTTACAGCCTTATTCGAAAATTGATTGAATAGTTTTTTCCCTCATCAATCTACACACAATACCCCATAATGACAAAGCAAAAACGGGTGGATGGGGAGCGTCGCTGCACAGCTATTTTCAGGTCTCTCCAGAGATGTCAGATCTGGTTCAAGTCCGGGCTCTGGCTGGGCCACTCAAGGACATTCAGAGACTTGACCCGAAGCCACTCCTGTGGTGTCTTGGCTGTGTGCTTAGGGTCCTTGTCCTGTTGGAAGGTGAACCTTCGCCCCAGTCTGAGGTCCTGAGCACTGTGGAGCAGGTTTTCGTTAAGGATCTCTTTGTACTTTGCTCTGTTCACCTTTCCCTCGACCCTGAGTAGTCTCCCAGTCCCTGACGCTGAAAAATATCCCCACAGCATGATGCTGCCACCACTATGCTTCACCGCAGGAATGGTGCCAAGTCTCCTTCAGATGTGACGCTTGGCATTCAGGCCGAAGAGTTCAATCTTGGTTTCATCAGACCAGAGAATCTTGTTTCTCATGGTCTGAGAGTCTGTAGCTGCCTTTTGGCAAACTCCAAGAGGGCTGTCATGTGCCTTTTACTGAGGAGTGGCTTCCATCTGGCCACTCTAACATAAAGGCCCGATTGGTGGAGTGCTGCAGAGATGGTTGTCCTTCTGGAAGGTTCTCCCATCTCCACAGAGGAACTCTGGAGTGCTGAGGGGAGTGACCATCAGGTTCTTGGTCACCTCCCTGACCAAGGCCCTTCTCCCCCGATTGCTCAGTTTGGCTGGGCGCCCAGCTCTAGGAAGAGTATTGGTGGTTCCACATTTTTTCCATTTATGAATGATGGAGGCCACTGTGTTCTTGGGGACCTTCAATGCTGTGGACATTTTTTGGTACCCTTCCCCAGATCTGTGCCTCGACACAATCCTTTCTCTGAGCTCTACGGACAATTCCTTCAACCTCATGGCTTGGTTTTTGCTCTGACAACTGTGGGACCTCATAGAAACAGGTGTGTCCCTTTCCAAATGATGTCCAATCAATTGAATTTACCACAGGTGGACTCCAATGAAGTTGTAGAAACATCTCAAGGATGATCAATGGAAACAGGATGCACCTGAGCTCAATTTCAAGTGCAGCGACGCTCCCCATCCAACCTGACAAAGCTTGAGAGGATCTGCAGAGGAACTCCCCAAATACAGTTGTGCCAAGCCTGTAGCGTCATAACCTTGAAGACTCAAGGCTATAATCGCTGCCAAAAGTATTTCAACAATGTACTGAGTGAAGGGTCTGAATACTTATGTAAATGTGATATTTCTGGGGTTTACTTGTTTTTGCTTTGTCATTATGGGGTATTGTGTGTAGAATGATGAGGGGGAAAATAAGGCTGTAACGTAACAAAAATGTAAAATGTCAAGGGGTCTGAATACTTTCTGAATGCGCTGTAGCTTCCTCACTTATTCCTTATATCTCATGTTATTTTTTGTTATAATATTTTGATATTGAATACTGCACTGTTGGGTGGGGCTTGAAAGTTAAGCATTTCACTGTACATGTCCATGTAACAAATAAAAGTTGAAAGTTGAACTTGAACTCTGGATTTCAAAGTGCGAGCAGCGCAAGTGATTTAGGCTAAACAAGGAAGTGAGTTCGGGATATCGAAAAGTATGCATCTTGGAATCAATTGGGCTACCCAAAAATAATATTGGCACTATGATAGAACATTTACTTTGATTGACGATTTTCTGCATTTTAATACAGCTGTGGCAGGCTCTCTCTCTACCAACTCTATTTTTACCCACGTCCCTTTCAAGTCCTATTTTGTTGCACAGTGTTTCCAGTCTTTATATGCAGTAGCAATTGAGCCTGGGGACGAGTTTACAGAACACCCAATACATTACCCATGTCATTCAGATCTCGTGTAATCCCAGCATACACACACTCTGGCAAAGATTTCCAGCTGGCAGGCAGACGCTGGAATAAGTTTGAGTGACAGAGTTAGGGCTTTGCATAGGCGCTTTGTTGTGATTTTTGTGGGACTAAGTAAATAAAAATATTGAACTTAAAATAACATTATTAACCGGTTCCCATGCTTTAAAAATATGTTCTGTTCCGGAACAGTATAGATCACTTTAGTTTCAGGTTCGGGTTCTGTTCCTCAAATCATTTTGTTATTTTTCAGTTCTGTTCCCTGAACCGGTTCCAACCCTTGGTGCAGACTCTAACACAGTGGAAGTCTCTACATTTACATTTACATTTAAGTCATTTAGCAGACGCTCTTATCCAGAGCGACTTACAAATTGGTGCATTCACCTTATGATATCCAGTGGAACAACCACTTTACAATAGTGCATCTAACTCTTTTAAGGGGGGGGGGTTAGAAGGATTACTTTATCCTATCCTAGGTATTCCTTAAAGAGGTGGGGTTTCAGGTGTCTCCGGAAGGTGGTGATTGACTCCGCTGACCTGGCGTCGTGAGGGAGTTTGTTCCACCATTGGGGTGCCAGAGCAGCGAACAGTTTTGACTGGGCTGAGCGGGAACTGTACTTCCTCAGAGGTAGGGAGGCGAGCAGGCCAGAGGTGGATGAACGCAGTGCCCTTGTTTGGGTGTAGGGCCTGATCAGAGCCTGAAGGTACGGAGGTGCCGTTCCCCTCACAGCTCCGTAGGCAAGCACCATGGTCTTGTAGCGGATGCGAGCGTCAACTGGAAGCCAGTGGAGAGAGCGGAGGAGCGGGGTGACGTGAGAGAACTTGGGAAAGTTGAACACCAGACGGGCTGCGGCGTTCTGGATGAGTTGTAGGGGTTTAATGGCACAGGCAGGGAGCCCAGCCAACAGCGAGTTGCAGTAATCCAGACGGGAGATGACAAGTGCCTGGATTAGGACCTGCGCCGCTTCCTGCGTGAGGCAGGGTCGTACTCTGCGAATGTTGTAGAGCATGAACCTACAGGAACGGGTCACCGCCTTGATGTTAGTTGAGAACGACAGGGTGTTGTCCAGGATCACGCCAAGGTTCTTAGCACTCTGGGAGGAGGACACAATGGAGTTGTCAACCGTGATGGCGAGATCATGGAACGGGCAGTCCTTCCCCGGGAGGAAGAGCAGCTCCGTCTTGCCGAGGTTCAGCTTGAGGTGGTGATCCGTCATCCACACTGATATGTCTGCCAGACATGCAGAGATGCGATTCACCACCTGGTTATCAGAGGGGGGAAAGGAGAAGATTAATTGTGTGTCGTCTGCATAGCAATGATAGGAGAGACCATGTGAGGATATGACAGAGCCAAGTGACTTGGTGTATAGCGAGAATAGGAGAGGGCCTAGAACAGAGCCCTGGGGGACACCAGTGGTGAGAGCACGTGGTGCGGAGACAGATTCTCGCCACGCCACCTGGTAGGAGCGACCTGTCAGGTAGGACGCAATCCAAGCGTGGGCCGCGCCGGAGATGCCCAGCTCGGAGAGGGTGGAGAGGAGGATCTGATGGTTCACAGTATCAAAGGCAGCCGATAGGTCTAGAAGGATGAGAGCAGAGGAGAGAGAGTTAGCTTTAGCAGTGCGGAGCGCCTCCGTGACACAGAGAAGAGCAGTCTCAGTTGAATGACTAGTCTTGAAACCTGACTGATTTGGATCAAGAAGGTCATTCTGAGAGAGATAGCAGGAGAGCTGGCCAAGGACGGCACGTTCAAGAGTTTTGGAGAGAAAAGAAAGAAGGGATACTGGTCTGTAGTTGTTGACATCGGAGGGATCGAGTGTAGGTTTTTTCAGAAGGGGTGCAACTCTCGCTCTCTTGAAGACGGAAGGGACGTAGCCAGCGGTCAAGGATGAGTTGATGAGCGAGGTGAGGTAAGGGAGAAGGTCTCCGGAAATGGTCTGGAGAAGAGAGGAGGGGATAGGGTCAAGCGGGCAGGTTGTTGGGCGGCCGGCCGTCACAAGACGCGAGATTTCATCTGGAGAGAGAGGGGAGAAAGAGGTCAAAGCACAGGGTAGGGCAGTGTGAGCAGAACCAGCGGTGTCGTTTGACTTAGCAAACGAGGATCGGATGTCGTCGACCTTCTTTTCAAAATGGTTGACGAAGTCATCAGCAGAGAGGGAGGAGGGGGGAGGAGGGGGAGGAGGATTCAGGAGGGAGGAGAAGGTGGCAAAGAGCTTCCTAGGGTTAGAGGCAGATGCTTGGAATTTAGAGTGGTAGAAATTGGCTTTAGCAGCAGAGACAGAAGAGGAGAATGTAGAGAGGAGGGAGTGAAAGGATGCCAGGTCCGCAGGGAGGCGAGTTTTTCTCCATTTCCGCTCGGCTGCCCGGAGCCCTGTTCTGTGAGCTCGCAATGAGTCGTCGAGCCACGGAGCAGGAGGGGAGGACCGAGCCGGCCTGGAGGATAGGGGACATAGAGAGTCAAAGGATGCAGAAAGGGAGGAGAGGAGGGTTGAGGAGGCAGAATCAGGAGATAGGTTGGAGAAGGTTTGAGCAGAGGGAAGAGATGATAGGATGGAAGAGGAGAGAGTAGCGGGGGAGAGAGAGCGAAGGTTGGGACGGCGCGATACCATCCGAGTAGGGGCAGTGTGGGAAGTGTTGGATGAGAGCGAGAGGGAAAAGGATACAAGGTAGTGGTCGGAGACTTGGAGGGGAGTTGCAATGAGATTAGTGGAAGAACAGCATCTAGTAAAGATGAGGTCAAGCGTATTGCCTGCCTTGTGAGTAGGGGGGGAAGGTGAGAGGGTGAGGTCAAAAGAGGAGAGGAGTGGAAAGAAGGAGGCAGAGAGGAATGAGTCAAAGGTAGACGTGGGGAGGTTAAAGTCACCCAGAACTGTGAGAGGTGAGCCATCCTCAGGAAAGGAACTTATCAGGGCGTCAAGCTCATTGATGAACTCTCCAAGGGAACCTGGAGGGCGATAAATTATCTATATCTCTACTTATTGTTCACCCGTCTTGGAATACCTGATGATCAAATACTGACCCTTCTACCTCTCGGGAGGTAGAAGGGTTGGGTAGAAGGGTTTTCTTTGTTATCATGACTGCTGAATATATTCCACTTCAGGACAACAACAACAAGCTGGCACTTAATGAATTGTACGAGGCAATAAACAAGCAGGAAACCATGCACCCAGAGGCTGCTTTTCTTGTTGCTGGCGATTTTAATTCGACGTTACTAAGACACGTGATGCCCACCCGTAGCACGCGCTCCAGCAGGTTTATTGCACTGGTCATCCCCAAAGCCAACACTTCCTTTGGCCGCCTTTCCTTTCAGTTCTCTGCTGCCAATGACTGGAACGAATTGCAAAAATCTCTGAAGCTGGAGCCTTATATCTCCCTCTCTAACTTTAAGCATCAGCTGTCTGAGCTGCTTACCGATCACTGCTTTGCTTTATCTTGGCCAGGTCGCAGTTATAAATGAGAACTTGTTCTCAACTGGCCTACCTTGTTAAATAAAGGTGAAATAAAATATTAAAAAATTAAAAAATGTATCAACACATCTCCTTCTCCACTGGGGCTGATAAAGTCCTAGACCACTGTTACTCAACCCACAAACAAGCATACAAGACCCTCCCCTGTCCCCCCTTCGGCAAATCAGATCATGTCTCTATACTCCTGCATCCTGCTTACAGGATCAGAGGCTATGTTTCAGGACTGCTTTGCTAGCGCTGACTGGAATATGTTTTGAGACTCTGCTGATAGCATCGACGCACTAACCACCTCCGTCTCGTGCGTCATCAGGAAATACATTGCAGACGTTGTCCCCACAGTGAAGATTCACTGCTTCCCCAATCAAAAGCCCTGGATTAACACTGACATATGCGCTAAACTAAAGGACAGAGCTACCGCACACAGGGCTATTGCAGCCAACCCCGAGGCTACGGCTAAAGACGAACACGTACAAGTCCCGCTACGACCTCCACAGAGCCATCAAACAGGCAAAAGGACAATATAGGAACAAGGTGGAATCCTATTATACCGGCACCGACACTCGACTCGTGTGGCAAGGGCTACGGTCCATTATGGATTACAAAGGTAGACCTAACCATGATCTATCCAATGATGCCTCCCTACCAGTCGAACGCAATACATTTATTCGAGCTGTGCACGAGGGCCCCTACAGTCCCAGAGGACTGGGTGATCTCGCGCTCCGAGGTCGACGTAAGTAAAGTTTTTAACCTGGTCAACACTCTACAAGGCCACGGGGCTATAGGGTATTCCAGGGCGCATTCTCATTGCCCCAGTCTGTAATCCCTACTTTTTTTATGCTGACCAGCATCATTCCTGTGCCCAAGAACACATCATCTCCATCATCCCAGACACCCTGGACCCACTTCAATTTGCATACCGCCCCAACAGATCAACAGACAATGCACTCCACACTACCCTCTCACACGTGGACAAGAGGAATACCTACACTACAGTTCAAAAGTTTGGGGTCACTTAAAAATGTCCTTGTTTTTTAAAGAAAAGCACATTTTTTGTCCCTTAAAATAACATCAAATTGATCATAAATACAGTGTAGACCTTGTTAATGTTGTAAATGACTGTTGTAGCTGGAAACGGCAGATTTTTTATGGAATATCTACATAGGGGTAGAGAGGCCCATTATCAGCAACTATCACTCCTGTGTTCTAATGGCACGTTGTTAGCTAATCCAAGTTTATAATTTTAAAAGGCTAATTGATCATTAGAAAACCCTTTTGCAATTATGTCAGCACAGCTGAAAACTGTTGTGCTAATTTAAAGAAGCAATAAAACTGGCCTTCTTTAGACTTGGTGAGTATCTGGAGCATAAGCATTTGTGGGTTTGATTACAGGCTCAAAATGGCCAGAAACAAAGAACTTTCTTCTGAAACTTGTTAGTCTATTCTTGTTCTGATGAATGAAGGCTATTCCATGTGAGAAATTGCCAAGAAACTGAATATCTGGTACAACGCTGTGTACTACTCCCTTCACAGAACAGTGCAAACTGGCTCTAACCAAAATAGAAAGAGGAGTGGGAGACCTCCAGAGCACAACTGAGCAAGAGGACAAGTACATTAGAGTGTCTAGTTTGAGAAACAGGTCCTCAACTGGCAGCTTCATTAAATAGTACCCCCAAAACACCAGTCTCAACGTCAACAGTGAAGAGGCCACTCCGGGATGCTGGCCTTATTGATTAGATGTATTACTCCCTTACGCTGCTGTCCATTGATTATTGATTGCCATTACCATTAGTATTTACCTATTTATCCTGCTACTGGTCACAATTACTCTTATTTACATGTATATATTACCACTAGTATATTAACACTTAGTGAACAAAACATTAGGAACACCTGCTCTTTCCATGACATAGATTGATCAGGTGAATCCGTCATGTGTGCCAAAGGGGAATGGGCAAGACAAAATATTTAAGTGCCTTTTGAACGGGGTATGGTAGTAGGTGCCTGGCGCACCGGTTTGAGTGTGTCAAGATCTGCAACGCTACTGTTTTTTCACACTCAACAGTTTCCCATGTGTATCAAGAATGGTCCACCACCCAAAGGACATCCAGCCAACATGACACAACTGTGGGAAGCATTGGAGTCAACATGATCCAGCATGTTGACGCTTTCAACACCAGCATGCTTTCAACACCTTGTAGAGTCCATGCCTCGATGAATTGAGGCTGTTCTGAGGGCAAAAGGGGGTGCAACTCAATAATAGGGAGGTGTCCCTATTACTACTAGTCACTTTTCAGCCCTGTTTACATGTATATCCTACTACTAGTCACTTTTCAGCCCTGTTTACATGTATATCCTACTACTAGTCACTTTTCAGCCCTGTTAACATGTATATCCTACTACTAGTCACTTTTCAGGCCTGTTTATATATGTATATCCTACTGCTAGTCACTTTTCAGCCCTGTTTAAATGTATATCCTACTGCTAGTCACTTTTCAGCCCTGTTTACATGTATATCCTACTACTAGTCACTTTTCAGCCCTGTTAACATGTATATCCTACTACTAGTCACTTTTCAGCCCTGTTTACATGTATATCCTACTGCTAGTCACTTTTCAGCCCTGTTTACATGTATATCCTACTGCTAGTCACTTTTCAGCCCTGTTTACATGTATATCCTACTGCTAGTCACTTTTCAGCCCTGTTAACATGTATATCCTACTACTAGTCACTTTTCAGCCCTGTTTATATGTATATCCTACTACTAGTCACTTTTCAGCCCTGTTTACATGTATATCCTACTGCTAGGTACTTTTCAGCCCTGTTTACATGTATATCCTACTACTAGTCACTTTTCAGCCCTGTTAACATGTATATCCTACTACTAGTCACTTTTCAGCCCTGTTTATATGTATATCCTACTACTAGTCACTTTTCAGCCCTGTTAACATGTATATCCTACTACTAGTCACTTTTCAGCCCTGTTAACATGTATATCCTACTGCTAGTCACTTTTCAGCCCTGTTAACATGTATATCCTACTACTAGTCACTTTTCAGCCCTGTTAACATGTATATCCTACTGCTAGTCACTTTTCAGCCCTGTTAACATGTATATCCTACTACTAGTCACTTTTCAGCCCTGTTTATATGTATATCCTACTACTAGTCACTTTTCAGCCCTGTTTACATGTATATCCTACTACTAGTCACTTTTCAGCCCTGTTAACATGTATATCCTACTACTAGTCACTTTTCAGCCCTGTTAACATGTATATCCTACTACTAGTCACTTTTCAGCCCTGTTTATATGTATATCCTACTACTAGTCACTTTTCAGCCCTGTTTACATGTATATCCTACTACTAGTCACTTTTCAGCCCTGTTAACATGTATATCCTACTACTAGTCACTTTTCAGCCCTGTTAACATGTATATCCTACTACTAGTCACTTTTCAGCCCTGTTAACATGTATATCCTACTACTAGTCACTTTTTATGTATAAACCCTCAAACATTCCAGTACCCCTGCACATTGAAAAATAAAATAAGGTACTGGCACTGACCTGTATATACTTGCATTATCGTGTTTCTTTAACTCTCATCGTAGTTATTGTGTGTTTAAAAAATATACTATTTTCTATTATTTCTATTATTATTATTATTATTATCACTATTTTTGGGAAAGAGCTCTCAAGGTAAGAATTTCACTGCACTGTTTTACACCTGTTGTGCACGTGGCGAATAAACTTTGAAACTTGAAACAAATGTGCAATGACAAATGGCAGAGGAGAAATGGGAGCAAAATGGCTGACACAGAGTTAGATTTAGATAGGAAGGGAATAGAGGACAGCCATCGCTGTAAGAATGTGGGGAGAGGGAGTTTCAATGTAAGAAATATGATTCATATAACATAAATCTCACATCTAACACTCCCAGGATAATGGACCGATGGAAAGAAAATAATAGCCTGCAGCAAACAGGACATTTTCTGTTTTACTGAAAAGATTCCCATAATGATTTGAAATGGGGAATACCTGTTGATTTAGATGTAATCCATAAGAAAACAAAGCAATGCATCAGTAGAACCATGCTGAAAAGAGATGGTCTTCTTTTTAAGGTATCATGACTGGTGAGCTTTGAAGAGAGCAGGAGAGTCCCACTGAGTCACATGCTGGGACAAACCCTCCACAGGGGACAGGGATTAGGAAATAACATTCTCACAGCACTACTTTAGATCCATAAAGACTGTGGCTGCGTTCCCTAAGCAGTACTGTAATGCGTGTGCATGTGTGAGATATGATTTGTTTTGTTCATGTCGCTGGCACTCCCACGCCCACCTCCACTGTTTCTCATCTCAGTCTCAGCTGGAGTTGAGGCACAACACAGTGTGTGCCTATCTAGCCCCTCCTTCCCTTCATATCTCTTTCTCGCCCCTGCTCTTTTATGCAACCTCTTTCACATTTTCAATCAATCCCTCTATTTCTCCATTAGGGATGAGCACGGATATCCGAACGGACATTAGTATTCGATTACTTAGTGGGCTCCCGAGTGGCGCAGCGGTCGAAGGCACTGCATCACAGTGCAAGAGGTGTCACTACAGTCCCTGGTTCAAATCCAGGCTGTATCACATCCGGCCGTAATTGGGAGTCCCATGGGGCGGCGCACAATTGGCCCAGCATTGTCCGGGTTTGGCTGGGGTAGGACGTCATTGTAAATAAGATTTTTTTCTTAATTGACTTGCCTAGTTAAATAAAGGTTAAATAAATAAATAGATATTGGAAGAACTGTCCACATTTACTTTTTGTCAGCCAACAAGATGAGTAGCTCTAACGAACAGCAAAAGCATTAGCATATGTCAATCTACTATTCCCCGTAGTACAAAAATAGACCTATTCTGTGCTGGAAATAAATATTCCAAACAGTCTGGGACAGTTGTGCGATGCGATCGAACTAACTTAAGTGATAATTTTTTTAACTGGCTTTTCCGCAGCAGTAAATAGTCTACCATATAGTTCATGATACATTACTAAGAGTTATGCCGCCAGCAGTGCAGTGTGTGTCAGAAAGAATACAACAGCATATCACATCCAGTGAAAGGATGTCAAGGCTTTTAAGGGATGGGGGGGTAAACATCCTTGTCTGGTGCAATATTTCACACTATCAGTCTCTCAACTGAAAACTCACACACATACAGATGCACGCACGCACACACACACACACACACACAAACTCCATCTGCATCCATCTCTCTACATGCACACACTTGAACGTGCGTGTGTGTTATATCTATGCCTGCGTGCTATACTGTATGTCTGTCTGTGCTATACTGTATGTCTCTGTATGTCTGTCTGTGAGTCTGTCTGTGCTATACTGTATGTCTATGTATGTCTGTCTGCTATACTGTATGTCTCTGTATGTCTGCTATACTGTATGTCTCTGTATGTCTGTCTGTGTGTCTGTGTGCTATACTGTATGTCTCTGTATGTATGTCTGTCTGTCTGCTATTCTGTATGTGTGTCTGTCTGTGCTATACTGTATGTCTCTGTATGTTTGTCCTATACTGTATGTCTGTCTGCTATACTGTTTGTCTCTGTATGTCTGTCTGTCTGCTATACTGTTTGTCTCTGTATGTCTGTCTGTCTGCTATACTGTTTGTCTCTGTATGTCTGCTATACTCTGTCTCTGTATGTCTGTCTGTGTGCTATACTGTTTGTCTCTGTATGTCTGTCTGTCTGCTATACTGTTTGTCTCTGTATGTCTGTCTGTCTGCTATACTGTTTGTCTCTGTATGTCTGTCTGCTATACTGTTTGTCTCTGTATGTCTTTCTGTCTGTCTGCTGTTCTGTATGTCTGTCTGTGCTATACTGTATGTCTATGTGTGTCTGTCTGTGCTATACTGTATGTCTGTCTGCTATACTGTATGTCTCTGTATGTCTGCTATACTGTATGTCTCTGTATGTCTGTCTGTGTGTCTGTGTGCTATACTGTATGTATCTGTATGTATGTCTGTCTGTCTGCTATTCTGTATGTGTGTCTGTCTGTGCTATACTGTATGTCTCTGTATGTCTGTCCTATACTGTATGTCTGTCTGCTATACTGTATGTCTCTGTATGTCTGTCTGTCTGCTATACTGTTTGTCTCTGTATGTCTGTCTGTCTGCTATACTGTTTGTCTCTGTATGTCTGCTATACTCTGTCTCTGTATATCTGTCTGTGTGCTATACTGTTTGTCTCTGTATGTCTGTCTGTCTGCTATACTGTTTGTCTCTGTATGTCTGTCTGTCTGCTATACTGTTTGTCTCTGTATGTCTTTCTGTCTGTCTGCTGTTCTGTATGTCTGCCTGTGTGTCAGTCTGTGCTATACTGTATGTCTCTGTATGTCTGTCTGTGCGTCTGTCTGTGTGTCTGTCTGTGCTATACTGTATGTCTCTGTGTGTCTGTCTGTGCTATACTGTATGTCTGTCTGCTATACTGTATGTCTCTGTCTGTCTGTCTGTCTGTCTGTCTGTCTGTCTGTCTGTCTGTCTGTCTGTCTGTGTGTCTGTGTGTCTCTGTGTGTCTGTCTGTCTCTGTGTGTCTGTCTGTCTCTGTGTGTCTGTCTGTCTCTGTCTGTGTGTCTGTCTGCTATACTGTATGTCTGTCTGCTATACTGTATGGCTCTGTCTGTGCTATACTGTATGGCTCTGTCTGTGCTATACTGTATGGCTCTGTCTGTGCTATACTGTATGTCTGCTATACTGTATGGCTCTGTCTGTGCTATACTGTATGGCTCTGTCTGTGCTATACTGTCTGTCTGCTATACTGTATGGCTCTGTCTGTGCTATACTGCATGGCTCTGTCTGTGCTATACTGCATGGCTCTGTCTGTGCTATACTGTATGTCTGTCTGTCTGTCTGCTATACTGTATGGCTCTGTCTGTGCTATACTGTATGTCTGTCTGTGCTATACTGTATGTCTGTCTGTGCTATACTGTATGTGTCTATCTCTGTCTGTCTGTGTGTGTGTCTGTCTGTGCTATACTGTATGTCTCTGTCTCTGTGTTATCTGTGTTTGTGTGTGTTCTACACTCTTAGAAAAAAAGGTGTGGAAAGGGTTCTACATTGACCAAAAAGGGTTCTTCAAAGGGTTCTCCTATGGGGACAGCCGAAGAACCCTTTTAGGTTCTAAATAGCACCTGTAGATGCCCGTGTGTCATCCTTGCCTATATGTGTTCATTTCCAGGGCCGCGGCGGGCTGGGCTCCATCTTTGTGTGGGCGTCGGGGAACGGTGGTCGTGAGAAGGACAGCTGTAACTGTGATGGTTACACCAACAGCATCTACACCCTGTCCATCAGCAGCACCACCCAGTATGGCATGGTGCCCTGGTACAGCGAGGCCTGCTCCTCCACCCTCGCCACCACCTTCAGCTCTGGGAACCCTAACGAGAAACAGATAGTGAGTAGTACTGACACACACACACACACACACACACACACACACACACACACATACAGTATAACACACATATTTTCAGCTCTAGAAACACCAATGAGAAACAGATGATGTGAGTCATCATTAGTAATCCCTCGAGGTCCAGGATGATCTCTTTATCACATACAACAAAGCAGAAAGCACAACATAAAACCGTCTCCTAATAATGAAGCATATCAATACACCCACCTCAACCAGAAACATTTAGCAAGTACCTCTGAAACGCACACACACACCTCTAGGATCGCTACAACACACATCAGAGGAAACCTCATAGAAACAGATTGACACTGAAACACAAACACACTCATACCTACAGCAGCGTAAAACTCCACTTGAAACAGATAGTGATTCATACCAAACTATTAGTGACTAATATACACCACTCTTCCCTGACCACAACTAATATGAATACTCCTGAAACTCAACGCTTTCTCCACTTTCCTCCCAAACACACCAGAGGGCTGCTGCAGGTGAACAAACACGTCTCTCAGTCTGGCTGTGTCATTGTCTCACTCTGATGTGGTTAACTGAAGGCACAGCGCTCCAACTAATGCACTTCTGTTTTAGTAGTCGCATGCTGCTTGTTGTCTCAACAAACTCATCAATCAAGCAATCAATCACAATGTTTATACTCTGTTATAAGTACGGTTACAAGACAATAACCAGTCACAATGTTTGTGACAGGACCAACTTGCAGGTGGTGTTTCAGTTCATGGATTCAGTTCATGGAAGACCCTCTGCTTTTGTGTCATTATTCCAGTGATGTAAGCTGTAAGAACCAGTCCTGATACCTTAAAATGAACGCCATCTCTTTTCAGCGTGGTTCTAAAGAGATGTGTTCACTAGACCGTAGTATTTTCAGTGTTCTGGGGCATACAGTAGCTTGTAGGTTGATTAGCTAACGTTCTGCCTGTCATACCTGATGTGTCTTCACATTGCTCCAGACATGCCTCATTAACTCTGCCTCTGACAACAGGTACAACACTCTGGACTTTGCTGTGCCCCCCCCTTTTCTTCTCCATCACCTTTTTGTCCCTCCTAGGCAGAAGTCACCCAATGTCAAAATCGTGACTTGAGATCTACATACTCACAACTCTTTATTTTGCATAGATAAGTAATGCGTTTAAATGAGTTGTTCCAGTTGCATGTTAGATCAGCCAGTTTCTGTAGGAATCTATATGACTGTTATTTTTTCTTGTCTGCCCCTAGGTGACCACAGACCTGAGACAGAAGTGTACAGACACCCACACGGGGACGTCAGCATCGGCCCCCCTGGCTGCTGGGATCATCGCCCTGGCTCTGGAGGCCAAGTGAGTTATCTCTGTTTAGGGATGGGCGTAGTTATCCGGAAATCCGAACGGTCATTAGTATTCGATAACTTGAGTGAGTGTTCATTTTTGGAGAATTTCTTTTTAGGCTTATTTTGACAATGTGACATTTGAAGTACTTTTTAAAATAAAACAAACTTTTGAATGTAGTTTTAATAACCGTTCGTTGACCTACTGCTGCGCATTTAGCCCTTGTCTGCCCTGACATCAGTATGCTATTTCCACCCACTTCAAATAGCAACTACAGGGCGTATACAGAGTTTCAACAAGCCCTGACAGATCTATGCAAAATACTCACCAGAAAATATTTTTGTAACAGAATCAGTTCTATCATGGCGAAAAACTATGGAGAAAAGCATCCTGTCCACTGTTTACCTCTGCCATGTGCATTCGCGTCATTCTGATTGGTCAAGAGCATTTTTTATTTTGTTTTTGTTTTGTTTTTTTATCCCGGAAAATTGTAATGATATTATTTGAATAGTGAAATAATGTCAAATCCCCAACCGTATCTCATTTACACGCTAATATCTCTGTTAACCTGTCATCTCTTACTAGAACGGGGCTTTCCAACCCTGTTCCTGGAGAGCTACCATCCTGTAGGCTTTCGCTTCAACCCTAATCTAGCGCCCCTGATTCTTATAATTGGCTGGTTGATAATCTGAATCAGGTTAGTTACAACTGGGGTAGAAGCGAAAACCTACAGGAGGATAGCCCCCCCCAAGAACAGTAGAACACCTCTGTTTAACTTGTCTCTCAGTAGAACATATAGTATCTCAATAGAATAAGACAACTGCCCTGAAAAGAATAGTGTGTGGTGGCTAGTGAGACTGGCATGGCCAGCCAGTGATCAGGTCTGTAGACTACTCCTATAGTAGCCTACATCTCTTTGTTTCTCCTCCCTCATTATTGATAGGCTGTCAGATCCAGTCAGCTGTCAGTCCTCAGGCTCATACACTCTACATCTTCATTAGTGCATGCCTGGCATGTGTCCTAACTGTCCCCCCACAAACACTGTCACTGGGCAAAGACAAAAGGTGTGTATAGTAGTATAAGGTGCATTCGGAAAGTATTCAGACCCCTTGACTTGTTCCACATTTTGTTACGTTACACCCTTATTCTAAAATTGATTAAATTGTTTTTTCTCATCAATCTACACACAACTCCCCATAATGACTAAGCAAAAATAGTTTTTTAGACATTTTTGCAAATGTA
This sequence comes from Salvelinus alpinus, assembly GCF_045679555.1. NCBI lineage: Eukaryota > Metazoa > Chordata > Actinopteri > Salmoniformes > Salmonidae > Salvelinus > Salvelinus alpinus. The sequence goes on from NC_092100.1 coordinate 44,178,135, forward strand.
GACAATTCAAAACTGTAGTATTCATACTATATGTAGAAACAATAGAAGCAAATGTAGAAGCAAATGTAGAAACAATTCAAAACTGTAGAATTCATACGTATTTACTCGGTACTTTGTTGAACCACCTTTGGCAGCGATTACAGCCTTGAGTCTTCTTGGGTATGACGCTACAAGCTTGGCACACATGTATTTGGGGAGTTTCTTCTCTGCAGATCCTCTGAGGCTCTGTCAGATTGGATGGGGAGCATTGCTACACAGTTATTTTAAGGTCTCTCCAGAGGTGTTCGATCGGGTTCAAGTCCGGGCTCTGCCTGGGCCACTCAAGGACATTCAGAGATTTGTCCCTAAGCCACTCTGGCATTGTCTTGGCTGTGCGCTTAGGGTCGTTGTCCTGATGGAAGGTGGATCAGGTTTTCATAAAGGAAAATGTCAAGGGGTCTGAATACTTCCTGAATACACTGTATGTACCGCATACTGGTAGTCATTGCAACACTCCAGCCACTGCAGCCACAGAGAAGGGCAATATACCCTATCATTCACAGACAATGAAAGTCCAAACCCAATAATTCTCCACAAAGTGTAGATCACCTCAGTATTTCCTGAGTGAGAGCCATAATAACAGGTTTGCCTGTGTTTCTCCAGCAGATGGAATTCATGGAGATTGAATCATTTAATAGGGAGAGCGCTGTTTTTCCAGCGAGGTGACATTGAGTGGATGGAGGGATGTCCATTAATAACACATGAGTGTGAGACGTGAATGGTGAAGGAGGGAGTGTATGGATGTGAAAGGTTGTTGAGGTGAGAGTCTGCTGCTTCCGCTACCGCTGTCAAGCTGCGGAGCAGTTCTAGCGCTTCTATTTCTGTCTCGGCCCGGCGCAGGCAGCGAGTTGAGCTGTAAACCCATGTGATTCATGGTTTGATTATCTTTGCCCGCGGGCCTCCATTTCTCCGCTCACTCCAAAGGCATGTGCTCCCTAAACTTCTTGTCCTCTCTGCTCTACCTACCTACATACTGCCGCTCCCTGCTAAATCAGCTGGAGAGATTTAATATGGCTCTTCTATTTAGTGGAAGGTGACCCGTCCTGGGCGTCCTTCAAGAACAAAACCTTTAGCAGCTAGGCTTGATGTCATTAATGACTGCTCTACGTGAGCTACTGTTCAGTACAGTACTCTGCTATACTACTTTAAGGTGTTACTGTGTTCTCTCACCATTAAACACCAGTGTTTTATAGCTGCCTTTATAATGGTGCTGTTACTGGACACTGCTGTTAAAACCTTATGGACCACGTACACGTCCATTTCGCTGCTGTGTGTGTGACTGACATTGACATGTCTCTAGTGGTGTTTGTATCCATCTTTTTTTGTGTTGCATGTCTTTCTTTCCTATCTGCCTGAACATTGAACCTGATGTGGAGGGACATCTCTCTCTAGAAATTTCTCTTAAACTCTCTTTTATTAGAACATCTCTAATATAAGAATACATATCTTTCTCTCTCTGTATAGTATGAACCTGACGTGGCGGGACATGCAGCACTTGGTGGTGAGAACCTCTCACCCCGCCCACCTCAGCACTGACGACTGGAGGACCAATGGAGTGGGCCGCAAAGGTAACAGGAGAGCTCTCATTGGACATGCCTTGGCTGACTGAACTACATGATAAGTGGACTCACTTGACTCTTTGGAACTTCACTCATGGTTATTCTGTCTCTCACAGTGAGTCATTCGTATGGGTATGGTCTGCTGAATGCGGGGGCCATGGTGGCCCTGGCCCAGAACTGGACCAGCGTGGGCCCACAGCACCAGTGTGTCCTCACCATGCTCTCAGAGCCGAGGGACATAGGTAGCCGGCTGCTGTTCAGTAAGACATTGGATTCCTGCTGGGGCAGACCAGAGTATGTCAACTCTCTGGAGCATGTCCAGGCCCGCCTCACTCTCTCCTACAACCACAGAGGAAACCTGGCTATACACCTCATCAGCCCCCTAGGGACACGCTCTACCCTGCTGGCTCCCAGGTACACCCACACACACACCTACTGTAGAAATACAAAGGAAACCTCATCAACCTCATATCAGTCTGATAGATACACCATCCTCCAGGTAAACATAAACATGTTCACAGAAAAACACAGTGCAGTGTTTGTCATTTTTAATTAATGTTTGCTTGAAGTGCTGTGTATTTTTAGCAGCCGTTCTGGGAGGTATTGTTTTTAAAGAGCCCTTCATGGTTTAGGATGGTTGCTATGAGATCTATGTTTTTGGCTGTGAGCCCTAACTACTCTCTCTGTGTCTCTCTCTATCTCTCTCACCCTCTTTTCAGGCCTAAAGACTATTCGCCAGAGGGATTTATTGACTGGGCCTTCATGACCACCCACATGTGGGACGAGGACCCTCGAGGGGAGTGGACCCTGGAGATAGATAACGTCTCAGAACAAGGACACGACTATGGTAAGAGGACATCTATGTACCTTCATACCCCTCCTCACATACACCGGAGAGGCTCCTCCCTCCTCTTTTCTCTCTCCTTTCCCTTCTCCTTACTCCAGGAGGTCTCCTCTGCTGTCGTTTTTTAGTCTCAGCACAGCAGGGGAAATAAGATGAGTGATTCTCTTTACTCCCTCTGCCTCCTCTTCATCCATATTCCTGTCCACACCATATCAGTTCTCTCTCTCGTTCTTAATCAGCAATTGTTCTCCTCTCCCTGTGTTTGTCAGTCAGTTCACCTACCTCTTCACCATCATCATATTAGTATCTCTCTGACACTCACCCATTCTCTCCTCTTAGAGGTATTGAATTGTTCATTCCTTCTGTTCTTCTTTCTCTCTTGAATTTGAAATGTGTTCACCCTCTCTCTCTGTTCCTCTCCTCCCCCTCTCTCATCCTCTCTCCTCCACCCCTCCCAGGTGTGTTGAGTCAGTTTACTCTGATCCTGTACGGTACGGGGTCCAGCTCCAATAACCCCTCGTCTCCTGACTTCCCCCGGCCTTCCAACAACAGCTGCAAGACCTTCGACACCCAGCAGATCTGCATCGGTGAGACTGACTGTCCGAGACACACTGAGACAACTATCACTGAGATATCTATAGCACTAAAAGATTCCAGATGGGATTAGAAGCGTCTTGGTGACACTCAGCATGTGGATGTGGGGTTCTCATGCATATGATGCAGGTTGGCATTTTTAGAGATGTCTCATGTACTAGAGGCAGCTCTGCAGAGTGGTCACTAGCTGGCAAAGCCACAAAGTTATCAAATCGGATTTTAAACCTATGCTTAACCTCCACCACACTGCTAAAGCCCGGTGTACCCGACACGGTTTTGGCCCCGATATAGTTTTTGAGATCGGAGACAAAATTCCCATGTCGTTGCCTACTCGGGGTGCGCGGCTGTCCCCGACGCTCGTTTAATGTGAGCGAGTAAGCGACGCAATCTGATCCCATCTTTGAGCAGTTCCAGACATCCCGATATTTTCAAACATGTTGGATTTTATCAGCACAAAACCTTCAATGCTCTTGCAGTGTGAGATGTGCAACGACAAGTTTTAAGAAAAGTGATCAGCAATAGCCTATGAGAGCTCGCAAAAAAATTATCCAGTGAGATGATGACGTTGTTTCGCATCACACAAAATGTGTAGACTCTCGAGCAGGAGCGATGACGGCTACTAGTATGCATTTGTACTTGCCTTTAACCAAAGTGACAAATCGTTACGCCTCTGAAGTTCCCAAGCAATGTTATTCAAATCAAAATGTTGACCAAATATTTTAACTCTGTATGGCAGGTGTGAATGTCTGACTGAAAACATTTTCGTGAGACATTGTGGTGGTATCGAAAATCCTCACGGCAAAGTGAAGAATCTTGTAGTGTGCGACACCCCATCTGCACCACTACTTTGGCAAGACAAAAAACTACAGGAAAGACGGTCGTTTAATGTGAGAGGCTCAGCGATGTTAGGATTTTGAAAGTCGTGTAGTGTATTATGGTTTTACCATAATGCCTAAACCTAACCTTAAATTAAGACCTAAAAGCACATTTTTGCTTTCATACATTTCTACGATATAGCCAATTTTGACTTTGCAGCTGGCCCATCTAGCGAAACCACTCAGTTCTGCCTCCAGGGCAAGACTTATGACAATAAACGTCAACCTGCACATATAACAGGAGTGTTAAAAGGCTTAATTCATGGCATGTTTTTGCTTTTTTGTGTGTGGGTGTATGTACAAGCCTTTGTCCCCACTGAATGCTCAGAAAATCAGCACCTCATCCCCATGTGTGTGTATCATCTTGCTTTCTCAGTTTTCCTCTTTCTCTCACTCATCTCTTCCTCTCTCTCTTTCCCTCTTCCCCTCTCTCCCTCTTTCCAGAGTGCAGCCTAGGCTTCTCCCTGTTCCTGCAGGGTTGTGTGAAGCTCTGCCCACCCGGCTTCACCACGGGCCCCCAGCTCCTCAACATGTCCCTGGACAACTGGGTGGACTTGTCCTCCGTCCAGTCCTGCCTGCCATGCCACCCTGCTTGCCTCACCTGTTCCGGCCCCGGGCCCAGCGATTGCCTCTCTTGCCCCCCTCACAGCCACCTGGTCCTCACCGCCTGCCTGCACCAGAACCAGGTCCAGCGCAAGTCCCCCACTGGCCCCGACCTCCAGGGAGATGTGGGTGGACCAGGGGAAAGCCCAGTGGGGTTAGAGCAGGGGGGAGGTGGAGGAGTGGGGGAGCCTCCAGGACCTAGCCTGGCCCTGTCCTCCCCTCTGGCCACCCTCCTGGCGGTGCTCAGCTGTGCCTTCATCCTGGCAGCCTTTGCCGGGGTCTTCCTTATGCTGCAGCTGCGCTCTGGTGGCGCCCCCTGGGTCCGGATGACCAAACTGCACTCTGTGGAGACGGGGGGATGGGCCTCGGGGGGCTTCGGCCTGGGGCTGGGCTGGGAGAGGCAGGGCAGGGTATCCTATAAAGGGATCCCCACCGTGTGGGGTGACGAGGACCAGGTAACACTGGGGGGCTCTGATTCTGACAGTGAAGAGCTGAACTGCCACAGTGAGAGGACAGCCTTTATCAGGACACAGAGCTCTCTCTAGCCCCCTCTCTGACCCCTACATCTGGAGGAAACTCTCTTCAGAGGGTTTGGTCTCTCTAGCCCCTCCCTCTGCTAGAGCTCATGGGTCTGTAGTGTGAGTCTGTTTCAGGCATTGTCCCTGGCTGATACCCAGAGATTCTGATCCAGGAATGTAATGGCTCAGCCCAGCAAGCACCTCTTGGTCCACCACCTCTTGATTCACCCTCAAGCATTAATCAATTGAAAATGTTTTTGTTTTATAATGACTATATATATTATTTTTGTTTTATTTTAATTGTATTTGTTGCTTTTAAACACTTGAATAAGATTATTTGCCCTGGCCCAAGGGTCTAGGTAAAGGTAAAGTACACTTTTCACTATTGTTTCCCATTGACCTTTAGTTTATTGCAGAAAGGCCGATTTCTGTATTTTGAAAGTTGCATATCTTGAAAACTTGATTGCTGTGACATGCAAAAGATTTTGGGACTATATCAACAATGGACTAATGAAACAAAAGATAGTTTTTGGGTGGAGTTTTCCTTTAAGCAGACATCGGAAGAGATGTCCGTATGTATTAGTATACGTGTGCCTGTGTGACAGTGACTTTGTAGACAATAACTGAATAGCCTCCCAACACAGTTTCTGATTGGATGAAGACCACAACAGGGTTTTATTTAATGTACGAGAGAGAAAGTTTGCAGATTTGGGCACTGATAAATGCCTACATTTGAACGCAGTGGCTGTACAGTAACATGCTATACATGACGTCAGACCTCAAGCTCTGCGCTTCACAGCGCTGTATGGGTTTCGACTGACAGCCGTTCTGCACTTGAACACCGCACGCGATATGAAGTTGCCCCAATCTTGCTCACTAATTGGGCAACTTCTTTTGTTGACTGAGTGAGGGAAAGCTGTAAATTTAATGAGACTATGTATTTTGAAAGATGAGACGTTGAGGATTATAACTAAATACTGTTTTGATGTCATACAAGCAAGCCAAACACCCATGAGTCCAAATGTGTACTTCACATTTCCGTATATGATCTATATTTAAGGTACAGTTACAAGATCACATGGCGTCATACCCTGGGTTGTTCTGAACAGAATGTGCATATGTTTGTCTACTGTGAAGACAATTTGACGCAGCACACGCACCTGAATGCACTCATGACTCCTTTCTATGCACACCAAAATTACGATTTGTTTCCCTGAATTGCATTTTGAAAGCCTAACACTGTAATATCGTGTTTTATAACTTAGCTAGTCATGTTGGCAATAGAACAAGCTTTCAAAGTGTGCCCACCTGACCCAGATTGCGATTTATAATGGTTTTTGGATTGCGTAAACAACACCAGTAATTGTGTAATGGCGGGGACAATGGGTTGTGTTCCAAACAAAACAACTTCAAGTGTGCTTGCTCTAGTTCCTCAACGGCACATCAAGGAGAGCTCAAAACAGCACCTTATAGTTGAAGGCTGTACTTTGAGTCATACAAGTGCATTGAAATTACTTAGGAAATGCGCACGCTTTGGAGAGGTGTGTGGCCACTTGGAGACACCAGTTAGTCCTCTCACTCGAACTCTTATCAGTAGTGCTAAGCGATTTTCGATGTCGGTTTCGATTATGTTTTTACATTAAATGCTCTATGCATTATGTAGGTTGAATGCTGTAACACAGAATAAAACAATTAATAAAAGACAATGATGGTAGTGACTGCCCATTACTGTTGATCACTTATGAACCATCATTTATTCACATTACTTTAATAAAATGTTTCAGTTGTTGTGTATATTACATTTGTTTTATTTTATGACTTTATTATTTAATTCCGAGTCATCATCTCATCTCTATAGAGCTGCTTCCTATGCTTGCTGTCTGACAAAATCACTATTTTGTAGTTCTTCAAAGTAAATAAGGCATACTTTTATGACTGCTGAATACCAACTCTCAATCACTTAGATCATGTATTTTCAGGTAGAGATACCACGCTAAGCAACAGCTGCTCTCTATATCCCCTCAGGATCGCGCATTCTTCTCTCTTCCGTAGCTGTCGTAAAAGAAAGACAGACTGGACAAGTAGATGCGCGATGGATTTTGGGGATTGTAGTTAGTTTAGCGCATAAAACGTGGCAATTATGTAGGATATTGGCCAATTTGAAACCACAACTCCCTACTACACACAGTTCAGGCTGGATCTGAATTATCTCTAGAGAAACTGAGTGATGTGAGCATTGAGTTCACAGATACATTTTTTTACGAACGACTTCGGTCAATTAGTTGTTTGAAAACTGAAAAATAACTGACATTTTGGTTAATCGCTCAGCACTAATAGACAGTGTAATGTTTGGATTCAGTCAGATGAACTGTTGTGTCCTCACCTTTCAGTCTTATCATTTTCCCATAATCTCAACTGTTCCTTTCAATTGCTTCCATGGTTATGCATATGCTTTTAATATTTATTCTGTAAGAAACCTTTCAATTTAGCTTGATCAATAGTCCCACGAGTGTAATGGGTTAAAGGCCCAATGCAGACTTTTTTTTCTCAAAATCAAATCATTTTTCGGTAACAATTGAGTACATTACTGTTTTTTTTAACCATTTGATTAAAAACCATAATTGTTTCTTAGCAAGAGCAATTTCTCAAACAATAATTTTGCTAGGACTGTTTGGGAGGGGTCTAAGTGGGGAGGGGAAAACTAGCTGTTATTGGCAGAGGTTTGGAACGCTCTTTCATATTGCCTGGTGTAGTCACCAGGCAGGCCAAAACTCCATCCCACCAAAACAGTGTCTTTTCAAACAGCTCTTACACTAAAAGGGAATTATCAACTTTTTTTACAATTTATTATTCTAATCTCGTAGTGTGGCAATATATATTATATATAGAAACACAGGAGAATCACATTTTTGACTGCACTGGGCCTTAACACTTTTTTATAACACTTTTTCCTACTGTTTGTTTTTTGAGTTTCCTACTCTTCTCCATAATCAGTGGGCTCCAGCATTTCTTAATCTGCTAATAAAACCCCAATATAGACAACACATCAAAAAACCAGCACAGACTTTTTTGGAGTAGTCTTCAAGGTTTTGATAACTATTGAGCTTTAGCTTAGCAATATTGTCACCAACAGCTTAAAAGCACTTAATACCAATATAGACAATTGTTGAAAGGCCAAATTTCTAGTATTGTGGTTTTTGGATGTAAGTAGAAAGCTCATGCATCAATCAGCAAACACACACACTACAGAACAAGTGGGAGAAGGGATGGCAGGTAATATTAGTCAGCCACTTTTTTCATTTGCACACTGGGTTACTTACAGAGGGATTACCAACCCTGCAGTACTGTGTTCCCATCTTTCTGAAGAAGAAGAAAAAAACAGTTAACCCAAAGCTATTTGACCTTCTCAACATGTCTCTATTCTCTTGCTATCGGCAAGAAATAAGATCATTTTGTCTTCATTTTCCCCATGGAGGCTCTATTGATTTTCAGGGTTTGTTTCTCTGCCAAGTCTTTATCAGTGGAAAAAAGATAATAGCTTTCTCTTGTTATTACACATTTCACATATTTTGACAAGCAAATGTATTGGCCTGCAGGTATTTGCAGTCATGCATTATTAAGTTATTGGTCAACTTTAAGAACATATATTTTGGACTGGTCTATACAATCAAAGCTCTTGAGTATTGTATGTGATAAGAACTGCTATGGTGAAATGTTTATAGATCAGTTACAGCATATTTTAAATAGATTGTATTTTCTATTCTTTTTTCTATTTTATCCTTTTTATTTAACTGATGATTGATGTCAATATTGTGGGGATAAATGTCATGCTAAAATAAAATGACTTTGTAGGTCATATGAGATGAAAGCTGGTGTGTTGACCCATTCTGTGCTCTGTATCACCCTTGTGGAGCTCTGTGTAGGCATGGTTTCACAGCAGTCAGCCAAAGCTTACAGACACTCACAACACACACGCCGCTAATGCTTTGTCAGTGCCCGCCAGCGATACACAAGCCCACTTCCTGATATCTAGGGCTTCTGTCCTCTACCGTTTTCTCTTCCACTTTCTCCAGCTACCAGAAGAGCATCACCACAACCCCCTAAGATACAATAACTTCCTCTAGTCCTAAATACTGCTGAAATACAAGGACATTAATATTTAAACTAGATTCATATGGAAAGTTTTGCGTGTCTGTAGGTTGTATTTGTGGAGATCATTAACAGGAAATTTCCTCCATTCCCCAGAAGAGTAGAGGGGAGCAGGTCTAAGATAATAGTACATTCAGAATGCACCCCATAATTAGATCTACAGGGAGAAATTGTAGTTAATTTCAGATCCCGGAACCTGTGCATACCTTGCATGGCAAGTATGTGTGTTGAGAGTTAGCGAATGAGTTTGTCTGCGCTTGTGTTGAATCTGAGGAGATGGAGAGTCACTTGTCATTCACTGACCCATGTACTTGTGTGTGGGTGTGCTGTAGGGGTTGTTCAGTGGTCATTTAGTCTGTCTCTTTGTCGTTCTGCAGGGGGATGGAGGAAGGATCTACTGTAGTGGAGGGTATCTGGCTGGTTTGGATCTCCTTGAGGGCCAGGCTGGCAGGATGGATTCTGCTCCTGGCTTTTAAGCAGATCCCCGTAGAACAGTCATGGTCTATGGAATACTGTTCACTAGTGTTTCATGGTCTATGGAATACTGTTCACTAGTGTTTCATGGTCTATAGAATACTCTTCACTAGTGTTTCAGTTAGTTTGCCAAGTTGGCTTTTTAAGCTCTTGGTTCAATTTGAGTAGTTCTGTAACATGCCAGTTTCTGCAAGGGAACGGAATGAGAAATACTGGGCAAAAACAGAGAAAATCATGATAAAATGCTACCAGTCTAGTACAAAGACAAGCTACAAAATGAAGAATAAATAGTATCTTATCTACAGGATAAGATAAGGAATAGTATTACTGTTGTTAAAAAGGTCAGTCAAAAGGTCAAATTCTGTTAATCCAGAAATAAATCCCATCTGATAATGCAGAGTGTTTTGTTGCCCCAGGGTTCCTCCAGCATCATCTCTCCTCTCAGCCCTCTACCTCCCTGACTCCATTATCTCCCTCCCACAAAAGCACAGCAGGCTCTCCTCTCTGTGCTGTGGAGATCACCCTCGGGCCCTCAACCTGGTCTCAGAGCATTTTGTATTATTCTGTATGTAAATCTGAAGAACTCCATTTCGTATGACATATTACGAATTTGCAAAATGTACAATATGATACGAACTTGCAAAAGGTATATGTCAATCACCGTATTCTTATCGGCAGACTCAAGAGCCTTGGTTTCTCAAATGACTGCCTCGCCTGGTTCACAAACTACTTCTCAGATAGAGTTCAGTGTGTCAAATCGGAGGGCCTGTTGTCCGGACCTCTGGCAGTCTCTATGAGGGTACCACAGGGTTCAATTCTCGGGCCGACTCTTTTCTCTGTCTATATCAACGATGTCGCTCTTGCTGCGGGTGATTCCTTGATCCACCTCTAGGCAGACGACACCATTCCGTATACATCTGGCCCTTCTTTGGACACTGTGTTAACTTCTCTGGGATATGTGGGACGCTAGCGCCAACAGCCAGTGAAATTGCAGGGCACCAAATTCAAAACAACAAATCTCACAATTAAAATTCCTCAAACATACAAGTATTATACACCATTTTAAAGATAAACTTCTTGTTAATCCAGCCACAGTGTCTGATTTCAAAAGGGCTTTACGGGCAAAGCACACCTTGCAATTATGTTAGGTCAGCGCCTAGCCACAGAAAACCATACAGCCATTTTCCAAAGAAGGAGAGGTGTTACAAAAGACAGAAATAGCGTTAAAATGAATCACTAACCTTTGATGATCTTCACCGGATGGCACTCCCAGGACTCCATGTTTGACAATAAATGTGTGTTTTGTTCGATAAAGTTCATTTTTATGTCCAAAAACCTCATTTGAAATTGGTGCGTTATGTTCAGAAATGCATTGTCTCAAACAAACATCTGGTGAAAGTGCAGAGAGCCACATCAAATTACAGAAATACTCATCATAAACATTGATAAAAGTGTTTCACATACAATTAAAGATAAACTTCTCCTTAATGCAACCGCTGTGTCAGATTTCAAAAAAGTTTTACAGTAAAAGCACACCATGCAATTATGTTAGGTCAGCGCCTAAAACTCAGAAATAGCGTTATAAATATTCACTTAACTTTGATGATCTTCATCGGAATGCACTCCCAGGAATCCCAGTTCCACAATAAATGTTTTTTCTTTTTGATAAAGTCCATCATTTATGTCCAAATACTTCCTTTTTGTTCACGCATTTAGTCCAGTAATCCAAATGCACAATGAGCGGGTACTAAGTCCAGACGAAAAGTGAAAAAGGTTCCAATAACGTTTGTGGAAACATGTCAAACAATGTATAGAATCAATCTTTAGGATGTTTTTATCATAAATCTTCAATAATGTTTCAGCCGGACAATTCCTTTGTCTTTAGAAATTAAAAGGAACGGAGCTCGCGCTCACGGCCGCGCGCGTGAATTAGCTCATGGCATTCTGCCAGACCCCTGATTCAAACAGCTCTTATTCTCTCCCCCTTCACAGTAGAAGCCTGAAACAACGTTCTAAAGACTGCTGACATCTAGTGGAAGCCGTAGGAAGTGCAATATGACCCCATAGACACTGTATATTGGATAGGCAATCACTTGAAAAACTACAAACCTCAGATTTCCCACTTCCTGGTTGGATTTTTTCTCAGGTTTTTGCCTGCCATTTGAGTTCTGTTATACTCAAAGACATCATTCAAACAGTTTTAGAAACTTCAGGGTGTAGATTCTATCCAAATCTACAAATTACATGCATATTCTAGCTTTTGGGCCTGGGTAGCAGGCAGTTTACTCTGGGCACCTTATTCATCCAAGCTACTCAATACTGCCCCCCAGTCCCGAAACAAACCTCCAAACGAGCTTCAATGCCATACAACACTCCTTCCGTGGCCTCCAACTGCTCTTAAAACACTAGTAAAACTAAATGGATGCTTTTCAACCAATCGCTGCCCGCACCCAGCCGCCCGACTAGCATCACTACTCTGGACGGTTCTGACTTAGAATATGTGGACAACTACAAATACCTAAGTGTCTGGCTAGACGGTAAACTCTCCTTCCAGACTCATATTAAACATATCAAATCCAAAATTAAATCTAGAATCGGCTTCCTATTTCGAAACAAAGCCTCCTTCACTCACGCTGCCAAACATACCCTTGTAAAACTGACTATCCTACCGATCCTCGACTTCGGCGATGTCATTTACAAAATAGCCTCCAACACGCTACTCAGCAAACTGGATGCAGACTATCACAGTGCCATCCGTTTTGTCACCAAAGCCCCATATACCACCCACCACTGCGACCTGTATGCTTTCATCAGCTGGCCCTCGCTACATATTCGTCGCCAGACCCACTGGCTCCAGGTCATCTATAAGTCTTTGCTAGGTTAAGCTCCACTTTAACTCACCTCACACGTCACCATAACAACACCCACCTGTAGCACGCGCTCCAGCAGGTATATCTCACTGGTCATCCCCAAAGCCAACAACTCCTTTGGCCGCCTTTCCTTCCAGTTCTCTGCTGCCAATGACTGGGACGAATTGCAAAAATCGCTGAAGTTGGAGACTTATATCTCCCTCACCAACTTTAAGCATCAGCTATTTGAGCAGCTCACCGATCGCTGCAGCTGTACACATCCCATCTCACTACCTACAGTTGAAGTCGGAAGTTTACATACACTTAGGTTGGAGTCATTAAAACTCGTTTTTCAACCACTCCACCAATTTCTTGTTATCAAACTATAGTTTTGGCAAGTCTGTTAGGACATCTACATTGTGCATGACACAAGTAATTTTTCCAACAATTGTTTACAGACAGATTATTTCACTTATAATGCACTGTATCACAATTCCAGTGGGTTGGAAGTTTACATACACTGAGTTGACTGTGCCTTTAAACAGCTTGGAAAATTCCAGAAAATGATGTCATGGCTTTAGAAGCTTCTGATAGGCTAATTGACATCATTTGAGTCAATTGGAGATATTTCAAAGCCTACCTTCAAACTCTGGGCCTCTTTGCTTGACATCATGGGAAAATCAAAAAAAATCATGGGGAAAAGTCTGGTTCATCTTTGGGAGCAATTTTCAAATGCCTGAAGGTACCACATTCATCTGTACAAACAATGGTATGCAAGTATAAACACCATGGGACCACGCAGCCGTCATACCGCTCAGGAAGGAGACACGTTCTGTCTCCTAGAGATGAACGTACTTTGGTGTGAAAAGTGCAAATCAATCCCAGAACAACAGCAAATGACCTTGTGAAGATGCTGGAGGAAACAGGTACAAAAGTATCTATATCCACAGTAAAACGAGTCCAAAATCGACATAAACTGAAAGGCCGCTCAGCAAGGAAGAAGCCACTGCTCCAAAACCGCCATAAAAAAGCCAGACCACGGTTTGCAACTGCACATGGAGACAAAGATCATACTTTTTGGAGAAATGTCCTCTGGTCTGATGAAACAAAAATAGAACTGTTTGGCCATAATGACCATCGTTATGTTTGGAGGAGAAAGTGGGATGCTTGCAAGCCGAAGAACACCATCCCAACCGTGAAACACAGGGGTGGCAGCATCATGTTGTGGGGGTGCTTTGCTGCAGGAGGGACTGGTGCACTTCACAAAATAGATGGCACCATGAGGTAGGAAAATTATGTGGATATATTGAAGCAACATCTCAAGACATCAGTCAGGAAGTTAAAGCTTGGTCGCAAATGGGCCTACAAACCTGACTCAGTTACACCAGCTCTGTCAGGAGGAATGGGCCAAAATTCACCCAACTTATTGTGGGAAGCTTGTGGAACCTGAAACGTTTGACCCAAGTTAAACAATTTAAAGGCAATGCTACCAAATACTAACTGAGTGTATGTAAACTTCTGACCCACTGGGAATGTGATGAAAGAAATAAAAGCTGAAAGAAATCATTCTCTCTACTATTATTCTGACATTTCACATTCTTAAACTAAAGTGGTGATCCTAACTGACCTAAGACAGGGAATCTTTACTAGGATTAAATGTCAGGAATTGTGAAAAACTGAGTTTAAATGTACAGTCGTGGCCAAAGGTTTTGAGAATGACAAATATTAATTTCCACAAAGTTGGCTGCTTCAGTGTCTTTAGATATCTTTGCCAGATGTTACTATGGAATACTGAAGTATAATTACAAGCATTTCATAAGTGTCAAAAGCTTTTATTGACAATTACATGAAGTTGATGCAAAGAGTCAATATTTGCAGTGTTGACCCTTCTTTTTCAAGACCTCTGCAATCCGCCCTGGCATGCTGTCAATTAACTTCTGGGCCACATCCTGACTGATGACAGCCCGTTCTTGCATAATCAATGCTTGGAGTTTGTCAGAATTTGTGTGTTTTTGTTTGTCCGCCCGCCTCTTGAGGAATGACCACAAATTCTCAATGGGAATAAGGTCTGGAGAGTTTCCTGGCCATCGACCCAAAATATAGATGTTTTGTTCCCCGAACCACTTAGTTATCCCTTTTGCCTTATGGCAAGGTGCTCCATCGTACTGGAAAAGTCATTGTTCGTCACCAAACTGTTCCTGGATGGTTGGGAGAAGTTGCTCTAGGAGGATGTGTTGGTACCATTCTTTATTCATGGCTGTGTTCTTAGGCAAAATTGTGAGTGATCCCACTCCCTTGGCTGAGAAGCAACCCCACACATGAATGGTCAGGATGCTTTACTGTTGGCATGACACAGGACTGATGGTAGTGCTCACCTTGTCTTCTCCGGACAAGCTTTTTTCCGGATGCCCCAAACAATCGGAAAGGGGATTCATCAGAGAAAATTACTTTACCCCAGTCCTCAGCTGTCTGATCCCTGTACCTTTTGCAGAATATCAGTCTGTCCCTGATGTTTTTCCTGGAGAGAAGTGGCTTCTTTGCTGCCCTTCTTGACACCAGGCCATCCTCCAAAAGTCTTCGCCTCACTGTGCGTGCAGATGCACTCACACCTGCCTGCTGCCATTCCTGAGCAAGCTCTGTACTGGTGGTGCCCCGATCCCGCACTGAATCAACTTTAGGAGACGGTCCTGGCGCTTGCTGGACTTTCTTGGGCGCCCTGAAGCCTTCTTCACAACAATTGAACCGCTCTCCTTGAAGTTCTTGATGATCCGATAAATGATTGATTTAGGTGCAATCTTACTGGCAGCAATATCCTTGCCTGTGAAGCCCTTTTTGTGCAAAGCAATAATGATGGCACTTGTTTCCTTGAAGGTAACAATGGTTGACAGAGGAAGAACAATGATTCCAAGCACCACCCTCCTTTTGAAGCTTCCAGTCCGTTATTCGAACTCAATCAGCAGGACAGAGTGATCTCCAGCCTTGTCCTCGTCAACACTCACACCTGTGTTAACGAGAAATCACTGACATGATGTCAGCTGGTCCTTTTGTGGCAGGGCTGAAATGCAGTGGAAATTGTTTTTGGGGGATTCAGTTCATTTGCATGGCAAATATGGACTTTGCAATTAATTGCAATTCATCTGATCACTCTTCATAACATTCTGGAGTATATGCAAATTGCCATCATACAAACTGAGGCAGCAGACTTTGTGAAATTTCATATTTGTGTCATTCTCAAAGCTTCGGGCCACGACTGTATTTAGCTAAGGTGTATGTAAACTTCCGACTTCAACTGTATATACTACATCCCCTGAAGATTTGCCCAGCAGTTCACTTAATCCTGGCTCTTCAACCCCTTTACTCCTCAAATCTAATAACAATCCCTCCCTATCCCTCACATATTTCTGGCACTGAATTAGAACATGTTCCACTGTCTCCATCTCCTCCTTACAATGATCACACCTCCAAGTTGGACATTTCCCCACCAATTTCAATGTACTATTGAGCCTTGTGTGTCCCAGTCTCAGCCTTGTGACTATACCCCCCCCCCCCCCTCCCCCCCCCATCTCTCTCAGCCTGTGGACCTCCCTGCCCCCACCTTCTCCTGGATCTTATACAGGTGTCTTCCCTTTTTCTCCCTGTTCCACAACTCTTGCCATTTGTTTTTAACCACTGTTCTTATTAACCTCTTGGCTTCTGCTTTACTGATTTGACATTTCCATATCAACATTTGGATGTTTAAGAACCTGCTTGGCGATAACATCCACCTCCTCATTACCCTCTACTCCCACATGAGCTGGTACCAGAGGAACATCGCAAATACCCCATCTGTTTCATCCTGTACAAGCACAGCAAACCTCATACAATACATCCTTGCTGTGTTGGAATACCAGTACTAACATACTGTATACAACATACTTAATGAGTATATACTACATACTATATTGTTGGGGAGTAGCGGATTACATGTAACTGTAATCCGTTACCAGCAAAAACATTGTAATCAGATTATTGATACTTTTGAAAAACTTGATTACTTCGAGGATTACTTTTAAATTCAGAAAGGATGTTTGCGAAAAAAATCTTTGACACTTCTCTGTTTTCTCAATGACATTCAAATCAACATTGAACAAAAGCGCAAGTTTACGTTTGTTCCACCTGAGCGAGTCTGACCACAAATCAGAGACCACTTTGATGACACATCAAATGTGTTTGATGGATTGCGGGAAAAGAGCAGGAATAGGCTTTTGTACGCTACAGTCCAATCTTTGTTTTCCAATGGTGCGACTGCTGTTGGCATCCAAAGATCCAAATTGAATAAACGCTTGGAGGTAAGGATGATAGTGGTGTAGTCTACGGCGATACGGATATCACTTATTATTGATATCTACATAGCGCATTGATGTGAATCACACTGCTGCTCTCTCATTTAGCTATTTACGCCTTACGTATTGTGGTTGTTGTGGATGGCTGTTCACAAATCTAAATGTGTTTTTGAACCCAATAATGGTTGAATTCAAGAAGTTTAAACTGCCTATCAATCATTTTTTTTAAACCAGTGGACAGCCAATGAAAAATGCGCTCTTGCAAGAGCTGCATAGCGCGGATCCTAGCCTATGGAATAAAAGTGGGGCTTTTATTGCTCAATATAATTCATGCTGATAAAAAAAAAAACATTTAACTTTTATTTTAAAAGCAGGTTTTTTGCCTTCGCTGTTTTATGCGCCAAGGGTATATGGGAAACGGGCGCGAGGGAGGAAAAGGGAGAAATTTAGCACCTAGCAGGAAAGGGAACAAGATATTTGCTGCCTTTCAATATTGGTCTTGTTTCAGATATCTTTCTAATTCTTTTGAACGTGTACTGAACGGATATTTGTACTGTAATTTATGTTCTGAAGTCTGCTAGCAATATGACGTAATTAGCTGTAGCCTAGCTCCACTGTGATGGCTAATATTAGTTTATCTTGCACCACATTAGCAAGTTATTAGCATGTAATCAATACTCGGGTAGAAATGATCATGCATATTGATGCACTTGATATATCATACACACCAAATTAAAGTTGTGTAAAAGTGTATTGTTTGTGGAATGTATTGTTCACATTGTAAGAGCATTTTTTTTTTCTCCATCAGCTCTTACGGAGTGTTTATAGAAATGGTACGTATTCAACTTTCATCAACCATCAGTTTGAGATTTGACCATTCATTCAGCTGGAGATGCTACAATCCTGCCCACTTCAACTAGTTTGACAAACTAGAGATCAGTAGCTAAAAAACAGTTAAAGGCCCAGTGTGATCAAAATTATGTTTTTCTTATATTTTGTATCATAGTACAGGTGATGGCACTAACACTTTGATTTGATCAGTGTTATTTCCTGGTAGTTGGCTGGTTGAAAATACAATCTACACAGGACCTTCTAATCAGCAGGTTTGCATGCGCGGGAGTTTCAACTAAATTGGTTAATTTAGCAATAAGACAGGGGAACCCGGGGATGGTCGTGTGATAACTCCCGACTAAGGGTAGTTCTCAGTGCCGATTTTAGCATGTAAATCTTGATGGTGCAAACTCCACAAATGTTTTTTTATATACATGCCAGCAAAGCCACTACACAACACTAAAGAATACATGAATTGCACTATAACAGGGACAAATAGTGTCCACAAACTGTTAGGCCTACATAAAGTTGTCCCAACAGCAGTCCCAACACCTTACCACTGCTACACTTGTCAGCGGAGTCTTGTCTGGCAGCGAAACAGTTAATTCAGCCTCATTTACTGCCTTTAAAAAAAACATGACTTACAGTGGGGAGAACAAGTATTTGAAACACTGCCGATTTTGCAGGTTTTCCTACTTACAAAGCATGTAGAGGTCTGTCATTTTTATCATAGGTACACTTCAACTGTGAGAGACGGAATCTAAAACAAAAATCCAGAAAATCACATTGTATGATTTTTAAGTAATTAATTTCCATTTTATTGCATGACATAAGTATTTGATCACCTACCAACCAGTAGAAATTCCGGCTCTCACAGACCTGTTCGTTTTTCTTTAAGAAGCCCTCCTGTTCTCCACTCATTACCTGTATTAACTGCACCTGTTTGTACTCGTTACCTGTATAAAAGACACCTGTCCACACACTCAATCAAACAGACTCCAACCTCTCCACAATGGCCAAGACCAGGGAGCTGTGTAAGGACATCAGGGATAAAATTGTAGACCTGCACAAGGCTGGGATGGGCTACAGGACAATAGGCAAGCAGCTTGGTGAGAAGGCAACAACTGTTGACGCAATTATTAGAAAATGGAAGAAGTTCAAGATGACGGTCAATCACCCTCGGTCTGGGGCTCCATGCAAGAGCTCACCTCATGGGGCATCAATGATCATGAGGAAGGTGAGGGATCAGCCCAGAACTACATGGTAGGACCTGGTCAATGACCTGAAGAGAGCTGGGACCACAGTCTCAAAGAAAAGCATTAGTAACACACTACGCCGTCATGGATTAAAATCCCGCAGCGCAAACAAGGTCCCCCTGCTCAAGCCAGCGCATGTCCAGGCCCGTCTGAAGTTTGCCAATGACCATCTGGATGATCCAGAGGAGGAATGGGAGAAGGTCATGGGGTCTGATGAGACAAAAATAGAGCTTTTTGGTCTAAACTCCACTCGCCGTGTTTGGAGGAAGAAGAATGAGTACAACCCCAAGAACACCATCCCAACCGTGAAGCATGGAGGTGGAAACATCATTCTTTGGGGATGCTTTTCTGCAAAGGGGACAGGACGACTGCACCGTATTGAGGGGAGGATGGATGGGGCCATGTATTGCGAGATCTTGGCCAGCAACCTCCTTCCCTCAGTAAGAGCATTGAAGATGGGTCGTGGCTGGGTCTTCCAGCATGACAACGACCCGAAACACACAGCCAGGGCAACTAAGGAGTGGCTCCGTAAGAAGCATCTCAAGGTCCTGGAGTGGCCTAGCCAGTCTCCAGACCTGAACCCAATAGAAAATCTTTGGAGGGAGCTGAAAGTCCGTATTGCCCAGCGACAGCCCCGAAACCTGAAGGATCTGGAGAAGGTCTGTATGGAGGAGTGGGCCAAAATCCCTGCTGCAGTGTGTGCAAACCTGGTCAAGAACTACAGGAAACGTATGATCTCTGTAATTGCAAACAAAGGTTTCTGTACCAAATATTAAGTTCTGCTTTTCTGATGTATCAAATACTTATGTCATGCAATAAAATGCAAATGAATTACTTAAAAATCATACAATGTGATTTTCTGGATTTTTGTTTTAGATTCCATCTCTCACAGTTGAAGTGTACCTATGATAAAAAATTACAGACCTCTACATGCTTTGTAAGTAGGAAAACCTGCAAAATCGGCAGTGTATCAAATACTTCTTCTCCCCACTGTATATGGCTGACTTGCTTAAACAAATGTAGTTTCTACTGACAATTGAGATGTACAAACGATGGCATAAGGGGACAACGAGCGGATAAGAGGCAATCCGTAATTTTGATTAAGACATTAATGAGTGAGCTAGGATGGACGTAGTCAATATAACTATTTGTTCAGCACTTTTGAAATGTACAGCAACAGAATTCAGAACATGGGCCGTTCAAACAGTATTCTCTCTGTGTACACCAAGTCAGAACCTTAGGAAAATAAAGGGGGCATATAAACAGACAATGAAAGCTCTTACAATATTTGATTAGGACATTTCTCTAAAACAGGCTACATGTGCACCACCAAGTCAGAACAGTAGGCTAAGTTATGAGGGGAAAAGGGACCAAATTATTAGGGTTAGGCACATGGGCTACTAACAGCTTACTACACAACATACACTTAGTGTTTCCCTGGCATGTTACATAATTTATGCAGCAGTATACAAGACATTTTTTGTCATCATACTTTGTATAATTGAAGTCTGTCATTTTCTGGATTTATGGTGCTTTCAAGACAACTGGGAACTTGGGGAAAAAAACAAGGTCGAATCATGACGTCAGTGATCTTCAGGTCGGAGCTCTAGAATGAGGCCAGAGTTCCCGACTTGGAATTCCGAGTTGGATGACCGTTTAAAACGTATTTTCCCAGTCGGAGCTCATTTTGTCTTGAACTAACGGATGTCTGAGATTTCTCAATACCAAGTTTCCAGTTGTTTTGAAGGTTGGCAGCAGTTATGATGGATTGACAGCATGGCCAATGTTGAATTTTTATCCTTTTAAGCTTGGAAAAAGAGACCCTTAAACCCAGACATGGGTCACACACCCACTCCACTCAATAGCAGGCTAGTGATTGCTTTGCAATGCTGGCAGTTAGCCACTGACTTCTTCCAAACCACTCATTGTTGAATTTGTGATTTCCAACTTGTTGTGTAATGTTTGTCCAATAGCCGATGATCACCGATGGGTTTCATATATGATTTCTCTTCATAATTTCTCTTCATATGACAAGGATTAAAAAGGATTTGCCAGTAGATTGTCGACTTGATTCATGATAATGACTGCTAGCTTGCTTGCTAAGATTTTGAAAGTATGATGTTGACATGATCAGTCCAATCAAGGCTATGGTAGATATAACGTGATTTGACATTTTATCTGTGGCCAATGACCTTGAGCCTTCTTGGATGGGTACTTCTAATGTAACTCTATGGCAGCACCAAAGGGGCTTCAATTTTCAAGCTCTCCCCGTAGATTTTGCGGTGACGTAGTGTCCCCATGAGTGACAGAACACTGAGCCAATCACGGCGCAACTAGAGAACATTACCAACCTATAAGGGCACAATGCGAGACCCAGATGCAGACACAGGAGGCAGATGGTTAGAGTCCAATATGTTTATTAACAATCCAAAAGGGGTAGTCAAGAGAATGTTCATGGACAGGCAAAAAGTGAAAACCAGATCAGAGTTCCAGAGGTACAGAATGGCAGGCAGGCTCGAGGCCAGGGCAGGCAGGCGGGAATGGAGTCCAGAAAAACAGGCAAAGGTCAAAACCGGGAGGACTAATAAAAGAGAAATAGAAAAGCAGGAGCACGGGAAAGACACGCTGGTTAACTTGATCATACAAGACAAACTGGCACAGAGAGACAGGAAACACAGGAATAAATACACCAGGGAAAATAAGCGACACCTGGAGGGGGTGGAGACAATCACAAGAACAGGTGAAACAGATCAGGGGGTGACACAACCCCTACGCTCCGTATTTTCCTCTGGCTGCCCCACCACCACATAAAGCACTGAGCTAGGCTGAAACACTTGCATTTTGGAGCTGCCTTACACAAGAAAGCAAAAAAGAGACCATGTTTGTATGTGGCTTTATTAAGTAAATTCTTATTATTTTTTTACATAGTTTGCAAACATATGTGACACGTATTAATGTCAGAATAACATGCAAAACAGGCAACAAAAAATAAATATACATTTAAAAAAAAAAATTTTTTTTGCTAAACAGGTGGTGCTCAAAACCCCCACCTGCTCCAAATGATGGGTTGCCACTAGCTGTTCTTAAACATTAACTTTATTTTAATGAGTACATTTGTTTTATTTCATCCTTCCACCAGATGATATAGTCCGGGCAATAGACAGTTCTGAAGTTGCTAACCAAACAGGTTGGTCGTTAATTATATTCTAATGTTTTGAACCAGTCGGTTCTTCCTAATAATTCCACATTACTATGCTAAACAAATCCTTAATTGGCATGTAGCTAGCTAGCAGAGGTTCAGTGATGACGAGAGACAAGAACTTCAAATTAATTATTTAATTATTTATTTATAAATAGGCAACAACCAGCTGATTGTCGAGTCAATAAGATAGTTATGGATGATAGCTAAGCTAATGTTACTTCTCCTTTGCTAGATAGCCAGCCAGCCAATGAACCTCAATCTGGGTTTACAGATGTTGACTTTGGCAATTCTCCTTTAAACCCAAGAAGCAGCCATTGAACTTGCCATTCACTAGCTTTTCAAGCTAAATAATGTCAAAATACGTTCCGTACTTAAGAAAGAATAGAGTTTCGCTGAGCAACTATCATCATTACTGCAGGGCTTATACACTTTTTGACAGATGGAATTTCATGACTTTTCCATGACTTCTGACTTTTAACCAAATTTCCATAACCAACAATTGGCGGCATCGCTCTGTACATACAGCGCCCTCCGTAATTATTAGGACAGTGACAGGGTTTTTGTTGTACCTAAGCTCTTGAAATGATAAACTGTCAACTTTAATTTGAGGGTATTTTCATCCATATCGGGTGAACCGTTTAGAAGTTTTCAGCACTTTTTGTACATAGACTGCCATTTTAGGGGACCAAAAGTATTGGGACAAATTCACTTGTCTATTAAAGTAGTCAAAAGTTTAGTATTTAGTCAATAAGTGACTCCAAAATGGCACAATACATTATTTACCATTCATTTCTATTGGGCACAAAATAATCTGAAATACAACCAAAACAAACAACAAATGCATCCTAGCATGCAATGATTACATCAAGCTTGTGACTTGATGTACTGCTGAAGTGCTTTGAAAGGCTGGTCATGGCTCACATGAACAGCATCCTCCCGGATACCCTAGACCCACTCCAATTCGCATACCGCCCCAACAGATCCACAGATGACGCAATCTCAATCATACTCCACACTGCCCTTTCCCACCTGGACAAAAGGAACACATATGTGAGAATGCTGTTCATTGACTACAGCTCAGCATTAGTGCCCTCAATGCTCATCACTAAGCTGAGGACCCTGGGACTTAACACCTCCCTCTGCAACTGGATCCTGGACTTTCTGACGGGCCGCCCCCAGGTGGTAAGGGTAGGCAACAACACATCTGCCACGCTGATCCTCAACACTGGGGCCCCTCAGGGGTGTGTACTTACTCCCCTCCTGTACTCCCTGTTCACCCACGACTGCGTGGCCAAACACAACTCCAATACCATCATTAAGTTTGCTGACGACACAAGTGGTAGGCCTGATCACCGACAACGATGAGACAGCCTATAGGGAGGTGGTCAGAGAACTGGTAGTGTGGTGCCAGGACAACAACCTCTCCCTCAATGTGAGCAAGACAAAGTAGCTGATCGTGGACGACAAGAAAAGGCGGGCCGAACAGGCCCCTATTGACATCAACGGGGCTGTACTGGAGTGGGTCGAGGGTTTCAAGTTCCTTGGTGTCCACATCACCAACTATCTATCATGGTCAAAACACACCAAGACAGTCGTGAAGAGGGCACAACAAAACCTTTTTGCCCACAGGAGACTGAAAAGATTTGGCATGGGTCCCCAGATCCTCAAAAGTTTCTACAGCTGCACCATTTGAGAGCATCCTGACTGGTTGCATCACCGCCTGGTATGGCAACTGCTCAGCATCTGACCGTAAGGCGACACAGAGGGTAGTGCGTATGGCCCAGTATTTCACTGGGGCCAAGCTTCCTGCAATCCAGGACCTATGTAATAGGCGTTGTCAGAGGAAAGCCCATAAAATTGTCAGAGACTCTAGTCACCGAAGTCATAGACTGTTTTCTCTGCTACCGCACGGCAAGCAGTACCGGAGTGCCAAGTCCAGGACCAAAAGGCTTCTGAACAGCTTCTACCCCCAAGCCATAAGACTGCTGAACAATTAATCAAATTGCCACCGGACTATTACATTGACACCCCCCCCCCCCTCCCTCCATTTGTTTTTAGTCACTTCACCCCTACCTACATGTACAAATTACCTCTAACCTGTACCCAAGCACACTGACTCGGTACCGGTACCCTCTGTATATAGCCACATTATTGTTATGTTATTGTGTTGCATTTTATTATTTTTTACTTTAGTTTATTTGGTAAATATTTTCTTAACTCTTCTTGAACTGCACTGTTGGTTAAGGGCTTGTAAGTAAGCATTTCACGGTAAGGTCTACACTTGTTGTATTCGGCACATGTGACAAATAAAGTTTGATTTGACTCTGCAACTTGTAGATGCATTTGTTGTTTGTTTTGGTTGTGTTTCAGAATATGATTCTTAACAGTTCTATATTAATGTGGATGCTACCGTGATTACGGATAGTCGGATAATGAATCGTGAATAATGATGAGTGAGAAAGTTACAAATGCACAAATATCATACCCCCCTCAAAAATGCTAACCTCCCCTCTTATTATAATGGTGAGAGGTTAGCATGTCTTGGGGGTATGATATTTGTGCATCTGTAACTCTCACTCATTGTATCATATAAAATCCAAAGTGCTGGAGTACAGAGCCAAAACAACAAAAAATGTGTCACTGTCCCAGTACTTTCAGAGGACACTGTATAAAATAGTAAGCGTAATGTTGTATTGACACTGGGAGGCTGTTCTCTGATCCCATGTACCATGTCCTGTCATTGAGCAAGGCACTTAACTCCCCAGAAAGAAGAATACCTGTTAGGAAACTGTATAATGTGGTCAACCCTCTGTCTGGAGAGCTACTGGGTGTGCAGGCTTTTGATTAAGCCGTGCTCAAACACAGAGCCAGTTTATCAAGGTCCGGTTGAGCAGCTTATTTCTAAAATGTGGTTTGTTTGGAGGGGGACAGGAATAAAAGCCTGCACACCCATTAGCTCTCCTGGAGGATGTTTGACCACCCTTGATCTTAAATATTGCTACCAAATACATTTTTTGCCTTTTTAAATAATTTGCTAATTTAATATATCAAAAATGAAATGGCTATGGTAGGCTACAAATCTTTTTATTCAGCTGAAGCAAGCCCACAAATTTTCAGGAAATGTAGCTTTTCTGGTTTAGTAATTTATTTTAGCTACTTAGAAGTGTTTACTTTGTAACTTAATAAATGCTAGTCAGCATGCAATGTCCCATACATTGGATGCTTAAATCAACTGGAAGTATCTACAAAACAAGTTTAAGCCACTTAATCCAAAAGAAAGGCTACATCTAATCTTTTTTCCTAATATTAATGTTCACGATTGACAAAATATAATTATTTTATTCACATGATTCGATTCACCGCTATTGAACCGGATCCCAACTAATACAATGGTAAAGTGAATCGTTATTTTTGACAAAATAATCGCTTAAATGAATCATATGAAATGTTCAAAAAAGTAAATCAACTTTGTATGGCTGCTATTTTTATTGACTTGGCCAAAGCTTTTGATACAGTAGACCATTCCATTCTTGTGGGCCAGCTAAGGAGTATTGGTGTCTCTGAGGGGTCTTTGAGCTGATTTGCTAACAACCTCTCTCAAAGAGTGCAGTGTATAAAGTGATAATCTGCTGTCTCAGCCACTTCCTGTCACCAAGGAGTACCCCAAGGCTCAATCCTAGGCTGCATGCTCTTCTCAATTTACATCAACAACATAGCTCAGGCAGTAGGAAGCTCTCTCATCCATTTATATGCAGATGATACAGTCTTATACTCAGCTGGCCTGCTGGAGGTCATTTTGCAGGGCTCTGGCAGTGCTCCTCCTTGCACAAAGGCGGAGGTAGCGGTCCTGCTGCTGGGTTGTTGCCCTCCTACGGCCTCCTCCACGTCTCCTGATGTACTGGCCTGTCTCCTGGTAGCGCCTCCATGCTCTGGACACTACGCTGACAGACACAGCAAACCTTCTTGCCACAGCTCGCATTGATGTGCCATCCTGGATGAGCTGCACTACCTGAGCCACTTGTGTGGGTTGTAGACTCCGTCTCATGCTACCACTAGAGTGAGAGCACCGCCAGCATTCAAAAGTGACCAAAACATCAGCCAGGAAGCATAGGAACTGAGAAGTGGTCTGTGGTCACCACCTGCAGAATCACTCCTTTATTGGGGGTGTCTTGCTAATTGCCTATAATTTCCACCTTTTGTCTATTCCATTTGCACAACAGCATGTGAAATTTGTTGTCAATCAGTGCTGCTTCCTAAGTGGACAGTTTGATTTCACACAAGTGTGATTGACTTGGAGTTACATTGTGTTGTTTAAGTGTTCCCTTTATTTTTTTGAGCAGTGTATATTTATAATACATTTATTTTTAATCCCAACCCCCGTCCCTGCAGGAGGTCTTTTGCTTTTTAGTAGGCAGTCATTGTAAATAAGAATTTGTTCTTAACTGACTTGCCTAGCTGAATATAAATAGCATGTGAAAATTTAGAAAGATGGCGGTGGAGGGTAGGGCTGCCGTCTCATCGGCTCTTAACCAACCATACTATTTTGTTTGTTTTTTGGCGTTGTTCGTAACTTGTTTTGTACATAATGTTGCTGCTACCATCTATTATGACCGAAAAGAGCTACTGGACATCAGAACTGGGAATACTCCACTCAAATTGTACGAGGAGTTCTTCTTCAAAGAGTCGGAAGCGAGAGATATACTACGGACACTCGACCAGTCCCAGATCCCCAAGATTCGCTGGAAGAGGAAACTTAGGTTTCGTGGAAAGAGATCAAGGTGCCTTGTGAGGATCAGGCGACAAGTGGCTAATCTGCCCTTGCCTTCCGTTCTGCTAGCTAACGTTCAATCGCTGGAAAATAAATGGGACGAACTGAAAGCATGTATATCTTACCAACGGGACATTTAAAAACGATCATATTTTTGTATCTTTATTTAAGGAGAAGTTTCTTTAATCCTATGTATAACACTTGTATCTTTCATCAAAGTTTATGATGAGTATTTCTGTAAATTGATGTGGCTCTCTGCAAATTTGCAGGATGTTTTGGAGACAAAACATTACTGAACATAACGCGCCAATGTAAACTGAGATTTTTGGATATAAATATGAACTTTATCGAACAAAACATACATGTATTGTGTAACATGAAGTCCTATGAGTGACATCTGATGAAGATCATCAAAGATTAGTGGATTAATTTTATCTCTATTTCTGCTTTTTGTGACTCCTCTCTTTGGCTGGAAAATGGCTGTATGTTTTTTTGTGACTAGGCGCTGACCTAACATAATCGCATGGTGTGCTTTTGCCGTAAAGCCTTTTTGAAATCTGACATGATGGCTAGATTAACAAGAAGTGCAGCTTTAATTTGGTGTATTGCACTTGTGAATGTATGAAAGTTCAATATTTCTAATAAAAAATAAATAATTTTGCGCTCTGCCATTTCACCGGATATTGTCGAGGGGTTCCGCTAGCGCTCCTAGTGGCCGGGGACTTTAATGCAGGGAAACTTAAATCAGTTTTACCTCATTTCTATCAACATGTTAAATGTGCAACCAGAGGGAAGAAAGTTCTAGACCACCTTTACTCCACACACATACGCATACAAAGCTTGCCCTCCATTTGGCAAATCTGACCATAACTCTATCCTCCTGATTTCTGCTTACAAGCAAAAATTCAAGCAAGAAGCACCAGTGACTCGGTCTATAGAAAAAGTGGTCAGATGAAGCAGATGCTTAACTATAGAACTGTTTTGCTAGCACAGACTGGAATATGTTCCGGGATTCTTCCGATAGCATTGAGGAGTACACCACATCAGTCACTGGCTTTATCAATAAGTGCATCGAGTACGTCATCCCCACAGTGAATATACGTACATATCCCAACCAGAAGCCATGGATTACAGGCAACATTCGCACTGAGCTAAAGGGTAGAGCTGACGCTTTTAAGGAGCGGGACTCTAACCCGGAAGCTTCTAAGAAATCCCGCTATTCCCTCCGATGAACCATCAAACAGGCAAAGCATCAATATAGGACTAAGATCAAATCGTACTACACCGGCTCAGATGCTCGTCGGATGTGGCAGGGCTTGCAAACCATTACAGACTACAAAGGGAAGCAAAGCCGAGAATTGCCCAGTGACACAAGCCTACCAGACGAGCTAAATAACTTCTATGCTCGCTTCGAGGCAAGTAACACTGAAACATACGAGAGCATCAGCTGTTCCGGACGACTGTGTGATCACGCTCTCTGCAGCAGATGTGAGTAAGACCTTTAAACAGGTCAACATTCACAAGGCCGCTAGGCCAGATGGATTACCAGGACGTGTACTGCTGGCAAGTGTCTTCACTGACATTTTCAACCTCTCCCTGTCATAGTCTGTAATACCAACATGTTTCAAGCAGACCACCATAGTCCCTGTGCCCAAGAACACTAAGGTAGTCTGCTTAAATGACTACCAACCTGTAGCACTCACGTCTGTAGCCATGAAATGCTTTGAAAGGCTGGTCATGACTCACATCAACACCATTATCCCAGAAACCCTAGACCCACTTCAATTTGCATACCGCACCAACAGATCCACAGATTATGCAATCTCTATTGCGCTCCACACTGCCCTTTCCCACCTGGACAAAAGGAACACCTATGTGAGAATGCTATTCATTGACTACAGCTCAGCGTTCAACACCATAGTGCCTTCAAAGCTCATTAATAAGCTAAGGTACTGGGACTAAACACCTCCCTCTGCAACTGGATCCTGAACTTCCTGACGGGTCGCCCCCAGGTTGTAAGGGTTGGTAACAACACATCCGCCATGCTAATTCTTAACACGGGGGCCCCTCAGGGGTGCGTGCTCAGTCCCCTCCTGTACTTCCTGTTCACTCATGACTGCACGGCCAGGCACTACTCCAACACCATCATTACGTTTGCCGATGACACAACAATGGTAGCCTGATCACCGACAACGATGAGACAGCCTATAGGGAGGAGGTCAGAGACCTGACCGTGTGATGCAAGGGCAACAACCTCTCCCTCAACGTGATCAAGACAAAGTAGATGATTGTGGACTACAGGAAAAGGAGGATCAAGCACGCCCCCATTCTCATTGATGGGGCTGTAGTGGAGCAGGTTGAGAGCTTCAAGTTCCATGGTGTCCACATCACCAATTAACTAACATGGTCCAAGTACACCAAGACAGTTGTGAAGAGGGCACGACAAAACCTATTCTCCCTCAGGAGACTGAAAAGTTTTGGCATGGGTTCTCAGATCCTCAAAAGGTTTTACTGACGGGTTGCTTCACTGCCTGAAGCAACCCGCCTGACACAACAGAGGGTAGTGCGTACGGCCCAGTACATCACAGGGGCCAAGCTTCCTGCCACCCAGGACCTCTATACCAGGCGGTGTCAGAGAAAGGCACTAAAAATTGTCAGACTCCAGTTACCCTAGTCATAGACTGTTCTCTCTGCTACCGCACGGCAAGCGGTACCAGAGCACCAAGTCTAGGTCCAAGGCTTCTGAACAGCTTCTACCTCCAAGCCATAAGACTCCTGAACAGCTACCCAGACTATTTGCATTTTCCCCCATGCTGCTTCTACTCTCTATCAATGCATAGCCACTTTAATAACTCTACCTAAATATACATAATTACCTCGACACCGGTGCCCCTCACACATTGACTCTGTACCGGTACACCCTGTATATAGCCCCGCTATTGTTATTTACTGCTGCTCTTTAATGATTTGTTATTCTTATCTCTTACTTTTTAGGTATTTTCTTAACTGTATTGTTGGTTAAGGGCTTGTAAGTAAGAATTTCACTGTGAGGTGCCTGTTGTATTCGGCACGTGACAAATCAAATTTGATTTGTGTGCTGTATGCATTTTTTTAATACCGAAATCCTCTGAAGCCAACAACCATGTGAGAAAATTGTTTGAAAATTACTAGTATTTCCATTTTTCAAATGTTCACTTTTTTTTTGTTCATTGTTGAAATAATGGTGGAATTGTACAAAAGTTTTAAAGTGTAGAATGAATACACAAAACATATGAAGGTGTTGTCAAAGTTGAACTTACTGTCCCATGTTGATAAACAATCAGGTAGAAGGATTGCACAGAATGTGCATCTAAGTAGGCCTAGCTACAACCATTCTGTCCTGGAAGTCAATTCTGCTTTCCACAGAGGTGAAATACTTTAAACCTTTCCCTGACAGAAACTGCAGAAAATACAGTCTGATTTAATCAACAAATATGATAGGCAGTTAAGGAGTTTAATGGAAAAAAAAGGTTAAGGATCGTGAAACTGGAGGGCGTGCAATTAAAATAAATAATTATAAATATTATGGATTTTAAACATTTATGTACATATAAGTGTCTTATATCAGCTGAAAGATTAAATTATATTTTATCTAACTGCACTGTCCGATTTACAATAGCTATTACAGCTAAAACATGCCATGCGATTGTTTGAGGATGGCGCCCCACATCAAAATATTTTTCCACCCGTCACAGGTTTCATACATTCACATAACGATTAAATATTCACTTACTTTTTGAAAATCATCCTTGAATTTGTCATCCAAAGGGTCCCAGCTATAACATGTAGTGTTGTTTTGTTAGATAAAATCCTTCTTTAGATCCCAAAAAGTCTGTTCAGTTGGCGCCATCGATTTGGGTAATTCACTCGTTCAACTTGCAGAGAAAGGAATCCAAAAATCTACCCCTAAACTGTTTCAACAAGTCAAAATATGTTTCTATTTACTCTTCAGATACCCTAAAATGTAATCAAACTATAATATTTATTTCAGAAAGAAATATGTTCAATAGGAAACCGATTTTAGCAGGTGCGTAATATCTTCATGGCGTGCGCAAACACAGATTTCCAAGACTGTGTCCTACTAAAACTGATATTTCTTATTCATTTTTGAAGTTTCAAGCCTGAAACCTGGAACAGTCTGCTGACACCCTGTGGAAGCAATAAGAATTTCATCCAGGGATCTAATTTTCAATATGACCTTTCTCTTGCATTTCTAAGAGGATGGTCTCTCTCAAAAAAAAAAAAAAAAAATCAGGTTGGTTTTTCTTTGGATTTGCTCCTATCATATCTATTGTGTTATATTCACCTACATTTTTTTAACATTTCTACAAAACTTCAGTGTTTTCTTTCCAATGGTACCAATTACATGCATATCCTGGCTTCAGGGCCTAAGCAACTAGCAGTTTACTTTGGGCACGTCATTCAGGCAGGAAGTGGAGAAAAAAGGGGCCTAGCCCTAAGAAGTTGGGTACAAGACTGTGTACATAACTGGCTGTGATAGCAGAATCACTACAATATCCCATCGAGCCAAGCGGGGAGAGGCTGCCAGTTGTCACAGTTCCAAGAACAGTCAAACATCCAGCTAACCCTACGCCAATGGATCTCCAAACTGAACTTGGATCCGTGTTAAGTAGCAATGATATCCTTAGCCACAGTCATCTTACGACAGATATCTCGAACCAGCCATGACTATTCAAACAAACAATAAATCATTTAATTACGTTTCTTTCTGGCAAATTTGTTAGTTACATGAATGTATAACTACAAAATAAGTTTAAGTTGAGGGTGCAGTATTTATGAAGTTTGGCAATGAAGACAAAAACTAGCATATTTTAGATGGCCAGCTAGTTTGTCCAGGGAAAACAAGCTCAGGCCTAGCCCTGATATCAGGAGCTGGCGGCGAAAAGTTTGATTAAACAATTGAGACTGAAACGAATAAATCAGATGATATATTTAAGGAGGGAATTGATATACAAACCCAGAATCAGCTGTAACTTCAACAGTAAAACAAAGCTTGAAACTATGTTTGAGTGAACCCTGAACACAGCAAATGAATGGTGAAGTCGCTTCCGTAGACTTCTCCTCACCGCCCTATAAAAGCAATTTTCAGTTTTCCCTCTCGCTCAGACCACTCCGAGACAGTCCTAGTAAAATGATAGGTAAAAACCTATTTTTGCCCATTTTAAATGGAAATCTATTACAGTAAGGTACTTAAATTGTTACCCAGAAATGATTCGATATTGATATAAAAACAGCTGCATTGGGCCTTTAATAAAAGGTGTTAACATAAAGAGTTGGTTATAAGAGGAAAATAAGCAGTGGCAAAACACATACCAAGTATCATATTTGATCTTTATTGTGTCTCCACCTTGTCTGCAATTGATTTCTATGCATCTTTTTTGAAACACACATCCAGGAAGAAATAAAAACTGAGGAAAACATCAAATTAGTCCTTCATAAATTCCATCTTAAACAAAAAAAAAGTGCTACAACAAATCACATACAAAAGACAAGTCTACAGAGTGACTCGGACACACAGACAGTAGGAAATAGAGGAGGAGAAAGGGACAACAGGGGAGAGTGCTGTACTAGGTACAGTGGTAGTGTCATGTCATGGTAGAACATATAGTCAGAGGGAAAATGCAACCTGAAAAGTGATGCAGGTACATTGGTAGTCTGGTGGTACAGTGTGTTGGTACTTCAACCACCACTCTGTTCTTTTGTTGTCATACCAATAGAGGAATTGGCTACTGCACATACACTGTATAGGACCAGGCTAGTGCCTAAGCATTGTTGAGTAAAATGTTGGACCATAGGGAAGTGTGTTCTGAGGAAGAAGGAGTGTAAAACATCAGGGATGTAGTGAGGGAGGTGTAAGAGGAGAGCAAGGTGGAGAAATATAAAAAGCCCAGAGGAAATGTAGCATTGGACACTAGGCAGTGGAGGCTGGTGGGAGGAGCTATTGGAGGACATTGTAATGGCTGGAATGGAATTTAAAAAAGGGACGTATCAAACACATGGAAATGACATGTTTGACTCCGTTCCATTCATTCCATTTCAGCCATACCGAATAGATCCTCCCATCAGCCTCCACTGATACTAGGATGGTTGAAGAGGCAGGGAAGAAGGTAGAGGAGAAACATCTAGTGAGAAATGGCAGTGAGAGTGGCCCGATATCAACATAGTACATCTGCCATTACTGATGATTTACCTTCACCACCACTACCAAAGACAGATATGGATCATAGAGTACCTTCACCCCACCAGGGTCAAGGCTATAGAGATGTTTTATGATGAAAGCTGATTTAAAAATAAAAAAAGACCACATATGCAAAAGTAAACTGGTTGCCTAAGTCAGCCCTGGAGGACCCCTGTTAATGTCTCCACATAATTAGGTAGTGAAGGTTGAACCACAATCCTCCCTGCAAAGACAGGGGCCTTCAATGCCTGGCTTTGAAACAAGGAGATAAGTACGCCGATGCTCCAACACCACTACACAGACTCACTAATATGATATCAATTTGTAAGTCGCTCTGGATAAGAGCGTCTGCTAAATGACTTAAATGTAAATGTAATGATGATTAGCAGTCCAGTAGTGTGAACCGAAACCTTGTCCCCGATACTGCACTCTGGGTCTCACTACACACTCACTACTCCTCCGACATACTGCATCTTCACAGAAGTTTTCCACAGCAGCATACTATACATAACCATGTGTCATATGTTAAATACGAGGTATCGTCATCATAGTTGTATCTTCCACTGCATACAGGATAGTACACAACAAGAACGGCTTTAGGAGAATTTAAATACAAACATCATTTAAATTCCATTCCAGGTCCTCCACAGCCAGCCAACTCATCAGGATATGACAGCTTTGTCTTCAGACCATCTACAGGCAGGGGGGGCGGGCGGTTGAAAGGATAGCAAGCTGTCCAGTTAATTCGATAATGATAATGATGACGGAAAAAAAGGGTAGCGTGAGGATTGGGATTTCCGTAGTGTGTGTGATCTAGTCACCAGTCTGGTAGTGACTACAGAGTGAGTGACTACCTGACATACAGTATCTTACAGAGCCATAGCTACTGAGAGAGAGAGAGAGAGAGAGAGAGAGCGAGAGAGCGAGAGAGAGCACACATTCACACTGCTAGTACACAGCTGCATTCAGTCGGTTAATGCAGTCAATAGAAAACAATGAGCAGTGATGAGCACCTAATGGAATGAACAGTTCTCTAGTCCGCCGCAGGTAGGCTCCATCAAAATTAAATATAGATTTTTTAAACTGTCCACACCAAATAAAGCTTTAGAAATTGCACTCGTCGCCACGTTATTCCCAGGTCCTTATCCTTGTGATATTTACATTCAGTAGTTAGTCCAGGATGGGATAGAAAAAATAATCAAATAAAGTTATCTTAAAAACTTAAAACAAAGTATGTTTCTGTTACTTGACATCACTACTGCAATGCAAAGGCAGAAGACCGCCAATAGCTGTTCTGTGATAAAGACAGCACCTGTATTATCACAAGCACAAAACCCCCAAAAGGTTTCTGGTTCTGAGATTGTCTGTCTGTGTCTGCGACAGCCATCTTCTGCCCCCTGCAGATAGAGTCTAGTCATGAAGGCTACCTGCTCTTACGGGCTGAATTTACAGTTCAGAGAGTATGTAGTGCGTGTGGTGTGTAGTGCGTGTGTGTGTGTGTGTGTGTATGTGTGTAGTGCGTAGTGTATACACAGGTTGGACCAGGAAACACCAGCGTGGCCACCCCTCTGTACACTGGGAGGCAGTTTTCCTATAGAATAAAACTGAACAGAGCAGGACCAGGTGGGACCAAAACTGGTCTGGGTGGGTCTGGTCTGGTCCTGGACTGGTGTGGAGGTGCGTATCTGGGCCCGGCTAGCGCAGTTTGAGCCTGAAGGCTGAGATCTCCATGGGCTCCAGGCTGACGGAGGAGTCGTTAGCCATAGGGGGGCTGGAGTACATCAGGGACAGCGACACGGGCTGTAGCAGCTGGAGGTCCAGGTTACGGAACAGAGACGACAAACCCAGCTGGAGGGATAGCCACAAGGAGAGAGATGTAAAGAGAGAGATAAATACAGTTTGTGAAAGAGGGGTTGAGAGTGTGTTTGACAGAATAATCTTTCCAGACTACTATAATGACTCCAATTGCATGCGTGTGTGTTACCTACAGTACTATCCAGTTGTGTCTGTGGTGAGCCATGTGTGTAACCTACAGTACTATTCAGTTGTGTCTGTGGTGAGCCATGTGTGTAACCTACAGTACTATCCAGTTGTGTCTGTGGTGAGCCATGTGTGTAACTATCCAGTTGTGTCTGTGGTGAGCCATGTGTGTAACCTACAGTACTATCCAGTTGTGTCTGTGGTGAGCCATGTGTGTAACCTACAGTACTATCCAGTTGTGTCTGTGGTGAGCCATGTGTGTAACTATCCAGTTGTGTCTGTGGTGAGCCATGTGTGTAACCTACAGTAACTATCCTGTTGTGTCTGTGGTGAGCCATGTGTGTAACCTACAGTAACTATCCAGTTGTGTCTGTGGTGAGCCATGTGTGTAACTATCCAGTTGTGTCTGTGGTGAGCCATGTGTGTAACCTACAGTAACTATCCTGTTGTGTCTGTGGTGAGCCATGTGTGTAACCTACAGTAACTATCCAGTTGTGTCTGTGGTGAGCCATGTGTGTAACCTACAGTACTATCCAGTTGTGTCTGTGGTGAGCCATGTGTGTAACCTACAGTAACTATCCAGTTGTGTCTGTGGTGAGCCATGTGTGTAACCTACAGTACTATCCAGTTGTGTCTGTGGTGAGGCGTGTGTGTAACCTACAGTAACTATCCAGTTGTGTCTGTGGTGAGCCATGTGTGTAACTATCCAGTTGTGTCTGTGGTGAGCCATGTGTGTAACCTACAGTACTATCCAGTTGTGTCTGTGGTGAGGCGTGTGTGTAACCTACAGTAACTATCCAGTTGTGTCTGTGGTGAGCCATGTGTGTAACCTACAGTACTATCCAGTTGTGTCTGTGGTGAGCCATGTGTGTAACCTACAGTACTATCCAGTTGTGTTTGTGGTGAGCCATGTGTGTAACCTACAGTAACTATCCAGTTGTGTCTGTGGTGAGCCATGTGTGTAACCTACAGTAACTATCCAGTTGTGTCTGTGGTGAGCCATGTGTGTAACCTACAGTACTATCCAGTTGTGTCTGTGGTGAGCCATGTGTGTAACCTACAGTACTATCCAGTTGTGTCTGTGGTGAGCCATGTGTGTAACCTACAGTAACTATCCAGTTGTGTCTGTGGTGAGCCATGTGTGTAACCTACAGTAACTATCCAGTTGTGTCTGTGGTGAGCCATGTGTGTAACCTACAGTACTATCCAGTTGTGTCTGTGGTGAGCCATGTGTGTAACCTACAGTAACTATCCAGTTGTGTCTGTGGTGAGCCATGTGTGTAACCTACAGTAACTATCCAGTTGTGTCTGTGGTGAGCCATGTGTGTAACCTACAGTAACTATCCAGTTGTGTCTGTGGTGAGCCATGTGTGTAACCTACAGTAACTATCCAGTTGTGTCTGTGGTGAGCCATGTGTGTAACCTACAGTACTATTCAGTTGTGTCTGTGGTGAGCCATGTGTGTAACTATCCAGTTGTGTCTGTGGTGAGCCATGTGTGTAACCTACAGTAACTATCCAGTTGTGTCTGTGGTGAGCCATGTGTGTAACCTACAGTAACTATCCGGTTGTGTCTGTAGTGAGCCATGTGTGTAACCTACAGTAACTATCCAGTTGTGTCTGTGGTGAGCCATGTGTGTAACCTACAGTAACTATCCAGTTGTGTCTGTGGTGAGGCGTGTGTGTAACCTACAGTAACTATCCAGTTGTGTCTGTGGTGAGCCATGTGTGTAACCTACAGTACTATCCAGTTGTGTCTGTGGTGAGGCATGTGTGTAACCTACAGTAACTATCCAGTTGTGTCTGTGGTGAGCCATGTGTGTAACCTACAGTAACTATCCAGTTGTGTCTGTGGTGAGCCATGTGTGTAACCTACAGTACTATCCAGTTGTGTCTGTGGTGAGCCATGTGTGTTACCTACAGTACTATCCAGTTGTGTCTGTGGTGAGCCATGTGTGTAACCTACAGTAACTATCCAGTTGTGTCTGTGGTGAGCCATGTGTGTAACCTACAGTACTATTCAGTTGTGTCTGTGGTGAGCCATGTGTGTAACCTACAGTACTATCCAGTTGTGTCTGTGGTGAGCCATGTGTGTAACTATCCAGTTGTGTCTGTGGTGAGCCATGTGTGTAACCTACAGTAACTATCCAGTTGTGTCTGTGGTGAGCCATGTGTGTAACCTACAGTAACTATCCAGTTGTGTCTGTGGTGAGCCATGTGTGTAACCTACAGTACTATCCAGTTGTGTCTGTGGTGAGCCATGTGTGCAACCTACAGTACTATTCAGTTGTGTCTGTGGTGAGCCATGTGTGTAACCTACAGTAACTATCCAGTTGTGTCTGTGGTGAGCCATGTGTGCAACCTACAGTACTATCCAGTTGTGTCTGTGGTGAGCCATGTGTGTAACCTACAGTACTATTCAGTTGTGTCTGTGGTGAGCCATGTGTGCAACCTACAGTACTATCCAGTTGTGTCTGTGGTGAGCCATGTGTGTAACCTACAGTACTATTCAGTTGTGTCTGTGGTGAGCCATGTGTGCAACCTACAGTACTATCCAGTTGTGTCTGTGGTGAGCCATGTGTGCAACCTACAGTACTATCCAGTTGTGTCTGTGGTGAGCCATGTGTGTAACCTACAGTACTATCCAGTTGTGTCTGTGGTGAGCCATGTGTGCAACCTACAGTACTATCCAGTTGTGTCTGTGGTGAGCCATGTGTGTAACCTACAGTACTATTCAGTTGTGTCTGTGGTGAGCCATGTGTGCAACCTACAGTACTATCCAGTTGTGTCTGTGGTGAGCCATGTGTGCAACCTACAGTACTATCCAGTTGTGTCTGTGGTGAGCCATGTGTGTAACCTACAGTACTATCCAGTTGTGTCTGTGGTGAGCCATGTGTGTAACCTACAGTAACTATCCAGTTGTGTCTGTGGTGAGCCATGTGTGCAACCTACAGTACTATCCAGTTGTGTCTGTGGTGAGCCATGTGTGTGTGTGTGTGGTTGAGGACCACTGACCTGTCCCTCGGTAGTGGTACAGTTGAAGCCGGGGTTGGGGGTCTCCAGACCACAGTCCAGACCCTTCCTATGCAGGATGAGGGCCGTGTAGGGAGACGGGGAGTGGGTGTCCTGCTACACGTCACAAAAACAGCAAAGCAGAAACATATCAGCATCAATGGTAAACACACAGAACCCTACATGTATTATATCTTCCAGTATATTGACGCTCCACAAACAAGAGAATGACTTCACTTCTAGTTACCTGGTGCTGGATGCTGCGCAGGTTGATCACGTGGAAGTCGCAGGGCAGGGCCCCTGTGAGGGGGGCGAAGGTGTGCAGGGGAGGGATGCCACGCTTCTTGGGCAGCACTGGCAGCGCAATCACCTCGTGGTTGAGGATGGCCGAGGTCAAGTGACTGAGCAGGGAGGGGAAGCTGGTTGGTCCACTGTCCACCACCTGAGAGGCAGAGAAACACGTCACAACAGACAACACGGGTCATATCTGACAACTAACCCCATCCCACCCTGCTTAGCTTCAGCACTCAACACAGCAGGGAAGCTGCAGAGCTGAACAGCTGAAAACAATTATTTTTTATTTTAAGCGCATATCCAATTCCAGGATGCTGCTATGGCAGACCTTTGAGCTACAGGGTAGAGGGCAGCTAAAACACAGGTTAAACTAAAGTTAAAAACTACAGCTATAGCACAGATTACACAGACAGACAGCCTGCCAGCTACGGCTGGGTAGCTAGCAACCTCACTGTTGCCGTGGCAACGTTACCTCTTGAGCACCGCCTCTCAGAGTGATTGTGATGAGCGAGTGAAACATGGAGGAGAGTTTGGCAAAGAAGCCAGCATGCTGGAGTGCAATGGAAGAGCAGACAGACAAAGATTACAAAAATAAATGGAAGGGGGTGACAAAAGAATGGAGGGACAGGGGTTAACAATCGCAGAATGAGAGATGAGACATTTTCAACAACTGCTGATAAACAGAATTTCTGGCTTACCCACTGTTTCCACTCAGACTAGATTGGCTTCATTTGCTTGGATATGACACCTATAAACAAGATCCAGGAAGTTCCAGTAACTTCCATCTGAGTACTCTAGACTGACTGACCTTGTTGCCAGTGGACCTACTCTCCAGTAGGAGGCGGAAGCGGTTGGCTGTCTTCTTGTTGTCCTTCAGTCCCTGGCCCAGGCCGCGGTTATCATCTTGCATCAGCCGCCGGTCCAGAATCACCTCCAACTGGCCTGAAGTAGGGAAAAGCAGAGAGCTCTATCATAGAATCTGGATAGAATGCGATTTATGATTGACATTCCCATTGAGGACTTCCACCATTCTAACTGGGTGGGGATTCCTATGGGTTGGGAGCGTTCAGACAATGATCAAAGAAAGCATTGTCTTCTTCAAAAAAAATTATTTATTTATTTTTTATTTATTTTACCGTTATTTTACCAGGTAAGTTGACTGAGAACACGTTCTCATTTGCAGCAACGACCTGGGGAATAGTTACAGGGGAGAGGAGGGGGATGAATGAGCCAATTGTAAACTGGGGATTATTCTGTGGTTGCCTATTCTATTCTAAATTGGGTTGCCTATGGATGGTCAATGGCATTTTCCCTGCCTCTGTTTTGGTAAAAAAAAGCTGAGGTATGGGGCTGGAGTAATATAACCAAATTCATAGACAGAGCTAAAGATGCAAGGACTGGCACAAACCATGATATCAAAATTATAGTTGTAATCATGTTTTGAGGGTATATAGTGTTTGTTTATATTTACTTTGTTTACAAACATTGGCTTAAGACAAGCTTATATTTTGGGTTCGACAGTTCAACTAAGCTCATGGGGCATTTATAAGTTATATTCTTAAAGAGTCAATGGGTACATATCATTACTTCATAAATCCAAAAATGTATGTAGCAACTGCAGAT
The DNA here is from genome assembly GCF_045679555.1 of Salvelinus alpinus. Classification (NCBI taxonomy): domain Eukaryota; kingdom Metazoa; phylum Chordata; class Actinopteri; order Salmoniformes; family Salmonidae; genus Salvelinus; species Salvelinus alpinus. Next base: position 44,218,164 of record NC_092100.1, read on the forward strand.
TTCCCCTTTAAGAAAAAACAACATAGGAGCGGTCCTTCCCTACCGCTCTCTAGGCTGGTGACACCCAGGGCCTGGGCAGAGTGCAGGGTGAGGCGGTGCTGGCTGTCCTGGATGTAGGCCTGGCTGGTCATTGGGTAGAAGTTGGCCTGCAGGGGGAGCTTCAGGAGGCGGCGCCGGGGCTGCATCTGTGGAAACATTACAGTATCGAGGTACATGTTGAAGCCAAAGATCAGACATTCTATAGTGTAAAGTGTGTGTTGTGGTCTGACCTGGAATCCGTTGAGGTCTGTGTAGAAGGTGTCGTCACTCTGGATGTCAGTGACCAGTCGCATGGCCAGCTCCTTGTTAGACTGTTCTCTGATGTCCACCATGGTGGTGACATCCAGAGACAGACCGTCCACACCTGGCACATTGTGTATGCGGATGGTCTGTTGGAAGTGCTGATAGAGAGCCACTACCTCAGAGAAAAGAGGTCCCTCCACCACACGCACCACCGGAGGCTCCTTCTGACTGTAGGGCTGAAAGATGGAGACAGTGTGTTTCTCTAATTGAGGCAGGTTACTGATCCTAAAATGGTCTACATGTAACTTACTGTATCTCTAGTAGAGGTAGGAGGGTTTTAAAGCTAGCTCACCTTAGCCTTTCCGTCAGGCAGGAAGAGGTAAGCCCCGCTCTTATCCTTGGAGGACCGAGTACCATATGTCACAAACTGGATCTGAACCTTCAACTCCTGAGGGTCGTCTTTACGACGGATACTCTGCTCGAGAGACAGAACGAGAGACCATATTATACATTACACTTCAACCAAATGAGTCTGTGCTGCCTATTTGGAATTCATCAAATGAGAAAAGGGCCTTGGACAAATTTGATAATTTTAGTCAACTTTTAGGCTGAATTCCAAATCTGTTAGAGCCTATCAGTGGCTGCATCCCCAAATGACAGTCCAGGACTTTGGCCAAAAGTACTGCATTACATAGGCTACCATCTTGGCTGCAGCCAGCCCTCGACCCCTCCACGCACCTCCAGCAGGCCGGTGGTTCCTGAGAAGCCCAGTGTGAGGGCCTGGGTGGAGATGTAGAAGGGTTGTGGGTCTGCCGTCTGGGAGCGGAGGGGGAGGGGATCCACAGCGTGGGCAGTCTGCCCCCGACCAGACAGCCTCAGCAGGGTCTCAGAGCGCAGCGTCATGGGGGTGTCGGCAGAGTCATACAGGTGGAACACAGCCAGGCCCAGGGCAGGCAGACGCACCATGAAGGAGGCCTGTAGACAGGAGAGAACACAAGTTAAACACACACACGGCAGACAGACCGAGGCACTCATGCTACACCTAATATAATCAATGCATCTGTCAAATGAAGTACCAAGCAATGCCCATTAAGTAGCCACTGAGAGCACCACAAATTAAACCAGCAACCACACACACCTGGAAGACCTCTGCACTCATCTGGCTAGCAGAGCTCCACTGGGCACTGAGCTGCACAGGGAGGGTCTGTCCGTCCTCTGTGAGCACCCTGACCCTGGCAGAGTTCACCAACACTGTAACCACACACAGCCTATCCTGCTCCACCGGGTTGAATAGCACCAGGTACCTGACGGAGAGACAGAGGGATATCAGTCACAAACACCGGACCCATGAGAGCCTGTACTGGTGCAGAGTGGAGGGGGGGGGTTACCTGGGTCCTGACTGGTCCAGTTCGATAAGTGTGCGCTGGGGCAGGGAGTCTTGGGTGGCACGTCGGTCATCCTATAGGATAAGGATACGAGTATGTGATCGTCAGTTGCACTGATTGCTTACACTAGAGAAGCACTGAGTAGTAGATCACAACTCCTGTCTACCACAGAATCCCATTGGAAAGTGACAGAAAAGAGAAGATAGTGTTACAATAGCTTATATAAGTCTTATATAAGGCATTGTTAGAGAGCTCCATGTCATGAACAGGTTGACGCTCCCAGTCCTTCTCCCTCACCGTCTCTAGGAAGGGTTCTGTCTGGTAGAAACGATACACATCCTTGTTCTTCATCACTAGGAAGTGGGCTGCGTTAATGATCACTCTCTTCAGGCCCTGCAGGGAGTGCAGTAACCTACAGGAGAGACAAAGGACAAAGGACACATTATCCTAATATTCTTGAAGTTGGAGACATGAGTGTCTTTTATCAAACCAGTGTCCCCAAACCAGGCACATCTCTATTCTGCGTCTCTTAGCCACTGACCTGTTGCCGTAGTCAATGACCACGTTCTCCTTGGCGGTGCCTGTGATGGCATCGTGATGCTGGAAGAGGGCGACGTTACGCCTTGCATCCGTCAGCAGGGTGTAGTCTGAAGTGGGGTAGCGGCCCTCCATGCCTGTGTGGCGAGCGTGTGCCACGGCGAGACTGAACAGGATCTCTGCCCCCCTTGGGAACACCACACAGGAATACTTTAACAAAGACTTGGATTTTTCCCAAACTTTGACAGTGTGCAGGACAGGTTTCCATCTTCCAATTATTTAGCTTTTGAAACCTACACACGTGGCTAACATTGTTGAATTAACGACTGAGAGTAAGGCTCAGATGCCAACCTGCTGTTTCACAGGTGTATTGAAGCCATGTCTGTCTGATTCCATCTGACCTTACCGGAGATGGGACTCCAGCACGCGGTCCATGCTCTTGTAAAAGGGCCGGGAGGTGTAGTAGCCGCTCCAGTAGTGGTCCTCGCGGTCTGCATACGCAAAGAAGTCCCCGCTCAGCACCGGGTAGTCTGGGGGTCTGGCACCCTGGGGCACATTGTTGGCCTTGTAAACCGCAGTGAAGTAGTCGGTCAGGGTCCCAAACTGGGCCTGGAGATATATAGGAACACAGGTGAGATAGGACATTTTAGATTCACTCTAAACATCCATCCAAAACTAATGTTCAATAACTAACAGACCTCTCCCCAGAAGAGCCAGAGAATTGTGGGCTTGGTCTCTGACCTGCACGTGCATCTCGGGGTGAGAGTTCATGTAGTCAAAGAGTCTCTGGTAGTTGAGATACTGCTGGTCCCACTCCAGGGCCTTGTCGTAGCGGAAGTCATCTCCCAGTGGAACCAGAACCACCTTACTGCGGAAAAGCTTGGACTTCTTTCGGTACTGGTCCAAGAGCAGGTGGGCCCTAGGATGGGGAGAGAGGTTACACACTGATTAACATCACAATTGTGGCTTGTGGGTGCCAGTATTACAGGATTCAAAATAATAAATTCCTGAACAGTGCTTGTTTTAGAACAGTGGTTCCCAAACTTTTTATAGTCCCGTACCCCTTAAAACATTCAACCTCCAGCTGCATACACCCTCTAGCACCAGGGTCAGCGCACTCTCAAATGTTGTTTTTTGCCATCATTGTAAGCCTGCCACACAAACACACTATACGATATGTTTATTAAACATAAGAATGAGTGTGTTGTCTCAACCCGGCTCGTGGGAAGTGACAAAGAACTCTTATAGGACCAGGGCACAAATAATTATATAATACTAATCAATCATTTTGCTCTTTATTTAGCCATCTTACATATAAAACCTTATTTGTTCATCAAAAATTGTGAATAACTCACCACAGGTTAATGAGAAGGGTGTGCTTGAAAGGATGCACATAACTCTGCAATGTTGGGTTGTATTGGAGAGAGGCTCAGTCTTAAATCATTTTCTACACAGTCTGTGCCTGTATTTAGTTTTCATGCTAGTGAGGGCCGAGAAGCCACTCTCACATAGGTACGTGGTTGCAAAGGGCATCAGTGTCTTAACAGTGCGATTTGCCAAGGCAAGAAACTCTTGAGCGCAACCCTATCCAGAAATCTGGCAGTGGTTTCTGATTAAATTTTCACAGAACCGCTTGTTGCAATTTCGATGAGGCTCTCTTGTTCAGATATCGGTAAGTGGACTGGAGGCAGGGAATGAAAGAGATAACAAATCCAGTTGTTTGTGTCATCCATTTCAGGAAAGTACCTGCGTAATTGTGCACCCAGCTCACTCAGGTGCTTCGCTATATCACATTTGACATTGTCCATAAGCTTGAGTTCATTTGCACACAAAGAAATCATACAATGATGGAAAGACCTGTGTGTTGTCCTTGTTAATGCAGACAGAGTAGAGCTCCAACTTCTTAAATCATAGCCTCAATTTTGTCCCGCACATTCAATATAGTTGCATTGAGTCCCTGTAATCCTAGAATCAAATTATTAATTTGAGAAAAAACATCACCCAGATAGGCCAGTCGTGCGAGAATCTCGTCATCATGCAAGCAGTCAGACAAGTGAAAATTACGGTCAGTAAATAACACACTAAGCTCGCCTCTCAATTAAAAAAAACATGTCAGTACTTTGCCACTTGATAACCAGCGCTCTTCTGTATGTTGTAAAAGGGTTACATGGTCACTGCATAATGCAGAAACTACACAAGAGTTCAGGGGCCTTGCTTTAACAAAGTTAACCCTTTTCATTGTAAAATGTCTTTCAAGCTGTCAGGCATTCCCTTGGCAGCAAGAGTCTCTCAGTGGATGCTGCAGTGAACCCAAGTGGCATCGAGAGCAACTGCTTGCGCGCGCGTTACCACTCCACTATGTCTCCCTGTCATGGCTTTTGCGCCATCAGTACAGATACCAACACATCTTGACCATCAAAGTCCATTTGATGTCACAAAGCTGTCCAGTACTTAAAAAATATCCTCTCCTGTTGTCCTGGTTTCCAGAAGAGGATGTCTTCCTTAATTGACCCCCCATTAACGTAACGGACATATACCTGGAGCTGTGCCTGGCCTGCCACGTCTGTTGGCTCATCCAACTGTAACGCATAGAATTCACTGGCTTGTGTGCGAAGCAGTAATTGTTTCAGATCATCCCCTGCCAGGTCACTGATGTGTCATGAAAGTGTTGTTTGATGATAACATTGTCTGTATAGTTTTTATGGCCTTTTCCCCCAGCATTGTCCCAGCCATATCCGCGGCAGCAGGAAGAATGAAGTCCTCCACAATAGTATAGGGCTTGCCTGTCCTAGCCACTCGGTAGCTCACCATATAAGATGCTTCTAGCCCCTTCTTATTAATGGTATCTGTTGCTTTTATACATGTCTTACGACTCGAAAGTCATCTTAATTCTCGCTCAAAAAACTTCAGTGGCTTATTTTTCAAATTGGCATGTTGTGTTTCTAAATGTCTGCACATGAGAGAAAGTTTCATCGAGTTGTGAGATAGTACTTTTTGCACATATTGCACAGTGGCTGAGGAAAGGCACTACTCCCAATATAAGTGAACCCCAACTCAATGTAGTTCTCATCATATTTGCACTTCTTCGATGGTCCAACATCCGTCTGTTGTTTGGTGCTTTCCCGGGTAAAGGGGCAGTAGCTCTTCGGCTGCATCAGATTCACAACGGTCAGGGTCCATGTTAGCTGGGTTAACAATAAATGTAGAATTACTGAAGCTAGCATTGGATGTGCTCGTGGAAGCAGAACAACTTGTGTCGTCGACAGGTGCAGGTGTAGTACTGCTGGTAGTATCAGTACTACCAGTAGAGCTGGTATGTGTCTCTATGGATGCGGGCCTTACTTTTTTTAAACATTTATCAATTTTCGAGCAAATGGAATGAGCAGCAGCTACGCTTGGCTACATACGGACCGTTAAGTGGAATTCCCGCGAGAAAGTAACGGTTAATGTGATTGGATGTTAATTATTTGACTAGGCTAATGTGTATTTGACATTGTGTTGTTATTTCGCTGAACAGTAGGTTTAATTTTATTTTTGGCAGTAAAATGAGGCTACTCAGGCGAGAGAAAAAACTCAGCGAAATGTATAGCCCCGTTGGAAAATATAAATGGACTGTTTGAAAATGTGAAAAAAAAGAAAAGTTATTTCTATTATTATTTTTTTTTTAATGGGAATCACATTTTTATTTGGCGTACCCCCAACGGTTTGGGAATATCTGCTTTAGAATATTGACATTATTGGCAATAGCAACGTTTCTGTTTAGTGACCTTCGTCAAAGCATACATTTGAATGAAAAGAAGAAAGCTTGCAAGCAGTGTGCAGAAATGTCTTCTTTTGAAATGCATTACATATTCAATCACATCTCTTAGATGTGTGAGTGCATCCCATTGCAATGCCAGTGTTACAGGACAATAGATGACTGTACATGACCTTAGAAAATGGAAGATATTAAAAAAAAGACCTTTAATGGAAAAAGGCAATCAATAGCTTTCAGTTAGAGAACTATTTTCTATTAGCCTCTCTCTGGAATGTGTGCTTTGTAGAGTTCTATGAAGCATTTCTTTTTTCTACACAAAACTAGTGATTGACAAGCAAGTTGCAGTGACGGTCTTCAAAGCCAGTTGCATCTTTCCTGTATTTCTGCACCCACACTCCCTGTTCTCACCCCCAATCCCCCCACACAGCCCCTGGAAATGCTCCTTGACCCACATTCCCCCCCCAGCAGTGTGGTGTACAAAGCCCCGGGGAGGCTCTCTGCTTGGCTCACCTCTCTGCCACGTTGGCCTCCACCACGGCCCGCGGAGGGACCTTCCAAGGACAGTTGACCCGGCCGCCTGGCAGCCTCTTAAAGTCAAACTGGCAGCAGATCTTGGGGTCCGGCCCGCAGGTGTGTGGCACGTCATAACTGTAGAAGGGCATCATGTGGCAGAAGATGTCCGTGCCCGACTTTTGGTCTGGCAATACAAACAAAAGGAAGAAAATAGTTGACTTATTTGGGGTCTGTGAATATAAAAAGTGCCATGCAAATACAAGCAAGGAACACAGTTACTGTTCTTAGTTCAAACTATAAATTGGCCATTGCCACATTTCCCACAAACTCAATTTGACTTTGAAAGACAGTCCAGAGTGGCAGTGTATTCCAGAGAGAAAAGCACATTATGGTGTAAATAGATGAGATGGTTTTCCTGGCAGCAGACCAGCCAGCCACTGACCCCAGGCCTGCCTCCACATGAACTCCAGGCTGCGGCTGGAGGCGAAGTGCTTCTTTATGGAGTAGTGGACCCTCTGGATGAGCATGCTGGTCAGGTTGGCCCTCTTCAGCAGGTAGGGCATGGTGGCACTGTGGCCAAAGGGGTCCACAGCCCAGCCTGACCGGGGGGTCACACCTACGGTAGGGCACAGCACAGGAGGGTTAACATCGTGGAAAATACAACAGAGCATGGTGCACAGTTTCTATGTCATCTTAATGGAACTCATACAGGAACAGAAGACAGAACTATGTCCGAAGTCATACAGGATTTCACACAATATGCAAAAAAGGTGTCGTTGCAAAGTTATCCGCTCAGAGTTTGAATCAGTTTAACTTTCAAATGCTTCTGCTCCAAACCTTAGGGTGCAAAGCCCCTTGCATGAATAAGAAAAAGTGTCTCGGAGAGGGCAGACGTGTCACTTACCCACGTTCTTCTCCAGCCACTGATGGCCTTCTATGAGCTGGTCGATCATGGCGAAGTAGTGAACGTTGGCCTCATCACTCATCACCCAGCCTCCAGTCACCATCTCCAGCTGACCTCCTAGGATTAGCCTGAGACATCCACACAGTAGGGAGGTGAGAAAAAGCAAACTCTTACTCCGAGCCACTGCATTAACCAGAAAGCAGGCTATGTCAGGAGTATCTAGTCTCTATGACAAGGCAGATGTGGAGCACATTATTTAATTACTGTAGATCACCCTGCTAATGTGGCCTGGCAGGTTGTTTACAGCCTGTGATAAGTGATACTGAAAATATACTGTTTTGCTAGTTAGGAACTCGTCCAGCTGTGAATGTCTACCTAATTACAGAAAACAACTGAAATCAAATCTACCAAGACCGGCACTATTGACTCTTCCCCCATGTGGGCAATCCTCAAAAGACGGCTCAAATACAATAAGGAAGAATCCATTTGGGCAGTAGTAAGATGCCTGAGAGCTAGTACTGCCTGTGAGACACTTACTTGCGCATGGCTTCCTGCTTGTGCATGTCAGCGCTCTCCCACCACTTTGCGAAATAGGAGATCTCGGACCAGATGAACTTCCTGCGTGGGTCCTCAGTCAACTTCACCAGCATGTTGTTGAAGATGTGCTGCGTCTGGTCTGTGTAGTACTTATCAAATGTCTTTATCCAGCCTGCCGGGATGGGAGACAGCAGCACAGAGGTGATGAGCACAACAATACAGATCAGGAGGAACAGCGTCCTGTTCAGTAGCACTGGCAGTACTGAAGCAAAACGCTTAAACTGAAAACAAAAATGGGAGTTCCTTATTGGAAAAGTTCCTGTGGTAGGCTTTGGCTACCTCGCTGTTTCAAAGCATTTATGGGTCTACAAAATGTGACCCTGTATTGTACTGTACCATTTCCTATAGTGTATTCTGGATTGCGCCATGACAAGATGAGGGGTAAGAGCAGGTCAGCAGTACAGTACCATACAAAACAGCTGTGCGGTATTAAAAATAACACCTGTTTTATTATTTAAACAGAACAGAAACTGTGCCTTACAATGAGCCACCTTGAATGCATTGTCAAAGGATGAGATGCATGTAGCAACTGATAATGTAATAACTGCTAATAATTTAACAACTTGGGCATTTAAAATGTAATAAATGCTGATAATGTAATAAATTGCCAATAATGTAGTAAATGCTGAACGCATAACTTAAAGTTTTTGCGCATTAAATAATTATTACATTATGCATTGATTATTACAATATAAAGTGGGTTTAAAAATAAAAACAATGTAATAATTTAAAACCGCTTTCTTTAATAGCATGCATATTAAGCGTCACACACTTGAGGAACACTTTGCATTCATTGCCACGACAGACTTGCAATTTGAAGACACACCTTGTAGTCATGTGATTAGCCAAATTGTAATGATCACAAAAATATTCAACAAGAGTTTCACTCCTTATCCCAGGATTGACCAAGCTACTGTGCCTTACAGAGTGGAGATGGAACCAGACTCATGTCAGACTGATTCACTCACACACACTAAACCTATTGGTCCAATGCCAAAAACTGTGTTTTTTCCACTACTGCCTTTAGTCCTCTTAAGAGCCTCACATATGGACGTTCTACATAGTGAAAGGGGCCTTTTACCATTGCGTTGTCTGCAGGTCTTGTTATGACTCTGTGCCAGTCCTGCCGTTTGACCTACTTCACTTTACCTGCAGTCTTGTTAAACATTAAAAGCTCTGGCCTGGCTTTTGGAGGACATCCCAGAACAAAAGAAAACTGCTTTAGCATGATTCACTGACAACAGTCCCAGTGGTCTCTCATAGCTCTCCGCAGACCCAAGACTAGCTGTGAACATTTACTCAGTGACACCTTAGTAATGAGTAAAGTCTATTCTAATTCAAATGGAAGCATAATGAATGGCTATTCCTGTTCTTGAGTGACAACCTGCAGGATCTACCACGGTCAACAAGTCAATAACTGTCAAGTTAGCTAGCGGGCCTCACACTGGCTGTAAATAAATCTAATGGAACTGTCAATCTCTGGCTAAAATCAAATCTTGTGCCAAGTAACAGCCATTTTAATCTAAAAATAGCCTAGACGTTGGCATTCTAATGTAATTGTGTCACTCCATTTGTCAATCCTGTCATCAGCAGGTAATAGCAAAACATGAAAAATGTATTGAATTGTGGTAAGACCCAAAAAATAAAAGGTATTCCTTTTCGCTAGGCCTCCCTTCATCACACTTTGCAGTTTTGAAACAGCAAGGTAGATCTACTACCTGACCTCGTCCAATAAGAAACCCTAATTTTCCGTCTCATAACGTTTTGCTAAGGTGTGCTCTGAAGAAACTTGCTTTTGAGGTATGCCTCACCTGGGTCGTTGTGGGAGTGAGGGACCACAAACACCTGCAGAGGCTCACTGTCCCACTCCCCAGGCTCATAGGTGATCTCAAAGCCCTGCTTCCACACACCCCCGTCCACATTGTCAAACTTCAGCAGGGAGTACACGTCCAGCATCTGGAAGACAACAGACCGAAGTTGGCAAAGTGGTGAGAAGAGGCAAATCACATGAAATCGGTAATCTCTCACCTTAAGGTGTCACGTAGACAAGAGACAGTGTGTTAACAATTACATACACATATGGCCTACTGATGGCCAACAGAACAACAACCAGAAAGTGCCTGGAGAGCAGCTCACCTGCAGGTCGGTCTGTCCGCGGCGGCCCTGAGCAAACTGGCAGTCCTGGGGCTTGACAGAGAGGAAAGTGGGGCGTCCGTCGAAGGGCAGGACCCAGGAGCCGTTGGCACTGCGGAAAGGCAGCATTCCGCTGGGGGACACAGCGCCGGTGTCGGTCAGCTCCAGGACAGAGTCCTTGATGTGGCTGATGATCTGGTGGTTCTCCTCCAGTAGCTGCTCCAGCTGTTCTATGCGGTTCTGGAGAACAGAGATCTGGCTCTAGAATGCAGGAGGAAAAAGGCCACGGGGGGGGAAATGGGGATGAACGTCACAGGAGGAGCTAAACATGGCAAGCAAGTCTATTTGGATGGATACACTACTTCACTGTCCCCTCCCCAAACGAAACACTGTTGTGAAAATCCAGGTCCTTGTTCACTCAAGCTGTAGCAAATACGTAAATGAATAAATAAAAGGCAAACAATTTATGGGTCCTATTTGAGCCAAATGCCACAAAACAAGTTTAGGCCAACATGACTGTCCTGTCAGAAACAATCAAATCCAGGCTTCATTATTTACACTGTTGCTGGAGCGGGTCTGCAGGTCACAAATATGTGCTGCTGCCAAGCAGTACAGCTGTGGTGGCTGGGCATCTCTACACATGGTGTGTTTATGAAAATAGCTCAATGCCTCTCAGAATACAGTACAAAATAAATGGATGAATGAGATATGAATTATTTAAACATGTGTGCATCTCACCAATTAGGCCCTAGAGTATTCTACGTTTGATAATTACAGCTTTGATGTCACCCAAAATCAAAGGAAAAGTGTTCATTAAACTTGAAAAAGGTACTGCCTCTGGCTTGTAACAGCACACAGATGTATCACAACAACATGGTGTTTGATTGCAGACAAGGGTTGAGACTAACAAGCTAACTAGTGGTGCCATGTCTATAGATGTCTTACCCTTGGGAAGTTCCCGCCGCCGTTCTGTCGCCTTGCAGGGTCGTGTTGGACTCTGTCCAACATCAGGTATAAGGAGAATACGGCCACACAGAATATGGCTCCTCCACACACAGTCACCTGCTTCTTCAGCTTCATCCTTCAGCCTGTAGAAAAGCCTTTTGAAAAAAAAAAAAAAAAAAAAGGAACTACCTTGACTTGTAGTTCTTTACTTCCAAGATAAGCGGGAATGGTCCTTAGTTAGGACAGAGTGGAGTGCAGTCCTTGGAGTGCAAAAAGTGCCTGAAAGTGACCGGCAGGACCAGTGTCAGCAACAGTTCCCCACCCTTGCCTGCACTCCCTTAGACCTCCATTAACCAGAACAGTCAGGGGTGGAACAGTTGGCAGAGAAGGTGGATGTAGGGGTGTAGGTGTGGTGAGGGACACAGGGTACTTAAATCAGCAGTAGCTGGCAAGCAGTCTGTCAGCTCCAGCCAAACCACAGCCGGGCTCCTTCAAAGTGGCCCTTGTGCTCCCAACCATCCAAACCTTTGAGAATTGCGGAGGGAAAAAAACACAAAAACAAGCACTAAACAGCGAGGGCTCAAACAGGGAGCCTACTGTCTCCGCAGCATGGTGTCTGTGTGTGTGTGTGTATATATGTGTGTGCAATCCTTTGGTCCAGTCCAACTCCCAGGGCTGTGTCTAATTCTTTAGCACTGGCAGAGTCCCATTTCGCTCTGGTTGGCTGCCAGGGCATAGCCATAACAGTAAACACATGGCTTCAGTGGTGCGGAGAAACAGGGGTGAATGAAGGACTTGGCTACAGGTACCTCCAGCTCTTTAGATAGTCTTTTTCGCTTGGCTCAAAGCACTCCAGGATGAGACAAATGTCACTACGATGCTCTCTTTGACAAAGCCTAAGCATATCAACAATGGCAAAAAAAAAGAAGATACGTTTCCTTGGTCACATTTAAATTATGTCCTAGGGTCCTTTTCTGAAGCAGGAGGGTAATAATCTCAGTTTAAGGAAGCATGGCCAAAACAACTATGTAATCCCGCTTTTAGTACTCAGTAAAAGGCTGTATGCAAGTGTGTAGGAGAGGAGTGTCACAGACAGATCTAGATAAAGAATGTATACCAAGAAGCAAAACAACCCAGTGGCCTGGATTTCAGGACGCTTGCTAGCTAAAGAAAGACAGGTGTTCCTCCTTCCAACAGCAAATCCTGTATGATCATAATCCTATCAACTAACAGGCTGTCAGTGACAGCCTTGCCATGGGGATTTGTGATGATAAAACCCAACACTTACACTGGCTGCAAAACAACTAAATGGTTCCCAATTCAAAAATGATTTGTTGGGCCATCTGTGCATGATGACTAAACCTCTCCTAACATGGAGATGACAGGCTCTCGTGATATTAGCTAAGTAAAGTATTATGCCTTTAATATAAATGAGCTTGCAATCTTTGCTAGGAAAAGTCACTGTTGCAAGCTCCACATCTTTTGCAATGCATAAATCACTACATGAGGATATCAGACTCCAAAGACTAGATTTGATTATTTCCCATGCATGAGCTTGTAAGAAGAAGATGAGGCCACTGACTGCTGATTCCCCTTCATCAATACAGAGATGATGGAAACCGACGTGATAAAGACATATCCCTGTTTGTGGAAATGTATCTTTGTTTGTTGAACCTGTAAATGAAAACAGCAGCAATCAGTGAAGTCGAATAAAGCTCCGGAATAGTTAATGGTCATTTCCCCGTGTGTGGGATGAGGTGTGAAGCAACAATAACATGGCAACTCAATAATTCTTCATCTTTCAAGCAAACAAGTATCAATATAGCTAGCTATCAAGATCTAGTGATACCCAGTGACAAATACATTTTTCGATGCTAGCTAGCTAACTTTACTGAGAGAATCTATGCATACTCACTTTACCCCTACCTATATCTACAAATTAACACAATTACCTGTACCCCTGCACATTGACTCGGTACAGGTATCCCCGTTATTGTATTGTGTAACTTTACTTTAGTATATTTAGTAAATGTTTTCTAAACTATATTTGCTTAAAACTGCATTGTTGGTTAAGGGTGTGTAAGTAAGCATTTCACAGTAAGGTCCTACACCTGTTGTATTATGCACGTGACAAATAAAATGTTATTTTATTTGAATTAATGGCCCTAGCTAGCTAGTCAAAGCTTTCATTGGATAGTCAGTGTCATTGTATTTTTAAATGAGCTAGGTAGTTCCAAATAGGATACCATTCGTACACAGGCATTAAATATGATTCATGCAGTCATGCCTGACAGACAGCTAGCTAAATTAGCTAGGATCTACAATGACAGGATGACACACAAATAGAATGAATAGACAGGGCATCCCCATTCAAGTCACTGATGGCATAACGGGTAGATTTGAAACAATTTGAGTGTACCCGAAGTGTACATACGCTTCAATCTGTGCTGTGAGTCAACTCAACTGACATTAGAAAAAAATACATTCCATTGAAAGAGCCACATCAGCTAGCATCATTTGAATGAACAATCTACATCACCATGGCAATCCAGCATCAATTGGTAGAACATTCCAAATTACCATGGAACTTATTGCATCGCAATACCAGGCAGTCACTGCGAGTGTACCAATGAGTTTACCAGTCAACTTGTCAGGGTTAGAGCGTCCAAGTCCGTTCTATTCATTATATTTCTATGGGTTGGCATTTCTCTGTTACCATAACAACTTAGTTAGCTAGTTAGACTGTCGGTTTCATTTACGACTGTTACGTTAGGTTAAGAACGTGTTAGCTAGCTAGCTAGCTAGCAGGTGCTGTTACATTACTGCATTAGCAAGCTTGCTTCAGCAATCCTTTTGCCACTGGAGTTTTCACTCATCTCTGACTGACTGACTGACTGACAGCTGCTGGGCACAATCCCACGGCTCAAACACTGTAACGTTTGCTAGCTAACGTTACGTTAGTTATCTGACTACACAACCAGTTAGCTAGCATTAGCCTAGCTACCAGTAACTAGCTAGCTAGCTCAGTGTCAAAGAAATCAACCTACCAGTCAGAGTCGAATCATCTCGAATATCTGTTTTCGGGACACAAAAAAATTGACGTTATGATGCCCGTGGACGGTTATCCATAGCTACCGAATGGTTCTCTGTTTCGCCGTCAGCCATAGATTGAATATGCGTGTCAGAGACGAAATAGGAACCGAAACATCCCACTCCCTCATTTTTTTTTTCTTTCAATGAGGTGAGGAGGAGGAGTCTACCGACGTGTCCATAAGCGACTTCAGTCACCATTCATTTTCTGGATTCAGGGTCATTCAAACATCGTTTTAAGCTTTGTTTAGCTAGTGACAGTTACAGCCGATTTCGGAATTGTATATCGATTCTCTCTCCTTAAATATGTGTTATCTGATGTATTCGTTTCAGTCTCTGAAACGTTTAATCAAACTTTTCGCCGCCGGCTCCTGATATCAGGGCACAACAACAAGTCTCCTGAATTAGCCTAGTGCGCCCAGCTATATCCTTTCCCGAGTTTTCCCTGGCTAAACTAGCTGGCTAGCGGAACTATGGCTGAACTAGCTGGCTAGCGGAACTATGCTAGTTTTCGTCCTCGTTGCCAAACTTCATAAATACTGCACCCTCAACTTCAAAACTAATTTGCTAGTTATACAAAAAAGTATCCAAGATATTCGCTGGAAAGAATCTTGAAATTATTTATTGTAAGAAAACGGTGGCGAAAGATATCATTAACGTTACTACTTAACGCGGATCCAAGTTCAGTTTTGAGATACACCAGCATTGACGTAGGGTTAGTCGGACGTTTCTGACTGGTCTTAGAACTGTGACGACGGGCAGCCTATCCCTGCTTGGCTCTATGGGCTATGAAGTGATTCTGCCAAGACACAGATATGTACCACAGGAGGTTGGTGGCACGTTAATTGGGGACGACTGGCTCGTGGTAATGGCTGGAACGGAATCAATGCAACCGTATCAAATACATGGTTTGATGCCATTCCATTGGCTCTGTTCCAGACGTTATTATGAGCCGTTCTCCCCTCAGCAGCCACCACTGATATGTACAGTCTTGTACCCTTAATCTTATTTGATTTAAATCTGACTTTATTAATATAATGCGTAATCCCAGAATGACATGAGAAAATAGCAATTCTACAGATCGCAATGACTACAATGAATGGCTAAATTACTTCCGGACAGGAAGGGTCAACAGATCTCCCGCTACTCTATGAGGGGACACACTTTTCACGCCACTTCAATACAAAGTGATTTTTGCAAACTCACCCTTTCCCTAACCTTAACCTCAGACTCCTAACCTGCTATGTTAATTCTCCTAACCTGCTACTAAAAAGTCACTATGGTATCGAAGTGGCATGAAAATAGTGCTTCCCGTCTATCGGAGAGCACCCCTTAACCTCTTACAGTGAAAAAAAATGTCATGCTATTGTTTGAGGAGCGTGCACAATTATGAACTTGAAAATGTATTATTAAACAGGAACAGGAATAGACAGGAACTGACCATTTATTTGTATGTATTCATCATCTTTGTTTTAGCCTAGCGCGATTGATTGAGACCTGCAAAGCTTTGTGGGATGTACTCAAAAGCCAATGATTAAATAACCATCTATATCTTAAAGCGATTTTTATGCGCACTCAGAAAAGTTGTTACATTATGATGAACTTTGTGAAATATGTTTTGATAACATTTGGTCCATATGAGAATGTGTTCTTTTGTTCAATAAAAAATATCCTTCATTTTTATTATATTGCAGAGTATTATGATATAAAAAATATAGCAGAGTGCCTGACTATTCAGCTAATTATCTACCAGTGATGGATGATGACTGGATTGGGAGGAAGGTTTGGATAAAGAATGTAGGGATGATAAGGGACCAGATAGGGGGTAAACAGGACATGCAAGGTTTTGCCATGTGACAGGCAGATCCCTAGGTGAGCATTCCCTGTGGAATGGCAGGTAAGTTTCCTGCTCTACATCATACATGATCCACACAAAGCACAAACCAAAGGCAGGGGAATACTGTGGACTTAAACCAGGTAAGACTCCACTTTATCCTTGTTTCTATCTTAATTGTATCCTCTTTATCTTTAACTCTGCCTTGTTGGAAAAGGACCTGTAAGTAAGAATTTCACTGATAGTTTACACCTGTTGTATACGAAGCATGTGACAAATAAAATGTGATTGATTTAATTTGTAATATTGATTAAGTCACCTATTACAAACAATTGTAATTAACAATTGTCTTACATGTAACTAACATATCTTATATGCAACTAACGAGCTGCTTTTTATTGGCAGAAATCCTAATAAAGTAGGGTGTGGAGCTATGCTGTGTGAGGCCTACTCTGACCACTGGGGTGGTCACCACACAGGGTTCCACTGTCCCCGCCTCTCTGACCCCCCTGACCTGTCCTTCTGTTGCTGGCTGGGAGAGGGGCTGGGGCTCAAACAGTGCTGCCCACGTTCCCAGTACCACAATAGCATGAACAGCAGTCAGACAGAGACCAGAGCGAACTCCAAAGAACCTGTTTACAGGTTAGTAACCATACTCACCTAAATCTGCAGGCTAGTATGGCTACCCTAGGAGAGCAGAACTTTCTATCCAGCATTTATGTTGTGTTTTTTCTTAGATCGACTGAGCGTATGGTAGGCTTTTTAGTTGATACAACATACTTCACGCCCTATACTTGTTGCTTTTGTGGAAATATAAGCAAAGCTGACACTTCAATAATTCATTAAACAAGCTGTTAGGAATATATTAGAGACAGATGGTGTTGTTTGTGACTCATTTCAGCCGTGGAACACTTTGGAGCTTTGATCATATTGATATTTCCTGTGTTGTTATATTTGCATTGTTGTTATGGATGTTCTTTTGTTTTTTTTTTGTGGGAAACTGATCAAATAAAATTATTATCCTAAACTTTGGGCACTGTCTGCAAAAATGACTTTCATGGAAGCATCATAGTCATTAACCACTGGAAAGCTTGGTTCTAGTTCTTCATGAGAGCTTTCTGTTTTGATTCCAATACAGCTACAGGTCCCTGTTCCAGACTGTGGTTCTGCTCTATGGGTCCTTGGTACTGGTCCTGATGCTTGTGGACTTCCTATGGTTCTGTCGTGCACGGGGTCTCTCAGTAACGTCAGCTCTTACGAGGCATGTCACGTGTCCCCGCTGGATCTCTAGCCTCCTCTTCCCCTACAGCAACAAGACACAGCAGCAGCTCTACCGCTACCATGGCAATGGGAGGGACTCACAAGTCCTAGGTGAGCACAAGATCCCTCAAGACTCCTCTTGTCTCTAAGGTAACAGAAGACACCGACAACAGTCAGGCAATTTGGCTGACCCATTAAAGACTGAGAGTGTCTTAGGGGAGAAATGTCCATGCCAAGTTCTACATTTGAGCATTTGAATCCCTTGATGGCCATCAATTTAAAACAACAAAAAACTGGATAACATACTGCCACACTATGGCATAACAGGGTGTTTTCATGCATATGGATCACACCAAAGTATATAGGGATAATGAGTGATCATAAGATATCTTATGGTTTTGCTTGTATATTTCCAATGTGTATAGTTTTAATAGGTACATTTATTCCCACCAATACCAGATTTATTAGGATATACAGTGAATCAGTAAACTACTTTGTCTCTATACTGAGCAAGAGGGCTCATACCTAATGCCCTGCATTGGGTGTCTACTTCAGGTAAATGTATGGAACATTGGATGATACTGTATGATATCTATGGTCTGTCTTTTGTCATCATTATCATAATGAAATACAATGCTTCATACTAAATAAAAGGTAACATTGCAGCCCTAATAAAATCAATACTTGGTGAATCTTTTTATTTAGGGATGAATCTACATTTTCAGAATGATTACCTGGAGTAAAACGGGGGAGGGTCATGCTTTTTCAATTTCAGTAAACTGGGGGGTCATATAATTTGTATTTGATGAAATGTCAATATTTCTCCGTGTTTTAGAATAATTTGCTTATTAGGCTATATATTGATGTGTGCCAGATGCCGCCCCTCATCTCTGATTCTCTGATGGGCGTGCAATATCAAGTGTGCCTATATGCTATTTAGTGTGGTCTCAATAAAATGATCTATAGGCTACGAAGTGCATGCTCGGAGAAGCACAGACCAAAGTTATATTTCTAATATAGCTGCTGGGATAGTGTAAATACAACTAGGCTGCAGTACATTGCAATGTATATTCCAATCCTGAGCCCCCCTGACCTCCTGACCTCCTGAACTGCCGCAGTAGGCCTACACAGCACAGCCAATGGTTAGGCAGCACACAAAAACGTGTTTTAGCAAGAGCAGAGCAGGACAGTCAAAGGCTTCTTCCAAAAATGATCTATTAGGCTTAGTCCAAAAAATGCACATCCTAAGCATAGACTTGCCTATGTTCTGTACAGTTTGAGAAGGATTGAGCGAAAATGAGGACTACCGGTAAACGTTGATAGCTTTCTATACTATAATTAATTTTATTAAAAACAATATGTTTGTTGCCCATGATGTAGCCTATTTATCAGAGTTATTGACCTCACAATAATCCAGATTCAAGTCATTTACATTGAGGTTCTGAACCTTGAAGCAGCAGTCACAGCACAATCGATTGGGAATGGACAGCTCATGGTGCTGGAAATAGGCATAATTCAAAACAGTGTTCATTTTATTTAGGTTTTACTAAAAATAAAAGTATTTGCGTTGGAGCCTATTTCTTCACATTTAAGAAGTAAAAGGTAGGTCTACCTGTTTGACAGACAAAATTAGGCTATAGGCTGCTATATTCATAGATTTGTCAGTCAATTCCTCCACCCACCACATAACGTAAACTCACACCATTCCGTACAAATGTGCGCAACCGCAACATTCAAACGAGGCTACAAAGAAAACTAATGGGACTGTAGCGACTGTGTTGACTTCAAAATCGGGGGTGTGAACTATGTTTCTATGACTATGTTTCTATTCAAGCGTTGATCGACATGGTAATGGCTCTATAGTATTGGAGAAAAGTTGAAAAAACTGACCCTCCATTACATCGTGACGTGTCATGTCGTAACGTACAGCACGCATAAAGCAACTATTTCTGTCTTACAATCTCTCTCCACCAGGTGTAGCACCAGGTCTCATCCTTTAAAAACAAGAAATGGACAGTGACGGGGGTAAGGGGGGGATACCTAGTCATCATTGCATGCGATCATCATTCTCAAAGCCGCTGTTTACTTCTAAGATCACTTTAGCACCGCACTAAAAGCCCGATTCAAATTCGACACAAACCTTCAAATAGGTATGTAATGACACATTATATAAACTCTTTATAGTGTTTTATTTACATTTTAGAGGCGATAAGGTGATCATTTGGACAGATCGAGTGAAAAAAAGCAATTTTCCCACAAATCTTCTCCTTCACACTATCACCCATTAGTTTCGCTTCCCCACCCGTCATTTTTAAAAAGACCCGACGGTGCTCATTGCCTTCTTGAATTATGCAGAAAAGGGCAGCGTTTAGGTAATGTAATTTATTTAGTTGGAAAGGGGAGAAAGTGTGCTTTACAATGGTATTGACATTACAGTTGATCTGTAAGTATTACGTTTTTGGGGCGCTAAAATAAGGTCAATTGTACGGACCAAGGCGATGTACAAAAGTGAGTGAGTTTACGTTAGTCTTTTAATAGCCTAACGTTACCTCCGTGTCAGTGAAAGGCTGTTAATTAAGTTAAAACCAAGACTCGAATTGAGGGGGTTTGAGAGGGTATGACATATGCCTACTTTTGAGTAAAGAAAATTGCAAAAAGCACAGGTCTATCCCTTGTTAACTTAAGATTTTGAAGAAAATAAAAAGGATCCGATTATATGAAGTGATAACAGCGCTTTGGTCCTTGATGCTTTATGCAAGTGCAACAGTATAACTTTAGTCCGTCCCCTCGCCCCAACCCGGGCGCGAACCAGGGACCCTCTGCACACATCAACAAAAGTCACCCACGAAGCATCGTTACCCATCGCTCCACAAAAGCCACTGCCCTTGCAGAGCAAGGGGAACCACTACTCCAAGGTCTCAAAGCGAGTGACGTCACAGATGGAAACGCTATTAGCGTGCACCACCGCTAACTAGCTAGCCATTTCACATCGGTTACACTAGAAACAAGCTGTAAAATACCCGGGAAAGACGTGACTCTGATGGGTATGGGAACGTCATTGTTTCGTTTTTTGACATTCAGAGGATAAGTTACAACCTTCTATAGATGAGGATACAAAAAAATGTCTTTGCTTGGGAAGTAATCTAAATCGGTTTATCAAATTATTGTACTTTCTGTACAATAGAAGATGTTTAAACCCAGACAGCTTTTAGGAAACACGTGTGACCTCTTGTTAGGTTAACCTTACATTTTTCTGTGTCGGTAGACCTTCTCTGTCTGGGGTGGAAAGGTTGGACCTAACTTTTGAAGGTACTGTACCATGCTCAGATTTCTAATGACATCTCAGATATAATTATTTGCAAACAGTGACCGTTTTGTTGCAAACAAGTCCCATTGATTTGACATTGGGGTAATATGATAAGACGAATACATAGCCCTACCACTCTGTCCATTCTTATCCTGTAATTTAGGTAAATTGTTTGGTATTAAAAAAGATTCTGCCCAATATGCAAAATGACGCAGAATTTGATGAAATCTTTATAAAAGGCAATTTTTTTCTCGTAATTGCAAATACGTTGATAGATTCCTGCAATGCTTTTACTATAAAGTACATTTCCACCCCTACTCTTGTCCACAACCTTCTGGCTGGCCCACAGCCCTGTGCTCTATCAAAACTCCTGCGTTGCCATGTAATGCATACAGGACAAAGAACCGTTTCTAAAACTGCATATCCAAGGCTCTGGTTGGTCCAAGAGGTGAGTGTAAACAGTAGACATATCCACTTATCCACTATTATTTTGGGTATAGGGCAGGGTCACTTTTTTGTTTCAATAGTTCAGGGAGCATTTAGGTAAAATATATTTTAATGAATGGTGGGCCATCCGTTTTAATTTAAGAGAGATCCGACTTTCTCCATGTAACCCTTATTATACATAATGTTCACTACCTTAGTCTTTGTTACCACTGGAGTTGGGCTAGTTGGGACATTGAGGATTGTGAAAAACTCCTCATATTCGAACTGTCACATACAAAAAAAAAACACTATAAATAAATATATTGAACAAAAATATAAACGCAACATGTAAAGTGTTGGTCCCATGTTTCATGAGATTAAATAAAAGATCCCCAACATTTTCCATATGCACAAAAGGCTTATTTCTCTCAAATGTTGTGCTCACATTTGTTTACATCCTTGTTAGTGAGCATTTCTCCTTTGCCAAGATAATCCATCCACCTGACAGGTTTGGCAATCAAGAAACTGATTAAACAGCATAATCATTACACAGGTGCACCCTGTGCTAGGGACAATAAAAGGCCTCTCTAAAATGTGCAATTTTATCACAAAACACAATGCCAAATGACTCAGGTTTGGAGGGAGCGTGCAGTTGGCATGCTAACTACATGAATGTCCACCAGACCTGTTGCCAGAGAATTTAATGTTAATTTCTCTACCATAAGCCACCTCCAATGTCATTTTTGAGAATTTGGCAGTATGTCCAACTGGCCTGACAACCGCAGACCCCGTGTAACCACGCCAGCCCAGGACCTCCACATCTGTCTTCTTCACCTGCGGGATCATCTGAGATCAGCCACCCGGATTGCTGATGAAACCGAGGAGTATTTCTGTCTGTAATAAAACCCTTTTGTAGGGAAAAAACTTTTTTTGAGTGGTTGGGCCTGGCTCCCCAGTGGGTAGGCCTTGCTCTGAACTGGGTGGACCTATGCCCTCCCAGGCCCACCCATGGCTGCGTCCCTGCCCAGTCATGTGAAATCCATAGATTAGGGCCTAATGAATTTATTTCAATTGACTGGTTTCCTTACATGAACTATAACTCAGTAAAATCGTTGAAATTGTTGCGTTTATATTTTTGTTCAGTAGCTTTCCTGCAGGATTCTGTTATTTTTTATCACTTAATGGATTTAGTAAGGCATCGAGCTTTGATCTGTATTTCATTTGAAAAAGACAGCTACATATCCCTATATTATAGCGTTTATTTTTATTTTTATGAATTGTAATGTAATAATATTTTATGAAATGTCACATCTTGACGTTAGGCCTTGTTCAGATGCTTTGCACTCACTTTATCAGTCCCTATGTAAAAAGCATTGCCAGTAGGCCTACTGGTCCAATACATAACATACCTGCAATGAAAATGTAACCAAATAAAGCGCTTAAGAGATAAACCGTCATGTGTGAAAGCATATAGAGATTCTCTGCCTTATTTGGTCATGGAGCATGTGTAGAGGGAGGAGCCGCTCCATAATCGTCATCATCGTGCACCCACAGGAAGAACTTCATAAAGTACTGTCACAAACTAGCGCCTGTAAAAGCAGAGAAATCAATGAAATAAAGAAACAAATCTGCAGTGAGAAGAGTCATTTACTGTCAGAGCTTATCGGCCAGAGAAGGAAGTCATGAGTGTAAACGGGAAGGAAATGGTAAGAGATCGCCAGTAGCGGAGAGTTTTGAGTCTATTGCTCGGTGGGTTTCTTAGCTAGCTAACGTTAGCTTCCCCAGTTGCTGTTGTCCGATGCCGCGTTCACGTACTGGTCGGAACTAGGAAACTCGGAAATGTCCGACTTACTAATGGTTGCAGTTATACTTTCATCCCCGTTCCACAATGTGTTGGTCGGACATGTCTGAGTTTCCTAGTTCCGATTAATTTGAATGCAGCATATCTAGAGGGATGAAAGGGTTGTCAAAATACATTCGTTACTCAGAAAATACGGCCGGTATGTACTTCTAAAAAAAAAAAAAAAAAAGGTCTAAATAAACATTTACGAGCAACCGAAAAAATGCACATTGTCGATACCTAACGCACATATACTGGGGCAACGTTAGCTTACTGTTTAGTCTGATTCATCAGGCTATAATACACAATTGTTTTGTAATACAGATTGAAACTACACAATATCGTGTAAATATTCCTTACAAGTCAGAATGTTTAATAAAATTACATTTCAACTTACTCTACCTGTTGGCTGTGCGGCTTGTCCTTCAGCTGCTCGACATTTGAGAGGAAATATCCACAGGAAGGTATGGTTAACCCTGAAATGTCAACTTCACTACCGGCGCAATAAAAAGTAGGGTAAATAATACTTTCCTATGGATATTTTGTCTCGACCATCTGAAGGACAAACACCATGGACAACCTGTAGAGTAAGTTGAAATGTAATTTTATTCAACATTCTGGTTTGTAAGGAAAATGTAAACGATGTTGCAGTCATTAGTTTCAGCCTGTATGTACCAATTAATTGTGTATTACAGCCTGATGAATCTGACTGTTATTTAGGTTCATCCACAGATTGAACATTTAACCACATGCTACTACGACGATACCTATATGCATTTGGTCTTATTCTGGCAATTTTATGTTTTATCAGTATTTTTACTTACCATTATGAACAAGAGCTGGGGCATGCACCACTAGTTAGGACAGTTTCTCTACATTTGCATCTAACCATGTACAGTACCAGTCAAAAGTTTGGAACCACCTACTCATTCAAGGGTTTTTCTTAATTTTTTATATTGTAAAATAATAGTGAAGGCATCAAAACTATAAAATAACACATGGAATCATGTAGTAACCCAAAAATATTTTGATTAAACAAATCAAAATATATTTTATATTTGAGATTCTTCAAAGTAGCCATCCTTTGCCTTGATGACAGCTTTGCACACTCTTGACATTGTCTCAAACAGCTTCACCTGAATTGCTTTTCCAACAGTCTTGGAGTTCTGACAAATGCTGAGCACTTGGCAGTCCAACTCATCCCAAACCATCTCAATTGGATTGAGGTCGGGGGATTGTGGAAGCCCATCACTCTCCTTCTTGGTCAAATAGCCCTTACACAACCGAGGGATGTGTTGGGTCATTGTCCTGTTTAAAAACAAATTATAGTTCCACTAAGCGCAAACCAGATGGGATAGTGTATTGTTGCAGAATGCTGTGGTAGCCATGTTGGTTAAGTGTGCCTTGAATTCTAAATAAGTCACTGACAGTGTCACCAGGAAAGCACCATCACACCACCTCCTCCTTGCTTCATGGTGGGAACCACACATGCAGAGATAATCCGTTCACATACTCTGCGTCTCACAATGACACGGTGGGTGGAACCAAAAATCTCACATTTGGATTAGAGGTCGACCGATTAATCGGAATGGCCGATTAATTAGGGCCGATTTCAAGTTTTCATAACAATCGGAAATCGGTATTTGGACACCTTTATTTAACTAGGCAAGTCAGTTAAGAACACATTCTTATTTTCAATGACGGCCTAGCAACGGTGGGTTAACTGCCTTGTTCAGGGGCAGAACAGATTTTTACCTTGTCAGCTCAGGGATTCAATCTTGCAACCTTACGGTTAACTAGTCCAACGCTCTAACCACCTCACGAGGAGCCTGCCTGTTACGCGAATGCAGTAAGAAGCCAAGGTAAGTTGCTAGCTAGCATTAAACTTATCATATAAAAAACAATCAATCATAATCACTAGTTATAACTACACATGGTTGATGATATTACTAGTTTATCTAGCGTGTCCTGCGTTGCATATAATCGATGCAGTGCGCATTTGCGAAAAAGGACTCGTTGCTCCAACGTGTACCTAACCATAAACATCAATGCCTTTCTTAAAATTAATACACAGAAGTATATATTTTTAAACCTGCATATTTAGCTAAAAGAAATCCAGGTTAGCAGGCAATATTAACCAGGTGAAATTGTGTCACTTCCTTTGCGTTCATTGCATGCAGAGTCAGGGTATATGCAACTGTTTTGGCTGCCTGGCTCATTGCGAACTAATTTGCCAGAACTTTACGTAATTATGACATAACATTGAAGGTTGTGCAATGTAACAGGAATATTCAGACTTATGGATGCCACCCGTTAGATAAAATACGGAACGGTTCCGTATTTCACTGAAAGAATAAACGTTTTGTTTTCGAGATGATAGTTTCCGGATTCGACGATATTAATGACCTAAGGCTCGTATTTCTGTGTGTTATTATGTTATAATTAAGTCTATGATTTGATAGAGCAGTCTGACTGAGCGATGGTAGGCACCAGCAGGCTCGTAAGCATTCATTCAAACAGCACTTTCGTGTGTTTTGCCAGCAGCTCTTCGCAATGCTTCAAGCATTGCGCTGTTTATGACTTCAAGCCTATCAATTCCCGAGATTAGGCTGGTGTAACCGATGTGAAATGGCTAGCTAGTTAGCGGGGTGCGTGCTAATAGCGTTTCAAACGTCACTCGCTCTGAGACTTGGAGTAGTTGTTCCCCTTGCTCTGCATGGGTAACGCTGCTTCGAGAGTGGCTGTTGTCGATGTGTTCCTGGTTCGAGCCCAGGTAGCGGCGAGGAGAGGGATGGAAGCTATACTGTTACACTGGCAATACTAAAGTGCCTATAAGAACATCCAATAGTCAAAGGTATATGAAATACAAATCGTATAGAGAGAAATAGTCCTATAATTCCTATAATAACTACAACCTAAAACGTCTTACCTGGGAATATTGAAGACTCATGTTAAAAGGAACCACCAGCTTTCATATGTTCTCATGTTCTGAGCAAGGAACTTAAAACATTAGCTTTCTTATATGGCACTTTTACTTTCTTCTCCAACACTTTGTTTTTGCATTATTTAAACCAAATTGAACATGTTTCATTATTTATTTGAGGCTAAATTAATTTTATTGATGTATTATATTAAGTTCAAATAAGTGTTCATTCAGTATTGTTGTAATTGTCATTATTACAAATAAATAAATAAAAATCGGGCCGATTAATCGGTATCGGCTTTTTTTGATCCTCCAATAATCGGTATCGGCGTTGAAAAATCAATCGGTCGACCTCTAATTCGGACTCATCAGACAGATTTCCACCGGTCTAATGTCCATTGCTCGTGTTTCTTGGCCCAAACAAGTTTCTTCTTATTGGTGTCCTTTAGTAGTGGTTTCCTGGCAGCAATTCAACCATGAAAGCCTGATTCATTAATTGTAAGTCAACTGTAACTTGTTTTCCTCTGAACAGTTGATGTTGAGATGTTTCTGTTACTTGGACTGCGTGAAGCATTTATTTGGGCTGCAATTTCCGAGGCTGGTAACTCTCTAATGAATTTATCATCTGCAGAAGAGGTAACTCCGGGTCTTCCTTTCCTGTGGCGGTCCTCATGAGAGCCAGTTTCATCATATTGCTTGATGGTTTTTGCAACTGCACTTGAAGAAACTTTCAAAGTTCTTAATGTTGGACTTAATGTTGGATTTCTGAATTGACTGACCTTCATGTCTTAAAGTAATGATGGACTGTCGTTTCTCTTTGCTTGTTCGAGACATAATATGGACTTGGCCTTTTAACCAAATACGGATATTGTCTGTATACCCCCCTACCTTGCCAAAACGCATTAAGAAGGAAATAAATAACACAACTTTTAATAAGGCTCACCTGTTAATGGCATCTCCCGGGTGGCGCAGTGGTCTAGGGCACTGCATCGCAGTGCTAGCTGCGCCACCAGAGTCTCTGGGTTCGCGCCCAGGCTGGGCTAGGTTCGCGCCCAGGCTCTGTCGCAGCCGGCCGCAACCGGGAGATCCGTGGGGCGACGCACAATTGGCATAGCGTCGTCCGGGTTAGGGAGGGTTTGGTTAGGGAGGGTTTGGCCGGTAGGGATATCCTTGTCTCAGTATGTAAAAATGTAATAAAATGTATGCACTCTACTGTAAGTCGCTCTGGATAAGAGCGTCTGCTAAATGACTAAAATGTTAATTGAAATGCATTCCAGGTGACTACCTCATGAAGCTGGTTGAGAGAATGCCAAGCTGTGGGTACTTTGAAGAATCTCAAATATAAAATATATTTTGATTTAACACTTTTTTTTGGTTACTACATGATTCCATGTGTGTTATTTCATATTTTTGATGTCTTCACTATTATTCTACAATGTAGAAAATGGTGCAAATAATTAGTTGGTGTGTCCAAACTTTTTGGATTGGTACTGTATGTAAACGTGTAGTTGAGAGTAGCATGCTGGATGGCAGTGGGTGAAGGGAGTTACTACAGGAGTTTCAGCAATTGTTAACATGAAAGAAATAAAGGACCACCTGAAGGAAGGCACTCTTAATTGAGGCAAAGTGCCTCTAGATGACACGAGATGGGAAGAAGGTGGATAGCTTGTCAGGGCTACGACTGGTACCGTATATCCCATATGACCATGATATTGTGGAGAGAAGTTGGATGATTCGTTGTCAGATCGTGACAGTATTGTGCCCACTATCTGTACATCTTTGATCCAGGACCCTGGTGCCCTAAAGGAAGAGGGGAATACCCTGTTCAATGCAGGGGACATGCAGGGGGCTCTGTTCTTCTACACCAAGGCTCTCAAATTGAGTGGCAGCCAGGCGGAGAGTGCTGTCCTGCACCGCAACCGCTCCGCCTGCTACCTCAAGCTAGAGGACTACACCAAGGCTGAGGCTGATGCCTCCAAAGGTGGGAGAGTGCAGAACAAACCTGTCAACGTTGTCATTCACCAATGAAAAAATGATCATATATACTACATTTGACTAAGTAGAGTGTCTCTCTCTCTCTCTCTCTCTCTAGCTCTTGATGCTGACCCTGGTGATGTGAAAGCCAGGTTCCGGCGGGCACAGGCCCTGCAGAAGCTGGGTCGTCTGAACGAAGCGTTTCTGGACGCTCAGAGGTGTGCACAGATGGAGCCCACAAACAACACCTTCAAGGAGATGCTCAGACTGCTGGGAGCACAGAGCCAGAAAAAGGTGACGTACCAGCAGAGACTATGTAGTTCTGATGAAGTCTCTACAATGTTCCCAGGAGGTCCAAGGCCATAATAAGGATTTATTTTCTCTCCCTTGTAGTCAGTTCAGATGTCCTCCACAGACGCTCGCGTTCAGCAGATGTTCTCTCTTCTCCTGGACCCCTCAGCACAGCCCTCGGACAGACAGAAGGTAAAACAACCACACCATACTTACATAAACACTGACTACACGAAAGCACACTCTGGCATGTTTTCAGCTTTGATGAACCTTACACCTTGTGATCTATTTCTCAATGGCAGGCTGCTCAGAACCTGGTGGTGCTGTCTCGTGAGGAGGCGGGAGCCGAGCAGATCTTTCGTAACGACGGGGTGAAGCTGATCCAAAGTCTGCTGGGCTCCAAGCAGGAGGAGGTGGTCCTGTCTGCTCTCAGGACCCTGGTTGGCCTGTGTACTGGCCATCAGTCCAGAGTAAGTGTCAAGTTGTCTAGGTGTTATAATTATTTCAGCTCTGCCCAAACTTGAAAACGGCTTGCTCAACACGTGAAGGATGCAAAGGGACAACTCAATTCCTTTCCAGTGTTTTATTATGGTTTTGATGCCATTTGTTGAATATGTTGAAACAGTTGATTTGTTGAATAGAGTAGTTGAATGACAGAGGAATAGGGAATAGGTTGATAACCTTAAACAGAGAATAAACATGCATTATTTTACACAATAAACAATGCATGACACAGCAACAAAGCATGGCTTTGAATAAAGTAAACGTTTAAACAATTCAATCTAGCACTTCAAGCAATTACTTTTGCAGTCAGAAAATATCCACAACAAAAGAAGTCACCACTCCTACCAGAGTTAAACATGTAAATTGTGCTAAGCACTGGATGCAACATAATAAATAATTCCAAACATTACATACCAGTTGCGTCTTTAGGGTTGAACAATGAGCTGTTTGTATGTTGAGGACCCAAGCAAAGCTAAGCCCAAACATTTTATACCCATGCTTATCTGCCAGGTGCGCATGTAAAAGTAGTCCCTCCAGAAATCCTGGCTAAATTTTTTAGTTCCACCCGTGTTTTTGGGTTATCTGCCCTCTTGAGGCCTGGAGTTCTTTAAAGGAAGAGCTGCCATTGTGCTCATGTTTTGAGTGTTCTGTTTTTTGACGCAACAGTAAGTATTGGTCATATCTGTGTTTCTCCATATGAAACACTAGACAGTATTTAAATAAAAAATCTAGCGACATTTCATTCAACCATGACCACCTTCACCATCTTCTTCTCCAGACCATGGCCATAGTGAACGAGCTGGGCATGGAGCAGCTGTGTGGGGTGATGGGCTCTGGGGCGTCTGCTGTGTCCCTGGCTGCCTGTCACCTGCTGCAGGTGATGTTCGAGGCCCTGACAGAGGGCATGACGAGGGAGATCAGAGGGAAGGACGAGGCCATACTGCCTGGTGAGATGACATGTCTTCCGGTTACAGGTTGTGACTTCTCGATAAAACAGAGATAGAAAAGAAAGGTGACTGACTTAAATATATTTGTGTGTGTGCCGTACAGAGCCGTCTCGTGAGCTGCGCTCCATGCTGCGCCACCTGGTGGAGATGATGCCAGCGAGCAGTGTGTCCGGGCCGGGCCGAGACAGCGCCATCAACCTCCTGGTCAAACAGGTGCCCCGCAAGTCCCAGAGGAACCCAGACAACTCCCTCACACTGTGGGTCATAGACCAGGGTAAGAGACAGACTAACTCCCTCAC
The DNA here is from genome assembly GCF_045679555.1 of Salvelinus alpinus. Lineage (NCBI taxonomy): Eukaryota > Metazoa > Chordata > Actinopteri > Salmoniformes > Salmonidae > Salvelinus > Salvelinus alpinus. Next base: position 44,247,912 of record NC_092100.1, read on the forward strand.
ACTGTATGGTAGAGACCAGGGTATGGTAGAAACAGAGCATGTTGTATTTTCTTCTTTGGTGGATGCAGCCATTCTGTCATGCAGATGAGGCTCACACAGTATTGTATAGTATTTTGAATCCGATGTACGTGTAAATATGAACTATCAAGGAGTTAAATCAACCATATCTCTGTTCTCTCCTGTGCAGGGCTAAAGAAGATCCTAGAGGTAGCAGGAACGGTCCCTGAGATGTCTGAGGGACCTCCTCTCACAGACAACTCCCACATGAGCTGCTCTGTGCTCCTCAGCAAACTCTATGATGACCTGAAGAGTGATGCCGAGAGGGAGAACTTCAATAAACTCTGCGAGGAATATGTCCAGTGAGTGTTTTGTCCTGTCTTGATTTTCTAGTCTGTGTTGATTGTGGTTGTGCCTCCCACCAGGTTGCATAGTCATGTCTTATAGGTTATTGAATTGTGAACATCATCTTTTTATTTTCATTGTCGGTACAAATCCAAACAATCTGCTTGTGTGTGTGAGAACTACTCTGATACCTTTACTGCTATTGTTCTATGCAGGCATCACTTTGGCCGCCCCGGCCTGGAGAGTAAGCTGCGCGCCATTCAGACGGTGTCTGTGCTTCTGCAAGGACCCAGCGACGTGGGCAACAGGACCCTGGAGATGTCGGGTATGATGGATGCGGTCATCTCTCTGTGTGCCTCGGAGGTCGTGTGTCACCAGCAGGTGGCGGTGGAGGCTCTGATCCACGCTGCAGGCAAGGCCAAGAGGGCCTCGTTCATCACAGCCAATGGCGTGGCACTGCTCAAGGACCTCTACAAGAAGAGTGAGAACGACCAGATACGGGTTCGAGCGCTAGTGGTGAGGGTTCAGCCAATAGCTATAGAACAATACTATACAATTGTTATATTGTCTATGGTTCAGCTAAACTCCAACACACTGGGCCAATTGTCCCATTGGAATAACAAATAAACATTGAAATAAGTAGTGACAACTGAATCAGTTTTTGACTGAAAAAGTGTGTGTTTTACAGGGTTTGTGTAAGCTTGGCTCAGCTGGGGGGACAGATTTCAGCATGAAGCAGTTTGCTGAGGGGTCCACACTGAAACTGGCCAAACAGTGCAGGAAGTATGTGACCTGTGTTTTTTTCAAAGTGTGTAACTTAAAATGTAGCTTGTTATTATAGAAACAGTCAGATGATGTACCTCTTCCTGTCCCAGGTGGCTGTGTAACGAGTCTCTCCCCCCAACATCTCGGCGGTGGGCCATTGAGGGCCTGGCCTACCTCACCTTCGACGCTGACGTAAAGGAGGACCTAGTTGAGGACAGGAATGCCCTGCAGGCAATGTTTCAGCTAGCTAAGGTAAGCTTAACCCCCCCACCCCTTAATATCAAGGTCAAATCAGACAATATGATTGTTATATTGTGACTTTTTATATCATGAGATATGTTCCTCCCAGCCTCCCTTTGTACTGGTGTAGAGATGTAATGATAACTAGTCATTTCATTTGATGTGATGTCTGATGGCGGTGTATTGTGTCCCTACAGTCAGAGGATAAGACAGTACTGTTTGCAGTGGGCTCTACTCTGGTGAACTGTACTAACAGCTATGATGTGGACAAGCCTGACCCTCAGATGGTAGAGCTTGCCAAGTATGCTAAACAGCACGTACCAGAGGAACACCCCAAGGTACTGCACTGTGTGTGTCAGGGCCGTGTTACCCAAGGTACTTCTAGACATCCAAACCTCACTAATCACTGGGTCTCGACTAGATGTGTAATGGTACAAGTATTAGTACCAAACCGGTCGGTACTGGGACCTCGGTTCAGTTCGCACTGTGAACCCGAATGAATACATTACAACAAATAAAAACACTAGGCCTATAGGCTATGCCTCTTGAGTAAATCTGAGCTGAAAAACATTTTAAGGATATTAAAACAGAGCCTATGTGAAAAAATGAAATTTTAATTGCTGCATTTCAAACTGTTCTTTTGTGAGGTGCACTCGGGAGCTATTTCTCCGGTGGGGTCGATAAACCAGAATTGGCGGATCCTCCATCATCGTTTAAATCTCCAGTTTGTTAAAATTTTGGCTTCCCAGTAGATTACGACGACGATGGACAGAGAGTTGTGGATAAAACGTGAACGGTTCTCCAACTGGTAATTACTAGTGGGAAACTCGTTTATCATCCTGAGCACCCACTTCTTCCATATGGTGACCTCTGGTGTCACTAACTAAGGAAATTGCCTCTATAACAGTGTTTTCAGCAGTTAAATGTTACAACAAAATATTATTTAGAAAAAGCAATCTATTAATGTGTTTTTTTAATTCAAATTTTGTTTAAGCATGATAGCTGTACTTTTTAGTTCATGGTAGACGCAGCATTAGAGTTCAAATCACATGAATGAATCCAACTGGTATTTACGACTTCACAACTGGTAAATTCCCACCTCCCACATGGTTACAAACGCAGCAGCAGTGTAAACTTTAGAGGCCCAACATAACAATCCTGTCACAACAGACCATGCCAGGAACATTATGAATGGAATTTTATTTTCCTCCTGTACTGAAACCGAATCGACCAGTGATGCGTACCGAACCGTGGGTTTGGTGAACCGTTACACCCCAAGTCTCGACACAGGGAATATTCCTCTAATTAGGTTATTTTTATCAGCTCTTGTCCCAGATTAATTTTATTACTTAAACCTTTTAAACCAATAAGTCCCATTGAGGTCAAAGACATCCTTTATTAAGAGAGACCTGGCCAATAGAGTAACTCTGACCAAGATAGCGAAGAGATTGCCCCACTGTCTGTTTGTTTCAGGACGCTCACTCGTTTGTGGAGAAGAGGTTGATGAAGCTGCTGGAGGCAGGTGTGGTGTCTGCTCTGGTGTGCATGGGGAAACAGGAGAGTCCCGCCCTTACTGAGACTTGCAGGGAGTGCATCGCCAGGTTTGTCTGTCTTATCTTCCCTGGCTCTAGCCTAATAATATTCTGTCTTCCCTGTTTACAACGCAGTCTTTTCCCCCTGTGTGTATCTCTCTCTGCAGGGTGTTCTTGGCTCTGGTGGAGAGGCAGGAGGACAGGGGCACAGTGGTGGCACAGGGTGGAGGAAAGGTGAGACCATTCTCATGTCAGTTATGTCTAAACACACCACCTTTCTTACTTGATTTAATTGACCAGTAAAATGCATTTAATGATGCTGTCTTGCCAGGCCCTGCTCCCTCTGGTTTCTGAGAGTACTGATGTCGGGAAGACCAAGGCAGCACAGGCCCTGGCCAAGATCACCATCACATCCAACCCAGAGATAGCCTTCCCTGGGGAGAGAGTGAGAACCACCCTATCCTCCTCCACTGATGAGAAATAAATATGTTTGTGTGGAGATCTAGTAATAAGATATTGCTGAGCCTGTTCAGATTTGACCATTTCAATCCATGGTGGTGCTCTCATGTAAACTCACTGATTCCTTTCTCTCTTCTGTGTGTGTGTGTGTGTGTGTGTGTGTGTGTGTGTGTGTGTGTGTGTGTGTAGATCTATGAGGTGGTGCGTCCCCTGGTCAGTCTGCTCACCCTGGACTGCTCCCTGTTGCAGAACTTTGAGTCTCTCATGGCCCTCACCAACCTGGCTGGTATCAGCGAGCGGCTCAGACAGAAGATCATCAAGGAGAAAGCTGTACCCAAGGTAGAGGGTTACATGTTTGAGGAGCACGAGCTGGTCCGCTCTGCAGCCACAGAGTGCATGTGTAACCTGGTCCTGAGCACTGAGGTGCAGCAGCTCTACGTGGCCACGGGGAATGACCGTCTGAAGCTGCTGGTGCTCTACAGTGGAGAGGAAGATGAGAGGCTGAGGAAAGCTGCAGCTGGAACCCTGGCCATGCTGACCGCAGAGCAGCCTGAGCTGTGTGCACGCATCCCTGGAACGGTGATGCATCCTCCCTCGTGTATATATATATATATACATACATACATACATACACACATAGGTTAAATTGAATATACTATACCAGACAACTTTCCTTTACTATTTCTGTCCAGAGTTTCACTTTACTTCCCTCGCTCTGATTCCAGACCAGTCACTGGCTAGAGATCCTTCAGGCCCTGTTGCTTAGTGACAGCTTGGAGCTGCGTCACCGTGGAGTGGTGGTCATGCTGAATCTGATGCAGGCGGAGAAGAGCCTGGCCGAGACGCTGATGGAGAGCGAGGCGCTGGAGATCCTCTCCGTTCTGGCTAAATCCACAGAGCAGAGCCCCATCTCCAGAGCAGCACAGCACTGCCTGGATAAAGCCATTGAGTACGGCATCATCAAGAAGCCAGAGGAAGGGGGAGAAGGAAATGAGCCCTGAGGACAGTATGGAAGTGTGTGTGTGATGCTACAGGAGAAAAGACTTATAAGATGATTGCTCCACTGCTGTTCTGTGTGAGGTGTGTTTTGTAGAATAGGAGGCAAGCAGTTTTGATGTTTGAGGGCAGTAGGCTGTGCTGGTTTCAGTTTGAGAGCTGATATGCTTTACAAACATTAAGTGATGTGCAACAACCTGAGAGCTGGAGTTGGTGAATGTTCATAATGGATCTTGAAGAAAGGAAAAACACGCACTCACTTAAATATTATTTGTTTTAATGAAAATAATTAGCAGCCTTTTCCATCAAGTATATGCCTTTTGAAACTGCCACCCAATGACCTTTTGTCTCTACAAACATTTGAGCACAACAATTTTTCTTTCAATCATAACAGATCTCCCAGACCTGGGCTAAAGAGGACACATTATACATGCTTCAACTGCCATGCCACCTTACACTCATGGATTATTCTGTTTGACGCTAAAGGCACAATGCATAGCCAACAAGAGTATAACAACTGAAACAACCAAATATAGTACTTCATGCATTCATCAAGTCATTCCTTTATCTTGCTGTAGTTTTCTATTGACCTTTGTATTCCAATACATGTATTTCCTTTTTAATGTTTACAACACAATATTTATGTTATGATTTACTTGCACCTTATATGGATCATTGGTTTTATTTGCCTTTTCTTTTTCCACTACATTTCCAATGTCTTGGTAGTTTTTATAAACAACCAGCACGACCAAGTTAGTAGGCTGGCTGACAAAAACTGTTGCTATGTAAAGTCAGTGATTCTTCATTAACTAATCCATTGTATGAATTGTTTTCATCACTAAAGACTGCATCTAGACCACTGCGGTATGAGACATATTTGCCCGTTGTTTAAGGTAATCTACTCATGTTCACATATGCCGATTCACGGACCTTCTATATTCGGGTTTCATCCTGTTTATTATAATTTTTTTTAACCAGGTAGGCCAGTTGAAAACAAGTTCTCATTTACAACTGCGACCTGGCCAAGATGAAGCAAAGCAGTGTGACAGAGTTACACATGGGATAAACAAATGTACAGTTAATAACATAATAGAAAAATCAATGTACAGTGTGTGCAACTGTAGTAAGATTAAGGAGGTAAATCTGGAGTGATAGATGTGCAAGTAGAGATTCTGGGGTGCAAAAATAAGTAACAATTTGGGGAATGAGGTAGTTGGGTGGGCTATTTACAGATGGGCTGTGTACAGGTGCAGTGATCGGTAAACTGCTCTGACACATGATGCTTAAATTTAGTGAGGGAGATGTAAGTCTCCAGCTTCATTGATTTTTGCAATTCGTTCCAGTCATTGGCATGAATTGGACCAGCATTGGACCAACATCACATGTGCACAGACCTCGTGATGTTATCCAAAAACATGGCAGATATTGGATGAATATAAAATATATTTGGCTGCGAGTGATGGAATAAAATCTGCCTCAGCAATTTTATGGGGGAATAATTCAATGGATGCTTTGTGCACAAAGGTAATGACTAAAGTGTCTTAGTTTTCAAATCTGACTTCTCTATGGGGCCGTCTATGAAAATTGTATTTCTGGGCCGGGCGTCAGTTAAACTGAAGTACTGAAGCAAAAGTGTAGGAGCAGTCGAAATCGTGCTTCTAGATCCGAACCCTGGCCCCTTAATCTAGACCAGAGAAAGAGGCCCAACAGCGGAAAATCTTTCTCCCTCCAGCAGGGGGCGTTTTTCCATTGTTTCGGATGGAATTCAATGAGTGTCGAATTTCTTCAACCAAAAATTATTATTTGGTACGTGAGGTTTAGTTGATTGAATATAAGTTTCGTAATGCTTAAGTTATGAGTGTACTGATATAAGTAGGACATGTGAATCCCGGAAACTGAGAAAACGTTTAGAGTTCTCGAGATGGCTATGCATATTCATGGTACGAGGCTAGTAACGTTAGCATGTTTCAAAAATGTGTTCCTTTTTAACAAATGGGAAACAAGTATATAGAAAGAATATACAAAGGACATTTGAGCCCTTACATGAATACAATGACAAAAAAAGCTGCAACGCTGTTTCTCGGTGGTCATTAAAAAATAAATATATTTTTTTTTACTTATTCGCATAGTGGTAGGCATGATAATATTTATGAATACTTTTGAAAGAAACAGCCTTCATTTTGTTAATAAGTAGGTGTGTGTGTGTGGGTGTGGCAACATCCAAACTTCCCCCCCCCAACAGACATCAATAAAACCATTCCAATAAGGCATGACATAAGGTATAGATAGATAGATACAACATCCTGTTGAAACAAGGCTCCTATAGCTCTGTTGTTGAATGGACTAAAAGAAAAACAAAACTTTCCTATTGCTGCGTCAACGGGGTTAATTGTATGTATGTTCTGAGGGTCAGGTTACATTCCTGAATAATAAAGCAACACCTGAGGGAATGGCATCTAAAACAATTGCAAAATATTTAGGTTTTACAGGGATCTTGTAAAGTGATCAGAAATCCTTATAATTAAGTAAAAGGCCATCTGCATTTACAAGTTGGTTCACCAATAGGATATTATTTCAGAACGAATATCCTAAAAACATAAGTATTTTTATACAGCATGTCCCGATTATTCAATATATAATATCTGTCACGAACCGGCTCGTAGCCCGTAACAAAGAGGGAGACAACGCGGTGATACATTTTTGTTATTCCTTAACTGAAGTAACCTATATACAATAAACAATGGTGTGTGTAGTCAGTAATCAGTAGTGTAAGTGATTGGTTGCGTGCATAGACGTGATAATGATGGATGTTGTTGAAAGGTGCCAAAGCAAACAACCAAAATCCAAGTGTATCTGCATGGAGTCTCCTCAATGAATGGGGAAAGGTATTTATCCCGGGACACACACTGGCCCAGCCCTACGTCCCCAATGACGGCCCACACTTCCACTTGCCCCAGCCAACCTTGTCCTCCCCAGACCTACATGGAGTCTCCTCAATGAATGGGGAAAGGTATTTATCCCGGGACACACACTGGCCCAGCCCTACGTCCTCAATGACGGCCCACACTTCCACTTGCCCCAGCCAACCTTGTCCTCCCCAGACCTCAGCAACCTTTGCGCACAGGAAGAAACCTTTAAGAGGAAAGAAGAAAACGAGACCAGACAGAAGCGACAGAACAATACCCCAAAAAATAAACAATGGTCAGTCACTTAGACATTCAGGAACAGGGCGCACGAGAGAGTGCGTCAGCAACAAACTCCAACGAAAAGAACGTCTCAGGGTCCTTCTCATTAAATTGTCAACAGTAAGTTTGCAACAATATCAAATGAGTCCGGGGCACAACCGAGAGAGGAGCGACCACTAGGTAAATCTGAGTCACCTTCCCAGCGCAAACTCCCCTGAGAGCTTTCCTTCCCTAACCAACTCTAGTCGCTGTTATTGCAACTTGATTTTAGCACGTGTTGATGAATCGTTACTTGAGAAATGAGACCAAGTTGAGACGCTGGACGAGGTGGATAAGGTATAGTAAAGACCGCTTATTTGGAGGTAAAGATATCTGAGCAAAGCGTGCACGGACTCGTTCATTTAGCTCAGAAGGAACTAGCAGAACAGAGTCCCGAAACATATTGTGCAGTACATTTTATACAGTGAATGACGTAGGTAGATTCTGGTAGTTCGTGCTCCTGACTGGTCGTTGTAAGTGGAGGCCCGTCCCCTCCACGCTGGTGTCAATGTCTCATTGGTTCTTGGCACTGTTCTTTGTTCTTGGAAACCCAGCCTGAAACAAGGGTGTGTGTGTGTGTGTGTGTGTGTGTGCATGTGCGTGCTCGTGCTCGTATAGTGGCATGCCTGCCTTATCAGTGGTCATAAAAGGTCTGAGTCAGCCATCCTCCCCTGCGTGTGGGAGTGAGGTTAGTATCTGTTACGGGCAGAACGTGTTTAACTGTGGGGTGTAGCAAGATATTTGCAACAAAGTCTGCTTTAATAAGGAAGGCATTATAACAGTATTATAGCTATGTGTTAAGGTCAAATAAAAACAGCATTTATTACACACGCTACAAATCTTGTTTAAATGCCAATTCCTTTTCATGATAATGCTCTAGCTATAACAGAAGCAGTAATTTCTGGTGTTCAAAAGAAAGACTACTAGGGCTAACAGATGGAGCGGCCATTGAAACGAAAAGAGCGAGACGCTGAGGAGGTGGCGAGTTCTCGGCAGAGGGTGCCCCAGTGGTAACTTCAAGAATACCACTTCATCCGATTGGCTTTCAATAGTCAACCCAACAGATTTTTTTTAGACCTTTATAACTAATTTCAGCCTTGTAGTGTTCAGCGATCTTCAACAGCTGTTCTTTATACATAATTCGAACAGTTCCTCTGATGGAAAGCGAATGAACTCGTCTACATTAGACGCCATAGTCACAAGTAAAAAATATACGTTTTTTAAATTCTCGCTCTTCCCCTCTGCTGAGCACACAGACCACAAGAGAAATGCCAATCACACTGGGCACCACAGGAGAGAGATTAATTATATATGCAGCTTCCCCAAATCCTACAATAACTCAACCCTAGTCTTTGCGGTGGGTAATTACACACTGTAGGCCGCTGGCAAGGAAAAACCCCAGCACGCTGGCAGATTTCCCCCCAAGCCACGGACATGCCCCCGAGACAACTGCTCAATCCACAGACACCACACAAAAATAACAAACAAAATAACCATGCCCAATTTATTCCAAAGTGAAACAAGCCAAAACGGCTGCGCGTGTATTTTGTCCCCCACACCAAACGCGATCACGACACGTAGGTTAAAATAGCAAAACAAACTCTGAACCAATTATATTAATTTGGGGACAGGTCGAAAAGCATTAAACATGTATGGCAATTTAGCTAGCACTTGCTATCTAATTTGTCCTATTTAGCTAGCTTGCGGTTGCTAGCTAATTTGTCCTGGGATATAAACATTGAGTTGTTATTTTACCTGAAATGCACAAGGTCCTGTACTCCAATAATTAATCCACACATAAAACAGTCAACCGAATCATTTCTAGTCATCTCTCCTCCTCCAAAGTTTTTCTTCTCTGGACTTTATATTGCGATTGGCAACTTTCATAAATTAGGTGCATTACCGCCACTGACCTCGTTAGTCTTTCATTTACCCACGTGGGTATAACCAATGAGGAGATGGCACGTGGGTACCTGCTTCTATAAACCAATGAGGAGATGGGAGAGGCAGAACTTGCAGCGCGATCTGCGTTACAAATAGAACTGACTTCTATTTTAGCACTTGGCAACGCAGACGCTCGCGAGCAGTGTGGGTGCAATAATTGAATAATATAGATTTCTACATTTATTTTACGACACGAGCGGCGTAGTCAGCCTGTCAGTTCAATTTGTGACGCAGATTGTTTGACGTGTTGTTTGACGTGACAGCAAATTAGCCGTAGTTGGCTAGCTAACAAGCAAGGGATAAGCACGTTGCCAGCCAGTATGGCAATGGAACATTTAGAACGAACAACTGGGTCGCATTCATAGATACAGAACAAAAAGACTGAACGACTGGGTCGCGCCTCTGGCAACGCTAGATTTGTGTCGGGACTATATCTTGTGGAATGTCATACTATTTCTGACCAGATAGCATCAGATACACGGGCTACATATAGAGGGGTGCTGTTTCGCTCGCTCGCTCAGATGCTTTCTCTGATGAAGAAGGCAAGATGCAACAATTTCAATTATTTTACTGAGTTACAGTTTATATAAAGGGCATCAGTAAGTTGAAATAAATGCATTAGGCCCTAATCTATGGATTTCACATGACTGGGAATACAGATATCAAATCAAATTTGATTTGTCACATGCGCCGAATACAAAAGATGTAGACCTTACAGTGAAATGCTTACTTACAATCCCTTAAACCAACATTTACATTTACATTTAAGTCATTTAGCAGACGCTCTTATCCAGAGCGACTTACAAATTGGTGCATTCACCTTATGATATCCAGTGGAACAACCACTTTACAATAGTGCATCTAACTCTTTTAAGGGGGGGGGGGGGGGGGTTAGAAGGATTACTTTATCCTATCCTAGGTATTCCTTAAAGAGGTGGGGTTTCAGGTGTCTCCGGAAGGTGGTGATTGACTCCGCTGACCTGGCGTCGTGAGGGAGTTTGTTCCACCATTGGGGTGCCAGAGCAGCGAACAGTTTTGACTGGGCTGAGCGGGAACTGTACTTCCTCAGAGGTAGGGAGGCGAGCAGGCCAGAGGTGGATGAACGCAGTGCCCTTGTTTGGGTGTAGGGCCTGATCAGAGCCTGAAGGTACGGAGGTGCCGTTCCCCTCACAGCTCCGTAGGCAAGCACCATGGTCTTGTAGCGGATGCGAGCTTCAACTGGAAGCCAGTGGAGAGAGCGGAGGAGCGGGGTGACGTGAGAGAACTTGGGAAAGTTGAACACCAGACGGGCTGCGGCGTTCTGGATGAGTTGTAGGGGTTTAATGGCACAGGCAGGGAGCCCAGCCAACAGCGAGTTGCAGTAATCCAGACGGGAGATGACAAGTGCCTGGATTAGGACCTGCGCCGCTTCCTGCGTGAGGCAGGGTCGTACTCTGCGAATGTTGTAGAGCATGAACCTACAGGAACGGGTCACCGCCTTGATGTTAGTTGAGAACGACAGGGTGTTGTCCAGGATCACGCCAAGGTTCTTAGCACTCTGGGAGGAGGACACAATGGAGTTGTCAACCGTGATGGCGAGATCATGGAACGGGCAGTCCTTCCCCGGGAGGAAGAGCAGCTCCGTCTTACCGAGGTTCAGCTTGAGGTGGTGATCCGTCATCCACACTGATATGTCTGCCAGACATGCAGAGATGCGATTCACCACCTGGTTATCAGAGGGGGGAAAGGAGAAGATTAATTGTGTGTCGTCTGCATAGCAATGATAGGAGAGACCATGTGAGGATATGACAGAGCCAAGTGACTTGGTGTATAGCGAGAATAGGAGAGGGCCTAGAACAGAGCCCTGGGGGACACCAGTGGTGAGAGCACGTGGTGCGGAGACAGATTCTCGCCACGCCACCTGGTAGGAGCGACCTGTCAGGTAGGACGCAATCCAAGCGTGGACCTTGCCGGAGATGCCCAGCTCGGAGAGGGTGGAGAGGAGGATCTGATGGTTCACAGTATCAAAGGCAGCCGATAGGTCTAGAAGGATGAGAGCAGAGGAGAGAGAGTTAGCTTTAGCAGTGCGGAGCGCCTCCGTGACACAGAGAAGAGCAGTCTCAGTTGAATGACTAGTCTTGAAACCTGACTGATTTGGATCAAGAAGGTCATTCTGAGAGAGATAGCAGGAGAGCTGGCCAAGGACGGCACGTTCAAGAGTTTTGGAGAGAAAAGAAAGAGGGGATACTGGTCTGTAGTTATTGACATCGGAGGGATCGAGTGTAGGTTTTTTCAGAAGGGGTGCAACTCTCGCTCTCTTGAAGACGGAAGGGACGTAGCCAGCGGTCAAGGATGAGTTGATGAGCGAGGTGAGGTAAGGGAGAAGGTCTCCGGAAATGGTCTGGAGAAGAGAGGAGGGGATAGGGTCAAGCCTATCCAACAATGCAGTTAAGAAAAATAAGTCTTAAGTAAAACAAATAACTAAAGAGCAGCAGTAAAATAACAGTAGCGATGCTATATACAGGGGTTACCGGTACAGAGTCAATGTGCGGGAAAACATTGGCATTGGCTAATAGGACTGATGGTAAAGGCAGATTACCCACTTGCTGTCGGATCCTTACAAAGCACCCGGACCTACGTCCCTGATATCTCGGTCTTTCTCCTGCGAATGACGGGGATGAGGGCCTTGTCAGGTGTTTTAAGTAAATCCTTTGCGTCTGACTCATTAAAGATTTTTTTTAATTCCAGTAAGAGGTGAGTAATCGCTGTCCTGAGATCTAGAAACTATTTTTGGTCATAAGAGACAGTGGTAGAAACATGTACAAAATAAGTTACAAATAACACAAACATACAATAGCACAACTGGTTAGGAGACCACAGATAACTTGTTTTCAAGGTAGGGGTGTGGATCAGAAAACCAGTTAGTATCTAGTGTGACCACCATTTCACAACATCTCCTTCGCATAGAGTTTATCAGGCTGTTGATTTTGGCCTGTGGAATGTTGTCCTACTCCTCTTCTATGGCTGTGCGAAGTTGCTGGATATTGATGGGAACTGTAACACACTGTTGTACACATCCATCCAGAGCATCCCAAACGTGCTCAGTGGTTGACATATCTGGTGAGTATGCAGGCCATGGAAGACCTGGGACATTGTCAGTTTCCAGGATTTGTGTACAGTTCCTTGCGACATGTGGCTGTGCATTATCATGCTGAAACATGATGGCGGCAGATGAATGGCATGACAATGGGCCTCAGGATCTCATCACGGTATCTCTGTGTATTTAAATTGCCATCGATAAAATGCAATTCTGTTCGTTGTATGTAGCTTATGCCTGCCCATACCATAACCCCACCATGGGGCACTCTGTCCACAACATTGACATCAGCAAACTGCTCGCTCACACATCTGCCCGGTACAGTCGAAACCGGGATTCATCCGTGAAGAGCACACTTCTCCAAAGTGCCAGTGGCCATCAAAGGTGAGCATTTTCCCACTGAAGTCGTTTGACACCGAACTGCAGTCAGGTCAAGACCCTGGTGAGGACGATGAGCAAGCAGATGAGTTTCCCTGAGACGGTTTCTGACAGTTTGCACAGAAATTCTTCGGTTGTGCAAACCCACAGTTATCAGCTTTCCGGGTGGCTGGTCTCAGACAATCCCACAGGTGAAGTAGCCGGATGTGGAGGTCCTGGGCTGCCGTGGTCACACGTGGTCTGCAGTTGTGAGGCCGGTTGGACGTACTGCCAAATTATCTAAAATGACGTTGGAGGCGGATTACGGTAGAGAAATTAACATTAAATGATCTAGCAACAGCTCTAGTGGACATTCCTGCAGTCAGTATGCCAAATGTATGATCCCTCAACTTGTGACAAAACTGCACAAGTGGCCTTTTATTGTCCCCAGTACAAGGTGCACCTGTGTAATAATCATTCTGTTTAAATCAGCTTCTTGATATGCCACACCTGCCAGGTGGAAGAAGTATCTTGACAAAGGAGAAATGCTCACTTACAGGGATGTAAACAAATTTGTGCCCACAATGAGAGAAATACACTTTTTGTGTATATGGAACATTTATAGGGTCTTATTTCAGCTCATGAATCTCGGGACCAACATTTTACATGTTGTGTTTATATTTTTGTTCAGTGTAAAACATATATTATTGATGTTGTCTACCTGCACTGCTGTATGCTGTTTAGGTGGTGACAGCACATGTGAAGATCAAGAGGAGAGCAGGGCCTTCCCAGCCCTGGTGGATGTCACTCATTCATGTGAGGTCAGCAAGATCAGCTGTGGCTCCCGCCACACTGCGGCAGTCACAAGTAAGAGCCCTTCACATAAGCGTCCTCAAACGGCTAATTTAGAAATATAACAAGTTTTTTCCATTTATTTTTCTGGTACGGGTGATCTCTACACTTGCGGCTGGGGTAAGCTTAAAAAAATATTCATGATTAGAAAATGTCACCTGTTCTAGGTGGCTTCGAGTAGGCCTATGTATTGCATGAAGTCATTATGAATTCCAAAGCGCAATACATATCCAGGAATGGAAAGACATGGCCTTTCCTCATAACCACGGCTACAAGCTCTACTTGTATCACTGTTTCAGGTGAATATGGCCAGCTGGGACAGGGGACTGCAGCTCAGACGAGCCAAGATGAGTAGAGTTCTTCAAGGACCAGGGGCTGCGTGTGGTGGAAGTAGTCTTTGGGCCATGGAACACTTTTGTTTCTGCTATCAAAGAGGACCCCTCTCCATCCTGACACATATCCTTTATCCTTCCTTTGTAACTAGGACTACATGGAATGGAAAAACTGGCTGTAGGAGTTGAGCACTAAGGACAGTGCAGATTTTGATTGACTAGATCAGGGCTTTTACAACCCTGTTCCTGGAGCGATCATCCTGCAGATTTTCAGTCCAACCCTAATCTATCGCACCGGATTCTAATAATTAGCTGGTTGATAAACTGAATCAAGTTAGTTACAGTATAACTAGGGTTGGAGTGAACATACAAGAGGGTAGCTCTCCAGGAACAGGGTTGGAGAGCCCTGGACTAGATATTCATGATGATTTGTTCAGACAAATAAAAAATAAAAAAATGACAAAGTCAGTGACTAAGACTTGATTACTTTTATTCTAGATATTTAGATTTAAAAAATACAGTTAGAGGGCTCTTATTGCATATACATTATGTAAAAATACATTATCAAACATAATAGAAATATTAATCTACAGACAAAGAATTTAAGGCAAGATCTTAAAAATATTATTACAATGAAGAAAAAAAAGGTCTTCTGAGTATTAATAGGACAGAGAATCCAAGGTATCCATATCCTGGCATCTTATTTGTCGACTTCACAGAACAATCTTAAAAGAACTAGAGAACAACGCAGAGCATTAGAGGGAGGCTCATAGGTGCAATGTAGAGATTATGAAGAGTATTCTAATCAGATTTGTACTGACCTGACGAAATCTGGTGACCTTGAGATGACGTGTTGGAACTCTGACAGATTCACAGTTCCATCTTTGTCTATATCAGACTCTTCAAGAATCTGCAATATTGTAAATAAGTATTTGTTTTAGCCTTGGAGATTGCAAACGGAGACCTGAAAGGTAGACTCAGCGATAGGACCATAGATCATACTCAGCAATGCAATTTCCTGCGTTGAGACAGTATTCAAATCTGCCACAGCTGCTACTATAGGCTAGGCTGATGCTCTTCCCAGTTTATGGTCTTCCCTGAGGCAGTGCCACATTGGAAAGAACAAGGCAATAGTGGACTTAATCTGTTAACTCACATTGCTGATGAGCTGCCTCATCTCTTCAGTGGTAAGCCTTGTGTCATCCGTCTCACCAGTCAGACAGTTCACCAGCTTCTCCAGGTCCCCACCATCCAGAGTGCCATCATCATCAAAGTCTGAACAGACAAAACAATACCAATTCAACATTTTCACCAGCCCCCCCCCAAAAAAACTGCCAGACAACAATGAATACACTACATACATATACAGGCCTAAGAAAGTCTCAATTGTATTACCAAAAATGCGGAATGCGTAGTGGGACTTGATTTCCAGTGTAGCTGAATCACTGAAGGCACTCAAGAGATCAAGGAAGTCCTCAAAGGTGAGACTTCCATCTTTCATATCAGATGTTGAGAATACGTGACAGATCCTTTTTCTGAAAGGGTTGGACTAAAGGGTGGGGACAGAACATAACAGAACATTAAGTCCAATGCAGACGTTTTTCTCTGTCTAATCACTTCTGGGTAACAATGAAGTACATTACTGTTTTAAATTCAAATGGGCAAAAATATTTTATTAGCAAAGAGACATTTCTCAAGCAAGAATTTTGCTAGGACTGTCGGGGTGGTCTAAGTGGGGAAAAATACTAACTAATTTACTGCTTGGTGAGGTCACCATGGAAAGGCCAACGCTCCATCCCACCAAAACAGGCTGACATTTCAGGTAGTCTTTTCAAACAGCTTACACTAAAAAGGCATTATCACAATATGATTCCAACCTCAGTATGGAAATATATATAAAACACAGGAAAACCACATTGTTCCTTAAAGGGCCAGTGCAGTCAAAAGTAAATCAAACATTTGTTACAATGTTTTTTAACTAAAAATAATTTACTCGCTTTATTAGTAATTTAGTATAATTTTAATTGCAATCTTGTCACCTTGAGTTCTGGCAGTGAAAGGACTTTCTCCATGGACACTCGCGGGGTGGGGATGTTTCTGTCCTCTTTGGAGAGGAGTTCACTGAATCTCTTGTGTGCCCTAAAGAAAACATGCATCACAACATCCACTCTGCCTGTATGGATGTTGATTGCTCAACAAGTCTCTTTCGCAATAGATGTACAATGACAAACCTTCCCAACCTAGTTCAAACAGTTACAGTAAATCCATCTTGCCTGTCAAACTTCCTTGTAAATTAGACTTTAGTACGTTGCGTAAGTAAGGATTAAAGTTAAGTTGACAAGGAAGTTTGGCTCTGGCAAGATGGAGTATATATATTTACTATATGATCAAAAAGGATATTGACAACAATAGCATCAGCGAATTTAAATAATGGGGAATAACTTTAGTTACTTACAGAATAATTTCTTGCTTTGTAAGAAACGTCAGCTCCTGGAGGGGAAGAGTTGGTGCATTATTTTCAAATACACCACACATTCCAAATTGATATAATTATGCCTCAACTTCTTGCTTTTATCAGTGTCGTGTCACTTGCAATGCACTCAAGAAGTTGTCCTACCAACAACGTCATCAAAAGCTGACAATACACTTGAGAATTAATATAAGGCAATTCATTCAAACCGAACAGCGACTCTTTATGAGGGCATAAACGATATAACTAACTAGCTGGCTAAAAACAACTTGGTTAGTTTTTAGATACCGCGTTAACTAGCTTGCTAAGTAAACTATTTGTTAACCTAACCACGTTACCAAATAGTACAATGACCAACAACTTGTTGTGTAACGTTACATTGGCTAGATAGCTGTCTTATTTCACCTGATATTCTGAGAGCAGATCCTTCCTTAATTGACTTGCTGTTGTTCCCATGTTGTTTTTTTCTTCTGTTTGTTATTAGCTAGTTAACTTCAGAGAAAGAAAACTTTCTGCTTCGATAACTTTCCAAAGCAGCTAGCCACTTCCCTTTCCGAATCGACGAAATATACCATAGTAACAAGATTTGCATAGAGCACGCCAACACACCACCAGATGGCGATCACGTGCCTCAATACAAATCGCTGACACAGGAAGAAAAGCAGAACGAAGATGGATCCTATCCACATTGACTTACAGTTTACGTATTTTTCCTTCAATTATTTGTATAAATCATGAATAAATACATAATAAATACATGTTATTGACACTTTACTACTATTACGTGGAAAACTTTTATTTAGAAAATGTCCGAGATCCGGAAGTACTTTGTAGTGTTGCTGCGGAGACGCTGATAAAATATGCCATGTTTTTAGTTGCTTCCTGATAGTTGTGGTAAATAACGGGGTTAAACTACTTATAGATTAGCGGTTAGATATCGATTTTTACATAAACTCGACAGATATGTAATTTATTTTTTACGCTGCTGATTCAGATAACGGTGCGTTAGCTACATGCTATTTACCTTGAGATAAGACTCGGCGTTGTCACTCCATGCCATTCATCTCATTGTTGAAACGAGACACATCGTGCCACGTAACGTCTGGGTAGCTACCGGTGCTAATATTTATTGCAGACCAATGGAGGACGGCAAATCGCCAACACGTTTCGTCTACTGTAACCGAGATTTTGCTGACCATGTTTGCTGGTCTGGATGTGGTGACCGAACTGCCTCGATGTCTAAATTTGACACGACAATTCAAGCCGGCTGGACTGACAGGATGGACAGAGGGCTGTTCCGTTATCACCTGGGTGACTTGGAGACAAGAATTTTACCTGGGCCGGCTCGGTATGTGGCCCAACTGAATATTCAAAGAGGGATAGAGAGAAGACAGCCTCAGGAAATATTAAGCATCAAACAAAACTTTGACACCAAGCAGTTCAACTTCAACAAAATCAATCCAGAGGAAGTCATTTTTGAGATGAGTAAGCAAATTGAGCCTACGTCGCACCCCAAAGGTGGGGGCCCCTGTAAAGAATATGGACACCCATGTGATGAACTCTGTAGAATTATGGTGATGGTCAATGTTAGCCCATTGGAATTTGGTCACTGTTTATTAGTTCCAGAGCCCACCCAGTGTTCGCCACAGGTCCTGACCCCCGCTGCCATCCAAATCGGAATCGAATCTGTGCTCCTGAGTTCTGACCCGGGCTTCCGGGTGGGATTCAATAGTCTTGGTGCGTTTGCATCTGTCAATCATCTCCACCTTCATGGATACTACATGAACCAGGAGCTAAACTTAGAAACTGCTTCAACCCAACCCTTAGTGCCGGAAAAGGGATTTTACCGTCTGAGAGACTTCCCCATCGGCTTTATGTTCTACGCTGAAATGGAGGACCTTGAGAAAGTTGTCCGTGCCATTAGTCAGGTCACAGACTCATTGGTGGAGGGCAACAAGGCACACAACCTGTTTTTCACTCGAGGCTGCCCACCTGGGAAGTCTGATGTGCGCGCCAGGCGTGGTGTGCGCATTGTCGTGTGGCCTAGGAGGTCCTGCTTTGGTGCCAAAGATGAATCTGCCTTCAATGTGGCTCTGTGTGAGCTGGCTGGACATTTACCATTCAAGAACAGACATGACTTTGAACACAGCACTGAAAAAGATGTGATGGCCATCATTCAGAGGTATCTGCTGCCTGACCAACAGTTTCTTCAGTTGGAACAGCAACTTACTGCACATTTACAGAAAGACATTTAAGCCTGATTTACCTGGAAGTGAACAATTGGGCTTATTATATTTCATGGGCATTAAAGTATAACTCAACAAATCTCAACTGAATAAAACATACTTGAAATCGCAGTAACTTTTTTTTCCTTTTTCAGATGTATTACCACAAACACTGGCGTAATGCAGTTTCTCTGTTTTTAGAATATACAACTGTCCTGTATAGGATACCTGAACCTGCATGACAGGAACGGTCCTCCGAACCCAAACCGGCTGTGCGCGTGCGCCATTGTGCATACATTTATTTTGTCCCCCCCACACCAAATGCGATCACGACACGCAGGTTAAAATATCAAAACAAACTCTGAACCAATTACATTAATTTGGGGACAGGTCGAAAAGCATTAAACCTTTATTGCAATTTAGCTAGCTAGTGTGCACTTGCTAGCTAATTTGTCGTTTTTAGCTATCTTGCTGTTGCTAGCTAATTTGTCCTGGGATATAAACATTGCGATGTTATTTTACCAGAAATGCACAAGGTCCTCTACTCCTCCAATTAATCCACACATAAAACGGTCAACCGAATCGTTTCTAGTCATCTCTCCTTCCAGTCTTTTTCTTCTCTTGACTTTATATTGCGATTGGCAACTTTCATAAATTAGGTGCATTACCGCCACTGACCAAGTTCGTCTTTCAGTCACCCACGTGGGTGGGTACCTGCTTCTATAAACCAATGAGGAGATGGGAGAGGCAGGACTTGCAGTGTGATCTGCGTCACAAATAGAACTACATATGAAAATTAAAAAGGTTTACCGGTATGTATTAATTAAATGGCTTTTGAGGGTTACTGTCAATGATTTATTACTTAAAACATTTTTTACATCAATGACAGGCGCACAGGTATGTCAGTGAGCATAAGTAGCTTACTTCCTTTCCTCCCCACCATATTAGAATAACACCACAAACAATTGTATGCCTCACAGGTTGCAAGTTACTCCTCATCCAGCATTAGGACTACACAGATCTAGGTGAGAAACCAGGGGAGGACCATCCTCAAGTGAGTTTCATAAAAATTGTGAAACATTAAAAGTGATCATTTTTAGATAAAACTACTAAATATATTCACAGGTCACCAAATAATTGATGAAAACACATTGTTTTTCAAGGAAGGTCTACAGTTGCCTCAGCAGCACTGTAGGGCAGCACCATGGTGTAGCTGGAGGACAGCTAGCTTCTATCCTCCTGGATACATTGACTTCAATACAAAACCTAAGAGGCTCAAGGTTCTCACCCACTTCCATTGATTACACAGTAATTGTGACAATTTTCGGAGGACATCCTCCAACCTATCAGAGCTCTTGCAGCATGAACTGACATGTTGTCCACCCAATCAATGGATCAGAGAATGAATCTAGTACTGAAAGCATAAGGTACAGCTAGCTAGCGCTGTAGTGCATACAATGTGGAGTAGTTGACTCAAAGAGAAAGACAATAGTTGAACAGTTTTGAACAAATTAACTTCTTCCAAAATTGAGAAGCGAGAGAGCTAGCTATTTTAGGTTGTATATATTTTTTACTTTTACTTAGCTAGTGAATGCAGCTAGCAAGTTTAGCCTACTCAAACACCCGGCTCAAACAGAGAGGGATGCGATGTTAGCTAGCTTGCTATGGCTATCCAACAATGGAACTTCAAGGTAAGTCAAGGTAAGCTTTTGGTTTTAGTAATTTATTGCGACCGGCGCGTGCCGGTGTAACTGCTAAATTGATTTCTGACTGTACTGAATGATAGTTTACTAATGCGTTAGTCCTGGTATGTTGACTATGACGTGACAACCATGTAGGCTGTGTGTAGTAGTTAGCGGTCTTGATATGAAGGTTTGGCTTGGAAAGTTTTTTTTGCCTGGTCACAGACAGCTGATGTGTTGTGCACTGAAGCCCACAAGCAAAGGGAAAAAGTGAGAGGAGAGCACGTAGATAGTTGCGAGAAGGAATGATATATCCAACGAGCAATGTGATCATGCTGTTTTTATGTGGCTGCTATGAAAGTGAACTGTGTTTCCGTGTGATCAGGGGTGTATTCATTCCTTCAATTCTGTTAAAAAAAAATCTTAAATGGCAGCAAACAAAACGGGGATAAACATTCCTGAATTTGTCCAATAGAAACTTATGTTTCCAACTGTTGGGACTAATGATTACACCCTAGATCAGCTAGATGCAGGCAAGAGTGTGCAAGGCGGTATTGAATGTGTCACTGTGTCTTAACTTGATTGCTTAAAATTCTCTCGACCAGTGCACCTACATTGTAAACTTTAAGTCATAAGCTTTGTTTTAGCAATGAAATGATGGGTACAGGGAAAATTTGAGTATCATGTAGTAGCCTAAACCTATCGATGTTACATTGGGTGCTGGGTGAATGGAATATGAATGACAGTCATCCAATATGCTGTAATATAAACAAGGCCATGTTCCTAAAAGAATGACCATCCTCCCTCATCTTAAACGGCACTGACCACCACTGTGAGTAAAATAGTTGACAGTGGCCTGCGTGGGCCTTTTGGAAGTTCATGCAGCCACTGTCATTGAAATATTTACTCCAATCATTGCACTCTTACACATTTTCCCCATTGTGACTTTTATTACAGAACATTGATACGCTTCCTGCCCAGTGGCTTCTCATGTGCACAGTCAGATCCCTATTGCTAGTGAAGCATTTACGACAAACATCCTATCTGCAATGTGAGTTTCGATGTGATGTTTCATACTTTCTGTGGCCCAAAACATTTTCCACACACCACAAATAGGTTATTTCTCCTTCGTATGAGTTTGCACGTTTCATTAATGAACCCATGTAGTGGAAAGATTTTCCATACACTCCTTTCTACACACTTCAATGGCAAAGTGCATGGTCATTTTGCCTGGGTGATTTCAGATTGGACAACACTGTGGATTTCTTACCCTCAGTGTTTATACGGGAGCTTTGTCTTTTACTGTCCATGTTTTCTTTGATTTTACTGGCTTAACCTGAGGTCCTCCAATTCCCATCCTATCCATGTTTTTACTCTTGAGCTGCAGAACAGTATGGATTTTCTGCAGAGACGGGCTGAGAATCACTAGTTGGTTCTGATACTCTGTAGTAATCTCCACCAGTTTCTGTTTGTGCAGTTGAGGTGATGGGTAGAGACTCTTCTTTTCCATAATTTTGGGCATGAAAAAGATTGGAGTGCAGAGTTGGATCCTCACAGTCATGTTCCATAAAGGCAGGAAAGAACATGGAGTCTTTGGTATCATCTTCCAGCTCTTGAGGCTGCTCTTCCCACTGACTGGTTCCGAGTTCCTCCTTTATCTGTGTAGGCTCTGGGTCCTCCTGTCCCAGACTGGGGCTCCACTACTGCACATAGTGCTGCTGCTCAGGGGGAACCTCTTCAGAGACTGACTGTTGACAGAGGATGTCTGGAGGCAAGTAGAAAGGAAGGACATGAGATGTAGAAAACCCGTAAGCTTACAATAGGAAATTCAGACAAACGACATAGCTAAGTACGTGTAAAAGCGGTGTTATTTTTCTATAAACTTCCATACAATAAAGGTTAAATAGACTAACATTATCACAAACCTGCTCGGGGGGTTCTACTAAGCTATATGGAATTGTTTTAAGGTCATACAAAGGATAATTTAGCTTTTTGATTTGGAATTTTATGACCACTTGCGGTAACAACAAAAAATATATATATATTTTTTGGCCTTACTGCTATTAGCCCATACAAACTAATTTAATAAAATATGCACTACGTGAAACATGAAACAGATAATATCAAAAGGAAGTTGGTTCTGAAGTGTCTGTCCTATATCTGAGAGATAAGAAAGATCCGGAATAGTTTTGTTATATATTTTTTGTTGTTGTTGCATTTGACAGTCTCCATCTACACAGCATTCAGACCCCTTGACTTCTTCCAAATTGTTACGTTACAGCCTTATTCTAAAATGGATTCATAAAAAAAAAAATCCTCCGCAATCTACACACAATGCTCCATAATGACAACAGGTTTTATACATTTTTGCAAATGTATTAAATAAAAAACATCACTTATTTACATAAGTATTCAGACCCTTTGCTATGAGACTCAAAATTGAGCTCAGGTGCATCCTGTTTCCATTGATCATCCTTAAGATGTTTCTACAAGTTGATTGGAGTCCACCTGTGGTAAATTCAATTGATTGGACATGATTTGGAAAGGCACACACCTGCTATGTAAGGTCCCACAGTTGACAGTGCATGTCAGAGCAAAAACAAAGCCGTGAGGTCGAAGGAATTGTCTGTAGAGCTCTGAGACAGGATTGTGTAGAGGCACAGATCTGGGGAAGGGTACCAAAACATTTCTACAGCATTGAAGGACACCAAGAACACAGTGGCCTCCATCATTCTTAAGTGGAAGAAGTTTGGAACCACCAAGACTCTTCCTAGAGCTGGCCGCCTGGCCAAACTGAGCAATCGGGGGATAACGGCCATGGTCAGGGAGGTGACCAAGATCCCGATGGTCACTCTGACAGAGCTCCAGAGTTCCTCCTTGGAGATGGGAGAACCTTCCAGAAGGACAACAATCTGTGCAACACTCCACCAGTCAGGCCTTAATGGGAGAGTGGCCAGACGGAAGCCACTTTTCAGTAAAACGCACATGACAGCCCGCTTGGAGTTTGCCAAAAGGCAGCTAAAGGACTCTCAGACCATGAGAAACAAGATTCTCAGGTCCGATGAAACTAAGATTGAACTCTTTGGCCTGAATGCCAAGCGTCACGTCTGGAAGAAAACTGCCACCATCCCTACGGTGAAGCATCATGCTGTGGAAATGGCAGCATCATGCTGTAGAAATCGCAGCATCATGCTGTAGAAATCGCAGCATCAAGCGACGCTCCCCATCTAACTTGACAGAGCTTGAGAGGATTTGCAGAGAAGAATGGGAGAAACTCCCCAAAGACACGTGTGCCAAGCTTGTAGTGTCATACCCAAGAAGACTCGAGGCTGTAATCGCTGCCAAAGGTGTTTCAACAAAGTACTGAGTAAAGGGTCTGAATACTTATGTAAATGTATTATCAGTTTATTGTTAATAAATTTGCAAACATTTCTAAAAACCTGTTTTTGCTTTGTCATTATGGGGTATTGTGTGTAGATTGATGAGGGGGGGAAATGATTTAATCCATTTTAGAATAAGGTTGTAACGTAACAAAATGTTGAAAAAGTCAAGGGGTCTGAATACTTTCAGAATGCACCGTATATGGTTACTCCCCTGTGAGTCCTCATGTGACCCGTCAGATTAGTGCCAGTCCTCAAACATTTGTCACAAAAACAGCAATGGTATGGTTTTTCACCTGTGTGGATCCTTGTGTGCTTTCAGATGTTCACTCTGAAACAAGCCTATGCCACAATCAGGGCAGACATATGATTTCTCCCTTGTATGAGGCCTCATGTGCACTCTAAGATGGGAACCAGTGCTGAATGAGTCCTTGTGTGCACTGTCAGCTTACAATTCCTTACAAAACATTTACTACAAATGTTACAAGTAAACTTCGCTGTAAGATGCATTTGCAGGTGATCTTTCATACTTTCCGAGGACTCAATGCATTTTTCAGACACACCACAAGGATGTTCTTTATCCATTGTATGAATTTTCACATGATTCACTAAAGAACACATGTAACGAAAAGACATGCCACACATCTTACAATGACAAGAAGCATTATGACGTTGACTGGGTGATTTCAGATTTGATGACTGTAGAATTCCTACCCTTATTAATGACACAGGAGTTTTGTCTTTTTACTGTCCATGTTATATTTGATTTGCCGGGCTTAAAACCTGAATGAGGGACTTAACTTTCCACCCTATTGACACTGTTTTCACACTGAACTGCAGAACAGTCTGGATTACTGCAGCGAGAGAATGACAGTCACTGGTTAGTTCTGATACAATGTAGTCCTCTTCATAAGGTTCTGTATTGATCTGTTTAGTTGAGGAGCTGGGGAGAGAGACCCTTTCTTCATTAACTTCATGTTGACCATGATAAAGATATGAGTGCAGAATTAGGTTCTCATCACAGTCACTTTTCACACAGGCAGGAGTGAATATGGAGTATTTGGTATCATCTTCCAGCTTTGGAAGCTACTCTTCCCACTGACTGTTCCTGAGCTCCCCATGTTCCTCTGTAATATGTGTAGGCTCTTGGTCCTCCTGTCCCAGACTAGGGCTCCACTCCTGCACACAGTGCTACTGATCAGGGGGAACCTCCTGATCACCATGGAGAGTGAGCTGCTGGAGGTCTGGATGAAATGACAATGTAAACGTCATGAGTCGCCTATGGTAGACTGCAATCACAAAACACAATACACAGCATTAACATTGAAAACGCAAAAGCTGATATGAGTCGTCCAATAAATACTGTACATTTTGTTACATACAATGTAGAGTAGTCGAACTAGACAAACTAACGAACCTGCTATGTGTAGCCTGATCTCAGGTTTAATAACAGCGATTTCAAGCAGCCTTTGCAGACAGTCGTTTTCCTCCTTTGAAGGGGAAAGTTCTTCCTGGTACTAAGTTTGCGTTTTATTCAACTGCCCCGAATATCTCCTCAATAGCAACTGTTAATCGCTCGTTGAGAAAAACCCGTAACAACTTGTATTGAATATTTTTTTTAGATAATGCAAGTCGCAGATAGAAAGCTACCTTCGTGTGCTCTACCCATGCCCGTGCTGTAAACAAAAGGTGAGCACTGCACGCTATCTTGATCTTGCAGTAGCTAGCTAGGTATTGTCGCCACCACGATCAAAGCAAAGCTACAAACAAGAGAACTGGGGTGCGTTCGTGACGGTTTGAGGTGCGTTTGCTCCCGTTTGGTGGGTGTGATCACTTGAAATCGCAAAACTCGTGCAGCACACAGCCCACCATACAATCTCTCTCTGGCCCCCATAATCACATCGGTATTAAACTGGTCGTTCAGTACAGTATCGTTTCCGTTGAGTTAAACTTTCAATACCGTTCGGTCATACTGAATGCACCCCTGATCCCATGGCAACGGTGCACGGAACATTAGTTGCTAAGCAACATTGTAGTGAAAGTTCTTTTTTTGCTCGCTGCTACTGGTCAAGTGACCTAGCTAGCTATGAAGTTCACCCACACCTTTCGTGCAAGTCAAGACGTGTTTTTCATTCAAAGGTACGTTTTGGGTTTTGTCTAACGTTATTTACTGTTAGGAATGTTCAATAATATGTGATAATATCTGAGAAGCTGTAACCAGTTACCACTCGTTGTTGTTGGTCTAAAGTTCTGTTCCTAGCTAAGTAATGTTAGCTAATTTAGCAAGCAACACGTGAATACTAACTTCTGTGGGAATTCTCTTTTGCAGTTCCACCCAGGATGTGCCCAGCATTGAAGACAGACACAGAGATACTGGTCAGTACTGTAGCTAGTTAGTTAGATGAGAAACATTTTAACATGTTGAGTGGACCACTAACAAAAACCTAAACACGAGTAGAGCAAAAACATCCCACATGCAAATAAGATTTATTTGATTGCTAGGCTAGCTAGCTAGATCTTCAATGATCTCTAGGAATTATTTATATGAGAACAACGTACATGAGGTGTTGTACAATATTTGAAGCCATAGGCTACATTATTTTATTACAAAGTATCCTATGCCAACAAAACACAAACGTGATTGTTGTTGTGATCAGGTAAGATTGTACTTATAACGTTACTAGTCAGGACCCGGTTTCCCGATAGCGATGGAATTTCGTGTTTTAATTATGCATATTTCCTACAGATGCAGAAGATGTAACATGCGTTTCACAAAACACCACGCAGAGAGGTTTGCTGTGCTTCGTTGGAGCATGATGTGTCGATCCTGATAGGATAGAAAGAAAGGGAGCGCTGCTCTCGGATCAGCTTTCTCCATTCAAATCTTTCTTTAACATTATAATTATTTCACAAAACTGACGAGGGATTAGCTCCTAGAGAGATATTACTACCTACAGCTGTAAATATTGAGGTGGCTTATTCTAATGCTTACCCCCCCAAAATGCACTGAATCACCGATTTGGCACATCATTACACACTTTAGGCTACACATCAAATATTGAGACCAATTACAGACCTTAGCCTACAAGTATAAAATATAACTAAATTGATTGAACATGAAATGTATTTCAATATGATTAAAATAAGCCTATAGCCAACTGTTTAAATGTTAATGCAGTCATCTCGGTTGCTTGTTTTGATTAATTGCAAAGACACTGGCAACTTTGTTTTCTAGTCAACATTGGTCAGAAGTTATCAGCGGTCACAGAGAGATGGATAAATCATGTGATTTCATGTTTAGCTGTTCTACGAATGGTCTGAGGCAGGCGTTAGATTGCGAGCGTTTTCAAGTGCAACGTTAATAACGATGGATTTGGGAATGGCTCAGAGATTTAACGATGCTCCAACAAAGGTTCTAACGATTCATTTAGCCGTAAGATACTTTTTGGAAACCGGACCCAAATGTTTTACGGTTACTCACATATTTACAGTATTTTTACTAAATTATTAGAATAATTGCAGTAGTCTATCACCTAGCCTGCTAAATGCAAGCTTCATCTGATTTATTCTAAGAGGACATCAGAGGATGCCTATGAGAGACTCATCCTGCACCACCTACAGCACTATGGACTCTTTACAAGTAGGTTGGCACTTGGCAACCTGACACAATTACTGGAAACTCAAGAGGCTTGCCTTGCATCATTTGTTTACATAAATGTTACTTGGTGAGACCTGACCTACATCACTCTACTCTCTGTCAAATTACCATGCAATTTAATCCTGCAAATCAATCAATTCAAGGGCACCAATCTTACCCCAACAAACAAGATGCCATTGTGACCTTTTATACAGTAGTTGAGCATAGTACATGAGATTGTGCTACTGCTACTCTTGCCATATTAGCCAGTTATGTGACATGTTTACATACACAGATAAAATGTTTATGCATTCTTTGCTATAAACCAAGAAAAAAAACATTACAGTGCTTCCCTCAGAAATGTCAATTCTCTCCCCTCAGGCACAGATAATTCTTTCCAAGGCAACCTCTTAAGACAAAGATGGAGGAATTCCCACCACCCCGGCTCCATCCACCCAGGCACCCACTCCTCTGACAGCAATAATTCCAACATGGAGGATGAGGAGCAGGAGCCTGGCAGGAGGGCATGTAAGATGAGAGCCACACTATGGACATGCAAAAAGGACAAATGGGTCAAAATAGCGAATAAAGCTATTTTACACTTGAACTATAACAATTTACTCTTCATCTGGATAGTAGTAGTGGTATGGGTTTTTGTTAGCAGTGTATAGTTGATTAATGGTTAAAATTGGATTTGTGGTTAAAGTGTTAAGCAAAGCCCGCAAGTTTGTGGCATGGGCAGATAGTGATGACTGATGAACAAGAGGGCTGGTATACCTTGTTGTATTTCACAATAGAGCGTGATTCCCAGGCTTCTCCAATGCTGGGTCATGTTACTTTTGGATGTGATGCAGCAGTGTAATCCAGTTGATTAAAGCAATCCAGTTCACCTGCTCCATGTAATACCTTGATTAGAGGACACAGAGGGTGGTGTCAGTTTACATTTACATTTAAGTCATTTAGCAGACGCTCTTATCCAGAGCGACTTACAAATTGGAAAGTTCATACATATTCATCCTGGTCCCCCCGTGGGGAATGAACCCACAACCCTGGCGTTGCAAGCGCCATGCTCTACCAACTGAGCCACACGGGACCAGTTTAGTCATCTTTTAAAGCCCTGTCATCCCAAAAGACCAGATTAGATCTCTGTTGAATGCCTCTGCTGGTTACGGTTAAGCATCTTATTATTAGCGTCTACTACCATCAACCGGCTTTGTTTTTCTCAGCAGGATAGATCAAATATTATACATATAGTGCATTCGGAAAGTATTCAGACCCCATAACTTTTTCCACATTTTGTTACGTTAGAGCCTTGTTCTTAAATTTATTAAATTATTGTTTTACCTCATCAATCTACACACAATACCCCATAATGACAAAGTGAAAACAGGTTTTTAGAGAATTTTGCAAATGTATTAAAAAATAAAAACAGAAATACCTTATTTACAGAAGTTTTCAGACCCTTTGCTATGAGAATTGAAATTGAGCTCAGGTGCATCCTGTTTCCATTGATCATCCTTGACATGTTTCTACAACTTGATTGGAGTCCACCTGTGGTAAATTCAATTGATTGGACATGATTTGGAAAGGCAAACACCTGTCTATATAAGGTCCCCAAGTTGAGTGTGCATGTCAGAGCAAAAACCAAGCCATGAGGTCGAAGGAATTGTCCGTAGAGCTCCGAGACAGGATTGTGTCGAGGCACAGATCTGGGGAAGGGTACCAAAATAAATCTGCCGCATTTAAGGGTCCCCAAGAACACAGTGGCCTCCATCATTCTTAAATGGAAGAGTTTGGAATCACCAAGACTTCCTAGAGCTGGCCGCCTGGCCAAACTGAGCTATCAGGGGAGAACAGCCTTGGTCAGGGAGGTGACCAAGAACCCGATGGTCACTCTGACAGAGCTCCAGAGTTCCTCTGTGGAGATGGGAGAACCTTCCAGAAGGACAACCATCTCTGCAGTACTCCACCAATCAGGCCTTTATGGCACATGGCAGCACACTTGGAGATGCCAAAGAGCACCTAAAATATTTTCTGGTCTGATGACACCCAGATTGAACTCTTTGGCCTGAATGCCAAGCGTCACGTCTGGAGGAATCCTGACACCATCCCTACGGTGAAGCATGGTGGTGGCAGCATCATGCTGTGGGAATGTTTTTCAGCGGCAGGGACTGGGAGACTAGGTCAGAATCAAGGGAAAGATGAACGGCACAAAGTACAGATGTACTTGATGAAAACCTGCTCCAGAGCGCTCAGGACCTCAGACTGGGGATAAGGTTCACATTCCAACAGGACATTCCAAAAAAATATTTTATCCATTTTAGAATAAGGCTGTAATATAACAAAATTTGGAAAGTCAAGGGGTCTGAATACTTTATACAGTGTAGACATTGTTAATGTTGTAAATGACTGTTGTAGCTGGAAACGGCAGATTT
The DNA here is from genome assembly GCF_045679555.1 of Salvelinus alpinus. Lineage (NCBI taxonomy): Eukaryota > Metazoa > Chordata > Actinopteri > Salmoniformes > Salmonidae > Salvelinus > Salvelinus alpinus. The sequence continues at coordinate 44,277,860 of NC_092100.1, forward strand.
TTTATGGAATATCTATATAGGCGTACAGAGGCCCGTTATCAGCAACCATCACTCCTGTGTTTCAATGGCATGTTGTGTTAGCTAATCCAAGTTAATCATTTTAAAAGGCTAATTGATCATTAGAAAACCCTTTTGCAATTATGTTAGCACAGCTGAAAACTGTTGTTCTGATTAAAGAAGCAATAAAACTGTCCTTCTTTAGACTAGTTGAGTATCTGGAGCATCAGCATTTATGGATTCGATTACAGGCTCAAAATGGCCAGAAACAAAGAACTTTCTGCTGAAACTCGTCAGTCTATTCTTGTTCTGATGAATGAAGGCTATTCCATGCAAGAAATTGTCAAGGAACTGAAGATCTGGTACAACGCTGTGTACTACTCCCTTCACAGAACAGCGCAAACGGTCTCTAACCAGAATAGAAAGAGAAGTGGGAGGCTCCGGTGCACAACTGAGCAAGAGGACAAGTACATGAGAGTGTCTAGTTTGAGAAACAGACGCCTCACAAGTCCTCAACTGGCAGCTTCATTAAATAGTACCCGCAAAACACCAGTCTCAATGTCAACAGTGAAGTGGCGACTCCGGGATGCTGGCCTTCTAGGCAGAGTTGCAAAGAAAAAGCCGTATCTCAGACTGGCCAATAAAAAGAAAGATGGGCAAAAACACAGACGTTGGACAGAGGAACTCTGCCTAGAAGGCGAGCATTCCGGAGTCGCCTTTTCACTGTTGACGTTGAGATGGGTGTTTTGCGGGTACTATTTAATGAAGCTGCCAGTTGAGGACTTGTGAGGTGTCTGTTTCTCAAACAAATTTTAGTCCCACTAAGCGCAAACCAGGTGGGATGGCGTATTGTTGCAGAATGCTGTAGTAGCCATGTTGGTTAAGTGTGCCTTGAATTCTAAAAAAGTCACTGACAGTGTCACCAGCAAAGCACCATCACACCACCTCCTCCATGCTCCATGCTCCACGCTGCTGGGTTGACTTACACTACTGTTGCATATATGTTTTTCCTGTACATAGAATTTCATGACAAAACTATACCTATCACCTTTTTTTGTGATGCAGTGATGTTTTCTATCTATCCCCCAGTCACCTTGCACCTGGGACAGGCCCTCAGGACCAGGCAGCTGGTGATAGATTTTGACGGGGAGCGTCCCATCCCCCGGCTTAGGGAGCCCCTGGACCTGTTTGCCATCCCCTCCACCCCTTTCCAGGGGGTCCGCTGGCCCATTGAGTATGAGGTCTTCAAGGAAGCCATACACCACATAGGTACATACCACTGAACTGTATATGCTGTAACAAACACTAAGTGTTGTTTTGACCTCTACAGTGTATAGAACAGTCCAGAGCTGTCCATTACAGAGTTCTGTTTCTCAGTGGGCTCCACATTTTTAAACTATTATACAGTATCGTGTTAATCCAAATTGGAATGTTATTGTTATTGAAATATATTGTTGTGTTCTAGAGTGGGACCCTCCAGACCCAGAGCCGTTCTACCAGCCCACGGGCCATGAGAGGGCCCCCATGCCTGTCAGGGAGGAAAAGGGGAACGTAGTTTACTGCATTGACCCAGGTAACCCTAACTCTATGTCAGTAAGGTATATAGTGGTGCCCTTAGTAGGCTTTCATTTTCTGACAGTGTTACCTCTCTCACCTGTCCTTCTAGCTCCTGTTCTTATTTTTTCCCCTGTTTAGGCACAAAGACCTCCTACTTCACCTACTCTCGTGTGGGAGGAAGCCGGGGGCCCATCAAGAGGTCCACCTCTTGTGCAATGCATCAGGACAAGTCCACCCTGGCCTTTGAGTCACGCTTTGAGAGCGGCAACCTGCAGAAGGCAGTTCAAGTGTGAGTCTACGGAGCCTGTATAACTGTTTAACCTATTTACAATTTACAAATTGTTGCTAAGTTGCAGGGAGGGTAACTGTGTGTAGGGAAGAATCTTTCCTTCTCACTCTCTTTCTATCCCTCTCTCCCCCTTACACAGCGGTGTCCATGACTATGAGCTCACCCTCCGCACCGACATGTACACCACCAAGCACACACAGTGGTTCTACTTCCGGGTCAGAAACATGAAGGCGGGGGTCAACTATCGCTTCACCATAGTCAACCTGATGAAGGCTAGCAGCCTGTACTGCCTGGGCATGAGGCCTCTGCTCTACTCTGAAAGAGCCGCCTGGGAGAAGGGAGAGGGCTGGCGCCGAACTGGCTCCAACATCAGATACTACCGCAACCAGCACCACCAGGCTGAGCAGGACAACAACACAACCACCAACACAAAGTCCCTACACTCCCTTACCTGGACCAGCCAGTTCCCCTACGACTTTGACACCTGCTATTTGGCCCACTGCTACCCCTACACCTACTCCCACCTGCAGCGCTACCTCAGCCGCCTCACCTCCAACTCGGCCACCGGTGCCTACTGCAAGCTGCGGGTGCTGTGCCGCAGCCTGGCCGGCAATGCTGTGCACGTGCTGACAGTGACATCACCAGGAGGGGGGTGGATGGATAGGAGTGCCAAGCGAGCGGTGGTGGTTACAGCCAGGGTGCACCCCGGGGAGACCAACAGCTCCTGGATGATGCAGGGCTTCCTGGACTTCCTGCTGGGAGAGTCAGACGACGCCAGGCTGCTGAGGGAGACTTTTGTGTTTAAGGTCACTGACGCACTTTGGGCCTTTTTATCTTTGTAAATATCCATGTGTTTTATTTATGTATTTGACTGCCATGTGGGATAAATTACGTTTTCCCTTCAGAATTAGAAACACCCAATAAAGACACCCGTGTTGATTGTTGTGTTTTTCCCTTGCGGTCTTGCAGGTGGTGCCCATGCTGAACCCAGACGGGGTGGTTGTGGGGAACTACCGCTGCTCTCTGGCCGGCAGGGACCTGAACAGGAACTACAATACCCTGCTGAGGGACTCCTTCCCCTGTGTCTGGCACACCAAGAACATGGTCAAGAGGTGAGAGGCGGGAAGCAGGAGGATACTCAAACAGATGTGACACGGTCATACCTTTCTAACCTATGGAGAGGTTTGTCAGTTCACTCTGCCTTTTCTGGCCTCTGACCCTGTTTCCATGGTTTTCCCTCTGTCCTTGTTGTTGCCATGGCACCCAAGACTGATGGCTGAGAGGGACGTGGTGTTGTATTGTGATTTCCACGGTCACAGTCGTAAGAACAACGTCTTCATGTATGGCTGTACCAACAGCGATGACGCCACACAACGGCTCCATGAGAGAGTCTTCCCGCTCATGATGAGCAAGAACGCCAATGACAAGGTTCCAATCCCATTGAAAGAAAGAAAATCATATTTTTTTACTGGAGACCTGGCCAAGAAGGCATCTCCAGTATAAAACCACAATACAATCATACATTTATGTTATAAATCACAGCTAGGGAGTCAAACACGATGTTTGTGTCCTCTTCCTGAAGTTCTCGTTCAGGAGCTGTAAGTTCAGGGTTCATCAGAGTAAAGAGGGAACAGGACGCGTCGTCATGTGGAGGCTAGGCATCAAGAACAGCTACACCATGGAGTCCACCTTCGGAGGCTCCACTCTGGGTAAGCATGCACAGGGTGTAGTGTGTGTATATGTGTATGCATGCTATAGAGCTTCATTTCACAGAGCCAATCTGTATTATAGGGAACAGGAAGGGGACCCATTTCACCACCAGGGACCTGAAGTCTCTGGGGTACTACTTATGTGACACACTGCTGGACTACTGTGATCCCGACCCAACCAAGGTGAGGGAAGTCAACCTCTCACTACCACAGTGACCAAGGTTACATCTCAGCTTGTCATGTTGATGAGCCATAGTGTGTGTGTGTGTGTGTGTGTGTGTGTGTGTGTGTGTGTGTGTGTGTGTGTGTGTGTGTGTGTGTGTGTGTGTGTGTGTGTGTGTGTGTGTGTGTGTGTGTGTGTGTGTGTGTGTGTGTGTGTGTTAGACCAGTCACTGCCTAGCTGAGTTGCGGGCGATGTTAAGGCAGGAGGTCAGAGAGAGGCTGGGCCGGGAGGTCGACTCTGATGGATCTCTCAGCGTCTCCATTTCTGACATTGAGTCAAGGTAAGGAAGGTTTTGGAGCATCACACACACACACACACACACACCTAAATGTCCTTTTTGTGTCTCCTCCACAGTACCAGCGGCTCAAACAGCACAGAGTCTGATGGCCTGCCTGTCCATCTACTGAACCAAATTGATGAGGTGTCGTTTGAACCTTAACCTTCGTATGACCTCAGTTATGTTTGTGTACAAAAGCTTTAACTGAGTCTAATGCCAACTTCTTTTCTAGCAGAGCCAAGCGAAGAAAAAGCACCTGAGGAGTGGTAAGGAGAGGAACAGACTGAGACAGGAGAGAGTGAGGAACGTCGACCCAAAGGTCCTCCACAGGAACGTCAAGAACATAGTGAGAAGAACAGACACACACACAACACATTAGTGCAGCTCATCCACCAGATACAATGAAACATACAGTGGTCCCTAATACATAAAAGGCTGGGAGAGACATACAGATGATATAGCCAGCGAAAGTTCCCCATAATGGATCGAGCGTGATTGGGCGAGTTCGTTTTGCATTGCCTTTTGCCCCGGAAGGGTGGAGATTTCACTTTAGGAACAAACCAAACTTGCCAAATTACATTCTTCCTCCTGTCTGTTCTCTGCAGGACCCTGTGCTACCCACTGAGGACATGGTGAGGGTGAGGATCCAGGAAAAGACGGTGGCCGTGGTCAGAGAGAAGAAGAAGAGAGAGGTATGGATTAGAGTGAGAGAAGCTCACGCTCTTCCTCATTTGCTTAGACAGATTGTGGCTTTTGCATTTCCCCAGTATCTCATTTCTGAAGACATGAGCTTCTACTTCTGATGTAACGGTAGGTGCCGTTTGTGGTGACAGTGAGCCGTCAGACAGGACGCTCCTGGATCCCCCATCCCACCACTCGCATCGGGGTCATAGGCCATGTGACCCTCTGGCAGGAGGAGGAGTCAGAGAAGGTAATGGCTGCCATTCACCCTTCAAGCCCTACTGCATGTTGATAGTTTTGCATTGTCATTAATTAAAGTACTGCTACAGTTAAAATTTTCTCAAGGTATTTCACAACAACCTGGGCCTAACCCCCCCCCCCCCCCCCTTCCAACCTCTTCTCAGTAGGTCAATGCACTCTGAGCATCCCCACCCCATCAAACTTGACAAAAGGCATGAACGAGCAGTGACTGTTTTGTCCTAATCTGATGCTCAGCATTAACTGTGTTCCAGAATGAATACCTGGATGCTGTAAGGGCTGCATACCTGAGTACTCAGCCACCTGTCACAGGTACATGGATAGACTTTTATCATTAGGAATGGATTTAGTTTTCTGGCCATGTGACTAAAGAAAAACTTTTTTTTTTTTTTTCGAGTTTACATGCAGAATGTTCAGGTTGACATTTATTGTCATGAATCTTGCCCTGTGTAATGAACATGATGGGAGACAGAGAGCTGGTTTCAAGCACAGCAGGTGTTTATTTGTAAAGGACCACAGGAGGAGGCAGGTAGCTGTGTCCAGGGGCAGGCAGAAGGTCATACACAAGGGGTCCAAAAAGGCAACAGTACAGGCAGGGAAAAGGCTAGTAACATTGACCGGGAGATCAGGCAATAGGTTGATAACAGGAAATCCGATAGGCTAAAGTACAGGCAGGGAATAGGCAAAAGGCGTCGTTAGTGAGGCAGGCCAAAACTATCATACACAGGAGGATTAATTACAGGAAACCCAGCGCTTTGAATAGAAGTGTGTCACAAAACAAACAATACCTCACAATGATGGGGTGCAAAGAACGGAACTACATAGTGTGTGATAATGACATACAGGTGTGTGAACAAGTGATCAGAATTCAGGTGATTGGGATCTGGAGAGTGAGCTGCGTTCAGGGGATCTATGTGTTTGAGAGTGTGAGCTGGAGAGTGAGCTGCGTTCAGGGTATCTACGTGTTTGAGAGTGTGAGTTGGAATCAGACGTAACACCCTCTGCAGAGTGGCCACTAGCTGGCACAGCCACAAAGTAATACAATATTATCTTAACCCTAACCACAATGCTAACCCTAATGCCTAACCCGACCCTTAAATTCATTAATTCATTTGTACTTTGCAACTGGCCCATATAGCGGAAATCGCTCAGTTCAGCCTCCAGGGCAATATTCATTACAATAAACGTCCCTTCCTCAGAGGAGCCGGAGGAGGAGCGGCTGCAGTATTGGAGTCCCCAGCTGCAGTTTGGCTCCTCCCAGGCCCCGCGGCCGGGACCTCAGCGTCACCCCTTATCTTTTACAGCCGTACAGCAACGCGGCTTCTCTGTGCCTGTGCCCACCTCGAAGATCAGGGTTCACACCACCCCCATTCAGCAGCAACCCATGCCCTTCAGCCCCGATCACAGAAGCCACGCTGGGATGAGAGGTGGGTTGGAGCGCAGAAATAGAGTGGGTAGAATGGATGGTACAATATTGACATGAAGAACACACACCCAATATGAAGTTAGGTGTTCACTAACAGGAAAGTAGTATGTTAGTAGAATTAAAGTAGTATGACAAAGAACTGCAATCAGGAGTGAAGTCAGTGGCATTCTTTTCCACCCCACAATTTAACAGATGCTAATCAAACATTCCAAATATTGCTATTGCAGAGATGTTCGATCAGTATGAATGCTGTTATTACTCTTGTCTTTCAGAGAGGATGCCTGCTTTACACACCAGGTAACTACAGCAAAACATAGCGGTAAAATATGCTCTTTATTGAAAGTTGACTGCATTTATGACTAAACGTACAGGACTGGGACCGTACACCGTCTGCATAAATATGTCAATGTTAAATTGGACAGTCCGTCACACAAATGTGTTTTGTGTTGGAAATGTGTCAGGTCTCCCCCAGTAGTTCCGGGCATGCAGTGCAGGGTGGTCCCTGAGTTCATCCCGCCACAAGGCCTGGAGCCCTGCCGCTCTTCCAACGTCTACCCAGCCAAGTCCCACCACCAGTGGCCACGCCCAGAGAAACAAGGCCACGCAGCCCGGGTCTCCATACGCTACTACATGCCAGAGGCTCCAACCTCTAACACAGATGCCCTGGAGACCCTACGGAGGAGCCCAGAAAGGGACTGCACAGCAGGTGTATCAGACGCTATGCCTGTGGGTGAGCAGGACCAGAGTGGACCTCAAGCAGCCTTTGAGAAACCACTGAGTAAACCTGGGACAGACGGTAACTCCTTCCTGCCAGACCTGAGGCACATAGACTTCAGAGGGAAAAGGTTACTGTCCTCTCCACGCCAGGCATTTTGACTTTCTAGTGCGTCTAGTTATAGTGCTGGACATAATATACTGTATATTGGTATACATAGTATAATACAGTGCATATACAACAGAAGTTTATTTATGTTTCTTTCATTCTACATGTGAGAATAACTCTCCCTCTGAGGTCCTGCCCCAGCTATAACCCCTCTTCCCTCCATCTTTCCTCTGTAGCCATGGCCGTATATGGGGAGACCAGGCAGGGGCTGGAGTACAGAGGCAGGGCCCCTCAAAGAGAGAGCCACTGAGGGGGGGAGAAGGCAGGCGTGTGTGTGGAGGAGATGCAGCAGCAAGGCGTGTGAAAAGCAACCACAGGTACTGAGAGGGTATGCCACCCCTTGGCTTATACCAGTTTTATATTTAAGCAATAAGGCCCGACGAGGAGTTATATATGGCCAATATACCACGGCTAAGGGCTGTTCTTAAGCAAGACGCAACGCGAAGTGCCTGAATAAGCCCTTAGCCATGATATATTAGCCATATATCACAAACCCTCAAGGTACCTTATTGCTATTATAAACTGGTTACCAACGTAATTAGAGCAGTAAAAATAAATGTTTTGTCATACAAGTGGTATATGGTCTGATATTTATTTATTTTATTTTACCTTTATTTAACTAGGCAAGTCAGTTAAGAACAAATTCTTATTTTCAATGACGGCCTAGGAACAGTGGGTTAACTGCCTGTTCAGGGGCAGAACGACAGATTTGTACCTTGTCAGCTCAGGGATTTGAACTTGCAACCTTTCGGTTACTAGTCCAACGCTCTATCCACTAGGCTACCCTGCCGCCCCGGCTGTCAGCCAATCAGCATTCAGGGCTCAATCCACCCAGTTTATAAGGTTCTTTATCTTACCAGCTAATATGTCTAAAAACTACGTTCAAGTGTCACATGCACAAGTACAGTGAAACGCTGAACTTGCTTGCTCTCAGTGGAATGCTTAACTTGCATTCAGAGCTCATTTGAATGGTACCCATTCTTCTCAGGTTGGCCCAACAGACATTGCAAGAGGAGGATAAACAGGAAATGGGCATTTTACCCCAGATGTCCTCGATCACCCACACCAAGATAGATCATCCGCCCCGACAGCTAGACAGTCTACGTAGGCTCCAGAAACTCAGCCTGGCCAATAACTCCAGGTTCCACTCCAGTGGGAGAGGGGCGGAAGCAGGGACAGGGATGGATCTGGAGAAGAGGATGGTCGCCAGACCGTCAGGGTCTGCCCCTCCTCGCAGTACAGCACCTTTGAGCTGAGAACCAGGCAGAGACACACATTGGCAAATGTACCAGACAGACTGCTGATATGAACCCTGCAGATGGGCGGAGACTATAGGGAGTTTCTGCTCTATTTTGACCACAAAAAGATGTACAGCACATTGCCTTTCAGGTGGATATCGAAATTACATGTATTTTTGCCTTGATTGTGTACCTTTCTTATTTGATGAGTCTACATGTCACTTTAAATCTAACTGAACTGTTTTGCATACTTTTTATAATATTTTGTATCCATTTTTCATCATGTAAATTATTTATTTTTCATTTCTCAAATTGGGGCATAATCAGATTGAGTCACTCCCAATGCAGAAGTTATTTCTGTTAATCAAGAGACAGCTCATCATTGATCATAAAGTATCATATAACATCAGTCCAGAAAATACTGTCTCAGTATTACTAGGCAGCCCGCGTAATATTATCAAACTGTGTATGCATGTCTTCATTCAGACTCAATGTTACTGTAGCATAAACCTTGTGAAACATAGATATTTAGCAGACACTTATCCAGAGCGACTTAAAATGAGTGCATCCATCTTAAGATAGCTGGGTGAGACATCCACATATCACGTGACAAAAAATATATACAGTATATGTGACTAAAAAGACAAACATTTAATCTCTTCACATCTGTACAAAAAAATCACTCAAGGTACACATGGTATGAAAATACAACTGTAAATTGCTGAACATGGTCCACTGATACAAAACTGAGGGCTGGATCCTAACTTGAGATACATGTAAGTAGCATGTAAATTTCTCCTTAATCATAATCAATATTAGTAGGAGATTTACACGACTCTCTTTCCTGTGTTTCCCAGTGTTCATCTCTGTTTCTGTGTGTCCGCTCAGCCGAGTAGTCAGGCGGCCCTAAGCTCCTAAATCCCATCAAACCAGAGCTGCCAACTCTCACGCATTGACCGTGAGACATGGATTTGACCCTCATCTCACGCTCCCACGGCACACCTCTTACATCTCACACATTGAAAAGTACTGCATTTATTTTTCTAATTCGTGTTGTGCTCCAAATCGTTTTGAAATTGGAAAATCTGCGACCGAGGTAAAGACTCAGGTTGGATATTCGCCTGTAGTTTTTCTTACGTCCACCAACAGCAGTTAGGGACCGTCAACATAGTGACAAATCACATTTTTCAAATTTCAATAGCTCTTTAGCCATTACTCCTAAAACGTTCAAAACTGATTCTAGCTAACCTGATGGCAGAGACACATATTGCACACACTTTTTGGGGGGTCAATTTACATCTCGCACTATTTTAAATTATTTATAAAACATTTTGTAATTCAATAGCGCCTTGGTCATGTGACCCACAAACCTCAAATAAGGTTCATAATGTACACTCAGTGGGCCTACACATTGCTCACCCTTTTGCTTGGCCATTTGCATCTCATGAGATTTTATGATAAAAAAAATTAAGTTTCAAATTTCAATAGCTCCTTACCGTCATGACCTACAACCCTTTCAGAATATCCACTGAGTACCGAGGTAAAGACAGTTTCAGGTTGGATATTCGCCAGATATTCACACTCAAACCTCAATAGCTTTCAAACCACTTGAGCCACAGACTCCAAATAAGTGTCATGATGTTGGAAACATTGCACAGGTCTTATTTTCACGATTTGGACATGAATTCACTTTCCAAAGCTAGTAAACGTGGAAATGTGAGCAGCGTTCCGTATTAGTTAGGGAGCGTAAACAAAGTACAAACTTGTCTTACATTCGAATTTCAATAGCTCCTTGGTTCAGAATGTCCACTCAGTGGGCCTACAAATTGCACACCCTTTAGTTTGTCCATTTTCATCTCACACGTTTTTACATGCATTTTTCAAACTTTAGAATTTCAATAGCTCCTTGGTCATCCTTGGTCATGTTGGTTCACGGACTAGCCTTATATATTGCACACTCTTGTTTGTGTACTGTAATCCCATGTCAATTACACACCTAAGAAGTGTGCAGTGGACATATACCCATATTGCTTAACTTTTAGTTATGTATCTTCTATATTGTTGTACATGAATATTAGTTTGACAATTATCCCCAGATTTTTTGATTTTTATATAAATATTTATATTTTTTGGTCTTGCCTGTTTAGCGTGTTATTTTGGCATTAATATGTGTCACATATCAGTTTGCAAACAATGTCAAAATATATATATATATATATAATTCAGTTAAAACCTCTACAGGATCGGTGTCCCCCCCACGGGACGGTTGAGCTAACGTAGGCTAATGTGATTAGCATGAGGTTGTAAGTAACAAGAACATTTCCCAGGACATAGACATATCTGATATGGGCAGAAAGCTTAAATTCTTGTTAATCTAACTGCACTGTCCAATTTACGGTAGCTATTACATTGAAAGAATACCATGCTATTGTTTGAGGAGAGTGCACAGTTATGAAGTTGAAAATGTAATAATAAACCAATTAGGCACATTTGGGCAGTCTTGATACAACATTTTGAACAGAAATACAATGGTTCATTGAAACAGTACACTGCTGCCATCTAGTGGCCAAAATCCAAATTGCGCCTAACTTGGAATATTACATTTTGGCCTTTTTCTTGCATTTAAAGATGGAACAAAAAAAGGAAACACATGTTTTTCTTTGTATTATCTTTTATCAGATCTAATGTGTTATATTATCCTACGTTTCACATTTCCACAAACTTCAAAGTGTTTCCTTTCAAATGGTTTCAAGAATATGGATATCCTTGCTTCAGGTCCTGAGCTACAGGCAGTTAGATTTGGGTATGTCATTTTAGGCGAAAATGGAAAAAAAGGGTCCGATCCTTAAGAGGATTTATTAAAGCTGCATACCCACATGGTCTCTTTTTTTGTTTTCTAGAGTAAGGCAGCTCCAACATGCAGGTGTTTCAGCCTAGTTCAGTGCTTTCTGTGGTGGTGGGGCGAGCCAGCAGAAAATACGGAGCGTTGCGCAATGATTGGCTCAGTGTTCTGTCACTCATGGGGACGTAATCTCCAAGTTTAAGTGCCTTAGTAAAGGTAGACATAAAAGAAAATCTGCCTTTTGGGTTCTGCCATAGAGTTATATTGCCAGTGCCCATCCAAGAAGGCTCAAGGTCAATGGCCACAGATAAAATGACGTCAAATCACATTATATGTACAGTAGCTTTGATTGGACTGATCATGTCAGCATCTTACTTTCAAAGTCTTAGCTAGCAGTCATCATCATGAATCAAGTTGACAATCTACTGGCAAATCCTTTTTAATCCTTGACATATGAAGAGAAATAATGAAGAGAAATTATAGATAAAATGTATCGGTGCTCATCGGCCATTGGACATAAAGATTACACAACAAGTTGGAAATCGCAAATTCAACAATGATTCGTTTCGAGGGAATCAGTGGCTAACTGCAAGCGTTGCAAAGAAACCACTAACGTTAGCCTGGTATTCAATTGAGTGGCTGGGTGTTTTTTTTTTCAGAGTTCCCACCATAAATCCAGAGAATGCCAGACTTCGATGACAAGATTTGCCCACAAAGGACCGCTGTGCCACCTTCACAAGGTGAGTCCAAATCTGTATTGTATGCTGCTGCATAAATGGTGTAATATGCCAGGGAGATATGTATACTGTAGCTAAGAAAGTAATACTAAGTGTATGTTGTGTAGTAAGCTGTTAGTAACCCATGTGCCTCACTCTAATAATTTGGTCTATTTTCACCAACACATATTGTAAACACATCGTTCGTGCTTGTTTGGTTACTTTTTTTTGTACAGCGTTGACAGTGCTACTGATAGTAGTGGTGGCGGTTGGCTTACACTTGCAAATTCAACACACACATCATTCTATAATAGAATTGTGTTATTTGACGTGTCAAATTAAAAGCTTATTTAACATGTCAAATAGTGTTATATGACGTGTATTGTTTTTGACATGCAAAGACCCAAATGGCGTTCAGTGTGCCTCACCCTAATAATTTGGTCTATTTTCACCTCTTAATTTAGCCTACTGTTCTAACTTGGTGGTGCACATATAGCCTATATCCTGTTTTAGAGAAATGTAATAATCCAATATTGTAAGAGCTTTCATTGTCTGTTTATGTGTCCCCTTTATTTTCCTAAGGTTCTGACTTGGTGTACAGGGAGAATACTGTAAGAATGGCCCATGTTCTGAATTCTGCCGCTGTACATTTCAAAAGTGCTGAACAAATAGTTATATTGACTACGTCCATCGTCGCTTGCTCATTAATGTCTTAATTGAAATTACGTATTGCCTCTTATCCGCTTGTCGTCCCCTTATGCTATAGTTTTTACATCTCAATTGTCAGTAGAAACCACATTTGTTTAAGCAAGTCAGCCATATCAGCTATGTTTTTTTTAAAGTCAGTAAATGAGGCTGAATTAACTGTTTTGCTGCAGAAAAGGCTCGGCTGATAGCCAGGTGTAGCAGTGGTAAGGTGTTGGGATTCTGCTGTTGGGGCAGCTTTATGTAGGCCCTAACAGTTTGTGGGCACCGTTTGTCACCGTTATAGTGCAATTAATGTATTGTTTAGTGTTGTGTAGTGGCTTTGCTGGCATGTGTCCCACTTTTCTTTTCTTTTTTGCCTCACCAAGATGTACATGCTAAAATCGCCACAGCTCATATGTCCCTACGACAGATCATTTTTTTAATTCTTATTGTTCTAGTGAACCACTATCAGTTAAGGGTGCATTCAAATGTGAAATCACAACCAGCAATATAACTGAGCAAGCAGAGTTCATTGTAATCAAAGGAAATGAAGAACCACTCCTGGGCAAAGATACAGTTGTGAAACTGGGGGTTCTGAGAATAGGTGCTGATGTCGCAACAGTGACAGACACCAAGCCCTCACTAAAACAGCAGTACCTACAAGTGTTCTAGGGAGTTGGAAAACTGAAAACAAAACAGACCTCAGGAAGAAGGTAGACCAAAATGTAGAGAAACCTTTGGACATGGACATTGTAGAACCTGTTAATGACCTCACCCCATGGGTAAACCCAGTGGTCATTGTACCAAAGGCAAATGATGAGATAATAATGTGCTTAGACATGAGACAAGCAAACCAGGCTATAATATCCCAACAGTAAACAAGTCCAAAGGCATCGGACCAACAGCAGAGGGAGTGCAGTGATGCACTCCAGGGACCCAGAGAGAACCTCAGAAGTGAGATGCTGCCTGCTGGGAGTGAGAGCACAGCAGGAAAAACACTCACATGGATCAGATGAGAATGTGAGGATTGCAGCATTGAGTGCTACACCCAAAGCACTGACTACCAGAGAGGTAGAGGAAGCCTCAGCCAAAGACCCAGAGCTGAGAGAGGTAAGTAATGCTATTGCAAGTGGACATTTTTTGAACTGTAAAGCTTATGCCTCAATTGCGAGTAATTGATGTGTAGTTGGATACCTAGTTCTTTGCAGAACAGGCATCGTGCTGCCACAGGCATTACATGCGCAGGCACTTGCACTAGCTCATGAAGGGCACTTTGGAATAGTGGGCACAAAGCAGCATCTCAGAACCAAGGTTTGGTGGCCTGGCATGGAAAAGGCAGCCGAGAGACAATGTAAATCATGCCACGGTTATCAGACAGTAGCTAGACCTGACACACCAGAACCACTGAGCCTTGTGGGAGTAGTAAAGCTGTGGAGAAAGAGGAGGAGCACCTCACGTATCCTTTAACATTGTGGATCTCATTTGCCAGAGGTTCGTGTAGTAGTCTACATATCCGACCACTACTTCAAGCTAATATGTTTTGTGGGTTGTGATGCTTTCCAAGGCACTCTTTTGGGTATGACTGTGGGTGCAAGGCAAACCTGCAGTTGTTGGATGAGCAAGCGCTGACCATCGTGGGTAGAAAACCTGCTTATCTTCCTGGACATCCGGACCAAGGAGCAACACTACCTCCGCTCCTGCAGTGGGGGAGGTATCACACCACCATGCTAGTGTCAAACAAATACACTGGCCCTGGATAACCTTGATACACCCTCATTTTAAAACCATCTGTCACTGTGTTTCTCTGCAGGCCCACCCCAGTAAGAGATACTTTGCTGTGGCAGAGAAGGGAGACCAGCCCAACATCGTCATCTATGAATATCCCTCACTACAACCGTACCGGATTCTCAGAGGTATGGGAACTACAACACACACACACAAACTATTAGATTTTTATTTTATTTTTACAATTTATAAAGCATATGATCAATGATCAAGACATTTGGTCTGTGGACTTTAACCGTGAGGGCACCCTGCTGGCCAGTGTGGGTAGTGCTCCGGACTACTTGCTGACACTGTGGGAGTGGAGGCATGAACAGGTGATGCTGCGTTGCAAGGCCTTCGTTCTCACAGGACGTCTAAGGGTCACCTTCGCACCTGACAACGCCGGGCAACTCACCACCTCCGGATCGGGACACATGAAGTCAGTAGCAATCAATCAATCAAAATGTTTTCGTGTACTAGCACTTTTATAAATTTGTCAAAAAGTACTTTATAGAACGCCAAACCCCCCAAAGAGAAAACAGATTTCATCATGAAATATGGACAATAAATACATAAATTGCTTATTATGTGTACAGAATCGTACACCATGTGAGTTGAACTCTTATCATCCATTCTTCTAGGTTTTGGAAAATGGCCAGCACTTTTACTGGTCTCAAACTGAAAGGCCTTCTGGAAAGGTTTAAGTAGACTACCCTGAAAGATATCGTGGGGAAGGTCTGTCCACTGCTCTTATCATTCAATTCCTGCTATTCCATTGAAAATGACCCAAACCCAAAGCAATATGCTCTTTTCCTGTTCTATGTTGTCCCGATCACATCCCTTCTGTCTGTGTGCTATTGGGTTCTGAGAATATGAAATATACTTACTCATGTCACTGAGGGAAAGAGGGTAATGTTTACGTTATGTCAGGATATGTTATTGTTAGCCATCAGGGATCCGAGAAGAGACAGTCTGGTACCAATCTCCATGATGGCCATGAGTTGGGGAGGAGTGAGCACTTTGGGGTAGAGGTCAGGTCAGATGAAGTGAGGAAGAACAGATAACACTAAGGTTCTGTCTAGCAGCAGAGATGCATTGGCTGTTCAGATGTGTAGGAGGAGACTCAACATAGTTACATATCAGTGCTTGTGTGACTATGTCATTGTCTAATGCAGCTGTATTGATCCTCTGGGATGAATTAACTCGGTTTTAGCTTTCATAGTGTCCGTTGAGTTTTTACTCTGAGAATTAGAACCTAACAGTGCCAAGTGGTGTCTGGGTCTGAGTGGGGGAACATGCTAGTGTGGGACAGGGGTCTGATCAAGGTGGAGATCTGCCATAAGGGTGGAAGGACGTGCCACGCTGGCACCATCCAGCAGTTTGTCCTGAACGAGGAGGAACTCATGACCATTGGCACTGACGGAGCCATTAGAGTAACCTTTCAGATATAGTACAGTCCTCTCAGCCCCAGTCTAAGAGGTCTCTGCTAACCCTAAAAAGCCAGCCTGAACAACTGGTCTGTGGTCAGTTTTGCCTGCTGTGTAATATTTCTCCCTGATGACGTCACTTCCTCCACCCTGTGCAGGGCTGAGACTTTGAAAGTATTGACACGGCGGACTGTAACGATGACACCGGTCTGTTTGAGATCGAGCCCATGAACGAGATTGTGATCGGACGCAACGTTAGCATGTCCTTCATGGTCATGGGTAATCCTGAATGAATCTTGAATAATGACGAATGAGAAAGTTAGACACACATATCATACCACCCAAAAAATGCTACCCCCCCCTACAGTATTTGTGTCTCCAACTTTCTCTCTGATCATTATTCTCAATTCATTCAGGATTACCATATTCAATTCTTATTATTTTTTTACAATATAAGTGACTCCAAAATGACACAATACATTACTCACCATTAATTTCTATTGGGCACAAAATAATCTGAAACACAACCAAAACAAACAGCAAATGCATCCAACAAACGTGTAGTCACAAGCTTGACGTAATCATTGCGTGCTATGAATATGGGGCCAAATACTTTAATACACATAAGTTAATTTGTCCCAATGCTTTTGGTCCCCTAAAATGGCGGGACAACAGTATGTACAAAAAGTGCAGTAATTTCTAAACTGTTCACCCGATATGGATGAAAATACAGAGCCAAAACAACAACAAAATCACTGTTCCAATACTTTTTGAGCTCACTGAGTTACAGTTGTCCGACTTAAATTATTATTTTACCATACAGTTATGTAATGCCTTTCACTAGGTCTCAAAGCGCTTTGCTTATCTGTGTAATGTACTGTGTTGAGAGTGTTTGCCCCTGCCTGTGTGTGTAGGTGAACCCTAGAGGAGGGACTGGTGGTTGTGAGCTTTCAGGACGGAGTGGTCTGTCTGCTGGAGCTCTACAACCCCCAGATCTTATGGGTGGTTGCCGGACGCAGTCGCTATGGAGAAGCTGAGCTCCTTCTCAAACAGGCCTTCATACCGCACAATGCACCTGTGACGGCCATCGCGTACGAACCCAACGGAGAGATCCTGGCAACTGGGTATTCGGACTAGCGAGTGCCGCCGACTGTTGACCAATGTGAAATCAATCATTAGCTCCCATCTATAGACAATCCACTTGTAGATCAAAAACCAACTGGATGGGTATAATAACTGTGGTGTATTGAGAAATGTATTATGTGTTAATGAGTTTAGATTTAAAATGGTTGCAAATAGCCAATGGGATTTGTATGCAGGGGTTCAGTTATTTGAAATGACAAATGACAATGGGGTTTCCGTTCTTTCATTGAAGTGATTGGATTTCGAGATGCAAGGGCGGTAAAAGTTCAATGATGTATGGAAGAGTTGGGCTGAAGATACTGTAGAGTGTAGTCGACTGTAATGTGTTAAGGAGAACATTAAATAAATATGTCCTGGTTATTATAAGTACGCTTCGGAGTCTTCAGTAAAATAACCCAGCTTCTTAGGATGCAACAATAACCAATATCAATAAACCTCCCCTCCACAATCTCTCCTTCCCTCTAGAGCAGGGTTTCCTAAACTCGGTCCTGGGGACATCCCTGGGTGTGCATTTTGGTTTATGACTACACAGCTGATTCAAATAACCATCTCATAGTCAAGCTTTGATTATTTGAATCTGCTGTGTAGTGCTAGAGCAAAAACCGAAACGTGCACCCAGGGGTGGGCCACAGGGCTGAGTTTGGGAAACCCGGCTCTAGAGTATGGACTGTACTGTGTTCTTCACTGTGGGGGACAGGTACGACCTTGACCTTGGCTTTGTCACAGTCCCAGGACATGTACAGGGGCTGGAGTGGTACCCCCAGTCACATGTCAGTCTGATCCTAGATCAGTGAAATATTGACAAAAGACAATGGCACGTGAGGTTAATAATAGTGATGGGAAGTTCGGCTCTTTTTACTGACTATGATCTTTTCGACTCGTTGAGTCAAAATTTAAAAAAATTATGAGTAATTTAGTTCATTTGAGCCAGTAATTCCCAGAGCACGCAGAACACACTACCGGCGAACGATGAACTGAAAACTCAAGAGTCATAATTCTACAAGACTCTCGTTTACATGTCGTTCACCATAGTCTCATTTGTGACTGAGACTGTTAAAAAAAAGTGTGCTTTAAACACTGTAGGCTACATTTGTTGATCGCTACAAATAAGATGCTTTCTTGATACTTTTGAAACGAGGTCTAGTTGTGGCAGCAACCGGACTAGATTGTGAACGACTCTTGGTGCAATGCATTGCTTGACTGCCGTGAGGGTGATAAACACAATATCGTTCACGAACTGCAGCCTCACAAACGATTAATTCTCGAGTTCGAGTTTGTTGAGCAGAGGCTGCATATTTTTTGGTTCTACAAAGCTGTGTCCATCATAACATTAAATAATCAATTAATTGCATTTATTCTTATCCATGCGATCAATAATCAGTTCTAAACATGTATTTTTCTAATCTATGCTGCCTGCAGCATGATCTATTTTCCTGTGGGCATATGTGACAGACAGTTGTTTGTCGGACGACGTCGATGGAGCCGCTGAGCCGGAGGAACATTTATCAATCATGCTCTAGAACTCATTGTAATCTCTCATGGACAGACTCCGCAAACATAAATTGTAATCAAGCATCTGACCAATTACGCAATACTTTAGTTCTGGGTTAACCGAGATTAGCAGGTCAATCAAACAACTAAAATGAAGGCATCACACAGAAAAACGAATCATGACTCTCGAGTCAGTAAAAAGAGTCGTTCAAAAATAACGAATAGTATGCAAACTGCACATCACTAGTTAATAAATCATAACCCTCCTTCTGTGTGTGCACATGAGTGTTCAGGACAAGAACACCCTGCTGGTACTGTATTGGAGTGGTGACGTGGTGGAAGTGCAGTCTCCAGACCCGGAGGCCCAGAACCACAGCACCACCTACCACACCTCTGACACTTTACCTTCAGCAGCATCAAATTACGCATCAAGGTTTGGCCCTCACTGTCTGAGATTAACTGTACTGTAAACCTAAAACACAAACTAGAGATGTGTTTGTAAATATTTAAATGTCAGCGGGAGGAGAAGATTGCGTTCAGGCAGGCTCTGAAGGAGAAAAGGCAGAGAGAGAGAGGCCCGGCTGAAGCAAGCCAAGGAGCAGGCCCGTGAGCCCACTGACGAGGAGCCGCAGGAGGAAAATGAGGAGGAAGAGTATGCAGTCCGGCAGTGTCAGGGCCTCCCCTCTGCAGCCATCCGACCTCCATGCAGGCCTCTTGGGCCCTCAGTCTCCATGACAACCAGTACGGACAGCTGTGCTGTAGCTTTGATGACCAGTTTGTCCTGACGACGGGGAGGACGTAAACATCTTCTCCTTCAGCCTGCTGCCCAGGAGGACCTGCTGAAAGCCCTGCAGCGCAGCAAGGCCAAAGACCCCTCACCATGGGTCAGTGGGATAGAGGGAGAGTGGGACAGTAAAGACATGAATAACACAAAATGGAGGGTCAGTTCTGTGGTTGACTGTGTGTTGTTGTTGGTGAAACAGGTTGGCCCCGAGATGGAGGGTGTGGCACAGGATATCAAGGACCCATCAGCATACAGGTGAGGGAGATACCTAGTAGAGAGACAAACAACATACAAAGACACAGCTGGCTAAAGGAAAACCAGTCCCTCTCTCTCCCATCTCCCTCTCTCTTTCATCCACTCCTCTATTGCTCTTTCTCTCCCTCCCCATCTCCAGATCCTCCTTGACCTTTTCCCTCTCTCTGTAGCATCGAGAAGGCTAAGCAGAAGTTGCAGATGGACCGTATGCATCGGGAGGCTGAGCTGAGGAAGGCTGAGAGATGTAATAAGCTGGCTGAAATGCAGAGTCAGTTTAAAAAGAAGAACCAGGTTCTGAGCCAGAAGAAAGAAATGGAGGATAAACTAAACACCAGGCAGAGCAAGAGTGTGTGTGTGTGTGTGTGTGTGTGTGTGTGTGTGTGTGTGTGTGTGTGTGTGTGTGTGTGTGTGTGTGTGTGTGTGTGTGTGTGTGTGTGTGTGTGTGTGTGTGTGTGTGCACTCACCTGGTAGGGTGCCATTTCATATTTGCCCATTGTTTCTTCCAAGTTCTGGGATTACCGTGGTAGCGTTCCAGAGTGACCAGAGGATCTCCACCTATCGTCTGCTGGCACTGTTCCAGAGGTTCCACGAGCTGAAACAGAGAGGGAGGGCAGGGGGCTCGGGTACAGGAACGTTGGAGGAACAAAGCCGAGGCTGACAAAGACCGCTCCAACATCACAGGTAAGAGAAAGGGGGAGAGAAAGTGTGTGTGTGTATTATACCTACCTGTTACTGTTTATATAACATCATAATGTGCGTGTCCCTGGCCAGCGGACCAGGAAGACCAAGGTGAGGAGGCTGTTCTTGCTGCTCGTGTGGTTCGTCCAGGGGGCAGCAAGCCGCTAGGCAGAGAAACTCTGCAAAGCTATGTAGAAGGCAGAGTGAGTCCGGCTAAGACAGAGAAGAGGATGAAGGAGTGGGCTGAACTGTGAGTCTTATCATATGGCCTCTGGTGGAGTTTCCTAGTCTTTCAGAATCACTGTCTTCACTCTTCCCTACATGACTATCTCCATGTGACTCTGCGAATGATTTAATGACAATGATTTAAAATGAAATATGATAAACCCATACACATACAGTAACTAACTACTATCACATGTAGCATGAATATCCCCACCCCCCCAATAATTCAGTGATATTGATGATTGTGCCAATCCTACCAACAGGGCCTGTAGCCGTGGCCAGCAACCAGAGGAGGTGGGCCAGACTGCTGGAGGCAGAGAGGAGGGAGGAGAGAAGGAGACCCCCTGTCCTACACCTGCAGCTAAAAGGAGAAAGAGGGAGGTGGAGGAAGGAGCTGGTGTGACAGAGCTGGAGAAGGAGATAATGGAGTTGGAGGAGGTCAGGCTGCTGTATGAACAGGACTCCCTGCTGGAACAGGTCAGCCTTTCCCCTAGTTTACTTTACAGGTGGGGTGCAAAGGCCCCAAAAGCAACATCCGGGCTCTCTGGCATCAAAATTGTCAACTGAAACCAAGCCAATTGTATATACTGTATTCTATTCTACTGTATTTTAGTCAACGCCACTCCAACATTGCTCAATCTAATATTTATATAATTATTAATTCCATTATTTAACTTTTAGATTTGTGTGTATTGTTGTGAATTGTTAGATACTACTGCACTGCTGGAGCTAGGGACACAAGCATTTCGCTAAATATGTGTATGTGACCCAAAAAGTTTTTAATTGATTTTGACATGTTTCTATAACTGATTGGAGTCCACCTGTGGTAAATTAAATTGATTGGACATGATTTGGAAAGGCACACACCTGTCTATATAAGCTCCCACAGTTGACAGTGTCGGCAGAGCAACAACCAAGCCATGCGGTCGAAGGAATTGTTCGTAGAGCTTCAAGAAAGGATTGTGTCTACGCGCAGATCTGGGGAAGGCTACCAAAACAATTTTGCAGCATTGAAGGTCCTCAAGAACAGTGGCCTCCATCATTCTTAAATTGAAGAAGTTTGGAACCTCCTAGAGCTGGCTACCTGGCCAAACTGAGCAATCGGGGCAGAAGGGCCTTGGTCAAGGAAGTGATGGTCACTCTGACATAGCTGCAGAGTGACCTGTGGAGATGGGAGAACCTTCCAGAAGGACAACCATCTCTGCAGCACTCCACCAATCAGGCCTTTATGGCAGAGTGCCCAGACGCAAGCAACTCCCCAGTAAAAGATACATGACAGCCCGCTTGGAGTTTGTCAAAAGGCACCTAAAGGACTCTCAGACCATGAGAAACAAGATTCTCAGGTCTGATGAAACCAAGATTAAACTCTTTGGCCTGAATGCCAAGCGTCACGTCTGGAGGAAACCAGGCACTGCTCATCACCTGGCCAATACCATACCTACGGTGAAGCATGGTGGTGGCAGGCATCATGCTGTGGGGATGTTTTTCAGGGGCAGGGACTGGGAGACTAGTCAGGATCAAGGGAAAGATGAATGGAGGAAAGTACAGTGAGATCCTCAGGACTTCAGACTGGGGCGACGGTTCACCTCCCTACAGGACAACGACCCTAAGCTCACAGCCAAGACAATGCAGGAGTTGCTTTGGGACAGTTCTCTGAATATCCTTGAGTAGCCCAGCTTGTCCCCGGACTTGAACCCGATCAAACATCTCTAGAGAGACCTGAAAATAGCTGTGCAGCAAGAGGGACCCGATAATGCTTTGTCATTATGGGATATTGTGTGTAGATTGATTTGGGGAAAAAACGTATTTAATAAATTTTAGAATAAGACTAACATAACAAAATATGGAATAGTGAAGGAGGTCGAATACTTTCCAAATGTACCGTATATCTGGTTGGAAACTATTCCAATGAGGCAGATTTTGGCCTAACTTTTGGATTTTTTTCTCCACAATTTCGTGGTATCCAATTGGTAGTTAATCTTGCATCATCGCTGCAACTCCCGTACGGACTCGGGAGAGGCGAAAGTCGAGTGCCGTGCATACTCCGAAACACAACCCAACCGCACTGCTTCTTGACACAATGCCCACTATACCCGGAAGCCAGCCGCACCAATGTCAGACGAAACACCCTACACCTTGCGACAAGGACATCCCTGCCGGCTAAACCCTCCCCTAACCCGAACGACGCTAGGCCAATTGTGCTCCGCCCCATGGGTCTCCCGGATGCGACAGAGCCTGGACTCGAACTTAGACTCTGTGGCACAGCTTGCACTGCGCCACGCGGGAGTCCGATTTTGGCCTAACTTGCAAGTATATCTGAGGCTTGGTCTCTATTCAGACCATAAGCAGTTTTCAATGTAATAACCTATCGAAGTACACAACACGCTTGTGCTTGCATTAGAGGGTGCGTGCTTTGAGCTGCACAGAAGAAACGGGCGAGGCTTTCGTGAAGGGAGGGGAATAGTCACGTAACCAATGACGTCAGGTGAGCCAGGAGATTCGTCATTTAAACCCAGGCGGGAAAGTAGAAGTCTACATTGAAAGTGTACGTCCCGTTTTGTTTCAGGTTGTGGGGTAAAAACAAAGTTTAACATGGTGAGGACGAAGGCAGACAGTGTCCCCGGAACTTACAGGAAAGGTAATGGTCTACAATCAAAACTTCAAGTTATGTTACTTATTTTGATTCACAACATGCTAGCTAACGATAGTTAAATGGTTATTCATTGTACCAAACTGGAATCGCTAGCTACTGTAGCCAGTGAGTTTTGTGAAGATAATTGCAACCCCTGCATTCCATTATTTTGTAACAACTAACTGCTAATATTCGATTTTAGTGATTAGCTAACTAGATGGCTTGATTGACTGGGTAAGATTTGTCTCCCGCCATTTCAATAGAATTGTGAACACAGATGGCGCTCATGCTAACCCAGAAGCGTTCGTACTCGCATCATGGTTTTTGTGCCGGATTTGATTGTTACCTTAACGTTATTAAACGTGTTGTTTACAACGAAAGACTGGATAAAAAAACCATGGTAGTAAAATGTTTTATTGGAGTATTTTCGTTAACTAACTACTTGTTATTCAATATCCTCAATCTGGCGCCAATTTCACCGCCCAAACTAAACAAACCAGTCACATGTGTCGGTGAAGATTACTTTGCTACTATACGCTATAACTCTGCATTTCAATACACGGCGTTTGCTTAATAAAATGACTTAATAACTAACACACTTATCCATTTTCAGCTGTGGCTGCATCTGCACCCAGGAAGTCATTGGGTGCCTCGAGTTCTGCAAATGCATCAAGCGGCTCTCAAGCAGGCACGCCTGGTGAGTGTGAGTCATGATTTCATTCAGGCTTAAAGTAAAATTGTCTAGTTAATAGCCCATATTTCCATGTAAGCTAGATACCTACATAACAATTTTTGGTAGATGGCTAACAACTATTGCCTCTAGATGCATTTCTTTCTCATGTGTCCAAGTGGTGAGTAGTCATGGCAGATATTCTTCTAAATTGTGAATTTTAATGCTGGCATTGTTTTGCAGCAAAGAGTAAATTTGCTGGCGGGAATCCTGTGTGTCCTCGGCCCACCCCAACTTGGCAAAAAGGCATTGGGGATTTCTTTGGTGGGCCCTGCAGGGAGCCTGAGAAAGAGAACCAGCTCCCCCAGTCAGATGATGAAGAGGCTGGAGGCAGTGGAGTGTCCAAGGCATCCAATAAGTACATTTGATTTCTATTAAGCCTAGTTTTAGAGCCAGTCCAAAAGCAGCCCTAAAATGCCTACCTCTTTAGTGCTTGCAGATCTGGAGGAAGTGGAGTGTTTTCTCAAACATTTTCATTAGAATCTGTTCCAAAAATGTTGCCAAAGTTACTAATATTAAGAATTCATTATGATACTTTAATATATTGCATTGGTCTATTCTCCATAGATAACTTGGTAATGTTTTTGCAACAGATTCTGGGGATTAATAATTTTTTACCCTGGTTTAGTGGAACTATTTGCCGATGCAGATGGGAAATGTGTGCATTCATGCTATTTTTGATTAATGCTCATCTGGCTGTTTGTGATTCTTTGTAAGCGTGTATGTACTTTGGGTGATGTACCCTGAAAATGTGAACCTGGTCAACCAGGTTCTAACCAAATCTAATGTCAACCACTCACCTTTCAGATCCAGACCACTGCCTGCTGAAGATGAGGATGCTGATGAATGAGCTTTGCCAATCGTGTCCCAATTAAAAAGCCATTGCGCCTAGTACTTGAATGGGCTGGCAGATTTTGTATATATAATTGATGAATTCATGGTTTTTGTACAGGAGTTTAATAAACCTTTTTTTGTATGCCTGATTCCATTACCTTTTGTTACGCTCTTCCTGTTTACAATACCTAGTCTATTTTCTCAATCTAAATTGCACTTAGGTTTTCTGTGCTAACAATGTTTCCTTTTGTTATTGAAATGCCATGATGGTAGAATTAGCAAATGTATCAGTCGATTCCCTGCATGTCCAACAACTATGGCAATCATGCCCCTAATTTATTAGCCAATATTTTTCTGGTCATATGGGTAACATCTACATACCAGTAGATGGTGCTAGATCATTAAGAACAATATCAAAATGTTGTGGACAGGATGTAATGCATACTTCTACATCAATGAAATGGGACAAATAAGCACCCACCTTAAAAGATTTGGTCACTTTGTTTGTTTGTTAAATGTAATGAGGATCACTGCCTCTATGAGCAATGCTTGATGTTGATTAGTGTTCCATGATTAGACTACCTGTATTTTGTCCAATTTCTATGAGTTGTGGCCCTCAAATAACCTCAATACTGTTAGTGCTAAAAAATAATCTTAGAATAAGTTGTCCCAACAATTTGTTTAAATGCTTGACCTTTTGTAAGGTGAACCTCCAGTGCGACATGTTTGGTCAATACCATGAGATTCTCAACCAGTATCGGGAAAGGTTGGTGGAACCAATTCTTCATTGAGAAGTGCCAAGTGTGACAGACATGTCATACGCCAAGGTCACATGTAGTACAGTGCTCTGGAGCAAATTAGGGGTTAAGTGCCTTGCTCAAGGGCACATTGACAGTTTTATTTCAACAACAAAAAATACATTTTTACACCTTGTCAGCTCGTATTCAAACCAGTGCCCTTTTGAATACTGGCCCATGCTCTAACCGCAAGGCTACCTGCCGCCCATGAAGCACATTGACCTGTAATTTCCATGATGACAATGTTCTATCAGTATACACTTGGAACTGATTTTCTCGCAGGATGTTGGAGCAACACTTCCGGGACCATTTTTTCAGAGACTGAAGAGGAAGCGAGACATTCAGTTTAAATGAACGTAAGTATACAAGACCCAGCTGCTATTGCATTGGTGTCTGAGACACCCTGTTAGACCGGAACTCACCGCTTTTTTCAATGGTAAACAGCCGGAGTGAGCTATCTTCGTTTATGCACCATCTTTGATTTTTATATCAGTGGAGGCGAACTGAAGAAGGCTCTGGGATGCTAACTGAAAACACCAATTGACGTCGCTTCCTCGTTTCTGGCGTAATCGCTACACGGAAAATGAATGACTAAATGCATCCAGGACCACATTGAAAGTAAGTAACATTTCCACAAGCTAACATTGGCTAACACTAGCTTATCTGCGTTTTCTGAACGCCGCCTAGGCTAGGTTTAGCTAGTAGCAGCTAGCAACTTGCTGGCCTGAATTGAAGACGTTGCCTGGACAATTACCTTTAGCCAGCTACTGTAGTTAGCTAACGAACCACCTACCTAGGCTAGAGAGCATTGGACCACAAGGAAATACATTCACTGTTTTGTTTGTGTGTGGTGCAGACAGTACTATACTTGGTATGTAATGGGATTGTGAGTGGTTGACTAACGTTAGTGTTTGTTGTCTGTCAAATGCGACTTTCCGTCATTAGTTAACTACTGTAATAGTTAGCTAACGTTAACTGGTGATCTAGCTAGGAGGATAATGGCAAATTGCTAGGTTATCTAATTTAGCACACGGGGACGCTCGTTTTTCATAAGTGGTTAACGTAAACTCGTACATCGCCTTGGTCCGTACAATTGCCCTTATTTTAGCGCCCCAAAAACGTAATACTTCCAGATCAACTGTAATGTCAATACCATTGTAAAGCACAATTTCTCCCCTTTCCAACAAAATCAATTACATGACCTAAACACTGCCCGTTTCTGCATAATTCAAGCAGGCACTGAGCCCTGTCGGGTCTTTTTAAAAATGGCGGGTGGGGAAGCGAAACTAATGCGTGATAGTGAGAAGGACAGATGTCGTGTGGGAAAATTGCTTTTTTCACTCGATCTGTCCAACTTATCATCTTATCACCTCAAAAATGTAAATAAAACACTATAAAGAGTTTATATAATGTGTCATTACATACCTATTTGAAGGTTTGTGTCGAATTTGAATCGGGCTTTTAGGGCGGTGCCAAAGTGATCTTAGAAGTAAACAACGGCTTTGAGAATGATGACGAAAAAAATGACCCTTACCCAGTCACTGTCCATTTCTTGTTTTTAAAGGATGAGAGAAGTGCTACACCTGGTGGAGAGAGATTGTAAGACAGAAATAGTTGCTTTATGCGTGCTGTACGTTACAACATGACACGTCACGATGTAACGGAGGGTCAGTTTTTTTTAAACTTTTCTCCAATACTATAGAGGCATTACCATGTCGATCAGCGCTTGAATAGAAACCTAGTTCACACCCCTGATTTTGAAGTCAACACAGTCGCTACAGTCCCATTTAGTTTTCTTTGTAGCCTCGTTTGAAATGTCGCGGTTACGCACATTTGTACGGAATGGGGTGAGTTTACGTTATCTATGTCCAGTAATCTGGCACGTTACTCTAACCCATGTCAGAACCAAGCTAGCCAGGTGTCTGAGTTTGTGTTTTGTATTTATTATGGCTACTATTCCTGGGATCCAGCAAAATTAAGGCAGTTATACAATTATAAAAACATTACAATACATTCACTACATATTTCACAAAACATTAAGTGTGTGACGTCAGGCCCCTACTCTACTAGTTTAATTGAGGTGTCAATGAAAAATTCATCTGTTGACCAATGGGTCAACAATCAATTGTTAATTGTATAGGTAATCCTCTAAAACAGTGGTTACCAAACTTTTTATAGTCCCGTACCCCTTCAATCATTCAACCTCCAGCTGCGTACCCCCTCTAGCACCAGGGTCAGTGCACTTTCAACTGTGTTTTTTTGCCATCATTGGAAGCCTGCCACACACACTATATAATACATTTATTAAACATAAGAATGAGTGTGTTTTTGTCACAACCCGGCTCGTGGGAAGTGACAAAAAGCTTCTTATAGGACCAGGGCACAAATAATAATAATAATCAATCATTTTGCTCTTTATTTAGCCATCTTACATATCAAGCTGTGTGCTTGCAGTAATTGTTTCAAAACATCTCCTGCCATGTCACTGATGTGTCGTGAAACAGTGTTGTTTGATGAAGACATTGTCTGTATAGTTTTTATGGCCTTTTCCCCCAGCATTGTCCCAGCCATATCCGCGGCAGCAGGAAGAAATAAGTCCTCCACAATAGTATGGGGCTTGCCTGTCCTAGCCACTCGGTCGCTCACCATATAAGACGCTTCTGGGGGGGGGCACACAATGCAAATAGTCCGGGTAGCCATTTGATTACCTGTTCAGGATTCTTATGGCTTGGGGGTAAAAACTGTTGAGAAGCCTTTTTGTCCTAGACTTGGCACTCCGGTACCGCTTGCCATGTCGCAATTCAACGGCCCAGACACGAGAGGTATGTGGCAGGGTCTACAGTCAATCACGGACTACAACAGAAAAACCAGCCCCGTCGCGGATCAATATGCCTTGCTTCCAGACAGACTAAACAACTTTTTTGCTCGCTTTGAGAAAAATACAGTGCCACTGACACGGCCCACTACCAAAACCTGCGTGCTCTCCTTCACTGTAGCCAACGTGAGTAAAACATTTAAACGTGTTAACCCTCACAGGGCTGCAGGCCCAGACGGCATCCCCGGCCACGTCCTCAGAGCATGCGCAGACCAGCTGGCTGGTGTGTTTACAGACATATTCAATCAATCTTTATCCCAGTCTGCCCCCACATGCTTCAAGAGGGCCACCATTGTGCCTGTTCCCAAGAAAGCTAAGGTATCTGAGCTAAATGACTACCGCCCTGTAGCACTCACTTCCGTCATCATGAAGTGCTTTGAGAGACTAGTCAAGGACCATATCACCTCCACCCTACCTGACACCCTAAACCCACTCCAATTTGCTTACCGCCCCAATAGGTCCACAGACGACGCAATCGCCATCACACTGCACACTGCCCTAACCCATCTGGACAAGAGGAATACTTATGTAAGAATGCTGTTCATCGATTACAGCTCAGCATTTAACACCATAGTACCCTCAACTCGTCATTAATGTCGAGACCCTGGGTCTCAACCCCGCCCTGAGCAACTGGGTCCTGGACTTTCTGACGGGCCGCCCCCAGGTGGTGAGGGTAGGTAACACCATCTACACCCCGCTGATCCTCAACACTGTGTCCCCACAAGGGTGTGTTTTCAGCCCTCTCCTGTACTCCCTGTTCACCCACGAATGCGTGGCCATGCACGCTTCCATCTCAATCATCAAGTTTGCAGATGACACTACAGTGGTAGGCTTGATTACCAACAACGACGAGACGGCCTACAGGGAGGAGGTGAGGGCCCTTGGAGTGTGGTATCAGGAAAATAACCTCACACTCAATGTCAACAAAACAAAGGAGATGATTGTGGACTTCAGGAAACAGCAGAGGGAGCAGCCCCCTATCTACATTGACGGGACAGTAGTGGAGAAGGTGGAACGTTTTAAGTTCCTCGGCGTACACATCACGGACAAACTGAAATGGTCCACCCACACAAACAGCGTGGTGACGAAGGCGCAGCAGCGCCTCTTCAACCTCAGGAGGCTGAAGAAATTCGGCTTGTCACCAAAAACACTCACAAACTTTTACAGATGCACAATCGAGAGCATCCTGTCGGGCTGTGTCACCGCCTGGTACGGCAGCTGCTCCGCCCATAACCGGAAGGCTCTCCAGAGGGTAGTGAGGTCTGCACAACGCATCACCGGGTGCAAACTACCTGCCCTCCAGGACACCTACACCACCCGGTGTCACAGGAAGACTAAAAAGATCATCAAGGTCAATAACCACCCGAGCCACTGCCTGTTCACCCCGCTATCATCCAGAAAGCGAGGTCAGTACAGGTGCATCAAAGCGGGGACCGAGAGACTGAAAAACAGCTTCTATCTCAAGGCCATCAGACTGTTAAACAGCCATCACTAACATTGATTGGCTGCTGCAAACATACTGACTCAACTCCAGCCACTTTAATAACTGAAAAATTGATGTAATCAATTTATCACTAGCCACTTTATATTATATGTTTACTTACCCTACATTACTCATCTCATAAGTATATACTGTACGCTATACCATCTACTGCATCTTGCCTATGCCGTTCGGCCATCACTCATTTATATATTTTTATGTACATATTCGTATTCATTCCTTTACACTTGTGTAAATTGTTAGGTTATATTACTTGTTAGATATTACTGCATGGTCGGAACTAGAAGCATAAGCATTTCGCTACACTTGCATTAACACCTGCTAACCATGTGTATGTGACAAATACATTTGATTTGATTTTGTAGTAGAGAGAACAGTCTATGACTGGGGTGGCTGGGGTCTTTGACAATTTTTAGGGCCTTCCTCTAACACCGCCTGGTGTAGAGGTCCTGGATGGCAGGCAGCTTAGCCCCAGTTATGTACTGGGCCGTACGCACTACCCTCTGTAGTGCCTTGTGGTCAGAGGCCGAGCAATTGCTGTACCTGGCAGTGATGCAACCAGTCAGGATGCTCTCGATGTTGCAGCTGTAGAACCTTTTGAGTATCTCAGGACCCATGCCAACTCTTTTTAGTTTCCTGAGGGGGCATAGGCTTTGTCACAACTGTCTTGGTGTGTTTGGACCATTCTAGTTTGTTGTTAATGTGGACACAAAGGAACTTGAAGCTCTCAATCTGCTCCACTACAGCCCCGTCGATGAGAATGGGGGCGTGCTCGGTCCTCCTTTTCCTGTAGTCCACAATCATCTCCTTATTCTTGGTTACGTTGAGGGATAGGTTGTTATTCTGGCACCACCCGGCCAGGTCTCTGACTTCCTCCTTATAGGCTGTCTCGTCGGTGATCAGGCCTACCACTGTTGTGTCGTCTGCAAACTTAATGATGGTGTTGGAGTTGTGCCTGGCCATGCAGTCGTGGGTGAACAGGAAGTACAGGAGGGAACTGAGCACGCACCCTTGAGGGGCTCCAGTGTTGAGGATCAGCGTGGCAGATGTGTTGCTACCTACCCTCACCACCTGGGGGTGGCCCGTCAGGAAGTCCAGGATCCAGTTGCAGAGGGAGGTGTTTAGTCCCAGGATCCTTAGCTTGGTGATGAGCTTTGAGGGTACTATGGTGTTGAACGCTGAGCTGTAGTCAATGAATAGCATTCTCACATAGGTGTTATTTTTGTCCAGGTGGGAATGGGCAGTGTGGAGTGCAATAGAGATTGCATCATCTGTGGATCTGTTTGAGCGGTATGCAAAGTGGACTGGGTCTAGAGTTTCTGGGATAATGGTGTTGATGTGAGCCATTACCAACCTTTCAATTAACTTCTTGGCTACGGACGTGAGTGCTACGGGTCTGTAGTCATTTAGGCAGGTTGCCTTTCTGTTCTTGGGCACAGGGACTATGGTGGTCTGCTTGAAACATGTTGGTATGACAGACTCTGACAAGAGAAGTTGAAAATGTCAGTGAAGACACCTGCCAGTTGGTCAGCACATGCCCGGAGCACACGTCCTGGTAATCCATCTGGCCCTGCAGCCTTGTGTATGTTGACCTTTTTAAACGTCTTACTCGGCTACGGAGAGTGTGATCACACAGTCGTCCGGAACAGCTGATGCTCTCATGCATGTTTCAGTATTACTTGCCTCGAAGCGAGCATAGAAGTTATTTAGCTCGTCTGGTAGGCTTGTGTCACTGGGAAGCTCGTGGCTCTGCTTCCCTTTGTAGTCTGTAATAGTTTGCAAGCCCTGCCACATAAGACGAGCATCGGAGCCGGTGTAGTATGATTCAGTCTTAGCCCTGTATTGACGCTTTGTCTGTTTGATGGTTCGTCGCAGGGCATAGCAGGATTTCTTGTAAGCTTCCGGGTTAGAGTCCGACTCCTTGAAAGTGGCAGCTCTACCCTTTAGCTCAGTGCGAATGTTGCCTGTAATCCATGGCTTCTGGTTGGGGTATGTACGTACAGTCACTGTGGGGACGACGTCCTCGATGCACTTATTGATAAAGCCAGTGACTGATGTGGTGTACTCCTCAATGCCATCGGAAGAATCACGGAACATGTTCCAGTCTGTGCTAGCAAAACAGTCCTGTAGTTTAGCATCTGCTTCATCTGACCACTTTTTTATAGACCGAGTCACTGGTGCTTCCTGCTTTAATTTTTGCTTGTAAGGAGGAATCAGGAGGATAGAGTTGTGGTCGGATTTACCAAATGGAGGGCGAGGGAGAGCTTTGTACGCATCTCTGTGTGTGGAGTACAGGTGATCTAGAATTTTTTTCCCCTCTGGTTGCACATTTAACATGTTGATGGATATTTGGTAGAACTGATTTAAGTTTCCCTGCATTAAAGTCTCCGGCTACTAGGAGCGCCGCCTCTGGGGGAGTGGTTTCCTGTTTACATATTTCCTTATACAGCTGACTGAGTGCGGTCTTAGTGCCAGCATCTGTCTGTGGTGGTAAATAAACAGCCCAGAAAAGTATAGCTGAGAACTCTCTAGGCAAGTAGTGTGGCCTGCAGTTTATCACAATATACTCTACTTCAGGCGAGCAAAATCTAGAGACTTCCTTAGATTTCGTGCACCAGCTGTTGTTTACAAATATGCACAGATCGCCCCCCCCCCCCCCGCGTCTTACCGGAGTGTGCTGTTCTATCTTGCCTGTGCAGCGTATATCCCGCTAGCTGAATATTCATGTCGTCATTCAGCCACAATTCCGTGAAGCATAGGATATTATAGTTTTTGATGTCCCGCTGGTAGGATATTCGTGATCGTACCTCGTCTAGTTTCATATTCGTCTAATATTGTCCAATGATTGCACATTGGCAAGTAGTAGTCTAAAGCTCATTTCTCTCATCGTGTCAACTATGCTCAATTCTGTGCCAGAATTAAGGCTACTGGTTACCCGACATGCTCACTTTCCAGTTGAACTCGTAATCTTTCTTATCATATCTGCATGACATAAAACAATATAGAGCCAGGTAAGATGGATATCATTTGAGTCGTGTGTGTGTGTGTGATTTTGACCCTCCCTTTGTTCAGGGACACATTATTCCATTTCTGTTAGTCACATGTCTGTGGAACTTGTTCAGTTTATGTCTCAGTTGTTGATTCTTGTTATGTTCATACAAATATTTACTCATGTTAAGTTTGAAAATCCTTTTTTTGCTGAGTGTATATATGTGTATGTGTTGTGTTATAATAAACTGGGTAGGCCGAGCCCTGAATGCTGATTGGCTGACAGCCGTGGTATATCAGACCGTATACCACGGGTATGACAAAACATTTTTTACTGCTCTAATTACGTTGGTAACCAGTTTATAATGGCAACAAGGCACCTTGGGGGTTTGTGATATGGCCAATATATACCATGGCTAACGGCTGTGTCCAGGCACTCTGCGTTGTTGTGCTAAGAACAGCCCTTAGCCGTGGTATATTGGCATTAGACCACACCTCCTCTGGCCTTATTGCTTAAGTATAGCTTTTCGTATTAATTAGAAATTCATGCTTTTTTTAAAGATTCCTCACAAAAACAAGCGCATCTCTGTGAAATATCAATGGAATACTGAGTGTATACCAAGCTTTTTATTTTGAAAGCCTTATCATTTAGCTCATGTCATGGTAATTTAGCTTTTTGCGAGGACCACAAAATGTAAAATCCTGAAGTTGTTACAAAAAGTCTGTGCCGCGATAGATGGGTTGGTTGACTGTCACAAACGATGCGTGCGCTGCCATGGTGCAGAAGTCAGCCTGTTGGGATTTTCAATGGCAGATTGCTAGCAAGGTACGTGGGGATTATATGTGGCTCAATCAGCTTGTTTCATCATCTTATTGATACCTGTCAAGGCTAATATGTAAAAAAAAAATGCTAGCTGTCTAACCAACAACTGTAACGATGTAGTTGAGACGAGTGGTAATTGTGCACATTTATTTACATTTTCAATCAACATTGGGGAAGAAATATACATGTTGTCAACAATCTAAGCCAACGTCAGCTGTTTTGCCCATGGTTGCGCGTGTGTCCTTATTGTTGCTAAACAATCAACCCAAAATATGTATTATGTAAATAAATACTACATTTTGGATATTAGGTTAAAGACCCCACTGAATGATTCAGAACATGAATAATCATATTTGTATTGGTAAAATGAATTTCTCTTCCTTGCATAACGTGCTTTGGGGAAGTATTTTTTTTTTTTGGAAACCCTGCTGAGTTGAGCTTTTCAGCTTGCTAGATTTGCTAACTGCTAGCTAATCCAGCCCTTTCTAAAGTAGCTAGTGTATCCAGTTTTACCTATGTTAGCCAACCAACCACGGCCAGTTTCCTGATTTTAGCGATGGAATTTGTGGTTTCCACTAGTTACCACAGCCAAACAGTCAATGGCTTTTGTGTTTTTACTTTAAGGTTATGCATAAGGTTAGCAGTGTGTTTAGGGTTAATCACACTTTAAAAACAGAAATTAACGAAAAAAGGGTTTATGACTTTGTGGCTGTGGTAACTAGTGATGATCAACTTATGCCCTGCTTTATATCATGATGCATTTCATTGCGTCTTATGTGAACTTCATGCAATCTTGTTCCGCTACTGGACAGATAGGATAGGGTTTCATAACACAAGACAAGATGGAGGAGAGTGAAATGTTTCTTTCAAAACAGGAGAAACATATTTTTTCAGTTGATAATAAAACATGTTTTGCGGTGGTGTGTATTCATGGATGCCAAGGGAAGCCAGGCTTCCTCAAATTTTGCAATAAAAAAAAAGAACATTGCTTTTGTCTCTCATCGTTTTCATTACATTCAGCCTCATGCAAATTTATCTCACCAAAGAAGGCATCTGTGTGAGCGAAACAGGGCCCCTCTGTTTTTAATTGGCGAAATTAGCAAATTTAGGCATGACATGCCAGCACCTAATGCTGAGACTACACATTTAAGTATAACTGATCAAATTTCTAAAAGACAAGTGTTGAAATTTTGACTTCTGTAAAGTGAGTGTGGAAGAGGTAAAAAATTTGTCAACAAGCCACCGTGGTCTGACAACTTGGATGGAAAATTACTGAGGATTAATAGCAGACGATATTGCCACTCCTATTTGCCATATCTTCAATCTAAGCCTACAATTAAACATTTTAATTTAGGCCCCTAAGTTCTCTGAGCAATTATTTTGGGACATAAGACTGTAAAAACACTAGGAAATCAGCTCCATCCTCAGAAATACAGTGTAGACATTGTTAATGTTGTAAATGACTATTGTAGCTGGAAACGGCAGGTCCAATAGTTTCGCCACTGAGTAAACATGTCTATAATAGATATTAATGTTTTAAGAAAGGAATATGTGTGTGTGTGTGTGTGTGTGTGTGTGTGTGTGTGTGTGTGTGTGTGTGTGTGTGTGTGTGTGTGTGTGTGTGTGTGTGTGTGTGTGTGTGTGTGTGTGTGTGTGTGTGTGTGTGTGTGTGTGTGTACACACACATTTGGCCTGGCGAATCGGTTTTATGCTCTTACTGAATGGAAGCTTTTTTTTTTTACTCCGCTGGTCTCGGGAAGAAATTACGAGTCTTCACTGTCCAAGACCGAGTACAAATGTATTCGACACGAGACACTTAAAACGTGGTCTCGAAACCGGAATCAAGACTGGTCTCGAGTGCTACCACACTGGTAACTTGAATAAGCAATTTCATAAATGTGTCAATAACATAGGAATCACAGCAATTGGGTGTTAGCCATTACTCCTCTAGTGCAGGGATCATCACCTAGATTCAGCCACAGGCCTATCTTTTTTTGACAGGATGGAGGGGGATACTGTAGATACGCCTCACAAGTCCTCAACTGGCAGCTTCATTAAATAGAACACGCAAAACACCAGTCTCAACGTCAACAGTGAAGAGGCGACTCCGGGATGCTGGCCTTCTAGGCAGAGTTGCAAAGAAAAAGCCGTATCTCAGACTGGCCAATAAAAATGTAAGATTAAGATGGGCAAAATAACACATTCTTAATCTTTTCTTTTTATTGGCCAGTCTGAGATACGGCTTTTTCTTTGCAACTCTGCCTAGAAGGCCAGCATCCCGGAGTCGCCTCTTCACTGTTGACGTTGAGACTGATGTTTTGCGTGTTCTGTTTAATGAAGCTGCCAGTTGAGGACTTGTGAGAGGCGTCTGTTTCTCAAACTAGACACACTAATGTACTTGTCCTCTTGCTCAGTTGTGCACCGGAGCCTCCCACTTCTCTTTCTATTCTGGTTAGAGACAGTTTGCGCTATTCTGTGAAGGGAGTAGTACACTGCGTTGTACCAGATCTTCAATTTCTTAGCAATTTCTCGCATGGAATAGCCTTCATTTCTCAGAACAAGAATAGATTGACGTTTCAGCAGAAAGTTCTTTGTTTCTGGCCGTTTTGAGCCTGTAATCGAATCCACAAATGCTGATGCTCAAGATATTCAACTAGCCTAAAGAAGGCCGGTTTTATTGCTTCTTTAATCAGAACAACAGTTTTCAGCTGTGCTAACATGATTGCAAAGTGTTTTCTAATGATCAATTAGATTTTTAAAATTCTAAACTTGGATTAGCTAACACAACGTGCCATTGGAACACAGGAGTGATTGTTGCTGATAATGGGCCTCTGTACTCCTATGTAGATATTCCATAAATCTGCCGTTTCCAGCTACAATCGTCATTTACAACATTAACAATGTCTACACTGTATTTCTGATCAATTTGATGTTATTTTAATGGACAACAAAATTTGCTTTTCTTTCAAAAACAATCACATTTCTAAGTGACCCCAAACTTTTGAACGGTAGTGTAGAAGCTAACAAATGAGCAACAACATCCTCTATGATAACACCTGCTGCAGCTGCTGCAAACTAGCCTACAAAAGATGGCTAGCTAGACCGTGGGAAAACCTACTAATCGCTTTTGCGCAGTGACCTGTTGGCCTTTGAGAAGGCACAAGTTTCCATATGTTTTTTGTAAAAACGGACCCACCCATTACAAGTCTAAATGTGATTGGTTGAGTCCACTGTCACTCCAACATTCTGCCCTAATACACTTGAATGACAGATGCATTATATCTAGCTTCTAATTGCCTAGCCAATGGCTGACAAGGCTAGCTAGATTTATCTCCCCAGAGACAACAAAAATAAAATCCTGATTGGATCATTGTTCTCTTCAGTATTAACCCTTTCCTTTCTAACAAATACTGAATAAATTAAATCAGAACATAATTGAAAATAATAATTACTTTATAAATCCTTAGCCCTTCTCTGAAGGTGTAGAAGGCCCGTTGTTTCCCACTGTGTTTGGTTTAGTAATCATTCGTAGGGTGGCTCTTCTCTACTCTGTCACGAAACCTTGAAATCGGCCCTAATTAATCGGCCATTCCGATTTAATCGGTCGACCTCTACTTCTAATGTAACTATGGCAGCACCCAAGGGGCTAGAATTTTCTAGCTCTACTCTTAGACTTGCCAGTGACGCAGTGTCCCCATGAGTGACAGAACACTGAGCCAATCACGGCGCAACGCTCCTTATTTTCTGCTGGCTTGCCCCACCACAGAAAGCACTGAGCAAGTCTGAAACACCTGCATTTTGGAGGTGCCGTACTCAAGAAACAAAAAAAAGAACATGTTTGAATGTGGCTTTATTAACTCAATGATATAGTTTTTTTTTGTTTGCAAACTGATATGTGACACGTATTAATGCCAAAATAACATGCAAAAAAGATGTGGGGTGCCTTGAATGACAGGTCGCCACGGAATACAATGCTATTTTATTGTAAACAAATTGGTAAGACTTTCAGCACGCTTATAGGGAAGGACATTCAACATGCACAGCACTTACACAAATGACTGATTGGCTGAGAGAAATTAATGATAAAAAGTTTGGGAGCTGTTTTGTTAGACTTCAGTTTGGCTTTTGACATTATCGATCATTGTCTGCTGCTGGAAGAACACGTGTTATGGCTTTACACCTCCTGCTATATTGTGGATAAAGAATTACCTGTCTAACAGAACACAGAGGGTGTTCTTTAATGGAAGCCTCTCCGACATAATCCAGGTAGAATCAGGAATTCCCCAGGGCAGCTGTCTAGGCCTCTTACTTTTTAAAATCGTTATTAACTAGTAAAGCCAGTTTGTCTATGGATGCAGACGACTCAACACTACACGTCAGCTACTAAAGCATGTGATATTACCGCAACACTTAACAAAGAGCTGGTGTCAGTTTCAGAATGGGTGGCAAGAAATAAGGGTGTCTTTAAATATTTCAAAAACTTAAGGCATTGTATTTGGAACTAAACCCTAAACCTAAACTAAATATTGTAATGAATAATGTGGAAATTGAGAAAGTTGAGGTGACTAAACTGCTTGGAGTAACCCTGGGTTGTAAACTGTCATGGTCAAAACATGTTGATGCAACAGTAGCTAAGATTGGGAGAAGTCTGACTATAATAAAGCACTGCTCTGCCTTAACAACATGATCAACAAGGCAGTTCCTACAGGCTCTAGTTTTGTTACACCTGGACTACTGTCCACTTGTGTGGTCAAGTGCCACAAAGGATTTAGCGAAATTACAATGACTCAACAGGGCAGCATGGCTGGCCGTTAAATGTACATGGAGAGCTAACATTAATATACATGTCAATCTGTCATGGCTCGAAGTAGAGGAGAGATTGACTTCATCATTACTTGTTTTTGTAAGAAGTATTGACATGCTGAAACCACCTAGCTTTCTGTTTTTAAACTACTAGCACACAGCTCGGACACCCATGCAGACTTGCCACCAGAGGTCTCTTCACAATCCCCAAGTCCAGAACAGGCTATGGGAGGCACACAGTACTACATAGACCCATAGCTACATGGAACTCGGGTAACTGATGCAAGATGTAGAATCACCTTATGGAACAGCGGGGACTGTGAAGAGACACACACACAGACACACTCATACATATGCTAACACGTACTCTACACACACACGTACACATGGATTTTGTTTTGTAGATGGGGCTGGGCATAATGACGATATATATCTCGTGACGATGAACGTTTTTATATCGTTTCATATTATGCTCTGTCGCTTATTTCTTTTTTGCAAATCACACTCTTTACGGCAATATTTTTAGTTAATTGGACGACGCTTTGTGTTCGTGTGCAAGGAAATTTGCAACACAAACATGGAGGAGAGTGAACGTGGCACGGAGACACGAAGCTCGTACCTAAAAGAGGGGCTACTTTGGTCGCATGGACGAGGTTTGGGTATGAAAGTCTGACACGGACCAGAAAATCGTCATATGCAAAATATGCCGCAGGCCGGTCCCGACAACAGGCCCAAACACCACTAACCTCTTTTACCACCTACGCAAGAATCATGTGAAACCGTACGGAGAGAGTCTACTGATGAGACCCAAAAAAGTACAAGAGATGGCTCAAAATAACCCCCCCCCCCCCGACTCAGACGTTGCAAGAGGCTTTTGCCCGCGGCACACCATATGGCAAAGAATCACAAAGATGGAAGGAGATAACAGCTGCCGTTACAACTTACATCTGCAAAGACATGGCCCCAATTTACACGGTCGAGAAACGGGGGTTTTGTGAGTTGGTGCTAACGCTCGACCCAAGGTACCAAATGCAAATTGATGTGTCACGTATTATTGCCAAAATAACATTTAAGCCCCAACATTTTTAGGCCTAATATTTATTTTGTTTTGTAACTATAGTTGAAGTGTTTTCTATTTACCTTTTTTTAGATTTTATATATTAATATTTTGGTACTTGCTTAATTGAAAATTTGCACAAAGGTTCTAAATACAAGGAGAAATAATAAAATATTTGTTGACTTTAATTCTAAATGTTATAAGCAATAGGCCTTTACATGTGGTCATTTTATATAAACTATTTATAAATTGAATTTACAGAAAATGTGCTATATTGTGATATGTATCGTTATCAGGATATTATATTTTGGCCATATCGCCCAGCCCTAATTGAGGATATGTGGTAGTAGAGCAGTGGCCTGAGGGCACGTCATGTCATATATTTTAAGGATCCTCA
This sequence comes from Salvelinus alpinus, assembly GCF_045679555.1. Lineage (NCBI taxonomy): Eukaryota > Metazoa > Chordata > Actinopteri > Salmoniformes > Salmonidae > Salvelinus > Salvelinus alpinus. The sequence goes on from NC_092100.1 coordinate 44,317,847, forward strand.
TTAGCTGCCTTTGCAGCAGCTAATGGGGATCCTTAATAAACACAAACCTCTCATGGCTATTTTAGGGATGTGGCAATCCGCTCAGAGTAAAACATACGTTCACCTCTTTTTCGTTGATACAGTGCATTCGGAAAGTGTTCAGACCCCTTCCTTTTTCCACATTTTGTTACGTTACACACTTATTCTAAAATCGATTAGGTACATTTGTTTTCCCTTACCAATCTACACACACTACCCCCATAATGTACAAGCGAAAATACCTTATTTACATAAGTATTCAGACCCTTTGCTATGAGACTCAAAATTGAGCTCAGGTGCATCCTGTTTCCATTGATCATCCTTGAGATGTTTCTACAGCTTGATTGGTGTCCACAGGTGGTAAATTGATTGGACATGATTTGGAAAGGCACACACCTGTCTATATAAGGTCCCACAGTTGACCGTGCATGGCAGAGCAAAAACCAAGCCATGAGGTCGAAGGAATTGTCCGTAGAGCTCCGAGGCAGGATTGTGTCGAGGCACAGATCTGGGGAAGGCTACCAAAACAATTCTGCAGCATTGAAGGTCCATCATTTGTAAATGGAAGACGTTTGGAACCACCCAAGACTCTTCCTAGTGCTGGCCGCCCGGACAAAATGAGCAATCTGGGGGGGAAGGTCCTCTGTCAGGGAGGTGACCAAGAACCCGATGGTCACTCTGACAGAGCTCCAGAGTTCCTCTGTAGAGATGGTTGTCCTTCTGGAAGGTTCTCGCATCTCCGCAGCACTCCAAAAATCAGGCCTTTATGGTAGAGTGGCCAGACAGAAGCCACTCCTCAATAAAAGGCACTTGACAGCTCACTTGGAGTTTGCCAAAAGGCACCTAAAGGACTCTTAGACCATGAGAAACAAGATCCTCTGGTCTGATGAAACCAAGATTTGTGGAAAAAGTGAAGGGGTCTGAATACTTTCCGAATGCACTGTATAAGTGAATTCGTCCCAATACTTTTTGACTCCTAAAATGCGGGTGGGACTATGTACAAAAAGTTGTGACATTTTTTAGACTATGGATGAAAATACCCTCCAATTTAAGCAGACAGTCTGCACTAATCTCATAGTCATTGTATCATTTCAAATCCAAGTGCTGGAGTACAGAGCCAAAACAACAACAACAAATTTGTCACTGTCCCAATACTTTCAGAGCTCACTGTACCTAGCTATGGAGGAGCGCCTAATATGGAGGAACTTTGAACGTCCGAGAGTTGGCCCAATGCCGGGGCTAGCTCAGCACCCTGGACCAGATGTAGCTAACAAACTTAGGTGCGCACCAGAATTCAAAACAAGTCCTACCTTTTTTGTTAATAAATCCACTGTGAAATGTGATTGCTATAGTATCCTTAACTAGCTGGCAGGCAGACACTGGAAGGAGACGTTTATGAATGACAGTGAGTGCTTTGTATAGGCACTTTGATTTCGCTTTTTTGTTGGACTGAGTAAAATGCATGCGATGTAAATAACATTCACCGGTTCCCATGCTTTTAAAATAATGGTTCTGAAGCCTCCCGAGTGACGCAGTGGTTTAAGGCACTGCTTTGCAGTCCTTGAGGCGCTACTACAGACCTGGGTTCGATCCCAGGCTGTGTCACAGCCGGCCATGACTGGGAGACCCATGAGGCGGGGCACAATTGGGCCGGGCGCCTGTAAGCTGACTTCTGTCGCCAGCTGGACGGTGTTTTCTCCGACACATTTGTGTGGCTGGCTTCCGGGTTAAGCGAACAGTGCGGCTTGGCAGGGTCATGTTTCGGAGGACACATGGCTCTCAACTTTCACCTCTCCCGAATCCGTAGGGGAGTTGCAGCGACATGACAAGACTATAACTACCAATTTGGATATCACGAAATTTGGGAGGAAAAAGTACAAAAACCGTTAAAAAAATTCTGTTCCAGAAAACTGGAGATTAAATCTTTTGAAACCGTCCTCTTGGCCGCAGACACAAAATGTAACCTTTTTTAAAAGTTAATTTCCTTCAATTCAATACATTTTGTCATTGACTGAGTTTTTAAATGTAAAAAAAAAAAAACTTTTATCCAGTTTTATAGCTAGTTACCTGCATTTCTATTTTGTCATGGGGCTGAGATAAAAAATACATTTTAAAGCTAATTTCCTGCAATTCTACAATTTTTGCCATGTCTTGTGGTTTTCTAATGCGGTCTGATTGACTTAAACATTTTAACAAAGTCAGTGGGGCCCCCATGCTATTTTATTCCATAACTGTCCATTCTTTTCTACATACTTTCTGGTTTTATCATTTTAAGTTTACACTGAACATTTTACATCCAGATTTTTTTCCTTTTTCCACATATATGATATTAGCAGTGGCGGCTGCTAATAAAGGAATATAGGGGAAACACTATCGTAGTAGGAATTTCGTTGAAACCACTCTTTATAAACCAATATGCCTAACATATATTCCAGAGCACACAGTAAAGTTTAAAATGACACCAAGACTTGCTCTCTACCATCTACAAAATACTGTCTACAAGGAGGCCCCGGGAAGGCCCAAATCTAACAGAACCCTTCATTCTGTTGAAGTTGTGAATGAATTGTATTGTATATTTTATTTGTTCATTTTTCTTAGTTTGCGTTGTCAATTGTAACATGTTTGCATAACGACTTCACTCCATGACTGTGACGTTACATTTGATTTAGCACAGCTAGATGAAAAATAATACACATTTATTCAGGCAGAGAGAGAATGCATTAGAAAAACACACACACTGTGTCACACTGAGCGATTTAATCCCTGACTTTCCACACACTATTGTAGGCTTAGCCATGAAGTGTGCGACGTGCACAGAGCTGGAATTTGCATAACAGCCGGTAGAGAGAGGATGGTGTGAATCAGTGACTTTGCTACCACAGGCGAGACACACACACACCACACACACTCTCTATATTGAAATAACAGCCTTTATTCTCACAATGACATTTAAAACACCTTCCCCTGTACTTTTGTTTATTGTCCTACCATAAGAAAACATCTACCTCTTTTCACTGGGCTCTAACTGGAGTGAGGTGTAAAATCTCCCTCCATCTCCAATTCACAGCTCTGTTACTCCAAAGAACTGAAAAAATAGAAATGGTAGGACCCTGAAAAGTAGTAATGAAGTTCTAGAATGTCTTGAATTAGTGCACATGGAACATGACCGCTCTGAAAACAACCCTTAAAGAAATAGGCTAGTCAAACTCTGTAATCTCCTCCAGTATTAGACTGCTGCAGGACTGCTTTTTTACCAAAGCTTTCCTCCACATTACCAGTAAACTATTTGTTGAAGTGTGAATGGTCTCAAGTGTAGTAAACTGGAAGGGGAGCTGATATAATGGCCACTTGTTCAACTCGTGTGTTTAACGGTTTGTATCCACCTCCCCTCCCCCCACTTGACTGGTGAATCCCAACTCAACCTTTTACGGGTTTAAATTATTCAAGAAGCCCCTCTATGCTGAGTACCTTTTGTGTTTATTATGTCCAAGCTCTGTGACCCCAGGTCTGATTGGATATTGCACATCAAGGGTTATTTGCACTAGTTTGATTGACGTGGCTGTCTAACTCCTTTCCATCAATGATTTTCATAGACAATGAAGGAAAAATGCCTTGCTGGGCAGTCACTGTCGGATGCGAACCGAGCACGAGTATCGTTTTACTTTTAGATGAGGGCTTCCAAGCTTTGTAACAAACTGTTATGGCCTCAGTGAAACAAAGGTTTGAAGGTCTTGCGTCTAGGGTGCAGGAAGCACAGAAAGCTATCTTTGTCTTCTGATGGCCATCTCACAGCGACTGTGCTTTTTTTCCCCATCTATCACTTTTCCTCTGCGGATAGAAACTCTTTGATCCAGGCGCAGGAAATATCTCATAGGAAGCCGGACTAATTTGTGCGATCCCAGTCACTGAGAGCGATAACCGACCCACATTGTGGAGAACAGTGACAGATTGCCATACTCCAGCACCAAGGCCCTCTCCTGTCATTGTCAGAGGGAAATGGAGCAGACAATTGTGGGAAATGAAAGGGGATCTGAAGACGTTGACTTTCTTCCATGAATTATTAACCAAATGCCTACTGTTCTCTGCAGGTTGGTGAGACCTGTCCTGCAATGTTTCATTTAGGGTTAGTAGTGGCAACGGTAACATAAACCATCATGATTTACTGAGGCTTGGTTTATTCCCAAAAATGTATGTGGGTGTAGGCTAATTCATTAATGTATGGGGGGAAATGTATGCACTTGGTATGTAGACATATCACTGAGTATACCAAACATTAAAAACACCTTACTAATATTGTGTTGAACCCCTTTTTGCCCTCAGAACAGCCTCAATCCGTTGGGGCATGGACTCTACAGGGTGTCGAAAGCATTCCACAGTGATGCTGGCGCATGTTGACTTCAATGATTCCCACAGTTGTCAATTTGGATGGATGCCTTTTGGGTTTTGAACCATTCTTGCAACTGTTGTGCGTGAAGAACCCAGCAGCGTTGCAGTTCCTGACAAACCGGTGCGCCTGGCACCTACTACCACACCCGGTTCAAAGGCCCTTAAATCTTTTGTCTTGCCCATTCACCCTCTGAATGGCACACATACACAATCCATGTCTCAAGGCTTAAAAATCCTTCTTTAACCCGTCTCCTCCCCTTCATCTACACTGATTTGAGGTGGATTTAACAGTCGACATCAATAAGGGATCATAGTTTTCTTCTGGATTCACCCAGTCAGTCTGTCATGTAAAGAGCAGATGTCCTTAATTGTTTTGTAAACTCAGTGTAATGGCTGTAGTTAATAGCCTAAACCCTCACTGGGTAGGTAGCCTACATAAAAGTTACAAATAGGCCTACACTATATTTAAAAATATATTACATTTGAATAATATTAGTGACTATCTTCATGGCAGTTATACCCTCCATGTTAGAGCAAAGGTCCTGTAGCTTTGCCTCTACAGACACACAAGGTCACTCGTGGATATATTTAAAACACAGTTCCTGGTTTCTAGTTGTAGCTTGATGTCAAGGACCATGATCTACAGTTGAATGCTAAGGCTAATGTTTACAGCATAATGAATAGGAATTCATCAATGTGAGCCAAAGTATAGTTTGAAACTGTACACGGGTAGTTGCCATATGGCCAAAACTAAAGGTTTTTAAAAAGAGTTACAACTCAATGTTATATAGCCTCTTTCAATTTTGAGTTTATATCCAGTTTAATGAACCTGTATTAGTGCCTTGAATTTGTCCTCTGGTGTGACATTACAAATCATTTTAATTTAATGGTTTGTTTCCAAAATAAGAATTATTTTACTCATTAGTTACTTCTGTCTTTAAATCATTAATCATATTCCGGCATTTCAAATGAAAAACACACAATTTTCTTGTATAATGATGATAACCGAGTGTAAAGCTTTACAAAAATGTTGTGTAAGATTCACAGTAATTTCACTGAACTTAGATTAAAGCAATTATCTTACTTGTGTATTATTATAATGTTACCTGCCTCATGCTTGACAATGTCTTTTACATTTTGTCCAAGATTACACCTTTTTTTTTTTCTTCATTTATTGGCGTCACCCCATAGGACATTGTCACACCGATGGGCAATACACAACAGGCAGTCAAATTTTACAGTTAAAACATAATGACACTTTCAGAAGTTTTTGACCACTGTAAAAATGTTTCTAAACATCAGTCCTAAACATCAGTAATGGATCCTCATTTAAGGATTTGAAGTGTACTCATTCCAATTACAGGGACTCCAAAGAGTCCTGTATTATTATTTTTTGTCACTACTTCCCCGAATTGGGAGTGGCTCATTTCCGTGCCTGCTTCCTTCCTTTGATGTGCTAGCCGTTTCTCAGGCTCCCTCTACTCTGTCGAACCCTGATTTTTCCGTTATCAGTCGTCACCATGGTAGGCACAAAGTACCATTGAAAGTTGATAGGGCAGACATTCGAATGAGACACCAGTGCCACGAAGGGTCCCCGTATCGGTTTTGGGCCAGCACTTGTTGGCATATCTTAGCGCTACAATTGCCACAGTTATCCAAGTAACATTGGAGCGATTTAATGGAACCTTAACTGATTTAATGAGCCATGCAAAGTTTCACTGTACCGGCCATGTGTATTTAGACTTGGCTTAATCTTTGGGACAAGAATATGGCAGGTTTAACCAGGTTGTTCCCCCCTGCTCTGTCTCCAAAAGAGGCACGGCTGATAAGGGCTCCCAGGGTAGATCACGTATGCCAATCGGTCAGGAAAAGGGAAACTGGTAGGACAGACATAAAGGGACCAAGGGGATGGATGTTATAATGCAGGGAGTGAGAACCAGGAATGGGAGCATCACAGCCATTCCACAATGTCTGCCTGCACGAAAAACTAGACCCCCCCCCCCCCCCCCCCAGAGGGCAGAGACAGACGCAGAGGTTGCAGAGAGTGAGAAACCAGGCATGGGAGAATGAATACATAAATATTGCACTCAGAATCACTTAAAAGCATCAAAATTGCAACAGGATACAAATAGGTCTAATGCAAGTAAGTGTTATTTGATTATAATGAAATGTTTAGACTTGTTTAAAAGTTTATTAATAGGTTATGTCCCCTGGAGTGACCGCTATTTCCTCTGATGTGACACCATCTTCCTGTCACACCGTTGGGAATCTCAGGCTGTATGCCCATTTTGGTCCTTATTGTTAATAGTAAGCCTTCCTTATGATTTCACCACCAACATTTTTTATTTTTGTACTTCAAGTGTGTGAAAATATATATCTACAGTACCAGTCAAAAGTTTGGACTATTTTCTAAATTGTAGAATAATAGTGAAAACATAAAAATAACACACATGAAATCATGTGGTAACCAAAAAAGTGTTAAATCAAAATATATTTGAGATTCTTCAAATAGCCACCCTTTGCCTTGATGACAGCTTTTCACACTCTTGGCATTCTCTCAACCAGCTTCATGAGGTAGTCACCTGGAATGCATTTCAATTAACAGGTGTGCCTTGTTTAACTTCTCTAGGATAGGTGGGACGGTAGCGTCCCACTTGGCCAAAATCAAGAAAACAATGTAGCGAGCCAAATTCGAATATATTACTATAAAAATCAATCTTTCATGAAATCACACATGAAAGAAACCAAATTAAAGCTACACATGTTGTGAATCCAGCCAACATGTCTGATTTCAAAAAGGATTTATGGTGAAAGCACACCAAACAATTATGTTAGCTCAGTACATAACCACAGAAAAACACAGCCATTTTCCCAGAAAAATATAGTAGTAAAAAGAGCAGAAATAGAGATAAAAATAATCACTAACCTTTGAACATCTTCATCAGATGACACTCATATGACATCATGTTACACAATACATTTATGTTTTGTTCGATAATGTGCATATTTATATCCAGAAATCTCGGTTTACATTGGCGCCATGTTCAGAAATGCCTCCAAAATATCCGGAGTAATTACAGAGAGCCACGTCAAATAACAGAAATACTCATCATAAACTTTGATGAAAGATACATGTTTTACATATAATTAAAGATACACTTGTTCTTAATGCAACCGCTGTGTCAGATCTTTTTAAAACTTTAATAAAAAGTACACCATGCAATAATCTGAGACGGCGCTCAGATTTAACAAAATTTCTCCGCCATGTTGGAGTCAACAGAAATATGAAATTACATCATAAATATTCCCTTTGATTATCTTCATCAGAATGCAGTGCCAGGAATCCTAGTTCCACAATAAATCGTTGTTTTGTTCAATAATGTCCATTACTTATGTCCAATTAGCTAATTTTGCTAGCATGTGTAGTACACATGTCCAAACGCTCGCGCAGATGCAGGCAAACGTTGGACGAAAACTTCAAAAAGTTATATTACAAGTCGAATAAACTGGTCAAACTTAGTAGAGAATCAATCTTCAGGATGTTGTTATCATATATATCAAATAATGTTCCAACCGGAGCATTCTTTTCAGTCTCTATAAGTAATGGAACGCATGACGATATCATGAGGAAAGTGCGTGACCAAGAACTGGCACTCTGCCAGACCACTGACTCAAACACCTCCCATCCGGTCCCACAACACAGCATAAGCTTCATTCCACGTTCTACTGACTGTTGACATCTAGTGGAAGGCGTAGAAAGTGCAAACAGATCCATATATTACAGGGAATTGAATAGGCGATGACTTTAACATCGACCACTCTCAGAATTCTCACTTCCTGTTTGGATTTTTTCTCTGGTTTTTGCCTGCCATATGAGTTCTGTTATACTCACAGACATCATTCAAACAGTTTTAGAAACTTCAGTGTGTTTTCTATCCAATAGTAATAATAATATGCATATATAGGAGGCAGTTCACTATGGGCACGCAATCTATCCAAAAGTGAAAATGCTGCCCCCTATATAAAAGAAGTTAAAGTAAATTCGTGGAATTTATTTCGTTAATGCGTTTGAGCCAATCAGTTGTGTTGTGACAAGGTAGGGGGGTATACAGAAGATAGTCCTATTTGGTTCAAGACCGTCCATATTATGGCAAGAACAGCTCAAATAAGCAAAGGGAAACGACAGTCCATCATTACTTCAAGAAGGTCAGTTAATCCGGAAAATTTCAACAACTTTGAACGTTTCTTCAAGTGCAGTCACAAAAACCATCAAGCGCTATGATAAAATTGGCTCTCATGAGAACCGCCACAGGAATAGAAGACCCAGAGTTACCTCTGCAGAGGATAAGTTCAAAGTAATGGACACAACATCAACTGTTCAGAGGAGACTGCATGAATCAGGTCTTCATGGTTGAATTGCTGCAAAGAAACCACTACTAAAGGACACCAATAAGAAGAAGACTTGCTTGGGCCAAGAAACACAAGCAATGGACATTAGATTGGTGGAAATCTGTCCTTTTGGTCTGTCGCAGAGTAGGTGAACGGATTATCTCCGCATGTGTGGTTCCCACCGTGAAGCATGGAGGAGGTGGTGTGATGGTGTGGGGGAGCTTTGCTGGTGACAGTCAGGGATTTATTTAGAATTCAAGGTACACTTAACCAACATGGCTACCACAGCATTCTGCAGCAATACGCCATCCCATCTGGTTTGCGCTTAGTCCCACTATCATTTGTTTTTCAACAGGACAATGACCCAGCACACCTCCAGGGTATATAAGGGCTATTTGATCAAGAAGGAGATTGGAGTGCTGCATTAGATGACCTGGCCTCCACAATCACCCGACCTCAACCCAATTGAGATGGTTTGGTATAAGTTGGACTGCGGAGTGAAGGAAAAGAAGGCAATAAGTGCTCAGCACATGTGGAAACTCATTCAAGACTATTGGAAAAGCATTCCAGGTGAAGCTGATTTGAGAGAATGCCAAGAGTGTGCAAACCTGTCATCAAGGCAAAAGGTGGCTACGTTGAAAAATCTCAAATATATTTCGATTTTGATTTAACACTTTTTTTTGGTTACTACATGATTCCATGTGTGTTATTTCATAGTTTTGATGTCTTCACTATTATTCTGCAATGTAAAAAATAAATGTAATACCCTTGAATGAGTAAGTGTGTCCAAACTTTTGAATGGTACTGTACATCTCGTCATTATATACAGATCTCTGGTGTAAATGGGGAAGGTGCACAGAGGAGCGACGGAGTCTAGACCAAAAATACAACATGAGAACAAGCGGACATAAAAACGAAAAATAACAAAACCTTGATTCTTGGAATAGCACGGAAAAACATACATTTGAATTAATTTGATATCGCCCAGCCATAAGCTCCCTCATCACAATTTTCACAATTTTCAGTATCCTGATAGTATCAATTTAGGACTCCACGGTATATGTAGGCTACTCTAGTAAAAGTGGTCTGATTTTGTTACTCTTTTTTTTGTAGAGTTCTTTTATCCTGCAGGTCCTTGTGTGGTGGGGTTGTCATGGTTTCTCACTACCTAGTCACTCCATAGCTTATCTCAGCAGGACATTTAAATTGGTCAATTTCTGACATTTCCTTTTTCCTTGTTTCCAGGATACCTGTGAAAGCTCTCGCTCCCCTACCCCAATGTCGAGGTCGCAGTGACGGGGCTGGGCAGAGGCAGAGCCCGGTGCCCCGGCCCCTTTGCCCAGCTGAGGAGCAGCCCCTGACAGGGAGCGCACCATCTCCCTGTGCCTTGTGTCCTCTGGGGGGCATTTTGAGCCATGGAGCACCCACGGGAAAAAGAGGGTGAGCGACCGGCGCGCAGCAGCAAGGCGGGTCAGGGGCGCAGCGGGCACTCGCGCCCCTCGGGATCAGGCTCCTCCGGAGTGCTCATGGTTGGGCCCAACTTCCGTGTGGGCAAGAAGATTGGCTGTGGTAACTTTGGAGAGCTGAAGCTCGGTAAGAACTCGCCACCCTTTCAAGAATAAGTTTGGACCTTTTTTTGGTGTATGTATGAAGACTGGTTTTACAATTTTGGGCCTCTGTTACATTCCTCTTGGAAATGTAAAATCTTGTTCATTGATGAATTCCTAATGACAGTCAGTGCCCTCTTCTCACCCTCGCTATCATATCTCAACACGATGATTAAAGTTGGATGCAATCACTGTTTCATGATGAGGTGAGGCCCCCGCTACTCTGCAAAGGCTGTGGACACTGGAATTGAGAGACAGATTACATTGGCGCAAATAAGATGCATTTCATTTTCGTTGTGGATAATTACTTCACTTTGAGAGCTGAATGTCTATCCCCCTGCACCTCTACTACAACTCATTATCACATCTGACACCTCGCAGCCTGAGGTGACCTTAAACTCAGGTACATTTTTAAGCCTTTAAGGTCGGAAACTTCCCGGTAAATCATCAAAAAAGTTAGCTTACAACAGTAAACCTTTTTATGGGATACACATAAAGCAATTCTAGGTCTTGTGGCATATTTTGGTTAAACTATCCCCAATTCAATGGAATTGCAACCCTCTGCATGCACAGTGAATTCTTCATCACATGTGCAGTACACTCATCCATCACATGTACAGCTGATTCTCAAGATCTTGAACACTAATGAGATGCTATTGAGCCCACACTACTACACTGTCTGAGCCAAGGACTACATGTTTTCTGGTAAGTTTTGATTACAATACTGGGTGGGGTGAATATATTTTACATGACATGTGATTCTTTTTTTTTAAACTAGTAAATAGTAGCCTACAGCAAAGTGTGTTTAAATAATTTCTAACTTGTTAACAATTTCTGCTAGTTAGTTTTTGCTACCATGTGGGTAAATTAGCTTGCTTGAGCCTGCTAACTGAGTGTTAATTCACCTGTTTCCATACATGTTTCATTTTAATACATTTATCTTACAAAGGAGTTGTTTAATCTAACTGCTTAACTATTTATCTGTACATGGAATTGTATATATATTTTTAAACTCTTTTTCTAATCTTTACAGGAAAATGCCACGGTCACTAGCTGATGTGTGGAGACATTTCACTGCATCTAATGTAGAAGGAAAAGCTGTGTACATTTGCAAATACTGTGCCAAATCATATGTGAAGAATGCAGAAATGATGCAGAATCATCTGGCCAAGTGCATAAAGTTCCCTCAGTGCTCACAACAAGCAACCTCTGACAGAAGTCCCTCTACTTCTATTTGAGGTGAAAATGATGAATCAGACACCTTATCAATAGCAACAGCTCATGGTCCTCCTGGAATCAGAAGTTTTTTTTGATTCAATGGAGGAACATGGTCAGAGATGCTGATGCATGTCTTGCTCGAGCTGTGTATGCAACTGTTTCACCTCCGATGCTCACAGGCAATATGTATTGGATGAGATTTCTGAATGTTCTTTGCCCAGCGTGCACCCCTCCAGCCAGACATGCTTTATCTACTCATTTGCTGGATGCAGAGTTCAACAGAGTGCAAGTGAAGGTGAAGCAAATCATAGAGAAAGCAGACTGTATTGCAATCTCTGATGGGTGGTCAAATGTTTTTTTAGGCAAGGAATAATTAACTACATCTCCACCCTTCAACCAGTATTCTACAAGAGCACAGACACAAGGGACAACAGCCACACCGGTCTCTACATTGCAGATGAGCTGAAGGCAGTCATCAATGACCTTGGACCACAGAAGGTATTTGCACTGGTGACAGACACTGCTGCGAACATGGAGGCTGCTTGGTCTAAAGTGGAGGAGTCCTACCCTCACATCACACCCATTGGCTGTGCTGCTCATGCATTGAATCTGCTCCTCAAGGACATCCTCAAGGACATCATGGCACTGAAAACAAATGGATACACTCTACAAGAGAGCCAAGGAAATGGTTAAGTATGTGAAGGGTCATCAAGTTATAGCAGCAATCTACCTGACCAAGCAAAGTGAGAAGAATAAGAGCACCACTTTGAAGCTGCCCAGCAACACCCGTTGGGGTGGTGTTGTCATCATGTTTGACAGTCTCCTGGAGGGGAAGGAGTCTCTCCAAGAAATGGCCATATCACAGTCTGCCGATATGGACAGCCCCATCAAGAGGATCATCCTGGATTATGTATTTTGTGAGTGGTAAGCAGCCTGAAACTTCTGAAACTTATAGCAGTAGCCATTGCACGGATTGAGGGAGACGATGCCATCCTGTCTGATGTTCAGACTCTGCTTGCAGATGTAAGCGAAGAAGTCTGTTCTGCCCTGCCCACTTCACTGTTGCTCCAAGCAGAGGAACCTGCAGTACTGAAATACATCAAAAAGCGTGAAGATACACGCCACATCGTACATGTTGGACCCCAAGTATGTTGGCAAGAGCATCCTGTCTGGTGCAGAGATCAACAAGGCCTATGGTGTCATCACTACTGTGTCTTGCCACCTTGACCTGGACGTGGGCAAGGTTCTTGGCAGTCTGGCGAAGTACACTTCCAAGCAAGGGCTTTGGGATGGAGATGCAGTATGGCAGTCGAGCCAACGTATCTCATTAGCCAACTGGTGGAAGGGAATTTGTGGATCTGAGGCTCTTTCCCCTGTTGCCTCCATCGTCCTCCAAATCCCACCAACATCAGTCACCTCAGAGCACAACTGGTCCTTGTTTTGCAACACACACACACCAAAGCACGCAACAGGCTGACCAATACAAGGGTTGAAAAATTGGTGGCCATCCGGTCAAATTTGAGGCTTTTTGAGAATTTTTGACAATGACCCATCCTCAACAAGGTTGGAAAGTGACAGTGAAGATGAGTCTGATGTTCAAGATGTTCAAGAGGTGGACATTGAGGAGGTCCAGGAAGAAGACATGGAAGCCTGAGAGGAAGACAACCAAAGCTTTAGTTTCTAGACTATGTATGTTGAAAATGTTTTTAGGAGATGCGATGGATCATTAGGGATCCTTCAATATTCCCTTTTGTTGTTCAGTGAAATCATCCCATGTGAACTCATTTAATTAAAGTTCAATTCATAACTAAATAGTTTTTTTTGTTTCTATTGGAAGGATTTAATCATTTGCAATTATGTCTCCTTATGATATGGTAAATACTGTATATCCAATGCAAAAAAATATCTACCTTTTTTAAATGTTATTAATATTACTTTGCATATATTCCCATATTCCAGTTAATTCCCACAGAAAGTTTCCACTTCTGAATATTCCCCAAACTGTGCGACCCTACCTGAGTTTATGCATGGGTGTGCCTGCTCATAAGAAGACCCCTCTGCTTCTTTCCCCATGAATAGGCTGTTAATGTTGCCTTGTTTCATGTATGCTGAAAGAATCTAATAGAATTCATAATAAGATTTCCTTTTTAATCCAGTCAGCAAAGGGACATACAGTACCTGCATGGTAAATAGGAGGAGGCTGTTCTTTTGTAGAGAAGAGACAATGTTGTTCATTTGGGTACAGTATAGCAGACCTATCTTTTTTTATTTTTAACCGGTTTTTGCTTATACTTTAAGCTCATTGGGCCTATTTCACATCACCTGTAGCCTGTGACTGACTAAGATCTCTGGATTGTCTAATGAACATATTCTCCAAGCAGAACAGTGAGGAGCATGAAGCCATGAAATGAAGAGCTATAGCCAGAAAGGCTTAACTGTTTGTTCTGAAACTGGTTGAGAGACTGAGATTCTCCTCCCCTCTACTCTGCTGCCTCCCACGTGGATATTAGTCCAGGAGGTGGTGGGCGAGAGAGTGGCCTGTTCTCTGGTATGCTCCACGCATGAACTGTGCTGCTGAGCTGTCAGAGGTTCTCTGAGGCCTATAGTTTGCCTGTGGCGTTGTCACTCAGCCTGAGTGTGGCTGGGTTCCATAGGCTCATCTGCTCACTTATGAGGAATTTAAGAATGGCCTAAATTGCCCTGACATTTAGAATGCTGGACTGCTGTTGCTAGATTGAAGTTGAGAAGAGATAATCCTACAGGGGCAAGACATCTTAACAAGCAGATGTGAATACTAACTGTCTTGGGAGGGAGTTGTTATTCAGACCTGTATTCTTCTCTTCTGACTAGAATTCATCAAATTTGACTTTGTTAATCAGGAGACCTCACCACAAATCATTGGCATTTCAACATTGAACGTGGAGGATTGTAAAATAGCAAATGTCACAAGGTGTCTTTTGGAGCCGGTGTTAACCAGGAAAGAAGCCTCCATGTGTACACTAAACCTTGTACCCTTTGAAATGTAAAGGAATAATCCTCTGAGTATCTCGTTATTATTTTTTTCATTAGTCCACTATAAATACAGTCCCAAAAATGTTGGCTGGTCAGCAGTCAAGCTTTCAATAATATAGTACTTTCAAGCAGGCAGAAATGCAGCTGGTATGACACCTTTTGGATCATACGTTGCAAAGGGTGTATTTCTGCCTTCATGAACAGCAAGAGCTCAGATAAATATGAAATGACTCCAGGAATCGATAGAACATTGTTCAGAGATGGCAAAGTATGATATAACATTCAACATGGGTGAATATTTCCTTTAAGCCTGGCATGTCAAAACACATAAACTGAAATGATGTGCCACGCTAAGTATTTGAATTCTACAATAAAACATATTCTCCCACTGACCTACGTATTCCCCCACATTTATATAAAGTATCATTGCACTGCTATTGCGCAGGATCATTACATCAAAACACAAGCCATGTTCTCACTTTCCCATTTGGTGTTGCACTGTTGGCATTAGCTCTTTCATTCTCAGTTTGCTCCACAAATGCATTTCACTTCTCTCTCCAAGATGACACCTTTTGTAATGCGATATGACTTAGTGAGCAAGGCATACAGTCTCTCCAATTACTGACAAAGAGACAGGTAATTGGAGTAAAATGGAGGCCCAAAGTTACTGGTTTTATTAAATCCTCCGAAGTTGGTAGTTTCGTGCAAGACGTGCACCTAATAGGCTAAGCATGATAGGGTTCATGGTATTGCACAAGGGGCATATTCAGATGCCTAATTGTGCATTAGAAGCTCCTGGTTGTCCTCACCTCAACTGTCCAATGAAAACCTCCGCATTTATCAAATTTACACGCCTCTGAACCTTCCAGTCACTGTTTGTTCAGTCATCACTGTTATTTGTGTCTTAGAGCTGTGGGAGTTAAGATGGTTCCTTGGTGGCTGCACTGGATGTACCACCATAGAAGTATAATGAATATAACGTGCGTCCCCATTCAAGTCAATGATGGCATAATGGGTGTACTGGCAGACATTTTGAGTGTACCCATGCCAGGACGTAAAAGCAGGAAGTGTACCCTTCAATCTGTGCTGTGATTTGTTGAGTCAACTCAACTGACATTACAAAAAGTACAGTCCATTGCATGAGCCACATCGGTTAGCGTCTACATTACCATGGCAATCCAGCATAGTATTAGAATGTCTCGGCCTTGCCCGCCCGTGGGGAAAACAAGCTGTGGTTACCTAGGTTACCCCATTGACTCACAGCAAAAACGTGTAATTTTTTCAATCAGCAGCTTTGGGCATGTTTTGCCACTTCTGTTTAACAAAAAAACGACGACAAAGTTGGCTCTTTTGCAATGGGAAAGAGTGTTTATTTTCCCCGATTTGTGGGTGTGGTAGAGGGGTGTTGCTCCTTATGATGTGAAAATCGACTCCGCGTATCAGTTGATAGAAATGATTTCATTTCAATACCAGGAAGCCAATGTGACTGTACCCATGAGTTTGCCAGTCAAATTAGCAGGGTTAGAGCATCCAAGCCCGTTCTATTTATTATATTTCTATGGTGCGACCTCGGATCTGTTTTTGAAATAGTTTACCCAACCTTCTAATAACCTTTTCTTTTTTTTCTAGGTAAAAACCTCTACACCAATGAGTATGTTGCAATAAAATTGGTAAGTATGTATTCTTATTTCTGTATTATTTGTGGTGACACAATGAGCAGCTCTTAAAATCATACTTCGAGTGAACAGCCTATTTACATATTTTATTTAAAAAAAAATATATGTGTTTGTAAACCTGAATTTGAAAGTAGTTTGTTGAAGGATAATTCATTTGAATAATGTACCTATTTAGGTGTACTTCTTATTCTTGACGTGTAGTGAATGAAAAGCCCCCCTTCAACTGAAGTATTTCCTTCTGTATTCCCCCTCCAGGAACCAATAAAGTCAAGGGCACCACAGCTGCATTTGGAGTACCGGTTTTACAAAACATTAGGCAGCACAGGTAAGACCTTCACTCTGTTTGCCACATTTATCTCCATCCTCTCTCTTCCTTGGCTCACTAATCACTCCTACTGACTTGAGGTCACCTCAGATTGGTGATGTTTTGTATGAAGAAAGACTGTGCCCGTTAACTGTGACACAAAAGAAGAATTATCAAGCCCTCCTGTTATATCAATTTCACTGTGCCTCTATGTCTGATAGGGTGAAGGCCCTCAATATGAATAAATTACTGCATGTGGGTGTGTGTGTTGCCTCTTGTCGGTTGCTCACGCAGAATACCTGAATCTCAGGCATTATATCGCTCCAGAATATTTAGGCTTGCAAGGACATGGTAATGTTGTGCAGGTGTACAGTCTTTTTGTGGTTCTCCGTGTTGTGGTTTACTGATTGGAACGGTTGCCTGGGAAAAAGCTTGAGAACTTTCTCTTACACATATACATTACCTTTCCCTCACATACACAACCAGTCACACTTCAGTCAGTGAACTTCCTACACACTTGTCAGTCTCCTTGCTCAGGTACAGAAATTAACACTGGTCCTGTGGTGTTGATGAGACACCTGCAGAACCTCTGCGGGAGGCGACACGTTGCCATGGTGTCTCCCTGAATACGCTGCTGAGAGTGTGCTGTCGCTTCCCTTTAACAGTTACGCTATTTTACCAATCACACCCAATTGTTTTTTTTTAATAAAGGTCTGACAAATTTGGCTGTAGTTGTCTTTTTTATATTATCTTTTGATAAGTCTGATGTGATGGTAATCACTTTTTTACTATTTTTCTGAACAGTTGTCCAGTTCTATATGGGATGACTGCTTTCTGTTTGAAACCCCCCATTCACTGAAGACAATCACAGGAAGTGCCGTCTGTTCACACTTGCACAGCTGTTGTGACACAGCTTCCTGTGTTACCTTTGCATGTGGGTCATTGACAGGACCAGTGTTTAGACAGAGATAATGTCAGTGTTGGGGGAAGGCAGATGTAAATCTCAAATATAAGGTCTTGTCATTGGCAAGTGTCATTAATCAATTAACTAATAAATCGATCAATGGGTACATCAGAGTTGTATCAGTCACATTTTTAATACAAAGTCAGGGTTGAAACAAAAGTTAGCTAAGCAGACGGAGAATAGAAAATTCCTAGGCGCAATATGTAGAAATTCCTCTGCCATTATCTGGTTGCTAAAATTCGATAATGTTCACCTAATTTCAGTTTGTGACCAAATGAGAATCATTGTATGATCTAAACAGCTGTGAAATGGCTTTGCAATAACCGAAAATTTAGTTTTGAAGCCAGTGTACAAAACCGAAAGTAAAAAGACACGAGCGGATAATATCCGTATGCTGTATATTTGACGGTGATATGTGGTTGACTCACCTAGCTATCTTAAGATGAATGCACTTACTGTATGTCGCTCTGGATAAGCACACCTGATAAATGACTAAAATGTCAATGTTTTGCGTACAGATCTCATATTACTGTATTGAATTTATTTATTAAAACAATTATAATATAGATGTCACAAATGTATCATATGTACAGTTTATAAAAATTTGAGTTATTTGTTACATTTGACTGTGTAAAACCGAGCAGTACTACTTATTTCTCTGTGAGTGAGGCGAATATATATATATATACATACATACATACATACATACATACAGTGGGGCAAAAAAGTATTTAGTCAGCCACCAATTGTGCAAGTTCTCCCACTTAAAAAGATGAGAGAGGCCTGTAATTTTCATCATAGGTACACTTCAACTATGACAGACAAAATGAGGGAAAAAAATCCAGAAAATCACATTGTAGGATTTTGTTATTAATTTATTTGCAAATTATGGTGGAAAATAAGTATTTGGTCACCTACAAACAAGCAAGATTTCTGGCTCTCACAGACCTGTAACTTCTTTAAGAGGCTCCTCTGTCCTCCACTCGTTACCTGTATTAATGGCACCTGTTTGAACTTGTTATCAGTATAAAAGACACCTGTCCACAACCTCAAACAGTCACACTCCAAACTTGTTAACAAACTACAGTTTTGGCAAGTCGGTTAGGACATCTACTTTGTGCATGACACAAGTAATTTTTCCAACTGTTTATAGACAGATTATTTCACTTATAATTCACTATATCAACATTCCAGTGGGTCAGAAGTTAACACACTAAGTTGACTGTGCCTTTTAAACAGCTTGGAAAATTCCAGAAAATTGTTATGGCTTTAGAAGCTTCTGATAGGCTAATTGACATATTTGAGTCAATTGGAGGTGTACCTGTGGATGTATTTCAAGGCCTACCTTCAAATGCAGTGCCTCTTTGCTTGACATCATGGGAAAATCAAAAGAAATCAGCCAAGACCCCAGGAAAAAAAATTGTGGACCTCCACAAGTCTGGTTCATCCTTGGGAGCAATTTCCAAACGCCTGAAGGTACCACGTTCACCTGTACAAACAATAGTTTGCAAGTATAAACACCATGGGACCACGCAGCCGTCATACCGCTCAGGAAGGAGACGCGTTCTGTCTCCTAGAGATGAATGTACTTTGGTGCGAAAAGTGCAAATCAATCCCAGAACAACAGCAAAGGACCTTGTGAAGATGCTGGAGGAAACGGGTACAAAGTATCTATATCCACAGTAAAATGAGTCCTATATCCACATAACAAAGGCCGCTCAGCAAGGAAGAAGTCACTGCTACAAAACCGCCATACAAAAGCCAGACTACGGTTTGTAACTGCACATGGGGACAAAGATTGTACTTTTTGGAGAAATGTCCTCTGGTCTGATGAAATAAAAATAGAACTGTTTGGCCATGATCACCATCGTTATGTTTGGAGGAAAAAGGGGGATGCTTGCAAGGCGAAGAACACCATCCCAACTGTGAAGCACGGGGGTGGCAGCATCATGTTGTGGGGGTGCTTTGCTGCAGGAGGGATTGGTGCACTTCACAAAATAGATGGCATCATGAGGTAGGAAAATTATGTGGATATATTGAAGCAACATCTCAAGACGTCAGTCAGGAAGTTGAAGCTTGGTCGTAAATGGGTCTTCCAAATGGAGAATGACCCCAAGCATACTTCCAAAGTTGTGGCAAAATGGCTTAAGGATAACAAAGTCAAGGTATTGGAGTGGCCATCACAAAGCCCTGACCTCAATCTTATAGACAATTTGTTGGCAGAATTGAAAAGGCGTGTGCGAGCAAGGAGGCCTACAAACCTGACTCAGTTACACCAGCTCTGTCAGGAGGAACGGGCCAAAATTCACCCAACTTATTGTGGGAAGCTTGTGGAAGGCAACACAAAACGTTTGACCCAAGTTAAACAATTTAAAGGCAATGCTACCAAATACTAATTGAGTGTATGTAATCTTCTGACCTTGGAATGTGATGAAAGAAATAAAAGCTGAAATAAATAATTCTCTACTATTATTCTGACATTTCACATTCTTAAAATAAAGTAGTGATCCTAACTGACCTAAAACAGGGAGTTCTTACTAGGATTAAATGTCAGGAATTGTGAAAAATGGCTTTGGCTAAGGTGTATGTAAACTACCGACTTCAACTGTATACCTACTGTAAATCTGTCCAGATATGCTACTTATTTTACTTTTTTTAACATGCACAGAAATAAACCACATCCATGTTCTCCTTTTGGTAGGTGTTTTCATAATTAAACGCAATGAACTACATGGAGGGAGAAGTACACTGTACATTCAGCACCACGGACAAAACTCTTGTTAATGGGTGTATGCACAAAAACACGAGAGAGAGCTCTACATTACATTGAGTAGTTTAAATCAGTGTGAGGAGTGAAGTCTCTGATGGGCATTGACTAGAGCAGTGAAGTCAGGTATAGTTTCTGACGTCGCTATGCGCAGGATTGCTGAAAGGTGAGTGTCAGTCAGAGATGATCTGTGCCTTGACTTGTTATATTTCATCACTGAAAAATGTCTGATCACATACGTAGGTTGACCCAAACAGTACAAACATCTTCTGAGCATGACTCTTAATCTTCTGAAAGTTTTGTTCATCGAGAGATGCATAGAACCTCGTCAGTGACATTGTTTTGAATAGTTCTCCATTCACTGCATCAGACTGAAGATTGATAAGCTCAAGTTGCAGGTCAGTGGGAATGTTATCCACATTGAAGGTGAAAGGAGAGGAAACCAACAGCATGCCATTTTCCAACACTTTCAAATCCTCAAATGACGAGAACTCACCGTTCAAAGCACGCAGCAGCGATGTATACTTCTCCCGCTGGTCATCTGATAGGGAACAGACTAGTGGTGTCAGAAAGTGGGTGATTGTTGGCTTCTACTTGGCGGGTCAGGAGGAGTAATTTTCCCTTGAAGGCTTTGACCAGGCTGTACATCTGATGTGCAAAAAGGCCCTTCTCTTGTAGTTTGGAATTCAGTTCATTCATGAGGGCCATGATGTCCACGGTGAAGGCAAAATCAGCCAACTTTATTTTATCTTGCAGTTGAGGGAAATCCACATTTTCCTTGCTGAGTTTTTGCAAATGAAATCTCCAACATCAGGTCCCACTCCTTTTTTAAGCACCTTCCTCAAAGTCATCTCACGTTTGTGTGGTAGGGGAGATCTGCATGGCCCGACTCTCTCTTCCAACAGTGAGACAAACTGCCTGTGGTTTTTAAGATTTTGCTCTTATGAAGTTTACCACTTTAGTGACTGTGTCCACAACATGGCTCATTTTCAAGGCACATTTACAGAGCACCTCCTGATGAATAATTCAATGCAGGAAAAACATTTTCTGATCTGGTTTCAGCTCAGATCTTGTATCCTTTTCAAAAGGCCAATGTTTTTTCCAGTCAAGTTTGGGCACCCATCAGTGGTCAAACTGGATAATTTTATAAAACTCAGTCCCAGCTTCGCCACACACTTATTGACCACCTCCAATAAATCTTTCCCTGTGGTTGGGCTCTTCATTGACTGCACTGAAGCAAGCTCCTCTGTAATTTCAACGTCTGGGGTTATGCCTCGTAAGAATATCAACAACTGTGCTGTGTCACGTGCATCACTACTCTCATCCAGGGCCAGGGAGAAATAGGTGAAATCCTTTACCTTGTCTTTCAACTGTTCCATATTCTCTGCGATGTCCTCAACACGCCGTGTCACTGTTTGTCTTGACAGGGAAACATTTTCAAACAGCTCTTTCTTGTCGGGGCAAAGTATTGCTGCAGAGTTGATTTGAACATTCTTTAATGAATTCACCCTCAGCGAATGGCTTATGTTTAGCAATTTTTTGGGACAGTACATAGCTAGCTCTCGCAATTCCGTCGATTGCTGAATGCAGTTTTGTGAAAAGTCCTTGCTGCTTTTGCGACTGAGAAAGCAACTCGTTCGATGCACTCTGCTCAGAAGACATTCCTATATTTCTCTGCATGCCTTGTCTGGAAGTGTCGGGACAAGTTGTAGTCTTTCAAGACAGCGATGCTCTCTTTGCACACTAAGCACACAGCTTTCCCTGATACCTCAATAAAGAAATATTTCGATGTCCACTCTTTCTGGAACACCCTACATTCATTGTCTACTTTTCTTAGTCTTGCTCAGGCCTGATGAGTTATTCTGTCTAAACAGTGACATGATCCGCCTGAAAGCCTGAGATTGAATTCAAATTGGAATTAGTGGTTTTGTTGGGGATAATATTGAATTGGGAATTGAATTCTTGGAGTTGACCTAACATTGGAATTCAGATGAAATTTAATTGAATATGTTGAATTTACAGGGAGAGAGAATTCAATTAGAATTGAATTTGTGGAATTGACCCTAACCCTGATGCGCATATACCAATGGTACTTGACTCAGAGCTGACTAGCATTCAAGAAGTATTCAGACCCCTTATTCTAACACGGATTAAATGATTTTTTCCCCCTCATCAATCTACACAATACCCCATAATGACAAAGAAAAAACAAGTTTTTTTGTGTGTGAACATTTTGCAAATCAGGTCAAGATCAGGACAAAGGATGCATGTTTAACGGCAGGTATAAACAGCTTCTGAAAGTTGTACGTATTCAGAGCAAAAACCATGCCGTGAGGTTGAAGGAATTATCTGTGGAGCTCCGAGACAGGACTTTCTCAAAGCAGAGATCTGGAGAAGGGTACCAAAAAATGACTGCAGCATTGAAGGTCCCCAAGAACACAGTGGCCTCCATTTTTAAATGGAAGAAGTTTTGAGAAAACCCCCCGGAATTATTACATTTATGTAAGTATTCAGACCCTTTACTCAGTACTTTGGAGAAGCACCTTTGGCAGCGATTACAGCCTTGAGACTTCTTGGGTATGACGCTACAAGCTTGGCACACCTGTATTTGGGGAGTTTCTCCAATTCTTCTCTGCAGATCCTTTCACGCTCCGTCAGGTTGGAAGAGGAGCGTCGCTGCACAGCTATTTTCAGGTCGTTACAGAGATGTATGATCAGGATCAAGTCCGTGCTCTGGCTGGGCCACTCAAGGACATTCAGAGACTTTTCCCGAAGCCACAGCTGCGTTGTCTTGGCTATGTGCTTAGGGTTGTTGTCCTGTTGGAAGGTTAACCTTCGCCCCAGTCTGTGGTCCTGAACACTCTGGAGCAGGTTTTCATCAAGGATCTCTCTGCACTTTCCTCTGTTCATCTTTCCCTCGATCCTGACTAGTCTCCCAGTCCCTACCGCTGAAAAACATCCACATAGCATGAAGCTGCAACCACCCTGCTTCACCGTAGGGATGGTGCCAGATTTCCTCCAGATGTGACGCTTGGCATTCAGACAGAATGGTTTCATCAGACCAGCGAATCTTGTTCCTGATGTTCTGAGAGTCCTATAGGTGCCTTTTGGCAAGCTCCCTTCCGCCACCGATTGCTCAGTTTGGCCGGTTGACCAGCTCTAGGAAGGGTCTTCCATTTTAAAATTGGAGGCCACTGTGTTCTCGGAACTTCAATGCTGCAGTAATTTTTTTAGTACCCTTCTCCAGATCTGTGCCTCGACAATCCTGTCTTGGAGCTCTATGGATAATTCCTTCAACCTCATGACATGGTTTTTGCTCTGAATATGTACAACTTTCAGAAGCTCTGTTTATACCTGCCGTTAACATGCATCCTTCGTCCTGATCTTGACCTGATTGGCAAAATCTTCTCTGTTTACACTTACAAGGTCTGATCACAATCCGATCACAATGTGTCTGTTTATACCTGGTTTTACACCGAACAAAAATATAAACGCAACATGTAAAGTGTTGGTCCCATGTTTCATGAGCTGAAATAAAACATCCCAGAAATGTTACACACAAAAGCTTATTTGTCTCAAATTTTGTGCATAAGTTTGTTTACGTCCCTGTTTGTGAGCATTTCTCCTTTGTCAAGATAATCTATCCACCTGACAGGTGTGGCATGTCAAGAAGTTGATGAAACCACATGGTCGTTACACAGGTGCACTTTGTGCTGGGAACAATGAAGGCCACACTCAAATGTGCAGTTTTGTCACACAACACAATGCCACAGATGTCTCAAGTGAGGGAGCATGTAACTGTCATGCTGACTGCAGGAATGTCTAACGGAGCTGTTGCCAGAGACTTGAATGTACATTTCTTTACCATAAGCCGCCTCCAATTTTGCTTTAGAGAATTTGGCAGTACATCCAATCAGCCTCACAACCGCTGACCACGTGTAACCATGCCAGCCCAGGACCTCCACATCCGACGCGGGATCTTCCTGGGGGGGCGGGCGGATTTTGATTGGCTGTGCATGGCTCCCCAGTGAGGTGGGCCTATTCCCTTCCAGGCTCACCCATGGCTGCGCACCTGCCCAGTGATCTGAAATCCATTAGAGCCTAATGAATTTATTTAAATTCAAATCGAATGATTTCCTTATATGAACTATAACTCAGTAAAATCGTTGAAATTGTTGCATGTTGCGTTTACTTTTTTGTTCATTTATAGAACAATCGTTGCTTTAAAAAAAGACGAGCCATCGTTATTTATGGGCCAGAAAAGCTCCTATTAACACTGACGAGCTTGCGAGAATGCTTTATTATAGTCCACCCACGAGGCCCCTATTTGCACTGACCAGCCCTGGAGGAAGCTTAATATAGACTAGCCGCCGAGGCTGCTATTTACACTGACCAGCCTGCAAGGAACCTTTTTATGTTGATTTACTCTGATCAGCCTCCGAGGAGCCTTGCACATAGATCAGCCTCTGAGGTTTCGGGTGAAACTGCTAGCTTTGAGGCCCACCAGCCTTGGTAAGGTTTCTAAGTAGACTGACCAGCCTGGGAGGAGCCTGCATTGTGTTAATTAAATGCAATTATATCTATCAAATAGGCTTGGGGTATATACCATATACCGTGGTATATAGAAATAGCCACGGATTGGTTTTTCAATACCGTGAATACCATTGAAACTATTTATTTGATATTAAAATTTGTAGCTACTTAAGTAAATACCTGCAGTCGTGCAATATGTTAGATTAAGCAGATCACGTTCTTCATTTCACCTGTCACATTATTTTACATTATGAAGCTTACAGTAGTTCCCCAGAAAAGTTAAGCCAACCACGTGTTTTTTTGTAAATAGCACAACTGGAGAAAGCAGGAGCAGGGTCCAGCTGGGTATTGACTGGTCGCATTTTATATTGAAAGTCAAGTGTTTTTTTTTTTACTTCAATAGAGTGATCAGGGACGTGCAACTATAGTTTTCCTTCACAGAAAATACATTAGTGCTACACATTCGGCAGAAAATAGCTTCGTTTTCATCAGATGAAGTGCAACAGAAGTGCAATGCTATTTGACTGACAGCCACACGAGTAGGCTAAATTAGCTTATAATGAAAAATCAAGATATTTTTTTGCTAAACCTATGCATGGCCATCATATTTCTGTTCATCATAGAAAGAATGTAGCCAGCTACATATCCTAATGTTTTTTTTCAAGTTAATCTTGCATTTTACCAGAGAAACGTAGCTACACATAAATTAGAGCGCTGTCTACTGATAAAATACCTGTCCGTCAATTCTCATCTGAGTGGAGAAATGCAATTGAAGCACAAAATTAGTGTGATGCCGAGCAGAAATTACAATAAGAAGCAGTTTTACAAAACCCTTTGGATGAGTTATCTGTACAGATGCCACTGCTATCTTTTGATTTCCTTGCGTTTTTTTCTCCTCTCCGTTCTTGGCCCATCTGCTCTCTGCTCCTCTCCCATCTTCTCCGAGCAGAGCAGGCAGGCCCGTTGCTCTATCGACTCTAGACTCCACACAGAGACAGCTTGTACACATGCTCCTCCAGAGCCAGTACTGTTCATTTGCACAATGTCTCTCGTTCACATTTGCTTGTAAATGTCCAAACTCACCAAAAATGACATTCGATAGCTCCTACATATATATGTATACTTTTATGTGCAGGATTGCCTGTCTTAGCACTCGTTAGCATATTTAGCTAGCAGGTTCCATGGAAGTTCGCTATTACTTGTGCTAATTTAGTTAACATTCTGGTAATGGAGCCCAATGGGCTTTCTTTTTGCGTTTTTGGCACCCTCTTGTGTACTAAGCCGGTAATACTGTAAATCCCGGAGTGAGAGAAGGACGGTATGAAGATGTGAAAATCTGGATACCGCCCAACCCTACTATCTAACCAGCCTGGTAAATTGCAGCTTGCGATTAGAACATTGCTTCAGAGAAAATAGGTAGCTAAGAAGTTTAACAGTTGTAGCTGTTCTTGCTGCATGAAAAAACATCCAAATAGCAGCCATATGCAGCTAGCAAACTTAGCTAGCAAAGTTAGCTCATTTGAAAATATATAACTAACCAGCAAAGCAGCTAGCTAATCTACACTGAGTGTAGAAAACATTACATGACATAGACTGACCAGGTGAATCCAGGTGAAAGCTGTGATATCTTATTTGATGTGTTCTGTTAAATCCACTTCAATCAGTGTAGATGAAGGGGGAAGACAGGTTTTGAAGGACTTTTAAGCCTTGAGACATATGTGTGCCATTCAGAGGGTGAATGGCAAGGCAAAATATTTAAATGCCTTTAAGCGGAGTAGGTGCCAGGTGCACTGGTTTTAGTGTGTCAAGAACTGCAACGCTGCTGGGTTTTTCACGATGAACAGTTTCCTGTGTGTACCAAGAATGGTCCACCACCCAAAGAATGTGCCAGTATCCCTGGGAAACGCTTTCGACACATTGTGGAGTCCATGTGCCGATGAATTGAGGCTGTTCTGAGGGCAAAGGGGGGTGCAACTCAATATTAGGAAGTTGTTCCTAATGTTTTGTACACGCAGTGTATATCAGCCTGTATACATTTGAAATAGTCTTTGCAAATAGTTTTTTATTTCAGTGTTTTTGGATGCAATGTGCTTTTTTTAAAGCTCCATCAGTTAGGCACCACCACATGAAATATTTCAAAATGATTCTTGCTGTCCCTCCATCTGCAATTTGAAGTTGATTGGCTGAGGGGAAAGAATGGGCGGAGTTGCATGAATGTCAGCCTGTGAGGTAGTACAGCCTCACATGCACGACCCAAGGCACTTTTAATGACTTTTGTCTTGTGTTTGATGTTTTGATGTGGTCCATGTAACAAAACAATTCTGAAAATGTACCCGTCACTACAGACAGTCACAATGGTGTGTGTGTGACACCAGATGCCCTGCACAGTACATTGGTTCAGCTCAAAGGCCTTTCTTTATGAGATGAATGAGTAGTCAGTGGAAAGGGTCCATGGTGTGCCAACCACCATGCCATCTGGGTATGATCATGGCTGAGAGGACTTAACCAGTTGTTTGACACAGAGTTTAGCAGATGACCAGGCACAACTCCGATATACAAAGTGTTTTTTCTCAAAGTTGCCCAGATGTCACGTGTCCTACTTATATCAGTACACTCAACCTAATCATTACAAAACGTCTATTAGATCAAATAAACCAAATTTGACAGTCACGCCATTACATTTTTTATTTTTGCCACCTGCTGGAGAAAAACGATTTTGGACCCAGTTATCCCTCTCGTTTAGCCTCTTCCTCTCTGTCTAGCCTCAAACCTTATACCCCCCCCCCCCCTTAGCCTTCCCCGTCAGTGTGGGAGAAGTCGAAAATTGAGACACTAGTGGTAGGGAGAGTTAAATTAGGCCTAGTGAATGATTTCTGTCAGTGGGCGTGTTTTTTTTCACAGGACCTCCTGTGTGTGCAACAACTTCTGCATTATATAATTGGGTGTTATAGTAAAGACCATAGGTCGCTCATGAGTTTCAAGTTTGGGGAAGCATACAATTTAACCTTCCACTTCTACCTACCTGTGTGTCATTTATTAATATTTTTATATGTGCATTTCTGTGGAAGAGTTTCAATTCAATCATGTTTTTGTTCCTCAAAATCATTGTCACATGGTTAATCATAAAGATCCGAATTTAAATGATGAAGTAAAAATTCTACTAAAATTCTACGAATGTGAGAGCACCAGCCTCAGCCATAATGGACACATGAATAAACCGTACATAATACATAGAAAAATAGTAGAAAATATCCTGATGAAAGAACCTGCATTTTCAATCACAATCTCTCTTTCCACCGGTCTGCCTCCCCGTCTCTGTCTTGACTTGAGCTATCAATGGTGCAGTGTAACATTGTATCAACTAGCCTATTCCTGGCCCCTCAGAGTTTTCTGTGCCAGTGAGCTCGGGACAGACAGCTCTTTTTTAAAACTTTTTCACTGGATATATGGGGTCATCAGATCATGATAAACAGACTTCGTTGACTTACTATGTGAGGTTAAGAAAAAAACGACTGAGAAGCTCAGCTTATTAGTGATGAGTTAAGACGATCAGAAATCAGACATCCCCAAATGTGCACTTTCCTATGTTGGCGCACAGCAGGCCAGGTAGGCCTGCTTCTATGTGTGCTCAGGCACGGTCCTTCAACGTTATCATCAAATCAAATCAAGTTTATTTTATATAGCCCTTCGTACATCAGCTAATATCTCGAAGTGCTGTACAGAAACCCAGCCTAAAACCCCAAACAGCAAGCAATGCAGGTGTAGAAGCACGGTGGCTAGGAAAAACTCCCTAGAAAGGCCAAAACCTAGGAAGAAACCTAGAGAGGAACCAGGCTATGAGGGGTGGCCAGTCCTCTTCTGGCTGTGCCGGGTGGAGATTATAACAGAACTATGCCAAGATGTTCAAAATATTCATAAGTGACAAGCATGGTTAAATAATAATCATGAATAATTTTCAGTTGGCTTTTCATAGCCGATCATTAAGAGTTGAAAATAGCAGGTCTGGGACAGGTGGCGGTTCCATAACCGCAGGCAGAACAGTTGAAACTGGAATAGCAGCAAGGCCAGGTGGACTGGGGACAGCAAGGAGTCATCATGCCTGGTAGTCCTGACGTATGGTCCTAGGGCTCAGGTCCTCCGAGAGAGAGAAAGAAAGAGAGAATTAGAGAGAGCCAAGATTTTCAAAATGTTCATAAATGACAAGCATGGTCAAATAATAATCAGGAATAAATATCAGTTGGCTTTTCATAGCCGATCATTAAGAGTTGAAAACAGCAGGTCTGGGACAGGTAGGGGTTCCATAACCGCAGGCAGAACAGCTGAAACTGGAATAGCAGCAAGGCCAGGCGGACTGGGGACAGCAAGGAGTCATCATGCCCGGTTTGCCGTGACGTATGGTCCTAGGGCTCAGGTTCTCCGAGAGAGAGAAAGAAAGAGAGAACGAGAGAATTAGAGAGAGCATACTTAAATTCACACAGGACACTGGATAAGATAGGAGAAGTACTCCAGGTATAACCAACTGACCCTAGCCCCCCGACACATAAACTACTGCAGCATAAATACTGGAGGCTGAGACAGGAGGGGTCAGGAGACACTGTGGCCCCATCAGAAGAAACCCCCGGACAGGGCCAAACAGGAAGGATATAACCCCACCCACTTTGCCAAAGCATAGCCCCCACACCACTAGAGGGATATCTTCAACCACCAACTTACAATCCTGAGACAAGGCCGAGTATAGCCCACAAAGATCTCCACCACAGCACAAACCAAGGGGGGGTTTTATCAGGACAGAGAAACCAGTCACACACGTTATCAGGACAGAGAAACCAGTCACACACGTTATCAGGACAGAGAAACCAGTCACACACTCATTGCTCACACGGAGCACTCCAAACAAAAGACAATGGGGGAAAAAATGGACGAAATTCGTAAATGATGGTGTTGAAATAATCCCAAACTCATGAACATGCTCTCAAGCCAGGAGAGATTCCATATCTCTGACATGCATTGATCCATGGTGTGTTGTCGTTTTTGGAACAGTGTGGGTGTGGAGTATGTTTTATGTGCCTACCTTTGCTGGAGAGCTAAATTGAGTTTTTATTCAGGTATAAATTACATGAGATGCATACAGACAGAGCTGCCATTATTGATGACTAGCTAGGTGACTCAGGCCTGACTGTTCTTTGAGTGTGGGGGTGGATTAATGGTTTGATTGGTTGCGTGTCTCAGGATAAGCCGACATTTGCTCCTGTGTGACTGAATTCATTTTCCCCCAAAGCATTTCAAAAGATGCACTCTCATGGCATTAACAGGCTTTTATCCCGCCTCTGCTTAAATTTAATGGGATCTGAGACCAGTTGCCATTTTCATCATTCCGAAACTTGGTAAAAACATGGTGCAAATACGAATTGGTTTAGGGAGCGGAAGGGGTAAGGTAAAATCACATTTGTGTTAATAGCTTGTAGAGTGGAACTCCTGTAATGCCTCGACAGTTAGGCAGCATATAGAAGACATGAGAAAATGTGTCCGTTTGCTGTCGTCGACATTGTCCTTTCTCACATTACACACAGAGTGGGCCTTCAGGACCACTGGGCTTTTCTCAGGAGCTCGTATTTCTCTGGCGCCCTCCCTCCGTCAAGCTTGGAAACACCTGCCCACTCCCACATTCTGCTTGCTCACTTATCTCTGTCACATTTGTGAGCCACCAAGCTTGTACACATTTGTGAGCCACCAAGCTTGTACACGTTGGCTAATTGTTGACCTACTCCGCTGCTGCTTGTCTGGGCCCCTCTTGTCATAGAGACACACACTTTCAACAACAATTTTTTTCCCTTGGCTCATCATCTTCCTCACTTTCTTTTGTCTAAGGGGAATATTATTAACTCTTCCTCGACTCCACCATGCTTTCTCTCTCTCGTCTTGTTTATGGTGCTGGGAATGAAATCCCCATTGTTCAGATCAATATAAAAGGTAACTTGGGCATCACTGTCTGTCTCTTGCACACTCTCATCCCATTGATGCACCGGGCAACTGTATCATTCCCAGGGCCTCCAATAATGTCTAGGATACTTCTGCACTACTCCAGAATAACGTTATTTTGCTGTACAGATGGGAGTTTGCTATTGGATCGTTTTGGAGCTCTCAACCTCTGTAGTTAGCCTCTGTCGTCCAATAAAATGCATCAGTCATTTTCAGGGCGTTTTGAATTTCAATGATATTCTCTGAAGCACTCTTAAATTACATTTAAGTAAAATTATGCAGGAGTCAGGAGAATATCAGTCAGGAGAATATATCTGAAATCCACTCTCATTCCTGTACTGTTGATAAACGCACAAACTCATCCGCCGTACTCGTCCAGAACGCTCTTTGAGAGGGGAAAAAGCTCACTTTTTTGCTGAGCTCAGCTCGTACAAGAAACATCACACCGGGGATGTTTATTGGAGTGGAGTACGGCGCAGGTTGCAATCCCAACGGATTGAGCCACTCTAAAATTCCCAAAATGTATCCTTCCCTCTGTTCGTAATCGATTTTTTAGCAGCAATTCTCCTCGAGTTGTAACACAGCAGAGATAATTCTGGATATTTTTTCCAATCCCATCCGCTAATGGCTACTTGGCTTTGGAAAATGGGGGCGGTTCTAGTTGTGGGTTTCATGACCGTCGTTATTAGCTTGCCCAGGTTCCTCTGGGCACCATTCCTCTCTGTTCCCTCCTGAGATGGGTACAGCAGATGGCTTCTAACAGCTGCAACAGACAATTCAGAACAACACTCATGACAAACCCCAACCAAACAGCTTGGGCCATCTTTAGATGCCACTTGTGAAGTGTTATGTACAGCATAACTACTGCTCGTCTCAAGTCCTGCATGTGACTGGAGTACAAACTAGTTCCAAAAAGGCTAATGATGAAACAATACCCAGGTATGTGGTCTCACAGGTAGAGCCGTTAAATGGGCATGTGAACTGCGCTGCCACACCCTCATGCATATTCAAAATAAATTAATGGAACACTGCATAATCCAAACTCTAAATTGTTTGTCATATGATTTGTTCTACTGATAGTCTTTTCAATTTCAGTTTAATGGACTTCTATATATTTTTTATTTTCCTCTCCCTCTATCCATCCCTCTCTATCTCAGCGGAGGGTCTTCCTCAGGTCTTCTACTTTGGGCCGTGTGGGAAATACAATGCCATGGTGTTAGAGCTGCTGGGCCCCAGTCTAGAAGACCTCTTTGACCTCTGTGACAGGACCTTCTCTCTCAAGACAGTCTTAATGATGGCTATTCAGCTGGTAAGTCAAGTTTACATCCAAATCACAAAGAAGCTTGTTTTGGTGAATTATGCCCATGTCTGTTCTGATTGTATGTCCCAGTGTGGATGTCCATTCGGTGTGCATGGAGTTGTGTGTACACTTTTTTTTTGAGTGCATGCCTTTGACCGTCACACACACACTACGCTCCCCAGCTCTCACGGA
Source organism: Salvelinus alpinus (assembly GCF_045679555.1). NCBI lineage: Eukaryota > Metazoa > Chordata > Actinopteri > Salmoniformes > Salmonidae > Salvelinus > Salvelinus alpinus. The sequence continues at coordinate 44,350,192 of NC_092100.1, forward strand.
TGGAGTACGTCCACTCCAAGAACCTCATCTACCGAGACGTGAAGCCCGAGAACTTCCTCATCGGGCGGCAGGGGCACAAGCAGGAGCACATCATCCACATCATCGACTTTGGCCTGGCTAAAGAGTACATTGATCCCGAGACCAAAAAACACATTCCGTACAGGGAGCACAAGAGCCTCACAGGGACCGCCCGCTACATGTCTATCAACACCCACTTGGGAAAAGGTAGGGCTACAGTACTTCTCCCCTCTACCAGACAACTTAACTTGTCTCAACTTCCCTGTGCGGTACTTACATGGATACAGTATAGGCTACTCTCATATCTGATTGGCTGAACTCTGCAATTTGAAGGGCATTGCCTTTGCAATTTTTTTCTAGTCTGTCCTGTTTACACATGGCCACGGGAAGTAGTTTGGGGGTGGGGGTGCTGCAAAAAAAAATCTGCGGGGGATGCGACACAACAATTAACAAATGTGTATTGAAGAAATAGCGCAGTGCAGCTGCCTTCGCTTCACCAGTAAACAGGTGAGTAATGCTGGGGGAGCCCGAGGGACCTCACTTTTATTCTGATCTATTCTAAATAAATTATATTTAATCACCACAAATTCCATGAAAAAACAATACAATTACAAACCAAATAAATATGTAAGCTACAGCAGCCTAGGTAAATTGTGGTTTCTTCTCCGTCTTCTCTCTGGCAAATAATGAAGAAACGTAGGCTACATGTGTGCACTGATGCAGTTTCACCGGTAAAACATGAATAATTATTATTCATGATTGACAGTGATGATAGCCTATAGGTATGTCTAACTTGGTGTTTGAGGGTATTAAAAATATAACATTTTCTTGAGACAATATGTGTGAACATAAGCAGACATTGCTATTGGAGGATGCATTTTATGCATATTTTATCTACCATCCTGTAGGTTTTCATTCCAACCCTAATCTAGCGCACCTGATTCTCATAAGTAGCTGGTTTATAAGATGAAGGGTGTTAGTTACAACTGGGGTTGGAGTGAAACCCTACAGGACGGTAGCGCTCCAAGAGCGCAGGGTTGGAGAGCCCTGTAATGATAGGCTATTATCTGTCGGTACAAACCTTGATTGAGGAAATGATGACGTCATTTACACCACTGCAAGTCAGATCTGTGGTAGGTCTGTAGCCGATGGTGTCTGTAAACTGCATGTGTGCCCCGCTGGCTTCATCCAGCTGAGCAGAAGCCAAAATGCAACCTTCCTGTGCTCTTGCGAACAGGGTAAATAAAGGACCTTGAATGACAGCACCACGGACAACTCATCCCACCCAGAGACTTGGTGCCGCTACTTTGATCTGCCGCTGACCATGTTTTAGCCTTCTCCATTGACATTGTGTCATAGCCTACACTTGGATTAGCCTACATTATAATTCATTAAACTGGATTATTTTATCACACCAGCATTGCAATCCAATGCATGCACGATTTATGCAATAAACTGAGATACTGTATATTGCGGCGCTGTAATTTTGGGGGGGCTGCGCTACAGAAGGCTATATTGGTCTGCTAATACAGGACTAGTAAAGGCCCAGTGAACTACTACTTTTGTAGATTTTTTTTTTTACTTCCCGCGGCTATACGCTACCGGTCAGAGGTTTTAGAACACCTACTCATTCAAGGGTTTTTCTTTATTTTTACTATTTTCTACATTGTAGAATAATAGTGAAGACATCAAAACTATGAAATAACACATGGAATCATGTAGTAAGCAAAAAAGTGTTAAACAAATCAAAACACATTTGAGATTCTTCAAATAGCCACCCATTGCCTTGATGACAGCTTTGTAAACTCTTTTTCCAACAGTCTTGAAGGAGTTCCCACATATGCTGAGCACTTGTTGGCTGCTTTTCTTTCACTCTGCGGTCCGACTCATCCCAAACCATCTCAATTTGTGGAGGCCAGGTCATCTGATGCAGCACTCCATCACTCTCCTTCTTGGTCAAATAGCCCTTACACAGCCTGGAGATGTGTTGCGTCATTGTCCTGTTGAAAAACAAATGATAGTCCCACTAAGCCCTAACCAGATGCGATGGCGTATCGCTGCAGAATGCTGTGGTAGCCATGCTGGTTAAGTGTGCCTTGAATTCTAAATAAATCCCTGACAGTGTCACCAGCAAAGCTTGACCCACACCATCACACCACCTCCTACATGCTTTACTGTGGGAAATGCACATGCATAGATCATCTGTTCACCCACACTGCATCTCACAAAGACATGGCGGTTGGAACCCAAAATTTCCAATTTGGACTCCAGACCAAAGGACAACTTTCCACCGGTCTAATGTCCATTGCTTGTGTTTCTTGGCCCAAGCAAGTCTCTTCTTATTATTGGTGTGCTTTAGTAGTGGTTTCTTTGCAGCAATTCGACCATGAAGGCCTGATTCACGCAGTCTCCTCTAGACAGTTGATGTTGAGATGTGTCTGTTACTTGAACTCGGAAGCATTTATTTGAGCTGCAATTTCTGAGGCTGGTAACTCTAATGAACTCATCCTCTGCAGCAGAGGTAACTCTGGGTCTTCCTTTCTTGTGGCGGTCCTATTGAGAGACAGTTTCATCATAGCGTTTGATGGTTTTTGCGACTGCACATGAAGAAACTTTCAAAGTTGTTGACATTTTCTGGTTTGGCTGACCTTCATGTCTTAAAGTAATGATGGACTGTCGTTTCTCTTTGCTTATTTGAACTGTTCTTGCCATAATATGGACTTGGTCTTTTACCAAATAGGACTATCATCTGTATACCCCCTACCTTGTCACAACACAACTGATTGGCTCAAACACATTAAGAAGGAAAGAAATTCCACAAATGAACTTTAAACAAGGCACACCTGTTAATTGAAATGCATTCCAGGTGAATGGTTGAGAGAATGCCAAGAGTGTACAAAGCTGTCATTAAGGCAAAGGGTGGCTACTTTGAAGAATCTCAAATCTCAAATATATTATGATTTGTTTAACACTTTTTTGCTTACTACATGATTCCATATGTGTTATTTCATAGTTTTGATGTCTTCACTATTATTCTACAATGTAGAAAATAGTAAAAATAGCGAGAAACCCTTGAAGGAGTAGGTGTTCTAAAACTTTTGACCGGTAGCGTATGTGTACATACATAGCCTTTCATGTCTGTAAGCCACAGGTAATTCAAATTCAGAAAGGTTCTATTTTGTTCCTAATTTGGAGCTCAATGCATTGAAAGTCCTACATAAGCCCCAACCCAAGGATATGGTAGATAGGATAGACGTCGGTCGCAGCTTAAAGCGGATACCCCTCCCTTTTTGTTTCAGAGCAAAGTCGACGGGATGACCTGGAAGCCCTGGGCCACATGTTCATGTATTTCCTACGAGGGAGTCTGCCGTGGCAAGGACTCAAGGTAGGGGAGCTTGGTATGATATCAGCTGGGTTGTTTTCAGTAGGCACAAAATGGATAGAAAAACGGATCGCACCATCTGAATTTGTCCAATTTTTGAAACGCTCAATTTTGTTTTGTGTTGCATGACATTTTACTACGATGTACTCTAATAATAATCCCAACCCAGATATTAGGAGAGTGTGATGCACTACTACTAGTGATTCAGAGGGGGGTCAAGGGAATGGTAGCCTAAACGAAGCAGAAGAGCAAAAAAGAGAGAGATTGAAAGACTGCTGAGGAAGTTTAACATTAGTGTGAAGGGAAGGAGATAAGATGGCCAAAGTGTGTTGAACTCAGTGTGCCTTCTACCTACAGGCTGACACCCTGAAGGAGCGATACCAGAAGATTGGCGACACCAAGCGCAACACTCCCATCGAGGTCCTCTGTGAAAGCTTTCCAGGTATTACCAATCTTCCTTCCTGACCTTGACACTAGTGCATGCCTTTGTGAAATGTCTATTGTCCGGTACTGTGTGACTAGATGGAGCTCTTGTTTTACCTGAACCATGTTGACTGACTGTGTCAACCCCTTGTAGAAGAGATGGCCACGTACCTGCGCTACGTGCGGCGGTTGGACTTCTTCGAGAAGCCCGACTACGAGTATTTGAGGACTCTGTTCACCGAGCTGCTTGAGCGCAAAGGATACACTTTTGACTACACCTACGACTGGGATGGCAGACCGATTGTGAGTAGCTAGCGTTCACGTGCCAAATAGCATAAGTGTAGTCTCAGGTACAATAGTCATACTGAGGCTATTGAAAGAGACTAGAGAAAATGTGCTGATTAGCAGCAGCTTGTTAACTGTTCAGTCCTGTATGTTTTGGTGTAGTAATAACTTTATTTCTGTACCGTTCATAGCTGGAAAGCTGTGAAATCAAAAGTACAATAGACATTTAAAACACAAGTGAAAGCCATACAATACTGTAAAACTAGTTTTTCAAAGAAGACAACATACTTTCCTTGGGCATCTCTCCACTTGAGCCTTTTTGTCTCTCTGTCTCTGTCTCGCTCTCTGCGTTATATTTACTTTGTTGTTTCTGCTCCAATGGGCTCTCTCAGCCTACTCCAGTGGGGTCTGTCAACGTGGACTCGGGTGCGTCTGCCATCACAAGAGAGAGCCATGCTAACAGAGACCGGCCCTCTCAGCAACAACCCCTACGGAACCAGGTAAACACAGTAGTCTCACTTAGCAGTTCACTTCAGCTTTGCCTGTATCTGAAAATGCCAATAATTTCACGAAAATCTACTAAAATCCAATTCATAAATCAACAAATCTTCATAGAAAATAATGAGATTTGTTTTGGAGCCACTTCATGAATGCAATTTCAGTTTGTTTCCTATAATGTCATCAACCCCAATGGTTCTACTCAGTTCCATTTCCACTCCTGTCAGTTGAATTGGACATGGAATCTAATTCCAAAATTGACAGAGATTGAAATGGACAGTTGTCACAAAGTGCTTATACAGAAACCGAGCCTAAAACCCCAGAGAGCAAGCAATGCAGATGTAGAAGCACAGTGGCTAGGAAAAACTCCCTAGAAAGGCAGGAACCTAGGAATAAAGAGAGAGGGTTGAGTGAGAGGGTCAAAACAGCAGGTCCGGGAGAAGGTAGCACAAGTGTTGAACAGGTCAGGGGTCCATAGCCGCAGGCAGAACTTCAGAAACTGGATCAGCATCACGACCAAGTGGGATGGGCGGGGGCAGCCAGGAGTCGTCAGGCCAGGTAGTCTTGAGGCATGGTTCTAGGGCTCAGGTCCTCAGAGAGGGAGGGTGTCCTAAGATAACACAAGACACCAGATAAGACAGGGGAATTACACCAGATGGGACAGGTTGACCCTAGCCCCCCGGCACATAGACTATTGCAGTATAGATACTGGCGACTGAGACGGGGGGAGACAACAATGTGGCCCCGTCCAAAGTTTACCCCCGAACAGGGCCAACCAGGCAGGTTGTAACCCCACCTACATTGCCAAAGCACAGCTAAAGGGATATCAAAGACCACTAACTTACTACACTGAGACAAGGCCCACGAAGTTAGCCCACGAAGTTCTCCCCCACCACACGATCCCGAGGACAGGAAGGATTGGAGCAAGCCAGTGACTTAGCCTCCATAATAGGGTCAGAGGCAGAGAATCCCAGTGGAGAGAGGGGAACCGGCCAGGCAGAGACCGCAAGGGTGGTTTGTAACTGCAGTGCCTTTCCGTTCACCTTCGCAACGCTTGGCCAGACTACACGCAATCATAGGACCTACTGAAGAGATGAGTCTTCAGTAAAGACTTAAAGGTTGAAACCGAGTCTGCATCTCTCACATGGATCAGCAGACCATTCCATAAAAAATGTAGCTGTATATGAGAAAGCCCTGCCTCCAGCTGTTTGCTTAGAAATTCTAGGGACAATAATGACGCCTGCGTCTTGTGACCGTAGCGTACGTGTAGGTATGTACGGCAGGATGAAATCGACAAGATAGGTAGGAGCAAGTCCATGTAATGCTTTGTAGGTTAGCAGTACAATCTCAAAATCAGCCCGGGACTTATCAGGAAGCCACTAACACTGGAGTAATATGATCAAATGTTTTGGTTCTAGATAGTAGCAGCCGTATTTAGCACAACCCTGCCAGCCACACACGGACAATCGATAAGCATTGCTTGTTTGAACACCATATACACTGCCTCTATATTATTTGGAGTGAAGCCTAAACTTTCAATTTGGCTTTATCCTGAAGCATTTTGGATTTTAGATCAAATGTTTCATATGAGGCAGCAAGCACAGAATGTCACCTTTTTATTTTACGGTATTTTCATACATCTGTTTGAACTTTTAAAAGGTTGCATTCTGTACTGTCGCCTCAAAACATTTGATCTCAAATCCATAATGCTGGAGTGTAGAGCCAAATTGAAAGTTTTGGCTTCACTGTCCAAATAATATGGAGGGAGTGCGTATGGTGTTCAAACCAGCAATACTGTCCAAGTAAAGGGGAGTTTAAGTCAGGAGGGTAATTGTATAATTGACCTAGAGTGAGCTGCAAAGCTGTTAAAGGTTCATGTCAATGCTATTGAGTTGAATGACTTATGATTATGGTTTTGGGATTGTCTAAATTTGATCTCAACAAGCTTTTATAGTTTACGCTACATTACATCCAACATCATTTAAATTAGTGCAAGTAGTAGACCATATAGTTTGTTCCAACTTGATGCCTCTGCTTATGCTCCACGGAGTTCAAGCCTTGCTTTCAATCATCTTTTGTTTTGGGTTTGTCCTATTTGGCTTGTTTTAGTGAAAATTATATTTTTCTGCATATTCGCTTTTGGAAAAATACAGAAGCAAAGCAGCTTTCAGGTCAAAATAGGGATCCTAGCATGTAGTCTCAGCTGATATTTAAATGTTGGCACCAAAATACCTTGTCCATATCCGCCTCTGCCTGACTGTTCGACCGGAGAGGCATGGAGAGCCGCAAAATGAATTTCTCCACTGGAAGTCCTCCAACTTTGCTCCCGACAGGCAGGGAAGCTTGTCTCAAATCTGATTGGCTGCAGCTTGAGTGGTGCTACTTGATTGTCCTATGACTGCGTTGCGCCCAGGAGGCCCAGACTAATCTCTAATCAGTGCTCCACCTGTGCCACCATTGGTGCTACAGTATGTGCCAGACGGAGATTGTGAGATGGAGAGACAGAGGGAGGGTGAGAAGGAATTGATATGGAGGGGGGATTTAGGTGGAAGGAGAAAGCAGAAAGAGATGGAAGGTGAAGAAGGCAGAGTGGACTTGAATGAGAGAGGGAGAAAAGAGGAGAGAAATGAGAGGGAGAGAAAGGAAACGTCCTTGGTTTTGAGGAGGTCGATCTAGATCACCCCATCAGGTGAGTCATTTTAATGAGCCAGGGCTTCAGCCCCGCGAGACAGGAGATGCCAGCCAGTCTGGCCAGTTGAAAGCTCCCAGACTGCGTAAGTCACCTGCCAAAACTCCTGCAACAACTCTATTAGCAGTTAATCCCTCAATGTCCTGTCACGTACAACCTGTCCTGTCCAACGGAACGGTGATGAAATAATTACAGGGGGACAAAGCAGAGCCTGCCTGGTCCAGACTTCTCAATCAATATAGCCAGGATTCAGGTCAAAGAAACAAGGCAAGTCTCTTAGAGAAGACACCAGGGTTATAAAATAAGGAAATAAAAAAATATGAAGATGTCAAACATGCATACAGGGTTTCTCTTAACTGGCTAAAAACGTTTTGCTTTAAATACACAAATGTATCTAATTTTAAAGCTATTGTTTTTGCCTTTTCACACTTATCTTTTTGTTCTGACCTGGTTGTTCTCAATTACTTACACGCGTGGCAAAGCCGTGAATATGTCTCACCTTTGCTTTTTTTTGCTTTTTTTCTGTGCTGCATGGCCTGTCGGCGCCTTCCTCTCTCGCTCACTCTCGGCCCATCCACGTCCCCCTCCGCCCATCCGCCTCCCTAATCAACCAACCAGATGGCAGCATCAGACCGCAGAGGAGCATGGGATGCACAGCCACACCGACAGACAAATTCCTCCTACCTGAGCAGCTCCCACCTGGCTGCAGACAGGCATGGGGGCTCTGTGCAGGTATACACCAACCAACAACGGAGAGACCCGAATGTTAACTACCTGTACACTGGCTGCCTTTCAAACCAAAAAACCTGCTTCATTCCCTATGTCCTTGATAGCCCTCTAGCCCACAGATCAAAAGGGACATAGACATAGTAGATGAAAGCAATATGGCAGAAACCTCTTATTGAATTGCTAGGTGGGGCCCTCGCCACATTGCTTGCACCACCTGCTCTTTGCGCTTAGGATAAAATGTTGTACTGTATATGTGACGCTGTTATGATGATCAACAGCGGAGGCTGTCCGTGTTGTGTTTCTGTGTTTAGCAGCAAGAGAGGAGAGACAGCCTCATACACAGCAGCAAGCAGACACTCTGTCTGAGGAGGAGGCAGACAGGGAGAGACAGGTTCACAAGGCCCATCAGACAAACACATTCATTCACACTCGAACAAGAATCTTTCCCATTAAGGGAGACCGGTAGTAAAGGGGTAGAGGTAAAGGCTAATAAGACGGGTAAATGGCGCCACACATGGATGTCTGGCAATGGCTAAACTGTATGGAGGGAGATTGGTAACGTCACTTTAGTTGATGTTTCTGTGGTGAGGGCCTACATAACTACTGTCATGGGCGTGACCGAGCGGGCAAGATACCATAAGCATTTATTACAAATGATGTCATCGTAACAGCTTATGACAACCCGCTTTACGCTAACTTGACACTTTGTTGTTGTTGAGATAGTTGGCTAGGCCTACTGCAAGCTAGTGTGCATATGTGAGAAACAGTTTTATGTTGTGACAGTGTTAAGTTAGTTGTCACAAAATGCGGCAAGTAGCCTAACGGTTAAGAGCGTTGGACCAGTAATCCAAAGGTCGCTGGTTCGAATCCCCTAGCCGACTAAGTGAAACATTTGTCTATGTGCCCTTGAGCAAGGCACTTAATGTAATCATGACACTTTGGGCTATATTATGATCTTGTCAGTGGTTGACCTCATGATGGAGATGTCAATGTTGTATTTTTCTGTTTTTAATCCTCCTAGCAGAATAATCCTTATTTTGGCTTGACTGATATGACCTTTTTCCCCTCCATGTGCCTCAGGTGGTAACCTCCACCAATGGGGACCTGAATACAGACGATCCAATGACGGCCCATTCCAACGCACCTATCACAGCGCAGGCCGAGGTGGAGGTGGTGGAAGAGGCCAAGTATGTATCTGCCACTTCGTCTTCTGTCGTAGCTAGCTCTCTCTCTCTCTCTCTCTCTCTGTCGAAGATAGCTCTCTGTCTCTCTGTCGTAGCTAGCTCTCTGTCGTAGCTAGCTCTCTGTCGTAGCTAGCTCTCTGTCGTAGCTAGCTCTGTCGTAGCTAGCTCTCTGTCGTAGCTAGCTCTCTGTCGTAGCTAGCTCTCTGTCGTAGCTAGCTCTCTGTCGTAGCTAGCTCTCTGTCGTAGCTAGCTCTCTGTCTCTCTGTCGTAGCTAGCTCTCTGTCGTAGCTAGCTCTCTGTCGTAGCTAGCCCTCTGTCTCTCTGTCGTAGCTAGCTCTCTCTCTGTCTCATGTTCTCGCCCCCCCTCTCTCCCTCCCTCCATCTCGCGCTTGGTCATCTGTCTCTTTCAGTAGCACTTTGTTATTATTTGTATTGGAAGACAATTTATAACAGCCAGTGGTCATTGGGGTAATTTCTTTACTATGACTTTTGCTCAATCCATGAGATTGACTGATTGTCCAATCCCAACCAGTTTGAAGCTCAGTCAAAGAGGATTGGATCCAAGAAGTCAAACTGCTTGAGCCAGGATAAAGTCCAAACAAGTTGTCTCTTGTAGATGGGACCAGATGGGGTTTTGATGGGGGATCTCCTGATAAACTGATCATCTGCAACAAATCCAAATTTGGTTCCGTTAGTTTCAATTACAATATGAGGGGGAAAGTTATTAAGATTATCTGAATTATTTTCTTAAAATGTTCTGAAAATATACCAACTAGCTAAAACAAAAACTTTCAAAATAAAAATCCCCATATTTGTTTAGTAAGAATCTTTTCTTCCTGTTCAATCATCATTTCAAAATAGTTAAGTACCGTATACCTAACTTCACATTCAATGTCATCTAGTAGATTTACAGATGATATCCCTATTCTGATTATTCCCTATGATTGTCCTTTCCTCCATTGCCCAGACACAGTTTTGTCTCTTACCTGTGTGTATGTATTTGCATGCAGTTCTACATTTCAGAAGGACTATCTTGAGTTGTTGTCCCTCTCTTTCTCTCTCTGTACAGTATTAATATGTCTTTTCTCCTCACACTCTCTGTAGCTGCGTGAAAATGCTCAACCTGTGGTGAGTCTCCGCTCCCATGCACATCAGCCATTCAAAAGGGAGTGGACCAGACTAGCACCAGACAACATATCCAGCACTGTGTTGGTTTCTTGGCTTCACCCCTTCCATTAAACAAATAACTATGTTACTTTCATATTGGGTTTTAGGCCTCACATGATGTGGTTTAATATCCTTATCACACTACTGAGTGGAGCTGAAGGATGATTATGTAGCTCAAATGTAAAGCTTTTGAGAGTTTGTTGAGTGAACTGGAAAGACAAATGCCTGGGCCACACAAAGATGTTGTTTTCTGTCAAGAACGGATTTGCGAATGGCGTTACAGGGCACGCAAAGAACTAGAACGTTGGTTCTACAGTTATTAACCTGCGTCCTTGAACAATCTAATTGCAGAACATGACAGAATTTTTGGGGGGCCAGCTGGGTAGCATACAGAGTCTGGGTGTATTCCCTCCCCATTGAATGTTTGCTTTCTTCTTCACCGACACACTCATTCTTATACCTGTTAAATGTTCAATGTCCATTCTTTATTACCTCTAACCCATACGTGTCACTGTTGGGTTTGTTTACAAGCTGACATTTTGAATATTTGAAGTTGTGAGTTGAGTGCAACATGAGTCTTAGGGGATAATAGTGAGAGATACACACTGAGTATACCAAACATTTAGAACACCTGTTCTTTCCATGACCGACTGACCAGGTGAATCCAGGTGAAAGCTATGGTAGTCACTTGTTAAATCCACTTCAATCAGTGTAGATGATTGGGAGGAGACATGTTAAAGAATGAATTGTAAGCCTTGAGACAATTGATACATGGATTGTGTATGTGTGCCATTCAGAGGTTGAATGGGCAAGACAAAATATTTACAGTAAGTGCCTTTGAACGGAGTATGGTAGAAGGTGCCAGGCGCACTGGCTTTTGTCAAGAACTGCAACGCTGCTGGGTTTTTCATGCTCAACAGTTTCCTGTGTGTATCAAGAATGGTCCACCACCCAAAGGACATCCAGCCAACTTGACACAACTGTGGGAAACATTAGTGTCAACATGGGCCAGCATCACTGTGGAACGCTTTCGACACCTTGTAGTCCATGCCCTGGCGGTGCCCTGGGCACATCCTCAATTCCTTAGGTGTTCCTACTGTTTGGTATACTCAGTGTAGATTGCCAAGTAACTGTCCTTCCTTTTCTCTCCTCATTCCTTTCTCCTCAGGTGCTGTTGCTTCTTCAAGCGAAAACGGAAGAAGAACACTCCACGGCAGAAATGAGCTCCTGCTACTCTGTCCGATGTCACTGAGCGGGTTTGGTTTGAAGGAAACTAATTAAGGGACATTTCCAGTTGTAGTTGGGAGAGAGACTTTTTATTACGAGAGATATGCGATTCTTAATGACCCGGACCTACTGAATGACCTTCGCCATAGAGACCTTTCTTTGATAATTTGACCACTGACCCTCCCTCTGGATACCGGAGAACATCTCTTAATCTTCTTTTGCTCAAGTGGAGATCAAAGTCGAATATCCCTCCCTCTCTTCGAGGGAGTGAGGAGACAAGTCTTGCAGTCTATAGACGCCATATTTTTTCTGTCTCACGTCTCTCTCTCGCGCTCTCTCTCTCCCCATTCGCCAAACCCTCTCACACCCCCAGTAAAAGCAGGTATTAAGCTGTCCCTAATTGTTTGCTTTTTGTTCATGCATATTTATGTCTGTACATATGTGTGGATGTATGAATGTGTCCTAATGGTTCATTGATTCATATGCCACCCAGCCCCTCCCACTTAGCCCTGTTTGACTGTCTTGGAAGTGTAGGAGATATTAGGGCAAATCCACATCAGGACAGCCTGAAAATATTTTGGGAGTATCAAATTGTTCTTGCAATTCTCACATAGAAAGTTCATTGGAAGAAAGAATGTTTGACATGCTTGTTACATTTGTATCACTTTCTTTTTTTTATCATAATGAAAGTGGTTTTCTGGTACTTTGGAAGATACAGTATGACCCATTTTATATATAGAAGTTGACATTATAGGTCATTTACCAATCACATCCCTCCTTTAGAATTGCACATTTAGCAAATCACCAGCAGAGGGAGTTCCCTTTTGAATCCATTTTCCCATTCACTGTGTTGGTGGTGCTTATGAAATGTATCATAACTTAAACATTTGCGGAGAGCCTACTATGGAAATGTGATGTACTTGTAGAGTATATTGTTTCAAACAATGTCCTAAAATTAGCTGACACCAAGATGTTGTCTGTGTCATGTATGGTGCATGGATCATAAGATCTTACAGGAGGCATGTATAGGTCTAAAAAGGGCCTAAATTGCTACTTGCATCATGATTATCTGAAGGGGGAAAAAGCATGTCAAACATCCTTCCTTCCAATGACGTTTCTATATGAGAATTTCCATAACAATCCGAGTTACCCTAAATATTTTTGGGCTGTTCTGGCATAGAATCGCCCATTTATAAATAATACTACAAAGTCCTAAAGTAACCTCTTGCTCCAAGCCTAGACACCGCTTCATGTCCCCTCATAGATCTGCAAAGATGTGACAGGTGTAAGCAATATGTTAATAGTTCCACTTTTGCTTCTGGTTGGCTAGGTGAAGTGTCCACCACATTGCTCAACACACATCCAGTTCTTTCACATCTATAAGGGTTTATTTGGGATTGGGCATAAGTAGTCAAAGTAGAATGAAAAGGTAGAAAAGGAGGGAACAGTGAAAGACAAGCACGTTCCTAATGCATCCCTGCCAGGAAAAAAAAACCTGCTTGTACTATTCACCTCACAAGTCAGTTACTACATTTGCCTGGTGCCTCCATATTTGTATTAAAAACTACTAAAAGTGCTAATTAGAAGGATAAGCAAGAAAAATGTAAGACAGCAGTTGGCGAGTGACCAAAGGGATGTGTGTGGACAGAGGACCAATTATGTTACCAGATTGGGATTTATTTCTGAAAATGATTTGAATTCTAGATCCCTGTGTTTGATGCACTGTTCATTATAGCAAATGCACATCATTGCTTGTAACCCACTCGCTCCTTTTGAACTTTAGGCCTTGGACTATTGTACATTTTTGGGGGAGACAATATATCGACAATAGATCAGTTACGAGTTGCATTTTGCATTGCTTTAGTTAACATTGCACGTACCCCTAAACTGGTCCCTGTTATCCACAAACACTTAGATTTGTCTGTGTGGATGAAGGAAAAGTTGCTTCCAAATGATGATCTAAGGTCAGTTTAGCTTTTTTACCTCCTAATATTTAAGGCTAGGATTGGGATAGAATGAACTGATCCCAGATGTGTACTTCGTTGCAGCTTCTACCGCCAGTCTGTCTGTATACAGAATCTTGGATAAGGAGAACAGACTGAGCTCTCCCATTGATTTAGATGCTACTGCTCCCTCTTCTGGCCTTAACATGGAATGCCTTAATCAGACCACCTCTCATTAGAGCCTATCGGATAGGTGTCTGGTCACTGCAACAACATACCAACCAATAAGAAGACATGCATGTTGACTAGTCTGATTCCTATAGAGCGGTCGTTCTCAACTCCAATCCTGAGGTACCATCTGGTGTTGCACATTTATGTTCTAGCACTGCCCTAACACACTTGAGTCAACTAATCACAGGCTTTTGTGATTAGTTAAAGCTTCAATGCAGCCTTTTTTTAAATCTCCATATCAAATTAGTTCTGGGTAACAATTAAGTACCTTACTGTGATTTGTTTTAAATTAAAATGGTCAAAATGAAAGACTCTTAACAAAGAGCAATTTCTCAAGCAATTTTTTTGCTAGGACTGTCGGAGTGATCTGAGTGGGGAGGGGATAACTGTAAACGAGCTGTTATTGGCAGAGTGGCTTGGAACGCCATCCCACCAAAACATTTTCATAATTTCACAGTATTATTCCAACCTCCTAGTGTGGAAATGTATATAAAACACAGGAGAATCATGTTTTTGACTGCACTGGGCCTTTAAGTATTTGAATCATGTCTGTAGTGCTGGGCTAGAACAAAAAAAGCTGCAGTGCTGCGGTGTGGACCTTCAAGACCTGGACTTAAAGCCACCCATGCAGTCTTTACTATTTAATTTTTAAATCATCACTGTGTCTAATAAATCACTGTTTATTTCATGAAAATAACAAATATATTTTTGATCATTTATTTCCCTGAGCCTTCTTTGGCCCTTGAAATGCTGTCTGACCATGTGGGCGTTAGGAAATACTTTTGAAGATATTTACATACACAGCCATGATTCCGTTTACAATAACCCGAAAAATCTTGAGTCCCGGCTATGTGAAACCAGGATAAGATGCCTGAGATATGCTGATCTTAGACGGGATACTGTGGCATGTAAACATCTCATCACTGTTTACTGTTGTTTTTCACAGTCTGCACAGGCTCAGTTGCTCATATCATTGGTGTTGTGCAGTCTATGGTGTTGTGTGATGTTTTCATCTGTTAAACAAATCACTCCAAAGAGAAGGCTATCTGCGCTGTTGGATCCACCATAATTCCATAATAATTGATTTTGCTGATACTCCGTACTGGACTGTATAGCATACTGGCTACTTTCACCCCTAATTTAGACACTTCTGCTTATCATTTCTGACATTTGGTAGGTCGTATCATTTCGGACATTTGGTAGGCCATTTCTTTGTCAACTATAGTTAGATACATGCATCTTTTCTTCTGTCATAACTTGTTGCCCTAGAAGATTAAATAAATTAGTGCTCACCAGAATTTCTTACATCGATAGAATGATGCATTACACAGTAGGTTGGTGGCACCTTAATTGGGGAAGATGGGCTTGTGGTAATGACTGGAGCGGAATAAGTGGAAGGGTGTCAAACACATGGTTTGATGCCATTCGCGCCGTTTCAGCCATTATTATGAGCCGTCCTCCCCTCAGCAACTTTGACTGCTGCATTCATAATCTAGTTAACACCAGTAAAGTTGTCTGTTTCGTTTAGGGACCGGGAGAAAACGCAACTCCAAAACAGTGGAAAGATTGGTCCTGAGCAAAATGTCCAGTGTCATCAGTTTGACCGGTTTTAAGGAAATGAAAAGCTGAGAACTATGAAACATTTCTGTTAAGACTTCAGTTCTTGGGTGCATATTTTATGTGGTTGAAATACTGTCTGCTGGCATAACGGTGTCAAAGATAACACATTACAATCACCAAAGCATTTTCTTAAGAGATGCTGATAGAAAGAAATCATATTTCTCCACTCCTGTTCCCGAGACAAAATTATAATTTGTTGTATCATTGTACTGCAAGAAATCCATAATTCTGCAGGAGTTAATATTATATTATGCTACATGTGAGAGGTTATAGGCCTACAGTCAGTGTCCATATTTCAGTTACTTTTCCATTTTAACCCATATTAACTATAATGACTAATATTCTGTTTATACCCATGAACTGGATATCGAAGCTGCATGTAAACAGCATATCCCGAATAAGACCTTAAGCGGAATATGAGCTACTGTCCGGAATACTGTGCGCATGTAAACGTGGTCACTATTTAGCTTGTGGAAATAGTCGCATTTTGGGAGATGATACTGTGGTGTCTCTCACTTTAAATCAATATTAGCGCAGACATGGTTGAGAAAGCAGAATTTGAATATTTAAAATATAGGAACCTCCTTTGTGTCCTATGTAATGTCATCGGAGTGAAAGGACGTGAATGGCCTCTGCAGTCAAGACATTTGAGGTTGTGAAATGCTAAACTTGAGAATGATATTCAACCCACTTGTTAAACCCTAGTGTTGACTCCTGAAGGGTTATCTTGTCTGTTTCGATTTATTGTTTTGTTAATGTGAACAAAAAATGTATGATGTACTGTAATTTTACAAAATGTAATCATTGAATGACCTTGCTTTTTGGTGGGGGAAGGTATTTAAACAGTGATTGAGTGCACTACTTCTGCACCTACTGTTGTCTGTAGTTAGGATGCCGGTCTCGTTCTCTACCATCTAGATCAGGGGTGTCAAACTCATTCCATGGAGGGGCTAGTGTCTGCTGTTTTTTTCTTTTTTCTTTCAATTAAGCCCTAGGCAACCAGATGAGGGGAGTTCCTTATTAATTAGTGACCTTAATTCATCAATCAAGTACAGGGAGGAGCAAAAACCCGCAGACGCTCGGCCCTCCGTGGAATGAGTTTGACACGTGATCTAGGTACTATCCACTGTTTCATTTGTGTGTTATGGAAATGGTGGAAAGAACTCGTGGCCTTGAGGCAAGGCTGGAGGAATTGTCTATTTCCTTATGCTTCTATTGAATAACTCCCTTGTACACAGACACACAGGCGTGAAACCCAAGCACAGTGTTAATTATTTTTACTATATGCTCCCAAGTTAACACTGAGTGATGCCCCCTGGTGTGCAGGAGGACTTTTGTCTTTGCTATGATAACGCATTTATCTTTGGCATGTCCACTCCCTAGCTGCCTTTTTAGGGATGGACAAACAAATGCTCCGTATATTTTTGAGTAACAAAGCAGAGTTTTTGTGTGCTGTGTGTGGATTTAAGTTATTTCAAATGTACTTGAATGGAAAGATATGGGACGAGTCTTAGTCAAATAGTGGAATGTCAGGATTTACTCAGATGCCATTGTCGGACTAAATTATGTGCGTATGAGCAATGTTCTTTATACATGGATTGGTCAATTGATTGATTGATTCACCCACATGTCGTTTAGGCTTTTAGACATCAATGCTGACCACAGCAGGCTAATTGTGAAGTGGGTAAAAGTCCAGGCTTAGGCTGTTGTCATGTATCTCTCGCCCTTTCTCCCTTTCGCTCTCATTCAACTCTTTGTTGGGGACTTCCTCCCTTCCTTGAAGTAATTACTGATCTAGCCAGAGGAGGCTGGTGGGGGGGGGGGGGTCCTATAGGAGGATGGGCTCATTGTTAAGGGCTGGAATGGAATATATGGAACAGCATCAAACATATGGAGACAGCATGTTTGACTCCGTTCCATGTATTCCATTCCAGCCATTACAATGCGCCTGTCCTCCTATAGGACCCCCCACCAGCCTCCTCTGGTTAGATTAGTAATGATTTGACAGGTGAAAGCGATGGCTTTTCCCTCATGGCTTTTACCTGTCCAGTCATATCTAATTAGTGAAAGGACAGGGAGAAAGGACAGTGTTCGTACCAGGACTTTTGACTTGCTATGGGGCTGGTGCAGCATGGAGGTGCTGACCCTAGGGTTTATTGAAAGCACAGAGGACTTCCACTGACTTCCACACGCCCCTGGTGGCAGTATATATTTCTATATTTGCCCATACAGCCGTTTGATCCCACTGTAGGTCATTTTGAAGCCTTACATTCCCATTGCTCCACGACATGTTAACATAACCCCCTCCAATGGCAGGGTTTGTTTGAGATGTCACTCACTGTATCAGGATAATCTATTAATAGATGTATACCTCAGAGAAAAGCCATTTCTGTCTCTCACCACACACATGCACATTCCCTTTCTCCTTTTTGCTCTCTCACTCAGTCTTTGCTCCCCAGTGCCAGCTTGTTGACCTCTAGCCTTCCTCTGGTGCCAAGGGCGCAGAAATGTTAGCGTGTTGTAGACATGAGCCCTATTCTCTGCTCTTAAGATGGTGTCATTTTAGACCCATTCGGTGGGTTAGCTGGATCATTGCAAGTGATTTTGAAAAACCATTCAAAATAATAATAATTTGCCATGTTATGCTTGTGTGACAACCATACCATCTCATTATTTGTGTAGTGAAATATTATTTTGCTTTGGCGCATTTAGGTGACATGAGGCTTCTACTATAGTAATATTGCTTATGATTACAGCTGATTTGCTTCCTTCATTAAGTATTCTAGACCTGCTTGTTTTGATTGATCCCAACCACCAAAGTTATTGTTTTGTCATCCCTGTTTTCTTATTATTGTTCATTTTTATTAAGGAAACCCCTTTATCAATATATGTTTTGCCAACTTTTGTGTAACATGTACATATGAAAAGTCCTCTCTAAATGATCTAGATGCTGCAGAGGGGGCATGGCTTTTTACCCTCCATCAGCAACCAGAAGATGACACTGAGTCAGATGGCTTTGGCCGGTTGTATCCTCATGCCTTCTGCATACTGCATAAAGGGGTCGATTTAATTCAACTTGAGGTCTTCTCATTGGTTTTAAGCACAAAGTTATTGTATTGGTATACTTTGTGTACTTTTAAATAATACTGTCCTGCTTAAATGAGCAAGGCCCACCAGGGCCTTAATGACCGTTTTTCATTCTTACTGTCATTCCAGATAATCTCTGCACTTTCTCAGTGTTTGAGGGACCATTTATCAATGGTTGCTTGCATTTGTCTAAAGAACTGTGTAGGGCGCAAGCTGCAAATACTGCTCAAGTGAAGACTTCCTGACATTACTTTCAGAGTTGCTTATATACTGTAGACCTCCAGTGGTTAGAGACAAGACTGCAATATTGTAATGATTATTTTTAATAGTAAATTATGTGAAGTTGATTTTGTTTTTATGTTCAAATTGGAGTCTATTTTCTCAGCCTGGTTTTCTTTTCACCCTCTTCAAAGCTGTGGAACGCAAACTTGTACAGTGCTATGAGAGCTTATGTCTCGTGTTCTCTGGTAATGGTTTCAAAGCTATGAATATAAGAATCAAGTCTTAAAATTGTATTGTGAATATTATTGTGTTGAAACATGAATGTTACTTCAAAATGTATTTGAAGGCTTTAACCAACCTAGTTAAGGGCTCCTATCCTGAAAACCCCCTCTTGGTTTTTTTCAGCTTTTTGAATTCCTTTTTTGGGGGGGGAGAAAGAAAAAAGGGTTTGGACTGTCTTATTATGCCTACTTCCCAGAGGCCTCAAGTGAAACGTGTCATGGGACCTTTCCAAAATGTCACTACACAACTTCAAAATAACTCAAGTTTGCACCTGTTTTTTATGTAAAATAAAAATCTCTCTTAACCTTTACTCTTGGCCCTGTGTTTCTGTCCTTGTGCTGCGGACTTCTTGCTGTCCTAGAAATACACTAGATTGTGTAGTCTGATTTAATTAATGAACTTTTTCATTGTCTATTGGGATGCTCAAATGCACTTTGTTCAAGTTTCATTTGATGAGCAGTTTATTAGTTTAATCAGTTGTTTCAGTAGGTTAGAGCTGAAGCCTGCACCCTATAGTGCTCCAGGACCAGGGTTGGTGAGGGGTGACCATGTTGCATTGTGTGAAATGTGCAGCCCTTTGTAACCATATCCCCAAAACATGTTAATGAACTGGAGGTATAAAAAGGTGACTGAATATGGGAACACTGTCAACCCATTCCCTTTCACTGTACAATAGAATAAAGTGTTAACTTATAGTGATGTGTAGGATATAAAACATTTGTTCCCAGCAATTTATTGGGTAAACCACCAAAGTTTTGGCATCACAGTGCCTTCTAAACGGCATCTCCAGCAGTGTGATGCCGAAACGTTGGTTTACCCAATAAATTACTGGAAGCTTACATGTGTTTGGAGTTTGCCAGAAAGGCATTTCACTGAACTTGTGCATGTGACATTGAAACGTGTATGTATATACAAAGCCCACAGTTTACTCACCATTAGTCAGCACCTCCACTAACTTTTTGGGGTGTGCAGCTCTTGCTTTTCGCTAAACTTATGGTGTGACATCACCTGACTGAGAACCAACGCATTGGCAGAATGAAGCCATAAGAATCCATATCAGCCACAGACAGAATCGGCATAAGGAACAATGAAACTTGAATTTGTTTCTCATGTTAATACTCAGACTGTACAATGTGAGATGTGCAATATTTTTGCACTATTTGAAGACGGACCGGACTGAACTGACACTCAACAGGGGAAACCAAATGTATCTGTTTTCAAGCATTATTATAAAGTAGCCTGAAGTGTGTTTTGTAGCTCTTCACTTTATTTTGGACAATACCTTTATGTACACTGCTGGACACATCACTTTTTTCATTTGAATTCATAATCCTATATACGTAAACAGTTTGGGAATAGTAATCTTTCCAAATAAATTAAGTCTGATAATTGTTTCACGAATTCCTCCACCACTAGGGGCCAGCAGAACATTTTTGCCTTGGTTTGCCAGTTCCGCATGCTCTCTTATTAAACTTCTGCTCAAGAATTTGTTTGGCCTCTTCAACTAACCCGATTCAATATGGTGGGTACTCAAACATTTACAACCCCGCTAAATCTATCGTAATCGGCGCTTTTTAACCAACCGTAATGGTATTTAGGTCTGTAATAGTAAAATGTTGGATGTATTACTCAATCACATTGACATATTGAGTTGGAATGCCGTTCCTGGCAGTTTTTATGAACAATTTTATGTAGAGTGTTCCCCGAGATGCTAACGGAAGAAGCAGTACGCTGGCATTTGGCTGTCCATGAATAACCTCGTTTTCCATGTCTTGATTTGGTTTAGAATCAGTAGAGAGAACTGGCAGTGTCTTAAATGTTGCACAATCATCCGCTGTGTTTTTGGTGTTGCACCTAGGTTTAAACTGTAGGGAATTGAATTTCATTCGTGATAACTGATAAGCATAACTGGCTAGTTGGCTAACTAACGGTACCTTATTGCCAAATCATCCTGGTTAACCTTAGCAAGGGGTCTAGCTACCGGTAGTTATTTACCCATGTACCGTACTGGCTTGCTAGTTATGATTAATCACTGGTGTAACTAGTCATGACTTCCGTTTACTAGCCAGGTACCTCGCTAGTTAGCCAGTCTACACAAAGTTGCTTTGCGACCCGGATAACTAGTAACGTTACAAGTAGTAACGGTATTGGGCTAGTTAGTTACGTTTTTGCAATTCTGGTTGGTTAGAGCCAAATGTAGGTTGCATGTCAGCCGTGGGAATACCGAAACTTACAATTTCAGCAGCCTCTGTACTTTAATTTCTTACATTAAACCCTGTATCGAAAGTGGCTATGGCGTTGATTTAAGTGGCCAGGTCATTGATAGTACAGGAAAAGTGAAATGAGAGCCTTTCCCGTGTTTGATGGGTCCTCAATCCCAACCGAACCCTGGTTCTCTCAGACATTTTAAATGTGGAGAATTTGGGCCATTCTGATCATTCGGGAAACTGAAAGTAATTTGCACAACTTTACAACAGGGACGAGTCAGGACTAAGACGGTGAAAAAGGCCGCCCGGGTCATCATTGAGAAGTACTACACCAGGCTGGGAAATGACTTCCACACCAACAAGAGGGTGTGCGAGGAGATCGCAATCATCCCCAGCAAGAAGCTGCGCAACAAGATAGCTGGGTGAGTCTTTCTTTAGACATATGGTCTCTGAGTAGAGCATAGAAGGGGACCAAGTGAGCAGTGTTTCTCAACCATTTTTCTTGGTGGCACCACTGGCCTTCGAACAGATTCAATCTTTAGAGCAGTGACTTTGAAGAAGTCAGATTTGGCTGTATGCAGTCTTTTAAAAGGAGGACCATAACTTGTAATTTGATCACACCATTGGGTAAGTGGGCATTTTATATGTGTGAATGAGATGTGGTGGCATGTACATAAAGATGATTAAGGTGGTTGTGTAGGAGATGGATTGTTTAGGGGTTTCCCCTTTGTACTGAAATCTTTATGGATGCTATGGGATGAGGCACTATCACATTGGACAATATATATATATATACACCCCATACTGTCATCAGGACACCAACACCACTGAGTTGTATAACATGACATCAAATTATTTTACACTGCTCTTCCCCTTTCAATTTGTTGTGCTGAATGACTCATGTTTAGACATTGCTTGAACATGACTGTTTCCACGGTTACCCCAGGGATATTCAGTATGGATGAAGTCTGCCTGAAAAAGACGCAGGAGTCTCTACAAGCCAGAATGTTGAATACAATTATCTTTACACGTACATTACCGGTTGTCTGTGCTGTTGGTCTTTTTGACAGTAGGAGGTGGAGATGGGGTATCCACAGAAAAGTGTTTATCTGACTTTTTGCGGCACCTGTAGGTTTTGTCAACTGTTTTTTTTTTTTATCTCCTGACGCATTGCACTTGATGCACAATATGTAAATGATAGCCTAATGTAACCTTAACGTAGTTGACCAAAGCACGTTTCCTCTCCATCTGTTGGAACTGTTTGTGAAATTTGCCAGCTGATTGTGTGGGACAACGTTCAGTTCGTCTCGGCCATATTGTGCAAGTGTTTGTCGCATGCGAAAAATGGATAAACAGACCAGTGTACTGAAGGTTGGGTTGATGACGATTCCCTGTGGATATTTTGTCTGATTACCCTTGACATGGGGACAAAATCAGCAGACAACGGGTAAAGTTGAAATTAAGTTTGTTCATAGGACTTGTAGTAGGACTGTTCGGTAATGCTGAGCCTACATGATAGAGACGAGAGTAAGTATTTCTCTCTTGGATTCTAAAATATGCTAGTCTATGCTGTGTTTTGTGGTTGGTGTTGCCTATGGATGGAATTTGAGCTTATGTCAACATAAAGCATATTGGTCAACCCTGAAGTAGCTCATTCATTACATTTCTTCATTCAATTAACATTGACTATGCTGCAGTTCAATCAGGTTGGAGTTCAACACTACTTGTAATAGCATGGGTGAATCACAGCCAGTCTGCTGCACTGGCTTGGAGGGACAGACTCATTCATTCTATCATATCCCTGACCTAGCTAATTATTGCTAGTTCGCCACTTAAAACCCTGTATCGAAAGTGATTATGGCATGACTGTTGCCATAGTCATTGATAGTACAGGAACAGTGATTTTTGAAAGCTTTTCCCGTGTTTGTTGGCATACCTGTTCCTGTCAAACCCTGTATCTTTCAAACATCTTCCACATCCGCAACAATCTAAACTTGTGTGAAACCTCATTCTCATTTTAGGCTAGTTTTTAGTGATCTTGCAATTTTTTAAAAGCTTGAACCTATGGTGTGATCCAATGCTGTGACAATTGTGAAGTTGAATGTGAATGAACTGGATTCTTGATTGTGCACTCAGGTATGTGACCCATCTCATGAAACGCATCCAGAGGGGCCCCGTCAGAGGCATTTCCATCAAGCTCCAGGAGGAGGAGAGGGAGAGGAGGGACAACTACGTCCCAGAGGTAAGTGTGCCCCCCCCCACACACAGGGCCTAAAAATAACTTGAAACTTTAGATTTACAAAAATCTACAAACCACAGTTTTTACCGGACAAAATATATTTTTGTGCCAATATTACCCCCCCCCCCCCAAAAAAAACACCATGAAATTGCTTAGCAATGTTTCTAAAACAAGAAATGTATTACTAGTAAGAAGTAATGTGGAATATTGCTGAATTTAATATTTTATGACCTTTTACCTTTTAACCAAAATATCAGACACATTTTCAACTGCCCCTTTAAGGTTACCATGGTAATGGGGCCATCAGTCCTGTGCCTGTGAGAATCTCACTAGTAGAGGCCGACAATGTCTCTTTGCTAGCTGTAGAAGCAAACTCAAACATTGACAAGCAACCTAGCTTGAAGGTGTGAACAAAACATTGTAAATAGCCACGAAACACAAGGACAGTCTCACTAGACTTTCGAGTATATTAGACCATTGCGTCGAAAAACAAATCTTTCAGCACTTCACTCAGTGCGCACAGCCCACCAGACAGGCGGTGGTGCTACGTGAGGTGGGATAGCTATAACGTTAGGATTCGTATTTCTTTGTGCATTACCAGATAAGAAACCAGCACACTGCTCTTGCTTGTATCACTACTCTTTATTAAGCTTTACGTATCGGCCTTCAAGCTCTGGCGAAGGCCTTGAGGCCGATTATGTAAAGCTTAATAAAGTGCAGTGATACTAGCAAGCGGGTTTGTTCTTTTTTCTCATCTTATTCAATTGTTACCATGCACTTACAACAAAGATGGGTCAGATGTGCGGGTAAGAAGCAAAACTGCTGAAATACTTTGAAAATAGCTACTGGTTGCTATAAATCACAACTTTCACGTGCTCTAACTTGTCTTTTGACAATTTTTATTTAATGCTCACACTGTAGATCCCTGAGTTTGACCACCAGCCAACATGGCTGGTGAATTCGACATTCTTGCCCACTGATACCAAAATCTACCTGCATTTGGCAGGTTTTAATTGTAGGCCCTGCACCCACACCTCTGAGCATTAGACAATGCCAAGATTGTAGGTTAAATTCACATCACATACAGTACAGATATAAAAAATGCATGCACTCTCACTGTACTATAAGTTTGTTTGCTTAATTGTATTCAGTGGCATATGTTAATTATGTTACTCGCTCCTAGTAGGAACAGGCTAGAGGCGTCTTAATGACAATGGACTAGCCACATCTGTTTTGGTGCTTGTGACGTATAGCTAAGAAGTGTTCCTCTCAAATGAACAGACTATAGTTATGCCTTGCTGGTGTGTGCGTGTTTGTACCGAGTTTGATTTGCTGTCCAGTAGGGAGTTGTAATTGCTTTGTCTGTACTTGAGCAGTTTTATTTTAGCCAGGGCTCGACATGAACTCTTTTTTTTTTTTGCCAAGTTATTTTTGAAAGCTCTGGTCACTTGTCTCCCCGCCCCAAAAAAGGTCTAACACCATGGGCCAAAAAGGTGCTGTATGACGCAAGGAACCACTTTACACAATATACTGAACCAAAATATAAACAAAACATGCAACAATTTCAACGATTTTACTGAGTTAGTTCATGTAACGAAGTAAATCAATTGAAATTAATTAATTGGGTCCTAATCTATGGATTTCATATGACTGGTAATTTGGTCACATATACCTTTAAAAAAAAAGGTAGGGGCGTGGATCAGAAAACCAGTCCGTATCTGGTGTGACCACTATTTGCCTTGTGCAGTGCGACATCTCCTTCGCATAGAGTCAATCAGGATGTTGATTGTGGCCTGTGGAATGTTGTCCCACTCCTCTTTTTTTATCTCTCTCTTTTTTGTACCCCCTTTTTCTCCCCAATTTTGTGGTATCCAATTATTAGTAGTTACTGTCTTGTCTCATCGCTACAACTCCCGTACGGGCTCGGGAGAAACGAAGGTCGAGAGCCATGCGTCCCCCGAAACACAACCCAACCAAGCCGCACTGCTTCTTAACAAAGCGAGCATCCAACCCGGAAGCCAGCCGCACCAATGTGTCGGAGGAAACACCGTACACCTAGCGACCTGGTCAGCGTGCACTGCGCCCGGCCCACCACAGGAGTCGCTAGTGCGCGATGAGACAAGGATATCCCTACTGGCTTATGCCTGCCCATAACCTCAACGCCACCATGGGGCACTCTGTTCACAACATTAACATCAACAAACCTCTCGCACACACAACGCCATGCACGTGATCTGCGGTTCTGAGGCAGGTTGGACGTACTACTAAATTCTCTATAACAACGTTGGAGGCGGCTTATGGTAGAGATCAACATTAAATTCTCTGGCAAAAGCTCTGGTGGACATTCCTGCAGTCAGCGTGCCAATTGCACACTCCCTCAACTTGAGACATCTGTGGCATTGTGCTGTGACAAAACTGCACATTTTAGTGGCCTTTTATTGTCCCCAGCACAAGGTGCACCTGTGTAATGATCATGCTGTTTAATCAGCTTCTTGATATGCTACACCTGTCAGGTGGATGGATTGTCTTGGCAGAAGAGAAATGCTCTCAAACTGGGATGTAACCAAATTTGTGCACAAAATTTGAGAGAAATAAGCTTTCTGTGCGTATGAGAAATTTCTGGGATATTTTACTTACGCTCATGAAACATGGGACCAACACTTTACATGTTGCGTTTATATTTGTGTTCAGCGTAACATTCATTCATTATCACTGGTATTGACAATGGAAGGCACAGTATCTCCTGCTGTTGCGGCCTTGAACAAGTAAAATACTGCACTGATAGGCTACTGTATAAAACACATGTGGTCCTTCAACCCTCCATCTGCAGAGCTATTGGGTGTGCAGGCTTTTTATCCAACCCTGCTCAAACACACCAGTGTCAGCTTATCAAGGTCCTGTTGAGCAGCTGATTTTTACAATGTTGTGTGTTCGAGCAGGGCCATTTTTTAAATTCCTGCACACCCAGTTTCTCTCCTGGCATCTCCTGGAGGAGGGTTGGCCACCCTGAAACATTACATTTATAACCAAATACGTTTTATGTCTTTATAAAATAATTCCCTCAGCCATTTCAAATCAAGTTTATTTTATATAGCCCTTCGTACATCAGCTAATATCTCGAAGTGCTGTACAGACACCCAGCCTAAAACCCCAAACAGCAAGCAATGCAGGTGTAGAAGCACGGTGGCTAGGAAAAACTCCCTAGAAAGGCCAAAACCTAGGAAGAAACCTAGAGAGGAACCAGGCTATGAGGGGTGGCCAGTCCTCTTCTGGCTGTGCTGGGTGGAGATTATAACAGAACTATGCCAAGATGTTCAAAATGTTCATAAGTGACAAGCATGGTCAAATAATAATCATGAATAAATGTCAGTTGGCTTTTCATAGCCGATCATTAAGAATTGAAAACAGCAGGTCTGGGACAGGTAGGGGTTCCATAACCGCAGGCAGAACAGTTGAAACTGGAATAGCAGCAGGGCCAGGCGGACTGGGGACAGCAAGGAGTCATCATGCCCGGTAGTCCTGACGTATGGTCCTAGGGCTCCGGTCCTCCGAGAGAGAGAAAGAAAGAGAGAAGGAGAGAATTAGAGAGAGCCAAGATTTTCAAAATGTTCATAAATGACAAGCATGGTCAAATAATAATCAGGAATAAAAGTCAGTTGGCTTTTCATAGCCGATCATTAAGAGTTGAACAGGTAGGGGTTCCATAACAGCAGGCAGAACAGTTGAAACTGGAACAGCAGCAAGGCCAGGTGGACTGGGGACAGCAAGGAGTCATCATGCCCGGTTTGCCGTGACGTATGGTCCTAGGGCTCAGGTTCTCCGAGAGAGAGAAAGAAAGAGAGAACGAGAGAATTAGAGAGAGCATACTTAAATTCACACAGGACACTGGATAAGATATGAGAAGTACTCCAGGTATAACCAACTGACCCTAGCCCCCCGACACATAAACTACTGCAGCATAAATACTGGAGGCTGAGACAGGAGGGGTCAGGAGACACTGTGGCCCCATCCGATGATACCCCCGGACAGGGCCAAACAGGAAGGATATAACCCCACCCACTCTGCCAAAGCACAGCCCCCACACCACTACAGGGATATCTTCAACCACCAACTTACAATCCTGAGACAAGGCCGAGTATAGCCCACAAAGATCTCCACCACAGCACAAACCAAGGGGGGGGCGCCAACCCAGACAGGAAGATCACGTCAGTAACTCAACCCACTCAAGTGACGCACCCCTCCTAGGGACGGCATGAAAGAGCACCAGTAAGCCAGTGACTCAGCCCCTGTAATAGGGTTAGGGGCAGAGAATCCCAGTGGAGAGAGGGGAACCGGCCAGGCAGAGACAGCAAGGGCGGTTCGTTGCTCCAGAGCCTTTCCGTTCACCTTCACACTCCTGGGCCAGACTACACTCAATCATATGACCTACTGAAGAGATAAGTCTTCAGTAAAGACTTAAAGGTTGAGACCGAGTCTGCGTCTCTCACATGGGTAGGCAGACTGTTCCATAAAAATGGAGATCTATAGGAGAAAGCCCTGCCTCCCGCTGTTTGCTTAGAAATTCTAGGGACAATTAGGAGGCCTGCGTCTTGTGACCGTAGCGTACGTGTAGGTATGTACGGCAGGACCAACTCGGAAAGATAGGTAGGAGCAAGCCCATGTAACGCTTTATAGGTTAACAGTAAAACCTTGAAATCAGCCCTTGCCTTAACAGGAAGCCAGTGTAGGGAGGCTAGCACTGGAGTAATATGATCAAATTTCTTGGTTCTAGTCAGGATTCTAGCAGCCGTATTTAGCACTAACTGAAGTTTATTTAGTGCTTTATTCCGGTAGCTGGAAAGTAGAGCATTGCAGTAGTCTAACCTAGAAGTAACAAATGCATGGATTAATTTTTCTGCATCATTTTTGGACAGAAAATTTCTGATTTTTGCAATGTTACGTAGATGGAAAAAAGCTGTCCTTGAAACAGTCTTGATATGTTCGTCAAAAGAGAGATCAGGGTCAAGAGTAACGTCGAGGTCCTTCACAGTTTTATTTGAGACGACTTTACAACCATCAAGATTAATTGTCAGATTTAATTTAATTTGATCCCTGGTTCATTGAATAAGGTGGGCGAGTTAGCTAACTAAGATGTTAATCTATTTGTAAGGTTCAAATATTGTATTCACTTCTTGACAGCATTGGAGTTACTTGTCAATTAGGCTATTCTAAGAATATATATTTTTAACTTGGTCAGAATTACATGGCTAGTATTGAATAGAGGAGAATTCTAACCTATTTTGAGCGCTGCGTCATTATTTTACCTGCTGCGTAAATGTCTCGCTCTCCTCTGGCAACGGCCCACTGGCACACGGAGGTGATGCACACACAGTGACTATTCCAGGATTTTCATTGCTCACACAAAATTAGCTATAACTGGGCAAATAACTCGCAATGAATATCAACAAATGTGCACATGCGACTCGCTTTGATCTCAAAAACGCATCTTGCGGATGACTGCATGATTGAAAGGATGCTCGTGCCTGTCAATGAGGGTCTACAATAATTGCATCCAGAAGACACTGATCCTATTTTTATCTGAGAGCTTGTTTGTTTGATATTCTGTTTTTACATGTTTTTTTCGGCTAACTTAAATCTATATTCTTCTTGTCTGACTATTTTATTTATTTGCCCCGGGCACGTGGACAAGCGTTAATGTCAAGCCCTGATAGCTATGCATGCTTCTACTTTGCCTAAGCACCATAAGATTAATTCTCATAAACTGCTTTTAGTCATCAACAATCGCCTTCCGTTGCTGCCATTGGGAATCTTCAGTCTATAGTTGGGATGGGATGTGATACCTTTTGAATCCATCTGAAATTCTTTTTGATTTGCCCTGTATCGAAAGTGACTATGGCATGACTGTTGCCATAGTCATTAATAGTTCAGGAATAGTAATCTCGAAAGCTTTTCCCGTGTTTGTTGGAATACCTGTTCCTGTCAAACCCTGTATCTTTAAAAAAAATGTGTTTAGACCGCAAACCTTGCAGCCAGTAACTGCTGTATGCGCTGTTGAATTGGTGTCATGTGGCAGTGTTGCCTGTTTAATATGCACACTATTAATACATTGTTTGGTGGACAGTGCTGACATGCCATTAGCGCAGTAACTAAATCTTTGTTTTTGTTTCCAGGTGTCTGCTCTCGACCAGGAGATAATCGAGGTCGACCCAGACACCAAGGAGATGCTCAAGCTACTGGTAAGTCCCTCACAGGCAGCTACGTTTGGTGTCTTAATGATGAATATATGTGCAGCGTGAAGATGACACCTTGGTTTTAACCCTGTATAAAAAGTCATTGATAGTACAGGAACCATGACTGAGATTTTCCCATGTTTGTTGGAATACCAGTACCTGTCAAACCCTGTATCTTTAAAATATCTTCCACGTCCTCCCCAGTCTTAACTTCAGGGTGAAACTACTCGGCGTTACAAGACCAGTCTTCTGCGATTTACATTGTTAGCATTAACCTGTGATCTATTCTGGTGGTAACTTGATGGTGAAATTAGATTTTATCTTCCTCCTTCCTCCAGGACTTTGGCAGTTTGTCGAACCTGCAAGTCACCCAGCCAACTGTCGGAATGAACTTCAAGACACCAAGAGGAGTCTAGGCATTTGTAATATCGCTTAATAATAAAATGAAAAAGTACACAAAAAGCAGTGTTTCCTAGTGGTGTTACTGTTTAGAACATGGATGGGCAACTCAAGGGCTGGATTGGTGTCACAATTTTGCCCCAGTTAACACACCTGAGTCCAATACTCCACTAATAGTGATCTTCAGTTTAGAATGCAATTAGTTTAATCAGCTGTGTTAGCTAGGTATGGGGAGAAAGTGACACACCACTCTGGCCCCAGAGGACTGGAGTTGCCAATTCCTGGTTAAGCACAAGTAGAAACGCATGCAGGATAATTGGGATTTTTTATATATTTTTTTATCCCCTTTTCTCCCCAATTTTTCGTGGTATCCAATCGCTAGTAATTACTATCTTGTCTCATCGCTACAACTCCCGTACGGGCTCGGGAGAGACGAAGGTCGAAAGCCACGCGTCCTCCGAAGCACAACCCAACCAAGCCGCACTGCTTCTTAACACAGCGCGCCTCCAACCCGGAAGCCAGCCGCACCAATGTGTCAGAGGAAACACCGTGCACCTGGCCCCCTTGGTTAGCGCGCACTGCGCCCGGCCCGCCACAGGAGTCGCTGGAGCGCGATGAGACAAGGATATCCCTACCGGCCAAACCCTCCCTAACCCGGACGACGCTAGGCCAATTGTGCGTCGCCCCACGGACCTCCCGGTCGCGGCCGGCTGCGACAGAGCCTGGGCGCGAACCCAGAGACTCTGGTGGCGCAGCTAGCACTGCGATGCAGTTCCCTAGACCACTGCGCCACCCGGGAGGCCTAATTGGGATTTTAACCATTTTC
Organism: Salvelinus alpinus; assembly: GCF_045679555.1. NCBI lineage: Eukaryota > Metazoa > Chordata > Actinopteri > Salmoniformes > Salmonidae > Salvelinus > Salvelinus alpinus. Next base: position 44,381,080 of record NC_092100.1, read on the forward strand.
AGAAGGGGGAAAGCGATAATCATGCAATGTGGGAAAATGTGAATTGGATAAGTGCTTAGTCCTCGTTCATGTGCTTGTTTCAATTGGCCGACCTGTCATTGCAGGCTTTGTGCAATAAGGTTGGGTTCCTATACATACGTCTAGTATTACTCACTCACTACTACAGCAGCATTGTGAAGTGAGATTAACATAACTTTACATTTGAGAGCTCTTGAGTTAGTACTGTGCACAGTACTGTTAAAATCATTGTAGGGTATTGGATCGAGTGGATTAGAACAAACATTCCATTTGACCCATGAAGTTTAAAACTCGGTTCCCTCTATGATCAAATGGCACCTTTACACTTCCACTTATGTGAACATTGAAAGACATGATTAAATTCCATTATTTACAATTATTTGAAAAACATGACTAAGTAGTTTTAGATCAATGAAGTTTGTGAACCTTACACATTTTCACTTAGTTCTTCAGCTTGCACCCAGCCTGAGGACTTTGCTTTAATCAGCCATATTTTGAACATATACTTTTTTATATATCATGACAGAAAACCATGACAATAAATTAAAGGCCCAGTGGTTTGAGGTATGGTTGTTGAAATGCTCCAAAAGATCTTATCACAAGAACAGCATAATGTAAAGATCTTATCACAAGAACAGCATAATGTAAAGACATTTACTATTTCTATATTACTTTGCCTTTATAACATAGGCTTCATGATGCATTTATAAATACATATAACATTTAGCAAAAATCAAAAGTTTTAATGAGAAACGGAACACTAGAAACGGAGAATTCAGAGACCAAGAAGAGACGAAAGAAGTTATGACACTTTAATGCACAATATGTAGAGTTTGTTTACGTTTAGGTGACACTAAAATGTTTCTTTAAACTCAACGTACGTCTAAGCGCGTTGCTATCTCATTGGTGGTCCCTTCCCACCATAACATTGAATATAGTCCAACTGTTTTTGAAAAATAAAATAAATAATGGCTTGTTACATTTTTCTGCCCATTAAATAGCAGTGAAAGATCCAGTAATCTACATTCACAAGCACTTCAACAGAAATTAATGTCGCGCTGAAAAAGGTAACGTTAGATTTATTTCATTTAACTAGGCTAACTATAACGGCCAAGGAACAGTGGGTTAACTGCCTTGTTCAGGGGCAGGACGACAGATTTTTTCAGTTCGGGGATTTGATCTAGCAACCTTCCGGTTACTGGCCCAAAGGCTCTAACCACTAGGCTACCTGCCCTCCCCAAAAAACTGACCATCAGCAGACAGCGCCACATTAAAACAATGACGATAATGTAGGTTCCAATATCATGTAAAGCAGTTCGCATTTATGAAATAATCCAACGACATATTTGAGTAGACTTTACAATAGCCTAGTTAAGACTACTTACAGAACACCATAATAAAGTATTAATGTTGTCATTCTGCATTTCGTAATTGTTCGTCATTTACCAAAAATAGTACATTGCATTTAAACTGAAGAGAAAGACTGAATCCTACCATGGCCAAATTTATTTTCCCATGGATTAATTATTTTGGTCTGCAGTTTTTCTAGAACACCATGTAGAGCCCCAAGCTGTCGAAACCGTATAAAATGCACAACCTATTACAGGAATTCAAGTTCTGTCTGGTCTGTCTTTCATTGTGTAGTTTACGTAATAGTCCTTTAAACGATATATTTCACAAAGATAAATTACTACCAGTAAATTACACCAATTATGGTCTCTGGAACAGTGTGCTTTTAATTTTGTATGTAGAATAATTTAGCCCACTATTTATCGAGGTAGTCCTGAAGAATGTAAATGCCGAAAGCTGCATGGCGACATCAGCATATGCATCGTTTAGAGAAACAATATTGCTAGATTTACAAGACGTTTTTCTTTCGGTAGATTCGGTTTTTGTGTATAGAAGTCGTGATTGTTTCTTGTTTCCAAATCCACTTCCATTTCACAGTCGCTCGTTTCAGCAGCACACATTATAAACATCAGCAAAGCGCAAACTACCGTTCTCGTCAACAGCATGAAGCTCACCATGGTCCTGATCGGGAAAAGTGCTTCACAAACCAAGCGCCCTAAATTATATTTCCTCTTTGGGATATAAAATTCAAATGACCAATCCCTGCAGTTTTCTATCCTTTTGTTTGCTCTTCGGTGATTGTATTCACTTTGATATTGAATTGCTCTGCCTTGATCTCCTTGTATATGTAAGATAAATTAACCTACGTAGGAAGCCCATATCCAGCAAGTGCCTTACAGAATCATATTTGCTCTATTGGTCTTTGCTAGTGCATAGAATACAGCCATGGGCAGTTTAATATTTGAATATATTATCAATAGTCAAGTTTTTCCACACCGATCTCGACAAAGCATTTCTGTATGGACTTCACTTTGTGTATGGGGCCATTGTCATGCTGAAACAGGAAAAGGGCTTCCCCAAACTGTTACCACAAGGTTGGAAGCACAGAATCGTCTAGGATGTCATTGTTTGCTGTAGCGTTAAGATTTTCCTTCACTGAAACTAAGGGGCCTAGCCCAAACCATGAAAAACAACCCCAGACCATTATTCCTCCTCCACTAAACTTTACAGTTGGCACTATACATTGGGGCAGGTAGCGTTCTCCTGGTATCCGCCAAACCCAGATTGGTCCGTCAGACTACCAGATCAATCAATCAATCAATTTTATTTTATATAGCCCTTCGTACATCAGCTAATATCTCGAAGTGCTGTACAGACACCCAGCCTAAAACCCCAAACAGCTAGTAATGCAGGTGTAGAAGCACGGTGGCTAGGAAAAACTCCCTAGAAAGGCCAAAACCTAGGAAGAAACCTAGAGAGGAACCAGGCTATGAGGGGTGGCCAGTCCTCTTCTGGCTGTGCTGGGTGGAGATTATAACAGAACTATGCCAAGATGTTCAAAATGTTCATAAGTGACAAGCATGGTCAAATAATAATCATGAATAAATGTCAGTTGGCTTTTCATAGCCGATCATCAAGAGTTGAAAAACAACAGGTCTGGGACAGGTAGCGGTTCCATAACCGCAGGCAGAACAGCTGAAACTGGAATAGCAGCAAGGCCAGGCGGACTGGGGACAGCAAGGAGTCACCACGGGCGGCAGTCCCGACGCATGGTCCTAGGGCCCAGGTCCTCCGAGAGAAAGAAAGAGAGAAGGAGAAAATTAGAGAGAGCCAAGATTTTCAAAATGTTCATAAATGACAAGCATGGTCAAATAATAATCAGGAATAAATCTCAGTTGGCTTTTCATAGCCGATCATTAAGAGTTGAAAACAGCAGGTCTGGGACAGGTAGGGGTTCCGTAACCGCAGGCAGAACAGTTGAAACTGGAATAGCAGCAAGGCCAGGCGGACTGGGGACAGCAAGGTGTCATCATGCCCGGTAGTCCTGACGTATGGTCCTAGGGCTCAGGTTCTCAGAGAGAACGAGAGAATTAGAGAGAGCATACTTAAATTCACACAGGACACTGGATAAGACAGGAGAAGTACTCCAGGTAACCAACTGACCCTAGCCCCCCGACACATAAACTACTGCAGCATAAATACTGGAGGCTGAGACAGGAGCGGTCAGGAGACACTGTGGCCCCATCCGAAGAAACCCCCGGACAGGGCCAAACAGGAAGGATATAACCCCACCCACTTTGCCAAAGCACAGCCCCCGCACCACTAGAGGGAAATCCTCAACCACCAACTTACAATCCTGAGACAAGGCTGAGTATAGCCCACAAAGGACTCCACCACAGCACAAACCAAGGGGGGTCGCCAACCCAGACAGGAAGATCACGTCAGTAACTCAACCCACTCAAGTGACGCACCCCTCCTAGGGACGGCATGAAAGAGCACCAGCAAGCCAGTGACTCAGCCCCTGTAACAGGGTTAGAGGCAGAGAATCCCAGTGGAGAGAGGGGAACCGGCCTGGCAGAGACAGCAAGGGCGGTTCGTTGCTCCAGAGCCTTTCCGTTCACCTTCACACTCCTGGGCCAGACTACACTCAATCATATGACCTACTGAAGAGATAAGTCTTCAGTAAAGACTTAAAGGTTGAGACCGAGTCTGCGTCTCTCACATGGGTAGGCAGACTGTTCCATAAAAATGGAGATCTATAGGAGAAAGCCCTGCCTCCCGCTGTTTGCTTAGAAATTCTAGGGACAATTAGGAGGCCTGCGTCTTGTGACCGTAGCGTACGTATTGGTATGTACGGCAGGACCAACTCGGAAAGATAGGTAGGAGCAAGCCCATGTAACGCTTTATAGGTTAACAGTAAAACCTTGAAATCAGCCCTTGCCTTAACAGGAAGCCAGTGTAGGGAAGCTAGCACTGGAGTAATATGATCAAATTTCTTGGTTCTAGTCAGGATTCTAGCAGCCGTATTTAGCACTAACTGAAGTTTATTTAGTGCTTTATCCGGGTAGCCGGAAAGTAGAGCATTGCAGTAGTCTAACCTAGAAGTAACAAATGCATGGATTAATTTTTCTGCATCATTTTTGGACAGAAAATTTCTGATTTTTGCAATGTTACGTAGATGGAAAAAAGCTGTCCTTGAAACAGTCTTGATATGTTCGTCAAAAGAGAGATCAGGGTCAAGAGTAACGCCGAGGTCCTTCACAGTTTTATTTGAGACGACTGTACAACCATCAAGATGAATTGTCAGATTTAACAGAAGATCTCTTTGTTTCTTGGGACCTAGAACAAGCATCTCTGTTTTGTCCGAGTTTAAAAGTAGAACGTTTTCAGCCATCCACTTCCTTATGTCTGAAACACAGGCTTCTAGCGAGGGCAATTTTGGGGCTTCACCATGTTTCATTGAAATGTACAGCTGTGTGTCATCCGCATAGCAGTGAAAGTTAACATTATGTTTTCGAATAACATCCCCAAGAGGTAAAATATATAGTGAAAACAATAGTGGTCCTAAAACGGAACCTTGAGGAACACCGAAATGTACAGTTGATTTGTCAGAGGACAGACCATTCACAGAGACAAACTGATATCTTTCCGACAGGTAAGATCTAAACCAGGCCAGAACTTGTCCGTGTAGACCAATTTGGGTTTCCAGCCTCTCCAAAAGAATGTGGTGATCGATGGTGTCAAAGGCAGCACTAAGGTCTAGTAGCACGAGGACAGATGCAGAGCCTCGGTCTGACGCCATTAAAAGGTCATTTACCACCTTCACAAGTGCAGTCTCAGTGCTATGATGGGGTCTAAAACCAGACTGAAGCATTTCGTATACATTGTTTGTCTTCAGAAAGGCAGTGAGTTGCTGCTCAACAGCTTTTTCTAAAAATTTTGAGAGGAATGGAAGATTCGATATAGGCCGATAGTTTTTTATATTTTCCGGGTCAAGGTTTGGCTTTTTCAAGAGAGGCTTTATCACTGCCACTTTTAGTGAGTTTGGTACACATCCGGTGGATAGAGAGCTGTTTATTATGTTCAACATAGTAGGGCCAAGCACAGGAAGCAGCTCCTTCAGCAGTTTAGTAGGAATAGGATCCAGTATGCAGCTTGAAGGTTTAGAGGCCATGATTATTTTCATCATTGTGTCAAGAGATATAGTACTAAAACACTTAAGTGTCTCTCCCAATCCCAGGCCCTCGCAGAGCTGTGCAGATCCAGGACAGCTAAGCCCTGGAGGAATACGCAGATTCAAAGAGGAGTCCGTAATTTGCTTTCTAATGGTCATAATCTTTTCCTCAAAGAAGTTCATGAATTTATTACTGCTGAAGTGAAAGCCATCCTCTCTTGGGGAATGCTGCTTTTTAGTTAGTTTCGCAATAGTATCAAAAAGACATTTTTGATGAAGTGAAGTGTGATTCCTCACTCCAGAGAACGTGTTTCCACTGCTCCGGAGTCCAATGGCGGTGAGCTTTACACCACTCCAGCCGACGCTTGGCATTGTGCATGGTAATCTTAGGCTTGTGTGTGGCTGCTCGGCCATAGAAACCCATTTCATGAAGCTCCCGAGGAATAGTTATTGTGCTGACATTGCTTCCAGAGGCAGTTTGGAACTCAGTAGTGTTGCAACCGAGGACAGATGATTTTTACACGCTAAAAGGTGGGTGTGATTGTCATCTCATAACTTTACCAAAATGGTCAAGAGAGTGTGTCCTCTTGGCAGCGAAAGCAGTGTGCCAATCACAAAATATCCATACAAATACACATCAGTCTGGGTTAGTTTGGTTTTCAATTTCCAACCTGGAAAAAGCTATTAAGCTGAGCCAAATGGGAAGCACACTTTAAGCGGCACACAAGGAGTTAATTCAAATCTGCTTGGCAGGAGCACAAGCCACACAGATAGAGGTATAATTGTTGCAGGCACTTTCGCTAGCAGAAGTCAAGTCAGCTCTCCACATGGGCTCCAGCCAGCTCACTGCAGCTCATTGACCAAAAATGACAGCCTTTCATTGACTTTAAAATGTTCTGATTGTTTCAGCCTTTACGGTATCAACATTCTGGGATTCGAGGCATTTGCAATGAAAATGTGATATCTGCCATGAAGACAAGATAGTTCAGGAGTTGTGGCATCGGTCAGGCCACAAAATGATTTAGTCCCTGAAATGATTCAGTAAGACCTATTGTAAACCTTCTAGAATTCAATGACCCCTGAAAATAAGGCTAGGTAAACATATTACACTCAGCAAACATAGCATAATGGGAAGCTAGGGTGACATCTGCACACTTCAGTCAACCATCTAGAGAAAATCGCCCAGAAAAATATGTCTACTACTACTTGAGAAGACTTGGACGACAACAGACTAGTAGCGATACCACCTTCTATCCCACTGCTGACTTACCTCTGAAGCTTAACAGATTTGGACTTGGTCAATCCATGGATGAGAGATCAGATATAAGTGATGTTAGAAGGCGAGTAGGGGTGCCTCTTTCCTCTGGTCTCTTTGTGGTTTTTATTTTTCCAGACGCGTCTATATGATAGTCTTCAAGCTCACAGATAAAAGGCCCCATTTCATGCTACATCCCTTTTTTTCATGGGCTGTGATGAATAGCGTACCCTTGTGTCCACTGGCAGGTTATGGGTCTGGTTAAGTGATGTGGATTTGAAAGGAGTGCACCAGGCCCATCAGTAGAGATTGAGATAGGGGGAGGCGAGGTTATCAGACCATATCTGAAATGATAGCAGACACAAACCACAATACCCTTGGGATCTGGTTTTCATTTCCCTTCTGCACTCTATTGAAACTTTGGTGGAACTATATTGTATAGCAAATACCAGGTAATCACTAAGAATATGATATGACATGGTAAAATGGTTATTACACAGTTAAAGTAGCCTATTTTATACTTTTTTTTATTCAATAACACAAGCACCACTGGTAGCAGGTAGAACTGCAGTGATATAGATATTGGACTGTTCAACAATGTACTATGATCTCTGTCACAGCTGGCTGCGACCGGGAGACCCATGGGGTGGTGCACAATTGGCCCAGCGTCGTCCGGCTTAGGGGAGGGTTTGGCCGGCAGGGATGTCCTTGTCCCATTGCGCTCTAGCGACTCCTGTGGTGGGCCGGGCGCAGTGCACGCTGACACAGGTCGCCAGGTGCATGGTGTTTCCTCCGACACATTGGTGCGGCTAGCTTCCGGGTTAAGTGGGCAGTGTGTCAAGGTTGGGTTGTGTTTCAGAGGACACACGGCTCTCGACCTTCGCCTCTCCCGAGTCTGTACGGGAATTGCAGTGATGAGACAAGACTGTAACTACCAATTGGATACCATGAAATTGGGGAGAAAACGGGGTAATAAAGTAGTACAATGTACTATGATTAGGATATACAGTGTTTGATGTATTTTTCATCCTTGCATAGGGCAGATTATCAACTTGAGTCATAAGTACATAACTTAAACTGGTAAAATCATGCATTGATATTGACAGTTTGTGTTTAAAAAAATCTGAGTTATTTAAAGTTTGGATTCGGCATCATGTAATCTCATCTCAACCAAGCGCATCAAGGATGAAAGCCAAATCTTATTTTCCAGTTCTGTGTGCCCGGGGCACAATAAAAATGGGTTTTGCACTATTCAGTGCTGTGAAACCTCCATCAAAAGAGGGGCAAGTTAAAGGGTTTAAAATCCTCTCCTTGTTCCTCTGCCAATTTCCGCTTGGCTATTGGCCACAATTTGGTTCCCGCTTGTCTCCTTTTGAGGTCTGTTTAGCGCTGCCTACGTAGCCCGTCTTCAAAACTCACTGCGCTCACACCCCATCCCTCCACCCCCATTTCCCCAACACACCCAACACACCCACCATCCTCCAACAGCTTCCATCCTTAATCTCCTCTGTGTTGAAAAAAGTTTAGAAAATGAGCCAGATAACCAGGAAAATCTCACAGAAAATTCTTGCCTTACCTATTCTGAATCAAGCAGTCAAGCAGTAGTGATTGAGGAGGACCAATGTCCCTGCCAGATGAGAGGACTTAAATAACACCAACTGACCCAATCAATCTCAATTCATCCCCAGGAACAGAAATAGCAATTCACCTCCGTACAACCTAAATCAATCCCATTGACTTCCTCCATTGTTCAAAACAAGGTTATCAGTTAAGACACTCATTAAATGTTTGTCTCCTAATTACTTTTTGGTTGTGCTTTAATGTTACATTTAGTTTACTATAGAGTTTGCTACAAAGTTGACCTCACCGCTCATCTTAATTAAACTTTTGACATGCTTGCAAACTATCAAGGATTACAAAGGGAAACCCAGACGATGAGCTAAATGCCTTCTATGCTCATTTCGAGGCAAGCAACACTGAACCATGCATTAGAACACCAGCTGTTCCGGACGACTGTGTGATCTCTCTCTCCATAGCCGATGTGAGTAAGACCTTTAAACAGGTTAACATTAGCAAGGCCGTAGGGCTAGACGGAATACCAGGACGCGTACTGACCAGCTGGAAAATGTCTTCACTGAAATGTTCAACCTATCCCTGACCCGGTTTGTAATACCAACTTGTTTCAAGCAGACCACCCTGAACGCCAAGGTAACCTGCCTAAATGACTATCGCCCCGTAGCACTCACATCCATAGCCATGAAATGCTTTGAAAGGCTGGTCATAGCTCACATCAACACCATCATCCAAGACACACTGGAGCCACTCCAATTTGCATACCACACAACAGATCCACAGATGATGCAATCTCTATTGCACTGCACACTGCTCCCACCCACCTGGACATAAGGAATACCTATGTAAGAATGCTCTTCATTGACTACAGCTGAGCATGCAACACCATAGTCCCCTCCATGCTCATCACCATGCTCAGGACCCTGGGACTGAACACCTCCCTCTGCAACTGGATCCTGGACTTCCTGACGGACCGCCCCCAGGTGATGAGGGTAGGCAACAACACATCCGCCATGCTGACCATCAACACAAGGGCCCCTCAGGGTGAAGATGAGGCATCCTATAGGGCGGAGGACAGAGACCTGACAGTGTAGTGCCAGGACAACAACCTATCTCTCAACATCAGCAAGACAAAGGAGCTGATTGTGGACTACAGGAAATGAATGGACGAACACGCCCCTATCCACATCAATGGGGCTGTAGTGGAGCGGGTTGAGAGCTTCAAGGTACACAGCGTCCACATCACTGAGGAATTAACATGGTCCACACACACCGACACAGCTGGGAAGAGGGCATGACAACGCCTCTTCCCCCTCAGGAGGCTGAAAAGATTTGTCATGGGCCCTCAGATTCTCAAATGGTTCTACAGCTGCACCATTGAGAGCATCTTAATTGGCTGCATCATCGCTTGGTACAGTAACTACAAGGCACCCGATTGCAAGGTGCTACAGAGGGTGGTGAGTACGGCCCAGTACATCACTGGGGCCAAGCTCCCTGCCAACCAGGACATCAGAGGAAAACAAGGCTGCTAAATAGCTAATCAAATGGATTGACCTTCTTCAAGCGCTGTCAAGTTGCTTGTTGATCATTGCTCGACAGACATTTTCAAGTCTTGCCATAGATTGTCACGCCAATTTTGAGTCAACTGTACCTAGGCCACTCAAGAACATTCAATGTCGTCTTCGTAAGCAACTCCAGTGTAGATTTGACCTTGTGTTTTAGGTCATTGTCCTGCTGAAAGGTGAATTCGTCTCCCAGTGTCTATTCCGTTTCTTTTTATCCTATTCCTTGTCTATGACAAGCATAACTATAACATTACACAGCCATCACCATGTTTGAAAATATGACGAGTGGTACTCAAACAAAATTCTTTGTATTCAAGACAAAAAAGTGCATTTCTTTGGTAAATGTTTGCAGTATTACTTAATTGTTTTGTTGCAAACAGGATGCATGTTTTGGAATATTTTTAGTCTGTTCAGGCTTCCAACTTTTCACTATCATTCAGGTTAGTATTGTGGAGTAACTACATTTTATTTAAATTTTGTTTAACTAGTCAAATCAGTTAAGAACAAATTCATATTTACAATGACGACCTACGGGGGAACAGTGGGTTAACTGCCTTGTTCAGAACTACATATCTTTTACTTTCTCAGCTCGGGGAGAAAGTAAAAACAAATTCCTACCCCGGCCAAATCCTAACCCGGACAACGCTGGGCCAATTGTGTGCCACCCTATGGGACTCCCAATCACGGCTGGTTGTGATACAGCCTGGAATCGAACCAGGGTCTGTAGTGACACCTCTAGCACTGAGATGCAGTGCCTTAAACCACTGCGCCACTCGGGAGCCCCATATTGATACACCATCCAAAGTGTAATTAATAACTTCACCATGCTCAAAGGGTTATTCATCGTCTGCTTTATTAAATGTTTTTACACATCTACCAATCGGCAACATTCTTGCGATTGGTCTTTGTGGTTGAATCTGTGCTTGAAATTCACTACTTGATTGAGGGACCTTACAGATAATTGTATGTGTGGGGTACAGAGATGGGGTAGTCTTTAAAAAAATCATGGAAACCACTATGATTGAACACGGAATGAGTCCATGCAGCTTATTATGCGATTTGTTAAACACATTTTTACTCTTGAACTTATTTAGGCTTGCCATAACACAGGGTTTGAATACTTACTGACTCAAGACATTTAATAATTTTTTTCTAAAAACTAAATTCCACTTTGATATTATGGGGTATTGTGTGTAGATCAGTGACACAAAATCTCAATTTAATACATTTTCAATTCAGGCTTTAACACAACATCATGGAAAAAGTAAAGGGGTGTGAATACTTTCTGAAGGCACTGTAAATACATATTATTTTTCCACATTTTGTTGTGTTACAGCCTGAATTTAAAATGGATGAAACATATTATTTTCTCACCCATGTACACAGAATACCCCATAATAACAAAGTGATTTTTATTTTATTTTTTATGTTAGCAAATGAAATACAGACATATCTCATTTACATAAGTATTCACACCCTTGAGTCGATACGTTAGTCGCCTTTGGCAGCGTTTAAAGTTGTCTTTCTGGGTGAGTCTCTAAGAGCTTTCCACAACTGGATTGTGCAACATTTTGCCCATGAACCTTTTCAAAATTCTTCAAGCTCTATGTCCAGATGAATCTCTGATAAGATGTCACTGTTATTGAAAGGATTGTGAAATTTTGCCAGATTAAAGAGAACAACTATGTTCATTGATGTTCTTACTCTGTTAAATTGAGACTAAGTGAAATGGTGACTGAGGTCAAAGGCCACACAGTCCTCACGGGGCCCAGGAGGACATTTTGTTTTTGTCTTTCTTCCAGATAGGCCTGTCTTCATGACTGAATCTGTCACATGTCTCTTTGTCCACATTAGACTAGAGAGGTGCTTTTTATGCCTAAAATATTTTCCCAGACACAGAATAGGGCCTGGTGTTCCCACAGCCTGAAATGTAAAGTCCATGTCAATCGCAGCTGCCTGCACTATCCTGACAAGCAGCTGAAGGCCAAATGCAGTGGCCACGAAAAAAACATGTTTACACAGCCACCCAAGGAAAATACCAGAAATTGTATGTGTTATTAATTTCAGTTTAGTGGCACATTATGTGGAAAGTATGTTTGAAGGCTGTAACCCACACAAACTGGATGATCTCACTTGCTCAGCCAGCATCTAGAGAATGGGTGTGTTGACTGAAAAATACCAGAAATTGTGTGTTATTAATTTCAGTTTAGTGGCACATTATGTGGAAAGTATGTTTGAAGGCTGTAACCCACACAAACTGGATGATCTCACTTGCTCAGCCAGCATCTAGAGAATGGGTGTGTTGACTGAAAAAGGAAAAATGTTGCCTAATGACACAGTTACAGATAGACATGAGGCAGAATTTACGAGTTGAACCACCTTGTAGAGAAATTATCCTTATGTCCAAAGTTAAGAGTTTTATCTGATGTCCCTGTTCTTTCTAAGTTGAGGGTCAGGCGAGCGGTTTGGTGTTCCTTCCGGTCACACAGAGTAGTGTAGTCTGCATGGAGAACATGTCACATCTCTTTGCTGTACTTTCAAATCTTAGGTCTTCTTCCACCAGGGTGTATGCTTCACCCTTTTGAAGCCGATTCCCAGATGAAATCACTTTCACTCTGATTGGTACTCTTGCCTCATTATTTTCTCAATGATTCATTAGCTGCTGCTTGCTCTTTTGTTTTGATGTTCCAAGTCCCCCTTCGTTATGCAGACCCCTCTACACCGACACACTTACTTTCATATACCGACCTCAAATCAGTTGAGATGGTTTGGGATGAGTTGGACCGCGGAGTGAAGGAAAAGCAGCAAACAAGTGCTCAGCATATGTGGGAGCGCCTTCAAGACTCTTGGAAAAGCATTCCAGGTGAATCTGGATGAGAGAATGCCAAGAGTGTGCAAAGCTGTCATCAAGACAAATGGTGGCTACTTTGAAGAATCTAAAATAGAAAATAGATTTGGATTTTTTGGTTACTACATGATTCCATATGTGTTATTTCATAGTTTTGATGTCTTCACTATTATTCTACAATGTAGAAAATAGTAACAATAAAGAAAAACCCTTGAATGAGTAGGTGTGTCCAAACTTTTGACTGGTACTGGTGTGTGTATGTATATATATATATATATATACATACTTTTTCTTGCCACTGTACATACAGTATGTGAACCCTTTGGAATTACCTGGATTTCTGCATAAATTGGTCATCAAATCTGATCTTCATCTAAGTTACAACAATAGACAAACATAGTGTGCTTAAACTAATAACACACAAATTATTGTATTTTTCTTGTCTATTTTATTTATTTTTATTTATTTCACCTTTATTTAACCAGGTAGGTAAGTTGAGAACAAGTTCTCATTTACAATTGCGACCTGGCCAAGATAAAGCAAAGCAGTTCGACACATACAACAACACAGAGTTACACATGGAGTAAAACAAACATACAGTCAATAATACAGTAGAAAAATAAATCTATATACAATGTTAGCAAATGAGGTGAGATAAGGGAGGCAAAGGCAACAAAAAAAGGCCATGGTGGCGAGGTAAATACAATATAGCAAGTAAAACACTGGAATGGTAGATTTGCAGTGGAAGAATGGGCAAAGTAGAACTGGAAGGAGAGGCGGCCAAAGGAGGAATTGGCTTTGGGGGTGACTAGAGAGATATACCTGCTGGAGCGCATGCTGCAATGGTGACCAGCGAGCTGAGATAAGGAGGGACTTTACCTAGCAGGGTCTTGTAGATAACCTGGAGCCAGTGGGTTTGGCGACGAGTATGAAGCGAGGGCCAGCCAACGAGAGCGTACAGGTCGCAGTGGTGGGTAGTATATGGGGCTTTGGTGACAAAACGGATGGCACTGTGATAGACTGCATCCAATTTATTGAGTAGGGTATTGGAGGCTATTTTGTAAATGACCTCGCCGAAGTCGAGGATCGGTAGGATGGTCAGTTTTACGAGGGTATGTTTGACGGCATGAGTGAAGGATGCTTTGATGCGATATAGGAAGCCGATTCTAGATTTAATTTTGGATTGGAGATGATTAATGTGAGTCTGGAAGAAGAGTTTACAGTCTAACCAGACACCTAGGTATTTGTAGTTGTCCACATATTCTAAGTCAGAACCGTCCAGAGTAGTGATGCTGGACGGGCGGGCAGGTGCAGGCAGTGATCGGTTGAAGAGCATGCATTTAGTTTTACTTGTATTTAAGAGCAATTGGAGGCCACGGAAGGAGAGTTGTATGGCATTGAAGCTCGTCTGGAGGGTTGTTAACACAGTGTCCAAAGAAGGGCCAGAAGTATACAGAATGGTGTCTTCTGCGTAGAGGTGGATCAGAAACTCACCAGCAGCAAGAGCGACATCATTGATGTATACAGAGAAGAGAGTCGGCCCAAGAATTGAACCCTGTGGCACCCCCATAGAGACTGCCAGAGGCCCGGACAACAGGCCCTCCGATTTGACACACTGAACTCTATCAGATAAGTAGTTGGTGAACCAGGCGAGGCAATCATTTGAGAAACCAAGGCTATTGAGTCTGCCGATGAGGATGTGGTGATTGACAGAGTCGAAAGCCTTGGCCAGGTCAATGAATACGGCTGCACAGTATTGTTTCTTATCAATGGCGGTTAAGATATCGTTTAGGACCTTGAGCGTGGCTGAGGTGCACCCATGACCAGCTCTGAAACCAGATTGCATAGCGTAGAAGGTGCGGTGGGATTCGAAATGGTCGGTAATCTGTTTGTTGACTTGGCTTTCGAAGACCTTAGAAAGGCAGGGTAGGATAGATATAGGTCTGTAGCATTTTGGGTCGAGTGTTCCCCCCTTTGAAGAGGGGGATGACCGCAGCTGCTTTCCAATCTTTGGGAATCTCAGACGACACGAAATAGAGGTTGAACAGGCTAGTAATAGGGGTTGCAACAATTTAGGCAGATAATTTTAGAAAGAAAGGGTCCAGATTGTCTAGCCCGGCTGATTTGTAAGGGTCCAGATTTTGCAGCTCTTTCAGAACATCAGCTGACTGGATTTGGGAGAAGGAGAAATGGGGAAGGCTTGGGTGAGTTGCTGTGGGGGGTGCAGTGCTGTTGACCGGTGTAGGGGTAGCCAGGTGGAAAGCATGGAAAAGATTATTGAAATTCTCAATTATAGTGGATTTATCGGTGGTGTTTCCTATCCTCAGTGCAGTGGGCAGCTGGGAGGAGGTGCTCTTATTCTCCATGGACTTTACAGTGTCCCAGAACTTTTTTGAGTTTGTGTTGCAGGAAGCAAATTTCTGCTTGAAAAAGCTAGCCTTGGCTTTTCTAACTGCTTGTGTATATTGGTTCCTAACTTCCCTGAAAAGTTGCATATCACGGGGGCTATATCTATATTGAATACATAATTTAAACATTCACGGTGTAGGTTGGAAAAGTATGTGAACCACTAGGCTAATGACTTCTCCAAAAGCTAATTGGAGTCAGGAGTCCGCTAACCTTGTGTCCAGTCAATGAGATGAGATTGGAGATATTGGTTAGAGCTGCCTTGCCCTATAAAAAAAAACTCACAAAATGTGAGGTTGCTATTCACAAGAAGCATTGCCTGATGTGAATCATGCCTCGAACAAAAGAGATCTCAGAAGACCTAAGATTAAGAATTGTTGACTTGCATAAAGCTGGAAAGGTTTACAAAAGTATCTCTAAAAGCCTTGATGTTCATCAGTCCACGGTAAGACAAACTGTCTATAAATGGAGAAAGTTAAGCACTATTGCTACTCTCCCTAGGAGTGGCCGTCCTGCAAAGATGACTGCAAAAGCACAGCGCAAAATGCTCAATGAGGTTAAGAATCCTAGAATGTCAGCTAAAGACTTACAGACATCTCTGGAACATGCTAACATCTCTGTTGACAAGTCTACGATACGTGGAACACTAAACAAGAATGGTGTTCATGGGAGGACACCACGGAAGAAGCCACTGCTGTCCAAAAAAAACATTGCTGCACGTCTGAAGTTTGCAAAAGTGCACCTGGATGTTCCACGGCGCTACTGGCAAAATATTCTGTGGACAGATGAAACTACAGTTGAGTTGTTTGGAAGGAACACACAACACTGTGTGGAGAAAAAAAGGCACAGCACACCAACATCAAAACCTCATCCCAACTGTAAAGTATGGTGGAAGGAGCATCATGGTTTGGGGCTGCTTTGCTGCCTCAGGGCCTGGACAGCTTGCTATCGTCGATGGAAAAATGAATTCCCAAGTTCATCAAGACATTCTGCAGGAGAATGTTAGACTATCTGTCTGCCAATTGAAGCTCATCAGAAGTTTAGTGATGCAACAGGATAACGACCCAAAACACAGAAGTAAATCAACAACAGAATGGCTTCAACAGAAGAAAATACGCCTTCTGGAGTGGCCCAGTCAGAGTCCTGACCTCAACCCGATTGAGATGCTGTGGCATGACATCAAGAGAGAAGTTCACACCAGACATCCCAAGAATATTGCTGAACTGAAACAGTTTGGTAAAGAGGAATTGTCCAAAATTCCTCCTGACCGTTGTGTAGGTCTGATCCACAACTTCAGAAAACGTTTAGTTGAGGTTATTGCTGGCAAAGGAGGGTCAACCAGTTATTAAATCCAAGGGTTCACATACTTTTTCCACCCTGCACTGTGAATGTTTACACAGTGTGTTCAATAAAGACATGCAAACGTATAATTGTTTGTGTGTTATTAGTTTATTGTTGTGACCTCAAATAAAATAGGTTTATTTGTCACGTGTGCCGAATACAACAGGGTAGACCTTAGTGAAGTGCTTACTTACAAGCCCTAACCAACAGCGCAATTTAAGTAAAAAATAGGTATTAGGTATTTAATTAAAAACACAGTAAACTGACAGTGAAAATAACAGTAGCGAGGTTATATATAGGGGCTACCAGTACAGAGTCAATGTGCGGGGGCACCGGTTAGTCGGGCTAATTGAGGTAGTATGTACATGAATGTATAGTTAAAGTGTGTATAGTTAAAATAATGTATAGTTAAAAGCTGTTAGAAAGCCTTTTGGTCCTAGAATTGGTGCTCCAGTACCGCTTGCCATGCAGTAGCAGAGAGAACACTCCATGACTGGGGTGGGTGGGGTCTTTGACAATTTTTAGGGCCTTCCTCTGACACCGCCTGATCTAGAGGACCTGGATGGCAGGAAGCTTAGCCCCAGTGATGTACTGGGCCGTACTCACTACCCTCTGTAGCACCTTGCGGTCAGAGGCAGAGCAGTTGCCATACCAGGCGGTGATGCAACCAGTAAGGATGCTCTCGATGCTGCAGCTATAGAACCTTTTGAGGATCTGAGGACCCATGCCAAATCGTCTCCTGAGGGGGAATAGGTTTTGTCGTGCCCTCTTCACGACTGTCTTGGTGTGTTTAGACCATTCTAGTTTGTTGGTGATGTGGACACCAAGGAACTTGAAGCTCTCAACCTACTCCACTACAGACCCTTCGATGAGAATGGGGGTGTGCTCGGTCCTCCTTTTCCTGTAGTCCACAATCATCTCCTTTGTCTTGATCACGTTGAGGGATCGGTTGTTATTCTGGCACCACCCGGCCAGGTCTCTGACCTCCTCCCTATAGGCTGTCTCGTCGTTGTCGGTGATCAGGCCTACCACTGTTGTGTCGTCTGCAAACGTATTGATGGTGTTGGAGTCGTGCCTGGCCATGCAGTCATGGGTGAACAGGGAGTACAGGAGGGGACTGAGCACGCACCCCTGAGGGTACCAGTGTTGAGGATCAGCGTGGCAGATGTGTTGCTACCTACCCTCACCACCTGGGGGCTTCCAGTCAGGAAGTCCAGCATCCAGTTGCAGAGGGAGGTGTTTAGTCCCAGGGTCCTTAGCTGAGTGATGAGCTTTGAGGGTACTATGGTGTTGAACACTGAGCTGTAGTCAATGAATAGCATTCTCATGGAGGTCTTCCTTTTGTCCAGGTGGGAAAGGCCAGTGTGGAGTGCAATAGAGATTGCGTCATCTGTGGATCTGTTTGAGCGGTATGCAAATTGGAGTGGATCTAGGGTTTCTGGGATAATGATGTTGATGTGAGCCATGACCAGCCTTTCAAAGCACTTCATGGCTACGGATGTGAATGCTACGGGTCTGTAGTCATTTAGGCAGGCTACCTTAGTGCTCTTAGGCACAGAGACTTTGGTGGTCTGCTTGAAGCATGTTGGTATTACAGACTCAATCAGGGACATGTTGAAAATGTCAGTGAAGACACCTGCCAGTTGGTCAGCACATGCCCGGAGCACACGTCCTGGTAATCCGTCTGGCCCAGCGGCCTTGTGAATGTTGACCTGTTTAAAGGTCTAGATGGACCTAGATGAAGATCGGATCAAATTTGATGAAGTTCAGGTATTTCCAAAGGGTTCACATACTTTTTCTTGACACTGTCCTAGCCTACGTCTTTCAGGTAATAAATTAAATGCAGTATTAGCCTATATTTAACTAAAGAACGATGGGTTATGCGTAAGCTTCTGACTTATTGCCTCTGCCTCTTGCGCAATACACACCTGCACTCTTCTGGCCACCCTCCTTAAAAAAGGAGTCAGCAATAGGGGAGTGATTGCTTCCTACAAGAGCACAAAACGTATACATTTCCAGACATCTTTGAAAAGCGAGTCAGGTAAAGAGCTTATTTTTTTTCTTAAATGGGGCAGTGTTGTATTTCGAGACAGGCTTGAATAAGCTAAGTAGCCAATAGGCAGAGGGTAGCATAATTTGTGTGATTCTCTGTAATAATGGTATGGGAATAATAATGCACTTTTATTTTGTAAAGTGGTTTCTTGCATCAAACAACACAACATTTTCAGTCACGTTGCCTTCAAAAGTCTCATGGAATATAGGCCTACATTGAACACCACACACTGGATGCTACTGTAGGCTGAATGATAGAATAGCTATTTCCATGTTAAAATGTTATGGGATACATTTTCTCCGTTGTTTTTGATGGTAGGACAGTCTGGTAAGTCTACATTATGATCAAGTAGCCACATTAACCTACACGGCCACTGTTAACACTATAACTTAAAGCAGGTACACCCTCCGTGTTCACAGTAAACAAGAACTGGAAGTTGCACAGAATTTTCAATGTTCAAGTTTGCGCTCAGCAGACCTGACATTTTCTCAGTGCTGCAAAAATGTTGAGGGAACATTGGTCATGAATACATGGAGTGAAGCCAATCGACATGAGCCTTCGGAAGCAGGATGATGAAATCAACCTCTACCAACACCTTTACTTGGAGACAACACCTTTACTTTACAGAGAAAAGCAGCAATATTTACAAATCACTAGACACAAACTCCCAACCCATTGGAGAACTCGGCTCATGGTGGCTCATGGCACCCACTCTTCTGCTCTTTAATTAGAGTGCTCTCTAATCTACCGGACATGAGTGTGGCACAGGTGTACTCCTGCCAGTGACTGCTCAACCTGGGCCAGTACTGCCAAGCCTTTGAGAGGGAGCAGATCGACGGGGAACTGTTGTACACAGTGGAGCCCAGCATGATGAGGGAGACCAAGGGAATGGAGCGCCTGCACGTGGCAAGCTGCTCGGTTTCCGACAGGGCTGGAGGCCCTTACTTGTCCTCTGGAGCTGAGCAGGTTGGGTAGTAACGGATTACTGTACATGTTATCTGGACTATGTAATCAGATTTAAAAAATGTAAGGGGGAAAATAACAATATAGCAGTCATCCTGTCACTTTTTTGGTAAGCAGCTGCATGAAAGTAAATAAAAGGACATTTAAAATAAAGGTTAATTCCTGCTGTGAATCAAATATTAATCCACAGCCTGATTAAAAGTACAGGATTCAGGCAGACTGCCTTGTCCCGCTGTCACACCACAGGGGAGATGGAGTCACTGAGAATTCACTGCCATTTCATTTACCACAACTACAGCAATAAGATACAGAAATAAAGGGCCTCCAGAGTGGTGCAGTGGTCTAAGGCACTGTGCAAGCTGTGCCACTAGAGATTCTGGGTTTGTCCAGGCTCTGTCGCAGCCGACCTCGACCGGGAGACCCATGGGGCAGCACACAATTGGCCTAGCGTCATCCGGGTTAGGGGAGGGTTTGGTCGGCAGGGACGTCCTTGACCCATCGCGCCCTAGCGACTTCTGTGTCGGGCCGGGCGCAGTGCACTCTGACACGGTTGCCAGGTGGATGGTGTTTCCTCCGGCTTCTGGGTTAAGTGGGCATTGTGTCAAGAAGCAGTGCGGCTTGGTTGGGTTGTGTTTCGGAGGACGCATGGCTCTAGACCTTCGCCTCTCCCGAGTCCCTACAGGAGCTAAGACTGTAACTTCCAATTGGATACCACGAAAGCGGGGTAAAATAATGAGAAGAAAAACAGATACAGAAATAAATACTGGTAACTACATGAGGTCAAAGAAAATAAACAAAACATACACTGAGTATACAAAGCCTTAAGAACACCTGCTCTTTCCATGACAGACTGACCAGGTGAATCCAGGTGAAAGCTATGATCCCATATTGATGTCACTTGATACATCCACTTAAATCAGTGTAGACGAAGGGGAGGAGACAGGTTAAAGAAGGATTTGTAAGCCTTGAGACAATTGAGACAAGTATTTTGTATGTGTGCCATTCAGAGGGTGAATGGGCAAGACAAAAGATTTAAGTGCCTTTGAACGGGGTGAGGTAATAGGTGTACCGGTTTGGTCAAGAACTGCAACACTACTGGGTTTTTCGCGCACAGCAGTTTCCTGTGTGTATCAAGAATAGCCCACCACTACCCAAAGGACATCCAGCCAACTTGATACAACTCAATATTAGGAAGGTGTTCCTAATGTTTGGTATATTCATGTAAGTTTTAGGGGCAACATATAGAATGCAGGGAAGACATTTTACTGGCAAAAGGATCTAAACTATTTTCTAAAAGATATAACTAATCAAATCAAATGTTATCAAATTTTATTCGCCACATGCTTCGTGAACAGTGTGAACTAACAGTGAAATGTTTACTGACGGGCCTTTTCCAACAACGCAGAGAAAGAAAATAGAGAAACATAAAAGTAAAACAAAGTAAAAATAAAAGTAATAATAGATACATATGAGAAACGATAAATTGGTTATATACAAGGGGTACCAGTACAGAGTCGATGTGCAGGGGTAAGAAGTAATTGAGGTAGACAAAGTGACAGATAGTAAACAGTAACAGCAGCGTATGTGATGAGTCAAAGTTAGTGCAAAAAGGGTCAATGCAGATAGTCCAGGTAGCTATTTGGTTAACTATTTAGCAGTCTTACGCCGCCTCTGGATGAGCATTTTCCTGTTTGCATATGGCTCTATACAGCTCATTGAGTGCGGTCTTAGTGCCAGCATCAGTTTGTGGTGGTAAATAGACAGCTACGAAAAATATAGATGAAATATCTTGGTAAATAATATGGTCATCAGCTTATCATGAGGTATTCTAACTCAGGCAAGCAGAACCTTGAGGCTTCCTTAATATTTGAGATCGCCCACCAGCTGTTGTTAACAAAGTGACACACACCACCACCCCCTTTGAGCTTACCTGACGCTGCCGTTCTGTCTGCCAATGCATAGAGAAAAACAAGCTAGAATATTATCCACGTCCTTGTTCAGCCAAGTTAACAATAAACATAGGATATTACAGTTCTTCAGGTCCTGTTGATAGGCGTCTCGAACGGAGCTCATCCAGTTTGTTCTCCAGTGATTGTACATTCGCCAATAGAACAGAGGGTAGAGGTGGATTATTAACTCGCCGCCATAGTTTCATCAGTACCTGCACATCGGCCTCTATATCTCTTTCTCTTCCTCTTCCGAGTGTCAGGATTAGGGCCTGGTCCGGGGTGGGTAGTATGTCCTGCGCCGCCGACTGATTGAAGTAGAAATCTTCATCCAAATCGAGGTTAGTGATCACTGTTCTGATGTCCAGAAGCTATTTTAGGTCATAGGAAATGGTGGCAAAAACATTATGTACAAAGAAAGTTAAGATCAGTGGCAAAAAACACACAAAATAGCAGAATTGCACAGGAGCCCGTAAAACGGACGGTTTACATTCCAGCGCCATTTCTACATACCGTGAGCTATATCTTGCGCTGAAGGTAGATGGGCTGAAAAGGTGGGAACTTAAGATTTCAGTATGAACATGATACATCAATAGCAATCAAATAAGTAACCACACCTGACATGCTGACCACACCTCGCGTGCGCGAGCGTGGCAAAATAAATTTTGAAATCCATGTTATTCAATTATTGCACCCACTGCTCACGCGCGCCAACGAGCGTCTGCGATGCCAAGGGCTAAAATAGAACTCCTTTCTATTTGTGACGCAGATCGCGCTGAAAGTCCTGCCTTTCCCATCTCCTCATTGGTTTATAGAAGCAGGTACCCACGTGCCATCTCCTCATTGGTTATACCCACGTGGGGGATTGAAAGACGAACTGTGTTGCCGGTCGTTGTGGTAATACTGTAATGAAACAGCAGGGAGCAGGTCTCGAACCCTCGACCTTCTAGCCCGAGGTCCAGCGCGCTATGGGCTGTGCCGCAAAAGCATGCTCTTGCGACAGAGTCGATATCCGCGCTTATAAATCCAGGGTCGTTACAATACTATGAAAGTTTAGATGCCGATCACCATATAAGTTCAAAGATGAAAAAGCCTGGAAGGAGGAGAGATGACTAGAAACGATTCGGTTGGCCGTTTTATGTGTGGATTAATTGTCAGAGTTGAGGAACTTGTGCATTTCAGGTAAAATAACAACTCAATGTTTATATCCCAGGACAAATTAGCTAGCAACAGCAAGCTTGCTAAATAGGATAAATTAGCTAGAAAGTGCAAGCTAACTAGCTAAATTGCCATACATGTTTAATGCTTTTCGACCTGTCCCCAAATTAATGTCATTGGTTCAGTTTGTTTTGATATTTTAACCTGCGTGTCGTGATCACGTTTGGTGTGGGGGGTGTGGTGGCATATTTCTGCTTTACCAGATGAGGCGAGTTACAAACTTCACACACCAGTCAGAGTTATACTTAAACTACATCTTTAATAATAAGAGCATTGCAATAGCAATTTGACTTTCAATGATGCACCATTTCTAATGAACCATTGGAAGTTACTACAGAAAATTACAAAGATCTTTTATAGCCAACACCCCTCTCAACCTACATGACGAACCACAGATCTTAGGAAATCTTCACAAAGGGCCTTTATAATTGAGAAAGGAGTATCCCTTTGCCAGATAACATTCACTATAAATTATCGCTCAGTTTGGTCCATAAGACGAGGTTCTAATCTCGTTCCTGGTACTTCATAGCACAGAACCATTACCTCATCCAATCTGGAATGCTCTTTAGGTTTTATCACCCAAAGACATCGTAAATCTCCTCTGTCAGTGCTATCTCATAGAGGCCCATCCTCAGTGGAACACACACACAATAGTTAACAGACTACTCTATTCTGTCAAATAAAACAACCATTATAATGTAATACAAGCATTATAAAATAATCTTGCAATTTTCCACAACAGGGGACAAAATAAATGTATGCACGATGGCGCACATGCGCATCCGGTTTGGGTTCCGTGTAAGGCAAGACTCATTGTGATTCATATATTTAATTTTAACTATCATATAGTGCAAAAGATGATAAGCTAATTATTTCTGAGAAAAGAGAGAGGATGGCCTCCGTAAACAAGGGTTCCTTCAACATTTTGGGAATCATTTCAGACCCCTATACATTTAAAATAATTGTAGAATGCTTCCATATAGGGCATGTCACATATTGTGTATTTATTGGTGTATGTATCAGCTGATGCAAACACATAGCTACTATCTTGTTTTATCTGAGCTGTTTTCCATAGATGTCTTAAAATCAACCAATACTGTAAAGGTGCATAGAACCAGGAATACGATGTCCTCCATGATGTCATCCAGAAGCCTCTTGCTTTAACCTGTCCAACACCTGCTCCGGGGTTAGTGACCCAGTCACTTTAATAATCTTCTCTCTGGATCTGGAGCCCTGCAGAGAGACATAAGGACATGATGCAGCATTTTAGTTTAAATTGAAAACTGTTCTGTTATGGGCAACACAGTAGGCTATATAAACAAACCTTGTCCAAAACGACTTCACTTCTCTTCAACTCCAGCACCTTGGAGAGATACCGCACAAGCTCCGCATTGGCCTCCCCATCTGTTGGCGGTGCGGCAATAGCGACACCTACTGCCTCTATAGACACATCTGGGAAAGATAATTTTGGTTTAAAAAAATGACATAGCCTAGCTACGTTAAATGTATTACACACCAAAAATACACAAATAATGTGAGCACACAAATATGGGGCTAGCCCTCAATTAGTCTCATAGTTGAGTTTCTATTGCCATCATTTTTCGGCATACAAAAAGAGTGCACCTGTAATTGCGTTCTGTTTAGATCCAGGCTTCGCGTGCACTGAAATTGTCACCACTCCGTTCTTGTTTCGAGCTACTGGCCCAGAAGGTGAAGGTTTCTCCAACGGCTTCTGTAGGCCTACAGTTTTATTCTGAGGAAGAGAGAGGCACAAAATGTTTACAGTACAGTACTAAGTAGCCATTGGTCTGCATGAAAGTTCATTTGACTCAATTAGCTTAACCAAACCTCTCCAGAGAGGACATATGAATAAGATAAAAAATGGTTCTCATTATGTAATTTATCTCGTGATCACTACATAACAAAAGATGTTTTGTTGAGATCACAAAACAATAAAAGTACCACGAATCATCTATTAATTTCTTCAGATGCATGAGAACCACTTCATCAAGCAGCCACAGGTTGATTACAACGCAGGGTATTTAAGCCCTGAACGATGCCTGACAGACAACCCTGTCTCCCAGTCTGCTTGCTGCCCCCAAGACTACAGCCAATCGCATGCAAGGAACAACGCAGCTAACTTGGCTAGTCTTGTGAGCTAGCTAGGTAGTCTTGTTAGCTAGCTAGCAAGCTAGCTTGTTATCTATGATGGTTGTTAACCTACATAACTGATATGTGTGTAATTATAAGTGACACTTAATGTTTTGTGTATAATATTTACACTCACAGTGGGTGAGCTTCATTCCTGACAGGCTGATCAGATTAAATTTCAGCCTCAGAGGCTGATGTCTAGATGCTTTAGGCTGTTTTATAGGTAAAGCTCCTTGCAGGTAGATTAACTGTCAGGATGCTGCCTTGTAGGCTGTTTCATTTGTAAGGCTCCTTGCAGACAGCCTACAAGGCAGCATCCTGACTTGCCAGCCTCTGAGGCTGCTATTGAATCTAAATCAGCCTGCCAGGAATTAACTCTTGATCATTTACATAATGCACTGTTTGCTAATCTTTCTGCAAGGAGCTTAACCTATGAAACAGCCAACAAGGCCTTCTTTTGACACTGTGTTAACAACCCTCCAGGCGAGCTTCAATGCCATACAACTCTCCTTCCGTGGCCTCCAACTGCTCTTAAATACAAGTAAAACCAAATGCATGCTCTTCAACCGATCGCTGCCTGCTCCTGCCCGCCTGTCCAACATCACTACTTTGGACGGCTCTGACTTAGAATATGTGGACAACTACAAATACCTAGGTGTCTGGTTAGACTGTAAACTCTCCTTCCAGACTCACATCAAACATCTCCAATCCAAAGTCAAATCTAGAATTGGCTTCCTATTCCGCAACAAAGCATCCTTTACTCATGCTGCCAAACATACCCTTGTAAAACTGACCATCCTACCAATCCTCGACTTCGGTGATGTCATTTACAAAATAGCCTCCAAAACCCTACTCAATAAATTGGATGCAGTCTATCACAGTGCCATCCGTTTTGTCACCAAAGCCCCATATACTACCCACCACTGCGACCTGTACACTCTCGTTGGCTGGCCCTCGCTTCATACTCGTCGCCAAACCCACTGGTTCCAGGTCATCTACAAGACCCTGCTAGGTAAAGTCCCCCCTTATCTCAGCTCGCTGGTCACCATAGCAGCACCTACCTGTAGCACGCGCTCCAGCAGGTATATCTCTCTAGTCACCCCCAAAACCAATTCTTCCTTTGGACGCCTCTCCTTCCAGTTCTCTGCTGCCAATGACTGGAACGAACTACAAAAATCTCTGAAACTGGAAACACCTATCTCCCTCACTAGCTTTAAGCACCAGCTGTCAGAGCAGCTCATAGATTACTGCACCTGTACATAACCCATCTACAATTTAGCCCAAACAACTACCTCTTTACCTACTGTATTTATTTATTAATTTATTTTGCTCCTTTGCACCCCATTATTTCTGTCTCTACTTTGCACTTTCTTCCACTGCAAACCAACCATTCCAGTGTTTTTTTAGTTTTTATTTTACTTGCTGTGTTGTACTCACTTCGCCTCCATGGCCTTTTATATTTTTATTTATTTATACATATATTTGTCTGCCTTCACCTCCCTTATCTCACCTCACTTGCTCACATTGTATATAGACTTATTTTTTTTCACTGTATTATTGACTATATGTTTGTTTTACTCCATGTGTAACTATGTGTTGTTGTATGTGTCGAACTGCTTTGCTTTATCTTGGCCAGGTCGCAATTGTAAATGAGAACGTGTTCTCAATTTGCCTACCTGGTTAAATAAAGGTTAAATAAAAATAAAAAATAAAAAAGGTAGAATCCTGATTTACAGTGCATTCAGAAAGTATTCAGACCCATTGACTTTTTCCACATTTTTACATTACAGCCTTATTTTAAAATGGATTTAATATTTTTTTCCCCTCATCAATCTACACACAATACCCCATAATGACAAAGTAAGAACAGGTTTTTAGACATTTTTGCAAATGTATACAAAAAAATGATATTACATTTATGTAAGTATTCAGACCCTTTACTCAGTACTTTGTTGAAGCACCTTTGGCAGCGATTACACCCTCAACTCTTCTTGGGTATGACGCTACAAGCTTGGCACACCTGTATTTGGGGTGGTTCTCCCAATCTTCTCTGCAGATCCTCTCACGCTCTGTCAGGCTGGAAGGGGAGTGTCGCTGCACAGCTATTTTCATGTCTCTCCAGAGATGTTTGATCGGGTTCAAGTCCAGGCTCTGGCTGGGCCACTCAAGGACATTCAGAGACTTTTCCAGAAGCCACTCCTGCACTGTTTTGGCTGTGCGCTTAGGATCATTGTCCTGTTGGAAGGTGAACCTTCGCCCCAGTCTGAGGTCCTGAGCGCTCTTGAGCAGGTTTTTATTAAGGATCTCTCTGTAATTTCCTCTGTTCATCATTCCCTTCATCCTGACTAGTCTCCTCTCTCTGCAACCACCATGCTTCACCGTAGGGATGGTGCCAGGTTTCCTCCAGATGTGACGCTTGGCATTCAGGCCAAAGAGTTCAGTCTTGGTTTCATCAGACCAGAGAATCTTGTTCCTCATGTTCTGAGTCCTTTAGGTGCCCTTTGGCAAACTCCAAGTGGGCTGTCATGCATTTTACTGAGGAGTGGCTTCTGTCTGGCCACTCTACAGTCCTGGCCAAAGGTTTTGAAAATGACACAAATATTAATTTCCACAAAGTTTGCTGCTTCAGTGTCTTTAGATATTTTTGTCAGATGTTACTATGGAATACTGAAGTATAATTACAAGTATTTCATAAGTGTCAAAGGCTTTTATTGACAATTACATGAAGTTGATGCAAAGTGTCAATATTTGCAGTGTTGACCCTTCTTTTTCAAAACCTCTGCAATCTGCCCTGGCATGCTGTCAATTAACTTCTGGGCCACATCCTGATGGCAGCCCATTCTTGCATAATCAATGCTTGGAGTTTGTCAGAATTTGTGTGTTTTTGTTTGTCCACCCGCCTCTTGAGGATTGACCACAAGTTCTCAATGGGATTAAGGTCTGGGGAGTTTCCTGGCCATGGACCCAAAATATCGCTGTTTTGTTCCCCGAGCCACTTAGTTATCACTTTTGCATTATGGCAAGGTGCTCTATCATGCTGGAAAAGGCACAGTTCGTCACCAAACTGTTCCTGGAGGGTTGGGAGAAGTTGCTCTCGGAGGATGTGTTGGTAGCATTCTTTATTCATGGCTGTGTTCTTAGGCAAAATTTAGTGTGTGCCCACTCCCTTGGCTGAGAAGCAACCCCACACATGAATGGTCTCAGGATGCTTTACTGTTGGCATGACACAGGACTGATGGAAGCGCTCACCTTGTCTTCTCCGGACAAGCTTTTTCCGGGATGCCCCAAACAATCGGAAAGGGGATTCATCAGAGAAAATGACTTTACCCCAGTCCTCAGCAGTCCAATCCCTGTACCTTTTGCAGAATATCAGTCTGTCCCTGATGTTTTTCCTGGAGAGAAGTGGCTTCTTTGCTGCCCTTCTTGACACCAGGCTATCCTCCAAAAGTCTTCACCTCACTGTGCATACAGATGCACTCACACCTGCCTGCTGCCATTCCTGAGCAAGCTCTGTACTGGTGGTGCCCCGATCCCGCAACTGAATCAACTTTAGGAGACGGTCCTGGCACTTGCTGGATTTTCTTGGGCGCCCTGAAGCCTTCTTCACAACAATTGAACCGCTCTCCTTGAAGTTCCTGATGATCCGATAAATGGTTGATTTAGGTGCAATCTTACTGGCAGCAATATCCTTGCCTGTGAAGCCCTTTTTGTGCAAAGCAATGATGACGGCACATTTTTCCTTGCAGGCAGCAATATCCTTGCCTGTGAAGCCCTTTTTGTGTAAAGCAATGATGACGGCACGTGTTTCCTTGCAGGTAACCATGATTGACAGAGGAAGAACAATGATTCCAAGCACCACCCTCCTTTTGAAGCTTCCAGTCTGTTATTCGAACTCAATCAGCATGACAGAGTGATCTCCAGCCTTGTCCTCGTCAACACTCACACCTGTGTTAACGAGAAATCACTGACATGATGTCAGCTGGTCCTTTTTTGGCAGGGCTGAAATGCAGTAGAAATTGTTTTGGGGGGATTCAGTTCATTTGCATGGCAAAGAGGGACTTTGCAATTAATTGCAATTGATCTGATCACTCTTCATAACATTCTGGAGTATATGCAAATTGCCATAATACAAACTGAGGCAGCAGACTTTGTGAAAATTCATATTTGTGTCTTTCTCAAAACTTTTGGCCACGACTGTACTATAAATGCCTGATTGGTGGAGTGCTGCAGAGATGATTGTCCTTCTAAAAGGTTCTCCCATCTCCAAAGAGGAACTCTGGAACTCTGTCTGAGTGACAATCGGGTTCTTGGTCACCTCCCTGACCAAGGCCCTTCTCCCCCGATTGCTCAGCTCTAGGAAGAGTCTTGGTAGTTCCAAACTTCTTCCATTTAAGAATGATGGAGGCCACTGTGATCTTGGGGACCTTCAATGCTGCAGAAATGTTTTGGTACCCTTCCCCAAATCTGTGCCTCAACACAATCCTGTCTCGGAGCTCTATGGATAATTCCTTCAATCTCAAGGCTTGGTTTTTGCTCTGACATGTACCGTCAACTGTGAGACCTTATATAGACAGGTGTGTGCCTTTCCAAATCATGTCCAATCAATTGAATTTACCACAGGTGGACTCTTTTCAAGTTGTACAAACATAGCAAAGTGTATGAATATGTATGTAAATTAGGTATTTCTGTTTCTTATTTTTAATACATTGCAAACATTTATCAATACCTGATTTTGCTTTGTTATTATGGGTTATTGTGTGTAGATTGATGAGTGGAAAAAATATTTAATCAATTTTAGAATAAGGCTGTAATGTAACAAAATGTAGAAAAGAGATGGGGTCTGAATACTTTCCGACTGCACTGTATCAACCTCTCAGGCTGCTACTGAATCTGATCAGCCTGTCAGGAATGGAGCTCATCCACTCTGTAAATGTTAATATTATCCATAAAAGTATCGTTTACAATTATACACATTGGTTATTTAAGTGTAACCGATGTGAAATGGATAGCTAGCTAGTTAGCGGCGGTGCGCGCTAATAGCGTTTCAATCGGTGACGTCACTCTGAAGTAGTTGTTCCCCTTGCTCTGCAAGGGCCGCGGCTTTTGTGGCGCGATGGGTAACGGCTTTTGTGGCGCGATGGGTAACGATGCTACCTGGTTCAAGCCCAGGTAGGGGTGAGGAGAGGGACGGAAGCTATACTGTTACATAAGCTAACAACCAGCATAGATAAGCTAGATAGCTAGCTAACAAGACTACCTAGCTAGCTTGCTCACTCATAAGACTAGCCAAGTTAGCTGCGTTGTTGCTTGCATGTGATTGGCTGTAGTCTTGGGGGTGGCACACAGTCTGGGAGACTGCCTGTCAGGCATCATTCAGTGCTGCCCCAAGCAGAGTATGTGAGCGAAGCTGGAGCGAGGAGCGGAGCGTGCCCAATTTAACTTGAGCAGGTTTCGAGTTTCCCAAAGGCTGGGGTGTTGGACTTCTTGCCCGCTCCAATTTCGCTACAGTAGCGCTCCAAGTAGTGCTCACTTCACAAGCTCAGGGCATGCCCTGCCCAGCATGCATTTGTAGTCTACCTGTGTGCTGCCTCATGCTTTAGCTACTGTCATGGAGTTCGCCAAATATTTTCATAAAGAAACTGATAAAGCACACAGGTGCAAAATCAAGGTGACTTACAAAGATGAGGAGGACCAAGAGCAAGAGGGAATGCGGTGGTGTTGTGTCCACAACTAAATAATCATGGTGGAATCTGAAAATACATGTATCCTGAAAGCATGATGTTGTACTTACTATGTGTACAGAAAGGAAGAAAGTGGGTAGCTATTGTGTGTGTCAAAGTATTTATAAAAAAAAAAATCTGATCTCTTAAAAGTTTAGTTAATTTTTGTTCTATTATCTATACAATAGGCCATCATGCCTGGCATATTACCTCTTTCGAGTTTTCCGTTTTGACAGTGTTATTTAGCCTAAAAACCTTTAGTCCTACCTATCGTAAAAAAACTAAAACAACTCCGCATCCCTTCCCAGCCTGGAAAGAGTGGCCGAAGGGTGTTTAGCATCCCCAGTGGATCTGCAAGCACAGAGAGGATATTCTCCACTGCTGGCCTGCTGGCCAGGCACCATCGCATGAGCCTGAAGTCACAGATTTTTGCCCAAACTCGTGTTTCCAAAAATGAATTCAAAAACACTGAGCCTAATAAGGCATTTTTCATTTAATTCTAAGTAAATCACAGTCTATATGCACAATTTATAGACCATAATGATTTAATACAACTAAATGTTGTTTAAATGCTGAGTGCTTAATGTCTCTGTCAGCCTAGTATGTCACACTCACAAATGCTCCACAATGTATTTCTTTGTAGGCTATAGCCTTGAAATGATTGAAATAATATGGCCTAAGTAATTAATTGTCCTTATTAGGCTTCCTGTCTGGCTCCTGACCTATTTAGAGTGTGTATATTCTGTTTGATAAGACATGTAGCCTATTTGAAATGATGAGTGCTTCTTTTCATTTGGTTTATTAAAATACTTTTCATTAAAATCATATGGTTTGGTTTCAATACTTCAAAACCAAATGGTAGGTCCAGCTAGTCACAAAAATAGATGGGTGTTGGTTAACTTGTAATATTTATGAATGGAGTGAATTTGGAGCTGTGGTTTTTAGCAGAGCCGTTGGAAACAACGTTGAGCAATGATCTTTCTTTCATATGTCCTATCTGGACTTCTGGACTGGCAAGCAAAGCTACACAAATCAAAATTGTAATTACATTTAAAAAATGTAAATGTAACCTTCATTTAACTAGGCAAGTCAGTTAAGAACAAATTCTTATTAGTCATGTACACATATTTTGCAGGTTATAGCAGGTGTAGCGAAATGCTTATGTTCCTATCTCCAACAGTGCAGTAATACCTAACAATATAAAACAATACACGCAAATCACAAAAATATAGGAATTAAGAAATATAGAAATATTAGAACAAGCAATGTCAGACTACGGAATATAAATATATATGTATATGATGGTGTGTATTGTAAATAAACAGGCAGGGAGCGCTTCCTTGCGCTAGACCTCAGACGCAGTCATACACAAGAGAT